>NC_073249.2:72757500-74007500 GCF_029289425.2 Pan paniscus
CTCTGACAGTTTGTTCTATATTTGGTTTTTGGAGTTACTCAGTAGATTTTGCAGATGAAAGAAAACTTTAGAATTCCATAGGCCTGAGCCAGCATGAACTAGAAAGCTGCTGGGATCCATACCTGAGAATCAGACCAATCCCAATTTTCCCATTTACAGAGGGTGACTTTGGAGAGGTTACTAGCCTTAAAAATTAGTTGATACATCAGTAAAATGGGGCCAGATGACCAGCTTCAGAGGACTGTTGTAAGGATAAATGAGGCCACGCTACAGAGCACCTGCCCCTTTGCAGTTCTCTGCAAAGGTTAGTCTCACCCAACACCTGACTTTGCTTCCCCTACAGGGTTTCACCTTGATCTTACCAGAGGCTGCTTTTCTTATTAACATGGTCCAGTGCAGTGTCTCAGGAGCTGCTCTGCACATAGGAGGTTTCTCACAATATCAAATTCATTTCCACCTTAACCTTTAAATCCGTTTAAACCCAGAGTTTAACCTATAGCCTGCTCTACATGAGGATAATCTTCACCTTTGCTTCCACCTTTAAATTTGAACATTGAGATTATGTTCCCCAGAAACTTGTGCAAACTAAAGAACCTAATGAAATATCGTTATTTATCGGTCAATAAATATTTATTGAGTGACGTCTTTGGGGCAGAAATTGTGTGAGGCAGTGGGGATACAAAAATGACAAGAACTGTCCTCTGCCATCCAAGAGAGCACATTCTTCTGAGTGGTGATGGATACATGAAGAGACAGGCACAACTCATCATTTCAGGAGCAACAAGGGGCTCTGAGTCAGGTGCACAGGCTCAGCCCCTTGTTCAGCCTGAGGGTAGAGGGTGAAGGCCCTGGGGACCTTTCTGGAAGGGGTAGGATCTTACCTGAGTCTGCAAATGATTAGAAGTCAGGCAAAGAAGAGAGGGAAGAAAATCCAGAAAGAAGGACTATTAGGAGCAAAAGCAAAGAGGTGAGAAAATCGGGACAACTTTAGGAACTATGGTCAGGTCTCATTGTAAGGGCAGAGGGTGACCCAGGGTTTGGTGAAAAAAGAAGCTGAAGAAGCTATCAGCTATCAGGGATGACCTCTTTGGAGGCTGGGACTTTATTCTGTAGGTACAGGGTGCCATAAACAGTTTAAGTTGGTGGAAGATGTGATTTGCTTTTCTCTTAGAAATATTAATGTATTCAGAAGAGGAAGAGAAAACTGTGAGATGGATGGGCATGGAGCCTCCTCTTTCAAAAGAAAAATTAACCATCAGAAATGTATCAGAACTGCCAACGGCTTCCTAAAATCAGTTACATAAATTATAAACCACAGGTCACAGATTTGTTGCTCTGCATCAATGCAAATATTGTAATTTTGAAATCAAAATAGAAAACAAAATTTTATTTCTATGTTCAATAAGCTGCCTCCTCCTTGGTACCATTCAAACTACTTGTAGACATTCTCTCTAAAATGGTATAATAGCAGAGGTGCCCCCACTCCAGCCTGCCTGTTACAATGATGTTTCTAACTCAAGGATGTCCATTATGAAATGCAAAGTGAAATTATACAAATTCTTGGAGGTTGTTTTCTTCAACCTACATTATCCTTAAGTCCCGGATTCCAGGTACCTTGAGGCAATCAGCCCTGAATGGGCTCCTTAATCTTACCAGATGAAGTGTGTGACTGTGTGTTTGTGTTTGTGTTTGTGAGTGTGTGTGTGTATGTGTGTGTGAGTGAAGGGGCTGTCATGCTTCCAATTTTGCTAACTGCTTCACAGAAGAATGAAGTGATGATCTTCTATTGTCCCCTAAGTAACAAGCTTTCCTCCCCTGGTGCAGGCACCTCCCTGCACAGACCTACTGCTTGATACTCCTGTGAGTGGGGAGAATTGAGTGACTTTCAGAGTCAGAAGCATCTCTGACATTTCAATGCTGCTTAATGCAGAGGTTCACCAACTGGTCAGAGAAGTAGGTGCCCAAGAGTCAGGGTGGAAATGGGAGAAAATCCCCCATATCCTGGCCACTTCCCTCCTACCAGTGGCTCTGCCTGGCCCCTGGAAATCCCCTGCGTTAAGCTGGCACATGTCCCACACCCCTCCAGCTGCTCTAGGGCCCAGGACTCTCTTTCAGGGTGTAGGCAGAAATCATGTGGCTTGGCTGTTCTCTAACTCATGAGTCCTAGTCAATGGGTCTGCTCTGTGGCCAGCTTACTGGAGAGGGCTACATTTTTTTTTTTTTAAATAAAAGATCTGAAGTCATCAATCTGGTTTCCTAGAATTTCAGGCAACCTGGGGAGGGGAGAGGGTTGTGTATGGGAAGAGAAAGGAGCAGGATTCTGAAATGGTGCTGTACGAGCAGCATGCTAATGGAGCCAGCGCTTGGTTCTGTTTAATTGTAAGCATCCTTCCATTGTTCCTCCCTGCACATTAAGTGGGGAGGGGATGCCAGACTGCCACAGCCTCCTCATATCCCATCCACACTGGCTTTCATCCCACAGACTATTTTTGACTATGAACACAGAGCATTTGAATGCCTTTGAAATGAAATGAATGAATAAATAAACAAATAATCTCTCATGGTTTTCTTAAGCTCTCCCTTGAAATGCCGATTGATTCTTTTATTCCTTTTAGCCCTTGTTGTAAGAATAAAAAAAATCTTCCCTGTATCCCAAGGGTTAGCACCTTTAGCCAATGGTGTGGGTAGGAGTGCAGAGAATAAATCTGGGCCTGTTTTGTTCATTTGTTCATCTGCTCTTCTCTCCTCCCTGGAGGCTCTTGGCTTCAGTCATTTCTGTTCCCATCACACAGAAGCTGTAAAGGGGTGCTTTCTTTCTTTCTTTTCTTTGTTAGGGTTCCTCCAGTCACAGAGAGATGCCATTGCCACCACTGTGGGTGTGCAGCCATGGGATGGGGACGGTGGGAGGTTGGCATCTCTATTCAATTAAAATGCTTCCAATTATATCTGACTCAAGACAGGGGAAGCCCAGCTTCAAATCTGAAGAAAGCTGGAACTTGCTTTTTATGACTTGATAAAAACTACTTCTAACAACTACTGAGTAGGCACCATAATCAGTTCTCCAGCTGCCTGGCCATGTGAGCAAGGGTTGGCCTCTCTGCCTCCTTAGAACTTAGTCATTGCACCCATAAAAAGGCAGTCTTTCTGAAAAGGACTACAAAGGGTGAGAAGAAAGCACTGGTAATGGAATGCTAGATCCCCCAGTGGTGAGTGGTTATGCCCCCAGTCATGACCACCTGGCAATGGGTGTCCCTGCAGATTCACCTACACTCTTGGGGAGGGCATGTGGTTGCCCCTCAGCAAGAGCTTTGTGATTCCACCAGCCGAACTGGCCATCAATCCATCAGCAAAGTGCAAGACGGACATGACCGTGATGGAGGATGCTGTGGAGGTCAGGTGAGTCTGGCTTCAGGACTGAGGCCTGCAATTGGCTTGGGAAGCAGAATGAGAAGCTACCTGTAGGTTTTAGGTGCTGGGGAAGGAGTCACAACAAGCTAAAAGGAAAAATTGGCAGGCAGCCTGCAAATTCCCCCTATGTTGTGCCAGGATCTGCTTTTTATCTGGGTCAATATTGCACATCCCAAGGCTCATTCACTGGAAGAAGACATAAAATTAGAGTTTGTAAGCACTTCTCACATACGCTAAGGACTGACAAGCAATAAAATGTTAATTTCCTTGCCCGAGTTTAGTCCTCTTTCTTTGACCAGGCGTTATAGCCTTGGCTCATTTCCTAGATACGGAGAATGCCCATCATTTGTTAGTTCAAGGCTTGGAGTATAGTTGATCTTCAATTTTTATAAGAGAGAGTGAGATCCAATTCAGTTGACTAGATAGGAGCATGGAATGTAATGCCACTTGTTGCATCTGGAATCTCCTTGACTCCTCCCTGCTTCCCACTCTTTCTCCCCACAGAGAGGAGCTGATGACTTCATCCTCCTTCGACAGCCTGGAGGTTCTCTTAGATTCCTTTGGGCCGGTGCGCGACTGCAGCAAAGATAACGGGGGCTGCAGTAAGAATTTCCGCTGTATTTCAGATCGCAAGCTGGACTCCACTGGTTGCGTGGTAGGTCTGCCCTGCAAGCTAGTAGTTTCTGTTTGAGGATGGGGAGGAAAGGCACGGGGGAAGACACAATACAGATACATAGGGAAAAATGTGCTGTGATCCCCAGTTGTAAACACCATTTAGTGTAAATTAGGGATTTTCTCTTGATAAGGATGAGAAGGTAATCATGAATCAGTTAGTCGAGAAGTTGTTATGGAGTACCTACTATGTGCACTATAACTATTCAAGAAAAAATTAGTTGATAAGAACTAAATAATTGCTTAATTGTACGACATTGATTCTAAATGTAATAGAAAATTTTAGGAGAAACCTACCTAAAGCTAGAGTGATGAAAGAAGTAAGTTATGCCAGGAATGGTAGTGAAAAAATAAAAATTAAAAAAAAAACTTTGTCCCCTCTGTGACCACAGCAATGAGCACCTGCTTCTTCAAAGCTGGGCTCCTAAAGTACTTCGTTATCCGCCCTATGGACTCTGTTTATGGTGGCTGACTCACACCTGTAATCCCAGTACTTTGGGAGGCCGAGATGAGAGAGTCACTTGCATCCAGGAGTTTGAGACCAGCCTGGGCAACATAGTGAGACCCTCTTCTCTACAAAAAAAAATGGAATAAATTTGCTGGGCATGGCAGTGTATGCTGATAGTCTTACCTACTCTGGAGGCTGAGGCAGAAGGATTCCTTGAGCCCAGGAGTTCAAGGCTGCAATGAGCTATGATCTTGCCACTGCACTTCAACCTGGGCAACAGAGTGAGACCCTGTCTCTTAAAAAAAATGTGATACTATTAACTAGTAAGACAATTTGGGCTACAGTAGACTGAGCTATCTCCCACATCATGGATGTGAAGACTGAACTGTGCCATGCAGGGAAATGGAGGCAGGAGCAGATGAAGCCTTTAGCTGCTGGCTCCTTTGTGTGGGCCATTCTTATACCCATAGCACTATTGTCTGTTTCCATCCCTCCCTTCTTCGAAGGCAGAATGATGTAGTCCTCAAGAGAGGAGAGGGAATGGGTCAGAGGAGGCAGGGAGGAAAGCCATTCAGATTGACAGCAGAGGAGAGGAAGAGATGATTCACTGGTAGCTCTACTGGATTGGCGGTTGGAGCAGGAGCTTCCAGCTCTGGGGAGGATATGGTGCCCCATCTCTCTTTCCAGTCTGACAGCTGTGCTTTGTGAGAGGACCCAGAGCAGGGACAAGCTGTGAGGATGCTGCGCTGATGCCATCTTTCCTCTCCCCTCTTCCCCATCACTGAGCACCTGTTCTGTTCAGGGAGCTGCTCTCAATCAAAGACGGATATGTGCCTGGTACAGGGTGGAGTGCTGCCAGCCCTAAGGCCTCCCCAGACTTTTACCTATGAGGCAGCAGTTGACAGGAGGCTGATTCATCTGAGAAGGAAGAGAAAATGAAGAAAAAGAAAGGGAGAGAGAGAGAGCACTGAGGGGCAGGTAGGAGGAGAACCTGTGGGTCCATGATAAGGAGGGGAAAGAAGAACAGGAAGGACTGTCAGGAAAATGCAAAGAACAGTGCTCTTTAGGTCAGGTCTCCCAAAGGCAGCCAAGGGGGAAGTTGATGTCCCACAGTGCCACCCTCCCTTTGGCTGGTCCATTCTCACATGTCTTAAGCAATGTGCTCCCAGCTGGGATCCTCAGGAGACAATTTCACTATCTAATGGAGCTCCCAGCTGAGACACTTTTAAAAAAAAGCTATTCAGCTTATATTTCTTCATCCAGATTTGAGCCTTTCATTTCTTATTACTGTCTGGCGTCATTCTAAGTGCTGAAACACTGTGTGTTCATATGTGCACCTCCTTCCCTAGTCTCTGTAGCCACTGCAGTATGGGTTTGAGCATGCACATGCATTAGCAGACAAACAGAGGGTTAGGCTCTCCCTCCTTTGCCACTTCTGTGTCCCTTCCTGAGCCCCTCAGGGTCTGCCTGTCAGATGCCTGCTGTTGGTGATCCTAGCCCCTTTTACTTGGCACGTAGCTATGCTGATGGATTTTTGTACTTTTAACACTGATCTGTGAGACAGAGCTAGCAGGAATAGTTCTGATGAATATGCATTTGCAATAAGGCTGCTGCATTTTAGAATTGGAGCCACTGCAGAAAGTCACCCAGTTATACCAGTACTTGGTATTAGCATAACACTTTGAAGCCACTGGACCACGTGGCTTCTGGAGAAGGAGGGGCAGGCGGATTGGCAGACACACTCGATTTCCTTTTTCTCATTGGCTGGTGAAGCATAGGCTTCCTGAGGCAGGAGGATGGATGGGTGAGAGCTGATTCCCATCATGACACTTGTGACTCCACTGAGAAGGTCAGAAACTTGACCTTGAGCCTGACCCATCTCCAGTGAGCATCGATGCTGTCCTAAAGCTCTGATATATCAGCAGAGTGGTCCCTTGTCATCTGGAAGTGGACCAGGGACAAATGTATCAGCTGAACCACCTGCAGTTTGCAGAGCATTGGCCCACCTTCCTCCTCTCCACGTAAAGTTTACCTTTAGTCCTCTGGGTGCTGAACTGAAAGGCTTCCCAAGAAAGGCCTATTTTTATGAAAGGAGAGAGATAAGAAACTCAGAACACGCTGACTCTTAAGGAACCCAAGGAAGGAGAAGAGATGTGGGCAGAGGCAGAGCATATACCCTTATATTTTCCTGGCTGAATTCAAACCTGACAGGTGGGATTCTTGTTTGGTCCGCATAGGCTGCTCAACCTTCATTCTTTCTAGGAAGCAGGACATGTTTCTCAGTTATGCATGGACTCCCACAGGGTTAATTGCTACACAGTTAATTGCCCTATTGTTCATATAGTCTCTGAGGACGGGAAACAAATATCCGTGAAAGGCACAGACCTGTACAAACCACAGTCACACCATTCCAAGCCAGACTGCCCTCCAGTAGCCACGGATTGCTGAAATTTCATGAGGGTTCCAAGCATCATGGTCAGCTACCCACTGCTGATGACCAGCTCTTACTCATTGTTCTTAGTGTGCAAGGTAAGAGCTGTGTTCCTTACTGGTGATGTACAAGAGCAGCAGTTCTCTGGTCTATTGAGTGAGCCCTATAGGGTCTTTCAAGAGTACTTATAATCTTAGTGCCTCTGTAACAAACTACCACACATGTAGTGGCTGTAAGTTACACATATTTATTGACTTACAACTCTATAGATGAGAATTCAACATGGGTCCCACTGGGCTAAAATCAAAATGCCACCAGGACTGAAATTCTTTCTGGAGGCTCTAGGGGGAATCCATTCCCTTGCCTTTTGCAGATTCTAGAGTCCACCTAGATTTCTTGGCACATGACTGTTCCCCATATTTAAAGCCAGCAACAGTGCATTTTTCTGACCATTTTTCTGTAGCACATCCCCCTCTCTCTCCAATTCTGCCTCCTCTTTCTGCTTTCAAGGACTCTTGTGATTACATTGAGCCCACCTAGATAATCCAGGATAATGTCTCCATTTCAAGATCCTTAATTTAATCACATCTGCAAAGTCGCTTTTGCCATGTGAGGTGATATCTTCACAGGTTTCTAGGATTATGCCAGGGACATCATTGGAGGGAGCAGCCATGGGAGATGGCAGCGGGGATTGGAGCAGGCTTGGCTGACAGGACTTCAGCCACCCTGCTCTGAGCTTTAGCCAGGATATCTTCACCCTTATCAAGTCTATCTATTGAGGTTTCATATAAAATTTTGTTTGAATCTTTGAAAATGATTTCCAATGCAATGAAAAGGAGGAAAACCCATGCTCTAATGCTCCTTCTTTAACTTCACACTCATTATGAAAGTGGCCAAAAAATGCCTTAGCTCTGTAAGACGTAAGAATGTACACAGGTGAGCAGCCTGTGCCATGGAAGGGAAGAAATCGGGTGCCCACTTTCTCATGTATTGAACACACGACCTTCCTTGCCAGAGCATTATGCTCTAATGAGCTTTGAATTACCCAATGACCCTGCCGCCCTTCCCTCCACATGCTATCTACAATGGTTTCCCATGAAATGTGTCATTTCACCTCTACTGGAGCACAGATGTGCGGAGACCATCACAGATTACCATCTCTCTCTCTGTAGGACAGTAAGCAGAAGAGTGTGCCTCAGAGGCTTCCAGAGAAATGGAGGGAGGAAGCTATCACTGCTGAAATATAAATTTAACTCCATCAAACTTTTCCCCTTGGGAGAAGTCCTGCATGGCTTGAGCCTGCATGTCAGAGCCCATCAAAAAGTTTGGGAATCATTATTTGTAAAAGAAGTGAGGTTGCCATTTAGTAAAAGAGAACCCATTTCTAATAGGAATTATAGTTGCATGTCTTATGAATCATCTAAGATAAGGTGAGGCAGGATCAGCTGCAAGAATCTATCACTTTTCTCCCAGAGGCCCTGAATATGTTCATGTATTTATCTCTCATACTCATTTCCCAACAGAGCACCCACTTCATAATCTGGAACGGAAGTATGCATCTTAGTGAGTCTTCGTGAGATTTGACCAGCCTCCTAAGTAATTAATCAACTAAAAATCACTGGTAGGAAAAGAGGGGAAAGATGACAAAGAAAAGGAGTTGAATGGGAAAAATCATTTTAATCTCATTAGCGAATTATGCCTTATACCACTAATAAGTCAAGAAGCCATGAGCATCTCACGAAAGATGATTAACCTTGTGTATTTTAGGGGTCACTGAAATATGAGCTCATTTGCTCAACCTTTTTGTTAGGGGAGGGCTGTTGCCATAATAAATGGAGTTTTCTTCTTAAGCCTGTAGTTTATAAAGTCCCTAGGAATGCTAAATATAACCTATGCAAAGAAGGGTTAATATATGACCTTGGGGGTCTCTCCTGATCAAACAGTTCTCTTTCAAGGAATAAGTGGAGGCATTGTCCAGAGCCAGGAGAAAAGAATATCCAGCCCTTGCAAACAGAAAATGCATGCTTCTCCTGGAGGCAGGATTTCTTTCTGAGAACAGGACTCTGGCAACAAACACTTCTAGGATGAAGGGCATGGTTTGGAGACTCTGGTTTCTTTGTACTTAGCTATAGATTTTGAGGGAATCCAGAGTGTGGATGCAACAGCAGAAAGAAGATTCAGGCAAAAAACAAAACAAATTTATACCTTAGGAAACTCCTTAAAGAATGTGTGTTCGGGTTCCCAAAGGTTAAGAAGAAAATTATTTTGGGTTTTAGCCTTTTTTTTTTCTGGAAATCTTTCTAACATGTTTTACACTGAACTGCAACCTAAGGAAGTTCCAGTGCAGTAGGGATAATTGCATCTTTTTCAGTGATTGAGGATCTTGACTCGCCATCAAGGTCGTCACTCTGGACACTTTATAATGTTTTGTCCTAAAATATTTACACTCAGTATTTTGGTACTTCATGTGTGTGTATGCATGCATGTGCGTGTGTGTGTGTGTGTGTGTGTGTGTGTGTGTGTGTGTTTGAAAAGAGAGAGAGAAAAAAAAAGAAAGAAAGAAAATACTAGGCTGAATCTACAAATCCGTAATTGACCCCAGAGCACACTCTGGGAATTCCTTAAAGCAATCACCAAATCTACAGGATTGCTTTGCTTTGTTGACACATTGACTTTGTTTCTTTAGGGATTCTCATGAATCCAGATTTTATCATACTAGAGAAGCAGCATGGCAGAGTAGATGGAAAACACACACGCTTTCAGGACAGACAATCTAGGCCCGAAGTCTGATCATGCCATTTTCCACCACTGGGACCCTAGACAAGTTACCTCATCTTTCTGAGTCTAATTTTCCTCATCTTTAAATTGTAGAAGATGAAATGTACCTGTGTTATTGGGTTGAAGATAACATATGTAGACCATTCTACACAAAGAATTGCTTAATTTCTGTTAGCTGTTAATACTATTTTTGGCTTTATTGATAAGTAAAAAAATAAAAAACCTGGACAAGACAGCTAACTGTCTTTTCTGCAAGTTTCCTAAGAGAGTATGAATTTCAGCTGGTCCAATTTGGGATAGCAGTGGTCATCTAGACGTTAAAGCCAGGCAAGATGTGGTTTTGGAATTCTGAAACAAAGCCTGCTCATGTTTCATTCAACAAAGTCTTTGTCAAAAATCATGCTTGAAGGAGAACTCTGAAAAAAGCGGGTGGTTGGAAAGATGGAAACTACTGGCTAGTGACTGAGGTAGCTAGGTGGTACAAGGGCTGAAACCATATGAGGTGGGAATAAAAGAAGGACTGACTTTATCTGCTTAATGGCGTCTAGCAAGCTGTCTAGAAGGAGGGAAAAATAAACCAAACTCATGGCAACCAGTGCAGCCCATTCAATTCCAATCAAACTTCCATGTCTTCCAGGTTTCTATTCTGCATCCATGCCTGGGCAGCCGCACAGTGCTGAAGCCAGCTCCCTTCTGGTGGCACATCTGGCCTAACAGCTGTGTGGCCAAGGAATATGATTAGTGGGAGGCTAGCAAAACATGGGGGGCAATCCTCAGCTGCCTCATTTGCTTGTTTACCATCATCTGGAACAGCTGGGTTTGCACAGCACGAGGCAGCCCTTGGAAACTTCTTTAAATGCTGTCACCTTCCAGCACTCAAGCTGCCTTCATGGGGAGAAAGGGAGATGGACCAGGCTGGGAGTCTGGCAGGCCCACAGGGGGCCATTTGTTTGGGAAGTTACAGAATTAGTGTTAGCAAACAGTGCATATCCTGCCTGGTGATGATCTTCAACTAAGAAAGAGGAGGAAGGAGAGGTGAGTTTTCAGAGGCACACCTGCAGCAGCTATGGGCTACTAAGACAAGGTGCTTGGCAGCAAAGAGAAAGTGCAAACCAGGCAGTAGGGAGGGAGGGGAGATGTTTAACACTGTGTTTCATTGAGTTTAGAAAGTTTTGCTTTAGTTTGGTGTTGGTTTTGGAGGAGTGTGTTAACTTGTTGGCGGTATGTATACAGCATAGTCATTAAAAGCCCCAGCATTGGAGTCAGATCTGGACAGACCCCCAGTTCTGCCCGACTCCTGCTGCTTGACCTTGTGCAAGTTATTTACCTGCTTCCAGCCTATTAGAAAGGATTGGCTCTAATGCAAATGTACAGAATCTGTTGCACAAGGAGAAGGTGCAGGATGGGGAAAAAAAGTCATTGACTTTGAAACAGAGCCCAGTGCAGTGAGAAGAGTTTGTGAATTAACTGGCAATGTTAATGGTGTCCTTACCTCTAAATAGGGATAATATAGGGTATTGTGAGATAAAATACCTAAAGTACTTAAGCATAGTGCCAAGCTCCTCATAAGTGTTCAGTAAACGGTGACTACTGTGTAAACGGTTAAGTGTGGTGTGTGCTAATGATGAAGCAGCTAAGTTACGGACTCCACAGCCAACCTACAAAGGGTTCAAGCATGGTTCTGCCAGGAGCAGCTGTGTGACTTTAAGAAAGTGCAACTCTCTGTGCCTCAGTTGCCTCATATGCAAAATGGGGATGATCATACTGCTTACCTCCTGGGGGTGTTGTGAGGATCACATGAGTTAGTGAGCACCTTAGACCACGGCCTGGCATATAATAGGTGATGGGTAAGTGCCGTAATTGCTCACCAAGTCCTTTTGTCTTCTCCTGGGAAAAGACATCCCTTCTTAGATATTCTCTTTGCTATAATTCTTGGGGAGTATATTACTGAGGACAAGGTAGTGCTGAAAAGCTAAATATTTTGCATTAAAAGCATCCAGCCAAATCCAAGTGCAGCACCTGTGGGTGACCATATAGTAGGTACCCTTGTGTCTTAGGTGTCTTCCAAAGAGCATCCCTGACACAGGGAGGTGATGACACAGCTACTCCCACTATGAGAGCAACCCCCCTCTAAGCTTACAGGGAATGTTCACTTCCTCCTTCAGGCTGGAAGCCCTGGCTCAGTCCATTCCCCCCAACACTGCTGTTTGGTACCATTGTTGACAAAGGGCTTTAGACACTTAAAAAACTCATAGTACCACCAAGGCCAAAGAGCAGCACTTCCTTCCCGTAGCCCAGTGGAATCTTTGCAAATGCATTTTCATTCTGGCCCATCACTTCCACTCTCCTGCCAGCCAGAGGCCCATTTGGGAGGCCACTACACCTCGGCTGTGTCTTGCTACAGTGCTCTCTTCCAGCCTTTTTGGAGGAAGTGTCTTTAATGCAAATGTGTGTGATCAGTGTCTAGAGAGAAGAAGCAAGACGTCAAAAAAGGTCACTTGTTTTTAAAAGAAGTCTGCTGTGGTAGGAAATTCATGGATTACTTGCGAATGTTAATAGTTTCAAGGCTGAGTGCTACGAATTGGTGTCAGTGGTTACACTCAGTTCCCAGAGAACTCAGTTCCCCGATTCACGCACGTATGTGGATGCTTTCTGATTGTGCCAGTGCCCATCTGGACTCAGTCCCATGAAGGACAGCTCTGGCTGCTATGACCGCCACATCGGGGTGGACTGTTCCGACGGCTTCAACGGCGGCTGTGAGCAGCTGTGCCTCCAGCAGATGGCGCCCTTCCCGGACGACTCCACCTTGTATAACATCCTCATGTTCTGTGGGTGAGTTGAGCTGCCAGCGAGGCCACCTGGCGTCCATCTGTCCCAGGACGCAGGACTTTCAATGCTAAATCCAGGAAATGTGAGTGAATAGGTCACCCTAGGCCATCCCTTAGTCTCTGAGGAAAGAGACTCTAGGACTTGGGGGGGAACATTTTTAAAGTCGAGGGGGAACATTTTAAAGTTGGGTGGGACCTAAGTCTAGTCCAGCCCCTATAGATGGGGAAACTGAGTCTGGGGAATTTACCTGCAAGGGGAAGTTAACTACATGGTTTACTTAAATCATTCTCCAATTAAACCAGCATTTTCCAAGTTGTGTTTTGAAAGGCTATGTTAATTAAGTGTTTTGTGACAAAAGGTTTTTATTGTTTAAAACTCGGGAAAGAGTGTGCAAAACTAGTCAATTCTCAACAAAGGGGGGTGGTCTTTGGATAAATGGAAACTTTTCTAAATTCTGCCCCCAAAGTCCCAGCACTGTGTGCAGCCACTCCTCCTGAGGCACAGTGATTCCTCCGTGTGAAGAGCCCTTTCTTGCAGGCAGGCTCTCCCACCCACCTCAGTTCATCTCTTCTCGGGATCACTCTGTGAGGGAGCAGGGCAAGCAATGCAAACCCATTTTACAGATGGAAAAACTAATGCACAGTGAGGTTAAGTGACTCCCTCAAAGCTGGGAAGATGGTGAGTGAGAAGATTAGGACTAGATTCAGGCCCTCCCTGATTTTTCAAAAGTTCTGTGGTTCTCTGGAAATTTAAATTTATACTGCTGACTGGAATTATATTTAAAGACATTTTATGCTATATTTATAAAGTAAACAAAGATTCAGCTATTCTTCTACAGCCATAGTTAGCTTGTCTATCCTTCCCCCACTCTCCATTCTCCCCCCTCTCCCTCCCCTCCCCTCTCTCTTCCGACCTGCTAAGGACAGAACTTACTTTATGCCACAAACTGTGCCGACCACTGAGCTGCAAAGATAAATAACATATAGTTCTTGCCCTCAAGGATCTCACAGTCTGATAGGCTTGCAATGATAATCAATGTTTATAGTCATAAAACTAGGCTGGATTGTTGCCCAAAGCCAGTGCCTGCTGAATAATCATGTAATGTTATTTTATTGTGTTTCGTTTTATTTCTTTGTAATTGAGCCATTTTCACATTCAGTTTCTTGTAAACTCTCATACCACAAATGGAAGCTTGCTCTATATCTTAATATTCTCTGTAACGTTATCATTAGGGTTGACCCATTTCAATTAATAGAGGTCAATTCAGCCAAAGTTATATAAATGTATTTATTTAATAAACATATATTTGAGCACCTACTTTGCACAGAGAACCTTGGGTGTCAGGTGTTGGAAAAAGAACAGGATACCCGACCTGATCTTTCCCCTCAAAGGAGTTTACAGTGGGACACATGGTCAGGAGAATGAGGAAGATGAGGCAGTGTGAAAGGGGAAGCTGTCCAGATGTTCAAGGTGGACTGAGAGGGAACCAGCCAGCTTCAGAATTCTTCTTAGAAACACTGTGCTATTGCTCAAGGAAGGAACCACTTCACTATCTTGTCCCAGACCTAAGCTGGTGCCATGGAATCCTCTGGGAATCTTGAGTCACATCTATTTCCTGGACTAATGTAGTAGGACCTGGACTGGATTTCTTCCCTGTTTCAGTAAGAATCAGACACATGTGTGTTTAGCACTATCCAAGGTACTATATATAGCCTGCCGAAGAAGTCCTTGATTTGAGATTCTTATATAAAGACCAAATCACATACATTTATAATTAAAGAGCTCTAATCACACCTGTTCACACAAATATATAAATGGTAAATGGAAAAAGCAGTTAAAGGTGTATGAACATGGGCCTCATTTGCACCTCTACTTCTACAAATAATAATATTTAATGAACACTAGCTATGTGTTAGGCACTGCATCAGCTCATTACATGCAGTCTCTCGATCTTCTCAACAACCCAGTGAAGCAGCTACTTTTTTCCCCTTTCTACAGTTTTGGAAACTGAAGCTCAGAGAGGTTAATCAGCTGGCCCAAGGTTTCCCTGTAAAGGACAAAGTCACTGCTGTTACAATATTGCTTCTCGCTATATTATTCCTTGTTCTTCTACATAAGACAGAGTTCTTTATCTTATTATAACAATGACTGTGGATAGGAATAAAATGATGTGCTTTAATATCATGAGCATCTTTAAATTCTAAATTTGGTTTATGTCCAATGAGAGACCCAGATTAAATCAATATTCTTTTTTAATGACAGCCTTATGAAAAAAGTTCTTACTTTAGCTAAAAAATGTAAATTCTTCTCACTATAACTACAAATAAGGTCCAATTAATGACTTATGAGTTGCTGACCCATATTTACTAACATTGATATTGCTTTTCCATCCTAATGAGGAGGATGCCAAGGAAGCAGTTGTTGGTTAATGGTGCACATGGCATTCACACTGTGTGCCCTAGGGTCTATTTAGTTCAGGAAGGCTACTCCTAATGGAGGAGGAGTTTTTATGGGTTGATATTGTGTTTGGATACATTCAAACAGAACAGTGCCAGGAGATGATAAATCTTTCTAATTTCTTAGTTGACTTATCATAGGACCAGATTATAAAGTTATTAATTTCTTTAGCACGGTGTCATTCCTTTTGCTGCCTTATTACCCTTCAAACAAATGCAGGGTCTGACCATGTAGATGGTTCTTAAGAAAAGCTCTAGAATATCTTGGATTTAAATGTGCTAACTCATTTGCAAGCTTATCTTCAGTGATTCTTACCCTGACCTATTTGGGTAACTGTACAGTTATTAGAGGAGAGGCTACTCTAAAGTTCTGACAGCACTTCTCTGCACAGCAAAGGTGAGAGATTTAGTCTGATCACATGATGAAAGGAGCCTCAGTTTACAGGCTTAAAAAAACAATGAGTGAAAATCAAATTGGAATATAACTTGGAAATCTAATCTTTGGTGATCCAACATGCTGTCAAAGGCATTTCCTCCCAATATACGGGGTTGACTTGCCTGCATGGGTCATTGATGGAATAACTTCTTATATTGAGCTCTCCTCTGTGCTAGGTGCATCGAGGACTACAAGCTTGGTGTGGATGGACGCTCTTGCCAACTCATCACGGAGACCTGTCCAGAGGGAAGTGACTGTGGGGAAAGCAGGGAGCTTCCCATGAACCAGACCCTCTTTGGGGAGATGTTCTTTGGTTACAACAACCATTCCAAGGAAGTGGCTGCCGGACAGGTGCTGAAAGGAACATTCAGGTAAACCTCATATACATAGAACTGATTGTTCAAGGCTGTTGGTGGACTTTCTCTAAAGAGTTTGCACTAGCATAAAGCTTTATATCTTGGAGCAGGGTAAATATGATATGTCTAAAGGGATAGACTACATTCTTACCCTTGGTCTTCTCCAAGTCTACATTCCTTCTTCCAGAATCCAAGAACCATGCTTAGTTTGGTTTAACAGTAGAGTGTTAAATGAGATTTTACTTTGCCCAGGCAGGGACTGGAAGATTTTGCATGGAAGCCCACACGAAAATGCTCAAGCTCCATTTCCCTATGAATGGAAGAATCAGTGTGTGAGTCAGTCTAGAACAGCAGTCTTCACAGTGTCATCCAAGGATACCTAAGGGTCCCAGGAACCCTCTCAGGGCATATCCAAGGTCCTGCCTTTTCCAACTACAGAAAAGCTGAATTTTCTTCCCAAACAAGATATTACCGTAAATTGAATTCAGATATGAGAATCCAGCTATCTTCAATTGTTAGATATTTTTTAAATTTGCAAAAAATATAAAATATTACTTCTCTCATGTTTTATAAAATATGTTAATATTGAATGAATTCATTGTTTTTATGTGAATTAAATTTTTAAAATTTCTATTTTAATTTCTAATATTGTACATATTGATAGACATAATTGGGCCTTTTTATATAAATATAATAAAGCTACTTGGGGCTTTCAATTATTTTTAAGAGTGTAAATGAATCCTGAGAATAAAATGTTTCAAACCATTGATTTAGAATATTTCTAGGTGGTTCTCCATTCAATGCCTGTCCCTGTTCTGCCTTGGACTATTTAAATACATCTTCTTAGAACCCATGGGAAAATATTTTCTGGGAGATGATGAGGAGGAAGAGGAGGAGGAGGAGGAGGATGTCAGTATTATGATATGGACCAGCAGTTGACAGCAACCTGGGCCTAGACCCTCATGAGCAAACTGATAGTCAATTTTCAAGACAGTTTTTGGAATCAGCTGCTTTTTCTGTTGTAGACAGGAGACATTACTAACATTTCCCCTTTTAGCCTGGGAATTGGTTTGCCAAAGGCAAGAAGTGAGGTGTCATCACTAATCTAGTGGTGGCTGAAGTCTTCACTGTAGTCTAGAAATGAGACTGACTCTGCCTAGATCTTGTCGAGAGGAGGTCAGGAAGTAGGGACTGAATTGGGAAAGAGGGAAGCATATTCTTTACCCTTTTGGTAGATCTTTTCAGCTGGTTTATTTCCCATTTCCGCAGCCCTCACCCCACCAATCATACCCATTACGTCTTACTCCGACATGTATTTACAATGCGGTTCAGGGTGAGGGGAACTTCTTGGTTCAGAAAGAATTTTACATTGGGAGGCCATTTACTGTGGCTCACGCCTATAATCTCAGCACTTTGGGAGGCCAAGGTGGTGGGTGGTTCGCTTGAGCTCAGGAGTTTGAGACCAGTCTTGGCAACATGGTGAAACCCCATCTCTACAAAAAATACAAAAAATTAGCCAGGTCTGGTGGCACATGCCTGTAGTTTCAGTTACCTGGGAGGCTGAGGTGGGAGGATCACCTGAGCCCAGGAGGTCAAGGCTGTAGTGAGCTATGATTGTGCCACTGCACTCCAACCTGGGTGACAGAGTGAGACAATGTCCCAACAAAAATAATAATTTTACATTGTGGGTTGAAATTTGCCGGGCGTGGTGGCACATGCCTGTAATCCCAGCACTCGGGAGGCTGAGGCAGGAGAATTGCTTGAACCCAGGAGGCAGAGGTTGCAGTGAGCTGAGATCCTGCCATTGTACTCCAGCCTGGGCAACAAGAGTGAAACTCTGTCTCAAAAAAAAAAAATGCTCAGTAAGGAGTCAGGTTCACCTGAACACTCAGAAATGAAGGTCTACCCTCTTTCTAGGCAAAACAACTTTGCTCGTGGTTTAGACCAGCAACTGCCAGATGGTCTTGTGGTGGCCACTGTGCCCCTGGAGAATCAATGCCTAGAGGAGACCTCGGAGCCCACCCCTGACCCTGACTTCCTGACTGGTGAGTGGGCCTTCTCAACCTTATTCAACTGGCACAAACAGGCAGCTCCCTGCAGTTTCATAAAATTAAGATTTGACCTCACTTATTTTGGTTTCTAAGCCAGTGATTTCCTTCATACACAATAAAAGCTCAGCCATAAAACTGAATGCTAGTAGGATTATTTTTCAATAAAATTGTTGATATTATCATAGAATCTCCTGCAAAGTGGTCCTAATAGTGTATTTTCTTGTTAGTTTCACAGAGATGCATTGAAAACAAATAAGATAATGGTTGCTTAGAGTTCTTGGGGGATTAGAGGAAGTGACCAGGTCACAGAGGCAGAGAGAGAAGCTAGATTGCTACTCTCACCTAAATACCCATCATTGTTACTGTTGGGTTTCCTGGCAAGTATTTACCGAGCATCATGAGGAAATAGAAAATGACAGTTTTGTTGTCACATGACCCTGGGTTTGCATCTCTGCTACTTTCTAGCTGTGTGCCATTAGACAATAGAGTCTCACGTGGCCTCATGGTCCCCCATCATAAGATGGGGATAATAATGCCTGCCCCTCAGTATTGTTTTGAGCCCAGCAGTATTCTTCCTTCAGACTCATTGTGGAACAAACACACAGATTAATTAGAAGAGGCAGGAATCTCTGGGTATGCTTGCCTGTGTCTCTGAAGACCCCCAGCTGGCACCTCCCGGACCAAGGAAGAGACTTCAAGGTGTCCCATGGACTAATGAGAGGCGGCTGACTGAGATTTGGCAACACTTGCTAGAAGACTAGACATGAGCTCAATTCCACTGATTGCTTTGTACGTTTCTCTGTTACACTTCTCCCTATTCATTCTGTCTTCCTTATTCAATACCTTTGTAGACCCAGAAAGTCTGAGACAGGTCTCAGTTAATTTAGAAAGTTTATTTTGCCAAGGTTGAGGACGTGCACCTGTGACACAGCCTCAGGAAGTCCTGACAACAATGTGCCCAAGGTGGTAAGGGCACAGCTTGGTTTTATGCATTTTAAGGAGACATGAGACATCAATCAATATATATACATATACACGAAGTACATTGATTTGGTCTGGAAAGGTGGGACAACTGGAAGCAAAGGCAGGAAGACTCTAAGAGGTGAGGGGGCTTCCAGGTCACAGATAGGTGAGAAACAAATGGTTGCATTCTTTTGAGTTTCTGATTAGCCTTTTCAAAGGAGGCAATCAGATATGCAATTATCTCAGTGAGCAGTGGGGTGACTTTGAATAGAATGGGAGGCAGGTTTGCCTTAAGCAGTTCCCAGCTTGACTTTTCCCTTTCGCTTAGTGATTTGGGGGGCCCAAGATATTTTCCTTTCACACCTTCCTCTCCTTTTTTCCTCCTTTTCTAAAGAATGAGTTCAGCTAACGGTAGGTCTCTTCCAGACATCAAGTTATGTTAAAAATGTGAGTTTAGACCTGAATGGGAAGAGATGTAGGTCTGTCTGATATAATATAGCATAGTGATTAACAGCCTCAGCTCTGGAGCCTGGCAGCAGGGCTTAGCTCCTCACTGGCTGTGTGATCTAGACACATTACTTAACTTCTCTGTGCCTCAATTTCTTGTACCTGTAAAAATGGGCATTCTAATACTATCTTCCTCATAGGATTGATATGAGGAATAAATAAATTCATATTTGTAAAGTTTTTAGAACAGTTCCTGACCCATAGTGAGATCTATGTGTGTTGAATAAATAAATATTTAAAAGAAAAAGGAAAATAGTATGAAAACTATGAAGTAATATCTACCTTACAGAAAAGAAAGAGCAAGAGAAAAAACAATTAAATATATTCTGGACCAGCAATAAATCTCTTCAAAATCAGTTGCCCTATGAAATATTACATGCACACGCGCACATGCACACATACACACACCTGAAGAAATTAACTTGCAGCTTCCGGACATATCCCTAAAGCCTGCATCTCTGGCATTAGGGAATCTAGTTTCCTTGTTGCCACACCGTTTGGGCAGACACATTCCACATGTGTGTGTAAAATGCCTTGAAGACGTACGAGGTGGCACATACAAATAGCGTAGGTACCACACCGGTAATAAGATACGTGGCTCTGTTTAAAGATCTGCAGGACACCTCTCTCATAATATAACTTATGGTGGAGAGAAGAGATTTTACTTCAGTTATGAGATAGCCAGAAAAGTCCTGGATGTTACCTGAAGCTTTTGGGGAGGAGAGGTTGGATAAAGCTGAGAAACATCAGAAAAACATGTGGTTGACTCCCCTTCTGTGGGAACAAGGAAAGATCCAAACCTGGTCCTCATTCACGATAGAAAGTACTTCCTGCACATGCCATTGGACCTCCTAATTTGGCCCATTGGAGGCAAAAGGAATAGAAGGATGCCCAGATGGGACACTTTTATTTTGATGATCCCGAGGCAGTCAAATTTAAGCTTCAGATGACTTTAGCTCTAAAAGCCTCTAAGCTAAAACTATGGGAATCTTGACCTGGCTACTTTTCTACCTTGCCTTTGTTTTTAACCTATTTTTGTTAAGAAGTGGTACCAGTTAAGCCAAGGTCACATATTTCCTTTGATGTAAGCAGGGATTGGGTTTGTTCTAAAGCTGAGAATAACTGGAGGAATCTATTAAAGAGATACTTGGCCAAATCTTCCCCATGTTAACTCTAGTTCTGGGAACATTTTAATTATATCTTTCCTAGACTTACATAGGGAATCTTATATCATTTCACTGTATCTACTATTATAGGTCATAATTCCCATAAATTTAGCTTAGAGGATTTTAGAGCTAAAGTGATCTTAAGAATCTTCTATATCATCATTTCCAAGCATTTGTTTTTATTTGTTGTTTTTCTTATGAAAAGTCAGAGCTCCATTCATAAACAGGTTCTGCCTTCAAAGATGTTTGGAAAGAGTCTCCTCCTCTCAGCAATAGGCAACACCTCGACATTAGAGAAGTTTCCTAGAAGCCCTGCAGTAAAGAAATCCTTTTCACTTTAAGCCAGCAATTCCCGAGTCTATTTAACTAGAGAATCATTTTCACACATAACACCTATTTCTATCTTGCAGAATTATCAGTTTGAAGAACACACTGGAAAATACTGAACTACATGTCTTATCTTGCTGCTGGCTTCCCTCTTCATCAAAATAACAGGACTTTTTGGTGTTATATGTTGTATAGAAATAAACAAAGACCAAGCAAATAAGAACAGGCAAAGGCTATTTATTTGGAGGTTTGCTATAGCCGTCATCACTTGTCTTTTGGCAGAGACTCAAAGGCAGGCAGAGGAGTGGAAAAGCTTTAGAGAGAAAAAAGGAAAGGCCTCAAGTATGCCCATATTGGAGGCTGTCGGTTGAGAAAGTTGTAGGTGGCTTAACTAGAAGTGAGCATCCTATGTGATTAGTTAGGGGTGCATATTGTACTTTCTCTGGTTGGACTTAAGTGGAACTGGGAAAAAAATAGGGAAGTTGTCAGCTATTAATCAAGTCCGGGTTGTTTGGTGTCAACTGTTATAGTGGTTATTTTTTGGCTTCTTGGGCTGTTTGTTATGGATAGTGGTCTGACTTCCTATAAGTCTGACTTACAGATAGTAGACTGGCTTCCTAGGCTGGTTACTCTAGATAATGGGTTGGTTTTCTGAGCTGGTTGCTGCGGATTGTGAGTCAGAGTTCTATTTTTATGTATAATCTGGCCATTGTCCATTTGTATATTCAGTCTTTCAGCTGAGAAAGAGAAGGAAGTCCAGAGGAGGTAGAGGAGGCTGCTGGCTGCATTCATAGGCCTGTTGGGTGACACAGTCATTAAATCTGTGTGAAGGTTTAGACCTCTGGGCTCTTCAGAATTTTTTAAAGTTCATCCAAAGGGGATGGACTCTTGGCTTTAGAACTTTGGGGCAATATACATATATCCCTGACATTTCAGATAAAATAACAAGAAAAAGCTAGTGTCCTCCCTCCATCCTTCCCTCCTTCCTTCCTTCCCTTCCTCCGTCCCTCCCTCCCTCCCTCCCTCCCTTCCTTCCTTCTTTCCTTCCTTCCTTTCTTCTGTCCTTCCTTCCTTCCTTTCTTCCTTCTTCCTCATTCTTTCTTTTTCTTGCTTTGAATATTGCCCGTAAAGTCTGTTCAGTCATTCTTTTTTCAAGCATAGGTAGGAAAAATTAATGTTTTTTCTTGAAAAAACATAGTCAGAGATACTGCTTGAAAAAAGTCATTCAGCAGAAATGTGTCCCAAAATAATAAAAATTTTTTAAAAAATTGAACCTGACTGCCTGTCAAGGGCACCTTGAGAAAGTATGTCATATGGCTCACCTAGAAAATATGTATCTTTTAAAATACCCCTTTCTTTTTAACTAATGGAATTATTATCTGTACGTAGGCATGGAAAAACACTTCTAAGCATTAACAGTTATGTAAGTGTTCCCTGACTATGGTGTGGCATAAATGCATCCAGGAGA
This sequence comes from Pan paniscus, assembly GCF_029289425.2. Taxonomy (NCBI): domain Eukaryota; kingdom Metazoa; phylum Chordata; class Mammalia; order Primates; family Hominidae; genus Pan; species Pan paniscus. Next base: position 72,779,797 of record NC_073249.2, read on the forward strand.
AATGTTGATCAGCTAAGTAATGGAGTTCAGTTGTTTGGCCCATTCTGGATGGATATGGAACACTGTTATCCCTCCCCTCTTCCCCACCCAACATCTGTGCTTGTTTCTTTATTTTATCTTCCCTCTGTTGTTCTGGACTTAAAAGCCGAGGAAGTTATAACAAAAGCACCAATTAAGAAATGCCAAGTTTACGCAGTTAGGTATGATGAGAGAGAGGTAAGGAGGGTGATGATGATAACATTGTGGAGGCCATGTATGTGTATGATACTATGATACTTTCTCTTTTCTCAAAGAACTTTTTTTTTTTTTTTTTGAGATGGTGTCCTGCTCTGTCACCCATGCTGGAGTGCAATGGCGTGAGCTCAGCCCACTGCAACCTCCGCCCCCTGGGTTCAAGCAATTTTTCTGCCTCAGCCTCCCTAGTAGCTGGCACTACAGGCACACACTACCACACCCAGCTGTTTTTTGTTTTTTGTTTTTTTTTAAGTAGAGATGGGGTTTCACCATGTTGGCCAGGCTGGTCCCAAACTCCTGACCTCAAGTGATCTGCCTGCCTCGGCCTCCCAAAGTACTGGGATTATAGGCATGAGCCACCACGCCCAGCTTTCTCAAAGAACTTTTATGCCCATAATTTTATTTTGTTCTCACAACCTGCCTATAAGGCAGATAGGATGAATACTATTATTTACACTTTTCATATATGAAAACACAAGTAAATGAGTGGCCTCCCTAAAGTCATATGACTGGTAGGAATCCAAACTGAAAAGAAAGCAAGAGATCATCTCACCTAAAACTCTCACCTTACAGATGAAACAACTGGGAACTGAAAGATCCCTGAGCCAGGTAGCCAGAGAGGATAGTTAGGTTGCGAGAACAAGAAGTTATGGGTATGAAAGTGACTGTCATTTTGAAACTGCCTACTGCAGCAACACAGCCAGCCTTAGAGCTCAGGCTTTGTGATTCCTTTCCTGTTTCTTTTTCCCCTAGGAAATCATTCAATTAAAGGTGGCTTTGCCTAATAATTTGAAAAATTTTTATTTAGTGGGCTTGTTTTTTTTTTATAAATAAACTTTTCAAACTAAAAGCAAAGCTGTTGAGCTGATCTAACTAGACAATACTTGTTATTAAATAGTTGCACATCTTATGCTCTAATAAAATATACCTTTAAAGCATGTGACTGAAGTCTTAAACTTGTAAAGTTAGAATTCCATTTGTATGCTTTTGAAGTTAACGTAGAAGTTAAAAGCCAAAGTATGTAATAGTATGACTGTTGGTAGTCACAAAGATTAATGCCCTGAAAGAATATTTGAAAGAAAAGAATACTAAAAACCTTCTCTTAGTTTCAGGTAGCTTACCTTTGATCGCCCAAGATAAAATTTAAGCAATTGATTCACTAAGCACCTTTCCTGACCCTTTTTCTTTTTGCCTTACCAAAAATTATTCCCATATGATTCACACAGAAATGAAAATTTGGCAATTACTCACCTAATTTGATCAGGGTTGACAAGCAGCTAATTAATCCTACCTACTCTTCATCCAGTTTAAGCATTAAATTAGTTGATTTAGCCTGAAAGAAACATGGGTCGAAATGGCAGGATAATTCACTACATATGTATTATTGCCATTATATTTGTAGACATGTGCACACACCACACATTCTATGCATAATATATATAAATTTACTATATATTGCCCTTATATTTGTATATATATAAATATGTACACACATATGCAAGTGTGTGTATATATTCCTATAACTTACACATATAGCAAAGATTAAGCATAGAAATAAAGCTAAAATTGGTTTTCTAAACTTAGCAAGGCAATTTTTTTTCCTATGGCCTAATTATTTTGTTTCGGTAGCATTTATATTTATAGTAATGGCTAGAATTCAAACAGGGTGACGCTCTTTCTTCAAGGTACTCAAGGAAGAATAGCCCATTAATAACATCACTAAGAGGCTGTAAGGTTGTGTTTATTGAGAGTGACCTTGGACAACTAACTTAACTTCTCAGAGCCTCAGTTTTTCCATTAGTAAGAAGGAGACAGCACACGACTATCACAATGTCTGGCACAGAGATGGCACTCAATATTTGGCTGTTCCTGCCCCTTAATGATTTAGTCACCCTGATACTGTTCCTTCTGGTAAAGAAGAAATAAGCATTATCCGCCTGAGAGTAATTAAAACTTAAATACTGAACACAAATCAGTTAAATGAGACAGAAAAATCAATGTTATCAGGTATGTGAGCTGAGTCAATTACTGCAACCATTAAAGAGAGTAAAAATCAGGTGTATTACAGTAAGCCTAGAGTTTAATATAAATTTGCTATGGGGATATTATAGCAGAATGAGTAAGAACTGCCGCCTGGCCTCAGACTCGTCTGGAGCCCCATCCTGGCTTACCTGGTGTCTTAGGGACCTTATCTTTTTTTGAAGTACTTTTACGCCCCCAATTTTATTTGTTCTCACAACCTGCCTGTAAATTAGATAGGATGAATACCATTATCCCCACTTTTCAGATATCAAAATGCGAACAAATGAGTTGCATGGCCCAAAACCATACAGCTGGTAGAAATCCGAATTGAAAAGGAAGCAAGAGGTCATCTCAGTTAAGCCTCTTGCTTTACAGACAAAATGACTGGGCACCAAAAATCTATTTGCCAGGTAGCCAGAGAGAGTGTAGTCAGGTTTTGAGAACAAGAAGTTATTGCGTGTGAAAGTGACTATCATTCTGAAACTACTTACTACAGTAACATAGCCAGCCTTAGAGCCTCGATTTTCTCATTTATAAAATTCAAATAATAACAACTGTCCCATGAGGATCAAATGGCTTAATATATGTATGCAAAGTGCTTAGCAAAATGCCTGGCATGGAGTAAGGGTTCAATAAATGATAACTGTTGTTACTATGGTTCCAGAAATTCTCTTCATCAAAGAACATTTAATCATTTTCTCACAATTACAACACTTCGCCTCATAGAGGTGGGTCATGCTTTTTGATTTGGAACTTATGAATCAGTCTCAGAACTCAGCTTACATCTCTTCTGTCCTTAGGGATGGTGAACTTCAGTGAAGTGTCTGGGTACCCTGTGCTGCAGCACTGGAAGGTCCGGTCTGTGATGTACCACATCAAACTCAACCAAGTGGCCATCTCTCAGGGTGAGCACTGCTGCGGGCTATCCTGCCCACCTTCCCTGGAACTTAGAAGTCCTTTCCAAGGGGAGAAGCCTTTGGTCCCACTGTTGAAGATGCAGCCTAAAATGTAGCTATTGCATGAGGTGTGTGAGCTATTTACTCAGATTTATCCAGAAGAGCAGATGGCTAGAATCGAATTCTTTTCTAAGTAGAGATTACATTGCACGTGTTATCTTGGACTACAGAAGAGAGGGAAAGGGCAAGACTGGAGCCATTGAAGGTATCATTTTTCCTGGGCTCATCCAGTATGTGGAGAGGATACATAAAAGCAGACTTTTTACAATTGACAGAATTAAGCATTCCAAATGCAAAGAGCATAATTTAGAGACTCCATACAATGAACTAAAAAAAGAGAGCAAGAAAGAGGGGGGAAGGAAAACCAGAAAGCAGCTTAACGCTCCTAAACAGCAAGTGAGTGAAATAAAGAGACTGAGAGATTGAGAGAAAGAGAGAGAGAGAAATAGATATTAGCCCTCTCTTTATAGCTAGTAAGTTAAGCAGCAGTGAGTTCTAAACTTACTTAGGGTTTCAGAGTCAGCAATAGGGAGGTAGAGCCTTAGGGCCAATGGGAGGAAGATAAATGGTAGAGGACAAATAGAAAAGTTATGAAGTTAAGTGAGGCAGAAACTCACAAAGGGTAAAGTTTTGTGCATTAAGTTTTGTGCTATATCCTTAATGCATTAAGGATATAGCACATTTTCATAGGACACAGGGGACCCAGAACTTTTTCTTTTTTAACACAAAAGAGTTCTTGGCAAGACGTGATTGGGATGGGGACCTCACTGACAGAAACTCTTCTGGTGCAGCACATTTAGAAAGAACTAAGCTACTTTTCATTCTAGGAAAATACGATATTAGAGACTTTACTCCATTTACATAGTCAATGTGCACCCAGCACAGATGCTGTGCATATCAGGAGTTAACAATCAAATATCGCTGTTGCCACATGCCGTCCAAAGTCACACAATGGTGTCGCTGTGATGTGGATCTCAGCACTTGAGGTCTCAAGCTGAGCTAGACTTTAGTTTGCCTTGATAGGAGACAGGTACATAAAAAAGGAGACCGTGAAAAGCTAGCTAGATCCAAAAGGTATTGGATTTGGAAAATTTACCATAGGCCATCTTTCAGACAGATATACAGTAATTCTCTTAAAGAGAGACAGCAAATCCAAGAAGATTTGCCTGCAGGGTTGGGGGAGAGGAGGCCAACAAGTTTTCCCTTCCATTTGTCATTTCCCAGTCCTTTTATTTTAGAATTTCTGCAATAAAATAGGAGTGTATTAGTGACTTTTCTCTCCTTTCTTCTGTCATTGTCTTCTTATTGCCCATGTCTACGTCTGAAGGCAGTATTTTGCAATTGCCTTTTTTGATCACTACCCACAGTTAGAATACATTTTGTATCGTGACCTTGTGCGTACACATACTCCCACATGCACACAACAGAAGTTTCATGAAGCGATACTTATCTTCACGATGTGAAATGTTCTCGGCTGGTATTTGTGTTTCTATTTTAGACTATGCTAATTGTTTCTGCTTTTTTCAAATGCTATTATTTGAACTCACTAAATTGATTTAATGTCATGACCTGTGATTTAAAAAAAAAAACATTGATTTAAAGGGGGCAGGAGTAGAGGTTTGGCAATGTTTTGCTTAACTTGGCACAAAGTTAATACAACCAACTGGCTTAAAAGATACTCACTTAGGAACTGAAATGTCTCATTTAGCTAAATGGAAACATTCACCAGACACTTCTAGCTAGCTCTCCCACATCACTTTGAGCCACACAGGCACTTCCATGTTTGGGACTGAATTGCCTGGGAATCCGTATACCCAAAATCTGAGCCCTCATTCTTACCCTTGGGTGATGCCTCTCCATAGCCCTCAGCAATGCTCTCCACTCGCTGGATGGGGCTACATCTCGTGCAGATTTTGTGGCGCTGTTGGACCAGTTCGGCAACCATTACATCCAGGAAGCTATCTACGGCTTTGAGGAGTCCTGTTCTATCTGGTACCCAAACAAGCAGGTCCAGCGGCGACTCTGGCTGGAGTATGAAGACATCAGTAAAGGTGAGTGGCATGCTTGTTGGCAAATTCCATACCTCATGCCAGTACTGGCTACCTGCATACAATCTATAAGACCCATTTTAAGGAGTCTGTAGTAACGACTCAATCAGATTTTCCCCCAATGCTCTGTGCCCATCTGTAACATTTCCAAGGTTTGGTTGCAAAAACCAGATCTCAAAATCAAAATGTTTAGGGAATTTTAGATGCAGAATGGGGTCAACACTGTAAGCTTACTATGTTAGTTATCACAGACAGAGTCCTCTAAAGGTTCTTGCCAGCCACCATCCATTTTGCTACCCTAGGGAGGACAAAGTATCAGACTGCTTGTATAAAGTAGGAGAGAAGCAGCAGTGAGCGTGGTTCAGTCTCCAGGAGTCACACCCAACTCTGCCTGGAATCCCTTTATAGCAGCTACATACATAGTAAACCCCTTCTTGCTTCATCCTGCCCTCTGCATAGGCTCATTTTTCCGACTGATTTGTGTTATGAGGGAATCTCTATTGGCCAAGTGTTTATATAGCTCTGAATAACAGCCTCACAAATAAATCTTTGTCTACTGTCTTGACAGCAAGTTAGTATTCAGTTCAAGTAAGTATAAGAAATTGGAATTTTTTATACCTTCTTGATTCACCCTCTGGTATAGCAGGCATAGTGGCCAGTATATTTGTATCTGATCAACCAAGACTGCTTTAGAATTGCCATTCATGGAATTTCTCTTGAGTTTATCCACATGGCATTCGGATGAGGCCAAGTTGTGGATATGGGACTTGCTAAAGGGCAAGTGATGAATGAGCACAATAAAAACTCAAGAAATGGGTCATCTTAAGACTCAATGACCAAGGAAGGTCTCCTCTGAGACAAGGGACCTCTGTTGTCAGCAGGACTGCCACAGGGGCAAGTATGTCTCTGTGACTGAGGTGCTGTTGGTTCTCTGAGCTCCACACAAATTCCTGTTTTGCCTTGCTGAAGAGGTAGCAGAGCTATGATGGCCTCTCCTCTGGCTGGGCACTTTCTCCCAGAAGAAACAAGAGATCTGTGTCTGGGCTACAGTGGCTGCAGTCCTTCATTCCCCTCAAGCCTTGATTCCTGTGAACTCAGAAACAAAACCACAGGCTTCTGCTATCTCTTCAAACTTTAGGATCTTAACATTGTTCTGATTCCAATTTGCCAAGAGAGCAATGTAATATAAGCAAATGTAGATACTACCAGTTCCAGCTGGCAAAGCTTTCTTATGTTTTCATGCCAGAGCCTGAGGACTGAACCAGAGGGCTGAATCCTCTTCTATTTCTGTTTGCCAGTGGTTCAAGGATTGCCAGGGTCTCAGATTTCTGGGAGATAAAAGTCTGACCCTACCAAGAGCTCCTAGTTCTAGGCCTTGCCTCTCTCCCAAGCAATGCAGTGTCCTTAAGGTTAAATACTGAATCCAAGAGGGAATTCTGTCCACGGTCTTGGCATTATGCCCTACTCATCTTGATTGCAAGCCTTTCTTGCCAATCAGGGGCTAGTTTTGCCACAGTCTAAGTGTTGACTTTGGTTCTCTGAAATATGGTTTATATTAAGCTCCTTGCTTGTTACTAATCTTAAAAGGCATTCAAATATTTTAGTAGGTCTACGTCAATCTCTATTTACCACGTTAATTCCTAAAACTTACCTCTAAGTTATAGGGTTTATGTGTTCTCTTCTTTAGTCTGGTTCTTTAAATATATTTCTCCTCCTTAGGTATCAATTTCCTTTCATTCCAAAATGCAGCAAAAGGGAATGTCACTGATAAAGAATGCTATGTGCGTAAGACAAAGGGAGATATTCTTCTGTCCTGCTCTCTGAGAGGGCTGATACAGAACGGAACTTTACCCTGGGAGTGACAAGTGTGCTGCAAGGGCTATACCTTCTGTGACATGCAAGGGACACTATTTTTGGATTTGAGTCCTTTGATTATATGTTATTGCCTACTCTGACTTGAAAACCCTTCTAGTAAAATGAGTTTCTCTGTTTCTTATTTCTGTACCTATGACTAGATACCTAAAATTACGTATGGATTGAATAGGAAAGGAAGTTTACCAGTGTGAAATGAAATGGAAAAAGCACAGGACTTAAGGATGGAAGTCTAGAGTCATCCAGGTGATATTGCTTTAGTCAATCACTTATCTGGACCTCATCTGTAATGCCCTCTTTAGTTCTCCAGCCCCGACAGTTTAGGAATCCTTATGAATCTTCCTTTACATAGGATGTATTCTCAGGTTAGGTATTTGGTAAAAGTCTCCCCTTCTCTCTACAAAGTCATAGAATTCTCATGAGTAGGTTCTTTGCCTTATTCAACTTTAAATTCCAAGAGCCACAGAGCCAAGCACATGGTAAGCACTCAAGGTGTTTGCTGTTGCTGTTGCTTTGTTGTCACGGACAGTGGTGATGGTGGTAGTAATGGTGTAAAAGCCCCCCTGAGGTGGTGACTTCCATGGGGGTTTTATTGCAGATACGTAACTTGCTTTAGTTATGCCTGACTGAGGAAAATTCAGAGATGAGTGTTTTGGGCCAGATCTTCAGAAGGCAGCCTCCCATTTAACAGGCACTTATTTATCATGCTAACACTATGTGGTTTGCCATACCAACATTGAGGATCATCTTGCTCAAGGTAAGTCTGATGAAGCCTTTTTATTTATTTATTTATTTATTTATTTATTTTTTCAAAGACAGAGTTTCGCTCTTGTTACCCAGGCTGTAGTGCAATGGCATGATCTCGGCTCACTGCAACCTCCGCCTCCTAGGTTCAAGAGATTCTCCTGCCTCAGCCTCCAGAGTAGCTGGGATTACAGGCATGCAACACTATGCCTGGCCAATTTTTGTATTTAAGTAGAGATGGGGTTTCTCCGTGTTGATCAGACTGGTCTCGAACTCCCGACCTCAGGTGATCTGCCCACCTCAGCCTCCCAAAGTGCTGGGATTACAGGCGTGAGCCACCGTGCCCAGCTTCTTTCTTAATTTGTTTTTACAGAGCAAGTAAAACATTTCAGAAATGAAATTTTCAACCTCCCCTGTCCCCATGTCTAACCTTATTCATATCTTCTCCCATCGTTCTTTGCCCACATGCCTCAGAAAAGGTCGTGAGGTTCTTCGTTTCCAGACTAACTTCTCCACCTGCGTGCCGGTGCCCATCCCTCCCTGCTTCCTCTAGACCTCGCTCCTTCATTACCCTCCTCCATTTTAATCTTCACAACCTCTTCAGTCACTGAACTCTCTCTTCTCCAAACTTGTATCTTCCTAAAAAATAATCCTTTTATAAACACACGCCCCTCTTTACCGCTGTACCTTTTCAATGTATTAGCACCTCATTCTTACAAGGGTAGTTTATACCTCTTTTCTCTACTTCCTCACCTCCAGTTCACTCTTCAAATTATCACTTTCAGCTGTTTTGCTCTACAAAAACAGCGCTGGAGAAGGAAGCCTACCCTACAGCTTCTTAATTAGAGATTCCCTGATGTCAATCCTGTGACCATCCTATGTATCTCAGCAGAAGACTGTGTCCATCTTGACCAGGGCAGCTTTCTTGAAAATCCTCTCTTCTTTTGATGCCCCAGATGTAATTCTGTCCAGATTCTTTTCATAAATCTTTAGCCTTTATTTCTCATTCTTTTTTGCCCATACTCCTCTAAAGAAACCATGTACATCTTGGTCATTTCATGGGGTTTTGTCCTTAGTGAGTCTCTCCCTCCTACTGCTGGGCGCTGTCCTTTTGCGGCTACCTCTGCTGTTGCTCCTAATTCTCTCCTTTTTTCTGAGGCTTGAAACCTCCTTTGCTCTTGAGTGTTTAGCATTTCTACCAGGAAATTCTCCAGGCACCTCAATGATGGATGCTTTCTTTTCTCTTCCCCGTAAGTACTACACTGTGGTAGATTTGTGAACTCCATTGATGGGTCACAGTGTGGAGTGAGGATTCCTTCTTGATCCTCCTCTTTACTCTCCACATTCAACCATTACAAAGTCCTTTTCACCACCTAAGTATGTCTTCAACAGGGTCTCCTCTTCTCCATTTCTTCAAGGTTTTCAAAAACTATTGCAATCGCTCCCTCGTGTGTATCTCTTCCTCTTCCGTTTCCTGCCGCTCCACTCCATTCTACAACTCACCATCTGTTATCCTTTTGTTTTTTTGAGACAGAGTCTTGCTCTGTTGCCCAGGCTGGAGTGCAGTGGTGCGATCTTGGCTCACTGCAAGCTCCGCCTCCTGGGTTCACGCCATTCTCCTGCCTCAGCCTCCCGAGTAGCTGGGACTACAGGCACCTGCCACCACGCCTGGCTAATTTTTTGTATTTTTAGTAGAGATGGGGTTTCACAGTGTTAGCCAGGATGGTCTTGATCTCCTGACCTCATGATCCGCCTGCCTCGGCCTCCCAAAGTGCTGGGATTACTGGCGTGAGCCACCGTGCCCGGTCTGTTATCATTTTTAAATGCTATCTAATGATATCACTCCTCGGCTTTAAATCCTTCAGTAACTCCTTTCTGCCTTCTCAGCACGAACAGCTGACTGCACTCCCTGTATTAGTTTTCTGTGGCTGCTGTAACAAATTACCACACACTTGGTGGCTTAAAAAAGCACATATTTATGTTTCTTAGAGTTCTGGGGGCCAGAAGTCCAAACTCAGTTTCGCTGGACTAAAGTCAAGGCATCACCAGGGCTGGTTCCTTCTTTAAGCTCTAGGGAAGAATCCCTTGCCTTGTCCTTTCCAGCTTCTAGAGGCCACCTGCATTCCTTAGCAAGCAGCCTCTTCCTCCATCTTTAGAGTGCATCACTCCAGTCTCTGAGCCACATAGCCTTCTCTATGACTTTGACTCCTCCTGCATCCCTTTTATAAACACCCTTTTGATTGCATTGGGTCCACCCAGATAATTCAAGATAATCTCCCCATTTCAAGAACTTTAATTCAATCACATTTGCAAGCTCTCCTTTGCCATTCACAGGTTCTAGAGATTAGGACTATGGGAACCATTTTTCAGCCTACCACCCCGTCTCACCTCTCCAGCCACTGCATCACTGACTGCTACCTACCCCGAGTACCCTCCACTCTGATGACATAAGGTTATCTTCTGTCAATCCAAAACCTTTTCATTTGCTTTTGCACAGTTTAGGTCCCTAGAGACTTCCTTCCTGTTTCAGTCCAAGGTCAGAGATTTGCTCTCTAAAGTCTCCACCACTACTCTGTCTTACTCAGAAATTTTCTCTCTTGAATGCTTCTCTTGTCCTCCACTTGAAACTCTCTTGTCCCTTTGTGTCTGTTCTGTTGCCTAATTCCTGGAGGCATCTATCTCTCTTTCCAGGCCCTGACGATCAACACATTAGTCTTCCTGGCTATGATTTATGTTTCTTGCTTGCATTTTTGCATTGCCTCCTAAAGGTCTATAAATTGCTAGACCTTAAATAATTAAATAATACCCTGCCAAGTGTCAGGCCCCAGCATGGGTCCAGGACTAAGACTTCCCTAGTTTGAAAGAGGGCATCAAGATTTTTCACACTTCCAAGCCTTGGGGCATGTGATTCTCAATCTATCTAAATTGCCCTCCATTCTACCATCTCCTCCTTCCTACTCTGCAAGAGCTAGCTCCAACATCACTCCCACCAAGCCTCCCCTGACACTCAGACAGGGTTCTCTGCTGCCTATTTTATGCTCTCACAGCTCTTTATATGGATCCTTTGGCAGCACTCTCCACATTTCCCTGGATTGTCATTTTCCTGCATAACTGTCTTCCATAATAATAGACTTGACAGTATTTACCATATTTCTCTTCTTTTTTTAATTTCAAAAGTTTATTTAAAGTAATCAAAATGCAGAAAACAGAATAAAATGAAAAGTAAATCTTCTTCCCACTCTTATTTCCCAGTAATCCAGTTCCACTCCCTAGAGGCAATTGGGCAACCACTGCTACCAGTTTATTGTCTATCCATCCAGAGATAGTCTATTCCTAGCCAATGGAAGTGAACAAAGCAAGCTTTAGAAGAATAGATATTCTAGGGTCTAGTCTTTCTGTAAAATTATGAATACATATATATTTAATTATTTTATCCTTTCTCTCAAAATATAGATATTTATATGTAATATATATTATATATGTATATGAGTTTGTGTGTATATATAATATACACATACATACAAACATGCATATTTATAGAGAAACATGTACATGTAATCTCAAAATAAATTATCTGTTTGCTCCAAGATTAGAGATATGGATGAGGGACTTTTAGTTTTTGGACTGAAAACTTCCAAATTGCTTTTCCCACAAGCATCTGCCACTGTTATAATAAAACTCTTTTAAAAGAATGAAAAGAATATTCTGAAAAGTTTATGTTATCCTGAGTTAACTGTATCACTGAGGTAACTGACAACAAAGGAAAACATACTTTTTATCTGCAGAAAGCTGAGCTTTGGACCAAAGTCTGGGAGGAATTACAAAGTGATATGACCACGTCTTGTTAATCTTTGAGTCTTCATCCCTGACACAGTGCCTGGCATGTAATTAACATCCACATTTTGTTAAAGGAATGGATCCTTTATATTTTCTTACTTCATAAGAAGCCAGTAAAAAGATATAGATCTATATATCCCAGAGAAATAACCAAGAAAAAAGGAAACCGATTTTAAATTAGAACTTTCAGGGGTTTAATTGTAACCCTCACCTGATGCACTAAGCACAGTACATTGTTTTTCTTTATACTTCATTCAGGAGTGGATTTCCTTGGGTCTTTCTTCCCTTCCTTTTCCAATATCACTTTCATTGTTGCTTTAGATCTGACCTTTGCCAACGCCTTTTCTTGCTATTGCTTTTGGTGCATATCAGCGGGGTTATCTGGGTGGACAAATTGTAATAAGCAAGCTCTTCCTTTCCACTGCACATTCTCGTTCGTAATCCACATTTTTTTTCTACATAATCCACCTTTTTTTCCTGGCCAGTTGCTTCCTTCCCGTCGGGAAAGCTGAGAAGAATGACTTGCTGTCCCTCTGAGGCACAAGCTGAGAGTTCATCCTCTAAGGTGACGCTCAGGCTCTAAGCAGCGGTAAATCAGAGTCAAAGAAAGGAGTACACCACCTACATGGCATTGTATTTCCAGCACACAAGATGTCATGTCTTCCACGTTTTTATGTGGATAAAGCCCAGGAAGACTAAATTGGTTCCTCTCCCAGGATAGTAAACAGACCTCTGCTTTGGCTGAACCAAAAACAACAGCTGAATCAGCAATCAGCCTTCTAATCCTGCTCTGTGAATGCGGTCAGCCTAGACCTGTCCTTGTGTATTTCAGGCTGATGTAGTTCTTAGGCTAACTTGCTTCATTGTAACATATGGCATAAAAATGACACAAATTTATAGAAATCCAATGAAGAGTCATAACAAATTTCTATAAGGCTTTATGTTTTACAACCCCAAGGTTGCAAACTAGCTCCAAAGGATCTTTCTATATGCATTTACAACAACAAAGTTAGCACTCAAGTAGAAAAGCAATTATGGCATACAGTTATTTTCTCTAAATGATTAATTCATTCATTCATTCAACAAATGTTTGCTGAGGGCCTGTTACATGCAAAGCCCTGTAGTGAGCAGAGAGGGGATTTAGAGAAGGCAGCTGTTCCACAACATTCACAGGCAGACAGGCCTGATGAAGGTGCTGCCACAGAGAAGCCCACTGGTGTCATAGACAGAGCCTCCCTAAGACACTCTAAAGCTTTCCTAAACATATGTGTGAGGATTTAATTTGAGTCTCCGGGTCCCTAGGCTCTGATGCAATGAGTCCAGAGTAAACTAGATATGTAGGTTGAGGGAGAAAGTTACTAAGAATAATATTACCAAATAGCTACCTTTTTTTTTTTTTTTTGAGCAGGCACTTTGCTAAGCATGTTATATCGCCTTTTTCATTTAATCTTCAAACATACATATCATTTAAGTCTTACCCTCCCCATTTTATAGATAACAAAATAATAATAATGAGAGCTTAAATGATTTGCCTGTGGTCACAGAAATAGTAAGTAATAGGGTCAGGATTAAAAAGAATGCCTTGGCCGGGCGCGGTGGCTCACGCCTGTAATCCCAGCACTCTGGGAGGCCAAGGTGGACAGATCAGGAGGTCAGAAGATCGAGACCATCCTGGCTAACACGGTGAAACCCCGTCTCTACTAAAAAATACAAAAAAATTAGCTGGGCGTGGTGCCGGGCACCTGTAGTCCCAGCTACTCGGGAGGCTGAGGCAAGAGAATGGCATGAACCCGGGAGGCAGAGCTTACAGTGAGCCGAGATTGTGCCACTGCACTCCAGCCTGGGTGACAGAGCGAGACTCCTCAAAAAAAAAAAAAAAAAAAGAATGCCTTTACCTACTGAGATGAACTAGAAATCACTTCTTGCCTTTTAGCCTGCCAATTGCACAAGAACAGATCAAAGTAGAAAAGTTCGTGGACAAAATGACGTAGAATAAGAAACAATTGAAGCCAGGAAACTGGTCTAAGGTAAACCCACCACGGACCAGAAATCAACCCTGGGTAGATTTCATGGTGATCCACTGCCATTAACTCTTAGTTTTTTGTATTTTTGAGTGTTGTGGGATTTATTTTGGCCATGATCCATAATGACGACACAGTTGTTGGAACAGTTTTTGTCTCTTATCCAACAGTGCTTCTTAAAATGTAATACGCATATGTATCACCTAAGATCTTGTTAAAATGGAGATTCTAATTCAGTAAGTCTGGGTGGGGCCTGAAATTCTGCGTTTCTAACAAGCTCCCAGATGATGCCAAAGCTGTTAGTTCCAAGACCACATTTTGTATAACAAGTCTATATATTTATCTTGAAGACCTGCAGGCTGTGTGTTCTCTTACTGTCTTTTCACATCCTGTCTAATACAGAAACTTCGACGCTGGAGCCATGGCACGGTGATCTCCGGGGTTATGTCCTGATGTCAACTCCACAGAGGAGTGTCAGGCAGGAGGCCTATCCTGAGTGGTTTTCACTTTGGACCAAGGCTTTTCTTTGATTAGGCCATTGATCACTAGGCTTATGTGCAGAAAATAGTTTGTGTGCAGAATTGAAGAATTGAACTATCTAAAGCCCTCAGGCACTGAAAGGAATTGGAACCATACCAAGAATCAGTATTAAAGGCAATAAGCTGACTTTTTTATTTAATAGCTTTGTACTACTCTAGGCAACATTTTCCTAATCTTACTATCTCAGGAAAGCTCTGTCTAGGTTGCTTAAAACAGTATTCAGATGAGGCCCTCATTTTTCCCTCTAGAAAGTTTTTGAAGAGTTTTGCGTCCTAACCTGGATAGTATTTTGGTTGATGGGAAAATTCTAGTGCTGATGAAAGCTCCTTTCATATAATTATGAGCCTGACAATAGTAACATATTGTCTCTACCATACAATTTAGTAGTTAATTTTATCATATTCTGGACTATTCCCAACTACTCCAGATATGTAAACTTTGTCTTCAGAACTCGATTGATTGCTTCCTGGGATGGGCTGTTCATTTATTTAACACCTTCTATATCTAGTCATTGGACTAGGCTCTGGGGATATGATAATGAATGATGCAAAAAATTTTCCTGCTTTTCTGGAGCTCATATCCTAGTGAGAAGAGAGAGAAAATGTCAAGTAACAAAAAAATGAAGGCAATAATTTCTGATACTGATAGATGCTTTGAGGAAACTGAAGCCAGTTGATGTACCAGAGGTTGGCTGAAGGATTGAAGTAAATCTAGATGGCCAGCACAGAGAAGGCCTCAGTGACGGTGATTTTGAGCTGAGACTTGAAAGATAAGGAGCTGGTCATGCAAAGATGGGAAACAGAACAATCCAGGCAGATGAAATAGCAAACACAAAACCCTGACAATTGTTTTCTGAATTCCCATAGCTCCTAGAATAATGTAGGACCTATAGGAGATAATTGCTAAATATCAGAATGATAACCAACATGACTGTGGAAAAAAGAGAAGCCTAGATCCCTGGATGGGGTATGTAGAGAAGAAATTCTATTTATGGCCAAGCTAAAATGGGGCCAATTTGTTTAGCGCATTTTCTTTTATCCAACATGTAGCTCAATGTGCAACTGGGCTGGCCATGGAAATTCAGACCCAGGAGAAGTAAGCATATGGCTAGAGGCTAAATAGTATAAGACATATATTTACCAGGCATTTTATCTTGATTAAGTTATAGGCTCCAGTCCACCACTAATTATCTCTGCAGGAAATGTGTTGAGGAAAAAAAAATCACAAGATAAAGGATAAGGGAAGGGAAGATTCTACATCAGATGTGAGAATCTGAACTTGACATCATTGGAGTTTTCACATCTTTTGGGGTGAGTACTTCATGTCCTAAGCAATAAAATGTCTATACAGTAGTCATCTTTATTTGCAGGGAATCTTTTCCAAGACCCCAGTGGATGCCTGGAACCTTGAATAGTACTGAACCCTACATATACTAGGTTTTTTTTTTCTGTACCTACATACCTATGACAAAGTTTAATTTATAAATCGGTAGGAGATTAACAACAGTAACTGATAATAAAACAGGATAATTATACTGTAATAAAAGTTAGATGAATGTGGTTTCTCTCTCTCAAAATGTCTTATTGTACTTATTTCTGGACTGGAGTTGACTATAATTAGCTGAAGTGGCAGAAAACAAAACTGATGATGATGGGGGCCTGCTGTATTGCCCATTCTACTCTAAGGCAACATGTTGAGGGAAAGAATACTGGATTGGGATCTGGGAGAACTGGGTTCTTTGTTTCAGTTGAGCCAGTAGCCAGTCAGCTGACCTAGGGTAAATTATTAACCCTCTTCAAAATAATTTTCTTATCTGTATAATAATGAACTTAGATTATACTTAGAGTTTCTTCTAGTTCTAATGTTCTGTGACTCTATAAACTCAGCAAATGATTTCTACTTCTGATAAGGGAATGCAACCACTTAATAATGCCTGACTCAAGGTTAAATAGGTTAACTCGGTTGATATTGCAATGGAAGTAGTTGACTGTAGTTGTTTGTAGCAAGGGTTTAGTATTAGACAGAATTGCATCAAAATTTTTATTAGATGTGGTTCTTGAGAAATTTACTTAATGGCTGTGAACCTCAGTTTCCATGTCTGTAAAATGGGGCTAGCAATACTTATATTAAAAGGTTGTACCAGGATTGGATACAAGGTTTATACATAAAGCGCAATATCTAGTATTTTTTAAGTGTTCAGTGCATTGGGACTCATATTATTATTACTACATTACTATTATTATTAGCATTATTTGAATGAAATTTGAAGCTCATCTCCCTATTTTTGAACAAAACAGCAATGATAAAAATTTAAAAAGGATGTTAGTAAAACTTGCCCTGGGTAAAATTCACTGTTTGTACAACACTGATGTATATTTCAGAAGTCACAAATCGTCTACTAACTTGTGGTTAGTGGAACAGCAGGGTCAAACCTCCATTCCAAAAATTAGGATCAGGATCACCTCCTTTGCCAACCATGTTCAGACCTTGTCGTAGCCAGTTTTATTGGAAAAGATCAGGAAACAAATACCACTTCTCCCACCCATGTGAGAATTTTTTTTTTTTTTTTTTGGCAGTGGGGGCTGGAGTGGACACTGTAAGAATGTGCTGTCTGTGGAAAAGAATCCCAGGCTGGCCTCAAACTCCTGGCCTCAGGATCCTCCCATCTCAGCCTCCCTGGGGAAGCTTTTTGATAAGCAGCCTGGGGGTTACTCCCTTTTAAGTGCAAAGGAGCTGTCAGGCACATCCTCCAGAGGTGGGAAAAATAAAAGTGCCCAGCTGTGTCAGCTTCCCTGTGACCTACGATTCAAAGCCTGCACGGCTGGTTCCACGGGCTGCATACAAATGCAGGTGCAGATAACTCTGGTTCCTCACAAGGGGGACTCCGGCTCCATTAACAACCCAGTTTCAACAGAAGTGCAAATGGGGGCTGAGAGATAACATTAGTAGTTTTGTGTTTTTGTTAGGCTTGTTTATTGTCCTGATTTTCATGAACAATCCTGCTTTAGAGAAACATTTTTATATTCTCCGAGGCATAAGGGGGTCAACAATTGTTGAAAGGTCGGGGCCATGTTCACAAATCTCTGAATTCTCTTCCTACTCCTACCCCATCTTCTGCAATGCATTTTACCATGTACAGCATCTAGCAAGCAGTCAGTTAATATTTTTTGAATAAATGAGTGAATGTCATATTTTTTCTCTTCTTCTTCCCTTTCCTAGAAATGATAGCATATTGTTTAAGAGAGTGTCTCCCCAAACACCCTCCCCTCCAACCTCCTGGCACCAGTTCACCCTTTTATCATGCTGAAGGCAGTCTTGTTCCAGCTTCTCATCCCTCCTTTCATATCTCCATGTTTGCTGTTTTGTATGTGTGAGGTGAGGTTGGGGTTGGGAGATAGATAATGTGATGTCTGGGAATTTGGCATTAAAAGAACAGGCTGGACATAAAAACCAAGTGATTAAACACAAGGTGAGACCAGAATTAATTATTAGGACCTGGGTTAGATGCATTTGTGTACCTCCAATTAGTGATTGTTATTGTAAGTTTCCAGCTACCAGTTAATGTTGTAGGAGTCAACAATAGTCTTTCTTTTACTACCTTTTTTGTATTTTCCTTTCTTTTACAGAGTGAGTAGGAAAGTTTTCTTTGCAGAAGGTGAGGGAGTATGTATTAGGTATAACATGCAACCTGTGTTTAAACTGAAACAAAAGGCACGAAAATACTTTGACCTAAACCAACAAATAATGGAACCCCTTTCAACTAAGCTCTTGTTCATTTGGCCACTAGCCATTTTCTTTCCATTTCTAGTTTACATTCCTCTGTTGTCAGAGACAAGGTTTCCCTGAATCTCATGGAACTCTTTGAAAGTTGGTTCAATTAATAGAAGATATAAGTTAAAGGAAAAATACAAATATATAAGAAAAATCTAATGTTAAGGAAATCAGCAAGAAATGAATCAGGTAAGTAACTCATTTTTTGAAAATGAGGGCAGTGACATCATTTTCAAATGTGGCCCTAATGGCCATCTACTCTACGAAATGAAGGTGATTAACGCTACACTAGTCAAAGGTCCCAAAATACGTCATTTCAGTCTCTGTTACTGATAAGTAGACAGTTTTCCAATCTGATTAACTTCTCTCTCTTGGAAATTTCCAGATGAACTTTGTCTTTATTGTTGACATATTGCTGTCTGCAGAGTCACTGGTACGTAGGCCTCAATTAGCAGCACCTTGAGGGAAATCTATGAATTCCTTTGCAATAATGATGTATATGCATTCATTCAAAAAGGTGTATTGAGTGCTTATTATATATAGATCAGGCACAGTGTTAGGTACTAGGAATGCAGTGGTTAATAAAAGAAGACTTGCAACCCACTGTGGAATTTTAGATGTTGAGGGCAAAGCTGACAGCTTGCAAGCCAGTGTCCATAGGACAGTGTGGCTGAGCCCTCAGCGGAACCCATGGGAGAAGCAGGAAAAACTGTTGTAAGACTCAGAACACACTCCCCACTTTCATAGTTCATCCCATTTCTTGGGAAGTTTTTCCGGGGCAAGATTTGGTTTTCAAGTACCAAAGTGCCTATACCAAAGGCAGCTGCCCTCAGAGGGACCCCGAAAGGCACTGTAAGGGGAAACAAGTGGGGAGGTATGGGGAACTTTGAATGAAAGAACTTGCAACATAAAGCATTTCTGGGGACAGGATTTGTCCAGCTAGATTAGGCCATCCCCGGGTCATATGGGATGCCCGGACCACTCCCTTGCAGTTTTGTGAAGGGTTGTTCATAGATTGCTAGAGGTCCATTGGCTGCCCACTGAGGCTGGAGCAAGGACAGTACCTGTCTAAACAGAGTTCATACCCTGGGGCTGAGAAAGCAGTCACCCTTATCTCCTCCTAAAGCCCACCATAATTAGAAAGCAGGAGATGGTTCCACTAAGTCATAACCATACAAAGCCCATCAGCGTGTTTAAGTCTGGCAAGGGAGAGCACCATTCCACTCATTTAGAATTAAATACTACAAAAGCCCTCAGTTTAGAGCAATTGCAAAAACTAAGCAGGTTCAAGCGAGCCTTAAAGTGTTTTTGCTTTTGCCTATTAAAAAGAAAGAAAGAAAAAGAAAAGTAGAAAGAAGCATTTCTCCAGCTCAATTTCTCGATAAATCTGCCAGTTAAAATATGTGCTTTGTAGGTGAAATGTGAGAGCCAGTACCAGGGGAAACCAGCATAATAGGGTAAAACCACAGCTGGCACTCCCCTGACATTCTTCTCTGTCCTTGGGGTTTTTCTTCAGTCAGGTTTATTCCGCAGAGGCGGCTTATAAAGTCACTCTTTATATGTGCCTCCATTGCCCATGCAGGCTGCCCTGGTCCCTCCTGTCAGTTTATTATAAACCTCGTCGATTACTGTGGTAATTGGTTCTATATATATTGATATGTTTGGGGGGCATTTTCAGCTTTTTGTATTTTTATTTGGTCTGTTTTGCCTCTTCCCTTAGAGAGCAGGGACTCTGTCTCTACTTGTTTACAACTCCTTCTGGGTATTGTGATAGATTCTACTCACAGTGGGTTCATATTCAACACTGACCATGGTAAGGTGGATGAGGAGAATCAGGAAATTCCAGCTCCCAACCTTTACTGGTCTTTGAATTCTTTTACACGGTAGAGTAGAAAAAAGAAGTGTGATTCCTTCAAAATTCCCACACCACTCTTTCTTCGGGGGTAATTAATATGTTGGGATCTGTATTGAGCACGTGTCCTGCATTCTTTGGGCTGGTAGAGATCATTGATGATCTACAGTTAAACATAAAGGCAGAATGAAACTGAAGAAAATCTCTTTTGTAATTCAATAAGTTATTCTTTCTTAAAATGCTTATACTTATTTATTAGTCATTTAGTGAACATGTACTGAGTATCTAATGTGTGCAGGTTTGGGGCAAACAACACCGCATGAGAGCCATAATCCCTGCTTTGTTATAGTGGGTGTGAAGGAGACAGAATATTAAAAAGAAAATAAAGAATCCACAAAATATTATGAGTGTTGGATGGGCTATGAGGGTAATGAATAGGATGCTAGGATGGGTAACAGGGGCAGTGGCCCCCTTTAAAGAGGGTGGTCAGTAAAACTTGGCTGAGTAGCACTTATGCCAAGATGTGGATGGTGAGCCAGAGGACAGGTGTCTCAGGAAGAGGAAATGGCCAGTGTAGAAACCTGTGGTGGAGAAGGCTGGTGGGGTTGGGGCAGGACAAGTGAGGGAACAGGGGCCTGGCTGGAGGCTGGGAAGGCTGAGATTGGCCATGCAGGGCTACACAGACCCCAGCTAGGCTACTGGGTAGGAAGCCACCAAGAGGAATGCACCACTTAGATTTTTGTTCTTTGAATCCCTCCTGCACTGGATGGAAAATGGCTTCAGGGGAAGCCAGAGTGGACACAGGGACACCATTTATTGACCTAAAGCAGTAATCTGGGCAATGGAAAGGAAAGGACACAGAGAAGAAAGAACAGATCTAGGTTTGTTTAGGGGATAGATAAACTTGGCAATAGAGTGGGGCTTGGGGAGGGAAGAGCAGAGGAAGAGGAACCAAAGAGTTCCTAGATATTTGCTTGAGTAGTTGATGATGTAGAAGTGCCAGTTACTATAATAATTTCAGAGCCAATGAGATGGAACATGTTGCGGGGGGGTGAGCAGTAAAGAGCTTCATGTAGGCCTGTCAATTTTGAGCTGCCATAGAGATATCTAAGGGGAAAAGTCAAGGAGGCCATTGGATTTGCAAGTCTGGAGCTCAGAGGAGAAGTCAGAGCTGGAGATGCAAATCTGTGAGTTCTGGTGAATTCAACTAGTACCTAAATCCCTGGGGATAGATGAGCTTACCTAAGGAGGAAGACAGAGAAGAGAAGTAGGCTCAGGACCTAGCCCTGAGTTGTTCCCACTGTAAGAAGTAAGACAGAGGAAAGGTTGGGGTAGGGGGTGCCGCAAAGAAGACTACGAAGAAACAGTCAGGAGTTAGGAGGATCACAGGAGGGCTGCAGTGACAAAAGGAGTGAGTAGCTGTGTGTTGTGTGGCTGAGAGGCAGAGTGAGATTAGTAGGTCAAGCCTACTAATTATTGCCAAGTTCACTTAGAGAATAATAAAGTATTATAACTGCAAAAGCTCTGAGAAATAATGATGATGGAAATAGATATGCAGGAGTTTAAAATTATTAGTATTTTTGACATATACGGTTTTTCTCGCCACCCTGTGAAGTGAGAAGGTAGGTTACAATTTATGACTGTGTTTGGTGAAGGCACGTGGTGAGTTGTGCCCAGTCCTGAAGGGCACCTTGCAGAACAGAGCTTTGTCCCTTGAGGTGTCTCCAAGGTGAGTGTGCTGTCCCAGATGTGAGGATGCTGGCAGTAGGACCAGTCTGCACACAGGACATCTGTCCACAGACCCTGTGTCCTTGCACTGCGGCCCTCTCTGTCATCTGCTGGTAGCCCAGCACCCCTTACTCCACAGGGCAGAACTGAAACTGGAACCCAAGGCTTCATAATTCATCATCCTTCCCTCCCAAAGCAATGCATTTGTTTTCCCTTCTGCTAAAAACCAGGAGAACTCCAGAGGCTTGTCCCACTGCCCGGGCATCTCTTTGGCTTCTGGATCTGCCCACACTGCTTCCCCAGGATAAGCACGTCTTCCCACGGGGGTGCCAGATGAAGCGTGGTCATCCACAGAACAGTTTTATTATTACTAGTCAATATTAACATGATAGCAAATGAAAGAAAATCCTTACTTTGCCCAGTTCTCACCGTGCCACCCCACCCTGGGAAGCGTTCCATTCCACACATACCTACAGCTACGTGTGATTGAGTGCCAGGCCCTATGGAAAGCATTAGGAATACATTGATGAATAAGAACTATGCCTGCCCTCAAGTTGTTCATTAGGTCTCTGGGAAGAGTCTAGGAAACCAGAAATTACAATGAGGTATGACAGGGGCTACCAGAGACCTGAGGAAAGGAAGCACCAAAGAGGAGGCTCCAGATCTGGATGGGGCAGGACTGAAGAGAACCTTCCTAGCAGGAGTGCTACCGCACTGAATGAAGGAGGGTGAGGGAACCTCAGGCTGACTCTGGGAAAAAGGAGTTCTAAAAAGGAAAAAAGCACAACCCTGGGTTGTGAGAAAGTGCTGTCCACCTGGCTAATGTGGGGTAAGTAGGGGAAGTGAGGCTGGAGAGAGGCTGGTTGTGGGCGGGGTGGGGAGGCGCAGGTTCAAAGGGCCAGCCTGCCATGCCCTCTTGCCTGATTTTACCTTCAAGTCCCTTGAGAGCTACTAAAGGATTTCAGCAGGAAAAGACATCTTCTGATTGTGCTTTAGAAACATACATGTAATGACAGCGTGGAGGATGCTTGGGAGATGTGAAAATGAGAGGGAAGTGTACCAGTCAGGAAAATTTTGGAGTAAACCAGGTGGGAGCTGCTGAGGGTCTGGATGAAGAGGGAAGAAATGTCTAGTGGAAAGTTGATATGACGTTAATTTAGGAAATACTGCCAATAGGTGACTCTTTGGATGTGGAGGGTGAGGGTGTGTTGAGCCATAGCAGTGCACACTCATGGAAATCTCCTAGGGAGACATACATGGAAAACCTGTGGGCTCTGCGGGGACCCCCCCTCAATGATGGCAAAGTAAGAATGTAGAGATCTTTCACCCAGACATTAAACTGGCTGACTTGGATTACTGAGCAGCAGAATTACTGCCTTTTTTGACAGTACAATTTGTTTCTGGATGCTGACATGTCTGGGGATGCCAAAGGCAGCACTCACCTTTCTGGGGTGTCTACCCCCAACTCTGAAGCTGCAGGCACACCTACCTTCCTGAGATATAAGGGAGGAATGGGGAACCTACATACTCATCTGCATCCTTATCTCACAAATAACCTGTGTTTGACCATGACCCCAAGGAGAAGCACCTCAATCCTAGCCCCAGCCATTATTCGAACACAACCTTGAATCCAGATGGACTCAGTCATCTGGCCTAGCACAAGAGAAAGGGTCAATGGTGAGTCTTTTCTAACTCCAGTTTTCAGATTCACTGTAGTAAAGATCCCAGTGATTTTTCCATTGAAAGCCATTTGGGTGGAGATAAACCAGGGACATGGGTGAAAGACTGAGAATGGGCAAGGGAAGTTTCGGGTTTGTAAAACATTCTAATACCTCCCTGCAGTAGCTAGCAGTCATGTTTGATTCTTGCCATTCCAAGCATATGTTTTCTTGTTATCTTTTAATTGGTTTTAATTCTAAATTTAACACTAAACGGTCTATGATGGTAGTGACTGCAAGCACTAGCCTGGTGCATGTCAATTCCAGGGACATGTGAGACATCGGGACCTTATCGTGCCCTCCCTCTCCTCCCCGCATCACACCGCCTGCATTAAGAAGCTGGAGATTGCTCATTGTACCCTTTCCTGCCTGTGTTTTCATGTTTATAGATGTTGGGTTCTGGGGAACAAAGGGAGAGGAGTAATCTAAAATCCGAATGATACCACCGGAAGCTGTGTACGACAGCAGGTGAATGCCAATAGATTGGAAGCTGGTGTCAGCAGGCCCAGGATGCATGATATCCTGCATCCAGGAAAGGATTTCAGAAACTGTTGAAAACCACTGTGAAAAATCCAATAATCAAGTGTTCTGGAGGTTGCTGGGAAAGTCTGCTTTTGAAGATCTTGTACATCTGTAATGTGGAAGGAGGCTTGATGCAAGGAGGGGAGGAGGGTTTGGAAGTTAGATACTCAGTGCTTGCCTGATCATCAAACAGATGACTTAAAGCCTCCAAGCCTTAGTTTCTTCATCTGCAAAACAAGTTAATGAGAATATTGTAAGGACTAAGAGTCATAAGGCGGGTAGAACACCTGGCCCATGGTAGGTCCTCAGTAATGTAACTATTAGGGTATTTCCCAAAGTGGGCTCGGTAGCACGCTAATTCAATGAAATGATCTGCAAGAAGTGATTTTTATGTTCAAATTATTTTTGACCAACACTGTATGCTATATTTTTTCCTTGGATACTTGTAATAAATATTAGAATTTTAATGGTTTTCAACGGTTGACAGGAAACCTGCTAATTTTAACTTAGATTTTCCCATTACATCAGAGCATGAAAATTTTTTTGTCTATTTGTGATTTTGAGTAATGATACTAAAGGACCCTAAAAGACAAAAGTTCTACAAACCTACTTAGAAAGATTCTGAGTTTTTATTATTATGCATCTTCTAATAAGAGGAAAGTTTTCTCTTTAACCTCCTCTATCCATATCTGGCACCAAATCCTTTCATTTCTTCTAAAATACCCCCTGGATTGTCCCTCATTCTCTGTACACGGTTGCTACCCCAGTCTGACTCCCAGACCTCCAAGGTCGCATTGTTGTTACAGCCTTTTGGCTATTTTTCCCTCCGGTCTATGATTCATTCAAATTTTCATTTGTTGTAAGTCATTTCACTGCCTGACTCAGTTTAACTCGGTTTAGTGCCATTCCTGTGTAGCTTCTGACCAAGGCAAGGCACTGCTTGCTTCCTAACTTGCTTCAGGCTCAAAATTCCTGGACTGGTTCTTCAGGACCCCATGCGGTATGACCCTAGCCTATTTATGTAAATTAATGCTTATTCTTTATCCAGTTAAAACCTCCATAACACAGAGTTAAGCTTTGTAATGACCTCTGTGGCCTCCTTCACCTCTGTTTCTTTGACCTTATTGTCTCTGCCCTGAATAATTTACACTGTTTCTAACTACCTAGTCAGCGAAACCTGCCCATTCTTCAGAACGTATTCCTCCATGAGGCCTTTGGCGACTCCCCTGGGCCTCACTCATGTCCTCTCTCCTCCAAAGTCCTGTGACACTTATAGTCTTTACCATAGAATTTAGGACTGATTGACTACCCTGGAGTCAGACAGATCTGAATATAAGCTCCAACTTTTCTACTGATAATTCTGTGACCTTGGACAAAGTAATAAACCTCTCTGTTGCCCGGTTTTGTCATCTCTGAAATAGGAACTATTTTAGCACCTACCACTGAGGTTCATATAGAGAACTGACAATGTTGAATTTCACCCTTCCCCATGAGACTTAGATAAGACTCATGATGCCCCCCATGTTTACCTAAAATATAGCCAGATACACTCTTCAAATTCCCATTGTTTGCCTTATAAGTCATTAGCTAAATTGTTTGTCTCTTCTAATCAATCACAACAAAATGCTTGTGAACCAAATGTTGGTTAAACTTTTCTTCTTCCCCCCAAGCCCTTGAGCTTCGGCTCACCCTTAGCCTGAGCTGTGTATAGTGACTTCTGAATGTAGGCTGGTTTCAGGGTAAAACATTCTCTTATCTACTATCCAATCATGATGCTTCTCCACACCAGATTCTTTGTAGCCTTGTTCACTTCTGTCTATAAAAGTTAAAAACTTTTCATTCAACTCTAGAGATGCTTGCAGACTTTATCAGAGCATTCTTCCAAATTCAATGGCTTCCCTACCCTGCCCCAGCAATAATCGCTTAGAATAAAATTCTTCTAAATCCAAGTTTGTTTTTTATTTGACAGAATACATGCAAAGTGTTTAGCAGAGTGCCAGGGCATAGAAAATGTTTTAATAGTGAGCAGCTGTTATTATTACTATTATCACATGTTTGTTAGTCTTGTATCCCACATAGATTGTAAATCCTACCTTTACAGCTCCCACAGTACCTAGCCCAATGCTGGGCACATGCATTCATGGACATGCACTGACTGATGAACCTATCAATAGCATCAGAAAGCCAACAACCCAATGTGATCCTACATTTGTGAAAAAACCCACAGACAGTATAAAGGACATTTTAGCTGTGTTTAGAGAAAGAAGATGACCAAAGAAGAACTGAAATCACCACCTCCTGTAATCTTAATAGGTAATGGAGAGAACATGGCAACCCCTGTCTTCCTTCCATTCTCTCTGACACATAAAATTACCTTTAAACAAGAAGAAAGCAAAGAAGCCAAGTAAGAGAGAATTGTTGCTTAAATCAGTGGGAGAAGGAAAGAGAGAAATGGGCAACTTTGATAGAATTTGATCTTCCAGCAGGGGAGAGCAAGATCTGCAAGCATACCTGTTACCTGCAGGGGTGGGCACGACCTTCCGTGGGATCATGGATGGTGGAGAGAAGTTGGAACAAATGCTAGAAGGCTGTTCTTTTTTCTTCAAATATGGGGGAATATTATATTCTGAAAAGTAGAGTTTATTAACATTATATCTTTCCTGTGCTTGACTTGTGAAAACAGAGAATGTAGTAATCGCAGAGATCTGAAATGAGCTTGCTATGAGAAAGCCATGATAGCAAGCCTCATATTCTTTGTTAAAACTACTTTTAGATTTTTAAATTCCTTTGGCTAAAGAAAACCTACTCATTCCACCATCCCCCTGTGTTCCTTACCATTATGGGAGGTAGTATAGCTTAGTGGTTAAAAGAAAGGCCTTTGAAATCTGTATGACCTAAGTTCTCTAAACTTCATCTTGGATATCTAGAAAATGGAAATGAGTATACCTGCCTCAAAGAGCAGGTCTAAGAATTCAATGAGAATGGGTATACTAAAGCATTTATTTTTAATGAACAGTCAGGGGTCAGCAAATTATGACCTGCAGGCAAATCTGGTCTGCTACCTGTTTTTATATGGCCCTCAAGCTAAGAATGGGTTCTACCTTTTTAAATGATTGAAAAATAAAACTAAGAAAGAAAAACAATATTATGTGCCATGAACATCATAAATAAATTTTACCATCCATAAATAATGTTTTATTGAAGCAGAGCCATGTGCATTTGTTTATATAATACCCATAGCTGTGTTTGCACTACAAAGGCACAGTTGAGTAGTTGCAACAGAGACTGCATGGCCAAAAATATTTCCTATCTGATTCTTTACAGAAAAAGTTTGCTGACTTCCACCATAGATGGTAGCTCTTGTTATTAAAGATGCCTGTATCCTTGAGCCTATCCCAAAAGCTTCCTTCTCAATGATTCTTCCCTTGCATACGTCTCCTGATATAATCTGGTCCTTATTTGATATTTTATTAAAGAGCACCATCATTTGTCACATAACAACATTTTGGTCAATGCAAACCCACATATATGACAGTGGTCCCATAAGATCGTAATGTAGCTGAAAAATTCCTGCCACTGAGTGACGTAGCCATTGTAATGTTACAGCATCATGCGTCACTCTCATGTCTGTGGTAATGTTGGTATAAATAAAACTACTGCGCTGCCAGTTGTATAAAAGTCTAGCACACACAATTATGTACAGTATGTAATACCTGATAATAAATGGCAGTTACTGGTTTACATATTTCTGATACTATGCTTTTTATCATTATTTTAGAGTGTACTCATTTTTTAAAGGTTAACTGTAAGACAGCCTCAGGCAGGTCTTCCAGGAGGTAGTTCAGAAGATGGCATTGTTATTTCAGGAGATGACAGCTCCAAGCATCTTACTGCCCCTAGAGACCTGCCAGTGGGACAAGATATGGAGGTGGAAAACAATGCTAATGTATGTGTTTGTGTCTTCGTTTTTAACAAAAAAGTTTACAAAGTAAAAAAAATAAAAAAATAAAAATTTAAAAAATAGAGAAAAGCATATACAATAGTGTATAAAGAAAAAATATTTTCATATGGCTGTGCAATTTGTGTTTTAAGCTCAGTGTTATTACAAAAGAGTGAACACATTTAAAATATTAAAAAGTTTATGAAGTAAAAAACTTATAGTAAGCTAAAGTTAATTTATTGTTGCAGAAAGAAAAACAAAAGTAAATTTAGTGTAGCCTAAGTGTCCAGTGTTTCTAAAGTCTGCAGGAGTGTACTGTAATGCCCTAGGCCTTCACATTCACTCACCACTCACCCACTGACTCACCCAGGGCAGCTTCCAGTCCTGGAAGCTCCAATCATGGTAAGTGCCCTTTACAGGTGGACCATTTTTTATCTTTTTATACCATGTTATTACAGTACCTTTTCTATGTTTAGACATACAAATACGTGTGTTACAATTGCCTACAGGATTCAGTACAGTAACATGTTGTACAGGTTTATAGCCTAGGAACAATATGCTACACCAGTGATCCCCCACCTTTTTGGCACCAGGGACGGGTTTTATAGAAGACAATTTTTCCATGGACAGGTCAGAGGGGATGGTTTGGGGATGATTCAAGAGCATTACATTTATCATTAGATTCCCATAAGAAGCACACAACTAGATCCCTTGCATGTGCAGTTCACAATAGAGTTTGCATTTCTATGAGAATCTAATGCCACCGCTGATGTGACAGGAGGTGGAGCTCAGGTGTTCATGCTCCCTCACCCACCGCTCACTTCCTGCTGTGCAGCTCAGTTCCTAACAGTCCATGGACTGGTACCAGTCATGGCCTGGGGGTTGGGGACCCCTGTGCTACACCATATACCTAGGTGTGTGGCAGGCTATACCATCTAGGTTTGTGTGAAGACACTCTGTGATGTACGCATTGATGATGAACTCACTTAATGATGCATTTATCAGAATGTGTCCCTGTCATTAAGCAATGTGTGACTGTGCTTATATTCTGAGTGTCTGTCTTATCTCTTCAACAAGATATTACATCCATTGAATGTAGAGATTACACATAATTCATATTGGCATATTTGGAAGACCAGCATCGTATCTTGTGAGTGGACATTCAATAACTTTGTATTTGCTCTACCCAATTGAGTGGGGTTTGTTAGGGTCTTCTGACTTTTCACTGCTGTCAACAAACTTTTTGATGGAAACAAAGCCCTGGGAGACTGAGGACGGAAGCACAAGAAAGGCCTAAAAAGATGTGCACTCAAAAACAGAAATAATAGTAACAAGCTTGAGATAGGTGCTTACCAGGATACGTGCAAAATTCCAGCATTGGTTGCTTCTTGATAACATTCGCTTCTTACTGCTTCTGAAAATAAAATGTTAGATGCAACTCAGAAATTTGGAAATATAGCAGTGAATTTTCTTATCAACCATTTAGAAGGGTTTTGTTCTCTCAGTTTTCACGGCGTCATTTAATTTCCTGGAATTGGGGGTGTTTTGTTGGGGGATGGTTGCATGCACAAACATACATGCAGAGGCAGGCGTTCCATTGTGTGGTTTGTTTGACTCTAGACTAGGCTTTAGTAGGCTTGTTACTGTAGGAATGAAAAATTAAATACAAAATCCTATATTGCTACAAGCCTTGGAAATAGAGTTCATGACATAATGTAGCTGAGTGGCTTATTTTCTGTATTTTTCTGTGGGTTTGTGATTCCAGACTTAGATAGTGAAAAGATACGCCCAGGGTCTTACCGATACCAAGGAGGGATAGGCTTTTTCTCTTCGCTGTGAAAATTAAAAAGAATCTAGAAATCTTGGCACTCTGTTAGTACTAACAGCTAAGTATCATGAATAGTTATTCAAGATTTAGGATGGAGGTCTTCAGAGGCTGTCATTTATATACTATTCACTCCATGCGAGCACCATCCAACTAGTGTTACATTTCAGGGAGAAATCTTTTGTAACAAAAAAGGTTGGCTTGGGGGACCAAAATTTAATTCTGTTCTGCTAGTGTTGCATTTGTATTTGAAGGAGCTAAAGCTCAGGATGATCAGCAGCACCTTTTTT
This sequence comes from Pan paniscus, assembly GCF_029289425.2. Taxonomy (NCBI): domain Eukaryota; kingdom Metazoa; phylum Chordata; class Mammalia; order Primates; family Hominidae; genus Pan; species Pan paniscus. The sequence goes on from NC_073249.2 coordinate 72,809,717, forward strand.
ACCCATTTTCCCCTTAATATGAATTAAGGGATCACCCAACTCCTAGAGGGAATGGTTGCCAGCCTTGAGGGTCCCTTTGGAACCACAGGCATCATGTCATTCTAAACAAGCATGCCTGCAACAATGAGAATGTCTGAGATGCCACCATTATGCAAAATAGCCACATCTTCTGATAGATCTCATGCATCAAAACTTTACATGGAAGCCCATTGTCACCAACTAGTTATGCATTTAACATCATCTTTTCCTTCCCTCTTTCTCAGCCTGTGAGGCTGTCGGGGACTGTGTGGCTCCAGGCCTGAAGCAGAGTTCATCTGGGCCCATAGTCTGCTCCCTCCTGCCAGCACAGGCACCCAACTCGATGCTGTCAGAGACCTGGACTGGGTGAAGGCTTCTTCAGCCACATTTTGGGGGGCAAGTGGTGGAGACTTTCCTAATCCTACTTTCACCCTCTGGGCTTGGCTTTGGTTTGCCACCCCTGTAAGAGACTTCTGGCCCCTTTATTATGCAGGAACTGGCCTCACAGCCACCTTGGTGGGCTCCATTCTTGCAGACGTGAAGCCTACAAATTTAGCCTTTATTTACTACTAAATGTTCTTGTTCAGTGTCTAGTGTATAGAGATTGTTGTTTTCTTTCTGAGCATTGCTATTTTTTTTTATTCATCACACGTTTATACCTTCTGGTTGCCAAGACTGTACTAGATGATAAGGATAAAATGGTGAAGAATGGCTCCTACCATCAAGAGCTTACATACCAGAAGCCATGCTAAGGGCTTGGCATGTATTATCCCATTTAACCTTCAGAATAACACTGTGAGATGAGTTCTGTTATTAACCCATTCTACAGATATGGCAACTGAAGGCCAAAGAGATTAAGCATCTTATGATGTCTCAGAGCTTTGAATGTGAACCCAAGGCTGACTTGTGCCTTGTGCCATGAGATAAGGAATTCCAGGTGAAGACATCTTTGCCAGCTGAGGGGTTGGCCTGGGATATGATATGCTATAGCCTCTGCCTTGGCTGCTTACTCAGACATGACGGGGCTGCTGCATCTCTCTCCTGCCTTCTCCTTTCTTTCTAGGGCCAGATGTGGGTCTGCTTTCCTGATTTCACCTGCTGTCCAGACTCAGGGGTCTCAGAGACTTGGTCTTCTTATAGACCATGTCCTCATATGACAGTGGGTGTGTGAGCCTCTGCTGGCACATTGGCTGAGCAGGGCCAGGTCTGTATGTCTGGCTGTCTGTCTGTTTGCTGCTATGGCTGCTGCTGTTGCTCCTTAGTCAACCTTCATCCAGTAATTTCTTTAATTAAAAAGCTAACTCTGTGTGTGTGTGTGTGTGTGTTGCATAAGAGAGTTAGATATTAAAGGAAGTCCTGGTGGCAGAAGCTTTAGAGGGCAAAGTAACAAGATAGCCATCTTTACTGGTGATCGTAACTGCCAAGTGGGCCCTGCTATGATCATAACAGCTTCCACCTTCCTCAGTAGGGGCCTGTAAAGGGACCATGCAGTTATGCTGTTTTAAGTTTGTAATTGTTTTAATATCTACTGTTGTTAAAAGTGCAGGAAGGTGACCTAAAACCACAGCACCTTCTTTTGGACATAATGATAAAATTTTCTTCCTGGCATTGGAATGGGAGGAGTTGATACTGTAATCTCTTAACTCATACATGCCTTTCCAGCCATTGTCTGGAGGAGAGCATTAGATCTGGCTTCTCTGTCTGCCCCTCCCTGTGTTCTGTGTTGTCGGGGTTCATCCCATTGAATGGGGCTGTCTACAGGGGTGTTGCCTTCTTCTCTAACTTCTGCAGGAAGTCCCTTCTTGACAAGGAGGTGAACTTGCATGATTATGTAGATCTATTCTTTGGTCAAGTATATAAAAGTTTTCTGACTTGCATTGTTTCCCCCTAAAGCAGGACTGACTGAACAGTGCTTTTTGTCTAGCAAAATTCAAGAAGCAAAGTGCTTGTGAAGTAGTACTTTTGGTTACTTCTAGGACAGTTCAGATGAACGTCAGTAGTTTTCAGCTCAGGCCACTTGTACCCTGGGGATTTGAGTAGATGCTGGAATAGCTGCATCAACAATGGAGTTGTTTCTTTTTACCAAACAGTAATGATATTAAATGCCTAAGGAGTATATTCCCCCCTTTATCTCTCTTACATATTGGGGTTATTTATAAGATTTATAAAAAGCGTTCTGACCATATTTAATAAATTACCTTTGTCCAGGGTGGTGGATCTCAACACGTTATCTGAAGATGGCCTAAGTCAGAATCACTTGGAGTGCCTGATAAAATGCAGATTCTCCAGCTCCATGGATTTAGGGAAATACTGAGCAGATCAGGTCATACAATAATAGAACTTTAACATTTGGCTGTTAAAAGGAAAATAGAACTCATTCTCTGGAATGTTCCCTCTGCTCTGGCATCCCTGGCAAGTGATTGACTGGTTTCTATATGAATGCTTCTGCATGAATACTTGTGCTAGTCAAGGGCTCACCATCTCTAAGGCATCTCTCCTAATTTATACCAGCTATAAACTATCACAAAAATTATCCTGAAAGAAATCACACATCTTCCTTTAGCCTACCTCCCCCACCAAAGTAGAATATTTTTTTCTTTTTTTTTTTTTTTTTGAGAGAGAGTCTCACTCTGTCACCCAGGCTGGAGCGTAGTGGCACAACTGCAATCTCCGCCTCTCAGGTTCAAGTGACTCTCCTGCCTCAGCCTCCCGAATAGCTGGGATTATAGGCACGCACCACCACGCCTGGCTAATTTTCATATATTTTGTAGAGACGGGGTTTTACCTTGTCGGCCAGGCTGGTCTTGAACTCCTGACCTCAAACAATCTGCCCACCTCAGCCTCCTAAAGTGCTAGGATTACAGGCATGAACCACGAGGCCCATCCCAAAGTAGATTTTAATACTTCCTCCTGTGTAAGCAAAATCCCCTGTCCCATGCCACTAATAACACCTCTTTTCATATCATTGTCTACTCTTCTGTCTGCCCCACCCCTTGCAAACTGGAAAATGAGCATTATTTCTTATTTATCAGAGTACTTTCCTTATGGAGCACTGAGCACTGTTTCTGACACATGTTGGCACTCAGTGAAAACCTGTGGCTCAGTAAACTCTTCTCATCGTTTCTCTCTTTGGATCCTAATTCTGCTCTCTGAAAATACACAGAATTCATGTGGTCCTGTCTCCATGTGACAACCCTTCAAATATTTAAACAGACAGCTGCTAAGTCTGTCTCCAAGTCTCCTTGTATCCATTCTAAACTCCCCCAGTTCCTTCAGCCATTGTTCATATGGCACTGGCTCCAGATGCCCCACAATCCTCACTGCCAGAGTCACTCTCAGCTTGAGGCACCCAGAGGTAAACCAACTACTGGTATATGGCTTGCCACAGCACCATTTCTCTGTGTCACCTTAGTCACGAGGCTCTTTTAATTCAATCTGAGATCCATCCCTCGGCCTAGCGGCCATGGCCCTCACATCACTGGTCTCTTGCTTTTGTCCCCTTTGTTTTCTCCCATGTCCAGCTGTCTGTACCATTTGCGAATGGTACTGCAACCCAGTCAGAGCCACATGAATCTCCCTCACCAACCAGTTTGGGTTGCAGCTCTGGGTGAAACCACATCTCGTAATGAAAGCTTCATTAAGGCTGGGAGAGGCAGCTGTAGCGAACACAGTATTTTAAAACAGAGGGCACAGGTCATCGAGAGGTGAAAAGAGCCTGATCCACTCAGCACATTTTAAAACTCAAGAGATGAGGACTAAGCGGTGAGAGAACCGTGCAGAATCCCAAATCGCCACCAAGAGCCATGTCTATTTGGGCCTGTGGCTCCAGCAGGCAGGGAAGCAGCATAAATTTCAGTGAGGCAAAGCTAAATGGTAACGGACTTTAAGTTCTGTCAAATATAGTTAATTTGCAGAATAAATTGGTCAGGGCAGCAAGAGGATTTAACATCCAAATCCATTTTAAAAAAAGAAGCCAGATGAGTGTCCAGAGGAAAATGGAGACTCTTACAACATTCCCTTGCCGGTTGGAGTAGTATTATTATTGAATAATGTTTTTATTAAAAATTTCTAGACCATTTGGTAGTTAAAGATATTTATGAGCCAGCCTTTGCAGCGTCTCAGCAAGGCATTGAATTTTCCGCTATGGTGCTGCCTAAGCTGTGAGAGACACCCGCCTGCATAGACTCATATCAGGCACCCTCACACAGACACAGGTCATATTGTAACATTCAGCTGAGTGTTTGTACTGTGGAGCTGGGGCAAGTAATGGCAGTTTGTCAGTTTTACCCTTTGTAGAACTATCCAGGTTCCCTGCCCTGTGCTCTTCTTGTCCAGATTTGAAGGTAGGAAGAAAAGAGAGATGTTGAGGCAGGAGCTGGATCTTATAGGGAAGGAGAGGTGGAGAACAGATAAGCACGCAGGGGTGCTCTGAGGGGTAAATGGAGTCATAAAGAGAGCATTGCTGGGCTGATGGTTCTGCCCAAACTCAAGGGACTCATGTGCACTCCCTATTGGAGAAATAAATGCCGCAGGGTAGATAGAGAAAAGCAGCACTAATTCCACTCTGTAGCTCAGTGGGGCCTTCAACGTCCGCCGAGGTCCAGGCTGATGCTGGACGTCCCTTCCTCAGCACGCTGTCTGCCTCGGTCTTGCTCTGCCACAGTTGCCGTGTCCTGGGCTATTCCTGAGAGCTTTCCAGGCTCCTTCTTTGGGAGGACCAGGAAAGATGGGAAGCATTTGCTCCTGAGTGGTCTGGGGATGCAAACTTGGCTTCTCAGCTCAGCCTCCCAAGCAGGCACAAGGCTGGGGGTGCGGAGGAAGCCTTAATCTCCAGACAAGTGCACGGGAGCCTCTTTCCTGGCAGCGTGCTGAGCATGCCCACTCATTCACGTTGTCTTTCTGCTAATGGAGATTTGGAAATAGCAAATCCCGCAGGTGTTCCTCATTTTCGCCTCTCTCTCAGTGTCGTCCTCTCCCCGCACTCCCTCTCCCCATGCTGCTCTGTCTGTGGCGACACAGCAGGGATAATCCAGCACAGATCTCCACATCCCGGAGCTGTGACTCCGAATCTCTATGTCAGGTTTATTTTGACTTTGACAAGAAGCTGCACACAGCTGCTGCTCGGCAGCAGGACGCCGATGGAGCCGGGAACTTCTTTTCACTTCCCACTGCCCTTAAGCCCTGGGAGGAAGCTGAGGGGATGGACTGCAAGCCCCTACATGGCCGATAAGTGAATCCTCACAGGCTGTGGGTCAGGGAAGGGCTCCCCCGCCAGTGCCACAATGTTAAAGGCTATGGACACTGTCGTGGCTGGAACAGTGTCCTTCCAAATTCATGCCTGCCCGGAACCTCAGAATGTGACCTGTTTTTGCAAATGTAATTACATTAAGATGAGGTGATCCTAGACTACCTTCAATGACTAGTGTCTTTATAAGAGAAATGAGGGGGAGATTTGGACACAGACACACAGAAATGAAAGCCGCGTGATAACTGAGGCCAAGATTAGTGTGAGGCAGCTATAAGCCAAGGAGTGCCAAGGACAGCTGGGAGCCACCAGAAGCTGGGAAGACACAAAGAAGGATATTTCCCTAGAGTTTTCAAAGGGGGCATGGCCCTGACCACACCTTGATTTTGAACTTGAAGACTCCAGAACTGGAAGGGAATGCATGCTGTTGTTTTAAGCGCCTCAATTGCTGATGGTTTGTTATAGCAGCCCTAGGAAACTAAGAGGAAGGGATTTGATAAGAACAAGAGCCTTGGTGATTAGCTCTGAGTCACAAGAAAGGCATCTGGTGAATCAAAAAGGAGGAGTGTAGGAGGCAAATGAAAAAACGGAATCAAGTACACTTAAAATTGCCATACGAAAGGTTTCAAAATGTAGGTATAAGATAATGCACACACAAATTTACTACAATTCAGCTGAGACAGAGGGAGCTCCTGCAGAGTACCGAGTGCTAGGCTCTAAGGACATGCAGAGGGGTACGTCCTCACTTCGCCCTGGGAGTGAGTGGGACAGAGGCCATAAAGCCAAGCACTGGCACAGCGAGGTCCGGGCTCCTCTGGACTCAGGCACAAAGTACCAGTAGAATTAGTTCTGCAAGGAATGATGGGAGCAGAGTAGCTCTCAAAAAATATATGGGAAGAAAGGGGGAGAGAGAGAGAGAGAGAAGGAAACACTTTATAGGGTGTGCAAAGGTGGAGGCAGCTATGGTGTCAGCTTGGTCTCCCATACTCCCCTACGTATATGCGCTTAGCAGATGCTTTAGGAAAATCCCACGGAGGTGCCTTACATTCCCAGCCTTGCCTATGGTGAGTCGTCATGAGGCTTTGGGTTGTCATTTGAGGAATTTTAGGCTAAATCCCCTGTGCTTCTCTCCATCCTGATGTATTTCTTGAATGCTTCCAAGTGTAAAGCACTGGGTGAGAGCCGTGGCAACTCAAGCATAAGGCAGCTTCTTGCCCACTGGGAACTAACAGTCTGGCTGATTAGAAGACTTCCTTTGAGGAGTGAAAGCTTTAGGGCTTCCCAGCAGTTCTTGGATTTAATTCTTGTTCCTCTTAAGATGCATGGGCTGTGTAGAGCTGGATCTCAGGAATCCTTACAGAGGTGTCTGCCTCGCTGAGCAATTTGTTCTTTATTTTTTACACTAAGTTTGTGATTCATAAAGGGATGCAATTGGGGTCACAGCTAAGTTTCAAAGGCTGTTTTTGTGTTTTATTAATCTCTTAGAAGATTCTACTATCCCATCATTTCTTTGACCCAACCTCTCATTCCAAATGGAACTGACCATTACTGAGCAGAAAGAAGCATACGGGAGGCTGTTTAGTCAATTCGTTATTAAATTCACTGTTTCCATGCCAATGCTGACTAACACCTTTTGGCAAAGGCAAACCACGGCATCTACACCAAAACCTGTTTAACATAAACCTAATTAGCCGGGAACCTCAACCAGACCGTTATTTGTTTGACAACATGCCTATTAAGAAGGGAAAATCTTCAGAAAATACCACCGTATGTTATCGATCAATTTTTAAAAAGCTGTTCGGGGTATAGATACCATTTTTCCTACAGCTTCCAAATCCGCATAGTCATAATTGATGAATAAAACCATCACCTGGAGGCTCCCTGGGGAAAGGTTTAATGCTGTTTGGTAGGCAACGCTTCATGAGGCAGGCAGGAAATTGGAAAACTGCATTTTTAGAAAAGAAAAATGTCAACAGGGATTGGAGGGAACGTAAGCATTTTCTGGGTAAGTATCAATTAAACAAAAAATTCATTTTTCCGAAAGACATCTTTTCTCGAACATCCCAGTTAATGACATTTTGCGGAGGTGCCCTGTGGGTATCTGATGGCTGCTAATTATCTCAGTGGACCTTACAGTACCTATAGATACTGCTCTTGAGGGACCGGCTGCAGGGCATGATTATGACAAAGACTTCTTGCTAGTTCCAGAAACTTCTTGAACAATTACCAAAGAACAGGGTCTGAAGCATATAGTAACCTTAATTTTGGAACAAAAAGTACTGGTACATTCTGACAAAAGATTTGTTTTCAACTTGTGCAAATTCATTTGTGAGAAGGGACAAGAACATAAACCCTTTGGATTCGGGACTATTTCTGGATGTGTTGGACAGTTGTGAACCACTAGTTTTTCCATTATTTAATCCCAAAGAAAGGTGTGTTTACTCTGAGTTGATGAGTAGCTGAATGTGAGGCTGGAGACTGGGAAGGGCTCCTTGTGTGCAGACTGAGACTGGGCAGCATAGCAAAACTGCAGAAGATGCAGGGTTTCGTGCTCCATCACATGACCATCCTTGGGTTCAGATTGGCACTCTCTTGCTACCACAGCCACTGCCTTTTTTGCTGGTGATGGAGAGCATATATGCCAAATCCCAGTATGACTGCAAGTACTGTTCCTCCCAGAGCTACATCCAACTGCTCCCACAGGGAGAAGTTTACGTTTCACCCCAGCTGCTCTTTGGTACCCGTGGTTTCACTGATCCAGGACACCAGATATACCCTTTTGCCACTTTGTGACATTATTGGCTACAAGTTTCCCAGATTTTCTCACCATATTGAACCACACTGTCTGCCCTTCAGCACAAGACCTGGCTGCTCCCTTTCTTAAGCTTAAGTGCTCACATCCCAAGGGAATTAATGATCTTTGAGATGTGTTTGTATGTTTTACAAAATTTGCAAAATGAACTTTTTGCAGTCTTTCCCCAAATCTCTGCAACTAGGTTATCTTTGAAGAATTCCTATTTGCACCCAAAAGTAGTAGAACCCACTCTGGATTGATGCCCCTCTTCTTAAAAGAACCCAGAGCATCTCAAAAGAACCCAGAACAGCAATGCCCCAGATGAATTTAAACCCATCCTATCTAGTTTGTACCTGCAGAATATATAGTGTAGTCATTTTGTATGCAAGTCTTTAGACATGATTTATTAAGTCAACAAACACTTGTAGTCATTTAATGAATATTTGTTTAATGAATTGTTAAATACATTAGTGTGTATTACATATTAGGCATGTGGGATATTATAGTGGAGAACAAGGCATAATTTTGTCCTTCAAGGCACCTGCCATCCGATGGTGTTGGTGGTGAGCAGGGCAGGTAAGTGAACAGGCATTGAGAGAATAAGTAAATTTAGAAAGCACTCAATATATCCCAGGCTCGGTTCTAAACTGTCTTTGCGAATTATATTAGTTAGCCTTTCCTACACTTTTACTAAATCAGTTCAGTTATTATCTCCAGTTTATGTATGAGAAAGTTCAAACACAGGAAGATTAAGAAATTCACCCCAAATTACACAGTTAGCAACTGGTAAGGTCAGAGATCAAACCCAGGCAGTCTGCCTCAGGCCACACACTTTACATAGCCCTTGAGTGGCCGTGGGCATGGAGCAAGAGAAGTGGATGGTGTGGGGCTAAAATGAATGTAAATTTCATAAGATTAGTCGATGGGGTGGGGAGAGAGAGAGAGAGAGAGAGAGAAACACACCAGCAAGGAAGCTGTAATTTCTGACTTGAGCAACTAGGAAGTTAGCAGTGCGTTTTGCTGAGCTAGGACCTGCACGACGAGGAATAGCTGCTGAGGAGAGTACGGAGGAAATGACGACCACAGTTTGGGAGATGTTGAGTTTGAGGTGCCTGTAGGACATATAAGTAGATGTCCAAGCAAGCATATTGAGGTTTTGTTACTTGTGGGAGAGATCCTGGCCAGGTATATAGACTTGGCTGTCATCAGAATAATGCTTTCTCCTTTCTTCTTTACTGTTTGATGTGTTAGTAAAGGACTAGAGAACTGTTTACAAATGGTTTGGTTTTCTTCTTTGTGTTTGACTTTTTGTAAAAATGTGAACCTAAGATCATGACTTAATATATTCACTCCAATATGTTCATGGATATATGGAGATAGATATGTAGAACTAAACTAGGCAAAGACGTTTCAAAGATAAAAAAGACATAGTTCCTGACCCCAAGGCACTTATTATTTCATGTAGAAGTGGAGAAAAAGATGGTCAGTTTATGTCCTATCTTCTTTTCCCTAATTATTAATCCATTGCATTGTGTTTTATTTGAGCTCAGAGAGTATGTCATCATGGCAGGTCTAGCAGTTCATTTTAAGTCCATAGTGATCTCTCTGTCCAAAGACATGATTGAACATCCCAAGAGACTGATTAGAGACTGGGTGGATAGACTTCTGTGTGAATTTTGATGACTCGAGGACATCTGGCTTGAGCAGTAGACTGGGGTGGGGGTTGGGGTAGATCCTGGAATGCAGGGTTTTGGTGGGCTTCAGGGTGGCTGTGCTTCATTTGCCCCACATCAAGCCTTCTTTCCTGTAGATCCTAAGCTGTCTCCAAAAGCTGGGATTTGATTAGCTTGCATTTGATTTCTTTGCTGCCTAATGAACTGCTTCTGTCATTCTAGCTGTGATGTCATTAGCATCTCATTGCCTTGGGCAGCAACTCAGGAGAGAGATTCTTAAGCAGCCTCAGAATCCTATAGGAATTGTACCAATTTACTTCCTAACAACTAATTCACCTCATGGCCTGTCAGTTACCACCAGAAGAGCAGACCCTGCATGAGAATGGGCCGGTCACTTTTGTCACCCTCATGTGCTCCTGAATCTAGGTGGGCCACTATGTACATGCCTAAGGCCATGTGCACATCCACAATGACATATTGAGCTTTAAGGACGCGATATTCTCATACCACAATATTCTATTGGGGAAACTCATCCACTGTATGCTGTAGGATACAGATTTAGCCTAAAGCAAATGGCATTTATTTATAGCAAGCTGTATTTGCAAAATGCTTTGCAGTTTTAGGATTGTTAACTACATTCCAGGTTGGATGTTCTTCTATTTGTAAGAAACTGAAGTGTCCTGACTGGACTCCGGAACCTTCCCTGACAACAGTGGAGTGAATTCTGCAAACAGAGGTGGGAGGGAGCCACGCCTGGGTATTCTTTATCAAAAGGCACCTTTGTCAATTATAAGATTTTGAGACCTTAATTGTAGCTTATTTCTTCCGTCCAGAGAGACAGTGTATTTATTGGACTAGAATATTTATTTTGCTAAAAGACAGCATAGTGTCTCCAACCTCTAGAGCAGTTCTACTCAGACTCTAGAGGGTAGAAGAGGAAAGATGCCCCAAAGAACTGTAATAGGTGTGGGCAGTGGAGGGGGTGAGCCATTGATTCACAAGGAAGTAAGGCGGGGTCTTCTTCTGCAACACTCCACGCACAAACCTCCCCCACTGTTCACTCCCACGCAGGAGGAGTTAAAAGCAACGGTCAAAGATCAGCCTCTCCTGAAACTTTTAGGACCTGAACGACTCTCACTTACCACAGACATGATGGTTATAGGTGCTCTCTTTGGGCTAAGGGAGATTTATCTGGGCTTTCACCATTGGACTCCATCATTTTAAAGAGTACTTCCCAATTGTATCTTTAACTGAACATAGGAAATGCATTTCTTCTTTGAAAAATCTCCCTCACACACACATCTCTATTCTTTGCTGGAAACTGAATAGATAGCTTTTGGGAGCTCGCTGCTCATCACTCCTGTGCAAATCCAGCTCCTCTCCAGACAGCCCCATCCTGCATGGCGAGGGGACCAGAAGGCAGTGGGTCTTGGCCTCCGGCGGGGCTCTTTTTATATGGACCTGAAGGTTTTCCGGAGACAGAAAATATGATTCTGAATTAAAACAAGAGTTTGGTGGGTTCCCTCCACGGATTTCTACATATTTCCCATTCCTCTCTACTCCCTAATCTTGCTAGGTATCTAGAACTGAAGGGCTTTGAGGGGGATTCGCTGCATCTTGATTTTAATTGGGATCGCCAGAAAACAGTAGCAAGGCGAGCAACCCCTCAGATGTTTACAGCTATGACAGGACCCAGTGATGGCCAGCTGGAGGGCAGGAAGGCCCTGGGACCCTCAGCTCCGGAGTGTTTGTGGTCGCAGCGCCCTCTAGTGGCCGCATTTGTCATGAGCACGGTACACGCTTAGTAATGAGGGGAGGGGGCGTGGGGAGCATGCCTGGGTATTTGGGGATTTAAGGTGCGAGAAAAGGCACTGGTGGCATATTACTTCCCCTTTGAAGTAGTGTTTACTCCATGTTAAGGATATTGGGGATAGGGGTTATTTTCCCTTCGGAATTTAATTTTCCTTTAATTATCCTGTCATCATCTATGCCCCTCTATATTTTTCTCTTTCGGGTAAATGCTACGGAATTGTTTTAGTCTCTAATTTTTTATTCTCCGGTTAAAGAAAAATTGTACCTCCACAACATTTTTTTTAAAGTAGCCGTGTGTTACTTTTACATAGTTTATTTTCTACAGTGCCAAAGTGAGATTTATCCATTTTTTTCCTCCCGCTCACGAAAGTCATTTTAGACTTATATCACCATCTAGCGGTCATTTCGTGGAAATTCTTTTCCCAGACTCGAACAAATTCTCAACAAGGAGCGCTGCGGGTCAGTAAGGAAATGCGTATGATTAGAAGGTGGGTAAGAGCCAACCAGGAGACCCTCAAGCCCTCTGGCAAGACTTGCATGGCGAAATTTCAATAATCTTTTTTGAAAAGAAACTGTATCTTTACTGATTTTTTTTGGCGGGGGGGGGCCGGGATTTTACTTACTGCCTTTTTTTTTTTTTTTTTTTTTTTGAGACGGAGTCTTGCTCTGTAGCCCAGGCTGGAATGCAGTGGCGTGATCTCGGCTCACTGAAACCTCCACCTGCCGAGTTCAAGCGATTCTCTTGCCTCAGCCTCCCGAGTAGCTGGGATTACAGGCGTGCGCCACCATGCCGAGCTAATTTTTGTACTTTTAGTAGAGACGGGGTTTCACCATGTTGGCCAGGCTGGTCTCGAACTCTTGACTTCGTGATCCACCTGCCTTGGCCTCCCAAAGTGCTGGGATTACAAGAGTGAGCCACCACGTCCGCCCTTTACTTACTTTCTTAATGAAGTAGAGTTTGCTGACAAAAAAGCACTGGGTTTCTGAAATGCTTGAGCCCTTTTCCATACATTGCATGAAACAGCTTCAGAGAGACCACTGGGCTTTGGGGAATGATGGACACACACAGAACACTCATTCTGTTCCTCTCAGACTCATCAGAATGTGATGCTTGATAGGCTGGATCTTTGGAGGCACTGGTTGTAAGGATTTGCAAAGTGGTTCCAGAAGGTGATTATGAGCTACAACTCATCGACTTCATAAAAAGAGTTCTCTCTTATGGGGTGCAGAGAGCTCTCTGCTATTCTGTTCTTGATTGCTATGTAATATGAGCCCATTTAGAAATGCCATGAGGCATTAATGAAGGGCTGTTTGCCCAGAAATCACACCAAGGATCAAAGACCTCACCCCACCCGCACTCGCTCCGCCCAATCCGTACAGTATATTGAAAAAGATTGGGGGCCTGGCGAGGGGCCGGAGGATGGAGTCTTGGGTCAGCTTGTGGCCACTTTGCAAATACCCGTAGCCACACAGTTGACTGGGTTGCGTAAGCCTCCCTGTCAGTGAAAATTTAGCCATGGGTGAAGTGATTTGAGGGCTAGTTCTATTTGAAGCCATCATTCTTATTTTTGGTTTGAGTAGTTATACAGTTCTCTTATAATCTAGGAAGGGTTTGAGCTCGGCTCTGGGTCAATTATTAAACAAAATGCAAGTATGCGATGAATTATATGCCATATTTATAGTCATAGAGTCCTTTGCCTTAACGTGCTAGGTAAAACTTCCTCATTGTTTCCTCTGGGAAACAACAATGCTGAAATGCCTCGGGATGTTTCTAAATGGGCTCATATTACATAGCAAACAAGAAGGGAATCACAAAGAGCTCCCTGGACCCCATAAGAGAGAACTCTTTTATAAAGTCGATGAGTCATATCTACAATCACCTTCGGGAACCACTTTAAAAATCCTTCCCACCAGTGGCTCCAAAGGTCCAGCCCATTGTCCATTGCATTCTTCATGAGTCTGAGAGGGCCAGAATGAATGTCCTGTATATATCCAGGATGTCCAAAAGCTTAGTGGTCTCTCTGAAGCTGTTTCACGTTCAGGACTACAACTGTGCAAAAAGGAGTGATGAATCTCAGAAACCCAGTGCTTTTTTGTCAGCAAACACTACTTCAATCTTCCTTTAGAATTGATAAGTTAAATGGAGAATCATGAGGACTGGGAAGAGAAATGCCAAGCAGTGCTTTCTTGTATAAAGAACAAACCATTATTCTCTGGTAGGCAATTCCTATGTTTGTCACCAAAAGTAGACCAAAAGATTCTTTAACTATCCTTTACTCAACAAACAAAATTGATGTGGACCCATCTCTCAAGTTTTGGAGTGCAAATCTTTTTGAAAAAGTCAAAATTCCCTTCCCATCTTCAATACATTGATTAATAATGAAGCAGAGTTCTATTCTTCTTCCTCTCTGACCTAAAAGACTTAAGAATCAGACAAAAGTGGATTCAAATCCCAGCTCTCACAATCTGCTAGCTGTGGGACCTTGAAGCTCTTGGCCTCATTTTCCTCATCTATAAACTGAGTATAATGATAGAACTCCATGCAGAGAGTTATCATAAAGGTTAAAGTAGACCTTGAACGGATCTCACTTTTATAGTACAGGCTTCCTAAATCTTAGCTATATTTATAATTAAAACTATTATGATGATGGTTTGCCATGTGCTAGCCATTGTGTTATGTGCTTTATAAAAGGAATTGCCATTCATTCATTACCCAATGCTAGACATAGGTACTATTCGTATCTTTACTTCATAGATGAAGAAATTGAGTCATAGAACAATCACTGTTATGGTTTGTATTCTTGCTGAGGGTCATCAGCATGGAGCCCGATCCCTCTAGAGATTCAGTGGAGCTGATGATTCTCAGAAAAGGAACAACCTAGATTCTCACTGAAAAGGGCCATTTCCAACTCTGTATGTCACTGGGAGGTTGGGTGCCCCAAATTAAGTGGGATGGCAGAATCACATTCTTACCCCTTCAGTGGCTGTTTCTGATCCCAAAGATTGGACCCCAGCACTCAGGGGCCACGAGGTCATGATAGTCCTTACTTTTTTGACTCCTTCACTGTTTCTTTCCATTTTGTGTCTGCAGGCAACTCCCCATCAGATGAGTCTGAGGAGCGGGAAAGAGACCCCAAAGTGCTGACATTCCCAGAATACATCGCCAGCTTGTCAGACTCCGGCACCAAGCGCATGGCGGCTGGAGTCCGCATGGAGTGCCAGAGCAAGGGACGATGCCCCTCGTCCTGCCCCCTGTGTCATGTGACATCCAGCCCTGACACCCCTGCTGAGCCGGTTCTGCTGGAGGTGACCAAAGCAGCCCCCATCTATGAACTAGTGACCAACAACCAGACCCAGAGGGTAAGAGGCCTGGGACTCTTGGCTCTGGGAGGCGTCAACCACAACAGAAGGCTTTCCAAATGGTGTGAGGAAGTGACAGGGTGTGGTTGAGGGCCGTGCTAGAATATGGATAGTGAGGCTTTTTGTTTAGCTAATCTGGGCACCTAATTTGCTTAAATTTGCATGCTTGCATATTAATTCAAATCATTGCATCTACGACACCCACGATAATATGATTCAGGAGTCACAACTGAGCACCTGTGTAGGGCTGGAAGAAAGCAAGTAGGGAGGCACAACATTTGCCATCATCAAAATCATTGTTCAGAGAACCCTCGTGCCTTGGGGACAGTTGTGGGGAGGATGCTCAGTTCTGCCTCACTTGGTTGGCTTGGGAGGTGGGCCAGCTTCCCTCGCTGATCCCTTAGCCTGGCCTAGCTGCAGCTGGACTAGAAGGAGTATATCAGGCACAGGTTGCAAAGGGAAGGATCTGGCAGCCTCGGCCTGGAAGGGGTTGGTTTCCTGCCTATCACTCTGGCTCTAAGAACAAAACGCCACATCCAGGCAGATCTTTTTGCCTTTCTATTATGCTACTGGGCCATGACATTTCCCAACCACTCCTCCTTTGCCTCTGCCTCTCCCTTTCCAAAGATGCCAGGAGAAAATGGATGGAACCAAAAAGAAGGGCTGGAGAACTGTGTCAGAAGCCATAGCTCAGCCCCTTTCCTAGCTCTCCAACGTCCTCAAGGACATAGAGATTAGAATGAGTCCAAACACAAAGCAGTAGCAACAGCAACAACAACAAAAGTAAAAACAAGGAGACGCCGGGTGTGGGACTTCTGGAACTATGGCAAAGGCAGCCTTGGGGACAAGGCAGCAGGAGTCGCAGCAGTGAGCTGCTTACCTGCCTGAGAGGTGTGCCCATCCAGGTGGGGTGATAATTGCTTTCTGTTTTCTCCTTAAGGAACACCTGGTGTTTGTTTCATAGGTAATGCCCAGACCAACAGGAGGGATTTTGTAGGTGTGTGTGTTTCTCTCGCCTACCTGCCTCAGCCACAGATATTTCACCGAGTGTTTGAAAATAAGGTTTTTCATAGGAGCAAAAAGATAAATTGTTCTCGTGGCCTACACATTTGTCTTCAATCTGATAAAGGTGGCTACGGGAAGAGGAGTGGGAGAAAAGAGACCTTCGGAAGGATGGGTCTGAAAGGTTAAAGGAAAGGCAGAGGGCTTGGGTCACCATAGAGACCCAGAGCTGCAGTGTCTTTAAGCCAATGCCCAGCCCTCTTCTTCTTCCCTTACCTGCCCCTCTTTGTCTCAAGGCTGCTGCTGCTGATACCCTAAGAGCTCCCGGGCCACTTGCCTGGGAGCAGTGGGATCAGAGAGTTCATGCAAAACCATCCTTGCAACAGGGCGTGCAGAGCTCCAGAATGGAGAAAGCATGCTTGGAGATGAGAGAGTACATCGTGCTTTCTTTGTATGATTGCAAGCAAAATGAGGAAGCTGAAGGAAGTTTGTCCTTGGCAACTCCCTTTCTGGATCCCGTACTTGGCCCAACCCCAGCCCCTTCCCTTTCTCCCTGCACCAGTTTTAAGAGATGGGTTGAGAAATGCTTTCCATCTGGCCATCTTTTGAACTCTTTAATTTCTAAACACATAGACAAGTGGCCCTAGCTGGAGTTCAGTCACTGTCACATGTTTCTTCCTTAGACATACTTTGTCTTTGCCATCCGCTGTTCTGTTTTTCTTTCTAATTTTGCCCTTTCCTAAAGAATGGAGATGACGAGTGAAGAAGCTAAGAAGTAGAGGAGTGCCAAATCATAACATTAGAATATAATTCAATGTGTGTTTTTATTTCTACCTCTGGCATATCACTGGGTCCATTTTCTGACCTTTGTTGGTCTCATTGTCCTCCTGTCGGACTAAATAATCTCTGATGCTATATTTCAGTCTAATCTGTGAATATCATAAGGAAACAAACAAGTAGGTCAAACCGTATAATGAACCAGATATCTCAAACCCAACACATTTGAACTCATCATCTTCCAGCACAAACTCATACCTGTTGTGTGGCCATGCCAGTGAATGGCACTATATTCCACTAAGTTGCCTGAACTGGAGACTAGGGCCACTTCCTAGAATTTCCTCATCATTCCCAACATCCATTTTATCACCAAGAGCCACAAATACCTCTAGAATTCATTCTCTTTTTATGATACCCCCATCGCAACCTATTTCCGGCATCCTTTGTGATATCAGGCTACTATCCCATTAAAGTAATATTCTCACTGGTCTCCCTAACAGACCACCCAGAATTATATATCTAATATGAACTTCAGATAATTTGGCATCAAAGTAATTTAATGGCTCCACAGAATCTATTGAATACAATCTAATGTCCTCAGAACATCATTATAAGGCAGCTCATGATCCAATTTTGTCTTCACTTACTTAGGTTGTTACCACTCTATATCTTATACTCTGCACTCCAAAATTTAACTCTTTCTACCCCCTCAAACACATTTTTTCTCATGCTTATGGCCCTTGAGACTTCAAACTCTCTGTCCCAAGAATGTTCTTGCCCACATTTCTACCACTGGAAAAGTCCTGCTGTTACTTCAGTTTCAGCTCAAACATCACCAGCTGCCAAGAGCCCTTCCTTACACTCCTAGGCCAACCCACGTATCCCTTCATGTAATTCCCATTGTGTGTGTATCTACATCTTTTTGTTTTTTTTATTGTTGTTGTTTGTTTTTGTTTTTCTGGGTTTCTTTTTTGAGACGGAGTTTTGCTCTTGTTGCCCAGGCTGGAGTGCAATGGCATGTTCTTGGCTCACTGCAACCTCCTCTTCCCGGGTTCAAGCAATTCTCCTGCCTCAGCCTCCCGAGTAGCTGGGATTACAGGCATGTGCCACCATGCTCAGCTAATTTTGTATTTTTGGTAGAGATGGGGTTTCTCCATGTTGGTCAGGCTGGTCTCGAACTCCCGACCTCAGGTGATCCGCCAGCCTCGACCTCCCAAAGTGTTGGGATTACAGGCATGAGCCACCGTGCCCGGCTTGTATCTACATCTTTTATAGCATGCATCACCTATTATCGCAGCTGTTGACATAGTTGTTTCCTCCCCTCTAGACTATGAGGATGTTTTTCTTCTCCAGAATCCCAGTGCCTAGCAAGTGGCTGATGCATAGTTCGTTTTCTGCTAAATAAATGAATGAATCGATGCATAAATAGATAAATGAATGGATAGATGAATTTAGCTTGAAGCTCAACCACTCTCCTTAGAGACAACAATAACAAAAATTGGAAAATTTTATTTCTTTCCTGGAATAAGAATTAAATCTGATAACAAATGTGGATTCCCTATGCAATGCTGGGTACATTGTAGATACTCAGACAAATGTAATTTCCCTTTCTTTTTCTTTCCAAATGGGCTCCTTCTTAATTCCTCTCTTCTATCCTCATCCAACAGTTTGCAGTTACCTGCAGCCCAGGATTCAGAGAGTAGGAACTCTTTTTTTTTTTAATTTTAATTTTTGTTTTTTTGAGACAGGTCTTGCTCTGTTGCCCAGGCCGGAGTACAGTGGTATGATCTCAGCTCACTGCAACCTCTGCCTACCAGGGTCAGGAGATTCTCCTGCCTCAGCCTCCTGAGTAGCTGGGATTACAGGCGCCCGCCACCATGGCCAGCTTACTTTTTGTAGTTTTAGTAGAGACGAGGTTTTGCCACATTGGCCGGGCTGGTCTCGAACTTCTGAACTCAGGTGATCCTCCTGCCTCGGCCGCTCAAAGTGCTGGGATTACAGGCATGAGCCACCATACCCTGCCCAGAGTAGGAACTCTTATGGAGTGGTGTGAATTGAAGATGGAAAGTGACAGCTTTTTGCAAAATGACATTTAGCTTATTTGTCATCACAGGTATTTGTCCTTTCTCTTTTGGATTGAAAATCTGATCATGTTGCTCCACTGTTTTAAATACTGCAATTACTTACCAGTGCTCTTGAAATGTGGCCCCCTGCCTCACCATAACCCACAAGGCTTCTGTGTTTCAGCCCTGTCTCCCTCCCACTTGCTGAGAATGTCTTTTCTCCCTCAGGCTGTCTTTTACAGACAGACCCACCTTTTTTTCCATTGATTTTAGAAGTCAAGTTCCATCCAGGCTGGTCTTGTTGACATTGTTTTTTCAACCTGGAACACTACTTCAACTTTCATGAGTAAATAACTTTTGATCCAGCCCTCAGAGCTCAGATAAAAAGTTGCATCCTCATAGAGGCCTCTGCGTACCCTTCTGTGAGCTTATCTACCCTTCCTTGTCTCTCTTGCCACCATACGCATTCATGGCAGCTCAACCTTTTCCTTTGAGGTTCTAACCACAGGTGTGGTGATTTGGTTATTGTAACTTTGCTTGTTTGTTTGTCATCTGATTTTAAGATTTATGCAGACAGGGGCCACAGGTGTCTTGTGCATCCTCGTATCCTTAATGCTCCACGTAGAAAATGGCCCCTTGCAGGTGCTTAGCAAATAATTGTTGATTGAAGGCTCTGCAAGGCAGTAGTCACAATGTTGCCTTTATTCTACCTATCTCAAAGGACGTCTGTTTTCCTAGTTTTAAGCAATGCACCTTTTAATTTTGAGTTTGGATCAGTCAGGCAAAGCATAAAGTGGGCACTTATGCACCAGGCTTCATGCTGGGAGCCTGAGTTGTCCAGTGAGTCATGTTGAACTCAGGTTCTGGCACTGCCCTTTTCACCAGCCTATGACCCTGGGCAAGTCACCTCATCTCTTTGACTCTCAGTCTTCTCCACTGTAAATCATGATAACCATTCATCAAAGTGTTAGCATCAAAAAGGGCCTTGTAAATTATAAATCTCTGCACAAATGATAGTTATAATCATTCATTGGTTTCTGTTTCCTAGAGGCTTCCAATCTGGGGAGGGGGCAGGATGGACCCTTAGTCTAACTATTCTAACCTAAGGTGGCCAATGTAAAGTTCTGAAAGAATGGAACATAGGCTGCTGGCTTTAGGTTTAGACATTCTGATTTTTGGAGAGTTATCTCCTGTTTTCCGTTTGTCTCTTTTTCTTTTCTTTTTTCTTTTTTCTTTTGAATTCTTTGGTCTAAATTTTTCAAGGATAGCCAGGTTTCACTTTTCTAATTTACTGATTAGGTGTGAATGTGGTGAGAATGAAACAAAGAGAAGAGAATCATAAGAAACAGCCAAAGCTGCAGATGTTGAGCTCACCCAGAGAGAAAGTCCTGACTTGGCTAGCTTGGACCAGCCATGCTCCCTGCAGCCAGTCCCACCCTCTCCCTCCCCTTGGGATGGGGCTGAGGCAGCAGCGCCCCACTGAAGGGTCAGTACTCCATCAGGATCCACGTCGCCACCAGGGACTGGCCCTATTACGGGTTCTGTTACTTCACTGGTCTAATTTTATTCTTCTGTCCTTTTACTTAATAGTAAATATCTCTATGAACCCTCTGCATGTAAAGAATTCTGCTAGGTTCTGTGATGGTTACAAATTTCTATCTAAGACTCAACCCTGTTATTCAAAGACAATAATAATTGCTGGCATTTATTCGTGACTAATGTGTTCCAGGTACTATGCATACATTATTTCATTTGGCATATATTATTAGATTTAATTATCACAGCAAGCCTATTAGGAAAGTGCTATTTTTATCCCATTTTATTATTGAGGAAACTGAGCTTATGTAACTTGCCCAAGGTCACATGGCAGTGATTGGCAAAGCGGGAGTTCTCACTCAGGGCTGACAGCTCCAGAGCCCAGCTCTTAGCGTGTGTGCCACATTGCTTCTCCTGTTCATGATTTACTAAGAAAGAAATGCCTAATGCCAAATCACAATCCAAGGCAGCATTGCAAAAATATTGCAAGCAGGTTAGAAAGCATGCTGAAGGAATGCAAAGGGAATACTGGGGCAGGTAGATAAGGATGCACAGAGAAGCATTTGGGAAAAGGCAAATGCCTCTGGGCAGAGGGAAGAGTAGCCACCCAGAAGATGTGTGGTAGAGGAGTAATCTTTTTTCTAGAGCCTAAGTTGTGGAATGATGGAGTGGTATATGAGACAGATGGAGGGCGGAATATGACTTGCTGCCAAAGTGGCAGCCCGTTACCACAAGGAGGAACTGTTACAGTAAAGGGAGACGGACACCCTAGAGGTTCTAAGAGGCTGAGGCTTCCCAGAAACAATCTCCTGGAATCAGAATTTGAGACAATGATAAAGTGGTGACACAACCTGCTGCTGGAAGTAATTTAGGGCCATGCAGATCCTTGACACTCTGCCTCTTGATTCTGATGGCCTAGCCCTGGCTTCTCAACACTCAATCTTTTCCCTGTTCTCTCATGCAGCTCTTGCAGGAGGCCACCATGAGCTCTCTCTGGTGCTCAGGGACTGGAGATGTCATCGAGGACTGGTGTCGATGTGACTCCACTGCTTTTGGAGCTGATGGACTCCCCACCTGTGCGCCTCTCCCACAGCCTGTGTATGGTTCTCTTTCTCTCTTTCAGCATTACTCTGGAAACAGATAATGAGTGTCTACTATTTGCAAAGAAATAGGCTGGGTACTGGGAAACAAAGAAAAATATGACACAATACCTGCCTTTAGAGAGCTTTCAATCTACCAAGGGAGGCAGCACAGATGGTTTTAGTAGAGAAAGGGTGTGACAAGTGTTAACAAGAGGCATTTAAAGAAAGTGTGAAGAGGGAATGGTCAAGTCTGAACTGACGCCATGGTGAAGGCTCTGTGGAGGAGGTGGCGCTTGAACTTCTCCTTGAAGGTGGAGAAAGTAGGACAGCATAACTAGAAGACAATGGGGAGAAAAGTGCCATTGTAATGGAAGAAGTTAGAGATCTACACTGAGAGCTTAACTAGACCAACAACGTAACCACTCATTGAACACTTACTGGGTGACAGGCATTGTATGGAGCAGTTAGATACTGCTCATTTAATAGACAAAAAAAAAAAAAATGCATTCAAATGGATTGAATGATTTTTCCAAAGTGGTAGAGCAGGAAGTAGAATTGGTTAAGAGGCATGTTCTTGGCCATTATAGTACAGAGAGGATAAAATTGAGAGATGATCTGGAGCAGAACCAACAGGGCTTGGTGACTGATTGAAGTAGTGGTGAGGAGAAAGGAGAAGTGGAAAGTGAACTTAAGACTTCTGACCCTGGTGGCTGGGAAGATGAATAGGCCACCAGTGAGCAAAGAAGAATCAAAGGATAGGCAGGTTTGAGGAGGAAGCCAGTTTCATTTGGGCTTGCCTTGGAGCTGTCATGGGGTAGTTGAGTGTGTGGGGATGTTCAGTGTGCAGAAAAGAAAGATGGAGCTCTGCAAAAAAGTAAATACTAGAGATGAGATTTCAGTCAACCCCAGAGAAATGGGAGATGAAACCACAGCTATTAGAAAGAGTGCTCCAGAACAATAATCAAGTGGGAAGAGCAGCGGGCTGGGGATGAACAATAGGAGAGTCTGCATTTGAGGGGTGAAGAGGATGAAGTGCTACAAAGGTGTCTGAGAATGGACAAGCCCAATTTCCTTCCCCTCAATGGAAGACGAAACAGAACTGGCCAAGCTGAGGGCCAGGACCTGAGACAAGAATCCCTTGTAGCCTCTAATATGGCATCTGCCATGGGACTGAAGTCACAGGAATATTGTATCTAATAAAGAGTGCTGGCATGACAAGCTGGAAGAGAGTGACCCCAGGGGCTGGTAAGGCAAAGAAATCCTGAAGTAAAGATTAGGGCCTGCAAAAGTGAAAGGCTGAGTAGGCAGGAGCAACAGACCGCTTAGGAAAGCAGCAGTTGAGAGGCTGCCCTCTGGCCTGTTTCATGCAGGTGCGGGTAGGCACTAAAGGGCCAGGACAGAGCAAGAAGAAATCAGAGGAAAGAGGAGAATGCAGCACTAGAGGGTCATTACAAGCCAATTTCTTCTCTTGTCCACAGTCTGTCTTCTCTCTGTAGGTGGTTTTAGATACCTACAGCCTTTGGCTGTAGATACACTAGCCTTTGGCTTCCTGTTCTTCATAGTCATGATTGGACTTCTTGAGTTAAAAGAGAATCAAGCTCATTATTATAAAAGTTATTTCATTTAGTATAAAGGGAGCCACTAGGAGAACTGCTGCTGTTAGACTAATTCACCAGGTAAGAGAGCTACCTCTGAAACAATACTGAAGCTACCACATGTTATCAGGTGGACACAAGATCCAGCCATAATGTCCTAGGGCTTATTTTGTTTTTAAACCTGTGTTTACTAAATCTTATTGCAAGAGATTAAATTGGGCTAAATTTTCATAAACAGTAAATGTCCATTAAGGACTTTCCTTTTCTTGACAACTGATCACCTCCTTCAGTAGCAAACCTTAGTTTCAGTGGGAAATGAAAATATACTTTAGTTTTACACAAGTCTGTGTAAATCATATACACTTCTATTTCTCAGAAGAGGCCGGGTTTAGTCCATATTTTCACAGAATTTGTGTTCCTAATGCTTTTTTTTTCAAAACAGCACTCTGCATATGACTCTAATTAATGAATTTGTCAATATCTGCACAGTTTTGGGTCTATTCCATCTTCAATGTCATATGCAAACTATGCACTCCTTCACTAACAGAAGAGCATGTGTTTTGTATTATTTTCCCACTAGTTGAATTCCTTACTTTTGTGCCCACAGTCTACTATAATTTATTTTTGAAACTCTTATCACATATTATTATAATCACATGTATAATTATATGCTTCTATTGCTCACTAAGCTCCTTTAAAGAAGGGACTGGGATGGGCTTGTGCACCACTGCATCCCCAGTAGCAAATGGATGCTTCACAAATATCTGTTGAATTGAAATTGAAGATTGCAGATGGTTTGGTGTCATTCATTCTTAGTACCTTGCACAGTGATCCTTGAGACGACCAACAGGCACCTGTGAGCCAAGCAGAGAAAAGGAGGGCCAGGAATATGAGTGATCATGATATCTGGGAACCAAGGATGAGATAAATGGCAGGGATACTTGTAAGGGAGGGAGGCTGGAGTGAGCAGGAATGGGGAACATTCCCAGAATCCAGTCGTCTTGAAAGAAACACAGAATTGGAAGAAAGAGGGGAAACCTGAGGCACATACAAGAAATCAGAAGGCGGCTGTGAATTGAAACCACGTGGACAATTAAGAGATCCATACCAGTGAATGCCAACAAGGATTATTAAGTTTCTGCGAGGTACAGAGAGGTATGAGCTGGCAAGGCAAGACAGTGGTAAATGTGGACAACTTGTAAAGAATAAGGAGAGTATGAAGTGAGAAAAGCAAGGAAAGGCTGGAATCAGGAACCAGGATATCCATATAAACCCAAGAGCAAAGAAAGAAACTGAAATCAGAATCTGGGCAAGCAGGCAGAGGACATCACTCCAAGGAGAACTTGACATGTGGCCAACTTTCTCTTGTCCAGTAAAGCCCCCTATGAATATTACTTCCAAACTGAACCTGTTCCAAGGTCCAGCTAGCAGATAGCCTGGAGAAAAGGATAGGTTAGTTCCCATAGCAAGAAGGGAAGCTGGGGTTTCCCCCATCAGCAGGGCAGATCCTGATAAGGTTATGGAAGCCAAACCCACTGTGGCCTTATTAATTTGAGATTCTGGACATCACCTTCAATAAGTCTTCATATGAGCAGTATACACACACTCTCTTGATATTTTTCAAGAGAAAATCTAGAAATTATGATATTTTCCAGCCATATAAAATAGTACTACTCCAAAAGCCCTATCCTCTGACCCATGTAATATGCAGACATTCATTAATCTTTGACTCACCTACTGATTTATTTATTTACACTTATTGGCTGAGTTTATAATATGTAACAGGCATTTAATACATAAAACATAGATCTCAAGAGTCCTCAAAAACATTACTATCTTTTGAAAGAGACAGGCCCTCAAAGAGATCATTTTTGTAGTTGGTTGGGAAAGAAAAGCTTACAGTATCACAATTGAGGTAGTCAGTGCCCAAAGTGAGTCACAGTTGTATCCCTGTTCCATGTTCCTTCCTGTCTGCACACAGGCTGAGACTCTCCACGGTTCACGAGCCCAGCAGCACTCTTGTGGTCCTGGAGTGGGAACACTCAGAGCCACCAATCGGGGTGCAGATTGTAGATTACCTCCTCCGTCAAGAGAAAGTCACTGACAGGATGGACCACTCCAAAGTGGAGACAGGTGAGCACCTTCTACTTCATGGGCTTGTCTTGATCCAAGGTGATAAAACTAAAACAAAGAAAAATGCCCTGCCTCATGGCTTTGCTCCAGGTCCCCAGTATCCCAGGGCAATGCAGGAGGAGCAGGGAGAAGAAGAAGCTGTTCTTCTTCTCTAAGAAGCAGCTGTTCTTCCAAGCAGCAGCCATCTTGTCCATTTAAGAGTTTTTGCCTGGTGAGCATCTGACAAAGCCTTGTTTTGATTTTGTTTTTGTTTATAAAAGAGGTGTCCATTTCATTGCCTCTAGGCACACTCACAAAGAAACAACAATACAATACACTAGTTATCCTAGCCCACAATTAGGAAACAATTCTCTGCTAACCACTGCCATGATTACAGAAAAAAGATTCCTTTGCTAATAACCCCCCTCCAGGCAAAAGCATGTGCAAACAGATGTGTTTGGCCCATGTCTTTTCCTGAAGCAAACTGCTTTTCTCAGGTCCAACTAGTAAGAGGGAAGCCTTAACGGAATGGAAACACCCCATGAAAAATGTTCCTTGCGTTAATATTTCACTACCTGCACACAGTGAAAGGTCAACATTCATAATCCCAAAAACTTATGCATGGGATGTGGTCACCAGCAGGGTGATGGCACCAACAATCTAATTCAAAATAAACAGCTACTGGTGAGCCTGCCACTGAGGGTTAGAGACACATACGCAGCTGCTGCTTCAGGCATAGAGAGCTGCCTACCGCTTCTTCCAAGGCCCTTTGCCTGATGTGCACAGGTATTGCTGAGGTATGGCAGGGACCACTGACCAGAATGCTATCTCTGTCCATGCCAAGAACATTTTATAAAGGAGTGCCCAGGCCGGGCGTTGTGCCTCACGCCTGTATTCCCAGCACTTTGGGAGGCCGAGGTGGGCGGATCACGAGGTCAGGATTTCGAGACCATCCTGACCAACATGGTGAAACCCCGGCATGTGCCTGTAATCTCAGCTACTTGAGAGGCTGAGGCAGGGGAATTGCTTGAACCCGGGAGGCGGAGGTTGCAGTGAGACAAGATCGCGCCACTGCACTCTAGCCTGGGCGACAGAGCTAGACTCTGTCTCAAAAAAAAAAAAAAAAAAAAAAAAGAAGCTCTCAGGTGTGATGTGTATCTCTTGCCCTAGTTGTGTCTGAACTAACTCTAGACAGCTCTGAGTGGTTAAATATGAAATAGAAAAGGCCATTCCTTCTAAGTCTCCTTCTCTACTCTAGGCATTGAGGACCAAATCATTGTCATGTTAAGTTCTCATTGAGTTGACTCCATCTCCTCATTGCTTGGCCATCATTGTTTCTCATGCTTTTTCCATTCCTTCTCCTCTGGGCAGAAACAGTGCTGAGCTTTGTGGACGACATCATCTCTGGAGCAAAGTCTCCTTGTGCAATGCCATCTCAGGTGCCGGACAAGCAGCTCACCACCATCTCTCTGATCATACGATGCCTGGAACCTGACACCATTTACATGTGAGTAACACACACCTACCTAGTGACTTCTTACCCTGACAGTCCCAAGGCTTCTTACCGGTTTCTTCTTGCTACTTGAGTTCCTTTAGAGACTCAGCAAAACATGTTGAGTCTCTGAAGTCTTATCCCAGGTGGCATTATAGAGAATCTTCTCGAGTACTTAGGCACTGGAATGGGGGGATCTAGAAAGATAATATGGTCCTGTCCCTTGAGGAGTTTGCAACATAGAGGGGAAAGATATAAAAAACTAACTTTAACTTAAGGCAGAATTAAATAAATGTAGATAGAAAAGCAAAAAATGAAAAAAAATTGTAAAAGAGAAGAAAGAAGTGATTAATTCTAACTAGAGTGGATGTCATCTAAACTGTGTTGTGTAGAATTTCAACCAACAGTCATGTTGGAAAAGGAATACTAGGCTCAGGAAGCTGCAAAGGCAAAGGTGAAGAAGCATGAAGGTGAGCAGCAAGTAGTCTAGTAGGGCAGAGGCAGACGGTGAGTAAAAGGGAAAGGAAGAAAGTGAGACTGGAAGTATAGAATGCTATAAGTCCAAGGAGTCATTTTTGAGGAAAGGCATAGAATACCAAGAACTCTGCTTTAGAAAACTAGCTAGCTCCAATGGCATTGAAGTAATTTAGAAATGTTAGAAATGGGCAGCACTTTTCTTCAAAGAAATGCAGCGAACTATATCATGGCCCTTGGAATGACCCTATTCTTTCTGTGAACTCTTCCCCATTTCTCCCTGTGCTCTGGAAACAATTGTAAAATGTTTGTGACGCAGAGATGTAAAAGATGCCAGAAAAGGAGCGATAATGATAGAATCTAAATCATGATGGAAAAATTTGGGTGCTAAGGCAGAATTCATAGTGATGTCGTTGTAGGACTTCGTGACCCCATCAGTATGAAAAACATTTAACAGTTTGCAGAGGAGATCACGAGAATAGAGTCAAGGTTTCCAGAATAAATCATTTCTATTTCCACAGTTAAAGAGTTCAGAGATGAAAAGCACTAGAAATTTGAGTGGCATTGATTGCAAGATGAACTTCAGTGCTCAGGCTGAATGTCTTCAATATAGGAAAAAGGGATGTTGCTATGGGCCATGCATGATGAAAGTAAAGTACATAAACACAAGTGACATTCTAGAGGATTTCGACAGTATATATAGACACAGATGAGAATACTAAGACCATGTTGGTCCACTTTTTGGGTGATTCCACCAATGCCATGATTCTCGTTGGCTCTTTTGATGGGGGGCAGTTGTGGCCCTTTATTGGAGGGGAGCGGGTGAAAGGAACAAGGATTTGGGAGTGCAGACCACCTAACCTGCTGTAAGGCATCTCAAACTCAGTGAAACTTGAATTATCATTTATAGTAAAGGCTCAGTAGTCCTTCAGTTGTGACTAAATCACACTGTTACTTAGGAATTCCAAAGTTCCAATGT
The DNA here is from genome assembly GCF_029289425.2 of Pan paniscus. Lineage (NCBI taxonomy): Eukaryota > Metazoa > Chordata > Mammalia > Primates > Hominidae > Pan > Pan paniscus. The sequence goes on from NC_073249.2 coordinate 72,837,731, forward strand.
ACAAGAAGTGGTATTAGGAGTGCAGCCATTACCCACACTGCGACCCTCCTCATGTTGGCCTGATTGGCTGCGTTTCTGATCAGAGACCGAGGCCAATACCGTCTCTCACTCCAGCTGTCTTTGCTGATCTCCCATTATGTACCTCCTACATCTTATAAAATGCGAACTGTGAATGCTGATTATTGAGAAGTTGGAGCCAATGCAGGGGGCTAAGGAAGAAACAGCAAATCTCCACCAGGTGGCGCTGCAGATCACAAGAAGAGGGCCGTGTGGGAGGCCAGGAGTGACATTCCTCTCCCGGAAGGATCCAGGAGAGCTGCGCTTCAGCCCTTGGGATAGGGACAGAGCCCTAGATTAAGAGTTGAGAATACATGGGCTGCAAGCCTGGTTTTTTGTTCCTAACCACTAAATGGCTGTAAGCAAGACACTGAAACTTTCTCCAACTAAGTTTTCTTTCTATAAACTGGGAGGAGGGCGGCCTTCATTAATGGAGTGCTGACTCTGAGAATCCCCTCTGACTCTGTGAGATTAGGGGTATTGTTTCCATTTTTTAACTGAGGAAACAGGTGCAAGAAAACGGAGTAACCGCCCCAGAATCACACAGCTAGTTGCTTCGGGTATGCAAGCCTTGCATCTTAACTCCCTGCTGCTCTAGGTTACTGTGAGAATCTCAGAGCATGACCTCATTACCTCATATTAAAGCAGAGAGCTGGCTCTGCACCTGGGATCCACAGAGGTGGAACAGCATTTCTGCTTAGCTGGCTTCCTTTGTCACTTTATATATTTTATTTAATGCTTTTTAAAACATTATTCTGAGAAGGATCCATGGCCCCAAAACAGTGAAGAACTCCTACTTGAAAGAGACCTTAAAGTATGTCTGGTCCAGCATTCTTCATTTTACAGATGAAGAAACTGAGGCCAGGGTAGGGAGGTGACTCACGGGCCTTTCAACCTACTGCCCCATCATCACAATGCATGCTCACAGGAGAGCTGCTCTCTTTCTAGACGTGTGACAGCAGACAGATAATTCAGAAAAAAGGGAGGCAGATCGGAGGGATGGGCAGAAACCACCATGCCTGGAGAAGGAAAGTGGGAAAGTAGCAGACAAGACAGCCAGTCCTTAGCAGGGGGCTTACGAGTCCTCCACTCACATCAAGTTTCAGGCCTTTAAGACCCACCTTTGGAAGCAGAGCTGTTCTGTGTCGGTGCACACTCACACGGGCCTCCGTCGGGGTCATCACCAAGTCTCTAGCTGTGGGCTGAACAATCCCAGCCAGGCAGCAGTGGAAGAAGCAGGAGTTTTGGACAAAGCAGTAAATATGCTAACACATGAGCCTTCCGACTGGGAGCAGGGCTTATCTCTTCTGCCCAGTAATCCCATCTAACCCTCTGAGGGTGCTGAGTGTTCAGTGGTAGAAACGATAACACTAATGGTAAGCCGAGGCCTTTCTGAAATTACCGCACATGGCATTTCCACATGAAATGTGTAAAGTGCTCCCCCAGCCATGATGATGAAATAAACTGACTGCTCTTTCAGTGGGCCCTCCAAAACTGAGGGATTTGGGACTACTGAGGAATGGCGCTTAGGTCAAGCCTGGACTCTCCTCAGAAGGTTAAGTGAAGCATCTCCTTTTCTAATACCTGCTTCATGTTAAAAATAAAATACACTACTAAAAGTGGAAAGAGCTGGAGAACTTAAATTTTGCACTGATTGCCCCATTGGGGTAATGTGAGAATTAATGTGAGGACAGGTATTTTCATCCTAGGTCAGCATCCAACACAGTTTAGCTGGAACTTACAGCAAGACAGGCCGCAGGGCAGAGCTTGGGCAAGCTTGGGGGTGGGGCATGGAGAGGTGGGGATTGACTGAGAGAGAAGGGGTCCATCTGACAACAAAGTAGGATGTTTCTCATTATAGTCTAAGGACACTTAGAAATTAAGGGTCCAGGGTTAAGGAATGGTGGGCTACAAAAGGTGGCTGGAATGCAGCCATAGACGGTCTAGGGCAGGTGACATTTTAACATATTGCAGGCAGCATCATGTGGCCCAGAGCTGCACATAGCCAGACTGCAGCCCTGACCTGAGTTCCAAGGTCATGCCCAGGGCTCTGGAAGTCAGGCAGGAACAGGCAGAGCAGGGCCAGAATGACAGGGGATGGGGCACTAGGCAGGCAGGACCTCAGCAATGGAAACCAGAGCAGGGGCCTAGACTTAGGGACTCAGACACACAGTCAGGGGTGCAGGCCCTGTAGGAAGAGGGAGAGTGAACTGCGAGGACCAGAGGACCGGGTCAGGCCCATGCCCCAGCCCCGTGACCATGCTGGCCTGAGAGCATCAGCCTGGGAGAGAACAGGACTTCCTGTCTCCTGACACTGATGAGAACTGATAGCCAGAACTGGGCTTAGGGCACAGTCTGCAACAAGGATAAAGCCACTCCACCTCTGGGCAGACGACGGACTTCCTACGCACAAGGGCCCTGGTGTCAGGATTTCTGTGGGAGAAGGGGGCTCACTCGGGCCCCTAGAGGGCAGTGCTACCGAGGTTTGTATGACACTGTTAATCCTGGGGCTTTCTCACTTGCTACTTTATGGAGGAAACACGGGTATGAGGGGGAACTTCACCTTGTGGGAGTCCCAGACTACTAGGTACAAGTCTGAAATCTGCAGAGTGGTACCTTTGGGCGCCTTCTTGAAAGGGGAGGTCAAGATGGTCTAGAGCAGGTGGGCAGAGGAGGGAGTTAGTGCTGATCTGAGACTGGATTGTGGGATTGAACCAGGAACAGAGCTAGTTCTACACAGGGCTGGTCAGATACACCAGCTGCTGGGTTTGGTGGCCACATTCACAATTCTAGAAACAGTACCAGAAGCTGATGAAATATCAGCATGTGGCATGTGGGGCCAAATGATGGAAAATTTCATGACTGCCACTGCTAGGGGTCCAGGCAGCCTAGCATTGCCACCGAGAAGCTGTAGGGGCTTCCCTTTGAGCTTAGAGGAGAGGAATGGCAAGGAGACAAGGGTGAGAAGACCTTGAGTTTGGAATCAGGGTCAGGCTGGGGTTGAGTACAAGGTAAGACCATTTATAAGAACTCAGAAACAGGGGATGAGGCAGAGGCCAGTGAAGTGGATTGAGCCACCGTGTTGCAGACAGGAGTGAAGGGCTGCACACTTGGTCCTGGTCTGACAGCAAGGAGGGGCAGGAGTCCTGCAGGAGGCCAGCAGGTGTGGCCCAACCTGCTGTGTCCTGAATCTAGGCAGATCGTCACATTCTGAGTCCCAGCAGACCAGTGTTCAGGTGGTATGGGGGCTGCCTGTGTGAGGCCCCCGTAATTCAGCATGATAATTTGGAGAAGGTAGAGGGGAGGCAAATGGAGTATTGGGGCACACAGGCTCTCACACTGACCATTCTGTGGATGTCTTTGTGGGGAGGGAGTGGTGGGCCATGATTGTCTTTTCTCTGTTGAGAGAAATGCATATTTCTTGCCAGAATCATTAGGCAATTATCTATATCTTTTCTACTTCACCAGCACGTCTGTTCCATGCCCAGCTGACATTTAACTGGACCACTGTGTCTTGGGGCCTCTCTCTCCTTTTCACCTCTCTCCCTCCCTGTAACTGTGCCAAAAGAAAACAAAATAATTGCCAATAAATGCAGCCTCCTGTGGTGACACAGCAGAAAGTAAAGTGACAAGAAAGGCGACATTAATGATTTTCTTTAGACCGACTGGGTTGGTTATTAGAGGCCCTTGGCACAGACACCAGAGCTGATTGCCATGGTTGTGTTCAGATTCCCTTTTCAGTGGCAGAACCTAGAATTCCTCTTCTTCCTCTCCATCTAGCTCCATCACCCAAGGGGAAATTTTACTTTCAGCCTTTAATAGCCAGGTTTTCATTTTCTTCTAGGAAGGGGCTCCTTAGAATCATGTCTTCACATTGTCATGGAGACTGCGATGTTTCCACTCTGGATTCCTGGTCCACAGTGGGCAGTATCTCAGAGGAACAGAGTGAGCTGTATGTGGGGAATGAAGAGTCTAGCCACAGGCAAGCCAAGAGACTCTCCACTAGGCCTGTTTTGCTTCTCACTTTAAAGAGGGAAGCTGTCCCTGGTCCTTTGCATAGAGGTGTTGACTGCACATGGGAAGGAACTGAAGAGAACTAGTGTGATATATGCAATGTCATGAACCATATTATCTTTCAGGTATTTCTGTACATTGCTGTCTCATTTCGTTCTCACAGTGGCTTACAAGTAGTCTTATTATCATCTCCATTTCACAGGCATTCACTATAACTATGTGGCTTCAGATCCAAGTTCTGACTGTCTGTTTCCAAAGATATAAACTGTTCCCCTGAGTGGTTGTCAAAGTTTAACAGGCACCAGAGTCACCTGGAACACCCGGGAAAGCACAGAGGTCTGGTTCCCATCCCTAGAGTTTCTAATTCAGTGGGTCTGGGCTAGGGTCTGCTGCTCCCAGGTTCCCAGGTAATGCTGGTCCTGCTGGTCTGGGGGCCCCACTTTGAGAACCGGTGCCTGATGCCATGATGCTTTCTGCCAAAAAATATACCCAAGACAGCAAATTACAACCCAAGACCCACTAGGAAGCAGTGAGAGGCTCTAGGCTTCATCTTTCTGCCTGGGATGGTGGCAGTAAACGTGACCCAGGATGACGAGAGTATCTTGGTCCATAGCCACCCATTCAGGCAGAGCTGGGCCATGAGCTAGGGCCACAGAGATCTAGCCTCCAGCCACACTGTTTCTGCTAACCATGCCCTCCCACTCCCTGCCAGGTTCACGCTGTGGGGAGTGGACAACACAGGACGGCGCTCCAGGCCAAGTGACGTGATCGTGAAGACCCCATGTCCCGTGGTGGATGATGTCAAAGCTCAAGGTAAGAGGCATTGAAGTTAGCAGGGTTTCTGAAGGGATGCCCCAGGTACCCCCCCCTTGCTATGAGGACAGAAGGACCAAGAGAGTTGAATAGAACAACCTGGAGTTCAGCAGGGAAGGAGAATTCAAGGCCCAGTACAGGAGTATTGCCTTTCCAGAAATAATACTCAGCCGCTGGCAAAAGTCCTCATCGTATTGCATTACTCCACACAGTCATTAAGTCAGGGAGCCCATAGGAGACACTGATGAAGCCCCCTAGCATACACGATTGTATGCCAGGTGCTGACGTATGTAGTGAAGTACCTGTGATCTCTGCCCTCAGGATACTGATAGGGTCACTCACTCTGTTTATAGGTTTTTGTACATCTGAAAGATTATTTTGAATTAACATATACAGCAAGGCTGCAGATTTGCAGTTAATTGCTAAATCCTCCCATCCCTGGCAAAAATGCATCAAAATTTTTAATTGTATATTTTGAAGTTGTGGGCCAGTTCTTTGATAAATAACTGACTGTCTTCAGTACAAACTCCCCTGCAGGATCAGCCCCTGTTAATTAAGAAAAACTTGACTTCAGTCAACATCCATTGCACAAAGCTTACGTTTTCCTCATGACAATACCGGGCTGGTCTTGACATCATCCCCTGTTCTAAGGTTTTTACACCTTATTTATAACCAGAATTTTAATCATCCTGGTCACCACTTCTACAGGGCTCCAGCACTAATTTAAGTAATCTTATCAACCACTAATGTGGTAGTATTGAACGGATAGTATTTGCATATTAACAAAGACATTGATGCTGAAAGTTTTAGGTTGTGCAAGTTTCAGTAAGAGAAATATTGTGTCCAGTCTGATTTGCTGACATCCCTTAAAACACCTTATATATGGCTCCTGACTCCAGGTGTATTAGATTGACAGGAGGGACATAATCCCAGAATGTCCAAGGGGTGACACTGTGATGACGCAAAATCACAGGGGAAAGAGTGACCTAGATTCCCATTAATTAAAACCACTAATATTGTAGCACTATGCAACATCTGAAAAGATTTTCATCTTTAATCTGCAGAGCATGTTAAAGGTAGGGTTATTTCCAACACAGACACCTGATCGTATCAGGGCCCTTCTTAAAACTCTTTCATGTATTGCCATTCCTCTTGTGACAAAAATATTAAACAGGTAAATTAGGACCTAAATGGAGTGGCCCCAGCCCACTTCCCCAGCACTTCAGCCCCCTCCCTTAGCCAATTTCTGCATTCCAGCCTCACTGCCTTCCTCAGTTCTTCCAAAACCGTTTTCATTCTACCATGAGGCCTTTGCACACATTGGTCCCATTACCTAGAATTCTCTTACCCTGTCAACTGATGAACACCTCTTATTCTGCAAATCTCAGATCAAGTGTTCCTTCCTCAGGGCAGAAAGGGCCAGGAGCCATAATAAGGTATCCTCACAGTACCATGTTTTATTCTTCAGAACATTCATCATATTTATTATTATAATGATATGTTCAATGCCTGTCTACCTCACTAGACAGTGAGCTCCATGAGAGCAGGATCCCAGTCTGTTTTTGTCCACTGTTAGGTCACTAACACCTGGGAGGCAGCATGGTTGACCAACTCATTGCAGAGAACCTGGAATCAACATCCCAAATTCAAATGCCTGCCTCGCATCTAACTGCTTGATCTTCAACAGGTTACTTCACCCCGTGCCTCAGTTTACTTATCGGTAAACTGGGGATGAGGGAGATAGTACCCTAGCTAATGAAGTTCTAGTGAAAATTGAATGACTTAATTAATTTAAAATAGAAAAAAAACACCCAGTGCCTGGCATATAATAATATACAGTAAAAGTTAGCTGCCATTATTATCAGTAACCAACCATAGAGCTTGCTGTCTACTAGGAAGTCAATAAGTATTTACTGAAGGAATGGCACAATACCCCCATGTTATAGATGCAGCAATTGAGATTCAGAGTGGAGTAAGTAAAGTGATAAAGATCACAAAGCATCTGGCAGAACCAGCACTCACACTTGTTATTTTACCCAATTCCCATTTTGTCCATGTTACCAAAAAATGGTTAGAGAATTATTATGTCAAAGACTGAAGCCCTTCCCCTTGTCTTTAAATACTGGTGAAGAAGAAAAGGCTCACATTTTAAAAGACTGTTTAAGTTACATACCGAAACTCTCCCTTTTTAGACCCTCTGGAGTGAGTGCTGCTGGCTTATAGGGTATAGACTGAATGACTTTCCAAGGTCTCTGCAATTCCCTGATGAGGAAAACTGGCATTGAAAACTCCCAGATGAGAGACTGTCTGCAGAGGACCCATGACACCCTTATTTCATTGTCTGCTGATTTCTTCCTCTAAGCCAGAGAGAGGCAGGTAGCGAGAAGGTGCCTCCGCTATTCCTGTGTTGGAGCATTTGCTGGTGTCCTTGCAGGTAGTACAGCCTGCAGTGAGTAGTGGGAAATCAGGGAGTAGGCAGCGGGTGGTGGGACATCAGGGAGGTGATTAGCAGGTGGAGGGGATGCAGCATGATGCTACCTACAGGGATGGATAGGTAGAAAGTAATTCTAGAATAAAGAGTGGCCCATATAGGGAAGTTTGCTGGGAGCAGACAACTACACAGTTTTCCATGCGGGGCTCCTTCGGGTCAACCCAAGCCCTCCAGAGTACATCAAGATGTGCTCTGCCTGCTTGTGCTTCTTAATAAAGGGAGTTTCTGAAATCCCAGCAGACGAGCTGGGAGCAGAAGAGCCAATTTAGTGTTGAGACAGTGAAATAACACTCCCAGGGCCTGTTATCCTTCAGCCAGGAAGGTGTCCTGTGCAGGTAAATCCAGAATTAATGACTTAGACTAATTGAGGGTATCCTTGCTAATTAATACAGTTCTAGCAGTTCTACCAAAATACCATATGCTTTGTCTTCCTCACACCCAGATGGTGATCATAAATATGATCTCGCAGCACTCAGGTCTGAGTTTAAATCCAATAACAAATGGGAATTACCTTTTAAGTGACCTGGAGCATGACTTCAGCTCCTCATTATCTACCTAAAAGCCAGACTTCATCCCTTATGTGAAGATTTATCCTAAACTAGATACTTTCTCTGAGGAATTTTCCTGCATCATGACACTAAAGCCACTGTGGAAATAAGTTTCTACCGATGTTTTGCTGAAACCAGCCTTCCCCCAGTAGGTTCAAGCTCATGTGAGTAATGAGATCAACCCTCTTGGCTAGACTCTAGGTCAGGCCATGGCCTTCCGAGAGTTCTTCATGAAGCTTCATCCAGGGAAGGCTAGTTCTCATCCACCCCTCCCTGATGCCTGTTCTGTCTTCCTGATGCAGACATAAATGTTTATCCATCCCTTTATTTGCTCCTTCCACAGCCATTTATCGAACCCTGCTATTAGATGCTACACACAAAAGCAATTAGAATCAAAATCTGTTTTCAAGAATTTTATAATCCTATTTCATGAATTCATTATGTCATTCAATACACATTAAGCCCTTACTAAATACCTGTTCTAGGCAGTAGGAGCCAAACCTCCTGTCTCATGGAGCTTATATCTTAGTAAGGATGACCAACAACAGCAAAACAGTAATGTGTATAATATTTCAGATGGCGATACGTGTTATGGAGATACATAAGGAGGGCTGTGGGATAGGAGGTGCAGAGGGTAGAATTTTAACTGGAGTGGCTTGGGAAGAAGGTGAGGGAGAAAGTCGTGCAGAAATCTAGGGGAAGATCTTTCCAGATCAGGGAGCAGCGGTACAGAGATTCTTGGCTCATGTTTGAAGAAGAGGAAGGAGGAACAGTGGGAGGGAGAAGAGCAGGAGAGGAGCTCCAAGAGTGTGGGGAAGATTCCACAGGGCCTGGTCATCAAAATAGGGCACTGTACTCTGCCTGGGATTGGAATGGGAAGCCCTGGAGGACTGTGAGCAAGGGGCTGACATGATGGACTGTGAAGTGGCCCCTGCCTGCTCTCATGCTCTACATCCAACCCATTGGCAAATCCTTTCGGTTCTCCTTTTCATTATTGGAGAATAGATTTCACAGAAATATAGAGGCTGTGAAAGGAGGAACTTCATCTTGTTTTATTTTTCCCCACTTTTGAACACACTATATTTTACTTATTTACTATGTTTATTGCTTACCTGACCTGACTGTCTCCTACCACCAGACTGTAAGTGCCATAAGGGTGAGGATTTTTGTCCAACTTAGTGCACGTACATAGAAAACTGTCAGGCACATAGTAAGCACTCGAAAACAATTTTAGTTGATAAATCAATAAATACAAGCTTACTATGTCCAAACATTGTGCTTTTTTTTTTTAAAAAAAAAAAAGGTTTGACATTTAATATAGCTTTTATTCTCACAAGAATCTTGGAGGGTATGTATTATTAACCATCATTGAACAGACATGGAAACTAACACCCAGAGAGGTTAAGTAACTTGTCCCAGGCCACACAGCTGGTGTGGCCCAACTCCATTTGATGCCATGGTGTCTGGGTCTGACAGCCTCAGTCTCAGCCAATTTACCCTGCTGCCTGAGAGATCTCAGTTCTTTTCTAATCATGTTTTTTATGATGAGGCTGTGTAGACAGGCTCTTTGCCATATTTTCACCTGCGTCTTATCTATTTCTGAACATCATGAATGTTAAAGAGAGAGAAGACAGGTATCTGTCTTGAATAACTCAAGGTTTCTGTGAACCTGCAATTGAGTAAAATTATAACTAAAAATACCTATACTATTTTCCATTGTTTAAGTTAGTGAATTCTTGAGATGCTATGAAGACTAACAAAATAAATTCTCTCAATTCTTTCTGTGGAAATAGGAGGAGCCAGAAATATTCATGCTCTAGTAGCCTGGAGCATAGATCTTTCTGAAGACAGCGTCTGACTTACTGATGTGGGCTCTTAAGCACACCCAAGAGCTAGAATATCGTGGTTTTAGGAGATTGGTGGTGGAAACTGGTCTCATCCCACGTGCTGCAAAAGCTGGGAGCCCTTAGTCTTCCCTAGCTGGATATGACTACTATGTTATGAGAATGATAGGCACCTCCTCAGCCATCACTGCTCCTCCGCAAAGACTACCACAACCAGGGCCTGGCGTGTGGACTGTTCTTTCTTATCACAAGAAGTAGGCACAGATTGGCACCAGTGCAGGGGTGGGAGAGGAAGTCCAGATCTGCCTATCTCAGCTCTGGTCTTATCACCAGCATTTTTCCTCCCCCTGGTCATTCTTCTCTCAGCAAGCACTCCTTGCTTCCCATGGAATACAACACAGCTCTTGGAAGAGTCCCTTGGCCTCTTCTTATCTCAACTTCAGAAATGACAGACCCCCTGCACAGCTACTAGGATTCCCTCTTTCTTGGCATCTGGGGCCCAATCAGTGCAATGCTCATGACTAGAGAGAGTCATCCCAGTTTTTCCATCCCATGACTCTGCCTCCTGTACCTTAAATTGATTATACGTCATCTATTCCCACACATCAGTACACAATAGCAACGGCAGATAGTCATAGTTTTCAGTTTTGACTCCATCTCACCCTGGCAGTGTGACCTTGGGCAGGTAGGTAACTTGGCCTTTTCCCAAATCTTCTCATTTATAAAACAGGCACATTCGTATTCATCTTTCAGTGGTAGTGTAAGGATTGGGAATCACATGTGCAAAGTTCTTGGCAATCATAGGCCTTTGATAAACAACTGGAGATACCATAGATATTTATTTTCTAAATCACTATCTTCTTTATTTCTTAATTCCATTTTTAACAATATGAGAATTTTAACAACCTGAAAATCTAAGTGGACTTCTATGCTAAAGTTATTTGCAATGCAGCTAAATATGCTGGCTGCAAGTTTGGTTGCTACAGGATTGGTGTCACCTGGTATCAAGAGATATCAGTGAGAAACTCTTCCCCAAAGTAAATTTAAATTGTTTCCAAAGGTTTAAGTTCTATTCATTCAGGTAACATTTTTGGATCTACTAGATTGTCTGGCCTTGTGCTAGCCACTCAGGATAGTAAGGGCATACAATCTGGCTCCTGTCCTCATAGGCAACAGGTAAGACAAAAAAGTAAAGAAATAATTGCAGTGTCTGGGCAGGATAGAGGTAGAAACTTTATTCATTCCAACTCTGGAAACTGCTACAGGGATGACTTTGTCATGACCAGCAGTGCTGAAGTCACTTGGAAGTTTGACCAGGAATCAAGCTACCATGGCTGCGAGCTAACAGATGGTCACATTGGCCAAGTTGTGGCTTAGGAACCTGTGGACTTCATTTCTTCATGCCCAGAATTAACACTGCATCCAAGACAAAACGTTGCTCTCCAGATCTTAGTTTCCAAGCTGTTTAGAGAGAAAAATGTAAATACATCTCCTTTTGGACAAATTAAAAGAGAAAATATTTAATGATGAACTACTTTGAGCTCTGTAAGAAAAAAATGCCAAGTCTATACAAAATCATTTCCACTTTGCCACATCACCAACTTCAGACTTAGTAATTTATGCCTTTGAGGAAGAAATATCAGAGACATAAATTAAATGGAAAGATTACTCATTTACACTAGATTCCATTTCTGGGTCTCCACAGATCTGCCTTTGCACCTGGTCTAGGTGGTCCTAACAAGGGTTCTGCTTTCCCACAGTCTTGAGGCCACTCCAGACTCTTCACATCACTCGCAAGCACTGCCTGACAGTGCCTCACTTCATCCCTGAGCCGAATGTGCACCACCCACTGCCAGGGCTGCCCTGCTACTTTGGCAGGAACCCTGGTATTCAAGCACATGCCACCTAGAAGTGCAGGGTTGTTAATGCCCCATGGGAACACACTCAGCCCAATCATGGATGGAAGCTGGAGATAAATTCTTTCCTTCTACCCCTGAATGACCCAGTGGAGATCCAGCGGTTCATACATCCTCTCCTGCAAAATGTAGCAGTCAGCTCATCAGGAAGGCATGGCCAGCTCCTTCATGCTCTCCCTTATATTTACTTTCTCTTCTTTCTTGCTTCATTTCCCTTTATCTTCGCTCCTGCTTCTCTGGGATTGCACTTTCCAAAAAAGTGTTAATATATGAGCTTTTTCCTCAAGCTAGGTCTTTTTAGAAAACCTGAGTAAAAGAAAGAATATTGTAACTGAAACAGACCTTAGAGAGAGTCTAGTCAAAGCCTTTTATTTTATAGAATAGAAAACTTAAGCCTGGTGGGGCAGACACAAAGTGAATTACTCAAATCACTTTCTTCAGGCCTTGGGTTCAATGCTCTTTCAGTAACAGCATACTCACACACACATAAGTAAACATGCATATATATATATACATACACATTGACATACACACATATATGTGTATGTATATACTATATGATATATATGCATATTATATATACATTATAAATGATCTACATATGTTTATATGTGATATGTCTATATGATATAGATCATATATAATGTGTGTGTATATATACATTATTATATATATGTAAATATGAACTTATTTTCCTTTTCCTCCTTCCTCAGAAATAGCAGACAAGATCTACAATCTCTTCAATGGCTACACTAGTGGGAAGGAGCAGCAGACTGCCTACAACACCCTCCTGGATCTGGGTTCCCCCACCTTACACCGGGTCCTCTACCACTATAACCAGCACTATGAGAGTTTTGGGGAATTCACCTGGCGATGTGAGGATGAGTTAGGTCCCAGGTAATCAATAAACTAAGTCAACCCTTTTAAAGACTTCCTGAAATTTTGTACCTCTTGTGCTGTAATACTGCATCCCTGAAGTTGTAGAGATTTCCTGGATGAGCTTAGGCAATCAGAGAAGTCAGTCCTCTGATTTAAGACAGTTCAGTCCATGCAGATTAGTTTTGGATAAGCTCTATTTAAGCAGTCCAGCCATGAATGCTTTTCCTGAACTCTGAAAAAAAATTTTGCTCTTGACCTATTTTGCCCTCCTTTTTTATCGTGTTGACATTGCATTCCAAACCCTAAAACTCAAAGAGTCAAAAGCATGGTCTTGTGAAAGGAAATTTGGAATTTTATTAAAGAGGATATCTAAAAATTTTTTTTGCATTTAGGTTTTTCATATGTTACATCCATTGTAAATACTTGTTTTGAATTAAATTCCACATCTCTTGAAATGCAACATGAGAGTAGCCAAAGACCCATCTTGACATCAATCTTGGCCGGAGCTAGGGTCGCATAGTGTGTGCTAACTTCTCTTGGCCCCAGGGGCCATGACTGCCTAATACCCACACCCACTGCTTTTAGGTTGCACAGACAGATTAGAGTGCTTGGAAAGTAAGAAATGAGAAGAATCTGCAGATGTATCACTTTTCTTTTGTTCTGTTAATCATAACTGTATATTGCTGCTTTGAGAAAACAGACTTCCCTGGAAAGACTGAAACTTTTGGATAGATATGATAAAAAGGATTTTCATATGGAATGTTGGTACCTATATGTCCCCAAATTATTTAGGTGCTCATGAAGAAAAAATAAAAATAGAGGAAGAGCTGTGAGAATAGAAAAAAGAATGAATGAGAAAGAAAATGAAGAAGGAAGGAAAAAATTTAAAAGGAAGGAAGGAAAGAAGGAAGCAAGCAAGGAAGGAAGGAAGGAAGGAAGGAAGGAAGGAAATGAAGAAAATCAACACTATAGAATCCTCTGTCCCTTAAAGAATTCTTTCACTCCAGCCAACAGGGCAGAATGAAAGTACCACACAAAAGTCATCCCATCCATCTGACCTCTGACCAAACTGGAGAGAGAATCATCCTCATTTGGCCTGCTGTGACTTGCAGTTATAAACTTTCCCAGAAGACCATCATTGAGGACATTCTATTTTCTTACTTTTGAAGGAAAGAGGAAAATTAGGTTTATCTCCTGAAATAAAATGATTTTATGTGTAAGATCTGGCAGGGTTTTTCTACAATCCATAAATAATTTCCTGTTTATAAAGGGTGATAGTTCTTGGACAAAGAGAGCCACCACTACAGACCAGAGAGAAAAATGTAAGGGATTTTTAATTTGTTTTGTCTCAGTTTTGATAAGAGACAAACCCAGAGTTAGAAAGTAGATACATGTTAAGAAATATTGTCTTCACTTCATACTCTATCTTTATCTTATTCTTACTCATCCCTAATATCAACTCCATTCTCTAACTGTCCTCTCCTCTCCACTCCCTTCTACCTCCCTCTCCACCCCCTCCTTTCCTCTCTGCTCCCCTCTCCCCTCTTCTTCTCCCTTCCCTTCTCTCTTCTGACATTTATTGAGTGTATATATACCGTTCTTTTTCAGGGAACATAAATGTCACAATTTGAAAGGCACTAACATTGCATATATCATCTTGATTTCTAAGGGCATTTGGAGTGCTTTTAAAATTTCTCTTTTGTGACTCAAGAGTCAGAAGGAAAATTGGTTAATGAAGAAAGTGAGCAGGGGAAGAAATGTAGATCTTGTTGTAAAGTAAGGCCACCGCTGACTGCACACTCTCCTCCCAGGAGGTTCCTTCATGTGTAATACTAGTCTTTCATGGCTATATATTAGAAAACATTGTGTAGTTTCATTAGTCTGCAGGAAATAAAATTTGGCTGTTTAGTGTCATGGATCTCAGAGAGAACCACAGGAAAGGAAAAATCCTCTGTTTTGAAATGCATCAACCCACTTTGGGGTTAATTGTGAAGATGAGTAGAAAAGGGTCTATGGCTACTTACTTCCTCTGAGCAAACAGAGGATTCCCTCAGTTCACCACAACCCAATTTCATTAAAACTTGATGAGGCCTCCAGATTGAGCTGAGGGTTGAAAATAGTTTGAGAAAAACATTGGTTGCACCACTAATTAGAAAGGAAGCCACAGGCTCCAAAATTAATTTGGCAATCCCAAATTAATTATTATTATTATTATTATTTAAAGTGAGCACTGAAAGCAGCAACAAAGGCTGTGTGGACTAATTTAATTCATTCTTTTGGAAGGATGATGTGAGTTCTTTGTTCATTTCTTGAAGATGATGCTGATGTTGTCCCTCCCTCTTCTGCCACTCCCTCTTTCTTCACCTCCCATGAACTTGTCAACAACTAATGGCATACAGTAGGACAGACTGAGAGGAAGGGACACCAGAGTTCTTGTTGATGACAACTTTTGGAAAACCTGCTTGGCCAAACTGCAGAGGCTCTTAGGGAAAGTACAGATCATCTGCCCAAGATGATTTAGTCAGCAGGCAGAGTGTTTGTTTGATTTCTTCTGACCCACCATTGAAGTTGGAGAAAATATGACTATCCCTCCCATGACCTCACTTTACTCTTAGCCCTTGACTTTGCTGCTGAAGCTCAAATCCTTCCTCCAGTGGCAATCTCTGCCCTTCTCCCAGCTCACCCTTTAGAAATGCAGGGAGGTCATCCCTTGGTGATGCTCTCTGCCAGAACAGTAGAAGAGAAATGAAAGGAATGTGGCTATTGTTCTTTGAAACCTCCCTCTGAATAAGGTGAATACAATTTCAGTTTCTGGAAGGAATTGTGATATGGTTTGGCTGTGTCCCCACCCAAATCTCATCTTGAATTCTCACATGTTGTGGGAGGGACCTCGGGGGAGGTAATTGAATCATGGGGGCAGGTCTTTTCAATGCTATCCTTGTGATAGTGAATAAGTCTCATGAGATCTGATGGTTTTAAAAATGGGAGTCTCCTTGCAAAAGCTCTCTTCTGTTGTCTGCTGCCATGTGAGATGTACCTTTCATCTTCCACCATGATTGTGAGGCTTCCCCAGCCATGTGGAACTGTAAATCCAATTAAACCTTTCTTTTGTAAATTGCCCAGTCTCAGGTATGTCTTTCTCAGCAGCATGAAAACGGACTAATACAAATTGTTGATGGAACTAGAAAAGAGTGGTTCTGCCCATGAGTTAGACTAGCAGTCAATAAATGCTGCAAAGAATAGTGTTTATTGAGGTTTCCAAGTCAGTAGTCTTCATTGAGTTTTCCAAGTCACAAGACCTTGTTCAAATGAGAGTGTCTTCCTTCATGGGTCTCTGGTTACTTGCATTTTTAAAGAATAAGAAAAACACAACTGAGTGAGGGGATCCTGATCTTTTACTCTTCCTATATTCAGAGTCAAATCCAGTAGGTCTAAGAACTGGCTCTACGCTTTCTTTATCTATGACACCAGAAGTGAGTGCCACTGGTCTGCACCAGTGACATGGTGTTGCCAGTCCTTTCCCCCAAGCTAGATGCCAGAGGCTCTCACACTCTGGCCCAGGGGGTTCACTCCTTTCCAGTGTGTACAACTTGGGGCAGCTTGCTCTCCTCTCTCCCTTCTCTCTCAGGAATCTGCAATGGCTCAGGTGACCTTCATCACCTTCTCTGTTTTCCCTCTCCTTTGACTGGGGCTAAGTGACAATGATAATGGCCTCCTGACTTTCTGAGGGAGGTGGAGAAATGGAGCATGAGCTCACCTGGAGGTTAATTAAGTGATGTGTGCAACTGACAGTCTGCATATTCCCAAAGGCTAATCCTGTGTCAACATGAACTGAGGGCATTATTGTCCTTGCCTTTATTACACTATGGCTACTTCCACTCAGGCATAATTGGTCACATCTAATATCCTTTTCAGTTCAACATAACGGCTGCTTCTACCAGTTCAGAAGCGGCATTGGAAAGGGAAATATCCAGTCAATCATATTATTTGTCATTTAGTGATGATAAATGACTAGCTTTAAAGAAACTTGATTTGATTTGTCTTTCAAACCTGCCAACTCTATGATTTTTAAAAGGCATGCATTTCCACTAAAATATTATGCATTTTGTCTGTTTCTTTTTGGTGCTTGCTCACTTTGAACATTTATCCAATTCATTCATTCATTCATTTATTCATTCATTTGCTTGACAGATATTTTTGGAGGACTCACTGTTCCAAGTGCCAAAGATAAAATAGGGAGCAAAACACACCACACTCTTCCCTCTTGAAGTTTAGAGTCTCACACTAACAGTAGCTGTGCTCATCCAGACCCTCTCTTCTTTCTAACTTAAGTATCCTCTGTGCTTGATCCATAGGAAAGCTGGTCTCATCCTTTCCCAGCTTGGGGACCTCAGCAGTTGGTGCAATGGACTCCTTCAGGAACCCAAGATAAGCTTGCGGCGCAGCTCACTCAAGTACCTGGGGTGCCGCTACAGCGAGATCAAACCCTACGGACTTGACTGGGCGGAGCTCAGCCGGGACCTCAGGAAGACGTGTGAGGAGCAGACCCTGAGTATCCCCTACAACGACTATGGGGACAGCAAAGAGATCTAGCACCATAAGGCCAGGGAGCTGCTGCCAGAATGAAGTAGGAAAGAGGAGGGATCCATCTGGGTTGGTCTGTGGATTTTTAATATTTTTTAATGGAACATGAAAACCTCCACAGCAACATCGAAACCAGGGAGAAAGTGATCCTTGCTCCCTGCAGAACTTCTTCAGTATGATGTTCTCCATCTGCATGATTGGGAAATCTGCCAGCCAGTGGCTTCATGCAGTGCCATATTTCTTTAGAGGATTACTTTGGGGTTTGCTTTGCCATTAATTTGTTCCATTCATTTTTTTCCCCGAGAAGTTTACCAAAATGCTCAAGAGCTCTGCCGTGCTCCCCATGAAAAGTCTATTAAGTAGGCACCCTGTGCTCACTCAGTTCCTAAATCCATTGCAACTGGGAGCAGAGGTGAGGCCAGAAAGTTGTTAGGCCTGCCGCAGGCCCCACCCTCAAGCATTCCTCAGGAAGCATCTCACTCTGGGAGCCTTGGCCCTGCTCACAGAGAGAGACAATTAGAAAATTGGGGAAGGTGGCCCTTGTCTGTGCCTCCTGGTTTTCTTCCTAGGCCTTGCTATCACTATTTCCATACCCGAAAGGTGAAACCAGCTTTCATTATAGGCCCCAGTGGGCCACTTGGATTTTGAGATCCTTCCTTATTTTAAGCCAGGACTGGGATTAAATCTCCCTCTGTCAGATCTCTGTCCCTTCCTCTGAACAACATGATCTTTGAGAGGGAACAAGATGCCATCTGTCAACTGCAACTTCAGAAAAGTCTACCTGGGAGGCTAGTTAGCAGTCCACATACAAGAAAAGACTTGGAGTTTATTGTTTTTTAAAAAAACCATGCTTCCTTTGGATAGACTTCTCCAGCCTACCAATATATATCCATGTGCCTGGATTATCTTTAACCCCCACACCTCTTACCTTGGACAGGTAAGGCTTGGCCGATGTCTGATTGGGTCCAGGAGGGGTCAACAATTTCATATCAGTGTTACAGTGAACTAAAGCTATTATTGATCACAAAAAACTTCTGTTCATCCCCACCTTGCTAAATTTGCTTGTGTTGCTAGTTTTGCAAATCGTTTCTCTGATGACCATAAGCAGGATTCCACCATGGTCACTGCCCATCCAGTCACTGGGATTCTGTGTAGGGAAGCACCACTGATTGCAGTTAACATCTAGAGTGCTGTTTCCATCCCACCGCCCAAGCATTGGCATGGTCACGAATGGTGGCCCAGTCAACAGGAAGCCCAGCCTTTCAGAAAGAGCCTGGCAAGGCCCTGTTGACTAGCAATGGCCTTAGCTGTCCCACACAACTCAGTGGTCTGAACACACACCTTCAGCCACCATGCCTTTGACCAGGGCTCCTCATTTGGAAACATATGAGAAAGGTCAGGAAACAGATGCAAGACCTATAAGGCTAGTCATTGAGCTATATTTGTTTTTTTTCTAAATAGTAGTAGTGACAGATAACATTTATTGAGTGCTTGCTGTATGCCAGGCGCTGATGTAAGCACTTTAGGTATCATTGAATTCTCACAGCAACTCCTGAGGAAAGTGCTATTCTTGTCTCCATTTTAGTGTTGAGGAAAATGAGGCAAAGAGAGGTTATACAACTTGCCCCAAATCCCTTGTGCACTGTAACTCACACTGAGTTTCAGTGTGATTTCAGGCTGTTGGTTTCCAGGGCACAGGATCTTAGCTACTCTGGGATACCCAGTTCTGTTTTCAGTATCATCTGGCACACAAGTATCCAAGCTCTCAGCCCCACAGGGAACCTGCCCAGAGAGCTTTACTTTTCCCAAGCATCTGTGGCATGGACATGTCCTCTGTGCAGTGGAAGGAGGAGGGGTGAAAGTGCGCCCTTAGCCTTTGGAGCTAGAGCACCCTTGGGACCCCTAGTTTCACTGCACATGGCCCTCCTCCCCACCCTCATGACTGGGAAGGAAGCCTGTGATGAGGCTGAGATAAAGCACAGGGTGGTTTCACTTTCCTCTCTCCTTCTTTCCAAACACTGAAGGATTTATTTCAAACTCTCTAATGCACCTGCCTCAGAGATTCCCCTACTTTCAAAGCAAAGATCAGCAGAAAAATTGGCTGTCCCACCTGTGGCAAATGCTGGAGCCTCAGTTAAAGTGCCTCAAGGGGCAAATATTTCACCATTGCCAGAGAAGATGTGACAGGCCAATCAGACAGGGCCCAGAGCATCTCTTTGCTGCTACTGTTTTGCCATCCTTCTATTCATATCTGTGCAGAACACGGTGTTTTAAGCTTGAGTGAAAGGAGGGTGAGGCTGCCGATGCCTTCCTGCCCAGAAGTGGATGATGTGGGAGTTGACAGGCCAGGGAGAGGGTGAAGCAGGTATCAGAGTCACTCCTCTGTACCCTCTCCTTCTGTTTTAATTTTAGGCACACTATCTTCCTCTCTCCTATCTTTCCCTCAATCTCCCAAGTTCCTCTACCTCTTTATCTTTGTCTTTTACTTCTTCTTTCTGTGACCCTCCTTTTTTGGCCACCTCTTTCCCCAAGACTTTCTTCCTCCTGTTTCCCGTTGAGTTCTCCCCACTGAATGTGTGTATGTATGTGCGCACACACACACGTGTGCACACACAATGCACACAACTCCTATGACTGGCTCCTACATACATTCAAGTTAAAAAGGCTGATATGAACAGGGCAGGGGAAAATCTTAGGATGGTTGTACAATTGACTGGAGGATTTTTTCCCCTTGGAAGACACTATTGATCTCAACCTGCTGACTTTTCCCAATGCTTACCTGAAGGAACCCATCCTGGCTAGAAAGGGTGATGGTACTGGACCGGTATTCAATCTCGAGTTTTCAAGCTGCCAAACAGGTCTTAAGGGAGGTACTTATATCCCACCAACACTCTCCCAGCTCCCATGTCCCCAAGACCTCTGGAGTTTCCTCTTGAATGTACATGAACCACTGTAATAGCATTAGACTTTTAATTGAGTGTGCAATCGTTTTCCATGGAGTTTGGTCCGTTCATTATTTTTTAGTTAACTACACTTCTTGATATTCAAATGTTCTATTAAAAAAACTGAGTATGAAGAAAAACACTTTACTACTGTAGAAGGAAGAAAGAATATAATATGACCATCTTCAGGTATAACAGTGTTGTTTAAAAGAGAATTATTGTATGATTATAAAAGATGAAATAATTAACTGAATAATAAAACAAAGCTATTAGTAAGCATTGGGTATGTGGATGTTGTGTCTTTCAGTAATCTGAGTGAACTGGTTAGACTCATCAGGGAACTTGTTAAGGTTTTAAAGGTTACACTTCAGATTCCAGACATAATGGGCCTTATAGTCATCATTCTAACTGGAAAAAAAAGAATCAAATATTTCATAGCAAATTATAAACTTATCATTAAATAATAGTAGTGAGTCCCATCTTCTCTCTACAACCTTCTCCAAATAAGTAGCCGGTGAAATGTATTTGTTGCACAGCTGCTATATTCTAAACACTACAAATGATGCAGAGGGTACAGGCTTGTTCTCTATCAGAGAACGTGGCATCCTATGGGGAAAATTAGGCATTGAACTTGTCACCACAAGGGTGAGGAGGACTACGACAAAGAAGCACAGGATGCTATGAGAGCTGCTGAAATTTATACTTTGGCCATTTAAGAAAAATGTTGAAGAAAAATGTTGCAAAAGGCCCTCCCAGACACATTCCTGTCTTGCACTGTGTAGGAGCATTTGAGGAAGACTGACTTATGAAATGCTTCATGGTGGGTAGCCCAAAATACGTAATCTCTTTCTTTCTCTCTACAATGCCACTTTAAATAGAGATTATCTCAGCTGCCATCAAAATATGTGATTCTATTTAAATTCTTCAACAATCAGGTAGTAAGTGCCTGGACTTAATAGGTCCTCTTGAAAAGTAATGATCAGAATCCAAGTCCCTGCCCAAGCAGGGGCAATTAAAAGAAGATGATGACTGTAGCAGTTTTAAAACATGGCCACAGATTCTTTGACACCCCTCCCATATAAAGTGTGATCTACTGCCTCTCCCTTTGGATCTGGGCAGGTTTATAACTATTTTGGCCAACAGATGGAAGTGACACTATGTGACTTTCAAGTCTAAGTTGTAAAAGGCCTTAGGGCTTCTGCCTGCTTCTCTGGAACTCTTGCTCTCAGAGCTCTGAGCCACCACCTAAGAAATTCAAGGCCACTGTGCTGAGACCACCAAGCTGGAGTGGTCACATGGCAGCTCTCTGGTCCACAGTCCCAGCTCAGATAACCATGCCAAAGCACCAAACAGGTGAATGAAGCTGTATTGAGACCCCCAAGACTGGTGGTATCCCAGTTGCATACCACCAAGCAACCTCCACCAATACCACATGAAAGAGAATAATCACCCCGCAAGCTCCTCCTGAATATCTGCCCCCCTCACCAAATTATGTAACATAATAAAATGGTTATTGCCTTAATCCACTAAGGATTTTGTTTGTTTGCTTGTTTGTGAGACGGAGTTTTGCTCTTGTTGCCAAAGCTGGAGTGCAATGGCGCAATCTTGGCTCACTGCAACCTCCCCCTCCCAGGTTCAAGTGATTCTCCTGCCTCAGCCTCCCAAGTATCTGGGTTTACAGGTGCCTGCCACAATGCCTGGCTAATTTTTTTTGTATTTTCAGTAGAGACAGGGTTCCACCCTGTTAGTCAGGCTGGTCTCGAACTCCTGACCTCAGGTGATCCACCTGCCTTGGCCTCCCAAAATGCTGGGATTACAGGTGTGAACCACTGTGCCCGGCCACGGGTCTTTTAAATAAAAATAATCCAGTCAGGGGTCAACAGTGCCTTTCCATCCACTCAGTGACAGAATATTTAGGTAAGCCCTGCCCTGGGCATGAATTCACTGTGGAAAGGAGATGAGAACTTATGGAGGCTGGGCTACATCCACAATGTCCCCATCACCAATGAAGTGGGTCTCTGCCTCCATGGAGGGGAGCAAGAAGAAGGGTGGGGCACTGTATCCTAATACTTCTGAGGGGGTAAACCTTAGAGCCCAGATAGGAATTCCAGGAGAAGAAGAGAATTGTTCCAGGGCTGGGAAAAGAAAGACAGAGAAGGGAGTGGACAATTTGGGACAAGGAAAAAACATTGGAAGAGAAGGGTTTCTTCCAATTTTACTTTGTTTTTCTGTCCCTTTGTATTTGGAACTTTTTGGATGCAAATGTGCATACCCCATACTTATTATGTGCCAGGCACTGTGCTAAACACTTGAACTGCATAATATTCATCAATCTTCATTGCAAGTCTGAAGTAAATACTCTTAAGAAAGAAGAAGCAGAGTCTCAGTATCTTTATATATCTTGCCCAAGTTCACAGTTAAATGGAAGTCCAGTCATTTTGACCAAGGGCTGTCTGACACAAACCCTTACACCATACTGCCATCATGATTAATGAGTTTGTTTCTCTAACAAGGGAAAGACTCGTCCCACTGAGATTTTTGCAAATCACAGTCCAGTTACCCCATGTCAGACAATAAGAGAGAGTGTGGCTGGCCAGTGCAAACCCAGTAATGCCATTAGGAAATCAACTTAGGGCACATAGATTACCTTCACAAGCTGAGCAGATTGTCTCTTCTTGTTTGTTTAGTTGTTTAGCTTGGTTTGGGTTTTTTATTTTATTTTCCGTCTGTCACGTGAGGATGATTCAGAGCCAAGAAATTGTGACTCTCACTCCGTATGTTCAATGTTGCCTTTTACTATGCTTTAATGGTTCTTTTTGTGCCAGTCTCTGTTTTCTGCATGCATCCATGGTAACACTCAATGCTTGGGTGACAACTTGGGGAACAAATGCCTACTGCCCTGAGGACAGCATAGCTTGATATGTTTTGATAACCTAATGCCTCCTAACCCTGCTCCCACCAGCAACTCCTATTTTATTGTCACATCAAGTGAGCAATTAATGAGCAGTTTGATTTCAAATGAAACCTCAACATTATATAATAAAATTTTACAATTTCTGTGGACATATGTGGGAGTCCAGGACTTGGCTCATGTCTGCACTATTCCAAAGTGAGAAAATAAATAAATCTCTTTGTTCTGGTAGTTTGCAGTGTCTGCTGTAATTGGATTGATTCCCCTAGAGACAGGTTTTGACATCATGTTTCTTCACCAAATCTGCCTTTTTTAGAGTCTATGATATGCTTGCTCACATGGGAGTACAAATTCGTGTAATGGATTCCTTACTATCTTTCTCAGTGGGAGAACTTTAGCCATATTTTGCGCTTAATAATTAGGAGCAACTTCCTTTGTTTCAAATAATTCAAATGTCAAGTGCCCCTGAGGCTATTGGTGTCCAATGAGTCAGGCAGTGTTCTCTGAAATACCAACTTAGAGATGAAACTGCCTCACCCCCTGTCCCTGTTGTTTGGAAGGACTTAAGTGCCCACAGATAAAACTAAGGCTGAATGTGCCTTACATGCCGTTTTGTCCTGATGACCACTGAAAATAACAGTAAAGCACATACTCCTAATCAGCCACTGCCTCTTTGTTCTCACATCCATTTTCCAACCTTCCACTGTTCTGTTCTGTATCACATAGTGCTGACTCTTATAAACTATTGAAACTTTTCCCACACTCCTTTGTCAACAGGCTTCCAGCGTGTTGGGACAGTCAGAGGAGTTGTAGATGATTGGAGGAAAGGAAGAAGAAGGCAGCCAGGGTATTTCCCCTTCTCCCTGCCTCAGATGGTGTCTCCAGCATCTCCTTCATGACCTCTGTCTCCTCCATGTGACCTTCCATCCCCTCAAAGCAGGAGCTGTGCCCTGATGTTGCTAATCTGATAGGTTGCTCCTATTTGTCCTTCTATAATCCCAAAGTCTTCCTAATTGGTTTCTCATCTTGAACTTCCTCTGTGGAATTACCTAAAATGTATTTTGCTTTCCTGACTAGGTCTTGATTAATATATACTTCAAACTAAAAGTTAGTACATATCGTCTGACATAGAAATTTTGTAACTCTTTAGGATTTGGAAAACAATCTGGAAGATAACAATTTTATGCCAAAAGTAAGTACATTTTTATGAATTCTAAGATTGATTGCAGGGGTGACAAATAGGTTTCCACTTGAGTGCTAAATTTGATCAAGCAGCAGTGGCTGCCTGGAAAACTGACTTGAAAAAGATTCTGAGAATGGATCTGTACCTGGCCAGAAAGAGTGATGAGATGCATGATCAATACTTCATACAGATATTGAAATGGCAAATAGCAAGATACGTGCCATGCATTTGTCTTGCATAATTTATAGGGCCAAAATAGGCGTGGAATACTCAAAGTTCAGACTATTTAGGAAAATCTATTATGTATGCATCACATATTGTATATAACTTATGGCATATACAAAGGGGAACATAAGTTCATTACATGTTGAAAATGGAAATAGAGTGAGAACAAACTACATGTCTGAGATTTGCTAACCCCACTACTTACACATCAATTTCATGGCATTTCCCTTATGTTTTCTGAGCTGCCATTTTTATTTGTAAATCAGTATTTTTTTTAAAGTCCTAACAGTGTTGATTTGGTATCTTAGATGGCAGAAAATGAAAAATTTCAGTTTCCATCTGTTTCTGCCACTTGAGCAATGCATCAGTAAGGCTCCAGTCAAGACTTTGGCAGAGAGAATTTAATATCAGGAATTGGTGAAAAGGTTCTGGAGAACCAAACAAAGCAAAAATATCTGAAACACTGAGAAATTACAGAGGTATTAATATAACTGCAGGACGCAGCCACAACCTTTAGGGCTGGGAGAGCAAAGGGAGGAATTTGGTTTACTAAAAACTAGATTCCCTCAAAAAGGAGGGGTCATTTGCCTGGTGCTGGGACTTCTTTGGAAGAATATAGTGAGGCTGGTTCTTTATTTTATTTTGTTTATTTATTCATTTATTTATCTTTGAGACAGAGTCCTACTCTGTTGCCCTGGCTGGAGTGCAGTGGCACAATCTCGACTTACTGCAACCTCTGCTTCCTGGGTTCAAGCGATACTCCTGCTTCCTGGGTTCAAGTGATACTCCTGCCTCAGCTCCTTGAGTAGCTGGGCACCACCATGCCTGGCTAATTTTTGTATTTTTAGTAGAGACAGGGTTTCGCCATGTTGGCCAGGTTGGTCTTGAAGTCCTGGCCTAAAGTGATCCGCCTGCCTCAGCCTCCCAAAGTGCTGGGATTAGAGGCGTAAGCCACCGTGCCTGGCACAGGCTGGTTCTTTAATGCACAACGATGAAAGAGACAGGAATACACTGCTGTCACCCCTGTGAGAAGCCATTGGTTGGAAGCTGCTGAGTTGAACATCCAGCCAACAGGAAGGCACCAGCCCCTCTCCCTTCTTCCTTCCAGTCTCCCTCTGATGCCTCCATCAACAAAATCTAACATGGACTGACTGATAAAAAGGAACTGGTTTGTTGTGTTCCAAAAGCAGCATCACGAAGCAGAGGACAGAGGATGGGTTTCAGCCATGACACAGTAGCTTACTAACTGCAACAAGCAGTCTGAAGATGGAACAAGATAAGACTCTTGAAATTACTTAGTGCAGTGGCAAGAATATGCCTAGTAGGTGTTCAACTAATATTATCATTCCAGAATCCCCTTCAGTGTTCCTTAGACACTGAAACGAGACCACATGTTTCACCAACATTATCCTTCCCCAGTTGCTTTCTCTTCATAACAGGATAGGGTAGCAAGAAAATATGTTCCAAGTTTCCATTGCTCATCATTTTTTTATGTGCCAAAGATCTTTTGAATCTGAAATTGAACTTCCTTTAAGAGGTTTGATTATTGTATGTGAGGTTTCTTTGTTGCTGAAGATGCTATTGTTTTTAACAGCAACTAATGTTTATTGATGACTAATTATGTACCAAGCACCATATAAGCACTTTTGCATAGCATCTCTTGTCTAAATCACCGAACAACCCTATGAAAAGATACTACCACTATCTACATGTTACAGATAAGATGTTGCAAACTTTAGTTCCTTTTTGTCAGACTGAGATTAACTGGTCTAAGACCATACAGCTGGGAGCTCCCGTTAAGCATGGGAGGCTAGGATATCCCCTTTGTACCACTCTGCAATGCTGCCATGTTGCTCACTGAAATCACCTTCCTTTCTACATTAGTTCAACATGGTGAGTGAATTGAACTAACAGCAAAATTTGATTAAATGCTTTTTTTGTTTGTTTTGTAATCTAGGAGGAGGGGGGCAATGCACACAGTTCTTGCATACAGCAAAACTGGAAGCCTTCCAACAAACAAGACATAGCAATCTTTTTTATATTTCCCAGCCTTGCTGCTGCATCCAGGTCATTAGCACAGAGGCAGTCCCTGCCATGGAGGAGGCGCAACTATGGCTCTGGGCCTGTGCACTTTCAAGGCTCCTGGTGATATGTGTTTATTGGCATAGGTAGAAATAGAAACTCCAGAACTCCTCCCATCTCTGAGCTCACTGAAATTTAACCTACACTGGCTTAACCTACAATGTGTAACTATCATCCTGGCCTGGCCATATTTTCAGACAGACCATCCCAGCTACTGGGATGTCTATACAGTTAGAGGACAGACACATTCTACCACACCCACTTAGATGTACACCATGGTAACTCCTGACCAGGAAGGTCAGTGTAATGCACTTCAGACTTCTGCATCTTCCAGACAGTTTCACTTTTGGGTATCCGATGAAGGAAGATGTTTGGATCCTCACCCTGTAGCTTCTATGTCCCTTGGCAACTAGGAGATCAGAAAATGCCCACATAGAGGTGTTGGTGATGGAGCTGACTAGAGTAGGGCAAAGTGGGGGGAACATAAAGAAAGGGTATCTGGTTGCCACGGCAAGCCAGCCAACACTCAAAAGAGAGAAGGAGTGGCCCAGGACTTAATGAAGTGCCACTGGGTTTGAGCAGCAACTGGAATGTCTGAGTGTAGCTGCATTCCTTCCCACAGAACCTGGGGCCAGGCCACTAGCAGGGACTATCCGTACCTCTCAGGAATGCTCAGGATAAAGACGGCCACGGAAAAGACAAGCAGGCCTCCCAGGTGTGGGTTTCCATACTCCAGCCACAGAAATTGGGGCCTCCCAGAAGAAATTTGGAAAACTCCTCAAAGAGCCAAAAGAGACTTGATCTACAAATTATTTTTTTCCCTAAAAACTCTGACACTCACATTCTTCAGGGTATGAGAAGGGACTTTGAAAGTTCTTCCTTGCAGAAGTTTACTTCTGGCTTTCTCTTTGCTCCCTGTCCTCCTCTAAGATGGTATTTTCACTGTGGCAATGGCCCTGGGGTCTCAGAGACCTCACAGTTTGATCAAACAGAAGACATATGTTAGCAGTGGGACTGCAGATGACAGTAAGTTGAAGAGGCAGGTCTGGAAATATGCTGGATCCAGAAAAGACAAGACCATAAATACACGGAAGGACTGGGGCTGGCATGGCACAGGCAACTGGATTTAGGGAGTACAAAAAAGCCTGAGGTCAAGGTAGAGTCGGGTGTCAGAGCCCAGTGGTTGAACAAAGCGTTCACTAGCCAGGAGATTCCTAGAAACTCTGATAAGAGTGTAACAGTGAGATCAGCTGCTGGCCAGGGGGCCAATGAGGAAGGAGACCTGGAGGCCCCCTGAAGAGCCTGGAAAACAGATATTGCTGAAATCTCAACTTGACTTCACCACTGAGTCTTGCTACCTAAGTTCCCTTCTCCAGACTAACTCTTCTGTCCTATTTCATCATACCCTAAGCCTTAACTAGCTTAGAGGAGAACTCATGTCTAACGTGTGGCATGAATGGAAACTAGAAACAAGTGGTGAGATTTTGAGCACTTATGAAATGCTAATAAGGTGATGTAGGGTACTTCACTGAAGAAGAAGGAACAAAATCCATTTATTAATAAATATGTAATCAAATATTAAGTATTTAATTAAGAATTTAAAATGTAATCAAATATGTATTAATAAGTATATTTTTAGCTCCAGCTGTACTAGGGAAAGAATCTTGTGCAGAGCGTTTTGTGCCAGATGCCTTCAAGGATGACTAGATTGCCCATTTGAATATGTGTAACATCCCAGAAAATTTAAGCTTATCCCTCAACTTTACAAATGGGCCCTAAAAGACTCAGTCATCTGCTCAAGGTCTCCCTGAGCTAGGATTCCAACTAGGTCTTGATGTTGAAGTCTGTACTCCCTGGATGAGCACACATGAATACATAAGTGCCTGCAATGTCTACCAAAGATCACTTTGAGAGAGACAAGGCCTGAAATACAAAAATGCCTTGTTACCTCCGGGGACTTCATTTATACCCAGAGAGAAGCTCTGCTACTCTCCCCAAGCAATGACCATTGCCTGGGGCACTCTTCCCTACATGAAGGTAAACTGTCTAACTCTGAAATTATGAAGGGTGGCTATGGATTGCTCATTAGTGAGCGTGCTGCCCAGGCAGAGCCCCGGGACATGCTCTGGCATTAGCGTGACCCTCTAAAATGGTGGAGAAATTGCACTCTCGCTGACATAGTTTGTAAAACATTTTTCCTCCCTTAAAACTTGGAATCAAGGTCACATTCTATTAAATCTGGGGCCTCAAATTGGAACATGGCATGGCTTTAAATGAAATTATATTTAAAGCGTAGCCAAAAGTTCATAGAACACTTAATTGTATGTGAGCCTGCACGTGTGTGAGAGAAGGGGAGAGACAGAGAGAGAGAGAAACATTAACCAGCCTATTAAAACAATGCATATCCCAGGACAGAAAGTGCATAGGAATTCAAAAACTGACCAATAACCATCTCCACTACTTTGTTTCTTCTTGGTTCTTTCTGTACCAGGGATACTTCTGTTTACTTAGGGTATTGATACATAGAACAACTATTTTTGAAGTGCCAGCTCCAGGATAGGCACTTCACATTAATTGTAGTAAGTCTGCATAACAATTCTTTAAGTTGTGAATTTATTAATATCTTGCCATTTCACAGATGGGAACATTGAGTCTTAAGCCATTAACTAATTTGCTCAAGATCTCCCAACTTGATCTCAGGACAAGTTGCCTCTTAGACCCTCTATCTTGCTTGATCGACAGTTGCTACTTTTTCCCCATCCATGTGAACTACTTACACCTGACATGTTTATGCACACCCGTTAATCTATTAGCTGGGCAAAAGCATGCCTCAACATAAAACTGACCTTCAAGTCCAGAATACAATGATCAACTTGAAAATGAGTCATTTTGCTGCTGTGTACTCCAAATCCACAGTCTTCTATGTTGGCCTTGCACTACCATCAATTCTTGAACTATTGCTCGAGAAGTGATCAAAACATAAAGCTCTAGTGTCCACAGATGAACCCACCCATCAACCCCAAATGCACAAATACAACATGCTCTTTTCTTTTGGTTTTCACATGCATCAAATCAGAGTTGAAATTCAATTCAACATATTTCAAGGTTTTATTTAGGGCAGGAAAGGACACTATATAAGGCAGTACCAGAGATCCAAAAATGGGTAATACAGTGTTTTCAGAGCCACCACATAAAGGTGTGAGGTTGTGTCCTGCCCGAGGCTGCCTGGTCCAAGGAGTGAATATGTCCAGAAATCCAGCCCTGCTACCTGGATTGTCAAGCCATAGTCTCTGATGCTGACTTGCATTTACTCAGATAAAAGGATGCCTTTTTCCAATTCTCCCAAAAGGCATCAAATGGCCTAGTGGAGCCCCAAGTTCACCTGCTGTTAAAGAGGTTACAACTGAATAGTGAGGAAAGACAAGAACACACATCTAATAAAATATCAGTCAAATATATTGATTATCCTAGAAGAGGACAATAGGGGTTATGGGAACCTTAAATCTCATCAAACAGAAAGATGAAGAAAGTCTTCATGAGATTAGAGATGTGTGAGAAGCAATTGAAAAAAATGAGCAAGTTTTTTGCCATGTGAAGGTAGAAGGGAAGGCGCTCCAGGTTAGAAAATAACATGAGCACAAAAGTGGGAACTTCAGGGACTGGGGATGTATCACCTTTGGCAAAGGTATGGAGTATTTGTTCAGAAGTAGGGGGAGGTCAGTGTAAAAGGTTGGCTGTGCAGTGTAAAAGGTCTCTTATGGTTCAAACCTTAAGGACACAAAGAGACAGCAAACTCTTTCCATGAGTAATGGGTGACTCCACAAGACCTGTGCTTTCAGAGGAACAGTGTGGACTCACTGTGCTGGAATGGATCAGAGGGGGACGAGGCAGGTGAAGAGGACTTGCTTGGAGACTTTACCATGGCCTGTTCCAGAAGTGATGCCAGCCCCAGCCAGAGTGAGAGCACAGCAGATGGAAAGGAAGATGATGGATGTGAAAGACGTGAAGGATATGCATGGATTATGTACAAGTACAGAGAAACTGCTGTAGAAAACAATTTTACTCTGAGTAAAAGCCAGAGTCATTACCATAGCTGACAAGACCCTCCATGGTCCCCTCCACCCCTCCGTACTTCTCTGACCTCACCTCTCTCCCTCATTCTGCTCCAGCCATACCAGTCTCAATGGTCTTCCTCACACACACGAAGGTCTCTCCCACCTTACACTTGCTGTTCCCTGTGCCTGGCTCATTCTCCCTCCCAGGTGTCACTTGGCTCATTTCCTCACTCCCTTCACATCTCCAAGAAGCATCCATGGACCTTCCCTATGTGAACTAGCTCCTCTCCAGCCCTGAAACTCCTTACTCCAACTTACTGCATTTTTTTTCCATAGCAATCTTCAACAGCTGGCATACATATTTGTTGCCTATTATTTGTCTCCTTCAACTTCAAGTTTCTTGAGGACAGAAACTTTGTTTTACTCACTGCAGTATCCCTAGTGCCTGGGATGTAATAGTTGTTCAACAAAAATATATTGGCTAAAATAATGATATTATCAGCTATGTGAGTATTTTTAACTTCATTAACGTCAGAGAAGGCCAGATATAAAACACACAGCTTTTGGGAGATAGCGAGTTTCTTGATACGAGGTGAATTCATAATGAAGCAGGACAATTCACTGGAAGGAATGTTATAGTGAATAATAAGGGACTATTGGAGACCCTTTCAAGCCTAAGAACCTGCAAAACTAAGTATGGTGCTTTATACGTGTGGTTTCTCAGGAAATGGAGTGTCATAATAGAGCATGGTGGGTTAATGCACAAACCCTAGAACCAGACTACTGGGTCCAAATCCTGGCTCTGCCACTTACTGGATGTTCCATCTTGGGCTTCTTTGTGCCTCTCTCAATATTTCTCATGTCTCACTTATATTAAGTGCTGCACTGCTGTCCAGTCACTGTCTGACCTCCCAAAGTTAGGGTCCCAGGCATGACTACTTAGCCACTAAAAAATGGCTTTATGAAAGCTACAAGCCAGTAAGAGATCTTTTTATTTGTTTTTTAATTTATGGTTTCAGGTGTCTGGGTGTATAATTTGTAGATGATTTATTAAACATATTTTTCCAAACTAGAATAATATAACCCAAAATATCCACCCAAGCATGATGTAACATTACAGTAGCCATGAGATATAAGTAGCAGGATTTAAAAAGCAAATTGAATTATATATGTGCGTAATAGTTTAGAATTGTACTGGCCGGTGACATGGCTAGCTACATGTCGCTATTTAAACCACTGAAATTAAGTAACATTTAAAGTTCAGTTTTTCAGTCTTATTGGTCACTTTAAAGGCTAGATAGCAACCTGTAGTACCTAGTGGCTACCGCATCAGACAATGCAGATGTAGAACATTTCCATCATTGTTGAAAGTTGCATTGGGCTGTGCTGTTGTATAACTGGATAAATTCAGCAATTCAATTGTCTTTTGAAGAAAATAACCAGTGTTCCACATAGCTAATGCAATTTTACAGGCATATTCCATCTGAGTTAGCCAACATTCCCGCCAACTCCAAAATTTTCCCCTAGCCTGCTTCCTTTTCCTCAGCTCCATGCTTTACCACCTTTACCCTACAGATCCATTTTGCTTCTCTCTGAATCAGTGGGATAGAACATCTCCTGGCAGCCAAACCACTTGGGAGTCTCCATCTGTTCTAACTGTCCTGGAGAACATAACTAATGATGGCACACATCTTAGTCTCTCTAATGTCAGAGAAGCATGGTGTTTGAGAATTCGAAGCCACAAAAGGGCAATTCCACTCCCCTACCCCCCTGACTTCCTTTTCTTCACCATCAAACTTTTGTTTTGTTTTGTTTTGTTTAAGATGGAGTCTTGTTCTGTCACCCAGGCTGGAATGAAGTGGTGCAATCTTAGTTCACCACAACCTCTGCCTCCCAAGTTAAAGCGATTCTCCTGTTTCAGCCTCCTGAGTAGCTGGGATTACAAGTGTGTGCCATCGTGCCTGGCTCAGTTTTTGTATTTTTAGTGTAGAGGAGGTTTCCCCATGTTGGCCAGACTGGTCTCGAACTTCTGACCTCAAGTGATCCATCCACCTCAGCCTCCCAAAATGCTGAGGTTACAGGTGTGAGCCACCACACCCAACTGCAAACTTTTTGAGAGAATAATCTATACATATGATCTCCATCAATCACTCTTTAACCCCTTTCTGTCTGGCACTTCTTAAACACTACGCTGGCTATGGGGCTGCAAAAGTAGATATTTAGGAAACTGAGGCTCAGAGAGATTCAGTAACTAGATGACTTATCTAGTGAGTAATGGACCCAGAATTCAAACTCAGATTTGTCAGCCTTGAAATTTTGTAGTTGTCATCCTTGCAGATCATTATGCTGCTGCCCATGGATCACAAGTCACCAATACATCTTACATACTGACTTTCTAGGTCCAGGCTCAGTCATCCCTGCCCCCAGCCTCCCTGTGCCAGGTCACCTATCAAGGCAGAGAAAGCATGAACAATGTTGAGTTAATAAGTAATATTTCCCCATTGTGAAGACCACTTGGATATTCTAGAAAGCTATAGAAATTTTCTTACAGATTATTCTAATAGTTATTGATTCGCTACCTACAAAGTCGTTACTTGGAAGTCCTTTGTACCCTAAGATAACTTGCCTAACTATTCAGGAAGCATTTTGAGTTGCACGTATTAAATTGTGGTATGGGGAAATTCCCTAACTTTAACAGCCTTTTATGTGTATAAACATTTTTAAACTGGCAATTGCCTTCAGAAGGTCACATTGACGCAACATAATTGGTAATCATTAAAAAGTCAACAGTGTCCCTTTTTTTACTTATTTTTTCTTTACATTTGAATATTTGACTTTTGTGTAGACAAAGACAAAGGAAAGGAAGCTTGTCTATATTAAATTATCCTTAGAAGAAAATTGAATTTGTAGAACATTAGCAAATTGCAGTTAATGTGAACTATTGTCATTACTCGGAACTATCTTTCAGGTGTTAGAGATGTTTTTATTATACTCACTTGGAATATAAATTTGACTTGTAGATTTCTTTCAAGAAGGTACTTCATCATTGCTAACTCATAGCAATGTAACCTAAAGATTGAGTGGCAGGACCAGATTAAAAATGAAAAACCAACCATCTTCAGCAAGGAGCCAAATGTGGCAAATCACACACCATAGTGCATTAACTACCAGACTAAATTCTGGCTAGAAAAGATGTACTCAGTCTCAGGTAGGCTCACACTATGGGAGACTTGAGAATAACCATCTATTTTCTAAACTAGTCTTGTATTTTGCCAGGTCAAATATCCCAGGCACATGTAGAAGCTTTTATGGGCATGGACCGTTATGGGATACGAGATTCTCACCACCACCACCCTTTTCTTCTGAGCTAACCACTGGGAAACTTGAAATACTAAAAGTATTTCAGTGGTCCTTCTGGAGTGACATAGAAAGAAATGACCCAAAGTCAGCTTCAGAGATGCCCTGGAGCCCTTCTCATTACCTCACCCAACCCTACCCTAAGCCCTTCACCATCTGGATGGCCTGAATCTAAGCGTAGTGAGTCTCCCAGCTGACAGATGACTCATCATGTCATTTAAGTTTGTCAGTCAATGGAAACCAGAGCTCCAAAGTCTCTGTCCAGGACTCTCCCCAGGGAAGCTATTAAGGAAAAAGCTGCCTTGCCAGACATTTCTGTCCAGCTGGCCTAACTGGTATGTGCAAGGGCATCTGCTTATACTCAGGGCCTGGCATGAGGAGAGGGTCCTGGAAGGGTGCTTAAGAAGGTTAGCCCTCAGTTTTCCTACCATTTGCTATGTACAACAGGCAGGAGAGAAAATAGGCTTAGTTACTAAGAAAGCCATAAGGAAAGCAATGAGCACCTTGAAACATAAACCGGTAAAAAGACATTAAACTTTCCCACTGCAAATGGATCTGGGTTCACTCTTGGGCCTAGCAGGCTGAACACTGCAGTAGAAAACATTACATTTGAGGACAGAGATCTTGGATTCCCACCCCAACCTGCACTTAGATATGTGAACTTAAATTTTCCTATAACCTCACAGACACTCAGTTTCTTCATCTGTAAAATGAAAAGAAACAAAACTGTCCTTGCTCTGCCTAACCTGTGGGTAGCCATAAATCATATGAAAGCACTTTGTAAACCATAAAGAAAACGCTTTTTTTCTCTCTCAAATGTTTATTTCTAACCACAAACCTCTCTCCCAAGTCCAAGCTCACATTTCCAACTGTCCATTCCACAGTTCTTTCCAAATGGCTCATAGGTGTGCTGAGATATCTGCCCAGCCCTTCCAGTAGCCAGGTGGTGACTGGTGTGGCCAGAAAACTCTGCAAACCGGCCCCAACTGCAGAAGCCTCCTCTAGGGTTCTGAACACTGCTTTAGATGGCATTTCCTATCTGGCCCTCAACCCAAGTTTATTGAAAGAGCAAATGAATACTCTTTCTTTAAAAGCCTGCTCCTGCCAGCTTCCCTCTTCTGTTAGGGCTGATAAGCTTTCAGATTGTGTATTTAATGCAGAGGCATCATCCTTGACATTTCTTTTCACCTCACTCCATCCTATTAATCACCATTTTTCTTTTCCTTCTAACATCTTGGTGTCCCACAGAACCAGGTTAACTCCCTTCATATGACCTTGAAGAACTTTCTTTACCAGGCTGTGGCTTAGCGTTCTTATTTGTGAAGTGAGAATATGCTATTTGCAGATCTGTTGTAAGAATTAAGTAAGATTTTGTATTTACCAAATGTATGGTACATGCTAGCTTAGTTCTACCTTCCAGCTAAGCTGGATGCCTCACTGATGTTCCATAATGCACAGCCTATCCCATTCCTACTTCCACAGCTTCAACTATGTTGTTTACCTTGCCTGGACTCTCCTCTCCCAACCCCCATTTCTGCCTGTCAGATCATATGCATCATTCCCAACCATTTTCCAAATGCTGCCTACCTTTGGCATCCAGGAATAAACCCTACTTCCTCTGAACTGTAAGTAATTCTTACACTTTATTTCAAAACTCATGAGACATTTGACATTCCTACCTCACATTCTACTTTCATATATGCCATGTCTTCTTATGAACTTTCATATTCATCTTCCTTACACATCCTATTTACTTAACAAATGGTTTTTAAATGGCTAAAAGAAATGACCAATCAATCAAATAAATAATGACTGTTGCCTGGACCTGGCACAAGACAATGGAAAGTGATTAGAAAGTGATGAAATGATTTAAACAAAGAGTCAGACACCAAAGACACTTCATATTTTGTGTGCTGATTTTTTAATGAACAACTTATAATCTTACAAAATAACTGGCTGTAGCTGTTTTACATTACAATACAGTAGATCAGCTCCTTTCACTACATTCCCAATCAAGCCATCCCCTTGGGTGTTAACTAATGCACTCAATAGTGATCACAAAGAATACAGGAAGTGCCAAGTTCAATGCCTTGTAATAGGAAAAAGAGAAGATGAGAATCAGGAAGAGCTCTTTACTTTCACAATCCCTTTACTTTCATTTCTGTCAGTATCTGCCCATTCTCCTCACCCTGTCCCCTTACCTGCCTTTCTGATTGGAGGCTGTCATGCTAGTTGTTAGAGCCAGCTAGCCCTGGGCCACCTGGGCACAATCAAACACACAGAAGAGTCTCTGAGAAAGGCTCTCAATGACCACATGGGTGGATAAGAGTAGCAGAATGTGGACCACCACATGGATTGAGTGTGAGTTGATGTTGCTGGGATCTGTGACCACAGTGTCTTAGTCCTTCCACTTTATCAGTCACCTGAGTTGCTCAAAACATCAGGTCCCAGGAACAAAGACTGGAAGAACCTGCTGTCTCTGAATAGCTATAGCTGACTATGGCTGGGAAGCCTTATAGCCTAAGAGGCTCTTCACACACAACAGGAACTTTCCTTTTGCCTTCCCAGAGCAGTGGTGAATTGCAGATAATAAAATATTTTAAAATGAAATTTAAAACAGAAATGTTCTTACTGTTGCTCTTGTGGAGAGACTGCGTGAAGACACACACTGGCATGAACCACAGGCTCCATGTTCCTGAGCTGAGTAATGCCCAGGATAACAATTCCTCTGCCTCAATCTCAGACAAAGTAGGATTCTCCAAGGCAGAACTTAGAATGCGTCTAGCAATTTGGACATTTTCCCCAATAAAACAAGTTTATAAAATTTTGAAAACACAGTGTCTAAACTTTTCCATTGTCCTTTGCATATTGAAGCCTATCAGAATCCCAAGAATAAATATGTTTGTCTTCTTGGGGGCACTAAGCATGACCCAAGACAATGAATGGTATCTGAACTACATTTTCTTTACACTAGAGATTAGACGACAAAAGGTTTTTTTTGAATGGGTGAACTCTGCTCTTTCCTTTTCCCAATAACTTTGCAACCCTCATTCCACAAACCCACAGATTAATGTGGGTATATCACCTTATTCGTGTTTTATTCTCTTTCAGGATATTGTTCTTCTCTACGTGATAGTGTGGATAATATTTCTATCATTGTGGTAGTATTTCCTATTCCTATTTGCACAGCCATTGCTCTAGTGTTGATGGGAAGAGTAGAAAAACTGTGGTCAAAGCAAAAGCGCAGAAGATGGGAAGAGACCACAGCTGAGCTCTAAATTTTGTCTGTTCTTGGTTTCCATTGGAGAAGAAACTTTAAGGGAGACAAGCCTCACAGCCTTCCTAAAATGAGTAAAACTAGAATGTTAAACAGAAACTGGCTCCTTACTCTCTTTCCCTAGGGTCTAATCCAGAAACCGTTACAAGAACATGTAACTGCAGTAGACCACATCCCAGTGAGCCTGGGATGTAAATAGAGAGAGGCTTAATGTGGTCATTTCATGTGCAGTCCATCTATTGGATAAGAAAGGGTAAAAACAACAAAATGGACATTAAATAGTTGAAATTCTTCTGTCTCCCCACAGAGTGTCACCCTTGCTCCATGCATTTCCATGGCTTGCTCAAGTCAAAATCTCTGGCTCACAGATTTTGTACATGATACTTGAAGAGAATTTATCTCAGATTCTTCATTGCTCAAGGGACCCACTTTGATCTTCTTTGGAGACTTGGAACAAGGACCGAGTCTCCCTGATCACTTCCATTCTCATGCCCGGGCCTGGATTTAACCCTGACAGCTCTTGCCTGTTCTTTCATCTCCTCCCACTTTTCCCCTATATCATTTCCATAAAATTTTTCCCCCAGAAAAATCAACACTTGGTCATGTGACTGGCCAGACTTGGAGACTTCTAACAAGAAGTAGGACTACAGGCCAAGTATGAGGAGTGTGTGAGTTCCTGTAATCCTGGTGATCAGAGAATGGGCCATAGTACAAACTTGTTGATTGGCTGACAGCCACACTTGGAACAGGCATGTGTGGAAGTGCAGAAAATCCTAGGTCTCACCGACTCCAGTTGGGAGTTCTGAGAAGTTGACACAAGTTAGTATATTCTTTGTGGACAGATATTCAAGAACCATAGTCTAGTTCTCCTGGACCCATCACCAATGGTACTCACACTCAACTTCCTATGCCTCTTAGTACCACCATTCCAACTCCCCATCTCCTTGGTCATAAAATGGGCCCAGCTCCCAGGTCATAAAAAAAAAGATGATTAGCTTTACATGCTAGCATCCAGAATTCCATCTAATTACTCTCTCTCCTTCTGTACTTCCCATTCAACCTGCCAATCCCCATCCATAGAAAGACGGGAAAATAAGTTGCCTTTCTGTCCTCAAAGTCTCAACATTCATTTTGAATGTGAACTTCACAGCAGCATGTGTGGAACAATGAATAATTTTTAGCTTAGTAAACAGCAAAAAATATAATATATATAATATATTTATATAATTATGTTTAAATACTTATAAAGAATTAATAACTAACTTCATTATTTAAGGGAAACTACACAAAAAGAAAAAGAGCCAGTTGAGAGCAGACAAGCTCTGAAAGATGGCAATCCATTCAAAATGGGTATTAACAGTATCCCTGCCAACTTCTCCTCTAGTATTTTGGTATTGGTTTACAAGTTGGGTGGGACTGAGTAGTTGGCAGGGGGTGGAGTGGAGAGCAGGGCAAGAGTTGAGGATAGGATTTAATAGAATATAAATGAGGGAGGAGGGTCCTTATATATCTATCATATTTCCCCTTCCATGTTAATCAACTGCCACTTTAAAGAAACTTTTGCCTATGATTCTCTCCTACTTGGGCTACTCGATGAACTAGTTGACACCTATCAATATCCTCTTGCATTTCTTATAAGATCCTTCATGCTCTTCCTCCTTCTTCCATTTCATGATTGTTCTTCTTCATTTACCCTTTGTTTCCTCCTGGGTCGGCTTCTCTTTCTTACTGCCTCTGAGGCAGTGGAGGGAGGGGCTTGTTCCCACAGTTACTGATTTTCTTCTGCCTTGGGGTCCCGGCAGGTGCACTCATCCAGGTCACAGTCAGCAGCAAATGGAATGACCTAGGGGAATGAAAGGGAAGTTGAAATAGCTCATTTCTGTGATAGCTTCACACTTTTAAACGAGCTTTCACTTTCCTCACTTGGTCCCAGAGGAACTGTAGAATTATGTGCCAATATCACAAACTGGAAATTAACACGCAGTTTTCCCACTCACACATCATGTCACCATGTAGCCTTAGGCAAGGTAATTGTTCCTTGCTTCACTTTCCTCATATATAAACTGGGGAGGACAACAGAAACTACCCCAGAGGGTGTTTGTGTGATTTAAATAATGAGTATAAAGTTCTTACATATTGCCAAGCATCTATAACTACTATTCTATCAGTTCTAATATTACCACTCATATCTAAAAATACTGCTGTTACTGTTACTGTCACTTTCCCTGTAAAGTAGGAAAGATGAATGGTAGCATTAGCATTTTCTCTTTACAGGGAAGGGCAAGAGATGTGGGGTGACTTAATTCAAGGTAATGAGACTACTATATGGGAAGCCGAGACTAGCTACAGACTAGCACTCTGACTCCAACTCCTCAGTGCTCTTGGAACAATAGGAACATCTTTGCCATCCTCATAAAGCATGAGTTTTTGCTCTTCTTGAGCCCAGGATATACTTTGACTTGGTGGAATAATGCATCTCCCCACCCATTGTTTGTGGCTGTATTGCCTTCCTTCTATGTAACTATCTCTTCCTCATGCCAGAGATAGTCCGGAAAAAGTTACTCACTTCTGCTTGCACTGCTACAAACAGATAAATGCTACATCCATAACTAGCATCAGAAAAAATCGGGTATTTGGGAGAGGTGATATAAAAGTGGCAATGATTTTTCCTTTTGGGGCATTAATAATCTAATGAGATAAAAATAAATAGGCATATCACACACAATACTAGTCCAAGTACACTAAAGAGATGGGCTTGGTGATTGGGCAAGTGGGTAGGAGAATGGGTGGGGTTGTGTGGGGAAATTTTCCAGCATATTTGCACATTACTCTAAAATGTGATTTAGGAGTCAACAGAGGGGTGAAGTGCCTTTTCGATCCTAATTCCTGTGTATGCTGGCCACAGGCACTGAAATTTATTACAGACGATTACTAGATTTTCAGAGTGTGAGATGGGGAGAGAACTGCTTTATTTTTTCCTAAGTTATCTTGTCTTCCTACACAGAGATAGCTGGCCTGATTTCTGACCTTTGGTCCAAGCTCTTGATCTGTTTCTTAGTTTAGGATTTATTGGTTTTTAGAGCAAAAGACAGCCAAATTAAATAGTGATATGATGAGCCCGTGAGCACTCTGCATTAAATAAGTTAATTCACATAAGTGGTAAGAACAGTGTCTGCCACATATTGAGTAAGGATTAAACATTAGCGAGTGAGAGATGTAGTATTCAAGCCTGCATGTAGGTGATCATGGTAGGTGTGGTTTTATTGTGGAGACATATACAAGGAAGGAAATAACATCTCTTGCTTATTTCAGATTTATCATATTGACCCAACTAGCTTCAAGTATCTTTGGAGCACTTAGATTTTTACCCATATTATTGCAAAGTTTCAGCTTATTCTATTTTATAAGGCTTAGCTTGAGCCTATCTGCTAATTTAACAGAGCCAAGAATAACAGGGATAAAGGGCATTAGAAAGGATAATTGCTCACGAGACAATCCAGAGAGTGCTCAGGTGGCTGGTGGCAGCCATTTAACATGTGCCTGCGAGATGCTTGTAACACACTATATAAAATTATTAATGTAATTATGAAGATGGTTAGTAACTGAATAGCAGTTTGTTGATAATCCCACCTCCCCCAGGGGTAAGGACAATTACTTTCCCTGCCTACAGAGATGTTTCTTGGACAATGATAAGCAGCTATGAGTCTTTCTGTAGCAAAAACCATGGCTTTTCTGAAAGAATCACTGAACTGACAAAGAACTAGTGTTGTCTAAGAACCTATGCTACCCTTAACCCTGTCACTTTAGAAGCTCCAATGTTTGTTCATTATAATTCCCTCCTAATTGTTGAATACAAACCCACTATTACACACCATGAATGAGAGCTAGCTGAAGACCCTGCCTTTATTCCTGAAGCCACTGCCTCCCCCATCCCCAGGTTCTCTCACTCACCTTCTTGGAGGAGAGTGTGGAAGAGCAGCAGTCTCCCCCGTCATAGTGGCAGTAGGCTCGGTTGTTGATAGTGTCACACCAACCATCTGCTTGGAAGGGCTGTAGGGAGGTTAGAAGGCAACATCTCAGTATAGCCTTATTATGTCTTGTTTGACTCTGCCACTCCTCCCATCCCAGCGTAATCCATACAACTCCAGAGATATTACAGAAAAGCACCCAAGGTGCAGGACACAAATTGACCTAATATTTGCAAGAAGTTGAAAAAATCTCAAGACCACTAGGTCCAAGGAATTGTCACATTTCACTGGCAGCACTGCTCCTGGCCTACTCTAAGGTCTGAGATAGGTCATTTAAACTCTTTGATCAACTTTTTTGCCTTCTTGTAACAAGAGGTCTTTATATTATATAGGTTACAAAACAGTTCAACATATTTTTAACTCTGTTGAGCATGGGAGAAAGCCTGTGCAGTAGGCAGAGTTGGCCTCAAAAGTCCCGCTTTTTTGGAAATGAGGATGCATAGAGATGATAAGAATTGCCCAGGTCACATAGCAAGTGTCAGATAAAGCTTAGTATTAGATGTCATGTAACTTGGTTTTGTACTGCTTCTCACATATTAACCTCCACCCCTCTCCTGGTGCACTGAAGACTGACACTTAGAGACCTGAGTAGTCCTTGGGTGCTATGAAGACTCAGATGGTGTCTGTCCAGCCCACAGTGGTG
Organism: Pan paniscus; assembly: GCF_029289425.2. Classification (NCBI taxonomy): domain Eukaryota; kingdom Metazoa; phylum Chordata; class Mammalia; order Primates; family Hominidae; genus Pan; species Pan paniscus. The sequence continues at coordinate 72,879,580 of NC_073249.2, forward strand.
CTCGGGTTGAGGACACCAGTGCTGTAACACAAATATTCCCACAGGTACAGCCAACTCATGCACAGAAACTAGATACAGGGTTAGAGCAGAGAAAGCTGTACTGTTTCCATCCACTACTGTTACTGCAGTAAATCAGCACGAACTAAAATGGGAAAGGCGTCCAGGCCAAACCAGAGTTAATAGAGTGTTTCACCCCAAAAGAGAATGTACAATAAGAACAGCAACAAGTTGTTAAAAAATAGCTCAGCAGCCCAATGCATTATTTCTCCAGAAAACTCCTCTGGAGGGAAATGTTGTCCTGCTGTATCCTGGAGGGTAAATCAGCCAGCCCACCTACTCAATAAACTGGCTGCTCCTCATCCTGAGAGATGCCCAACCATAAAGTCGTAGGAAACATCTTGTGGTCAAATTCTTTGGGCCACAGAACTCTTGAGTTCTGAAGCCACCTTCCAGTTTACGTGTTCAAATCACTCTCTCTTCCCCCGACCATCCTTAAATGTCAAATAGAAGGACAGTTTTGTATTTTACCATGTTTTGATAAGATAGATCACTCAACTCAAAAATGGCCATTAAATAATTCTCAGCAATTGAGTTACATCAGAACAAGTTTATCCAAGTTATTACTTCCATGTTTTGATTTATTCTATGGGATCCTGATGTCATTCGAACATCATCCCAGATGTATACCAGTTTGCCAACGGCTGAGAAGCTGCTACTTGTGGGGTGGAACTCAACAGCTGCCACACAGCTGCATAGCAATGTCAGTTGTGAGCAAGAAGTGAAAATGAATTCTGCTTTCAGCACAGGCCTCACTGGGATAAAAGACAAAGATTCTGTAATGAGCATTTGTCTTTAATGCTGGAACCAGTTATTCTGGCTCTAGAGAACTTGGAATAACTGTAGAATCAAGACTCAGGTCCCGAACTGCAGCCAAATAATCGAAGTCAAAGATAACTAGTGCATCCTTAACACCTATAGATGCTCTTGGGTTCTTGCAGGATGACTGGATACATCTACGGAGTTTCCCCAGAGTTTTATTTTTCTCTTTCAAGTGTTTGGAGTGTATCTTATTCATCTAGCACTACATATGTTACTTTTGCTCCAACCCTGACTGACTCATTGGCAAAACCTAGTAAGTTCCTTCTTTTTTTTCCATGTAATTGTCTATAAAAATCGAAGGAGCACCCAAAATACTTTTCTTACATGTATAAGTCTGGTCTTCACAATGGAAATTAAAGGTATATCTAAAGATATCTTTCTTTTCATAAGAACAATCTAAATATTTGAATGGGTTAGTAAAGTATCCCAAGGAATTTTTCTTTCTAAAGTCTTCACCAAGGGTCACTTCTAATCTCAAGAACATTAGAGAACATATGTTGAAAAGAGCAATAATGATCTAAGTGACCTCCAGGCCCCACTGGACTTCCTTTGCTATAGCCTGGGAATTATTTCTAAAAGCTCCTTCTTTTCTGCTCTTAAAGAGTCATCTGGAAAGAGAACGAAGTTTATAGAAAAGAGAAGAAATACAGAAAAAAGGCTGGAAAGACCCAAGTGTTTAATTTACTATATACCTATTAGAATTAATTGCTCCTCCCCCAACCTGCCAAAATCAACCACTCCACCCTCAACAAACAGAGTCTCCTATGGCAACCTGCGCCTGGGAAGCTCGGCAGTTTGAGTCCAAGGTTACAATGAAAAAATAGGAAAGGAAAAATGACTAATTGATCCCAAATTTAAAAATATCTGAAGACTGGATATAGACTAGAAAATTTTAATTTCAATAACTGAAAGATGTCAGTCTTAGGATATCACTCTAACCCACAGGCATCTTTTCCAAGAAAAGGTACTGGGCTTGGTTTCTCTGCACAATGTGTACGTAGGTGAACGTCACCACCCATATGTATACCTTGCTTATTCTGTAACATCAGAAAATAAAGCGTTTCACATAAGTGCACTTTTCAAATATCTGAAGCTTATCCTGGTAAGGGTCACTTTTTAAATTTTTATTTTAACCATCTTTGTAAAACAAAAATATCTTTATAAAACACCCGTTTTTTTTTTTTTTTTTTGCCTTTTAACGACATATAGAACCCAAAGTCATTAACATAGCTGTATGTTATTTTCACTGTATAGGAAAACTCTCCCCTTTGCTAAATGTGCCTCCTTTAAAACACACACACACACACGCACACACACACCCCTCAGAGATGATTTATGTTTGAGCCAGAAAGTCAAGCCCTTAGCATTATACCTACAGTGAATACTTAAATCTGAGAGAGCGCTTGGACTACTCTTCTTATGACGTATGAGCCTAATGATACCTATTTTCATTGTTATAGGAAGCCTTTTCTTGCCACGGCTTTTCTAGCTGTGTTCCAGGCAGATGAAATGGACAAACAATGACTGTGTGCAAGTGGTGGAATACGAAAAGGAAAGACTGTCAGTCTGCCCTACGAATACTGCTTCGGAAACTTCTCAAAAGTAAACGTAATTTCTTCTGCCTGTTATATAATCTGGCGATGTTTCCCATTTTGAAGTTGCTGTGGGGAGTTAGCCATAGAGATAGTGTGGCCCTGTCTGCTGTCTATGGGTATAGTCAGTCATTCAATCACTCCATATGCTTTATTCCACACCTATATGTGCCAGGCATTGTTATGGGGTCACAAAGATAAATGAAACATAGTTCCAGCCCTTGGGGAGGCCCATCATAAGCAATTATTTTTGATTTATTTTTTATTTTTATTTTTTTTAGCTCATGTGATAGTTCAGTGTAGCATCAAGATGTGAACAGGAGTTAAATACCTAATCCAGATTTTGGGGGTGAGGGAAATCTGCTTTTAGGAGCTGGCTCCACAACATCTAGGCCCCATGGAGAAGAGCTTAGGACTGGATGGTTCTGAGGAATCTGAAAGATGTGTCTAAGAAGAAGAAGAAATAGAAGGGTGAGTGGTCTCAGGCTGCCTATTACAGAGCCCAGGCTCGGGAATAGTTCCATAAACATTGACTGATTGGCTGATAAGATCTCTCTTTCTTGAACCAGATTAAGAACACTGTTCTTCTACAGCTTGCAACAGAACTCAAGACCATGCTGATGTTTTAGAAAGGTTAGTTTGGACTTTAGAACTTCTGCTTTACTAACCTACAGGTTGGAATCTTAGCCAAAAGGGACTGTATCTCTAAAGGTAAGGCATGGGACTGAATCCTATTTTATTATCTTGATGAGTGTTTTAGACCAAGAGAAGATGCTAATCAAATTTTTGCTTGAGGCCAAGCACTATTTTCTGTTTTCCACATCGCTTTCATAAAAAAAACTTCTCGTTATGTGAATGACAAATCAGAGCCACTTCAATTTCTTCATATTAATTCAGTTCTATCAGGCCCCAAAGAAGCTCCTTTCCAAAGCAGGCATGGTGCAGTGCCTGATGAAGTTCTTGCAGCAAATAGAAGTTCTATGTACATCTACACAAATCTGTGCACTAATTTTCTTTTTCTCTGGCTCTTCAATGAATGGTGACCTCTGGCCTGATCTTCATTCTCCTTCACATCTCATGATTTACCTTATTGTGCCCACATATCCTGGGCTTCATATCCAAACAATGCAAAGAACATCAAGACTAGAGCCCTAGAACAAGGTCTCTCTTAGAATCTTGGGGACAGAACCTGGGGGGGCCTGTAGGGCCCCTCAGGGACCTCTGATAATGAGACCACTAGTTGCTTATGAAAAAGATGAAAGACTGCCAGGCACAGTGGCTCACACCTGTAATCTCAGCACTTTGGGAGGCCGAGGCGGGTGGATCACCTGAAGTCAGGAATTCGAGACCAGCCTGACAAACATGGAGAAATCCCTCTCTACTAAAAATACAAAACTAGCCGGGCGTGGTGGTGCCTGCCTGTAATCCCAGCTACCTGGGAGGCTGAGGCAGAAGAATCGCTTGAACCCGGGAGGCAGAGGTTGCAGTGAGTCAGGATTGTGCCATTGCACTCCAGTCTGGGTGACAAGAGTGAAACTCTGTCTCAAAAACAACAACAACAACAAAAGATGAAAGGCAAGTGCTTGTGAGAATGTGGAGGAAAGGGAACCCTTTCACACTGTTGTTGGGAATGTAAATTATGTGATCCAGCAATCCCACAACTGGGTATATATCCAAAGGAAATCAAATCAGTATGTTGAAGAGATTTTTTTGAACACCATAGATATATGAAATTCTAAGGCTAGATGACACCTTGAAGATTATTTAGTAGAAACTTCTTATTTTACAAATGATGAAATGAAGCCTTAAAAAGGTGAACTGTCTTGTTTTCAAGGATAGTTAGTAGCAATCCTGGGAACAGATTCCAAATCTCTAGATATTGGGTCTTCTGTTCTTTCTACGATGCCACACCACCACTATTTGATGATTTCATTAGTCTTTTAATTTACTGGGAAAGAAGGGTAACTTAAGTTCTTTTGGCACCTTTACAAAAGGGGCTTGGTACGGGTGTATTAAGTAAACCTAGCAATCTAACACAGAGACAAAGAAATGGTCATGCATAATCTCAATTCCTCTGGACCCCCACAGCTTCACTTTTTTTGTTTTTGAGATGAATTTTCACTTTTGTGGCCCAGGCTGGAGTGCAGTGGCATGATCTCGGCTCACTGCAACCTCCGTCTCTTAGGTTCAAGCGATTCTCCTGCTTCAGCCTCCCAAGCAGCTGGGATTACAAGATTGAGCCACCACAACTGGCTAATTTTTTGTATTTCTAGTAGAGACGGGGTTTCACCATGTTGGTCAGGCTGGTCTCGAACTCCTGACCTCAGGTGTTCCACCCGTCTCAGCCTCCCAAAGTGCTGGGATTACAGGCGTGAGCCACCACACCCAGCCCACAACTTCACTTCTGTTTTTCTCAGCTGTGGGTCAAGGTTTATCCCAAATAGGCTGCCTGGCACTGTTGCTCCTTCGGAGACTTGGGGCTTGGTATATTCCCCTAGAGGCTGATATCCCCAGGAGGAAGCAACACTATGCTCCAATCACATCAACAGATGCCTACAGCCCAGAAACACTTATTTCCAAGACTCAGAATGCTAAAACCAGACGTTTTGCTGCTCATTGCTGTCATGTGCGGAAAAAAGGAAATGTCGTTGTTCAACTCTTCCACTGTTCATTCCTCGGGATGGAGGGTCCCAATGATGACACATTTGTGGGTCCGCAAGTCTTCTTGGAATATGTAAAATTCAAATAGATAGATATCAAGATGGCTTATGCAGGAATAGTTTCTTAGGAACAATCTTCTCTGGAAAATTTCATCTGGCTTCCTGGACTCAGAAAGCTGTCCCTTCTCTGAGTTATGGTATATTTGATCCACATATTTATTATAGAGCTTAACCTCTGTAATGTATTTTCAAAGGCTTGGGATCTAATAAACTTTGTAGTCTCAGCTACTAGTTTAGTGACTGATGTAGGTTGTCAACAAATAAATAAATATGATTGTCCTATTTTGAAGTGGGAGACAAACTACATTTCCTTAGCATACTTTATGACCAGATCCTTCCTTTTCATTATTCCTGTACTGCTAGAAAATTTGCTAGGTATGTTACCTTATGAGAATCACATAACTTAGACACAGGTCCAGATTTTATGGGCATCTACTCTATTTCTTACTATAAATGCATATACTGTAGACACTGGAGTTGAAATAAATCATATATATATATGTAGATCATCTTCTAAGTGAAGAACATGGTACACATCCATACATTTGGAGGTGTATCATACTTACGTTTCAGCCAGAAAGTAGGACAAGGCAGTAGAATATACTATGTAAGAATTACCCCTCTATAAACCATCTAAAATGTTAGATAAAACATAACAATATTCTCTCAATTTCACATCTGGCATCATAAGAAGAAAAAGAACATTTCCCAAAGGCCAAAAACAAAGAAACTGTAAACCAGAGCAGAAAGAAAGCAGTAAACCATGGCTGTCCTAGGAATGTTTGCAAATATCTGTGATCAAGTGGTTGGGTTTTAACAGGTGATCTGGAATAAGGGCCTAGGTCTTGGCCCTTTGTAAGGTAGGGAGTTTTTATGTAATCCTGTTAGAACTTTAATAAAAAGACAATGTTTATGAGGACTGATACAGAATGACACAATCACATTATGATGCTCCGCAGGTAGCTTGGCTCACTTGGGAGCCAAGAGATTTGCTCCTGCCTACCAGCTCTGAAGTCTACATGATCAAATCCAGGCCTTGGCTAAGTCACTAACAGTAAGACGTTAAGGATCTTCTGTGTTTTCGGCTAACAGTTGAAGTTGTACAGAGCATCTCCTGGAAGGGCAAGGGTGGAATCTACAAACAAGAGATGAGAAGATGTAATTGAAAGAAAGACAATGAAGATACACATCCTGCTGGATGATCAGAGGAATGCCGACTGCGCGTCTACTTGTGTGGCCTCTCATGCATCACTGGTCCATGTGTGGTAGTACATCTTCTGTGTAGGACCTCAAACCACTGCCTGTGTAACCCAGCAGACCCTCTAAAAAGGCAAATATGTACCTCTGCAGAGGCTGAAAGAGAAGGCTGATTATAATCAGCTTATCTACATTTGACACCAAGACCAAAGCAAAGTCTTAGAAATAATCAAATAGGACAAAAATCAATCTCCTCTGAGAGAAATAGTTGAGAAAAATTAGATGAGAAAAGAAAAGCAAGCAAACGTTAAGATAAAAGAGACATCTTTCATCTGTATTGACTTCACTTACTCCAAGGTACCCAGGGCGTAATAGTTCCTGCCCCAGAAACTATCAAGGCTATAGAGTATAGTGATTAAAAGCACAGAATATGGCCGGGTGCAGTGACTCACGCCTGTAATCCCAGCACTTTGGGAGGCCGAGGTGGGTGGATCACCTGAGGCCAGGAGTTTGAGACCAGCCTAGCCAACATGAAGAAACCCTGTCTCTACTAAAAATACAAAAATTAGCCAGGTGCAGTGGCACACGCCTGTAATCCCATCTACTTGGGAGGCTGAGGCAGGAGAATCGCTTGAGCCTGGGAAGAGATTGCAGTGAGCCGAGATCGCGCCACTGCACTCCTCCTGGGTGAGAGTGAGACTCTGTCTCAAAAAAAAGAAGAGCACAGCATATGGTTTTACATAAACCTATGCTCAGATCCCAGCTCTGCTCCTTACCAACAATCAGAATCTGAGAAAATTTCTTAACAATGAGCAGCAGTGTTCTTGTTAGTGAATGAGAAAAATAGCACCTACCTCACAGAATTGCTGCAAGGAATAAATGAACAAATGGAGGTAAAACACATAGCACAATGCCTGACCTATAGCAAGCATTCAATAATTCATAATTTTATGAAAGCAGCAAGAAAACTACCATTGCTTTTACCATTGCAGGTTGGTGCCTGAATTGTCTCCCTATAGACTCTGGTCAGAAAACTTCAAGATTCTGCCACCAACACCTTAGTCAAAACCAGGCATGCTCCATCCCTGAGAGCCTCCTTCCCCATTCACTTTTACCACCAATGCATGTACCTGAGTCATGAAAGACAGAGTCAGGTGACAAGGGAAACAGTTTTGAAACTTATAAAAACAGAAAAGAAATGGTCTAATTGGCTCCTGGAAACCAGGGCTCTCTTCAAAAACCATAATGGTGACTTGGGTGTCTTAGCCTCTGAAAAAATCCCCAAACCATCACACAGATATTTCTTCTCTGATATGTGCTGCAGGAAAACAGGAAGGTGAGGAGACTCTCTGGGACTTACTTTTCAGCCAAAACTAACCTCACGGCCCCTTTCAAATAGTTGCAAATAAAGACTCAAAGTCACACAAACTTTCTACCTCACTGCAAGCACACACTGACCTGCTTCCCCATGTAGCCTCTCCTCTGGGAGAGACAGTTCTATATGAGTGGTCTTGCCCACCTCAAGGCCAGGAGGAGGGCAGTGCTGGTGGATGGAGTTATAGTCCCAAAGGGTGAAAATGGGAAAGACAGTGTTCAGGTGATATCCATGCACATTTGTGCAAGAAAAACACCAACTCGAAGTTGAAGCCTGGCTCCTTAAGGACAGAACATCCCTGCACAGGGCCCTACTGAAAACAACAGCACTTCTGTGAAGTTTTTATTGGCCCTCCTGTTGAGAGCTGCAGCCTGAGGCATTCCTGACGGGAATGTGTCCTGGCCCTCCTCTGACTCAGAGGCCTTGCTGATGGTAAGGTGTTGGGTACCTTTTGCCCTATCTCTTCCCTCACCTGTTACCAAAACTACACAAGATACACTTTGAAGGCTGTGAAGGCACCCAGTGCTCCACTTCCCCAACCACCTTTATTCCTTCTGCACTGAATCACTCCTTGACCCTTCCGCACCAAACCCAACTCCATGTCCTAAAACAAACAAACAAAAACCGAAAAAACTTTTGTCTACTCCTCCATCAGTGTTTGCTGTCCTCCATGTGACCCCCTTTTCTCCAGTGAAGCTGATCCTGTACAATTCATTTGTCAAGATTTTATTCCAGTGATTCCCAATCCTTTGCTGTCAAAAACTGTTTTCATGACACTGTCATCTTTCCTCCTCTTCTAAGTACACAGCATTGCTTCTTAAAATGCTGCCCAGGAACAGCAGCAGTCCATCAGGTGGACTCATTGCCAGGCTTCCATAGTACCAATGTTTGTGACACAGCAAAGTCTGTGCCGTGGGCTCCTACAAGAATTAATAATGACATACCATCAGACCTCACTGTCCCCACTGCAGGGCTGATAGGCCCATGAGTTCTTGTAATTTCCTTTTTCTTGCTTTCATGTTGGGAGTGGTGTAGATGGTCTGCAAGGTCTTCAGATACAGTCTTACTGCATGACATTTGGCTCTCTTCTTTAAACAATCAATGGATTAACAATCATTTGTTTAGGGAATATCCTGCTTCCCTTTTCAGCTAATTGGAGCCAACCAACTGTGTTTTAAGGTCAGACATAGAAACCTTGAACAAAAGAGGTCCGCAACTCTGCAAGGACCATGGGGGCAGGAACACTTCCATTTTTGTCTCTTTTCTGTTCCCTTTTCCTCCATCAGCAATAAACCCTGTGCATCAGCGCAGTATCCAATACATTACAATATGTGCTTAATGAATATTTGATGGATTAAACTAGTGAATTCTCTCCAGAATTAACTAACTCTATAAAACTAAAAATTCAAAACAGTTCTTGTATTTCACTCCTCTTACCTTTCCTCCAAGATAAGGTAAACATTCCCCCTGTCATCTATTTGTTTGTCTGTTTTTAAAAATTTATTTTTTAAGAGATGGGGTCTGGCTATGTTGTCCAGGCTGGTCTCAAACCCTTGGGCTCAAGCAATCCTCCTGCCTCAGTCTCCCAAGTAGCTGGGACTACAGGTATAAACCACCATGCCCAATTATTTCCCCTATCTTGTCCCCTTGCCTCCCAGGTATTTGTTTTCACTATCAATTACTCACCCCAAAATATCACCTGAAAATAGCTTGGCATGGCCTTCCAGTCATAGGCTCATTCACAGTAGACTCTTCCAGACATCAAACTTAAGACTACAGATGAATGAAATTGAGAGCAGAATTTCAGACCACTGCAGGCACCCTGCCCAGTAAGGTGGGACCTTCCAGTGCCTTTCTCTGGTCACCTCTCTAGGTGGCCACTCACTGTGCCCCTCTTCTCTGGGCCCTTGGCCAGCTGCTGCACAAGGCCACATCCCACATAATTGAAACATGAGGCAGTACATGCTCTGTCTGGATGGAGCTTACATAGCTGTGGGAGATGAAAGGATGAGGAGACAGGTACAAGTCAGAGACAGATTACATGCAGCTGCGGGAAGAAAGGAAAAGCATGTGACCCCACAAGAAGGCCCGGGACAGACTGTTAGGTCCTGTTTGGACTTTGATCCTTAACTTCCCTTCTTCTCTGTCTCCTGGTTCCTTGGCCAGCATTCAGTTCATGGGAGGCTGAGGCAGGCCTGAGCTGGTGACCAGAATGTTCCACCACAGCCCCAGCATGCGTGCTCATCCCTGCCTGTTCACCACATGCAGGCACATGCCAGGCAGGCCAGCATTTCTTGGCTCCCTGAGCCCGCCTGTGGAAGGTGACTGGGAATGCAGACTGTGGGAGGAAACGACCGTATGCCTTGTTTGGATTAAATATTTTTCTTGGCCCTCCTGCTGTTTGCTGAGCATCTTTTTTTTTTTTCCCCATTCTCTCTCATTCTCTCCCTCCTTCCCCCTTCCATCCTTCCCTCTCTTTCTCAGCAATCAAGTACATTGAGAGGAATTTTGAGGAGTAAGCAGAGACTGCTAAGGTGAGAACTCTTTAAAGAAAGCACAGCAGTTGACAAGCCTTTTCCCATTCTGATACCACATCCAGCTCTTTACAAAGATGGAAGTGTTTCACTTTGGGGTAAACTTTAATCTACATTTCTTTGAGTTTTTGTTAGTGTTCTTTTTCTTTCCTTTATTTATTTATTTATTTATTTTTTTGAGATGGAGTCTTGCGTTGTTGCCCAGACTGGAGTGCAGTGGCATGATCTCGGCTCACTGCAACCTCCATCTCCTGGGTTCAAAAGATTCTCCTGCCTCAGCCTCCCAAGTAGCTGGGATTACAGCTGCCCACACCACGCCCAGCTAATTTTTTGTATTTTTAGTAGAGACGGGGTTTCACCATGTTGGCCAGGCTGGTCTCGAACTCCTGACCTCGTGATTCACCCACCTCAGCCTCCCAAAGTGCTGGGATTACGGGCATGAGCCACCACGCCCAGCCTTTTGTTAGTGTTCATAGCACTTGTTTTCTCTCTTTTATTCTCTTTCATATCTATGCAATGCATGTGCATATGTATGTATATGCAATTGTATGCATATATCCGTATGTATATATTTGTATGTACTTATATACACATATGCATAGATGTGGTAAATATATATGATACATATATATGCTTCTCCCTTTCTCATATGTATTATACTATGTGTATAATAATTAATAATATATAATCTATATTATAGATCTGTAACATAAAGTATATTTTTATTTTATACACACGTATAGATGCACACAAATTATCTGAAACCTTCAGGTATAAGGAGCAAACCTAAACGTAAAACTGTTTTTACAAACTACAAACCATTATATAGAAGCAAAATGCTATTTTTATTTTATATAGGTGTGTGGTGTGTACTACAAGGTTTGTACATGTGGTTTTATGAACCCTTGCAATAACTCTGTTATTGGGCCCATTATCATGACCATTTTACAGGTAAAAAAAAAAAAACTGGCGCTGTTAAGGAATATGTCTGATGATAATGTGTCTGATCACGATGATAGAGAATGTGTCTGACGATAGAGCCACTGTCCGGTGTTCAGGCCTGTGCCCTGACCATCCTGATATGCTCATGCTGCCTCCAGCATTGTTATCATGTATTAATGATATGCCTCACTCTACTGCTTGGTACTGTACACCCGGTCTAACCTCTCACTGAAACTATGAGAATGAGGTAGCCACCTTCTGCCTAAGGAAAAGTCAATGTCACAGATAGCCATGAGAAATGTATTATATAGTATTTTTTAAAGGAAAAATAGAAAACTTTCTTTTATAATTATCCAGAAAAAATCCTTTACATTTTGCCAAAATTACTCTATACAGTAAATTAACATCTATTTTACTATAAGCCAGGCATAGGGTTAGTTGCTAGAATCCTGGGATATTTGATCAATATGTGTTTAGTGTGTCTGCTATGCACAAGGCACCACAGAAGGTTCCTGGGTGACAAAGTATTTGCCTCAAAGAAGTCATTGTGGCATGAGTGCTGCATAATACAGAATCTGAACTGCACCTAAGACCATAGGAAAGAAATCATAGGTAAATGGAGGGTCAGTTCCCAGAGTAATTAATGGTACCACTAATAAGAATGATAGCAGTGCAGAAAGAGGACCTGCCTGGAGCATTTTAGAAAGGCTTTATGGGGTACATGGGATTAAACCTAATCTTTGAAGAATGGATAGGATTTTGGCAGAGAAATGGGGAGAATAACCCCAGCAGGAAGGCCAAATATAAGCTGACATTTCAGATGGTAAAAGAAAAGATCTATCTGTGGTTTTCTCTTTCAAATATTAATGATGCAAGTTTGGAACTAACTCAAAATCTCCATCCAGAAGAATTTAATCTGTGTTCTGAAGACAATAGGGAAAAGCTAAAGTGTTTTTTTTTTCCAGAAGAAGAAATGATAAAAGCTGTGTTTTGAAGGTTAGATCTGGAGATAATACAGGGAACGTTCAGAAGACAACTGGAAGGGCCAGGACCAAGTAGGAGTTGAGTTCAAGCAATATGAACGAAGAAGAACAGAACTGGTTGTCCATAATATGGAATAGAAAAAGGCAGATAGGAGGGGTTTTGTGAAGGAAAGTCATCAGGACCACTTGAATGGTCATATATGGGCAGAAGACCAGTGGAGATGAAGGCTTATCTATGACATTGACTATTCAAATCATGATGCACTTTTCTAAAATAATTTGATCACTGAAAATCTATCTAGAAGGTATCCTTACCACAATCAAAGGTCTGAGTCATGGGACATAGATCTTGATTAAGTAGCAAGACCTGTCCCAGCTCACAGTGAGAAGCTCTACAATTTTTCCTTTTTCCTGTATATATAAACACAGGTCTAGAGGGGCCCCGCACATTTTCTATTCTGCCCAATTTCTGCCAGACTTTTTCCACAATTTAGACATAACTATTTTATCATCCCCAGTAATATCCAGGTCCAGTTGACCTGAAAAATGGCAAGAGGGAGGTATCATGTTTATTCCAGAATGTTTTCTTGCCAATAGTCCTGTTTCTTTTTAGCTTCAGTCTAATATTTAGTTCCCATGTCTATGGACAGTTCAGTTTGTGTGGCTGATCACTGTGCTTCTGATCCTCAACCTGCCACACATCCTGATTTGTTGGATCAGCTGTTCCTTTCTCCCCCAACTGGTTGGTCCATCATCCAGTCTCACTTTCACCCATATGGAACCTATTCTCTGTGCAAGTGTCTTGTTTACATTCCCTTTATCTCCAGGATGCTTGTCTGTGTATCTAATCCACTCATCACTGATTGACTGCATCTGTTTCACAACATGTTCTCTGCTCTCATTTTCTTGGTCTCTGATCCTTGCTAAGCAGAGTTCATTGGCATATCTCCTTTTCCATTTATTCTGGTTTAAATCTTGCAAGCCCAGAAAGGGTTCCTAACAGGTTGTCAGCACTCCATCTTCATCTCTTAGTTGTATTTTCTAAAAGTCATTTCTAGTTTATACATCATTTATTTGTTCCTTTGCTTTCAATCTTCCTACCAGTCTAAGAACATGGACTCTAGAATCACACTACCGAGGTTCATTAACTGGTCCCATATTTACTAGCTCAGGAGATTTGGGAAGTTAATTAAATTCTCAGCCCCTCAGTTTCCTCATCAGTAAAACAAGGATGGTAGCAATGGTAATAATTCCTCATAGCGTGACGTGGAATGCTAAAAACACTCAATAATGTTATTCAATATACTGAACAATCCCCAGTTGTCTTTTTTGTTTGTTTGTTTCCTGAGCTAAATGTGCCTGGATACTCTTCGTATCAATGGTTCTCTGTCTGTGAGGGTGGAGCGCAGCCCTGCCAAAGTGGCTACTTAGTGACTTTGACATTTTTCCTCTTTCTTAACGGTGTTCTCTAATCTCAGGTATCTTACCATTTACCTTGCTCAACTATGGGGATATAATACGTAACATGGTTTCAAAGCAAACAAAATATACAATAATCCAAGTTATCTGCAGTACCTAATTATCTTAGATTCTATTGATAGCTGAGGTATAGCAGCAATGCTCTCTCTAAGTTTGTCTTGAGTCTCCTAGTCTCTCCTTTCTTTTCTCATCGTCCCCACCTTCATGCTGAACTCTTTGCACCTTCTAACGACCCCCATAACCAATGTCTCCATCCCTGCCACAGTATCTGCATATTTTCCTATTCCTCTGGAAAGCCGCTGACATACTAGAGGGTCAAGGACTAATATGTATCTGCAATTAAATAAAAGATAAAAGAATAAGGCAAGATATGAAATTAATTACCAGAAGTTTGGTACTTTATGAACCACATTTGGAAGACAACTACTCGGGGGATAAATGAGACCACGCATAACACCCCTAAAATTACCTAGTAGAGGTAGGTACCTATAAAACACAATTGGAAAAGCTGGCTCTGTGCATCAGGGCATTGTCTGCCTAGGTGAAGTAAGTATGAGCAAAACACGTAAGTTATTTGGTAAATTTATCAATTTAACTATTTTAGTGATGGATCAATCCAAAGACTTTCCAGAGATCCTATCAGGAAAAGGAGGTAAGAGGAGGAAAGGCAGGAAGTAAGTCTCCGAGGAAGCACTAAGAAGTGAACAGATCATTAGCTTACCAGTTACCAGTCAATTCCACACAGGGTTGGCCCTCAGGCTGGGCCCACAGGACATGGAACCAGGTCAGAGGCAATCTGGCCAATGAGCAAGATGGGCAGCCTGCAGGCACTCCAGTCTTAGCTGTAGTGTCATCAGGGTCACAAGCAGTTCTAAAGCCAGAGACCATTCCCAGACCCTAACAGCATTTCAGACACGCATCACCAAGTTTAATATTTTTCACATTAGAAAGACTTCAGTTGAATCTAATCTCATTTTTAATTAGTCCTCACATCGCCTGGTGAGGCAGATTAATATGATTATCCATATTCCACTGATGGGGAAAATGGGACAAAGGGTCGTGCCCCAAGGTCACTTGGGGAATGAGCAATAGAGGTGCAAATTAAACTTAACTATTTTAAACTTCCAAACCGGCAGGCAAACATGAGGACATTGGGGAGTCAATTTCATCTCTGTTTGTTCAAAGGTTTTCACATCTGGATAATGCATATTCAATTTACTACTTGGTTTCTCTAATTAAAAAATAAATTAGAAATAAAGTACTAATTCTAGCTCTGAACTGCAATATTCTATATTTAATGCATAAGAAATTTCCCAAGGAATATATGACAAGAACAGCCAAAGAAGAGAATAAAATGAGCATCACTTAGCCAAATGTGAATATTTATTAACTACTTGTAGGATGTTTGCTATTAAATTTGATTGTGTGTGTGGCAGTATAAACACAGAAAAATTCAACATGGCCCCTGCCAACTAGAAGCTGGTTAACCAGACATTCAAAATAGATACAGCAATAAAAACACATACAAATAGCACACACCTCCAACTATGCAGGCAGCAACCAGGTCTTTTTGTTCCCCACAGCAGATGTTCGAGCAATGTGTGTTGATAAACTGTTGACTGAGCTTATTTCAGAGCAAACTGAGACAGTGTAAGAGGCAAGCTCACGGTACTGTCATCCACCACTGCCATCTTTCCAATCCTGTTTACTTTATCTTTAACTCCTCTCTCATCATTACACCCAGCAGACAAATACTACCCTATTGCAGACATAATTTTGTATTCAGACTCTTTTCTCCTTTCTTTGCACTTCCTCAGTTCGGTGAGGGGGCTGTTACATTAGTTCAGGTGAGAGATGGTAACACCCTGACCTCCATGGTTCAATTTTGCCACCATGATTTCTTCTTAGACTATACATCCTACCTTCTTTTCTCTCTTACAGAGATTCTTAATGCTCACAGATATCTCTGTGGTCCCTCAGATTGTTCTGCCTCACTTATTATGGGCTGAGGACATGTGACCATATCTGGTGAATGGGAGGACCAACAGAAATGATGCATTACTTTTAGTCCAAGGGAATCAAGAGTTACTGGCCTCGCTTCGTATTCCTCCTCTATCTTCAAGGAGGCAACCATGGAGATCACATTTTGAAAGGACAGAGTAATAAGATGGAAGAAATGAATAGCTGCTCTAGAGAGTTATACCAGACTTAATGTAAGTGAGAAATGTAATGGTAAATCACTGCAATTTTAGGGTTAATTCATGACCACAGCCTACCTTGATTAATTCATATTCTTCTATTTATAAGCCCTCATTGGATCAACACTGGCTGCAGAACAAAGCCCAAATTGCTTAGATTGGCATACCAGAGATCTAATGATCTACCTTTTATTTACCTCTTTAACCTTGAGTCATTCCATACTTCCTTATCTCCCTCAAGATCAGCTTCACTGAGCAGACTAATAATACTTTATGTTATATGCCATTGACATTTGGGGATTGTTTGTTATGTGACCTTATTGCAGGAACACTTGACTAATACAGACAGTAGTATCAGAAGTAAAATGTTACCATAACAAACAAACAAAAAACCTAAAATGTATGAGATTGGCTCTGGAATGGAGGGGCAGGAAGCAAAATAAATGTTTCAGGAGGCTGGAAAAATTATGTTCTTCATTTATGTGGTAGCAAAGTATTTCATAAAAGGTTTCCTATAGTTACTTGAAAGAGAAATTATATCGTTAATTGTTATTACTTGCAGGCCAAAAATTTAGTAATGCCCTATTGGCTTTGAATAAAGAAGTTTTGAAGAAGAATATTACTAGGATTAGTTGGTGGTTATTACCTTAATTTGATAAGGTACTGCGAGAAGAGATGAGCGCAGAAAAGGTTATTGCTTTGCCAGTAGAATTGACCGGGAATATAAATTATTAGAAATTCTAAAACTTGTAGTACTGAAAAATAAAACCGTTTCTTATCTCTGGCCAGTAAAAGATCAAATTTCATAATAATCTGCATTAGAAAGGCCTTCTAAGACTGAAGTTAAGACAATGTTAGGCAAAGAAACAAATTAAGGAGTGAACCATTACATCATTTGTTAGGACCTTCAATTGGATTAAATCAACACGTAGGAGATCCTTGCAGTTTACAAAAGGACTCTGAGGAAACAGCCTAAGAACTTTGCCCAAGAGAAGCCTCATAAGCTCAGAATACCTATATTTATTAAGAGAGGCATTTCTTGAAAAGACTTGTGAGTATAGCTCTTGGCTTATGAATTTTACTGGAATTAAATATACACAAAAATCAATCAAGTTTGTGGGAGTTGAGGTGCCAAAATCACTATCAGCCTGGATTGTAAGAGACCTACTGTTAGTGACCTTTGGGCCCCCTATATTCTACAAGGAGGAAGCAAGTTAAGAAAGCTACTCAGCTTCCAAAAGTGGATGTTCTTCACTGCTTTTAATATATGACCAAATGAGATGGTGGAAAATGAAGACTCCTTAGAGATCAGAGCCAAGAGTCATGAAGAACAATCAACTAGGAAGTGACACCCAGGGAGTAATCGAAAGTTTCTAAACAAGAAGAGCTCCCTACTCTCCCAGTAGTGGTTTTACAACTTTTGCTCAAAGAATGAGAGGTGGGCTTTATGCACCTCCCACTCATTCTCCTTGAAAGGGAATGTTTATTGTAGTTATTTATTTCTGCTCCACTTTGCATGTGGGGTGAGTGGGAGGCAGGGAGCTTGTGATTTTAGTACATAAGGCTCCAGATTAAGAGAAGCTACACTGCAATCTGGTATCAATCATGAGATTCTAGATTTCAAACCTGATGCTAGGACTGGATAAGACTGTTGGAGTGTCTTGGCATAGGGTGGAGTGAATGTGTTTAACGAATGCTTGCGACTGCAAAGGCTGACTAGTAGATATTATTCTTTGTCTATATTCTTTTTACTCACCCTTCCTTTGCCATGAGTCCACTATCAGCAGAGCATAATTTCACTTCCTACTAACTTTGGATGCAGCCATGTGGTTTGCCTTAACTAGTGGAACATAAATGTATGTGACACGTGCTACACTTGACAAAAAGTTGGAAATGCATGAGCATGCCTTAACTCACCCTTTTGTGCCCAGCTATCTACCATGAAAAGAACATGCCCTGTGTAGCTGCTAACTGTGAAACTCTAAAGCCTAGGTCCCTGAGGGAGAGACATATAAAGTACACTTGAACCCAGACCACAAACTAAGAGAGTCACTTTAGCCAACTTGTAGATGCATGAGTGAGAAGTTGCTATTTAAGACATTTATATTTGTGGATTATTTTGTTATGCAGCTTTATTACAGAAAGACTTGATGACAGCTTCATGCCATTTCCTTTCACATCTTTGCCTTTCATGCCTATTTATGCTTCAAATCTACTTCAAATAATTACCCCTCTATAAAACTTTCTCCATGGAATTAGGATAAGTTATTTGCTTTATTCCCTGTGCTCCCATATGCCCTTATTCATATGATTGTATTATCGGCTTATACTCATTGGATAGTAATTTGATATTTTTTATCTCTATTGTGTACACTGTGATGGGAATTTCTGATTCATTTTTGTAATCTCAACACATTGTAGGTACTCAGAAAATATAATTTTCACTGAAGAAATACATAAATGGACCTGAAGCAGTGATCATAATTTTGTAACCATGGTGTAAGTTGAGAAGAAGGCTATGACATTCCTGCAAATCCTAGCCATTGGGGGGAGCAGCAGACTTTTAGACTGAAAAATGGTATGAGGCACATACAAAAAAGCTGGATTAATTCTTTTTTCATGTGTTGGAATTTGGAGCCTTTGTTTCTGTAGCTAAGCTTGGAGAGGTGGGAAGATGCTTCCCATGCATGAAGTATCGTACATTCCTGGGTTAGAACATATTTCCTTTGGGGGTTGTTGTGGTTTCTTTCTTTTTCTCTTTTATTTTCTTTTACTTTTTTTTCCCCAGCTTTGGAAGCCTCTAATGTTTGCAATAACAATAACAACAACAAAAATATGAGGCTGGCCAAGTATGAATCAGGAGAGAATTTGCACATGCTGTGGGTGTAGGAGATGGGAAAAGAGGGTAGGAGGCAGAGGGAGGGGAGAAGAAAAGAAAAACGCTGTTGCCAGGAGTTTAGCAGAAGAAAATGCCATGCACGACATGTGGCTGGCACAGTGGGCAGCAACATCTGTTCTCGATGAGGATCCCCAGTGTACACTGCCATGTGCATGTGCATGTGTAAGGAAACACCCCGGCTGTGTGCTTCAGGAAGGCTGATCATGGCTCCAGTCTCCCTATTCTGAAATGCTGCCTCAGTGGCGGCCTCTCACCGTGGGTTAGATCTCCAGCCAATTTATTCTTGCAAAGTATGTTGCAGGCTAGAATGAGCTGTGGAAAACAAGCCCGAGAAAAGCCACAAGAGCCTCCTGACCCATTTGAATCTTTCTCCTGCCAAATTCTCATTACTGATCTTAAATAGAAAAACAATGTATACGACTGAAAAGGCTATGGAGAACCTACTGGAACCAAAAGGCTTACTTAGGATCACTGGGCTTTGGAGACAAGGATGGGGCAAGTCCATGTTTTCAAAATAGGTGCGTGTTGTTTTTATTGTTTTGTTTTGTTTTTAGTTTGGTTAAGCATCCAAAGACTTATTTGCTGTTTTCTTGTCACTCTGTTCAATGAAATAGAGGCCAAATAAGGTAGAGGATTTGTACCCCCTATGGAGTGTGGGCATCCTCCCAAGATGAGCTTCTGAAGGAAAGTTACCCCAAGTTGCTCAGCTGGTGCTGGGGGGTTACTAGGAAGCCCCAGATCTGGGCTGTTGTTAGTCTCCTTAATCAAGGTCTGATACCCAGTTTAGGGGCCTGCACTCAGGTAGATTCAAAGAGATGCAAAAACTAGTTCTAGGCTTTAAGCTGGACTGCACTGAAAGGAGATAAGCAGAGGCTCTCTTTCTCTTTATCAGATCACGCTGCAGCTTTATGTATGCAACTCCTGGAAGGCATTCTGCTTCCTTGGTCAGGACTCAAAGTGGGCAGCACACAGGATGTATCACCTGCAGTATGGCTATGCCTCGGCTCAGCCTGGGCTTGCTTCAGAAGACTTCTCACACGGGGATGACAATGATGATAATCCCATATGTGTGTAGCATTTTAGTGTCTACAAATGCTCTCACAAACATTATCTCATTTGAGAGCCAAAAGAACTGTATATGTCAAGCAAGGGAGATACTTTTTCATAAGAGTTAAATGTTAAATGACTTTGATTGAGGTCACACAACCAAAGAGAATAAAGGCAAGAAGTGGAACCAACTCTTCTTTCTCCAATGTACAAACAGCCTTCAAATAGCTGAAGAGACCCACAGAGACCAAACTTTCTCATCCCCAGAGTCCCAGTACAGAGTGATGCTAACCATAGGCTTAATTTAACAACAACAACAACAACAAAACTGTCAATAGAAAAGACTTTTAAAGGACTCATAACATTCAGGATCTCTTGCCAATTTTACTCTTCTCAAGTCAGCAAAATTTTCCTTTCTCTATCATGGTCAAGTGGCTTCTGAAGATCACTACCCTGCTGCTGACCCTCCCCCTGACATGTGGATGCCCTTAACTTCTTACCTCCATCATTCACTCAAAAACTATTGACCATCTGCCATGTGCCAGTCACTATGTCACTGTATTAAGACTTGAGATATAACAGTGAATACAATCTGCAAAACTTAATGCCCCGTGGAACTTATATTCCAATGGGGAAAACAGACATCAAGCATAACAAATAACTCTACAGCAAATTAGAAAGTGATAATTCTACTAAATAATAGGGCCAGTATAAGGGAATTGGGAGTGGTGGGGAGATGGGCGGAGAACAAGAGAGTGAAGATGGTTGCAATTTTCAATCACAGGTTCAGAGAGGGGACATGTGGAGGTCTAGGTAAGCCATTGCAAAGATTGTGGCTTTTATTCTGGATGAAGTGGGGAATTGCCACAGGGCTTCAGCTGAGGAGCATTATTATTTCACTTACATTTTTAACAGGACTGTCTGGCTGCTATGCTGGGATTAGGCTGTGAAGAGGCAGGGGAAGTAGTGAGACCAGTCAGGAGGCTCTTGCAATAAGCCATGTAGCAGGTGATGATGGCTCATACCAGGGGGGCAGTGGGTCAGATGGTAAAATGTGGCTGGTGTGTGGATATATTTTAAAGGTAGAGCTAATAGAATTACCTGATGAACTAAATGTGAACATGAGGAAAATGGAGAAATTAAGATGACATCAAGGATTTTGTCCTGAGCAACCGGACGGCAGATGTTGCCATTGACAGGAATGGGAAAGTCCACACAGAGAAACAAGAAACCATTGCATATAAAATACCTTGAGTTCTTGAATTCCATCTGCTACTCTGTAAACTTTGTCTTTAGTTATTGTTACTCCCTTCTCACTTGACTCTTGACTGAGAGGCAGCAGTATCTGTAATCCCTTATATCTTCTCTTTATCTTTAGTCTTCATGCTCTCAATCAGATTATTACTCAAAGCCAATAAACATGTTCCAGTCTCTTCATCTCAAAAGTCTTTCCATGAACTGTTTTCCACTCAAGTTACTGCCATCTCACTTCTTGTGCTGGCCAACTTTTGGCAGCATTTAACACTCTTCACCATTTCTTTTTCCCTTAGGCCTCCCTTCTTAAACGGGTTTCCTAAGACCACTCCTTCCTTTTCTTCCTTCCGCCTCTCTAGTCATTCTTCCTCTGTCCCCTTGACTGGCTTCACTTCCTCTGCTAACTTCCTGCCTCTATGTCTTTCCCCACCTACCTCCTCTCCCCATTCACACTCCTGCGTGACCTCATCCATTTACCTGCCTTCAATTAGCATCCATACGTTCCTCCTGTCTCAATATAAGTCCCCAGCTGAGACTCTGTTTCTGAAATCCAGATTTTTATTTCCAATTCTACTGAACAAACTCAGTCTAAAGCCAAGCCCATTATCTTCTCCTATAAGCCTGCATCTTTTCTTTTCTTTCTTTCTTTTTTTTTTTTTTTTTAACAGAGGTTAATGGCATTCAACATCTACCCAAGCACCAGGGAGTTAGATTCAGAACCTCATTTCCTCCACTGGATGGAATTCTAGAATCAATTTTATATCTTAAAAGAAAAGCTTTCAATGATTACTTCTTCCTATCTATACTATTGGTGCCTTGTCTGGGCTGTCACTATTTCTCTCTTGAAATACGGACACCGTCTCCTAACCATTCTGCTTATCACCCGTCACTCTTCCATGGACTACATTTCCAGCAATGTATCACATCTGATCTTGTCACTTCCTGGTGATAAAATGTGTCAGGCTTCTCAATGCCTTCAGAAAAAGTTTACATCTCAAGCACAGCAGCATTCAACACTCTTCCTAATCTGGCCCAAGACTCTCTGCAGACTCCAGGTTTCCACATGCTCTATCCTCTAGTGGTTCTCTAAATATCTTGTGTTTTCAAACTCCTGTGCCCTGTGCTCATAGTATTTTCTCTGCCCATGGAGCTTTCCACTTTGTCCCCAACTAGTGGAATTATTATTCTTCAAGGCCCCAGGAGTGAGTGCTACTTTGTTATGAAATCTTCCCCAAATTTATGTCCCATGCTCACCTCTTGCCTGCTCCCCAAACACAACCACTTTCTTTTCTCTGATCCCCTAGTGCTTAGAACATACCTCTCCCCAAGGCAGACTGGGGATTCCTAGGAGATGGGGTCTGTGCTTTCTATTGATTACCTTTATATTCCTAGGATCTAACATGATTCATTCACAATAAATATACAGTCCTTTAATAAGCGCTCCTCTATCTAAAATTTATACTTTCAGGAGTTAACCACCTTGAAGAGATCTTTGCTTGACTTTAGGTGAAATAAGAATTTAGAAGAGACAACAGAGAGAAAAAACAGCAAAGTAAGAGACATCTTCTCTATCAGGTACCTCTTTTTCTTCCATATAGGCACAGACTCTGTTGAAGGAAGTAGTTTGTAGTAATAGCACACTGGTCACCAAGCATCTATTATCTCTCAGGCTTAGAGCTGGCAAAGTGTGAACACTTGAATTTGTTTTTATATCTTTCCCTTCCAGAAGTTCCACTAAAATATTAGTGTAAAAAAGGAACAAAAAAGGCATGAACTCATAAAAAAAAAGACAACAGGAGAGATGATGGCAGCTGATAAATAACTCAACAACATTAGAAAACTGGAAAATGGATGGATGAATAGTAGCTGACACAGCAGATGCAGGAAAGCAGAAACCTAAATGCCTAGAATACCTAGAACCAACAGAAAGCTCAGGAATTAGAGGCATCTGTTACCTCTAAAGGCAAAAGTGCAGGAGTGTGTATGCGTGTGTATGTGTGTGTGTGTGTGATGATGTCAGAGAGCTAAAACCTCATCTATTGTATTAGGAAATCAGGAGATAAAGTCCTAAATCAAAAAATTAAGATTAGCAGTAGAAGCATTATATATACGTGTGTACATACATATATATATATATATACACACACACACACATAAATTTTATATATGTGTGTATATATATATATACTGTGAAAGGAAAATAAATCTCAGGACCCCACAATCAATAAGCCAAAGGAAAAGTCAAGCTGGGAACTATGTCAGACAAACCTGCCTTCCATTTTATTCCTAAATAAGATAGCTACAAAGATAAGAAGCTACATACCTTCCTCCCTCACAATTTGTCCACAAGAAGGTTCCTTGTGGAAAAAGGACAGAAAGAACTCAAAGGCATCCCTCTGAGACTCACCTGAGACAAACGCATATCTGAATACTTCCTCCGCCCTACTGTTTATGTAAAAATGCAGATTCACTGAACCAGACTAAATTGTGGATTCAGTGGAAGGCTGATCAAGTTCTCAAAAGAATGTAACCTTTTGCCTCTTGTCTACTTATGATCTGGAGGCCCATGCCTCAGGTTGTCCTGCCTTACCTTACAGAACCAGTGTAGATCTTGCACATGTTGATTGACGTCTCATGTCTCCCTAACACGTATAAAAGCAAGGTGTACCTCAACTACCGTGGGCACATGTCCTCACAACCTCCTGAGGCTGTGTCATGGGTGCATCCTTAACCTTGGCAAAATGAACTTTCTAAATTGATTGAGACCTGTCTCAGATAACTTTTGGTTTACAATACATATACATGTATGCATGTTTATGTGTATATATGTAATTTTCAGAAGAAATAAGTGAAACAGGTGAAGCAAAAACAACAACAAAAATGAAGTGATGGCCTCTGCTGAGAGAGGCTGAGGTTAGGAGCAGAGGGGTAGGAACTGCTAGTCTTCCAAATAAACCTAGAGGTGTGAACTAGCTTTTCAAACAAGGTACATGTATCACTTTTATAGAATTAAAATTAATTTTTTAAAATTTTACAAATAAATATAAGGGTGGAGCTGAGATTTAAACCTCTTAGTCAGGAATTGAAGTGTGCATTATTTTCATTATGCATGCCGTTTGCTGCAATTTACAAATATTTGTAATCAATTTAGGAGTGTTGCCCTTTCCTCTGTCATCACTTTACTGTTGGGTTAGTCAAAAGAACAGATACATATGTATACACACATATGTATGCATATACATATATACTTTAAAAAATAAGGTGTAATAAACAGAACTGAAGACAAAAACCACATGATTATCTCAACAGATGTAGAAAAGGCCTTCAATAAAATCCAATATCTCTTCATTTTAAAAACTCTCCATAAACTAGGTATTGAAGGAACATACCTCAAAACAATAAGAGCCATATATGACAAACCCACAGCCAACATCATACTGCATGGGCAAAATCTGGAAGCATTCCCCTTGAAAACCAGCACAAGACAAGGATGCCTTCTCTCACCACTCCCATTCAACATTGTATTGAAAGTTCTGGCCAGGGCAATCAGGCAAGAGAAAGAAATAAAGCATATTCAAATAGAAAGAGAGGAAGTCAAATTATCTTTGTTTGCAGATAACATGATCCTGTATCTAGAAAACCCTGTTGTCTCAGCAAAAAGGTTCTTAAGCTGGTAAGCAACTGCAGCAAAGTCTCAGGTTACAAAATCAATGTGCAAAAATCATTAGCATTCCTGTACACTAAAAACAGGCAAGCACAGAGCCAAATAATGAATGAACTTCCATTCACAATTACTACAAAGAAAATAAAATACCTAGGAATACAGCTAACAAAGGAAATGAAGGAACTCTTCAAGAAGAGCTATAAATCACCGCTCAAGGAAATCAGAGAGGACACAAACAAATGAAAAAACATTCCATGCTCATGGATGGGAAGAATCAATATCGTGAAAATGGTCATACTGTCCAAAGTAATTCATAGATTCAATGCTATTTCCATTAAACTACCATTGACATTCTTCACAGGATTAGAAAAAAACTATTTTAAAATTCATATGGAAGAAAAAAGAGCCCAAATGGCCAATATAATCCTAAGCAAAAAGAACAAAGCTGGAGGCATCATGCTACCTGACTTCACGCTATACTACAAGGCTACAGTAACCAAAACAGCATGGTACTGGTACAAGAACAGACACATTGTCTAATGGAACAGAATAGAGAACTCAGAAATAAGACTGCCACCTACAACCATCTGATCTTCAACAAACCTGACAAAAACAAGCAGTGAGGAATGGATTCCCTTTTTAAAAAATAGTGCTGGGTGAACTAGGTAGCCATATGCAGAAAATTGAAACTGGACCCCTTCCTTACACCATATACAAAAATTAACAGAAGATGGATTAAAAACTTAAATGTAAGATTCAAAACTATAAAACCCTAGAAGAAAATCTAGGCAATACCATTCAACATAGGCATGGGAAAAGATTTAATGACTAAAACACCAAAAGCAATTGCAATAAAAGCCAAAATTGACAAATGGGATCTAATTAAACTAAAGAGCTTCTGCACAGCAAAAGATACTATCATCAGAGTCAACAGACAACCTACAGAATTGCATAAAATTTTTGCAATCTATCCATCTGACAAAGGTCTAGTATCCAGAGTCTACAAGGAACTTAAACAAATTTATAAGAGAAAAACAACGCTATTAAAAACTGGGCAAAGGACATGAAGAGACACTTCCCAAAAGAAGACATACATGCAGCCAAGAAACATATGAAAGAAAGATCAACATCACCGATCATTAGAGAAATGCAAATCAAAACCACAATGAGATATCATTTCATGCCAGTGAGAATGGCTATTATTAAAAAGTAAAGAAACAATAGATGCTGGTGAAGTTGAAGAGAAAAAGGAATGCTTTTACACTGTTGATGAGAGTGTAAATTAGTTTAGCCATTGTAGAAGACAGTGTGGCAATTCCTCAAAGACCTAGAGGCAGAAATACCATTTGACCCAATAATCCCATTACTGGGTATATATCCAGAAAAATATGTCATTCTATTAGAAAGATACATGAAAGTGTATGTTCATTGCAGCACTATTCACAATAGCAAACACATGGAATAAACCAAAATGCCTATCTATGGTAGACTAGATAAGGAAAATGTGGTACATATGCACCAAGGAATACTATGCAGCCATAAAAAGGAATGAGATCATGTCCTTTGCAGGGACACAGATGGAGTTGGAAGCCATTATCCTCAGCAAACTAAAGCAGGAATGAAAAATCAAATATCGCATGTTCTCATTTATAAGTGGGAGCTGAATGATGAGAACACATGAACAGAATGGGGGAACAACACACACACTGGGACATGTCGGGGCAGGTTGGTTGGGGGAGGGAGAGCATTAGGAAGAATAGCTTATGGATACTGTGCTTAATACTTAGGTAATGGGTTGATCTGTGCAGCAAATCACTATGGCACATGTTCACCTATGTAACAAACCTGCACTTCCTGCACATGTACCCTTAAACTTAAAATAATAGTTTAAGAAAAAAAAATAAGGTGTAAGAAAATTAGTAAAATGCATTGCTAGCACTCAGTCCTTGTAATAAATAAGTATTTAATAAAATAATTTCACTTAAATGAACATCTATGTTAGTAGAATGAATTGGAAATGGTTCAAATTTTATGAACTTTCTGAAAGAGCTTGTCTACTGGATTATTTAATTAAGAAATTATGACAATTACCATGATGGTAAATTGTAAAATAAGCAATGCCTTATAGGATTCACAAATAATCTCAATAATGTATTTGTGCCATGATTAGAATGCATTTAAAACACAGTTTTGAAGCACAATTAGAAGTCTTAGTTGAGCAAAGTCCCTGTGAAAAGAGGAGAATCTAGAGTTATCTATAGACATAATTTTGCATGCTGCCCATTCTTATAACTTCAGCAAAATCATTAAGAAGCAGCTGAAGGTCTGGCAGGTTAAAGAAAAGATGGTAGCATTTCTGTGATGGCAATTCTGCAGGCGAGTAATATTTAAATTATCTGCAAGTCTGGGCTAAAAAGGGAAGGACAGTGAAAGAGAAAAAGAACCCTCCTAAAAAAAAAAAAGAACAAAAAAGCCCAGAATAAATCAGAAAAAGGGTGGAGTGGGAGGAAAAAGGGATAACAGATGTCATAAAGAAAATTAACAGAGTGAGAAAGTGGCCCACCCAGAAGGCCAAGAGGACAAAAGAAGCAAAAATGCAGCCTGTCAGAGAGCCTACCAGGAAGTCACAGCACGGCTCCAGAGGAATTTTAGACAAGCATAAACTCTCACGAATGTTGTTAATCTAGATGAGGTTTTACAATTTGGACGGTTGGTTGTGCTTTTAATGTTTTACTTTTTTAAAAAGCTGGAGGTGGAAAGGTAGGGGGTGTAGGGGTGTGGGGGCAATGGTTTTAGCTTTCAAAATGAAAACCTAGTCCTAATTAACATTTGGAATCTGATTTTCAGAGATTCCAGCTGGAGAATCTGAAGTTGAGCCCTGAACCAAATGGGACTCTAGACAAGCTTAAAGACATGCCGGGATTTTAGGCTGGTGCAGATATTGCACAAAACTGGCAGTGAAATTCACAAACAAATCTCAAGGGGATTAGAATTTGGCAGGTAGTGAGCCTGGAAGACAGTTCCAACTTAAGCAAATTTTCAATTTTTCTCTGGATTTTAATATGTCTAACACATATTTAGATTTAGATTTGTAAGGACCTACACCATCCCTGCTAGAAGTCTAGTAGCTGTCCCTATTATTGGCTTGCAGGCCATTATTATCCCTACCCTAATTAGCATTTTTATAACCCCTTTTCACTCATAGATCCTAAAAAACTTGGCAAGAATTAAAAGAAAAATCAGCCCTGAAGATGTGCCTTCTGAGAAACAGGGAAGGAATGATTATTATATCTGATTTGTAAACAGCTGAAGTGTGGCAAAGAGAAGTTTAATTGTTGGCTATTATTTATATGACAACATATAAATAAAGAGGAAACAAAAGAAGTTAAACAACTATCACACAATGCACAAGTGATAAAGTTGAAATAGAACATTGGTTTTTTTATACAGATATCACAAATAAGATTCATTTTTCTCTTTATAATAAGAATTCATAGAGACATACTCAAGTGAGATGCTTTTTGAAAGAGCAGTAGCAATTCCATCTGGTCACACTTCTAAGTCCATTTTGGGCTGTGATTATACTTTCAAGCCTTGACATTTATTAAGAATAATCCGTGACTATCCAGTGATAAAAAATATATTACTAAAGTGTAATAATAGAAGTCTTACAGATAGAAAAGACTGAGGAAGGAAGAGTTGAACAGGTTTCATTATGAAGCTGAGGGGAACAGAAAGGAAGGAGATTCGGGATCAGAGAAGCAACCTTAGTGTTGATGTATTCTTCAAGTCCCTCAAAACTGTCATTCTTCTGCTACTATTTTCCCCACACTCTAGACCAGCGAATCCTGCACCTGCAAGTACATCAGAGTCCTCTGAAAGGCCTGGTAAAACTGATTGCTGGACCTCACCCCCAAAGTTTCTGATTCAGAAGTTCAGAGGGGGGCCTAAGATTCTGCATTTCTAGCAAGTGCCCAGGTGAGGCTGCTGCCACTGGTCCAGAACCACACTATTGCCCTAGACCAGGGGTCCCCAGTCTGGTTTGCTGCCTGTTAGAACCGGGCCACAAAGCAGGAGGTGAGTGGTGGAAGAGCCAGTGTTATAGCCTGGATCTGCCTCCTGTAAAATTTGTGGTGGCATTAGATTCTCATAGGAGCACGAACCCTGTGGTGGACTGTGCGTGTGAGGGATCTAGGTTGCACGCTCCTTATGAGAATCTAAATAATGCCTGATGATCTGATGTGAAATAGTTTTATCCTGAAACTCCCCCCACTGACACTGTCCATGGAAAAATTGTCTTCCATGAAACTAGTCGCTGGTTCCAGAAAGGTTGGGACCCCCTAAACCATTCCAGTTCTTCACAGGTCCAGGTTTCAACTGCTGTCACTTGGAAGTCCTGAGCATCTGAGCTCTATGGATGAATGCAAAACTGCCTGCCTGAATTCTGTCTTGAAGTATGTAATCTTGGGAGAAAATCCCTTTCCTGTTTTCCTAAAGGTGGGCCTGAGCCCATTTTCACTGCCACAGAGAATGTGGGGCGTCTGCACTGGAGTGTCTTAGCCACATATTTCATTTCACTTTTTAGAACAAAGAGCTCTAGAATTTCTGAATGTGCTGACAGATTTTACCACACTACAGGGGTGCTTCACAGGGTCAAATGGGAAGAACTGTAACACACACACACACACACACACACACACACACACACACACACACACACATTGCATCTTGTCCTAAAAATAAGGAGACAAAACTCTACAAAGTGACAAACCCCTTCCTCTGAAAGGGTCTGACATGATGCAGAAGCCCGTGATTGCCACTATTCCTCGGGCAATGTCTCCAGCAAGCTAACCTTCCCCATCCCCTCCTCTGATCCTCTCATTTCCAGGCCTGTATGCAGCCTTTCACATCCGAGAATGAAGTACATCCCCTCAATTACGACTTGTTAGTCAGGCTTCAGCTACTCTCTACCTCTTCTTGGCTAAAACTCGGGGCAAGAAAAATGGTACAAAACCCCTCAATTTTTATGCCCTTATTTTCCACCACCTGAGTTATATATTGGCCTCTGCATCCCATAGAGTTGCAGCAGGATAGCAGGCAGTGCCCATGAGTGATCAATAAGCACGTGTCCCAGACACAGCTAACAGGGCTACCATCTGGAATATAAATAATAAAAGGGAGGCAGAGAGAGGTCCAAGACAACAGAGAAGAAAGAATCCAAGGAATGGTGTAACAGATGGATTGAATTAGTGATGGAACCATTGTTGGTATCAACTACTAAATGTGTAAAAACAATACAACTTTCCACCTCCATTTCAGTAATCCAGCCACTCCAATGAAGTTAAATTTGTCCCAAAGCCCCACCTTTCTACTCCCAACTCCCTCCTACATAAATTCCTTTGGAAGTAGTAGTCAGATGATAATGACACATAAAATATCTCTATTGATTGCTTTAAGATAATACAAATATAAACACATTTAAATCCATGGAGTCCTAGATTTACAGGGAAAGAGAGTACCAAACGATAAGCAGTGTTTGAGATAGAAGCAAATGTGTAACCATATCAGAGAGGGAGAATATATATCCTTTTAAAACTCTCCAAAGACTAATATGCCTTTTCAACACCTCCCTTTATAACCTTGTATAAAGTTTAACACTTTTAGGATATTCTCACATAGATTTACTTTAAATAGTTCATTGAGTATTTTAAGCCCATTATATTCTCTTCTGTTCTCACTGGGGGATGGTGACTGCAAACTTTTCTCCAAGTAAAATATTCAATACATGAACATGTTTACTACATTAACCTTTATTCTTCTCATTTTAGACTTGGAAACCTCACTTCTTTTGATTTTTTCCAAAGGTATTATTATTATTAATCTTTTTATATCACTTTTTTGGCCCTCAACATGTTCTGTATTTTCTAATGCCTGTGGAAGCTAACCCTAAAGGGAAAGTAGAATGAGATCCATGGTGAGATTAATGACAAAACAATGAAATACTCAGGTTTTCTGATAATCTTGCTTATAGCTATTTGCATGTGGCTTGTTGTCTCAAGACCAGAGCCATGCTGCTGTTTACCCAGGATAAGTCACAATTTAAAAAAAAAACTATAATTTTAAAACAATTCACCTTTTTCTGGCTTAGGATAATTACAGTTTTACCACTGTTTATCAGATCTTCTGACTTCTATCCTTGACCTTTCTGAACTTTATTCTATTCCAAGTGATTTCTTCATTTATTTGAGAACCACTGGAAGATGATTCCTTTTCTCCCAAAATGCGAGCTGGGCACTGCCATGTAACTATTTGCCAGCATATGAATTAATCCCTGCCTAGTGTTTCTCAAAGCACAGTTGAAGACCACTTGCATTAGAAGCACCTGAGGTATTTGTTAAAAAAGCAAATTATTGTATTTCACACCCGACTTGACATAAAAGAATTGGGAGGGAGGGGCAGAATCTAAGAATCTGCATTTAAAAAATAAATACCCCACACCCTATATAATTCTTAAGCATTTTTTTTTACACTATAAGCTGAATCCATTGCCAATGTGAACTACTTAAAGACAAGGTGTGACCAGAGACAGCCCTGGGCATTGCACTGGCTGGGTCTTCCCAATCAACAGAGCATGTAGTAATGATCCGAGATGGGGTCAACTCCTTTGGCTGCCTTCTGAAAGCAGGAGTACATCATTTGGGTCAGAATAACATATCTACTAAATTTAAGAAGTGGCTTCTACTTTATCTTATAGGACTCATTGATTCTTTCACAGAACACGGCATCAGTATAGGAGAGCATGTTCCTTATAAATTTAGGGTCTGTACTTAGAGAAATTTGTTCTAAAACTTTTTCTAGTAGAAAATATCAAACTTGGCCTTGCATGGTGGCTCATGCCTGTAATCCCAGCACTTTGGGAGGCCGAGATGGGTGGTTCACCTGAGGCCAGGAGTTTGAGACCAGCCTGGCCAAGATGATGAAACCCTGTTTCTACTAAAAATACAAAAATCAGCCAGGTGTGGTGGCACATGCCTGTAGTCCCAGCTGCTTGGTAGGCTGAGGCAGCAGAATCGCTTGAACCTGGGAGGCAGAGGTTGGAGTGAGCCAAGACCGCACCACTGCACTCCAGCCTGGGTGACTGAGTGAGGCTCTTTCTCAAAAAAAAGAAAGAAAGAAAGAAAGAAAATATCAAACTTGGCAGGCAGGTAGCTCTGATTGTTCAACTTCTTTTTTTCTAAAATGGCAAATACTGCTTGGCTTTTCTGACAGCTCCTCATTCTTTCAAGAAAATCAAAATACTTAGGTAGGTGATATAAAAGGTCTTACTGGTCTTATTAAACAGTCCTTCACCAACTCTCTCTCCAGCCCAGCTCAGCTTCTCGCCCTCTCAACATATACACACACTTGTATTGCCTGTCACTGTCCTATGAGAATTAATAGTGGGGAGAAGTATCCCTGTGCTTTGAGTAACAGAAGTGATTCAGCATTACCGATAAATGCAATTTGACTAACCTTTATCACATACTCAATTATGTTTATCAAATATTCACACAGTAGGTACTTGTGCATCCTTTATCATGTCCTGACTCTCATATCCATCCTATCTTAGACTGAGTTTTCTCTTGTGGGCGGGCTAGTCCCATGGTAGAAGCAGTAAATCCAAAACCAGAATTGGTCTTGAAATGAAAGTCAAGGAAGGAAGTACTAACAGATTTCCAAAACCTAATCCATCCAATGAATAAGAAGTTGGGGCTAACCAAGAAGAAGGCTGTAAATCTGAAAAGAGGCCCTATAAGAGAAGGACCTGTGGGTGTAATGAAAACCAAAATCTACTTGGAAGGCAAAACATTCCCAGAAACAAGAACAGGTTTGCCGTTATTCCTGAAAAATTAGCACAACCATGCTTTACTGAGGTGTGACCTCTCTGAAGGCCCCAAACCACATCTCCACAGTTTTCTGAACCTGAATCTTCACAACAATTTTAAGAGATGAATTTTATCTGTCTAATTTAAAAGATAAGGAAACTTAAATTCAGAAAAGTTAACTGACTTGCCCAAGGAAATAGCTAATCAGAGATGGAGCTACGTGTTAAGCCTTTGTTTATGCCACCATGCCACTTTCACTGAGGTTACAAGGCCTTTTGATTCCACTCATGACAGGGTTTTTATTTTCTACTTCTCTATCTGTCTTGTCCCTACTTTACTTCCACTATGCAACTTCACAGAAAACTGATTCAGTCTTTTCCATTTAAGACTCTCAAAGTCAAAGTTCTGTCTGCAACTTTCCATCTCTGTCTTTAGGGGAATAGAAGCAGGTGTCACTGAAGAATTAGGTATCTCTCAAAGAGGATACAAAAGTGAACAAAACACACTTCCTGCCACTCAGGAGTTGGTAGACTACTGGAAGAATAGACCTATTAGATAACCTTGAAATATGTGATAGATGAGACAATAGGCATCTACAAAGGTATGCATTGAATTTAGAGAGGAAATGGCAGCTCAGGCTCAGACAGAGTTATTGGAAATTTCCTCCCAAACTTTAAAAGGCCTTATAAGTTGCATCGGTAGCCCCAAGGACATCAATTAACCATGGATACTTGCAGTGTATAATAAAAAGTCATAAAGATATAAAGTAGATGTAACTGAATTGCTTCCTTTTTTTTTTTTTTTTGAGAGAGACAGGGTTTTGCTCTGGCACCCAGGCTGCAGTACAGTGGCATGATCATAGTTCACCATAACCTAAACTCCTGGACTCAAGTGATCCTCCCACCTCAGCCTCCTGAGTATCTGGGGACCACAGGTGAATACCACCATAGTTAGCTGGCTAACTTTTCATTTTTTTGTAAAGATGAAGGTCTTGCTGTGTTGTTCAGGCTGGGCTCAAACTCCAGACCTCAAGTGATCCTCCTGCTTTAGCCTCTCAAAGTGTTGGGATTACAGGATTGAGCCACTGTGCCTGGCCTTGATTCTTAATATCTTGTTTCAATATGACCCTGTCCTCACAAAGTTACATGTGTCATTCCTTAGGCAGTATCACTGCTAGTACGTTATATTATTTGACAATTCATAAAACATGTTAAAATCAGTTATTTCACCTGATTCTCACAGAAGTTCTAAGAGAAAGCCTGACAGGTACTGTGCATAGCTAACGAAGGGTAGAGTCAGAATTTGAACCTAATTCTCTGACATCACTCGGCCTCTGTTCTTCTCTGCAGCTCTCTCTTTTTAAAAAGAAAGAGCACAACTCTACCAACAAAGAGTTGAAGAGATCAAAACTGTAATTCAAAATGGAGACTGCTGGAATGAATAGGATGAACTTACAAGAAATACATGCTCACAGAGAAAGCAGAGCCAAGAATTAGATGGATTTTAATCATCCCATAAGTATGAAGAAAACTAATCAGTTCTATGTAAAAGGATACTATAATTATAAGATAAGTCTTTATCCCTCGGTACATTCCCTAGAGAACAAAATCTTCTTGGCTTAAGTAGAATCTAGGATTGTGGACTTTGGTAGAATTAATAAATATGGCTTTATGAAAGAGAAAAAAAGAAAAAAGGAAAGATAAAAGGAAGGAAGGAAGGAAGGGAAGGAAGAAGATAATCTATTATCTGATAATATCACAGTGTTCATGGATGGAGTGAACACTCACTTCAATTATTACCCCAGGAGATGAGGAAAACCATTTTTCCTCTTTCTTTTCCTCTCTTCCTTTCTTTCTCTATGCTGGGAAGAAAGTACACTTTATTGGACAAGCATTTAACAGGTCTTTTATACAGTTATCATAAAATATTTGCATACTTATCTATAATTTTAAAAGCCACGTGCAAATTAAATTACTCTTTCAATCAATAAATGTTTTCTGAGCCCCAGTTATTTCAAACATTCAAACATCATGTTGAATAGCTAAGATATAATAATGGAAAAGACAATATCTTCAGCTTGTAAGTAGTTACAGCATCATAAAGCAGACAAACAGGAAACTAATACTTTCCCTAAGGTGATAAGTGGTAAAATAGAGACCAGAGTATGATTATATAACCCATCTGTGGTTGAGGGTGGGTGGTGGGTGGAGTGCCAGTCATTAAATACTCCAAGTAGAAAAAATGTGTTGAAAGATCGAGAGGAGTTAGTCTACAGCAGTGTCTCAAGGGCAGTATTATTGGCATTTGGGGCAGGATAATTCTTTGTTGTGGGCTATACTGTGCACTGTATGATATTCAGCAGCCTCTCTGTCCTCCACTCACTATATTTCAGCATCTCCTCCCATTCGCCCAGTCGTGACAACTAAAAATGTCTTCAGACATTTCCCCTAATGTGAGAAGTGGTGGGTGCAAAATTGTCCCTAGCTGAGAATCACTGGCTTAGAGAAATAAGTCACAGGATGAGTCCCGGGAATGGGTTTCAACGTGCATGAAGATACAGGGAGTGAAGTAACATGTGGCAACAACAATACTTCTGTGATGGATAATGAAATAGATAAGATTTATAATGCACAATTATGTACAAGACATTAGACTGAGCTCACTGCCTATAATAACTCATTTATCTCATTTATCTTCACTATAACCTTATGAAATAAGCATTACTATTAAAACCCTGTTATAAAAACTCTATTAAAACTATGTTGAGGCTAATGAGGCACAAGAATCTAATACAACTTGCCCAGTGTCACCCCACAGGTGGGACAAATAGTCAATCCTAGATCAAGCAAACAGACAGTGCAAAGCCCAAGCATTTTTTAGAAAACTGTGTTGGAAAAGGCTTTTTATGCCTGGAGTAGAGTGTGCACAAAGAGATTTGAAGAGACAGAAGGCTGAAAGACAAAGGCTTATTTACTACCTGCAAAGGAGTCTGGCTTAAATGTGAAAACAATGGGGAGTTCCTGAGATATTTTTAGCAGAAGAGACACAATAGAAAGAACCCTGTATTAGCAATAGAGAGAATGAAGGAAATTGATGGGCACAGGTCTGGAGGAAGGGAGAGCAATTAGGAAATCACTGCAAAAGTCCAGATGAGAAATGTTGAGGTCCCAACCAGTGTGGGCAACTGTAGGAATGAGTAGAGCTACTCATATAATGATCTGGTGACCAACTGACCTGATGACTGATTGGACACAATCGATGACTCCAAGTCATTTGTGAATTATGGATCTCAGTTGGTCTTTATTGGTATGACCTATTTCCCTTTTCTTTTCCTTTCCTTTCCTTTTTCACATCCTCAGTTTACAACTAATTACATTGGGGCTACACCAGCAGCAATGCCCCTGCATTCTGCTTTACTCATTCAGTAAACATTCACGAAGTGGCTAATAGCTTAAATAAATGACACCAGTAAGAATCTCTTACGGGCCAGGCATGACACTCAATGCTTTATGTATGCTATCACATGCATCCCTCATAACAACTCCTTAAAATAGCTTTGTTGCCCCAGTTC
The DNA here is from genome assembly GCF_029289425.2 of Pan paniscus. Lineage (NCBI taxonomy): Eukaryota > Metazoa > Chordata > Mammalia > Primates > Hominidae > Pan > Pan paniscus. The sequence continues at coordinate 72,915,779 of NC_073249.2, forward strand.
CCAATACAGAGGCTCACACTACTCAGCTGACCCAGGATTGGAATCTAGGGTCGTTTGACTTCAAAAGTTTTCCATTAACTAAGTTGCCATTCCTTGCCCATATGCAGTTTACGAAAGAAACAGAAGATACAAGGAGTATTCAGGTCCCAAAGGCCAAATGCAAGCAACAACTAGAAAAATAGAATTGAACGTACCAACAATTTTGGATTGCAGATATGTAGCATACGTGTGTTCTTGCTGGGACAATGGGAACACAAGCAGCAACAACTGGCTTATGACCTAACATAAGAAGATGGAATTATGTAGATAAGAGTTTTTAAAGAAAGTCTTAGTGGCACCTCAGAAAACATAAGCAGCACAGAATAGTGGATAATTGAAAGCAAATCCTTATGCCAAGAGAATATGATGCAAACAAAAGTGCTGAAGTAACATGAAGGGCAATATGGGCTGAGGATACTGAGCTGGTGGATTTACTGTCTTGGGCTTATTGGGAGAAATAATGAATGAGGCACTCCACCCTTACAAGGCTAAATATTAAAAGGAGGCCTCTTAAAATGATATTTAGTACTGGGAAGCAAAAAGCAGAAAACCCTTTTAGATACTGGGTAACAAAATACCTGATTTGAGTTCAGATTTCTGTGCTGCACTTTTAAAAACTTCCTGTCTCCTAGCTGGCCCGCTTGGCTTTATCTTGCCTCCAGTCTGTTTTCCCTCCATCTGTCCCTGACACTCTTCTGTTCTCCCTAATATATTTCGCTGACTTTTTCCAGTAAAGAATTAAGTGTCTGCCAATTTGCCCCTAGAGCATGCCAGTTTCAGCCTCTCTTGTCCTTTCTTTTTCATTTTCACCCGCCTCTTTGCATTTTTTATTACTTATTTCTTCAGAGTTGTTTCTCCTTCTCCTCTCCTGTCCAGTTCCCCTTCCTTTCCTACAGGGATTGATTCACCTGTATCGTTGCATCTTCCTTCCACCCTCAAAGTGGCTAAATAACGTTGGCTACGATTATTGCTGCACAACAAACTCTCGGTTGGGGCAGTGGTTCTCAAGTATTAGCAAGCCTCAGAATCATTTGGAAGCTTGTTAAAACAGCTGCTGGGCCCCACTCCCAGTTTCTGATCGAGTAGGTGTTCGGGGGCCTGAGAATGTGCATTTCCAGTAGGTTCCCAGGTGATGCTGAGAACCACTGGAGCAGGGGAACCAACAGCTGTTGCCTGGTAGCAGTCAGGCAGAGGAGACATCAGCCCAGCAGTCAGGCAGAGGAGACATGGAGCTTTTGTTCCTTGTCACATCAACAAAGGGACTGACGACAGCCTAGGAAGCTCTGGATAAGTGACCCCGCTGATGTGCTGGGGTGCAGGGAGGAGGGGAGAACAAATGGGAAAAGGTCTGTATTATAACCCTCTGGGAAACACGGAAGCCAGCTCCAAGCCCTGTCATCCACCCTCCCACTTGAGATCATGCATAGAAGCAGCAGAAGGGAATTCTCAGGATCCCTTTGATCTGTTCCCAGCTCCCCAGTCTTCTGTTTATCTCCCTCCTTCCCTGGCCTCCTCTCTTCCCTCCTTCTTACCCCCTGCCCAGTGGATGATTCACTCCTCCTCTCTCCCGCGTCCCCACCCCACTGCCATCTGTTTTTCTAATGATGGCAGAAGATGAGCTGTTTTGTTGGCCCACACCATAACAAAGCACACTCCATGCTAGCATTTTTCCTGATGCGCTCGCAGAGTGCTGTTTTATTGGTATGATTTCCCCACCCAGTTTTCCCTTTTCTCTCAAACCCCACCCTTTCCCCCTCTCCAGTCTCATGTGGATCCTGGATTCCCAGAATTAGATCAAGAAACACAGAGATACAGAAGAATGGACTTGACATGCATGTGGGTTGGGTGTGCATCAGGGAAGAAGCTGGAAATCAGGGCAGTTAAAGGGGTCTCTCTGCAGCACCTACAGGAGCCATAATTACCCAAGATTGCTGCTAAGTGGCTTATTTCCTTCCAGCGTGAGATATGGATGACAAAACCTGTTGTGACTGAGACGAGAATGCTTGTACTTGTCACTGGCTATTCTTAGGTTGGGAGGGCTTAAATGGTGTGTGTGTGTGTGTGCGTGTGTGTGTGTGTGTTTGTGTGTGTGTAAGCATCTCCTTCCCCTATGACAGAATTTCTAGGTCATTGTTTCTTAGAAATATTCTGCCCTATTTAAAAGTTGACTTTTAAAATTAACTTCGATTTAAAAGTTGACTTTTAAAATTAACTTCAGTTAATCTAACTAAAGAAATCACAGCAGCCTACATCCCCCCACTGATTGGGGAATCTACTATGTGAAGAAGTAGACAAGATTTCTTGAGGTGGTAAAGGTCTAGTTTGGTTAATCAACAGTGGACAACAGGTCTACCTAAGAGATTGCAAGCATAGATGCCTGCATGACCCAGGCAGTTATTTTAAACAAGGGGCGCCCACCAGGTAAGTAGCCATAGGGAAAGGTAAAAGCTGTGCTAACTGGAGAGAGTTGCCCACCTGGGGTGCAGCTGCTACTCAGATCCAGCTAATTGTCATCCCGGTTGCCAGCTAGTCTTGTTTTTCAAGAGAAAAATCTTGGTGCAGAGTTTTAAATATTTATTTTTATTTGGGATGTGTGCATATGTGTGTAATGTTATATATGCACATATGAATTTTATATAAAAATCCTAATTTTTAAACATTGGCAACCAAAAAGAAAATTGGTTTTAGACACTGTGCTGGCCAAACAAAACTGTCAGTGGGCCATCAGTCTCCAAAGCCCTGAGTGAATTAAGCTCAAACAAGGCCCAGTTACAGAATCCCAAAACCATAAATAATTCTGACTTGCTTTTTAAGTTAGCTTTTATTAAGTCATTTAAAGTGGATCTCCAAAGATTTTGCTAAAACAAAACAAAAATCAGAACTCCTAATTTCTGTAAATTTAAGATTGTGGAACCAACTTAATTTAAGAAGTTAAACAAAGGGCAGAGGAATAGGAGAGGGACCAGGTCCTAAATTAGAAGGATTCAAGCTCCATAAGTTAAATCCACCTGAGTTCTCTAGTCTGAGTTGGGGAAGGGGAGGCTATCTTACCTCACATGACTGGATGCAGTGGACTAAGACGGGGTCTGGGTGCCATTGACGCCGGCCAGTGCACACAATGCTCTAAGGGGAAAGACGGGAAAAACAGAAAACAAAATTAAAGACATTCGTTCTGTGTGAGAAGGGGCAAATCCTGAGCTCACCACAGGAGTCCAACTCCATTTCTCAAGCAGCTAGTTTCTAATTGTGTCCCATAAAGTGGATTGGGGCTATCTAGCCTTTCCCGTGCACACTGCCCACCCTGACAGATGTGGTTCAGGCAGAAAGTCTCAGTGGAGGAGATTTCTCGAAACTTTTCATCCTCTTTCCCAAGATACCTAAATTTTCAGAGTGGTGTAGTGTGGTTTAAAAAAGCATCCTCAATATTATAATGAGTTTCATCTGGTTTCAGGCATAATATTAGTTCCACTTATTTTGAAATTTTAAATAATGTTACAAGAAATTGTAAGATGGTTGTGTTGATCACACACAATGGGCTTTTAAAGATTGACAAATACAGTTTTACAGAGTCTTCAACTAAATGTGGACCTCAGAAATGCTAGATTATAAGACGTGAGTGCCCACACCAGGACTGGAGGTGAAATTGCACTCTGCAATTCTTGGTATCATCATGCAGCCTGCCCTGTAGGAAACCAGACAGTACACATACGCAGGACACACAGGGCTAGTGTGAAATCACTGCTACTCAAAATGACACCAACATCAAGCTGGTGGGAGCGCAGTTACGTTCATCTTGAGATGCTGGTGACTGCCTCTTTCCTGATGGCCATTTCCAGATGCATATTTAAACAAATAGTCATCTACTTTTTGTTAAATAATAACAACTCATTTTCACAAAACTTTTTTCTTTTTCTTTTTATAGTTTAAAATTCTCAAAGAATATGCTTTTCTAAGGATAAAAGAAAGTCCCATGGCAGGTTTCAAAGAGAAAAGAAGGTTCTCTCCATAGCCTGCTACCAACCCACCCTTCTGCAGACCTGCATATTCACACTTTAATCGGTCCAACTGAAATTCCATGCACTCAGAAGAGAAAGAATACATGGCAACATAGGAGCTTTACACGAGATAGCACCTACAGGAATTCTAGAATGCTAACAATGTGTAATCATTAGATTGGAGACATTCACATATGCTAATATGCAGGTCTATAAATATATACCTCATAGTCAGGTAGGAGAATGGGGATCTGCAATATTTTTCTGGAGTCGTACTGCTAAAAGCTAAAACTCCTCCTTCACAGCTTCTCTAGAGGGAAAATAAGTAGTATAAATCCTTATAAAGTTTGATATTCAAAACTTCATATTGCAATATTTGAAAGTGACTTGGCTGAAGTCATTATTGTATTAAAAGGGGATTATCGAAATAAATATATAAGGTAAACACAAAAGGGGTGTTCAGCCTACTGAAAAAGTGAGTTATTCTCCTGCACTTAAACAGCCATTTATGCAGAACCATTTGCATATCAACAGTAATTCTGTTAACTAGAAATAATTCTTGTTTATGCTCTAAAGCAGGTTCCACTGGAGCTCTACTGAGCAGTGGTCATAAATTTTATTATTTAAAATATCAATGGTTTGTACTACTTTGGGGTCCCAGATAGTAGCAATGGCAAAATATAATTTGTTCTTTGAAAGGTAAATGTATGAGAACTTTATTCCTTCTCATAGGAGGGTATTCACTATGGACCCCCAGTTCCCCACCCTAATCAGTCAGTTATTCAATTCAGACCAAACGTATAAATACCTCACTCACTCACTATGGGTCAGATTTTCCAGTGAGCAAGAGGATCTGAAAATCCATAAACCTAGTTGAGGCCCTTAAAGAGTTCAAAATCTTTAATCAGATCCCTGTTGATGAATATTTTGGTTATTTCCAGTCATTTGCTATAACAAACAAAGCTTATATATAAATCATGTACAAATATATCTGAAGAATAAATTCATAATAGTGGAGTTGACAATACCCACCTTATAGATTTTTAATGATGCATAATTCAGTTTTGAGACTAATTAATTTATACTGACATCTCTCCCTAACTGCTACAGAAATTGCAAAAGTTGGTGGTACCTGTGTCATATCCTTTCCTAGATTGCAAAATCCTTTAGAATAGGGACTATCTAGCATTCCTACTTCTTACCTCAGTGACTTATGGAAAGACGAAATTTTATAAGCATTTGCCAGCCACTAATTATGATATCGTGTCTCTAGCCTTCTTCTATGAAAATCATATATCTCATAAAGATGTTCCCTATTTATAAATATATGTATATGCCATTAATAAAACAAGTACTTGGCAATTATAATTGGAGGGAAATTTCAAATGTTTTTCAAGACTCAATTCTATGGGAGCATTTGAGGAGCAAGAGGGCTGTGAAACAGGAAGAAAAGCAAAGCAGTGAGATGGACAGGGAAGGGCTGGCTCCTGGTGAGAGGTGAAACAATTTTCTTTTATTTTATTATTTATTTATTTATATATATATTTTTGAGACAGTCTCAGTCACCCAGGCTGGAGTTCAGTGGCACAATCATGGCTCACTGCAGCCTCAATCTCCCGGGCTCAAGTGATTCTCCTGCGTCAGCCTCCTGACTAGCTGAAACTACAGGCATGTATCATATCAGGCTAATTTTTAAAAATTTTTATTTTATAGAGATAGGGTCTCACTATGTTGCCCAGGCTGGTCTAAAATTCTTGGCCTCAAGCAATCCTCCTACCTTGCCCTCCCAGAGTGTTGGGTTTACAGGCAGGAGCCACCGTGCCCAGCTGATTTTCTTATTTTCTGAAACACTTTTGAAAAATTACAATCATATAAAGCTATAATGATAAGAAAACTTTATATCCTTTGCCTAACTTTATCAAAAATTGTTAACATTTTCCAGAATATGTCACTATAGATTCAATTCATGTCTCCTATATATGTCCCTCCAATATAATTATACTTCCTTCCTCCCTATTGGTAACAACTATTCTGAATTTGTTATTGTACAAATGCAAATCTATGCATTACTATGTTATTGCAACTATTGCAATTATGCTATTAGCAAGCAACTTCTTGCATGATTGAGTTCCAGTATCTAAATGCCAAAGATTTGTTTTGAACTTTCCAACATAAAAAAAGTTTAAGAGAAAATTAGTTTAAAAATTTCCTCCTGATTGGACAATTTGAAAGTTTCTAAAAAGCAAGGTGAAAAGAAAGGAAGAAAAGAAAATAGAGGGAGGAAGGGAGTGGGAGGGAAGGAAGAAAGGAAGGAGGGAGGAAGGAAGGACGTGGGAGAGAGGGGGGGGTGAGAAAGAGAAAGAGGGAGAAAGAAAGAGGAGAGAGAGGGAGAAAGAAAGAAGGAAAGAAAGAGAAGGAAAAGAGAGAGGGAGAAAGAAAGAGAAGAAGAAAGAAAAAGAAAGAAAGAAAGAGAGAAAAAAAGAAAAAGAGAGAAAGAAAGAAAGAAAAAGAAAGAAAAGAAAAGAAAAGAAAGAAAAAAGAAAGAAAGAAAGAAAAGAAAGAAAGAGAAAGAAAGAAAGAAAGAGAAAGAAAGAAACAGTAAAGGTTACTAGGATGGTCATAAGTCACCATGAAGGCTGTTGCCTGGTTAAATGTCTTGTTAAAGGTCACAAAACTCAAGAATAGCCAACAATAAAGGCTAACAGAAAATTGCTCAATTATTTTTTAATGGGAGTAGTTATTTGACAGAATGGGCTGCTAATCACATCAGGGCACAGAGTTCTGCCAATGTCCACATTTGTGATAATTTCCTTATTGCTACATGTATGTGCTCCTGAGTAAAACATCCTTTGCATGTTTATTTAGACCATAGCACACTACCCTGCAACTTGCTTTTCTGTTCCTCCTCCCCTTTCCTCCAAGACACTCTTGTCTACTCTCCTCCAGTGATGGGACACTTGATGCCTAGAGGGAATGATTCCATGCTTAAAAATGATGAAAAAGAAGACCTTTCCATGACTCATGTCTGAGTCTCCAATGATCTGCAGCCAGTGTCACTGGAACTGTTACACACAGTTGTACCCATCAAGAGGACACTTTGGGGGTGGGGCTGAGCATTAAGAGCCAGAGGGAAGAGTGAGGTCATTTGGTTGGAAACTGTGGCTTTTGCCAGCGTATTATCTTCTCGTTTTCTTCCTCCTTCTCCCTTCTCTTTAAAACAGTCATTTTTATTTAAAGCACTATTTATGTTTTGGGGAACAATTTGGGAAAACAAAGTTAGAAATTATAAGATTTGATATAACTGGAGAATTCTGTTGAAAAGCTGGGAATTTGAGAGAGATTTCACATAGTGTTAAAGGCTCTTTGCAAACCTATTTCATGTATCCACAGGAAAATCTCATTTATTTGGACCTCACTAATTCATAATTATGGTATTCCAGAAAAAAAGTGCTGTTTAGTCTGTGGAAAAATGAATTTATGAAGCAAAATAATAGGGGAAATGAGATGTCATGATGAATGTCTTTGTACTTCAGAAGGAAACACTTTCAAATGCTATTTAGAAAAACTCATTTACATGCAAACAATTGCCACAATGTGTTAAAAAAGTTCTCCATGAAATCAGTCTCCTGAAGGACTACTACTTTGCAAAACATTAATTTTTCCTATTTTAAAGTCATGAGATACAGTAAAACACTCTCTTGACATCATGATTAAGGATAATCATAAAAATTCAACTTAACATAAGCTGTTTGGGAAAACAAAAAGGTTTTCTTTGAGAAATGGCTCTGTGGCAGTCATCCTTTTCTGTGGGCCCTTTGATTTCCTGCAGCCACCTCCTCCTGAGTAAAAGATGAAATGAATCCCACATTGAGGAGATACCGGGGGTGAAGGAGAAGGTATCATTTCCATCCTCAGCAGTAGTACAGTTTACTGGGGAATTGGGATTAGCATGGCAGAAAAGAAGAAAAAGAATAAGAATCTAGAAAAAAAAGGGATGAGAAAATAAAAAAGTGCCTCTAGTGAAAGTCTGAGGGAGCTTCTCCCACTTGCTGGGTGCAGGTGCCTTGGACAACAGGAGTGTCTGTGCTGCTGCAGGTGCAGGGGCATTGGGCGGAGGCCTTTGATCTGGGCACATGAGGACATGAGCAATGGGCATCACCATTGACGATTTGGCTGCCCCCTGCCTGTCCCAACTGCCAGGTCCCACTGCTCAATCACCTTGGCTGGCAGACATAGATTGGTCTGGCATCCTTCCTTTCTGTCAGTATACTCCTTACCCCACCAGAAGGGTCTAGATCCCCGTGCGTAACAGGTGAAGGAGGAAGACACCATTGCAATGACAAGGGCCTAGAAAGTCCATCTGAAAACTTCAAACCCTTACCTATTGTCTCTCACATCCAGCATGCCCTTGACACATCTAAAAGTACTATATTTTCATCCTGCCTCTCTTCTCAGTCTCACAATAAAAAGCTTTTAGAAATTGCTTCTGTTGTCAGAGGTGTTCCAATAGGAAACAGTGAATAGCCATTAGTTCCTTTCTCAGCACAGTTTATAAAAGAGACAAAAAAAGACAAATGACCTAGACATTATTGTATATACACACACGTGCACACATATACACACACACCAACTATAGAACCCCATTTTTCTTTACTTTGCATGGAGATAGCTAGCGATATCTTTTCAGGGATGGAGGATATTTCCAAGGGGTAAGATTTGTACTAAGTGAACTGAAATCTCATTTCTATTTAATTAAGAACTATGTGCTAGAAACTGTGCAAGACATTTCACGTGTTATTTTAAATTTAATAACAACCATGCAAGCTAGATATTATCCTCACCCTTGCAGATGAGCAGACAGAGGCTCCAAGGAGTAAGTGACATTGTATTTGAACCCTGGAGGACCTCATTCTTCCTTTTATGTCAGTTGCTACTTCGATATGTTTTTCATCAAAACGCCAGACTACCTAAGACCTCAGAAATTCTTCCTTTAATAAAAATGTATTATTCTATAAGTCAGGCAGGAATACAAAGCAGAACCCCCAGAGCAAAGCAAATAAACTCTGTAGGCATCTAAAAGTATACTTGATATACTTGATTTTTTTTTTTGAGATGGAGTCTCGCTCTGTTGCCCAGGCTGGAGTTCACACCATTCTCCTGCCTCAGCCTCCCGAGTAGCTGGGACTACAGGCGCCCGCCACCACACTGGGCTAATTTTTGTATTTTTAGTAGAGATGGGGTTTCACTGTGTTTGCCAGGATGGTCTCAATTTCCTGACCTCATGATCCGCCTGCCTTGGCCTCCCAAAGACTTGATTGTTTTTTAAAAACAAACACAATTTTTTTCACAACAAGAAAAAAATAGTATTATAAAGAAATATCTCTTTTAATCTATTGTTTTTAGACTTCAGGGTGGGGGGAGTATGGAAATGAGGGGCTTCTCATAGTTGAGAGGAATGACTGATTCTTTATTTGATAGGCAAGTTAACTCAAACATATACTGGGGGAAAAAAAGACTATAGCAAACAGGGTGAGGCAGGGAATACTGCATTGAACTGGGAGTCAGCAAAGTTGGTGGCATTTATTTTTCTATTTCTTGCCAGCTGTGCAATATTGAACAGGTCATCCAACAACAGCTAATGTGTCTGTAAAATAAAGATAATACAATCTTCCTTTCCTGGCTTATTGGTTTGTGATGAGACTCAAATATATACGTGTGTGTGAATAATATATCACATATATATTTTTTCACACATATATGTTTTGAAGACAATAAAGTGTTATCCAAATGTAAGGTATCATCTTTTATTACAAAGAATGACGTCATTGGAAGCAGACTAGAGAAAATAATGCAATTTAATCCATTACTCTGTACTCTTTCCAGATACAAAGGTATTTGAAATATGGCACATAGCAGGAATTTTCATGAAATAGGCAAGCATCATTTACTAAACAAATGAGCCATGCTCCAAAGAGGCGTGCTTGTATTTAAAATATTTATCTTGTCAGTATTTTATTTTGTAATAGTAGTGTTTCTTGAAGCATTACAGTGGAATTACCTAAGGTGCTTGTTAAAGATGCTCATTCCAAGGCATCTCCAGTCTTTCTGAAGGCTGGAACCCTGCTGTTCTTTTTATATACTGCCCAAGCAATTCTTAAGGACACAAACATTTAAGATTGAGTACAATATAGAACAACTCCCAAGATAAGCCAATTGGAGTTACAAGGATTTTACTCGACATGGAGTTTCATTTAATAAATTGCCTTGGTTTATGAAGCATTTCTTCTTATTTATGAGGACAAGGTTAGATTTCGCACCCCGGGTGAGCTGCTGAGTGCCACAGAACAATAGCCATCATGAGATCATCTGCGGCTGGTGCATAATCTCATCCTAGAGGCCCCGAGATACATAAGAGCAATCATCTCATCATCATTTCCATTGCATCCAGTGACTTCTTTTTTCTTGCTTTTCTTTTACTATAAAATTGCAATTTCCTAAACACACAGCATCCTTTGCAAGCTTTGTTTGTAAGCAATATTCTTTAACATAATAACTGTGAAAGAGCAGAGAGAGCACAGGTAACAGCTTGCTTTGCTACTCTGTGATAATTAGTGTTATCATTGGTTAACTACTTGGTCTTCTTTTGGCATAAACGGGATTGATTTGGGGTTCAAGAAAACATTAAAATGTTGTTAATTATGTTTTCGACTTCTGAAATTCTGATTGCTGGGAATTTTTCTAGAAACAAATAATCTTTCTAAGGTAAGGACAAGACTCATTTTGCAAGTTACCTCAGCTCTTCCCTTACATTCTGGAAGCAGCTAATTTAACGATTTCACTTTGTTTTCACATGGAAATGTGACACAAGCCTCAAGAGTTCCAGGAAAGCAACTGCATCCCTATCAATACTGTGAACTGTGACAAGCCATATAGTTTAGTTATACACCCAAATTATAAAGAGCAGGGCAGAATCTCATACAGATGAGAAGAGGCAGGCAAAGTGAGGGAAGCAACCTGCCTCAAATGAGAATGGCAACTGACCAAGAAAACTTACCATGCATCAAGTAAGCTTAGGTCTAATCATATGTTTCTCATCTGATACTCACATTAACCTAATGAGATCAGTGTTATTTCCACTCACACATGAGGAAAAGGAAACACTCACTAGTAAATTGCCTAAGGTTATGCAGTTGGTGAATAACAGAGCTCATGAGTTAAAAATTCAGCTTTTAGAAAATATGTATTTTTTATTGAAGGGTCTTCAGTGTTTCTTTGCTAACATCTTCAAAATCATGTCTGATCAACCTATGTCAAAAACCAAGAATTTACTGACTAAATCATAGTCATGATAAATGCAATGATACAAATGATCATGTTTGATATACTGGCTTAAGGAAGATGTTCCATATTTTTTTTTCTGAGGTGGTCAACTTAGAATTGACAAGGATATGTCAATAAGAAGCTGCTGAAATACATCCAGACTCAGAAAAAAATATGCATTTACTTCTGAAGTAGAAGATGGTGCTACCTGCATGTTCTCACTTGTAAGTGGGAGCTGAACAATCAGAACACATGGATACAGGGAGGAAATTAACACACACTAGGACCTGTCAGGGGGCCAGAGGGAGGGAGAGTATCAGGACAAATAGCTAATGCATGTGGGGCTTAATATGTAGGTGATGGGTTGATTGATAGATGTAGCAAACCACCATCACGTTTACCCATGTAACAAACCTGCACGTTCTGCATCTGTAACCTGTTACTTAAAATTAAGTTAAATTAAAAAGAAAGAAAGAAAATTGTGCTACAACAGTTTCTTTGCTCATTCAACCAATGTTTCTAAGAAACCTACAAAGTGCCAGGCACTGAAAAAGGCATCAGGAATATAAACAAGAACAAAATGCTATGGAATAGAAGTAAATAAACAATAATGATTTCCCCAAAAGGATAGCTGAAAAAAGGGAGGCTTTAATAGAATAGAGAAAATTGTTTTCCAGTTTAGAGTCAAGTCTCTGTAATTGGTATCCCTGCTGCCTTCATGAAGACAAATGGACTGTCATTTTCTGGAATGTTCCATTAGAAACACAGAGGTGGAAGAAACCCTGCTGACTGGAGGGCTTGCACTTGGGCCTCACAGACCCTGCATCTTTGACTGTTCCCAACAGATGCCTTGTGGGGTGGATGGTGAAGCAAATGCAGAAGGATCTATTTCAGCTCATGCCCAAGAGAAAGAAAAGGCTCGTGCATGCCCAAGCCTTTCCCCCTTTGCCTGCTTACAGAGAAAGGGAAGTTTTTCATCATAGCACACTGAGTTTATGGGGCTGAAAGAAAGGGTCTAGACCATCTGGCACACCATGAAACATGAGGCAGAAACTCTTTCTCCAGGGCACGATAATTCCAGCTGCTGTAGTTTAGCTAAACCTTAACAGCAGACTGGAGAGTGAAACTGAAAGTCTGGAAAGGCCAGGGGATGGGAGAACCTGCGGAGGTGTTTTCTGGCCCTCTCCTTCATACTCCAAAGCAGTCTTTACACTGCCCTCAGCACTGAGGTGCACTCCACCTCCACTCAGAGTTCTCATGAGGCTCCACATCCTAGGAAGGACAGGCAATGCCTGGCAGGATCTTGCCTGCCTGCTTCTCCTGACCTCATTCTTTTACCACTATCTTTCCTCTCAGGACCACACATACCCTGGTTTCAGCCAGATGGAACATTTACTATTTCTTACCCTCTTGAGTGCTCCTCTTGATCACAGTTTACGACCCAGAGGAAAAGCTTTTTGGTCAGTTTCCACTGATCCTTCCCCAGCTCCACCAGGCTCCTGAGCAAAAGACTTGGTTGCTTCCTCTCAGGTGGTCCCATAACACCTTTACTATGTTCAAACATTTTCCCATGTGACATCATCATAGATATCTGCTTTGGTGGCCAAATTGTGAGTCCTTAAACAGAGGGACTATTATTTTTCACCTGCACATCCCAGCACTCAGCATAGCTCATGGCACATAATAAGCTTCAGTAAATGTTTGTTGAATGAATGACTAACTGAATTAATAGGATTGTGTTATTCTCCATTCCTCACCCAAATCACACTTAGAGTACTTTTTTCCTTGAACCTCCTGCTTTGACACAAATCCATGCCCATAATAAAGCGCAATTAACCTGTGAGGAAAAAGCAGAGACCTGAGGATAATGTTTGAATGAAATGTGGCATATCTCTGGAGTCCTCTTTTGGTCATCCAATGGGAAGAGACTTGCAAGAATTTTGTTAAACAGTCTAATAATAAAGTAACCAAGCTCTTAGGCTTTCTGACATCCCCACCCTCCCCTATTCTAAGAAGAAACAATCAGTTTACAACACGATTTTCTCCATTTAGCTCTTGCATAGCCTTTTCTTTCTCTTTCTCATTCATCCATTTCACAAATATTTATTGAGCACGTATCAAATACTAGGCACTGTTTCAGGATCTAGGGATATAATAATGAATAAAACAGACAATAATCTATCAATGAGCTTTTTATTATAATGGCAGAAAAAGATAAAAATAAGTAAGTAAAATATGTAATACTCCTGGTAATGATAAGTCCTAAGGAGGAAAAATAAAAGAGGGAAAGGAGACAGAAAGTGTCAGGGGAGTTAAAATGTTAGATATTAATAGAATAACCAAAGATGGCCTTCCTGACATTTGAGTAAAACTCTGTAAGACAGAAAAGAGCAAACCATGCAGATATTCTGGAGAGAACATCCTGGGCTGAAGGAAGCATAAGCGCAAAGGTTCTGAGGTGAGGGTGTGGCTGGCATGTTTAGGAAACAGCCAAGAAGCCACCAAGGCAAGATTAGGGTGGGCCAAAGAAAGCATGAGGGAGATGGAGTCGGAAAGGAAAAGGTGGCCACAGGAGAAAAGGAAGCCGCAGTGCTGAGAATCCTGGTTTCAGAAGAATCAAATGTGCAGATGTAGACATCAATGCGAGTTTTGACAGGAGGGCTGGCTAACGTGGCCAAGCCCCAGGAGCCAGAGTATTTCAGAGGTAAGGAGAGGGTTGCCATAAGGTCAGAAGATGACAGCAGCATTGAGGGAAGTGAGTGGTTCATTCTGTTGACATTGGATTCAAATGTGAGTCATTTTACAGGGGAGGGAGGAAAAATGGTTTGCAAATGGCAATAAGGAGAGAGGATGATGCCTACCCTTCTTGCAGGCCCAGGGTTAGGAGGGGCATGAGGGAGAAAGCAGCAAAGAATGAGCCTTGCCGGGAAGGCAGAGTCCCCAGTGGAGAGCCAGGTTTCAGATAGAAAATGAAGCAAATGGAAAGAAAGCCCAGAGAAGAGGCTGTGTATGTCGTGGATTTTGCTGATGACTGACTTTGAATAGCAGATGTCCCAGGAAAAGGATTTCAGGTTTAGAAAGGGTGGGAGATGGATAAAGGAAAGGCAATTCTCTTCCTACTCAGTTCTTTAGGCACTCCCTTGCTTGCAGTTTTATTTTCATCTTTTCTAATCCATCTTTTTATTTACATCCTTCTTTCATCTTTATACATTTCTTTGGCTTATCCATCCTAACCTGTCCTGTCCCATTTTTCAATAGTAGTAATTTTCCTTTCTGTTTCTTATGTCTCTAAGCTTTCTTTCCATCTTATATTTCAAACTTTCCTTTAGATGTGGGATATCTTTGTTTTCAAGCTTCCCTCTTTTTTCTTTTCAATGTTTAATCCTTCTTTCTAGGAATAATCCATGTGGTTGTTTGCTTTGAGGATGCTTTGAAAGCCTCTGAAATTACTCCAAAAAATAATGCTCCAAGTGTTGCTCAGCAGACTCATGTCTTTGGCACATAACAATGTCCCTTTCCTCACCTGGACTTTGACAGGTTCCATCCAGTGCTCCAGAGTGTCAGCAGTGATATTCTCAGGTAGCATCACGGGGTCACTGGGGGGGATTACACACAATGGGGAACACACTGCACCTGAAAGAACAGAAGTTTACAGCAGAGACTTGAACTTCCCAGATCTCATTCTTTTTCTTTCAGGAATCAATAGCTTTGAGTTTTTAAAGAACAACTGCTTTCATCATGGGTCACCATATTATGATGTTGTAGGCAGGGCTGATATTCATCTACTGTGTTCCTGTAGGAATACCTTCATACTAATTGGTAAAGAGACTCTGCCCCACCCTAACTCAACTTGCTGCAAGTGTCCCCTCCTCTGTCCTGTCCAGGATAACCCCTCCTCTGGAATGCCTGCATTTCTACATGATGTAGTAATTGAAAGATTAACTCTTGGCCCAGCTGGCCTCCAAGATCCCCTCCAGGACTCTAGCTAGACAAAGTCTATCCTGATTGGCTCATAACTTTTAAATATATCTAATATTCCTGTTTACATGGTCTCCTGGAAGCTTATAATTGCAACAACTACTACCTAAGAACTTGACATGCTGGTGGTGGTGGTGGTGGGTGGCGGGAAATGGCCCAGAAATTATAAAATTACTCCAGAGACTATTCTTTCTATTGCTGCACTAAAGATAATTGCATCAGCAGCCAATAAACCTATTTGATTAAAGGAGGAAGCAGTGAAGAATCAGAAGCAGAGACTTTGGGCATGTGTTGGTCTCTTGTAGAAAAATCTTGCTCTATTCCCTTCCACACAGAGTCCAAATGTCTCCTAAAATTATATTAAGAGAAAATACACTCTCTAGGTTCTCTATTTCCTCATCTATAGATTTGATGATTTCCAAGTTTCTTTTTAGTCCTTACTGTCTAGGATTCTATGTTTTTCAGTGACTTTTATTTATTTATTTATTTTTTTAACTTTTTTTTTTATTATACTTTAAGTTTTAGGGTACATGTGCACATTGTGCAGGTTAGTTACATATGTATACATGTGCCATGCTGGTGCGCTGCACCCACCGACGAGTTAGTGGGTTCAGTGACTTTTAAAACAATCAAAAGAACTACATCCCTCTTAAGGCCTCTAGATATGTGAGTATATGATATTTTAATGCAGAAATTGGAGGCTTGGAGGATGAGAACCTGTTTGTGAAATACCACCCAAGAGGCGCATCTGAATTCCCTGATACTCTATGCCTGACCACAAGACATCACTGTGCAAAGAGCACCTTGAAGATGGCAATGAACTTCCTAATTAATGCAAATTATACTCATTGGCATTGGTTAGAATGTCCGATAAAATTACTCCTTGCTAATGCAGTTCAGAATTTAGGAGTAATCTTACAAGGTTTCGCATCAGCTACAACTCTTTCCTATGATATTTAGGGCCAGCCAAGGCAAAGTTAACATGACTATAAATCAGCTCTGGCCACGAAGACCTTTAATTGTAATTGCTTGAATAAGAAGTTGTCCATGACTCTGGAGCCTATTCCTCTGCAGAGAAAGAATGGCTGAAGAATGATGCATGAAAGAGGAATCTCAAATCATCCCTTTCAGTAATTCTCCACTCCAGTAACAACCACAGAGAATGAAGTAGAATGGAGGAGCCCAGCAGACACATGCTATGTGGCTACACAGTCCCACCTTTCATCTTGGAGCTACAAACCATACCACAAATCCATCTGGTCTAGGCCCCTCAAAGTTGCCATAAATCTCAATTTTACTAAAGCAGCTAAGAGTCAACTTGCATTTCAATCCACTCTTCAGGGAGAACAGTGTCTGATTCGAGATTCAGCTGGGTGGGCTGGGTGCAGTGGCTCATGCCTGTAATCCCAGCTGAGGTGGGCAGATCACCTGAGGTCAGGAGTTTGAGACCAGCCTGGCCAACCTGGTGAAGCCCCATCTCTACTAAAAACACAAAAATTAGCCAGGTGTGGTGGCAGGCATATGTAGTCCCAGCTACTTGGGAGGCTGAGGCAGGAGAATTGCTTGAACCTGGAAAATGGAGGTTGCAGTGAGCTGAGACTGTGCCACTGCACTCCAGCCTGGGCGACAGAGCAAGACTCCGTCTGACAAAAATAAATAAAATTAAAAAAAATTCAGCTGTGCTTAATAAAAGAATGACATAGAAATTGACTTTAAGATTCACTCCTATCCTTACCAATCCCATATCCTTGTTCACATTTGTACTCCACAGAATTCAGCTCTGAGGGGGGTGGTGGGCATTCTCCTTGCAGATTCTCACACAACTTAAACTCCTGGGTCCACAGGCCCTCTTTAGTGCAGAGGATGGGAAGCTAGAATATCAAAAGTAAACATCTTAATTATTGTTTTGTTAACTTTATTGAGAGTTGAAAAAAGTGGTCTGATTAAGTGGTAGTATTCTCCAGTTCTAGAACCTGGACCAAAAGACACTATTGAAACAACATATTGTTACTGGCCAAAAAGAAAAAAAAAATTCTTTGCTTTTTCCAGGCAGAGGAATCATGATGACAATTTTTTTCCACTAATGAAATGCATTAACAATGTATTTTCCTTTATATATAGGAACACAATCAGCTATCAACCGAAGCTCATATATTCAGAGCTATTTTTGGAATTGTTTCCCAGATGGTGTTGTTTTGCACTGATTCATCCCCTACTATCACACAAATGTTGCTGGTGGCAAATGTCAGATTTTTTCAAGACGAGTTTCATCCAGTGAAACCAATTCATAATATTTCCTAAAGGTGTGTTTTTGCCTTTCTGCTTAAATGGACACATCATAGTTGCTTTTGGTCTCACCAAAATTCTATTCCCTTTCTCCACATGTGTGCTGGTTTGTGTAACTCTTGGCTTCACGAATTATACTCTATCTAGAACATAGAGAGTAGCACTAACTCTCAAAAGCCCAAAAAGTAAGATTTTAGAAATGTAGGTAGCCCTCCCTTCATCTGGTCAACTTGATGGTTCCTTAACCCATCAGTGCAACCGGATGTGCTTGATTTCTCAGGGGGTCTCATTTTCTGCCATATTCTTTTCACATCTGTTCCATGGTGCTTACCTTGGAGTACTGGAAACTAAGATAACAGGTGCCAAGGGAGCAGACAAGGACGCTGACCTTTGCCTAGGAAGTCTGCTTGACTTCCTGTCTCATGTATGTGTGTGAGGCTTGAAAGATTCTAAAATAAAATTGCTTTTAGTCACACAACAAAGATAAGACTGTGTTTTTCATTTGAGACCTTTTGTGCCAAAATCCTAGGGAGGGGAAGAGTCAAACAGCACTTCCAGCTTTGCCGAGGAATTTGTGTTTCTGTTCAGGACTCTGTTTTAGAAAAATAATAATACTAGTATTTGTAGCCAACTTATGTCAGTGGCCATCCATGAGAGGAGATCACATTGCTAAATCAGGATCCCAGCATTCTTTTTGGAATATACCTGGTACTCTACCCATTGGATTCTTCTTACCTCAGAGGAAGTTCTGAACTCAGGAGAGAACATTTTAAAAATGTGGTATTTTCTGAATTTTCTATTGCATAATACCAACACTCCCGATTAGAATCCCAAGTCCCTGCCTGTTGGAATTCTTTAGAAATTTCATTTCTCAAATTTCTTGGATTGGGCATCAAGATTAGAGCACAGCCTGATCCAAAATAAGTTCAAAAAATGTTCCTTACCTTTTCACGTTCCTGGTTACAGTTGAGCACACACTGGCTGTCCAGGCTGAAGCCATTGGTACATTCATACATGCCTTCAAACACAGGAGGGGGTGGCTCACACACCACAGGAATGCAGCTGCCTTGCTCCCAGATTCCACCTTCCAGGCATTGTATCTTCAGGAGCTTGCTGATAAAACATAAAACAAAAATAGCTCATCAGAATCTCTCAAGAAGGTCATGAAAGAAGACTTGATCCTCAGCAATGTGGCATAAGAATTAGCAAATAGGCAGGGACAGATGGTTCCTGTGAGCCATATGTCCCACTGTCCTAGGCTAATTTCTAAATCATGGAACTAAAAATAGTAATGTTCATTTATTATTCAAAGTAGTAGTAAATATTGTATAGAAATATTTGATCTATTACTCTTTTTTTAAATTTTATTATTATTATACTTTAAGTTTTAGGGTACATGTGCACAACGTGCAGGTTTGTTACATATGTATACATGTGCCATGCTGGTGCGCTGCACCCATTAACTCATCATTTAGCATTAGGTATATCTCCTAATGCTATCCCTCCCCGCTACCCCCACCCCACAACAGTCCCCGATGTGTGATGTTCCCCTTCCTGTGGCCATGTGTTCTCACTGTTCAATTCCCACCTATGGGTGAGAACATGCAGTGTTTGGTTTTTTGTCCTTGCGATAGTTTGCTGAGAATGATGGTTTCCAGTTTCATCCATGTCCCTACAAAGGACATGAACTCATCATTTTTATGGCTGCATAGTATTCCATGGTGTATATGTGCCACATTTTCTTAATCCAGTCTATCGTTGTTGGACATTTAGGTTACTCTTAAGAGGGTTTGATAAATAGTACAGCATCTAAATTGTAATTGGGTTTTCTCTGAGATCTTCATCTTGGAAAAGACTCACATCCAAGTACAATGAAATGTCAGGTAAGATGGGGTACAAAAAAGGTTATCGCACATTCAGAGAACTGATCAGAAGTGATTTGAGGATCAACAGTGTTGATATGGCAATATAATTGATGAAGTTGCTACTATTTATTGGTTCTTCAGAGAGGGAAGAAAGTGCAGCAATATGAGTTTTCTTTTAAAACAGAGATTCTGAACCTAACTTTCAGAAGGAAAATAACTTCTGAGATGACTGCTCCATTTGTTTACAAGTTTATTTTTCCTTGGAAAGAGTTCATAACTTTCACCAGCTTCTCAAAGTAGACATGACTCAATACTGCCCTGGAAGAATTGGTCCTCCTTCTCATGCCCAGACATGGTCCCCAACCAGAGTGACAGCATTTGATGTGGATTGGAGTCAATGGAATTAGGGTCCTCCCTACTGAGGATTCCATTCCATTCCCCTTTTGACTCACTGCAGTTTGAAAGTGCTTTCCATTTGCCATTTTAACATATCCACTTCTAATGAAAAACACTCCTGGTTACAGATAAGCTTGTAATTCTAAAATATAAATAACCCTTTGGCCATTGACTCTTTCAAACATGTGGCAGCCTTAAATCACCATTTTCTAGTCTCATTACGCCCCTTTTAAGGTTAAATATGCCCACCAACCCTTGCATGTTGTCTTCTAACTGACTATAGTGCAATACCTCCTGTGGCTTCTGCAGCAGTAGTAAAACATTTATCACATTGTTTTATAAATGCACGTGTGACTGTCTTTCCCACTAGATTGGAAGCTTCCAGAAGCCAGAGGCTATGTGGTGGTCTTGTTTGTAATTCCCAAGAACTAAAATGATATCTGGTTTATATTCGGCATTAAGTAAGTATCTGCTGAATTGAATCATTGAACTGAAACTAACAGCATGTCAGGTACATTGCAAGGCACATTCGATAACACCGAGTTGAATCATTATAATACTAATGAAATCATCTTTTTTTTTCTTTTTCTTTTTTTGTCTGAGATGGAATTTCACTCTTGTTGCCTAGGCTGGAGTGCAATGGCGCGATCTTGGCTCGCTGCAACCTCTGCCTCCCGGGTTCAAGTGATTCTCCTGCCTCAGCCTCCCAAGTAGCTGGGATTACAGGCACGTGCCACCACACCTGGCTAATTTTGTATTTTTAGTAAAGACGGGGTTTCTCCATGTTGGTCAGGCTGGTCTTGAACTCCCAACCTCAAGTGATCCACCTGCCTCAGCCTCCCAAAGTGCTGGGATTAGAGGCGTGAGCCAATGTGCCCGGCCTATGAAATCATCTCTTTAATCCCCACTTCACAGAAACACACTGAAGGATGTTAAGTAATTTGTCGAAGAGCTCACATCACAGAATTCATTCAACTTCAAATAATTTTAATAATAAAATATTTTAATAGTTAAACATATGTAAATAATATATACTTAGAAATAAGTGGAGTGTTTTATTGTTAAATAATTATTTAGATTCATGACTTTATTCCCAAGGACATTTTGCAATAGAAATCTAATTTTTGGCCGGGCATGGTGGCTCACTCCTGTAATCCCAGCACTTCACTTTGAGAGGCTGAGGCAGACAGGTCTCTTGAGGTCAGGAGTTTGAGACTAGCCTGGGCAACATGGCAAAACCCTCTTATCTACAAAAAATGCAAAAATTAGCCAGGCACAGTGGCACGCACCTGTAGTCCCAGCTACTGGGGAGGCTGAGGTGGGAGGATGGCTTGAGCCTGGGAAGTCAAGGCTGCAGTGAGCTATGATCATGCCACTGCACTCCAGCCCAGGTGATAGAGACTGTGTCTCAAAAAAAAAAAAAAATCTGATTTTTATGACTGGAATTTTTTAGCATCATAGTCTGTGTGGACATGTATCTTCTAGCTATTAAAATAAATGCCATTTTTGATGTATATTTCAAGTGTTTGGCAAGATACCTATGTACATTATTTTGTTGAATTCTCCAAACAGCACTTTTTTTTTCTTTCCAACTTTCAGGTTCAGGGGTATGTGTGCAAGTTTGTTACATGAGTAAATCGCGTGTCACAGTGGTTTGGTGTACAGATTATTTCATCACCCAGGTAATAAGCATAGTATCCTGTAGGTAGTTTTTCCATCCTCACCCTCCTCTTCCCCTCCACCCTCAGGTGGGCCCCACTGTCTGTTGTTCCCTTCTTTGTGTCCATGTGTACTCAATGCTCCCCTCCCACTTATAAGTGAGAACATATGGTATTTGGATCAAACAACATTTAAAAGTAAATGTTATTATCCACACTTAAGAAAACTGAGCCTGAGAGAAAATTAAAGCTTATTCAAAACACACGGTAAACTCTGCAGGCAGGATGCAGACCCAGGTTTGCTCACAGCAGAAGCCCCCGGTCCTCCTGCCACGTCAGGCTCTGACTGTTCCTGGCGTGCTCCACAGTTTTACTAATGCGTCCTCATCCTGGGCTGAGCACTCAGATGCCCTGTGTCCCAATGCCACATCCATAAGTGGGCAAAAAAGAAGTTTCACTTTAAATTTTTGTATTGAGTAATGAATTACATATAGAAAAATATGCAAATCTTAGCGTACGGCTTGAGGAAGTTTTACCTGTGAATACAGCTGGGTAACCACCAGTCAGATCAAGATACAGAACATGTCTAGCCCCTAAGAAATCCCCCTTGCATTCCTTCCCAGTTAAATTCCCCCCACCCTCACAGCGTACTATTTTGCAACACCAGACACTTCTGACTTTCATCAGCATAGAGGAGTTTTGCCTGGTTTTAAACTTTATACAAATGAAATGTATTGCTTAGTAAGTTTCTTCTTTCCCTCCAGAAAGATGACATTTAAAAATGCCTCTCCAAAACTATTTTCTATTAAAGGTTTGCAGCTCTTTTTTACTCTAACGAGGCTCCTTTTTGTCCCTCTCCTAGAATGGATATTTTACTCCTCCTTCACACTGCAGAGTTTATATCCTCTGGGGACTCTCTTCTTTCTACCACCTCCCACAGATGAAATCCTTCCCCTACCTCTGCTGAACTGATATCCCCCAGCTGGAGAAAGCAGGCAATACCACTGACAGCAGGGGAGAAGCACGGCTGTAAAAACTTTGCATGTCAGCATGGTTATAAAGGAAAACCCTTGCTTGGCCAGGACGATCATATTTTGACTTCATGTGGTATTTTTCTCTGAATTGGTTGGAATACTTCAACCATGGAAATAGTCTTCCCTTTCCTTGCCCAGAGTTAAAGAGCCATTCAAGAATGCCAATTTCATATATTTCCTTGCCAGTTTAATAACCTCAGGGGTGAGAGCAGACAGATCAAACTTGGATGGGGAAGAAGAATGTAGCCTTCCATCATGGCACCCAGACAACGTGACAGGCCCTGCGCTACAAACCACCAGCAACACAAGGAGGGGGATGGCTAGAAAGCAGCAAGAGAATAGAACAGTTACACCGGACCCAGACTGGAGAGGAGGCACTGCAGGCAGAAGTTGGGAGGGGTTGGCAGAGAGTCCCAATTCCCTAGGAAATTCTGTTTTCTTTCTGCAGGGGTTCCTTTGCCCCTCTCAGCCTCAAAGATTCTTTTTCCTTATGGTTTGTTCTCCCTTGTACAGAAGACAGCTTTGCACTGCCGTCTCTCCATGGGCCTCCCAGGACTTCTGCATCTCTCTACATCAGACAACCAACATCTCTAAGCCGCATCCACAGCCTTCTAGCAAAGCATTTGATAGGTTAAGTATCTCGGGGCCCAATAGTGAGGGCTGTCTCATTTTGCCTGATGTTCATGTCATGGATCCCAGCTTATGGCGCAAGTCTTGAGAATTCATGGTATGGAACTTGGCACTTCAGTGCTATGAGCTGGTTGGATTGTGCCAGGAATTTAGAATGTTCTGGATTCTTCCTAGTCCCAAGAAATTTGGTTTCCCCATAGGGCCCTCGAAGAAGACTGAAGCCTAAATCTTGCCACCAATCCTGTTCACGGTTTTGTTACCTAGCGCTGTTTGTGGCCCTCACAAACTCATATGGTGAAATCCTAACTCCCAATGTGATGGTATTTTAGGGAGTAGGGTCTTTGGAAGGTAATTAAGTCACAAGGGTGGAGTCCTCCCAATGCCCTCATGAGAAAACACATAAGAGCTTGCCCTCTCTGTGCTCTGCCATGTGAGGACACAGAAAACAGACAATCATCTGGCTGGGCGCGGTGGCTCATGCCTGTAATCCCAGCACTTTGGGAGGCCAAGGTGGGTGGATCATGAGGTCAGGAGTTCAAGACCAGCCTGGCCAATATGGTGAAGCCCCCATCTCTACTAAAAATACAAAAATTAGCCAGGTGTGGTGGCAAGCACCTGTAGTCCCAGCTATTTGGGAGGCTGAGGCAGAAGAATCGCTTAAACCTGGGAGGCAGAGGTTGTAGTGAGCTGAGATCGCACCACTGCACTCCAGCCTGGTAGACAGAGCAATATTCTGTCTAAAAAAAAAAAAAAGAGAATCATCTGCAAGCTAGGAAGATACCCTCACCAGATAAGGGATCTGCCAGCACCTTGGACTTCTCAAGCTCCGGACCTGTGAGAAACAAATGTGTGTTGTTTAAGCCACCCATCTATGGTGTTCTGTTAGGGCAGCTCAAACTGACTGAGACACAGCAATGGATGGACTGATCCCCAGTGCCTCTGCATTGCTTCTAGTTTGGTGATGTTGAGGAGTGACCTTTGACACCTTTAAAATCGTTAATGAAAAAACTGGTTTTATTCACAATGATCCTTTGTGTATGACTTATGCATCAGGAACCAAACGACTCCTTGAAGTCATGAAGTGAATAGATTGCATTTGAAAGAATGACAGCATTGGATACTAGACAAACAGGCCCTTACCAGGATAGAGATTCCAAAACATCTTTGATAGCCCATGCCAAGTACCCTCCATGTAAAACATTCTACTTGCTGTCTATCAGCTAAAATACCTCATTTGTAGGCAGGAAATCACGTTAGTAACCATGAAGCGATTTACCCAATGTTCGCACAGCAATTCATAGATTTCAAAGTTTTCAAATCATAATATAACATTCTGATCATGAGATCAATGATTTCCAACTTACATGTGTAGACCAATCCCATCAGAATTATGTAGAAGCCACTTAAAAATCTAGATTGCTAGACTTACTGCATTAAACCTCCTGAGAGTGGCCCAGGACTCTGTATCTTTAAACCTGCCAGAAGTTTTTATGTGCAGCCAGGTTGGTAAACTACTAAAATTCATGCTACCTTCTCATGCTAGTAAGGTGTAGAAACCAGAGAGCAAGATCATCCACCTCACAATCCTGTAACTGTCCCATTTGGTCTTTGCTAAGCATCCAGTCTTTTGGCTAGGGTTGTTAGTTGAGCGTTCTTGCTCTGTGATTTCTTCCTTACACTGTAAATGGTATCATGAGGAGTTGGGGTTAGGGGAAGGTTTGTATTTATTTTCCCTCTAACTTCTCCAGACAAATCAGCACAATTTCCAAGTTAGAAGGTGCTTTTCCCAATTTCCAGAACTTATGGTATCCACCTAATGCTGAAAACCCAGCTGTGCTCTTTCTGCTTCTTACATCATTGCTAGAAATAAAGATCTTGTAATCAAAACTTGGCTGAAAGTTTGATTGATGTCGCTTGAGGCACACATAGTCCACACCATCCTTCTATCACCATTGTAGGGTTTTCGAGAGTAACATTTATTTTCCATTGGAGAAAATAAAAGTATGATTTGTTGAGTCCCAGAGAATTGTCATGTCTTTGCTGATCAAGGGGACCTGGTGTCTCCAGTGGGTACTCCCTCAAGAATAATAACAACAACAGAAAAACAATAACACGTAGAGCACTTAAGTGCTAACTATTGTATAGGAAAATATACATCTATACTATTTTGTCCTCAGACCCACTCTGTGTGATAGGGACTATTATTGTTTAAGTTCTTGATTCCCTCACTCCAGATATTAGCCTCCTCAACCATCCCCAGCTCCGTAAACGATACCATCATCTGCCCTGTTGCTCAAGCTTGGAACTTAAAAGCCATCACTGATTCTATTCTTCCTCTCAATCTTACCTTTTTGGTCACCCCATCTGCTTTCTTCTAACCAGTCAACAAGTCCTGCTTTACCTCCCAGGTGTTTCTGAAAATTGTCTCTATACTTCAGCATTACCACAAACATTAACACAAGCCACCAACTCTCACCTCTTAACTGGACTCCCCACTTCTCCTTCATATCCCTTCCCAGCCAGTCAGCAAACACTAGTCGGAGGGAACTTTCAAAAAAACACATTTCTCTGTGTA
The DNA here is from genome assembly GCF_029289425.2 of Pan paniscus. Classification (NCBI taxonomy): domain Eukaryota; kingdom Metazoa; phylum Chordata; class Mammalia; order Primates; family Hominidae; genus Pan; species Pan paniscus. The sequence continues at coordinate 72,941,555 of NC_073249.2, forward strand.
GAATATTTCAATTGCTTCTGTTAGGATGAAAAATGAAATCCAAACTTCTTTCTTTAGCCTACGAGGTCCCGTGTGTTCTGGTTCCATTTTCTCCAACTTTATTCAATGCCACATTCACCTTCCTTAATGCACTTCACCAACACTGGACTTAGAATCCCAAGCACAACCCATGACCTTCCCAGCCTCAAGAGTTGGTGCCATTCTCTCGAGTCATGATGCTTTTCTTTTTTTTATCTTCTCCTGACTGGCTCCTTTTCTTTCTTCCTATCTAAGCATAATTCTCACCACCCCAGAGCATCCTTATTTTGCCCCTCTAACTTTTTCTTTTTTAATCAAAGCACCTTTTTTCCTTTCATAGGATGCATACCCTGAATTATTTTGTGTATTGGTTTTACTTGCTTATCATCAGCTCCCACCACGGAAAAGAGTTTGGTGAGGGCAAAGCATTATTTGCTATGATATTCCCAGTGTGCAGCACAATGCCTGGTACCTAATAGCTGTCAATAAATATTGGTTCAATGAATGTATAAATGTTTATTTTATAGATGAGGTAAGATTTAGAAACATAAAATAACTTGCCTGGGGTTATCTAATTGGTTGATGGCAGAGCAGGGATGTGCACTATGATGAGTCTCATGCCAAATGCCTATATTATAAAATGGAAGCACTCACATTTCTACCAATGGAGCTATGGATAAATTATCTCTCCTCACTTAGTGCATTTGTGCTGAGGATCCCCAAATCTTATCACTTAGAATATCCCTAAAAAGAAGATGTAAGGGAAAGAGGCAATTGCATGATTTCCATTGCATGAATTAGAAAACTAAAGCATTAATTAGTTGTTTTGTCTGATACATGGTCCATTTTTGAACTGAAGTTAGAAAGCCTTTTCACTCTGAATACACTTTAGCCTCTTACTACACACAGTGTGGTACCTAGAGCAGCAATATTAGAATCACCAGGGAGCTTGTTAGAAATAAATCTCAGGATCCACTTCAGACTGACTCAACAAGAATGTGCATTTTAAAAGGACCCCCAAATAATTCCTATGCATATTAAAGACTGAGAAACAGTGATCTAGACCATTTTAAAAGACACGGTTCTCTACTTAGCCCCAAACAGAACCATCAGCACTTCCAAACCCCATGCCAGTTTTCCTCTAACAAATTGCAGGCCTGGTTTCCCAAGCCAATATCCTAAATAGGGAGCAAGCAGACTTCAGACATGGTAAGTCTACAGCCCAACATAGTTATTGTGCACTCTCTAATACCAGGTCTCCTGATGTCCTATTCTAGCCCTTTCTACAAGATAAGAAATAGCATCAGCAGGACTATCCAACAAGACATATTAGATTTGGCCTTCTTCTCTGACCAAAAAAAAAAAAAAAAAAAAAAAAAAAAAAGCCCCTTACAAAGCTCTTCTCACAAGTAAAATAGAGCCTCTCTGAAAAAATGAGCCACCTGCTAACTCCTAAAAGTGTGTAGACCATTTTACTTCCATGTCCCGCCCCTCACTTTTATCTTTGGACTTTCTCCTCCTAAATCTTATGTCTCCAGATTGGCAGGTACAATAATGCCTGGTCCCTAGGTCTGAACACCTAAACCCAAGTTTGGGGCCCCTTCTCCATTTTCCATTGCTGATGTCTTAATCATCTACATCTCCTTTCCTAGTCTCTCTCACATCAAGTTCAACAGCTCCTACTTCATCTCTTTTCATGAGTTTCTTCCATTCTCCATGCAGCCAACAGATTTTTCTGCCAAATATGCCCAGGTTACACCCCAAACTAAAAACAACATGAGGTTTCTCCATTTCATGTGATTTAAACACAAATGTATACAATAGCTATTAGCATTATTTCACAAAGTCCAAATATCAATTCTCATCAGTGCATGGTTGAGAAACTGGAAATTACACCAAAATTCAGGGGTGAACTGGACTTGAAACATGAAAACATTTAATAGGAACCTCTTTCTTTAACCATTCAATTACTTGTCCATTTATACATTCATTCAACAAATATTTATTGAGCACCGAGAATATGCCTATTTATTATATTAGGTCTTGCGGTTGTAAAAACAAATAGAAATATTATAATAGGGTTGGAATACTGACCTGAGAGAGCTGCCAACACTGCCTGCAGACATGAAGAATATCAGCAAAGGAAGCCTTTGAGTGGGTTCACCAGGTAGAGAAGCAGAGGAGGATATGCCAGGCAGAGGGAACAGTGCAGGTGAGAACACAGAGATTTTCAAAAGTCTTAGCCAAAACTGTAAATGGAGAAATGGAGGAAATATGCATATCCCCTCCACCTCTCCTTCCCTCCCTCTCTTTTCTACCTACTGTTGGGGAGAGTCAGGGCAGGGGAAGAGCCTGAGGGAAGTCCACTGGAACAAAATTCTGGCAGAAAAGAGCAACACACTGTATACACTCAACTTCAGGGGGCAGAAGATCTCATTTGTAAGAACTTTTGCATCTTCACAAAGTTTTCAGCACAAGAATTCCTCCAGGTATTGTTATATTTCTGTTTCTGATCAGTCTGACTCACAGGCATGATTGAAAGTGCTCACAGGTATATACACACACTCACACCCTCACCTGGGAATTAACTTAACCACTGCAGGTCACTGTTGCTCCTTGAGAAAGCAAAGTTATTTGCATTGTCCCTTATCTGGGAGCCACAGAAATGATAAGACCCTAGTTTGCTAATGTGTTATCAGAACCTCTAAAAAGTTGTGGTATACCTAAGGACCTGGAATATACACAGGTGGATCCTGCATTGGCCATACTCCTGACATTACATCCCTTGATGTGGGCTGGAAGAAAAAGAGCTGATTAGCATTTACCTTGCCCTGACTGAAAAGGGAGAATCAGAAGTCATGGTGGCTTCAGCAGGCCTTTAGTGGCTGCACCTGGGAGATTCCCATCAGGAAGAACCGGTGGCAGTGTAGCTGAAAGCAGGTGCTTTGGAATCAGGAGATGTTAGAGCTCTAGCCTTGGTGCTTAATAAATCTCTAACTTTGAAAACATCACATAACCTCTATTATTCTCAGCTTTCCTAGCTGGAAAATAGGGATAGTCATACATTCTTCACAGGGTCATAAGTAGATTATGTGAGGCAGTATATTTAAAGCACGCAGTACAATGAATGGCACATGACCACGATCAACAAGCAGCGGAAATTACTAGCTATCCCTGATGATCAGAAGATCTGTTCAGCCACACTCCTCTCTCTGTCTCTCTCTCTCTCTCTCTCTGTGTGTGTGTGTGTGTGTGTGTGTGTGTGATGAGTATGGAATGTTAACATTCTGCTCATTTTCTCCACCCTACTTAATTCTTCATATTTCTGTCCCACCCAGAATCCCTCAGGAGACAGTTTATGAATCAGTTTGACCTGGCTTGACCCCATCACTAGAGAGCAAAAGCAAAACCACAACCAAAATGTTCACTCAATGGGCTGAAGAAAGGGTGAGCCAGAGACACAGGAGGAGTAGGACAAACGAAGACCAGAAAGAGCAGCAGGGGGTGAAGTTACAGGTTGAATAAAGTCCTACTGGTTTATATAAAACAATTAAGCTCTTACTCAAGTTTTTAAAAATTTACTCTGATTAATAGATATTAGCAGTCAATATAAAACAGAAAGTTTTACAATATGATGCTCTCTAGTTTGAGGTTGAAGTTAATAGGGAAATTTATGAATTCAACAAGGGCTGAGTTTGAAGTGAGAGCATGGATGCCAGTCACCAGACCCCTTGAAGCCCGCAGTCAAGATCTGGCCTGCACCCAGGTGTGTATGTGAATGGCTAAGGCTTGGGGCAGAGATTCAATCACTGTGAAGCCAAAAGGGGCTTTAATAAATTAGCCTAAAGCACACATTATCCTACAATGGCAAGATATTTGAGGATTTCAAGGATAAATTTTGAAGGTATTTACTATAAACACTAATTATAAAGCCAGGCAAGGTCTTATTGGAAAGAAAACAAATTTCTATTTCTCACAGATACATGAGTGTACATAGAGATTAATGTGTGTTCTTTCCTTGAGCAATCATAGATAGAACATGTGTATATAAGTGTATAGGTTTAGCACCTATTCATCGATGTATAGGCACACCGCTATGACACAGAGCTTAACAATTAGGTAGATTACTTTTATAATTTTTTAAAAGCTATGAATCCAGGATACTTAATGAGTTTTAGCTTGCCTTAGCTGCACATTTTCAGTTTATTAACCAAGTCTTTCTTTCCCTTCCTAGGATAGGATAAAATCAGTTTGAATCTTCCAGAGTTTCAAGCTATGGTTCAAAAAGATCAAGAGCCTAAAAATCTGGGTAATGTCTCCAGGACATGCCCTTGCCCTTCTCCTTCCAGACCAGCCTGACTTTATTTGCTCATCCTAATTTTTTAAATTATGACCAGATCTATCTTGCTGATTATTTTGTTTCTTTTTCCCCCTCTTTCCCCTATTTTCCTTGATCTATTTGAAGCCATTGTAGTACTTGAGTTGTCAGCAGGATGATATAAAGCAGACAGAGAGTGTACTAATTGGGGGAGAATAGTACATTTTTTAAAATTTAATAAAGTTTCTATTTTGGTGTGTGTTTTCTTTTATAGGCAAGGGAAATGCACTTTTTCTGCTGGTAATTGAAGACCTGTACCTCTGACCTTGAATGCCAATTCCAGTCTTCCTGGACTCTGTGCTGTTTTTTTTTTAATTTGTTTTGTTTTGTTTTGTTTTGTTTTTAGCATAGGAAACAACAACAGATGGGAGACAATGGCCAGTGACAAAAATGTAGCTGAGTATACTCCTTGTTAAAGAAGAAATTTCCCTATTGCACCAGAAGGATAGCCCAAACAGCAACAGTTATTTTGTAAGAGCCATTAACCTGGTAGAAATTATTATGGTGATGATGATGATGGCAATGATAATGATGATGGTGATGATGATAAACAGCAGCAGTGTTGATGAACTGAAGCTTAATATGACCAAAAATTTTGCTCAGTTCTTTCCATCTATTATCTCATTTATTCCTCACAAAAACCTGTAAGTACACCTATTATTTCTATCCTGTAAATTAGAATAATGATGTTCACTACAGATCAGTAACTTGCTCAAGGTCAAAAAGCTAATAAATAGCGGAGTTGAGATTCAAATTTAGATCTCAATAATGCCAGAGCCTGTATAATTAACCAGTAAATGAGGAGATAAATCTTGGACTAAGAAAACCCTTCTTAGCCATTTGACTAAATTACCTTCTTTAGAAGTTTTAGGGATGTGCTTAATTCTAAAACTTAATTCTAGAAATTCCAAAAAAGTTTTCCCAATATTCTGTCTTCAAGGGAGAACTAAACCCAGTCTCCTTGAATGTGAATGGAAAACAATGGACCAAAACCCATCAAGAAGGAAAGAACAAAACCTTGGCTGTTCATGCGGACCAAAAGTTCTCCAAGTATTACTCTAACAGTGCCCTAAATACTGTCTACTAAGTCCATGTCTGTGCAGCATTTGTGTTTTAATATATCACTGCTTTTTTTCTGATGGTAATAAATTGTTATGTATCTACCACTTCTCGCAATGATGTTTTACCAAAGTGTTGCTCTTCTCATTGGTTCTGTTGAGATAGAAAATAAAATAGAAACATTTGGAGCTAGAAATCACTCAATTATTTCCCTTTATTTTACAAATGCAGGAAAGGGCTGAGAGAAATGAAGTGATTTGCTGAAACTAAAAGCATTTTTAGCCAATAGCACAGTTTTTGGAGTCAGAATGGTTTTCGTCCTAATTTTACCATTTATTGGCTGAGTGATCATGGGCAGGCTACTTAACCACACTGAATCTCAGTTTCCTCATCTATAATAGGGGATAATAATAACACACTAAAATATTATAATTACTATATCAAATTATATACTATTATATAATAATATATTTTACTATACTATTATTTTGTTAAGGATAAAATGTATTACTGTTTTGAGAAATTATGGGGTATTGTGTACAAAATACTTAGCATATATAGCACATAGTGACAAATCATCATCACCACAGTCATCCTCATCAATACCCAACAGAACAGAGCCCAGCCTTTAAGCTTTTTAACACTCTGCCACACCAATCTTTCTGTGTGTGTGGAAATGGGTCAAACACACATGCCCAGCTCCAGCCCATCTCAGGCTCTCCCCCAATTTAGGTCAGACAAGGCTCCACTAAAGGCATTCACCAACCAAACATTTGTTAAACAATAAATAGTCACAATGTGGGGCCTATTAATTTCAGCCTTGACCTTCATTTGTGTTTATAGAACTTAAACAGATTTACGTACTTTGGAAAAGTTGATGTTGTGGGCAACCCTCAGAAAGGATAGATGTTTACAATTACCCACAAGAAGATCTGACACTATAGCACCCCACAGATGGCATCTTGACGAGTGACTTATAGAAACAGAGATTGTCTAACTAAAGTTGGAAGGTTTGAATCGTTTAGAAGTTAAATTAATTATGGGCTCTAATGACGTTAACCTAACCTTCACAAGGATAACACATAATGAGAAAAAGGCAACCATGGAAGTGAAAGATAAGGGAGAATATAATATGGTCTTATTGACAAAATACAAGTCAAACACACTTACTTTAGCTTCCCAGGAAATCAGGTTAATGAAACAGCAAAGGAGTGATTAATGATGATGTGTATGTGGAAGTAAATTGCATGGGAGAAAAAAGAAAGGGTCTTAAAAGAGAGTTTGTGCCTATTATACAATGTGAGGAGGAAAGAACTCCTGAAACTACATACACTTTACAACCTCCTTGGAGTTACAATTCTGCTTACATTTTCTCTATTACCTTCAAAAATAAAAAAGTCTCAGAGACGTGTTAAAATCTACCATGCAAAAGTGTTGCTACAAAAATTTTAAAAAGAGAAAAATCTTATTCTGGATCTTTCAGGAAAGTCAAAATCTCATAACTGATGTTAATCTAACAGGATCAAAAGTTCGACTAGACCAGTGCTTCTTGACCTTGGCTGTACATGGTAGCGACTTGGGGAGCTTTGGAAAATACTGATGTCTGGGCCCCACCCCCAGAGATTCTGATGTAATTGGTTTGGGGTGTGATCTGGACATTAGGATTTTTTAAATCTCCCTGGGTGATTCTCATGAGCAGCCAAGTATGAGAAGCATTGTTCTGGTGAGCTTGTTGAGAGGTAATCCTTTTTCTGTTACCATTAACTTGCATAGAGTGGTACGAATCAGGCATAAATGTCTGTTGAATAAATAAAATTGAAACTGTCTTTGAAGAATGAGCTTTCTTTCTATGTTGTTGAGATAATTGTTAGAAAAAAATTACTTATATATGTTTAAAGTTCTCATTCACTCTAAAGCATTTGAAACAGGGATCTCTATCACCGCATAAGAAAAACCTCTCCTTTCCTTTACTGTTTTTAGCATCAACTTTAACATCAAAATTCTATTATAAGTTTGCTTATAAATGCAATGCTTTTACCCATTTAGAAAGTATTGAATACCTGCCAATAAATAGCTAGTTACTGGGCACACGATGCTAAGCAAAATATTCATGGTCTATTCATGAATATAGATGAGTAACCAGATCATTTGTAATCAGTGAGATAAGTGATATCATCAGAGAAGTTTGGTGTACAATGGCAGCCTATGAGAGGAGTCCTACAGTCTGCGGAGACCTGGTAGGCTTCCTGGACAACATCACACCTGCACTAAAAATAAGAGAGTAGGAGTTAGTCAAGCAAAAGGTCACTGTCACGGAGAGCTCTGGGAAGAAGGAATTCCATGTCTGAAGGCCCTAACTGCCACGGCTTCCACGAATATATAAAAGAAGTCCAGTAGTATTAGAGCCTATGCTAAGAAGGTTGTGTAAGAGCTGAAGGGTCTTCCAGGGAAGATAGTGAGCAATGAGGCTGGAGAAGTAAGTGAAACCCTGCTAGATTGTGCAGACACTGAAACTATCTTAATATTCAACTTTTCCCCTTAAATAAAGTGGCAGGTAGGCTGGTCATTCATTTTCATGTGGGGAAATAACATAATTGGATTTGAGTTTTTTGAAGGCCATTTTTGCTGCAAAGTGGTGAATATGTTGAAGGGGAAAAGACTGGAGACAGAAAGATCAGTTCAGAGGTGAAAAATGATAATAGTCTATTATAGAGACTTGGCAGCAGGGATGGAGAGAAACAAGCATATCTGAGTCAGTAAGATAATGACACTCAGAGTTGATAACTGATTTGAGGAAAGGTAAAGGGCGCTGAGGAGTCTCAGGTGATGTGCAGGCACCCGGTTCAACCAGCTTCATGGAACACAGAAAGATATGCATATTTGAAAGGAATTATAATAGGCTCTGTTTTGCATAGTTAAGAGTTTGAGATGTAGACACGATATCCAAGCAGCAATATCCATAGGCAGTTGGTCTTATGGGCCTTATGGCCCTTAAGGGAAGATACTATAGTGGCAGGTATGAATTTAGGAATCATCAGCATGCAGATGGTAACTGAGGCTACAGGGTGAATAAGCATCATGCCTGACAAGTTGGAAAAGAGAACTCAGAGAAACATCAATTTTAAAGAAATGGGCAAAGGAAAAAAAGCTAGAAAAGGAAATCAAGGGTGGACAGACAGGAAGAAGGAACATCAATCAGGGAGCAAGATGGAAGAGAATCAAGGAAGAAGAGTTTCAAGAAGGAAGGTGTGGCCAAAACACTATAATAAAGATCCTGACTCCATTTTTAAGGTTGGACAGCCCAGGTCTTATTTATGTATCTGTCTTTATTCCTAACCCAGAGACTGGCATAGAGCATGCAGGGGATGAATATGCCATCCGTGCCATCCCTGGGTAGAATGAGACAAAGCTGGAACAGGGACATCAGAGGAAGTCAAATCCAGCACTTATCATTCTTTTGTCTTGAAACTATGGACTTGAAAAGAAGCAGGAAGGGAATGTATTTGGCTGATATTTTAGTAATTGTTTCCTTCCTTTAAAAAAAGATGAACAAAAAGTAATATAGCATGTGTATTGAAAATACATAGCATGTGTATTGAACTTCATAGTTTGTAAAATGCTTTCACGACATTACCTGACATTCAGCCTCAAAACAACATTGTTGGATAGAAATAGTTACTACTTCCCATATTATAGATGCAAAAACTGAGATACATGGATGTTGAATATTTTGCTCAGGGTCATGCCCAGCAAGTTTCAAATATAACTCCCAAATTTTTGTTTGTTTGTTTGTTTTACTACACTGTACAGTAGCATAAAATTAGCATGTGCCCATTCTTTCTGGATTGATTTCCCTTCTGCTTTTCTCAATTTCTTCTCTTTGTGCTTGCATATCCTAGAAAGAAGTTGAGGGCCTCATTTGTACAATGCTGGGCTTTTTCCACATACAAGCAACCAGGCTGACATAGTTCACTGAGTAAACATGAGCAGCAAGTGGTAGTGATTTATGCCAGACTTGCAAACTTCTGATTACCAACCCGCCACCTGCTATGTAAACAGATGTAAACTAAGATTTAATCAGCTTACATAACGTGGTAAATAATTTAATCTTCCCTCAGAATGGTGCTTGTGAATGTCAACGTTTAAGCCCAAACTGATGCTGACATTGTGATGCAAGCATCCACTTTCTCAGTCAGAAAAGCTGTGTCCACAAATGCCCCTCAAACCCAGAATTCCACCCAGAGTTCTGGGTGGAGGCCTCATTTTTTCCCAACATAAAGCTGAGACATGACCCAGAAAACTGGTGATGATCTTGCTGTCTTTAATTCCTCCAGTCCTAAGACATTTCTCTGGCCCCCTGGTCATTTATTCTTCATGGCACTATTCTGCAGATATCTGAGGTGGCTGCTGGTGTGTAAAAAAAAGAGACAAGACTAGAGAGAAAAAAAGCAAGAAAACAGCAGCCTTCAGGGTAATTGTAGTAACATTTTCACTTGAAGATTACCTGGGTACTCACTGTCTATCAATGCGTGCCTATGCAAATTGCCTCTAGATGCTATGAAAATCACATGCAAATGTGCTCTTGGTTGTCAAAAACTGTTTACTACACCTGCTAGAGCCCACTGAACCAGGGAGTGTTGCCTCCTATGAATTTTTCATCAGTATTGTTTATGTTCTAATCAGCCTGGCCCTTCCCTCTGGTGGAAAGGGCAGGGTATGGGCTTGGTCTTCCCCTCCCACATATGAGCCTGGGCCTTTTCTAGAGTGGAAGGCCCTTGGAGAGGCCATTGCTCTAATGGCCAAATGTTAACATGGTTGAGAGATCAACTAGAGAAAGGGTAAATGTGAGTCAGATAGTTTCCTGATATTTTTTTCTGTCCCTTTAGACCATCCTAGCTTACAAGCAAAGGTCGTATGCCCTGGCGCCACTGGTAATACCATGGCTAGGATTTTGTTAGTTCAAAAACAAAATCTTAGAAGAATACATATCAACAGGCTTTCAACTAAGTGCTAGGTAAGAAACAGATTTGGTTTTCTCTTGTAGCTACATAATTTACGGTAGAGAAAGAATAGCTACTATTTCCTAAATGCAAGGAGTTTCTTTTCCTGAAAGCTTTTTGTTCACTCAGAAAAAGTTTCTTTTCCTGAAAGCTTTTCGTTCACTCAGAAAAAGTTTCTTTTTCTGAAACCATTTATTGAGTAATTGGCACAAGCCAGGCACTGGGCTGGATACTGAGTTAACCTTGAGTTGGATATTGAGTTGAAGGTTGAATTATCCTTCAACTCAACATGGATGCAAGCATTATTCTAAACTTAAAAGGATAAGAATGAGACCTAGAAGGAAGGAAGGAGACCAAGACCCAAAGAGTTAAGTAACTTGCCTGAGGTTACTCAGCTGATAAAGGGGAGATGAGGATTTGAACCCCAAGATGACTCTCTTGGAAGCCTTTCCTCTTAAATTACATTATAAAGCTTTTGTTCTTTCGGATCCCCCATGACATTGGAGGAAAAGTGTTTCTTGCCATGGGTCTAGGAGTGCACATACATAAAATTCAGGAAGGAGAAAGGAGAAAGATATAATAACAATATTAATAGCCAAAATGAGTTGAGTTTTATATTTTTAAAATAAATTTACTGAATTTTATGTTTGATTCATATAATTCATTTAGTTCCTACCTCAGCCCTAACTGGCGGATATTTTTAATCATCATCCCCTTTTTACAGAAAGAAAATTGAGGCAGAGAAAGGAAACTTCCCAATATCCACAGCTCATAAGTGTCTGCACTGGGGACCAGGCCAGGCCTGCAATTGTAAACTGGACTGATGAGTATATGCAGGCACAGAGTTGGATTCAGGTAACACATATAACACCTGGGATGCTGCTAACTCTTACTTTCAAGAAAAGCGATCATTAGGGCAGAAATTATTTTAAAAAGTATGTAAGTGAGACTGTGGGATCTTCTATTGGAAAGAATACATTTACAGAAAGCACAGCAGGTTGCCTCCCTGTCATGACTGGAGAATATAGCCCTGCAGGTAAAGAGAGATTATACAGAAAAACAAACATAACAAGCAGCGAGGTAGGTAGAACTCCAAAGACCAGGAATATTCAACTTACTTCCTGACTTTACCCTCTGCACTTTCTGCCACATAGTACCCTGGTTTGCATTCATATTTGCAGATGGTGCCCACATCGTGGTTGTCCTGGAGGCAGTGAGGCAGGAGCAAGTTGGCATTCAGAATAACAGGGGGAGCATCACACTCCAACTTGCAGTAGACTTCAGGGAGAGACCAGAGACCATCTTCAAGACATGTCAGCCATGGGCTCAGTCCTGACTCCAGGAAAGAGAAGCACAAGATGCTCAGAACAGAGAGCCCAGAAAGATAATCATAGCAGATGAAATAAAAACCTCTGAACTTACTGGTGCCTTTCAAAAGTCATATTATTCTTTCTTGAGTAGCATCTCAAAAATCCCACGTCAAATGTTAGTCCTACATCTTTTTACTTACAGAGCATCCAGTGTGATGCTCTTACATAAAACAGAGGTCAGATAAATCTTTCTTGACCCAAATGAAAGAAGGGCTACCAACTAAATCATTACTTCTTTTCCTACCTACATATAATAAAAATATAGCAGTGATGTTATCATAGAAAGCATTAAAATAATAATAGATGACACTTTTATAGTGCTTATTATATGGCAGGCACTACTCTAAGCATTTTACATGTATTAACGTGTGTAAATTTCAAACCTCAAACAACCCTATGAAATAGATCCTATTATTATCCCCTATTATGCAGATGAGGAAATTGGGGATCGGTAACTTGCCCGAACTAGTAAAGGGCAGAATCACGGTTTGAACAGAGGCAGTTTGGATGAAGAGTTCTGTATTTAAACACTATACCATATGCCTTAGTACAATTCATGGTTTCTCCGAATGCAATCCATGGACTATTCATCATAACATCATTATCTCACCCCAGACTCACTAAGCAAGAATCTCTTGGAGAAAGGTTCAGGAATCTGCAATTATAGCAAGCCTCCTGAGTCATTGTTAGGCACACCAAAGTCTGAGAAGCCATCAGCTAGAGCAGGCTCCACTCCATCTTCATCTCTAACCAGCACTAAAGCCAGGGACAAATTCACACATTGCTCAAAGGATGGCTGTAAATATTAAATTTTAAAATGTGCACAATAAAGTGTATCTTGATTATGAATATTATCAGGACAACCATTCCAGTAGCCTTGCCTCTGGGGTACACACTGTCAAATAAAAATAGAGGAAAGTCTAAGATTCCTTCATTCATTAGAACCTGAGCCAGTGCATCCTTTCAAGTAGTTGGGGACAAAGAGTGGTGTTGCCTTTTGGGACTTTTCTGGAGTTATCAGAAGATGGTGACACAGTGGAGCAAATAGGAAAGGTGTTGGGGTAACGAAAAGAGTCCCAAAGTACCCTCAAGAGCGACGGATGGCAGAGAACTTGCATACAGTTCCTGGTTGACCAGACAATACCTTGCAGCTTGGCTGGTGGGACACAAGAGATTGAGCAGCGTTTCAGAAATTTGGTTCCCTCTGAGCAGGAGAAGTTTGCATAGTTCACCAAAGACGGGTCGGGAACACCGCAGTCCACGGGAAGGCAGCTCACATTCTGGTCCCAGTGCCCAGAAGAACATGTGAGCAGAATTTCCTTCTAGAAACAGAGAAATTGCTTCTGTCAAAGTCACATTAAAAGGCGTATCAGAGTAGTTTCCAGGCTTTAGAAGAGTCTTGGTGATTATCTGTCTAAACATTTAAAACGGGACAAATTATTTCGCCTTTCTCCCTCTTCAGGCCTCACTGTTTTAATATACATTCTTACAACACTCAGTATGATGCTGATAAAAGAAGCCTGCTAGTGTCAGAGAATCATGACATGGCAAGACTCCTCCAGGCCAGCTCTGTTGTCTGCTTTCCAGTTGCTCCTCCAGACCTGTTCTCTACCCTTCTCTACTCTGCTCTGGGCCAGGGAAACTGACTCCAGTGGGTTTCATGCCTCTGACTTGTACTTGCATTCAGATCCAGGACACAGTGTCAGCAGCCTGGAGAGGGAGAGGAGAAGAGGGAGGCCAGGGTGCTGATTCTCCCCACTCTCTCCCAAGGGTCGCTGCAGATTGGCTGCATCTTCTGGAAGCCTGCTCTACACAGTTTCTGCTCCTTCCTGTGATTCTGCACTCCTAAGGTAAACCTTTCAGGCCTAGGGGTGATGACTGAGTCCCTTCACCTGGGATACTGCACCATTGCCTTGTGATTTTCCTATATCCTGCCTGCACATTTATGAGTGGTCTCTTGATTAAATTCTCTCAAATTGCCCACTTTTGAGTATGTCATCTGTCTCCTGCTGGCACTCTTATTAATAAGCCAACTGATAATGCTACTGAAAATAATTACCTCCACTGAGAATGGTGCTGAGAGTTAATGCATACAAGGCATCTTCCAAACCTTGTGGTTAAATGTGAGAGATTCTAGCCATTTCCTAGTGCCTGTCATTTCAGTAGGGCAGCCCTACAGCACACTGCTACTAATTCAATTAAGAGATATTTATCGAGCACCTAAGAGGGCCAGGTCCTGTCCTAAACAAAATATCCTCCGGGAACTAAAAATCGACCAGGCAAGCAAATCACATGTTGAAACAACGGTTCAAAAACATGTGAAGGAGGAAGAATAGAAAGGAGAAAAGGAGGGAGGAAGGCAGAAAAGAAAGTAAAGAAGGAAATGTTAGAGCTACATTTTTGTTTGTTATATCCTATCCCCTTCTGTAATGGTTGGAAAGAATGCCATATAACTTCAAGAAGAAAGAAAACACAAATACGCAACAATAAAGCCATATTGTATAATGCATGCTCCTGTGTGATGGTATAACAGGAGCTGGAGGAGGAACTGCCATCCTCGGCCAGGGAGGAGAGCATGTAGGAGAAGTTCCACAGAATAGGTAATACAGGATTGGCCTTTGAAAAATGATCAGGACTTCCCAGCAGTACAGCGGGAGGTGGGAGAAGAAGGTGTCTAGGGTGGGGGAAATGTAACAAGGCAGGACCTGGAGACCTAGAAGCTTATGGCTTGTTTGAAAAACGTGCAGCCAACATTCTAGCTACTGGATTATCAAAGGTCAAAGATAGAAAGGGGAGTTTCTATGGCTGAGCCAGCCATCCTGCCAGGAAATCACAGTGGCACCAAAGCCACAGGTACAATGACCGCTGAAGGCACCTGTCACCCCTGACACCAACTCCTGGCTAGCTGCTCCTTCCCGCTTCCCAATGTTTCTCCGTTGCTTGCCAGAAGGACCCAATTCAAAGCCAGACACATTTTTCTGTTTAGTTTCGGTTCTTGCGTCAACAAAAAGCAAATACCCCACTGTCTTGTGATCACGACCACGATTCTATAATTTTCTTCATGGGACCAGCCTGAGGTGACAGCACGTTTGGTCAGCTGGAGAGCACTGTTGCTGACTGTGCCATGTGGTTGGTAAAGCGTGAGCTCCCACCCTTCTCCCAGCCCAGATGATGCCCTTCACATGCTTAACACAGCCTGCAAGTCTGGCTCTAACTACAATGAGCCACTATCACCTCATGAATGCCTCTCAAGGCCGGGGGCAGTGGCTCACACCTGTAATCCCAGCACTTTGGGAGGGCAAGGTGGGCGGATCACGAGGTCAGCAGATGGAGACCATTCTGGCTGACATGGTGAAACCCCGTCTCTACTAAAAATACAAAAATTAGCTGGGTGTGGTGGCATGCACCTGTAGTCCCAGCTACTCAGGAGGCTGAGGCAGGAGAATCGCTTGAACCCGGGAGGTGGAGGTTGGGAGGTTGCAGTGAGCTGAGATCGTGCCATTGCACTCCAGCCTGGGCGACAGAGCGAGACTCCGTCTCAAAAAAAAGAATGCCTCTCAAAATCTGCATCTATTGCCTGGTGCTTCTCCTGTCTCTGTTAGGTACTGTCCATTTTGTTTTGAATTTGCTTCTAATTTTAATGCATTATACATGTTGTCTTTTCTTCTCTCCCCTTCTTCACCTATCATATGAGTGGATTCAGTCCCTGCATTTTTTTCCATTCTTTTTATTTCTTTTCTGGAGTGGACATTCCTTTGCCTGAGTTGAGATGGGTAAAGAACAGGTAATAAGGGCTCTGCCTTCCTGGCTAAAGCTTCACAGACCAAGAATTTGGTGCCTCAAGGTATATTAAAGCTGTTTCTCTCTAGGCAGAACCTAAGCCAGCTGAAGCCAAAGTGTATACCTTTAAATCCTGACATCTCTAAGCAAGTGAAATTCTCCCACAGGTTCCCAACCTGTTAAGCAATCAATTGGCACACACACACACAAAAAATCCACTCTTGTAAATCACTGATGTCTAGCTAACAGTTGTGTGTCCACTCTTTCCTTATGAGACCACATCTTTCTGTTTTTTTCCTCGAGCACCATCATCTCTTCCCTGGTGCATCCTTTTTCTATCTTATAATATGGTCATGTTTTCTAATGGCTGATTTTATGTTTAAAATTTCTCTGTGGGGAATTGAAGACTCTCTAAAGGCAAGATGGAAAACAGAATTCTTAGTTGAGAATACATGATCATGCTCATAATACTGACAATTTAACAAATAGAGTGCTATGTACCTATCATTTTGCTAAAAGCATTTAAATTATTTCCAGCCAACATAATAACTCAATCAGATAAGTACTCTGTTCTAATCATTTAAAAAATGTGAAAACAAGCTTAAAGAGATTAATTTCTTTTGTTTATTTTTTAATCCAAAGTTACACATCTTATATACAGTGGAGCCAAAATTTAATTCCGATCTGTCTCCTGAGTCATCCTGTTAATCTACATATTCTACTACCTCCAAACCATCTTGAAATTCTGAAAATGGTGCTGTAGAAATTTGAAATGGAGCTTGTAGAAATTTGGAAAATTTGGCCAGAGTTAGAATCATGACAGAATCTCTGCCTCAGTCACAGCTTTAATGCTTCTGGGGAGAAAATCGGGTTCTATTTCTTCAGTCTTTTTGTTGGAGGGTTGTGTTGGGGTGGACATTGTGAACCACAGACATGCTGATTACAACCAGTCTTTCCTGAAAATTACAGACAAGTCTGAACTTTGGCATTCTCATCTTAAAGGCAAAAGGAGGGAAAATAATTTCTGACAGAAAGACAAACAAGGGAGAAGAACAGAATAAGCATTGCCCTTTACTGCCCACCAACCCACTTAATCAGCACTGTACATGCTTTTATATACCTTGCATTTCTATTAAGACATCATTCTCTCTGCTTGTTAGAGCCCCCATGTTTTCCTTTCAAATGGCTTAAAAACATCTGCTCTTTCCCTGTGGAGCCAGAGAGAAGAGTGTGAATACCTCCCCTTCCCAGGAACTTGGTCCTGGTGATCGTGATCTTTCAACTCACCTGCATGGGCCTGATGTACTGCCCACTGCTGGCCTGAAGGGCAAATCCCCTTTGACAAGTGATAGCACACTTCATGAGACCTGGGCCTATAGAGGTACAGTTCACCACATCAGCATGATCAAGCAGCAATGACGGACAGCTGTCCTGCTTCCCACAGGGCCGATGGATACAGCTGGGATAAGAGAAATAGAACCATCTTAGGACTGGTTGAGAACCAATAAGGAGCAGCAATGACTTTGCAGCTCCATCTGGGAGGGCTCCTAAACCAGAGAGAACAATTTTCTCCAAAACTGATATTTAACTCATCACCTTTTTTCTCTACTACCCAACACCATGCAGCATAATAGACATAAAAACTAACAGCTAACAAGTAACAGTAAGTTGACTTTCTATGGCTCCTTCTTCCAGGAGGATCAAATGGTGATGAAATGAGGTGGAGAACAGATTCTGAGAGTTCTGTGTGGCTCAGAAATGAATAGATCATGGGATGACACTCAAAATATTTAACAACCAGTACTGTTGGGTCCCAAGCAATTAGAACAAATCCAGGACAAAGCTCAGGAGTGAATCCTGGAGGCCCCTAGTTATGTCAGGCATGAATCTTTCAAATGTTTGATCACAAGGTGACACAGAAGTCCATGTCTGAAGGGCCTAGGTTTCTAAGATGACAGAAAGGCAACACCAATTAACCGATTGGTATGGAAATATTTTCACAACTGCTAAAGCCATAGCAGTACATACCATTGAATATTAGCACAGACTGAGCAGAAATTGAACCGATTACTGGAAGAGGAAACTCACACATCTTGAATCCATGTCCCATGCCTAACTTATGCTAGATGTTTCCACAGACATCCTCTCAGCAGAGAACTGCTGCTTGGATTGCCCAGGGCCAATCTAGACTCAGCCTGGATCATAACAGCAGCAAGAATAAACTGGAGCAGGCCGGGTGCGGTGGCTCACGCCCGTAATCCCAGCACTTTGGGAGGCCAAGGTGGGCAGATCACGAGGTCAGGAGATCGAGACTGTCCTGGCTAACACGGTGAAACCCCATCTCTACTAAAAATACAAAAAATTAGCCGGGTGTGGTTGCAGGCACCTGTAGTCCCAGCTACTCGGGAGGCTGAGGCAGGAGAATGGCATGAACCCTGGAGGCGGAGCTTGCAGTGAGCCCAGATCTCGCCACTGCACTCCAGCCTGAGCGACAGAGCGAGACTCCGTCTCAAAAAAAAAAAAAAAAAAAAAAAAAAGAATACACTGGAGCAAAATGAGTGTCACCCTCTTGCCATGGCAGAACCATAGAGGTTAATAATTAGGGCATTAGCCTCAGGCTCTCTGGAATTGAATCCTGGACCCATCATTTAACACCTGTGAGATTTGGATTGAGTTATTCATTCCCAAGTGTTTCAGCTCCTTCCCCTATAAGATGGGGATAATTATGGCAACCTCACAGAGTTGTTATTCCTCTACTGCATGAAGCACTGCAAAAGGCCTCACTGGTCTGTTTGCTGTTTGTCACCCCACTTTTTTGTTCTCCCATTTCTGTACCTTTGCTCAATTTGTTGAGATTTCTAAAAGGCCTTCTGCTATGGTTTGGATATGGTTTGTCCCCAAAAAACTCATGTTGAAATTTGATTCCCAATGTGGCAGTATTGGTAGGTGGGGCCTAGTGGAAGGTGTTTGGGTCATGAGGGTGGATCCCTCATGAATGGCTTAGTGCTGTTCTTGTGGTAGTGACTGAATTAGTTCTCACTGGAATAGGTTAGTTCCCATGAGAGTGGATTGTTATAAAGTCAGGGTGCCTCTCAAGTTTTGCACCTTTGCATGTGTTTGCTTCTGCCATGTATGACACAGCAAGAAAGCCGAGCATACGCCAGCGTCACACTTCTTGCACTTCCCAGACTATAGAACCATGAGCTAAGTGAATCTCTTTTCTTTATAAATTACCCAGTATCAGGCATTCGGTTATAGCAACACAAATTGAGCTAAGACACTCTCCTTCTCAAAGAAGTCCCTTCAGATGCCCTCTTCCTTTGAATTTCCCACACCGCATATTCTCACTCATAGGTGGGAATTGAACAATGAGATCACATGGACACAGGAAGGGGAATATCACACTGTGGGGACTGTTGTGGGGTGAGGGGAGAGGGGAGGGATAGCATTGGGAGATATACCTAATGCTAGACGACGAGTTAGTGGGTGCAGCGCACCAGCATGGCACATGTATACATATGTAACTAACCTGCACAATGTGCACATGTACCCTAAAACGTAAAGTATAATAAAAAAAAAAACTCCCTTCTAAATTTCTTTTGCTTTATCTTCTGTTATAATTGTGTATGCATTTTCTCATTCTTTAATCAGTGAATTAACTTATTTATCCTTTTATTCACAAGGTAATTAGTATCTGAGTGTCTCTTAAATGCTCAATGTTCAAACTAGATTATGGACACTCTGAAGAGGAAAACTGACTCTTACCCACTTTATATTCAACACATGACTTGCTGTAGTTGACACAATAAAAATTTTCTGAATTAACATTGTTCATGTTATAGAGAGCAAAGTCAGTCCATAGCTATCAAAGTGAGAAATTTGTTAAATTTTATAATGACAACTGGGGATGTGAAATATGAAAATATCATTAAACACTGATTCAACCATCTTGCTCCACCATTCATTAATAAGCATTTACTGAGCACTTACTGTTAGGAAGGCCTCGATCTGAGTACCAGTGGTATAACAACCATGCTCTTAGGGAATACATAGTCTAGTATGGAAGACTAGCAAGATATTTTCTTGCTCTTGATGTTGTTGCCCTTGGTGCTAATTATTAGCCCAAAGATATGACTACTATGAAACTTGTCATCAGTAGTGTGCTCTGTTTGTCCCTGAATTGTGTTAGTGGTCAACTACTTTATCAAAGATCTGGGCAACGATATAAGAAAGTAGAAAATAAATATCATTGAATATGCACATACTACCTTGAAATAATTGAGACTTGACTTAAAAAGCACTAGCCCCAAAAGGGTGAATTCAGACTAAATATGCTAAAGTTGCTGACCCTGCTCTTATGCCCTTGGGATTTAAATCATATGTCAGTGATATTCTCATTTCTTTTATCTATGTTTATTATGTATAAGTTGGAAGAACCGGAGGTGATCGGTGTGAAGAAAATGTTTTCACAAGTTTAAGCCCTGGTTATTTCCTGAGATGATGAAGTATCCATTATGAGACCTGATGAAGGAAGAAATATATAAGGTGGGGGTTGTTAATGAGTCAGCATGAATTCCCCAAATTCAATGCTGATATGCAATGTAGGAAATGAATTTTTGTCTCCAAATATGTATTTAATCTATCTGATAAGGAAGCTAAAATCTGACCATCCTTTATGAAATGTGATCAAGATGCTTCATTAGTGATTCTAAAGAACTCCTAGTTCTCTAGATGCCACATGCCATGGATGTCCCAAACATAATCTCTTCTTCAGCATGCTAAACAGGAAGTACTGGGAAACAGAGAGTCATTAATACTCTGGTCCACATCAGTTTATTGGAAAGAAGTCAGGGTGAAAAGAGCAAGTGCTGTTTTTGAGTGACTTCATCCAATTAATCCATGCCATCATTGAGGACAAATACATGTTGAGACAAGACACAAAACAAATGCTCTGAATGAGCCTCCCTCCATCAAAATGGGAACTACTATTGTTATGACTGCCAGTGTGAGAAGTCCATTCAGCAGGAGAAGCAAGGGAGGAAGAATGAGACAGGGGAGAATATGAGAGGGAAAAGTGGCATGAAATAAGACCAACACAAAAAAAAAAAAAAAGGACCAAACCCAGACCTGTTTATGAAGTGAGAAATGGTTTTAGGGCAGCTGCTGCAAATTCTTTCACTAGCTTATATTTCCATTTGCTTCCTTTTTAAGGAATTTGTTTTATGAGGACAGAGTTTGTCAGGTCGTTAGCTTCTGATGGCATCTGGTACCAATTGTAGACTTCTCTCCCTTGCACCCCAACCCCAAAACCCCTTTTGTGTTTCTCTTCCACTACAAACACTGCTTCTCTGAGTGAGATTGTTGTGTTCTCCATTATCCCACCCTCCCGGTACATTCTCCTTTCTACCTAATACTACATAAGTAGTAAAAGTAATTCATCTTAAAAGTTCTCAAAAGCTTTCTTCTTATGATCTTTGGACAAGCCTTACTGAAAGTGGCAGAAGTGAAGCCTTACAATGCCCCAGAGAAGTGGGAAGTTAGGTATTTATCTTGGTTTGACATAGAAGAAAACTAAAGCTGTTTGGAGACTGGCTGGAGGCCACACAGCGAGTCAGAGGAAAATCCTCAGGCTGGATCTCAGAGCCCTCACTCTCAGGGCCAGCCTAGACCACCGGGCCATCTCCCATGGGATGAGGTTGCTTTCCTGTTGCTTTCTTCCCAATTCAGGAGCTAGCAGCAGAGGCCAGAGTGAGCCAAGGAGCTCCTCAGCAGGGTAGGCAAGGGAAAAACATAGCATATCTAATAGTCCAATAGTTTTGAGCAGTTCTCTTTTAAATAGCAGTAAATCAAAGTGATGATATTTGTCCAGCTGCTGCTGTCTGCACGATGCCCTGCCCAGTGTGCATCCTCTTTTGGCAATACCCTCTCTCTTTCCATCTATGTTTCCAGCTCTTTCCCCACCCCATTACAACGTGTTCTCAGGTAAGAATATGATGTACCCTGTCAGATATGATTCACAGGTATTTCCATTTTAACAAGAGTCAGTGTTTTAAGCCAAAGGATTGAGTTTTTCACAAGGGAGGTTTAAGTCAACAGGTTCTTAGAAATCATACTATGTAGATGGCCACCTACACATAACCCTAGATTTGCTCTTTGTCTCTCCGCTCTGATAAGCCTCTACTCTCTTTCTGCTGGTCTTCACTTCCAATGTCATTGTGTTGCAATGTTTTAAAACATGTTTTTGGCCGGGTGCGGTGGCTCATACCTGTAATACCAGCACTTTGGGAGGCCGAGGCAGGCGGATCACGAGGTCAGGAGATCGAGATCATCCTGGCTAACACGGTGAAACCCCATCTCTACTAAAAATACAAAAAATTAGCTAGGCATGGTGGCAGGCACCTGTAGTCCCAGCTACCCGGGAGGCTGAGACAGGAGAATGGCATGAACCCAGGAGGTAGAGCTTGCAGTGAGCCGAGATTGCACCACTGCACTCCAGCCTCGGTGACAGAGCAAGACTCTGTCTCAAAAACAAACAAACAAAAAAAACAAAAACAAAAAAACCATGCTTTTGATTGAGGAATTTTTGTTCAAAATGTATGTTAACCCTTGGCTATCGTCCTCTTGTACAGAACCTGCCTGTGGGCACCCGGGCACAATCCTAGCAATGCCCTGCAATAATGATGTGTGTTTTTCCCTTGTTGGTTGTGTATGTGAATGATAACTGTACTTGGGAAGCCTCTAAGAGTGGCCCTCTTATTCCATAAGGCAGGCTTTACCATAGCTGTGCATTAGACGCACTTAGGAAGCTTTTTAAAAAACATATACTCCTGCTTTATCCCCTGAAAATTTTGATTCCATAGGCCTGCAGTGGGATTCCAGCATTTGATGTTTATAAGTTTCAAAGTGTTGATACTCACTAGGAGTAAAGCTCCACCCCATAAAGATCTGGATATATGTAACCTGAAAGATATGTCAATAAATTCTATAGGCCAAGACTGACTCCAGAAGGAGACATTGGCCCCACTACTTCATCATTATGTTTTACCATATTAAACTCAAATTATCAAAAAGAAGCCACAAGGTAGATCAAAAGCATAAAACATATCCCCTTTTCTGAAGAAACTTTGAATACAGCTGAAGAGAAAAAAACAATTAAATCATGTGTTACTGATTATAAATTCATGGCTATTTCTGAAAAAGTTTTATTATTGAATTTGATTTGACTTTAACGAAAATAGAATTTGGAAAGGCAAGAGATGTCCTGGAAAGTTTTCTTCAATTCTTTACAGACAGAACAAAGGAAAAATAGAAATCTCAAAACATGGATAAAAATACCATTTCCCCTATCACTGTGAACTGAAAAAAATTCAGTGTGTGCAGATCTCTTAAATCTTGACTAACAACTTTAGATAATTCTATATGAAAGGTGTCAACCTTTACATCTGAAAACAGACTTAGGGGCAGGTTCAGACTTAGGGGCAGGTTCCCAAAGTCTTCCTGCATCTTTCAATGGTTAGTGAGGAACAGGGTAAGGTAGATACCAGAAAAAAGACATCATTCTTTGCAGATAGAGTGGCCAGCCCCATCAACAAACTTTCCATGAACTGTCCCCCAGAGAATGCCAAACCAGGCACCTCTTTTAGTTGTCCATTTTTTGAGGCTATCGCAGGGACATTGGCATAGCTTCCAATACAGGTCCATATTCGGGGAGCTCAGTAGTTCCTAACAAACAGGCAAAGTCCTGTTATTCTGCCTACAGCTGCCCTGAAGCTTTGGTTCAAGGTTCCCCTGAGGTTCTGAGCCACCCTGAAAGAACTCCAGAAGGCTATAACAATACTTCAGAGTCAGTCAGAATCAGTACTAAAATCATTTTTTTTCCTATGTAAGAGTGTGTGAAAGATTAAAAACTCCATTTCCTGATGGTGATGGAGGTGGGGAAGGGTGGGCATTTAACAACCATTTTAGAGGAACCAGAGCTCATTAAAACAGAAACAGATCTGAAAGATAATTCAACTCAAATTTCTTGTATTAAATGAGAAAAGTTAGCCCAAAAGAAATGATGGGATATTTCAGAACTTCCTACAATACTAAGATTGTAATATAATAACAAAGAAGCACTTAATTGAGCTTTAGCTCAGACTTAAAATCAGGGTGACATCAGCTCATAAACTTTTCTAAAGTCAATATCCAACCCTCCCCCAGGCATTCATAAAAGTCTGATCACAACTTTTATCTAGCATATAGCTTTGCTTAAGAGAAACTGGCATCTGTACTACACTTTTTAAGAAACAATACAGTGTGATGAAGAAAGTAGTAGACCAAGGCCACATGACTTGGGTTCTGGTCTTGGCTTGCCCCTGCTGGCCTCTAGGACCTTGGGCAAGTCTCTTAACCATCCTGGCCTTCCATCTGCAAATTAGTAAAATGATGGGGTTGAACTGACTTCTATCAAAGGGCCCTTCCAGCTTTAACATGGTATTGAGTTTCACAGATGAAGTGATGGTGGTATTGGGGTGGGAGTGCAGAAAACCCATGAACAGGCAGGATGTGGTAGAGAACTCAAGAAAGAGTTTCTCATAATCTTTCTTGCTCAGTGTATTTTTTTAGCGTAATGTCCCAACTTTTCAGTTGTTCAGTTAAACAAAATATTGCAATTCATTTATCCAAGAAGTGCCACCCTTGACTAAATAGCAGTCCCAGAGGTCTTTCTAGAAACAGCTCTTTTAAGGTTAAGTAGTAAAAGAGGATCCAATTTTTATCTACTGTTTCACTTCATTGTATTGATTCTTATGGAAATAAGAGGGTATGGGCTAAGAAGGAATGCATGCTCTGAATTTGGCAGCAGATAGGAGTAGGATGTACAGAATGTAGAGTGGACTGGATGAGACAGAGTCCTCATTTAATTTTCCCACCACCAAATGCAAACCAAATGTAACAACAATAACAGCATTCATCCTTAGATAGCTTTGCTATTTATCCAAACTAATAGAGAAAAAAAGTCTTGATTCTGACCCCCCATTCTGCTTCCTCCTCACTTCTGGATTCATCTCTGCTTTGTAGGACAGGAACCAAGTTAAATGTTAAATATATTTCCTTCTTGGGAGGACCAATGCTGGTACTTTGAGGTGTTGAGAACCCTACTAACTGGGAAAATAAAATTAATTCAAGTTCTTCTCCTCTAAAGATTCTCATCTGAGGGAAACAGAAGAATCCCAGCAGTAATTCAGATTCTTCCTTCGCATGATAGAAAAATGTTGAATTATCACGCCAAACTGACTTATCCTTCCATTCCTGTACCCTGGGAAAGCGGAATTTTCTCTGCTCCTTTATTTAAGTCTCAGCACAGAGTTTAGGTCCTCAAAATAGATCTGTCAGGATGTGTCCATCTCTTCCTAGAATGCGACCTATTTGTAAGTTCAGAACTAGACTTGGGGGTCCTAGTGCTGGGCAAATTGCTTCACTTATTTTTGATTCTGGGTATGGGTTTTACCATGGTTGTCTGTAGATGGATTAAAGACCTAAATGTAAGACCTAAAACCATAAAAACCCTAGAAGAAAACCTAGGCAATACCACTCAGGACATAAGCATGGGCAAGGACTTCATGACTAAAACACCAAAAGCAATGGCAACAAAAGCCAAAATTGACAAATGGGCTCTAATTAAACTAAAGAGCTTCTGCACAGAAAAAGAAACTACCATCAGAGTGAACAGACAACCTACAGAATGGAAGCAAGTTTTTGCAATCTACCCATCTGACAAAGGTCTAATATCCAGAATCTACAAAGAACTTAAACAAATTTACAAGAAAAAAAAAGCCCATCAAAACGTGGGCAAAGGATATGAACAGACACCTCTCAAAAGAAGACATTTATGCAGCCAACAGACATATGAAAAAATGCTCATCATCACTGGTCATCAGAGAAATGCAAATCAAAACCACAATGAGATACCATCTCACGCCAGTTAGAATGGTGATCATTAAAAAGTCAGGAAAGAACAGATGCTGGAGAGGATGTGGAGAAATAGGAACGCTTTTACACTGTTGGTAGGAGTGGAAATTAGTTTAACCATTGTGGAAGACAGCGTGATGATTCCTCAGGGATCTAGAACTAGAAATACCATTTGACCCAGCAATCCCACTACTAAGTATATACCCAAAGGATTATAAATCATGCTACTATAAAGACACGTGCACACGTATGTTTATTGCGGCACTATTCACAATAGTAAAGACTTGGAACCAACCCAAACATCCATCAATAATAGACTGGATAAGAAAATGTGGCACATATACACCGTGGAATACTATGCAGCCACAAAAAAGGATGAGTTCATGTCCTTTGCAGGGGCATGGATGAAGCTGGAAACCATCATTCTCAGCAAAATACCACAAGGACAGAAAACCAAACACTGCATGTTCTCACTCATAAGTGGGAGTCGAACAATGAGAACACATGGACACAGAGAGGGGAACATCACACACCGGGGCCTTTTGGCAGTGGGGCTGGGGGAGGGATAGTGTTAGGAGAAATACCTAATGTAATTGATGAGTTGATGGGTGCAGCAAACCAACATGGCACATGTATACCTATGTAACAAACCTGCACATTGTGCACATGTACCCTAGAACTTAAAGTATAATAATAATAAATAATAATAATAATAATAATAATAAGTCTTATCTACAGGCCCCCGTCTTTCTGAAGAGAAACAGATTTACATTACACAGCCAAAAGTGCTCTCTTTCAAAAGCCCTGTCTCACCAAGTTTCAGAACCCATGATTTTAACATAGATTATAAAATCTCTGGAATACCAAAGAAAGAACAAAAGCAATTCAATTGCAGACTAATATACAGTTAATATGCTTCCTAGCACTTGCCCTGGGAAGCAGAATCATTTATTTGAAACGACAAAAAGATATGTATATATTAGCTGACCCTTGAACAACATGAGTCTGAACTTTGCCAGTCCGCCTACATACATATTTTCTTCCACCTCTCCCATCCTTGAGACAGCAGAACCAGCCCCTCCTATTCTTCCTCCTCCTCAACCTATTCAACATGAAGACAATGAGGATGAAGATCTTTATGATGATACACTTCCACTTAATAAACTGTAAATATGGCCAGGCACAGTGGCTCACGCCTGTAATTCCAACACTTTGGGAGGCTGAGGTGGGTGGATCACTTGAGGTCAGGAGTTCGAGACCAGCCTGGCCAACATGGTGAAACCCCATGTACTAAACTACAAAATTAGCTGGGCGTGATGGCGCATGCCTGTAATCCTAGCTACTTGGGAGACTGAGGCAGGAGAATCGCTTGAACCCGGGAGATGGACATTGCAGTGAGCCGAGATTGTGCTGCACTCCAACCTGGGCAACAAGAGCGAAACTCTGTCTCAATAATAATAATAATTATTATTATTATTATTATTATTATTTGTAAATATATTTTCTCTTCCTCATAATTTTCCTAATAACATTTTTTCTCTAGCTTACAATATTATAAGAATAGAGTATGTAATATGTTTGATATATCAAATATACGTTAATGGACTTTATATTATTGGTAATGCTTCCAGTCAACAGTAGGCTTTCAGTAGTTAAATTTTGGGGAGGTCAAAAATTATAGGCAAATTTTTGACTGTACAAAGGTCAGTGCCCCTAATCCATGTGCTGTTCAAGCATCAACTCTAAATGCTTTTCTCCTCCCAACACACATGATTTGCAAAGGCAGTAGCCATCTCCTTGTGGGGCACTTCCTAAAGAGCAATGATCACTGGCACCCTCCAAGGGACTGCACTGCTGACTCTCTCTCTATTATTTATTCCTGGACACAAATTAAGCTATTCACTAGGGAATGACACTTCCCCAACTACATTCATAGCCTGAGCTTGGGAAATTGTGAAACACGAAGAGTTAGTTGAGAACAACACAGCCCCGTGATGAAGTTTAATGGGCATGAGCTTCTGACTGTGTCACTCCTAGAACAGTATCTACAGGGCATGAAGACAGGGTAGCCTGGCTTCTCTGTGGGCTATACATAAGCTACGGCTAAATGGAAGTCTTAAGGATTTACAATCCAGCTCCTTGAATGGCTCTCAAATTCACATGCAGAAGTAAGAACATAAAACACCTGTGGGGCCCCTTTGGGACTCTACCTCTCCCTACTTCTTGGTTTATTTTCCTTGAAAATTTCTAGACTCCCCAACAGAAGATTCATGTTGATTCTGTCATCTTCTAATCCTAGAGTTTGTCAGTCCTTTGTTGATATTAGATTTGGAATATTATTGTCTTCAGTTCTTTTGCTCTTCCTAGCCCACTGGAGCCTTGCAACATTGATGGCTCATTTGCTTATGGAGAAATCAAGGGTTGAGGAAGGGAAGAGACTGTGCTAAAATCATGCGGTGAGACTAAATGATGTAGACAAAAGTGAGAAGCAGGGGTCTGGGCATTGGGTTTGCTGCCACTTCAATCTCCAGACTTCCTCTGCCTGCAGAGCTATGGTTGCACACAAAACCAGACACGGCCTGAGAGTCATTTCAACCAGAGCTTATGGTCAAATCTGTCTACAGCATCTGTCTCCTTGGCAGGCTGGCAAAATGACAGAACCTTGGAAATACTGGTTTCCTTTTAGTTTCTGTGCTCTCTCCACCAGCTGCCATGAATACAGACTATACTGACAGGGCCAGCTCTGAGCAAAATTGGGAAGTAGGTGACATTTTTAATTCATCCCTCTTTTCAACACTACTTTTTCTACTTCTCTTGTTCCCTAAAACTTCTAAATGGCTATACTAGGTTACATTTCAGCAGGGCCATGGGGCTTATTTTTGAATTATCAAAATCCATACGAGAATACTTCTGGTATAAACAGTTGGTAAAGACTTAAAACACTTTTACTTCTAGTATATAGTTATTTACTATTTTAAAGAGGCCTCTGGAGATTGCTGAGACTCTGGAGATTGTTGAGACTTAAAGAAAATAATTCTTAATGATGGAATTTCAGGAACTATGATAAGTCACTAGGGAGGAGTTGTTTTAAAATCAGTCTATTCCTTGGGGGTGGACCTCAACCCTAAGTCTTCCTAAGCTGGTTTCACCTGTTCCTAGCTTTTGACCAAAAGCTTCCACCCAGCTAGTTCTCAGAATGTATCCCACTAAGAACAATTTTAGACAAAGTAATGGTTCAATAAAGGCTATTCTGGAATTGTCTTAGCCATACTTCATTAAGCCCACCCAAAAGACCATGTCCATGGCCTCTTCATTTTTCCTCTATAACCTCATGAGTTGAAAGAAAAAAAAAAAAAACAGTTGAAAAGGCTCAAATAGCTCACTGTGCCGCCCAAAGCTGACTTGTCATACAGCCAGCCAGCCATCATCTGCCAGGGGAATCAGAATCCTCTCTAGTGGGTTTTCCTTCTTCCTTCTTATATTATGGACAAATCATTATGGGAAAAGGAAGTTGGGCAAGAAAGCAAGGGAGCAGTTGAACAGCTATAATTCTTTCCTTGCTTAAAAGAAACTGTGTAGAAAATAAGAGACTCAATGTTAATTTGTTAATCTACTTTGAGGAGGCAGATAATCAGATGAGTAGAAAGGCAATACATATTTCATTTCTATAGTGCCTTTCCCAGCAGCAAGAGAGAACATTTCCCATCACTCAGGAACATTAAAAGGAAACCCTATGATAAAAATAATAGATGAGGAGTCAAAAAATAAATGCTTTAAAATGCAGTCCCTAAGCCAAAAAAAAAAGGAGGAGCCTTCGCATCTTGAGGCTAACAAAAGGGAAGTAATCCAAACGTTCTACATAGGACTGAGCAGAGGAAGAAGAAGGCTGGAAAGGTTTGGAACCCAATCCAGGTGGAAGAGGAGGGAAAAGAGTTGGCATTTCAAATCTGAGCTCCAAATAATTGAAGCACAATAGGAATCCGTAAAGCAGCAGATGAGGGTTCCAGGGAAAAATAAAGCATGAAGCAGCATGACAGATAATAGAGATGAAATAATACTATTACCAAGACCAGACTCAGAGACTGATTACAGCAGGGATGGAATGGCAAAGTACTGAGCTGTGCCCGGGCTTCCTCTCCCTTGACTGGGGCTCAGATGTCCTGTAAGCTGGCTCCAGCTCAATTTGTAACCTATAGTGTAACCAAGAAGAAACATTTTCACACCTGAGTCTACCTCTCCTAAATGAGACAGCCACTTCCTTCCAGAAATTCTCTGGGGACTATTAGGACATAAAAGTGAAGCTCTATGGAAAAGTTCCTTTTCTTTCTACTGCATCCCTCTACTTCCCACCTATAATTCCGTATCTACAGTGAATTCTCCATGAACAATAGAGGTTAACACATAAATCATTTGCACTGGACTTAATGATTTAGATTACATTTTCTCTGCCAGCAGATCGACCTTCTCAAGAATAGCTTTCTAAGGCTAAAGACATCTTTCGTGTCACTAGCACACAGTCCCATTGGAGGGGATCTGAGGAGTCCAGGCAGCCAGAGTAAGTCACCCTGAAGATAGGATTAACATGGCATGTTACACAAATTCATAAACTGCAATGGGAAAATTTGTGTCATTTGGATGACTAATTGTTGATTTTTCTACCAGGATTATTTATTTTCACAGGCCCTGCTTCAGGGAACAGTAACCTGAAGAACAGAGGTTAACAGAGACAATGAAGGTGACTAAATTAGTATTCATGTCACAAATTTGCAGGTCTCTATCTGTGAGTCTGGGGCATTGCAAGCCAAACCAAATATACATTATTCACTGATTACTCATTTTTGAAAATTACTTGGTACTCTTCTTTACACAAGCATGGTTAGCAAAGCAAGGCAGGTATGTTAATTATATGTATATGTTCAGTTTTATGATAAATATAAAACAGCTAGAGGCTGGACTCCAAATGATGTACATAATAACAGCCTAATGGTAAATGTTTTTAATGCAAAAGGTAAATTCTCAGTTCAAGGATTTTTGCTTTGCATATAGCACCATATAATAACACAATGCGTGAATTCATTATTTTTCCTTGACTCAAATTTTATATGTTTTATAATGATCCATTTCCACTCAATAAATTGTAAATGTATTTTCTCTTCCTCAATTTTCTCAATAAGATTTTCCTTTCTCTAGCTTACTATTTTTGTAAGAATACAGTATATAATACATTTAATATATCAAATACGTGCTAATTGTTTGTTGTTGTTGTTGTTGTCACTTTGTTTTGTTTTGATTTTTGAGACAGAGTCTTGCTCTGTCACCCAGGCTGGAGTGCAGTGGTGCGATCTCGGCTCACTGCAACCTCCGCATCCCGGGTTCAAGCGATTCTCCCGCCTCAGCCTCCCAAGTAGCTGGGATTACCAGTGCCCACCACCACACCAGGCTAATTTATGTATTTTTAGTAGAGATAGGGTTTCACCATGTTGGCCAGCCTGGTCTCAAACTCCTGACCTCAGGCGATTCGCCTGCCTTGGCCTCCCAAGTGCTGGAATTACAGGTGTGAGCCACCGTGCCTGGACAATTGTTTATGTTATCAGTAAGACTTTCAGGCATCAGTAGGCTATTAATAGTTAAGTTTTTGGGAGGTCAAAAATTATATGCATTTTCTTTTTTACTGTACAGAGTTGGTACCCTTAATCTACATGTTCAAGAGTACAGGCTTAGTTTTATTTAAGTAAATAGAAAAATAAAGATTTATGATGAAAAGAAAAAAGGAAAGAAGGAGAAGAGGAAAAAGATCTGAGGATGACATTGCTCTTTACAACAATATTTATGTTTTTCTTAAAAAACAATGTATCTTCATATAAAACTAAATATCCTCTTAACCATATGATCCAGCAATCACATTCCTTGGTATTTATTCAAAGACATTTTAAAATTTATGTCTATAGAAAAGCCTGCATGTGGATATTTATAGCAGCTTTATTCATAATTGCCAAAACTTGGAAGAAACCAAGATGCCCTTCAATAGGTATATGGATAAATAAACGGTTGTACATTCACATAATGGAATACTATTGAATGATAAAAAGAAATGAGCTATCAAGCCATGAGAAGACATGAAGGAAACTTAAATGCATATAACAATGTGAAAGAAGCTAATCTGCAAACCCTACACACTGTGTAATTCCAACTATATGACATTTCCAGAATATGACATTATGGAAAAGGCAAAATGATGGAGATGGTAAAAATATTAATGGTTGTGAGAAGTTTGAGACAGCAGGGATGTAGGGTATGGTGGTGAATAGGCAGAACACAGAGGATTTTTAGGGCAGTGACAATGCTGTGTGTGATACTATAATGATGTATCATTACACATTTGCCCAAGCACATAGAATGTACAACAAACACTGAGAGTGAATTCTAATGTAAACTATAGATTTGATGTGATTATGATGTGTCAATGTAGGTTCATCAGTTGTAACAAATGTACCACTCTGGTGGGGGATGTTGATAGCACGAGTGGCTAGGCATGGGTGGGATCATTGGGTGTATGGGAAATCTCTGTACCTTCCTTTCAATTTTTCTGTGAACCTACAACTGCTCTAAAAGAATAAAGACCTTAAAAATAAAACAACAGTGCTCTTTTAAATGGCACAACCACTTAAACATTTAAATTATTTTACAAATTGGTTTTATAATTCAATGCATATCACATTAACCTTTTTCAAGACTGTCTTGTATGAAGTGAAACATATTCACAAACACACACATACATACACAGACACATATATTCATACAGATATATGACCACATTGGTGTATGTGTATGACCACCAATGTGGTCAAATATGTGTATGATAGATACTGGATCAAAACTGCCAACTCTCAATTATCCATCTTTATAAAAATAATCAGAACAAAGATAATTGAAACAGTAACCATAACTTTTTAATTTTTGTGTTTTTATATACAGTCATGTGTCACTTAACATTGGGATACATTCTGAGAAATGTGTTGTTAAGTGATTTTATTGTGCAAATATCAAAGAGTGTACTTACACAAACCTATATGATATAGCCTAGTACGCACATAGGCTATATGGTGTAGCCTATTGCTCGTAGGCTACAAACCTGTACAGCATGTTATTACTGTACCAAATACTGTAGGCAATTATAACACAATGATGTGTTTGTGTATTTAAACAAATCTAAACATAGAAAAGGTACAGCAAAAAATACTGTATTATAATCTTATGAAATCATTATTATATATACAGTCTTTCATTGAGACAAATGTTGTAATGTGGTACATGACTGTAATTTTATTTTCTAGGAAACACATTAATATTACTGATTAAATTTCATTTTGATGATATTATAAAAATACCAGTTGAGCCATGAAGAAGATGGCTCTGAAGCAGACTAAAGAATAAGGGGAAAAAATCTGGACAGGTATCATTCATAAAATAGATGTGCTTTTTCTAGATAAAAGAGAGTTGCAAGGACATTCTCTGGTAGAGAACTGCTTGGATAATCCACCTACCAAGAGCTGGGGAATTTCTATGAAAAGACCTTACTCTTGGAATCACTACTTTTCCTTCATGCTTTTTTCCTGCAAGCAAGTTATTTGTGTATCCCTTCTGCCCTAAGCTGTCTAGTAAGTTGAAACCATTATAGCATGTGGCTCTTTCAGGATATGAGACACATGTAGTTGGATAACTCCAAGGTTACTGCATACATTCGCCTATCTCAGGCTAAACTATTGTGGTGAAAATAATCCCTGCCTTTTGAAATCCCTACCCTTGCATAATCTCCTCAACTTGAGTGTGGGTGGGACCAGTGACATGCTTCTAATCAATTGAATACAAAGTTGACAAGCTGTAACACTTGTGATTATGTTACAAAAGATTGTAAAATTTACTTGCTGAGAGCCTCTTTGTCTTGTTGGCTTTGAAGAAACAAGCTACTATAGGTGAGCTTCCCAATGGAGCAGACTATGTGGCAAGGAAGTAAGGGTGGTTTCTGTGCAACATCCAGCATAAAAACTGAAGCCCTCAGTCTGACAGTCTTTTGGAACCAAATACCAACAACCATGTGAACTTGGAAGTGGACCTTCCCCAGTCAAGCCTTCAAACGAGAACACATTCCTAACTGACACCTGATTATAGCCTTACAGATGACCCAGCTAAGCATTGCCTAGAATCCTGACCCTCAGAAACTGTAAGATTATAAATAAGCATTGTTGTAAGATGCTATATTTATAGTAATATTATTATACAACATTAGAAAACTAATACACACATAAGCCAGGCTTTCAAAATTATGTTTCTTTTCCTGGATTAGATGCACTTTAATCTCAGAGAGAGTAGAATATGTTTCCTCAGATTTTTTTTCTTCTCTAAGAAACAAGATTTTTATTTTTTTATTTTTTTGGTCTGGGGTAGGACCCCATAGGAGCTGGGTCAAAACTTCTCTTTTTCTATTGTCTTCAAATCCTC
The DNA here is from genome assembly GCF_029289425.2 of Pan paniscus. Taxonomy (NCBI): domain Eukaryota; kingdom Metazoa; phylum Chordata; class Mammalia; order Primates; family Hominidae; genus Pan; species Pan paniscus. Next base: position 72,975,610 of record NC_073249.2, read on the forward strand.
TGGGTTGTGCCCATAAAATTGCCCTAATCTGAATTGCATATTTCCTACACTTTCCCAAAAGTCCAAAGTATCTTTACAATTTTCCCCTTGGTAACCTACTTCATCAGGTTTCCCCAGCTTGCCTGTATTACTTGGAGCCTGAATTTACAAGTCATCATTTCCTCAAAACAAATATGCCCGTTCACATAAGTAGATGTAAAATACAGCTGTTATTTGATTATTCCAGGGGGCTAGTTAAACTCTTGTTACCTGAATCAAAATATGGTTTGAGAGAGGGTGGCAGGATTTCTTGAAAAGTAGTAGACATGAATCGATTTCTGAAATAGTTCACCATTTATATAATAGAAGCTTTCCTTCCCAGAAACAAGTTACTTGGATTCCAGTCTTACTTTTGCTAATCCCAAATAAAGTAAATTTGTGCCCTTGAGTCTCAGTTTCCTCAGCTGAAAAATTATTCCTGTTCCATTGAGTCACTTAAATGGTTTTTGAACAACAGTCTATCTCTTTCTATACACAAACGCACATGAATACACACATGCAAACACACACACTACACATATAATGAGAGTGAGAACAAGCGAGAGAAGAACCCCAGTTTCCATATGGATATTTATTTTAAAAGATTAATATCTTATTCAATTTTATATTAGAACACCTGGCTTTGATAAGTTATAGTTCAAGGCAAACCTTAGAACCCACTATGATTTTACATTTGTGAGTATCTGTTACTTGTTTTCCATCTCAATCAGAATGTGTATTTATACTGAATAAACTAACAAAGTATTTACACTTTATGTTGGTCTTTGCTTCAGTTCAAAACATTAAAAAAATATGAATTTCTAATTAGCTCAAATCTATTCAGAAATTATATTTAAAAATAGTATTCGCCTGTAGTCCCAGCTACTTGGGAGGCTGAGGCAGGAGAATGGTGTGAACCCGGGAGGCGGAGCTTTCAGTGAGCCAAGATCGAGCCACTGCACTCCAGCCTGGGCAACAGAGCGACACTCCTGTCTCTAAAAAAAAGAAAAAAAGAAAAAGAAAAACAGTATTGAAGCCAGGAAGGAACTCCTGTGTGGAACGCGAAAGACACAGAGAACAGGGGTTTCCTCTTGGTTATTTGACAAGACTTTCTCTGCTGGTTATCAACTTATTGCCTCTCAGTTCCAAATCCACCCTTCATTGCCCTGCTTTATGATACTAGAGCTGGACCATGAAAACATTTCTCTTTACCAGCTAGCATGTCACTTTTTTCTTCAGTAGATGGCACTGGAGAGACATTGCAGGATGAAGAGGCTTGCCTTCATTCCTATGCGCTTTCCCGTCCTTGCTTCTCCAGCCATGTGTGGGACAACCAGTGGTGCTCACCACCTAGTGAGTTTCAGGGACACTCCACATGTCCCAGCAAGTCTTATCAGCATCTTAGCTGGCTTCTCAAAAAGTCTCAGTGGCACCCCTGTGGATGTCTCCCATCAAGTTTCATTAGTGCCCAGTGGGGAGACTCCCAGAAAGTTCCAGCAGCACCACAGTGACAGCTTTCCAGAAGTCCCAATTGTGTTCCAGAGGCAGCTTCTTCATGAGCTTTTACCTGCACCCCAGTGAGCATTTTCTGACTACCAGCCCCATTCCATTCTGTAGAACCTTCACAAACTTCTCTGCCACACAATGTTCCACAGCTGCACCTCCTCCAGTGAGATCTGAACCTCAGCTTTGGGTTGGGAGCCTCTTCCACATTTGTTCCTTTCTTGGATACTCTTCTATCACTCATAAAAGTAATGGTTGCTCCCTTTATCAATCATTCTTTTATTTGTTAGAGTTCTCCCTACCCTTTAGTAGTTAATTCCATTACTGGTTAATAATTACTTTTATGAAACTTCTCTATTTTAATTACTGTGTCCTTATTGGATCCCAACTGAGATGGGATGGTACTGGGGTTAATAGTACAAGACAGATTCACAAGGATGGGATTTGGGGACAAGTTTGATTGTGCCTTTGGTCTTGAGTACAATCATTGGGATATGGGATGCTAGTAATCCACGGAATCCAGCAGCATCACTATTTCTCAAGCTGCCATGTTTGGTTTATTGTGATGAAGAGCCAACTGAAAAAATGTCTGCTGTATTTGACTGTAGGTGGGCTGCACACCACTGGCCAAGCATGTCACAGCAACAGAAGAGAAGAAATTACACCAGAAACAGCAGAGAAAACCCCTCCTCCTGCATTGTCTATCTAGCACCCTCTACTGATGATGTGTAACATGATGCCCGTTGGCAAAGGATAAATAGTGATAAAAATCCAGCTCTACTATTACAATATATGTGAAGAGGGTGGATTTGGAACCAAGAGGCAACAAACAAATTGACTGATAACTAGCACACCTGATTGGCAAAAAATAAAGATGGGGAATACTGTGAAAATTGCCACAGGTGGTACTCCAACCTGGTATTAGAAGGTGTTACAAATCTCACATGTATTATTTTCAGTCAATCTCACAAGAATACTATAAGGTCATTTCTCTTGGCTTCCCATTTAAATACTAACAATATAGAAATATATGAAAATTATTATCAATACCAAAAACCAAGATTGGCAACCAAAATCTGTAAGGATTTTCTCTTGATTGAAAAAAATATTGGAGTTAAATTGAGAAACATCATTGGAAACCAAAGCATGTACTTTTTGTTTCCTGAAAAAGAGAGAATAGTAATGAAGCCATACTAAAAGAAAAACACAGATCATTCTTTCTTCATTTCCTGGCCCCTGTAAAGACGAGAAAACTGGGCCCTGTTTTTCATGGGTCAGAGATCTGTTCTCCAGTCATTATTCCCATCAGTACTACCTTTTCTTTACTCATTTCAGACTTCAGGTTAGGAAGTATAGAGGTCTTAGTGAGGTAGGGTGGGGTGTGGAACCAGTGGCAAAAGCCGTTATATATTGGGAGATATATGTCCTAAAGGTAAAATGCTACTGAGTCCTAAAGAATCCTAGAGGTTTGAGGATCATGGGATAAACTTTTGGAATAAAATCTTGGAGTAGTTGGACATGGCAAAATCTGAAAGCTTTGTAAACAGTGCAGTGAAGCTATGTGCCTGGGGCTCACTGGCAGCAAAGACAGAGAAAGGTTAAAAATAAAAGAAAGGCAAATATTTATCAAACAAATACAAACAAAAGGAAGGCAGGGACAGACATTTTAATTCCAGAAAGAGTAGAATACAAAGCCACAGGCATTTAAAGGGGTAAAAGGATTGGCAAGATGTATGATCCTAATAAAGATAAAAGGCTCACAAAAATTATATACTTAACTATCTAATATCAAATTATATAAATCAAAAACTGTTTGGAATACAAGGGAAAAATGAAAGAAGCACAATTGCATAAAAGGTTGACACCACATTCTCAACCAGGTAGATTGGGAAATCTATGCAGATTGAAGAAAAAGTGTAAATGCTGTAAAGAGATGAGTAGAGTAGTCAAAAGTTTCAATTATGGTCATCAATCCATGTCCTGGAAAAGGAGATAATGTTCTGTATCTTTTGAAGATTCAGCACTCATAGATCTTATGGATATATTATCAGGTAAGTCACAGAAGTTACAATCAATTTTTTCATTTTATCCACGTGATTGGAAGAACAAAATTCGATTGGAGAAACCACATGCCCATCAGAAATTCTTGCCTACTGTTAAACTTTTCTATCTTGACCTTGTAAATTCCCAAAGTAGAAAGAGTCCTGTTTGTCTGTAAACTAATTCACTCACTTAGGTATGTTAACATATTGGTGTCTGGGTTATATTTTAGACACACTGCAAATCCCATTACATTAATAAAATAGATAGTTTCCACTTCCCAAAGCCATCAACACAATCCTGGGATGGTTGGAGGTTTGCCTGATCCTGATACTGTGGCAAGTTGCACAGAACCTATCCCTAAAGTGGCCAGAGCTGGAAACAACTGGAGGGTAAGAATGAATTAAGCTCTTCTTGAGCACTGGTGGCCAAAATCAGGAAAACGAAACTTGGTTTTCAAGACTAAAGGGTTCATGATCAGTAGAATAAGCCCAAAGGGTCATAAACTGGGTAGTCATCATAACAGAGTGAGAAACAAGACTGAGACAGAACCAAGTTAAAGGAACCAGGGAATGAAGAAAGAATAACCTGTTTCCGTCTCCTCTTTTAGTATGGCTCTATTCTTTAAATGCATTTTTTTTCCAGAAAACAAAAACCGTGCATGCTTTGATTTCCAATTATGTTTCTCAATTTAACCCCAGTACATTTGTAATCAGGAGGAAATCCTCACAGATTCTGGCTGCCAGGCTTGCTTTTTCATTTTGATAAGAGTTTTCGTATTCTTCTGTGTTGTTAGTAGCTAAGTGGGAAGCAAGGAGAAATTACTTTGTCCAAGACAAAGATCATGAACATCACTGGAGAGGCTGACTTAGGTTTACTGGCTTTCATCTGAGATTCTGTGGGCCAATCAGGTTGGTTTTAAAGTGCAGTGTTGCAGGAGGGATGGGCCACTGGTCATTAATGTTTAAATACAAAATGGATAACACATATTCTACTGGCAGGCATCTGTCAGCTCTCCCCTGCCCATGTAAGTATCAGTGGAATTCAGGTCATAAGGGGTAAGAAGGAGGTAGCCAGGAATCCCTCTCACTATGCCCAGAATTTGAGGGTTTTATATCGTGGTGCCTCTACATATACAACTGTGACAGACACAGGCTGCAAAAACACTTTGACTCTTTGAGAATACATAGGGATTTAGGTTTCAGTTATATTCACAATTAAAGTATATGGGATTTACTAGGCTCCCCGTATATCAAAATTTACTACATTGCACTGATTTGCTGGCTGACAAGGAAAAGTCAATTTGCATGGCTCCTGTCAGTCACATGTGGTTTGGAAATGCTTATGCATTCCAGATACACAGTGTAAACTGGAGAATCATATCCTATTTCTCCTGGTTTGCATGCATGCATATGAAACTTGTTTTTCCCACAGTGCCACATGAGAAGAAGTGAAGAACTAGCGACAATAATTACAATTAATCAACTTCTTTGTTGAGACTTCACAGCTATGACTGTAAGGGGAATTCTTGTTCCTCATGTCTAGAAAGGCTGTAACTTCTACTTTTTTTTTTTCTTGTTCAGTTCTGTTCATGGAGCATTTAGAGATAAAGTCGGCAACTGTCATCCAAAACAGTTTCTCATACCTACTATGTGCTAGGCCTTCTGTAGATATTCAGAGATAGTGAGCAGAATTATCCACTACAGGAAGCTCAGAGTTTAATGAGAAAGAACAACAAGTAAATAAATAGTTATCACCCAATGTGACAGCTGCTTTTGCAGAGTTTGCATTATGCAGTATGTCCTATGGGAACAGGGAGGAATCCGTTTGCCAAAACTTCACAGAAGGTGAATCTTGATGGTAGAGTATGAGTTGAAGTGAAGAAAGATTAGAAGGCAGTCAAGAAAGTAGGAACTATGTGCAAAGCTCACCAAGAACACATGTTTCAGGGACCTGAAAGAAATGCTGTATGGCTTAAGGCCAGAGGTAGAGCCAGTAGAGAATATAATTTGAAAATATATGAGATAGAGGCCATAATTCTAATAAATGTTATTTTAATAGTCTACATTCTTGTGTTAATATTTGGAGGCATTTGTTTACTAAGAAAGAAGACTTTAAAGTTGCAGATGAACTAGTTAACCTTATGACATTCATTACCCCTTACTGTTTCTCCCTTTCTAACACTTAGAACAATACCTGGCATGTAGTTAATGCTCAGTTAACATAAACTACTATTACTGGCCCCCAGAGATTCATGCCCCTATGCCAACCCCTCCCCTTGGGTATGGACTGAACTTACTGACTCATTTCTAATGAATAGAATATGCCAGAAGTAATGGACTGTCACTTCCAATATTATGTTATAAAAAGACTGTGGCTTCCTTCTTGGGTAGTCTCTCACGTGTTCACCGTCTCTGGCTCTCTTTCTGTCTTGGATCACTGGCTGCCATGTCACAAGGACACTCAGATAGCTGCGGAGAGGCCTGCTTGGCAAGGAATTGAGCACTTCTGTGTGAGCATGCTCACTGCCAGCACTTATGAGTGAGCTTGGATGTGGATCTTCTGAGGCCTGATAGTAGCCACAGGAGTGAGCTTGGAAGTGAATTCTCCAGCTCTGCTTGAGGTTTGAGTAACTACAGCCTTGGCCAACAGCCTGACTACAACCTCATAAGAGATCTTAAGCCAGAGATACCCGGCAAAGCTGCATCCAGATTCCTCACCCTCAGAAACTGTGAGATAATGTTTATGGTGTTCAGCCATTGACTTTTGGTATAATTTGCTATACAGCAATAGATAACTAACATAGTACACCAGTACTCTCTACTCCCATCCCTGTGAGGTCTGAGTATCTGGGATGCCTTGAATGAGCTTTGTGGCACCAGAATTTCTTTTTGGTGATGGAGCACTTCTTGGAACCCCAGCTTTTGTCACTAGGATCATAATCACCTAGTAACAAGTAAGCGATCTCACCTCCCTTGCTGAGGAATGAACCCTGTCACCTGTAGTCCCACTCAATTGATTAGACCATGCATAGAGTGATTCTAGCCCAAATGCAGAATAGATTATTGTGTTTGGGAGGCTCCTTCCCCTAACGTTGGGCACACCAACACTGTGAGTACAATCCTTCCAATAGCTGCTGCTGAGATGCTAGTGAACCTCATAGCCACATCTGTCTAGAGGATGACAATCACAGACATCCACAGAAAGACATATGTAGCTAATGCATTTCCTATTTCCACATATAATTCTAAATGATTATATGACACACCCTAGCAAGCAATTGTTAAACTTGCTATATACACTGTCCAGGTGGAAAGAAGTGGAAAAATATACATTGCTTAAGGAACATTGAGTTTTTGGCAGAGAATTTTTGGCAGTTTATATAACAATGTTGATTTGAAGTTGGTGGTTTTATATGTAAAAAAGATGTTAAGACCTTGTAAAGACATTAAATATTTACATAAAAATTATGGTCAGCTAAGGAAAGAAGAACAAAATATAAAACCCAAGTATGCCTTCCACAAATTATTCTTTGCTTGCTTCCTATGTCTTTTTAGTAGTTCCTAAATTCATTTTTCAGTTAGTGATTGAGCAAACACTCTATACATAACACTATGTAAATGTGAGCCAATCATTAGAGCCACAAGAAAAGGAAACAAAAGAAAGAAAGGGAAGTTTGTACCTCTGTCCCTGATGATTCTGCCCCTCGTCCTCTGAGATGCAGTTACTGGGAGCCGAAAGACCAACGCGGGAGAATGTCCTTAGAGCCACAGCTGAGATGCCGACCCGTGGGGATGAGAAATTCAGCAGCACTGAGGTGGTATGGTGGAAAAGGACATTCTGGTGATGGGTCACATTGATAATCAGTGGATTATGCTGGCATGACAGTCCATAGGTTCCTGAAGATAAACAGAGATGAATCATATTTTCAGCCATTGTTAGTACCATGTTTCCATATCTTGTATTCATTTTATCCTCTTAATAGGTGTATGATGCCAAAACCTAGATGTATGATGTAGGCAAGATCCCAGACAACATAAAAGACAGACATCAAGCTGACTTCTGGGTCTACCGGGTTGTCCTCTAGTGACCCTAAAGGGATATTTGTCAGACTCACCAAGAGAGTGGTTGCTTCCACGGACATCGGTCAGGTAGAGAGTCACTGTCGGCTGCTGATGCTCTCCGGGAACTAGGCCATCAGTTGTCAAAAAAATAAAAATTGCTCTGGCCTCTCCTGGTCTATTGAAACACACCTAAGCATAAGCACATTTATGTATAAGTCATTATTTCCATTGAGCTATCAAGACATGTGCTATACAATTTTTATTCTTCTTAGAGAGCTCACTATTTATAAAGTAAGAGCTTCCATTTTTTTTATAAATGCTAAAAATATGGAGTAGACACAGAAAGGTATTCAAGGTTGTATCAAACAACAAGATCAAATGGAAAGAAGATAATTTTCAGATGCTGAACATCCTATCTTTTTCTGAGACTGATACCTGAACTGTTTTTTTTTACTTGACCCTGTCTTTCTTTAAATTTCTGAAAACAATCATTTAAAGAAACCATTGCCAGAGACAATAAATGACTGCAGAGCCAGTGCAATAAATATCTCCTTATTGCCAAAGTGAAAACAGTGGAGAAGAATCATCAAACTAGCATCTTGCTCTAAATGGTTCCAAGTTCTGAACTGCCATGTCTAGTTATCTTTCCCCATCTTCCTATCTCTCCCCAAAATTTTTATCAGAACCTCTCACATAGCATGTGAACTCTGACATGGGAGATATGCTGTTGCAGAGTCTCTTGCTTCTGAAATTAGAATCTGCCAAACTGTTTATTCTTATGTGTCTTCCTGGTGCATCAAGCATGTATACCCAGTCCCCGGCCAGGAAAATAAGCCAACAATGGGACACAGGAAAATTCATGTATCACTCAGGAATGTCCCTAGATGGTTAGGGTGATTAACACTAAAACAGACTTTCAGAGTGAACTATGGAAGTGTTTTCCTTAGAAATCCTTTGATAGAAAAGAAAAGAAAAGAAAAGAAACATCTTAGAGAGTTTGGAAGATGAAGAGCAGATTCTTGCTACTGCTGAGAGTCCAGTGTTCATCTTCCACACTGGACTTATTTGATATGGTAATTCTACTTTTGTTTTATTTCCCATAGCTGAATATTTCCTTAATTTCCATTGAGAATAAATCCCAACTTTCCCTGGTGTTATATGGGTGTTGTATGATCAGAATCTGGAACTGAACCTTACAAAGTTCTACGTGCATTTCTATAGCTTTTTATCAGGTTCTAAGGGTGATGAAGCTCCAGGAAAATTGTTCCCAGTGTAAAAGCAGGGTACAACATCTAATGACAGGGCCTTCCTCTAAAAGTGGGGAGCAGGAGAGTAAAACATGTTTTCATTTTAACAAGAATTCTTCCTTGTCCACAGACTCATTTTTCCTGAGCCTTGGCAGTATGTTTATAGAGTTCATTTGCACTGCTGGCTTAATTAGGATGATTTTATGATTTTCAGTGGTCAAAGCAGCATGGCTCTCCCTTCTTTCTCTCCTTCTTTGAGGGAAAGACCAGTCACACTCTCTCTTTTTACAGTGTCTTTTCCCCCCTTTTTATTTCTCCTCTTTGAAGTAACAAACGTTTCTTCATAACTTAAGAAACAACCAGACCCAAGATTACACTTGCCATATGAAGTCCTTTGTCCCTGTCTGGATGAGGGCTAGACATGAAACACACCCTAAGGTAACCAAGAGCCCAATTCAGTGCCCTCAGCTCCAGCAGCAAATGACATCAAAGCCCCCTGGGAATTTCCATAACCTCTTCCTTTTCATACACCACAAAAGAAACCTGAGTACTAGAAGAAAGTTCTGTGTCATTTTCTGAGCCAGGAACAGAATCCAAACAAGTACCTGGTGGCTTTACCCCATTAGTACTCAGGCATGAAGAGTAGGGTGGCTTCAACAAGGAGGAAACCCAGCCTTCCCACTTTCTGTTGGATCCCAAAATAGATACCCACCTTAAGCTAGTTAATAAAGGTAGGCCTTATGGTGTAAGTGTCTACCTTTTGAACGTCGCTGCCTAAACCTCCAACCTATTTTTCATCTCCTAGCAATATGCCTCCTTGCTCCAAGGGTCTTTGAATATCAAATCACTTTGCCTGTTCCTGGTGGCAAGGTCTCTGTGCCATGATTTGTGGGAAGAAGTTATGCCAGGATTTCCAGGCCATGGCTTAAGTAGGAAAACCTCAGATGAGGCTTACAAAGGAGACACAGGCAGAGAGGAGTCTTAGGCTACACAAAGCAGAGACAAGTGTTTGATCAAGTTATGGAATGCTGAGTCTTGTGCATTTCCTTTCACAGTGACACAGAAAGGTAGCCAAGTTTCATTCATTCGGACCCCATGTATGTTCACAACAGCAACTAGCACAAGAAAGTGTGAACCCTCATATAACTGCTGGATCTTCAAAAATAGAAACCAGCCTGAATCTGCATGTACATGTATAATAAATTCAAGCAGAGGCAAAAGGAACCCACTAAATTCACAGTTCTAGAGAGAGAGAGAGTAAGCCAGGCAGAAACCCTGAGTTCGATTCTTGGATTGTTCTTTATTTGCTGGTAAATTTGAGCAACATATCTCTCTTCTCTGAGCCTAGGGTTTCTCTTTTCTGCTACTAAGAAATAGAGATGTTACCGACAGCTTGACTATGGCTATTAAATGAAATCAGGTAAAAATACATAGAATGGTGACTATTATTTAGTAAGAATTCAGTGTTCGATAATTTGTATTTCCAAAAAAAAAATTAGTGTATTTACAATGTAGGAAAAAGGTAAAAAAAATAAAAATTTAAAACTAAACATATTTGTATATTTTAATATAGAGGGAATTATGATTTTCTGAAATGTATAGCCTAAAAAATTTCATATATGCTATTTTCAGTTGATACTTGTAGAAATGTGAACTGGCATTCCAAGATCTGCTTCCATGGAAATGATCAATATTGTAGGCTCTTGGTATCTCTACTTTATAAATTGAGTCTATGAAAAATACATTATACTTTAAAATAAATATATAATTTTTCTTGCAGGCTTTTCAGAAATTTAGTTTAAAATGTATTTATTAAAAATCTACTTTTGCTGTACATAAGGACATAGAAACTTCTAGAATTGGCACTGCAATTTAGAAATCCTTTCAGATTATTTATTATTTAAATATATTTATTTTTAAGTTGCTCTTTCCACAACCAAGTAACAAATATATATGTATATATGTGACTTTAAATATAAATATATTTATATATTTTATAAGATATATATTTTAAAATATATAAATATACATTTTAACATACATAAAATATATATAAATATATATTTTTACATATACATTTGTGACTTGGCTGTGGAAAGAGCAACCTTAAAAATATATTTAAATGAGGAATACATACATATATATAGAGAGAGAATACATTTTATACAGGAATACAAGGAATTGTACAAAAGAAATACATTATATATATAGAGAGAGTCCAGACTATTTTTGCTTTATTAGAGATAAATAATGAATTTATTCTCCTAGACATGAAAGACAAGCAGAAACATCAGGAAGACAGTTTGACAGTAGGAAGCTCTATGCCTGTGTCACCTTTGCCACTGCAAGTATGACACTCTTCTGATCACTCCAAATGCATGCTTGTGAACAGCTGTCCTCTTAATGACAAAGCTCTCCTAAAAGACCCCTTAGGAGCTACTCAGATCTGAGATGTGCATCATTGATGCCCCATAAGAAAAAATCAAAGTGCTGGAAAGTCAAAAGAATTATTAGCTATATCTAACATTTTACTATTCATTTTAACAAAGAGATTACTTTCATATATTACATGCACAATGTAAAATTAATTTAAGCATGTGTCTTGCAAGGAAGAAAAACTTTAGCTAGATATCAGGTAGGAGACAAGTACTGTTAGAAAAGCAAGTGATTCTCAGGTCTGAGAATTGGTATCATGATAGAGGGATTGCTAGTGAAATTAGCTTAGTGAATTCATTACAAAATATTTTGAAACAAAGAGAAAATGAACAAAAGATGGGTAGACAGATAGAGATAGACAGATAGACAGACAGATAGATATAGATAGATAGATAGATAGATAGATAGATAGATAGATAGATAGATAGATAGATTCTGAGAGATGGGAAAGCCAGTCTCACACACTCAGTTGATTTTTCATCCAAAGACTGCATGTTAACTACGCAATCTAACCATTGGCCACTGGTGAGGGGTAAGATTGAAAGAAAGTGTCTCTGATGTAGAACTGTTTGGGCTTAAGAAATCCCCCTTCAATCTGCCTGCTGGGCACAGACACACTCAATATGCTCCCAAGCCAAGCATTTCAACTTCCAGGTCATCCTTTGTGGCGCTCACTGGATAGCAGATTCTGAAACTATACCACAAACTTGAAAAGAATCTTCTCTGAGGTTTTAAAATGCTTTTGGTTACTGGATTGTTGTTTTCTTCTGTGCCTTTTCATTTTCACTCATCTATGGCACTTCCTGATTCCACAGGGAAACAGAAGACCTTAGACCAGAAGAAAAGTAGGCAGGCATCACCTTCTGTTTGTATAGCACTTCACAGTTTGCCAAGCCTGATTACAGGCTTTGCTGGTGGGTCCACTGCGCTCATTGTGATTTTATTCCTTTTTGATATTTTTGAACAACAGTAGCCTCAAGATATAAAGGATATATTACACAAGAGGAAACTAGGATTCTGAAAGCTTAAGTGGCTTTCCCTAGGTAAATGCTAGAGAGGAAGGAACTCGGTTTTTCCCAATTTAAGCTCTGTATTATGTTGACTGAACCAATGTTCTTAGTTTGGGGTAAGCAGGAAATCATAGATTAGAAAACTTATTGATGTTTGTGCTTTTACTCCCCCCAGAAATAAAGTCACATAATCTCTTAGTCATAAAAGCTTTACACAATTTTAAGGGGGCTGACAGACACTTTTAAAAGCCATTCGTGGTCCAATTAGAGGTTGAGAGAAATCAGATTAAGAATGCTTGCACTATTGATTGAACCACATTACTTTTTTATAGGTGAAGAATTATCAAATATTGGCAATTTCTTCTGGTTCAACCTAATACTATTGCTATCTGTGTGGACTTCTGAAATTTTGTCGAGGAAGAGTTTAATAATCAAAGTTTCAAGGGATCTTACCTGAAATCCAAATCTAATGGATGAAGGGGGGATATAAGGCAATGAGCTGCCATGGTTGTCTCCATGATTGAGGATGTGGGTCAAAATGGGTAGGTGTGATTGGAGCCTGTTTTTACTTTCTTCTGATGTTTGAGCCCCTGCCCACCTTTGTATGGCTAAAACCCAGCTGATTTCCTGAGTTATTCCTTCATAGTATAAGAAAGGCTACAAACACATCATGAGTTTGCGTGTGTGTGTGTGTGTGTTTCAGAAGGGTGAGATCAACTCATAATTTTTTGAAATGAAGGGGGAACCACTATAATCCCACCCGAACTAGGGGTAGACATTCAACAATGTATGATTTGTCAAGTCCATGGAAGGGGGTTAGATCAGAATCAGACGACTGGCTGAATTCTTTCTGAGAGCATGTCCTCAAACTGTGATTTTAGACACCAAGGCTAAGTCTGCAGAGATTCTGTGTTAGAAGAGCTTATAGAACTTGGAAGGAGTGTCAGAAAGAGACAAAGTCAAATTTGTATTGGGTACTGTGATGTGTCAGCTGCATCCCCTCTTTCATGACTCTGGCATTCAGCTCATTGGAAAGAATCTTTCCAGAAGCTGCCCTCAGAGGGGGGAAAATACCTCTCTATACAAGGCCATGCCATTTTCCTGGAGTGGGAGGTGGAGTGGACAGGCAATGTCCAATAATCTTTTGGTTGGGGTGAGTGGTATACAGAGTGGGGCAACTCTGAAGGGCCATCCCAGCTCTCTGTGGGATGCTGACACCTGCCGGGGGCTGTTTCAGTTCTCCTTTGTCTGTTCAATGCTAGTTCTTTCACTCCTCCACAGATCTTGCTCTGAGTCAGGTTCTCAATAAACTATCTGCTGGCAAATCCTCCTCTCAGTCTGAATCCTGGAGAAACCCATTTAAGACAAAGCCTGACATTGAGAAAAGGTGTTATGGAACATAGCTGGAGAGGATTCTTTCAGGAACAAGAATGCATAAGCAAAGAAAGAAATGAGAGCATTCCCCAGCTGGGTAGGATTCTATCGTGGATAAAAAAACATTGCTATCCCAATTATTCATGAGTCTGTGAAGTTGCCATGTCTGGGACTGGAAAAAGCTTTCATGTAAAAATCAATAAAAAGATTAGTAACAATGAAACAGGAAAGAGGGAAATGAGTGCTTTACCCTCAGAATAAACTATTGACCCACTGAGAATTGGAGCTCCTCTGTCAGCGCACTCAGTTAGTTTTTGATGGAAATGAGATTCATGTACACACAGTCATCTGTGCTTTTGCAGGATTCCCACAAAATGCAGGGATCCACATAGATTCATTTTCCAAACAACAGAAGATTTTCTTCTGAAGCACAAGATCATTTTAGAAATTTCAATCATGGGTATAGAAATAACTTAAATGCACCTTAGACAATTTTCTGCCTCCTCAAGTAGAGAATCCTGAAATTCAGCAGTCCCTAACCTTTTTAGCTCAAGGAACCTATTTTATGGAAGACGGTATTTCCACAGATGGGGGTGGAGGGAATGGAGGAGGATGGTTTCAGGATGAAACTGTTCCATCTCAGATCATCAGGCATTAGATTCTCATAAGGAGCCCACAACCTAGATCCCTCGCATGTGCAGTTCACAATAGGGTTTGCTCTCCTATGAGCACCTAATGCCACCGATCTGACAAGAGGTGGAGCTCAGGGGGGCAATATTCTTTCACCCAATTCTCACCTCCTGCTGTGTGGCCAGGTTCCCAACAGGCTACGGACCAGTACTGCTCCATAGCCTGAGGGTTGGGTATCCCTGCTGTACTTAACTGAATTTTCACTTAATGAATTGGAGACAATTTTAAATCATTTTGAACATCAATTATCTTACTAAATGCTAAGGTAACAGTCTTCTGAAGCAGTGCTCCTCAAACTTTAATATGCATACAGATCACCTGAGGATCTTGTGAAAATGCAGATTATGAGTTCCTAGAGCTGAGATCCTGCATTTCTAACTAGATTTCTGGTGATGCCAATGTTTCTGCATGCCAACCACATTTTGAGTAACAAGACTTTAAAGCTATTAATAGATATAATTATCTTTGCCTTTAGCACTTAGTAGTCTAAGATTGTAATACTTTCATTCACCATATTTGCTTATTATCTTCTTTTATGAACTCACCATCAAGCTTAAACTTAAATGCAGATCCGAAAGAAATCATCCAATCCAAATGCATCCTTTGAAACAAATTTGAATAGAAAACTAATGCCCAGAGAGGTAATATGATTTTTATAAGGTCACTTAACTGGTTAATGGTAAAAACAAGGCTTACATTACTGGTCTTCTGAGTGTATATTTTCTCCCAGTTTCTAAACCCCTACTAATTTGTTGCTCCTTTTATAAAACAGACTGCAAATTCAGATAACAAATACTGTTAGAATTCAATGTAAAGTCAACAGCTCTAACAAAGGGTCTTGTCAACTTTCCTATAAACACAGTCAAATAATCCAAAGTAGTGATTGGACTTGGTGCCATCTGTACATGGGCTTTTTCTTTTTTTGCTAAATTATGAAATCTGGACAGTTTCCTGGGTGGTTGAAGTCATCTCTGAATAAGTGATTAGCATCTGACTAATTATATTTTTTAAATTATAAACTATTTTGCCAGATTTAGCCAAAACAAACCAAAACACAGTATGGGCACTTGAATTTGACTATCTGATAAACGATGAGGTTTAAATATGCCCAAATATTGCATGGAGATACCCATACTAAAGAAAAAAAAATCATTGTTTATCTAAAATTTAAATTGAAATGGTTGTTCTGTTTTTTTCTGCAACCCAAAGTTAAAAAGATGTAAGAATGTACAATAAACTTGATTGTGGCAATCATTTCACAATGTGTATGTGTATACATATGTACACATATATGTGTGTATATACATATATATGTACACATATATGTGTGTATATACATATATATATACACACACACGCATATGTATATATACACATATAAATATATCTCAAAGTATTACATTATGCCGGGCATGGTGGCTCACTTCTGTAATTCCAGCACTTTAGGAGGTTGAGGCTGGCAGATCATTTGAGGTCAGGAGTTTGAGACCAGTCTGGCCAACATGGTGAAACCCCGTCTCTACTGAAAATACAAAGAAAAGAAAAAAAATTAGCTGGGCATGGTGGGGCACACCTATAATCCCAGCTACTAGGGAGACTGAGAAAAGAGAATTGCTTGAACCCAGGAGATGGGGGTTGCAGCGAGCCAAGATTACACCACTGCACTCCAACCTGGGCAACAAAGTGAGACTCCGTCTCAAAATTATATATATTTACAGTGTACAACGTGTGTGTGTGTGTGTGTGGTTTTTTTGTCAGTTATAAGAAAATAAAAAATGAAACACATCAACTTAAAAAATTCACAATAAGGAAAACAAAAATGAACAGAGAAAAGAAAGAAGTATAAGGAACACAAATTTAAAAAGGAAAAGAGCAATAGAGAAAAGGATCTTGTGGATGTTTATGTATAAAAACAAAAATAGAGATAAAATTGGTAAAAGTGGTAGACACTTTTTGGCCAGTGAATGATACTGGGCACACATTTTTACCTTGGACTGGCCCTTAATTCCTGAATAAATAAAGACTCACTATTTAAGTACTTCCTAATAAAATGTAGGGCCAAGAAAAGGAGAAAAAAATATCTAATAAAGACACAGCTGGCACAATAAAAGTTATTATGCCCTGAAAAATAAGTGCTAGAAACAAACAAAATGCTATTAAAAATCCAAGGTTTTAAAAAGAAATTATAAGAGCATTACAAAATACTTAGGACTGAATGACAATAAAATCCTTATATGTCACAATTTATGGGGCACAATTAAAGTAGTACTTAGAGGGGAAAATTATGGAACACCAAAAACAAATTAGCCAAACATTTCAACACCAAAACCTAGAAAAAGAACATCAGTGTAAATCCAGACAAACAAAAAGCAAGGAAATAATGAAGATAAGAGTAGAAATCAATGAAATACAAAAAAACAAAAAACAAAAAACAAAAACGAGAACAAAACGAGAGATGAATGAAGTAAAAGTTGTACTTTGAAGACACTGATAAGCCAGACAAACCCCATGCATGCGTAATCAAAAAAAAGAGAAAAAGAAGGTTCAAAAATATACACAAGAAAGGATGTAACAACTACAGCTAAAATAGAGTTGAAATATAATAAAAACACATTATGAACAAATATCAGCACTAAATTTGCATATATGGAAGAAATTAATAAATTTCTGGAAATAACAAAAAATTCAAAATTGGAAAAAATAGAAAAAATAAGACATTAATAAAAATCAAATAAATTTAAGTGACAGTCATAAGTATTCTCTCAGTTAAGCCCCATACCAGTTGGTTTTACAGGTAGGCTCTGCCAAATTTTGAAGAAACAGATCATCCTTATTTTATACAAGTGGCTCCAGAAAATAAAAAAAGAAAATTGTACAAGCAATTATATGAGGCTTCTATAATTGGAATATTCAAAAAATGAATATATAAAATAATTCTACATGCAAAAGTCAAAAATAAAAGATTACCCAATAAAATCCAACAAGACGTTTAAAATATACAATAAGTATGTAGTCTTGCTTCACGAAGGCAAAAATGATTTGACAACTAAAAAAAAAATCTACCAAGGCTATTTAACATAATTATGAATCAAAGGAGAAAAATCACAAGTTCATATCAATTAATACAAATCAAGGGGTTGATTAAGTTCAGACCATATGTACAAGTATGTTTTTCAAGAGGCAGAAAAAATGACTTAAGGCTTGTTCTAAAATTTCAAATCTAAAATTGGCTGCTTTTAATATTTTTTCTCAACAAGGAGTATAGGTAGCAAGTTCTTGAATTTTGTGTGTGTGTTTAATAATGACTTCTTGGCCATGCACAATGGCACACAAATAACGAGTAAGTGTTCATGAATAACGAATAGTTCATTCAATTTTGAATTTGTTTGCTCTTGCTTCTCTAGTTCTTTTAATTGCGATGTTAGGGTGTCGATTTTAGATCTTTCCTGCTTTCTCTTGTGGGCATTTAGTGCTATAAATTTCCCTCTACACACTGCTTTAAATGTGTCCCAGAGATTCTGGTACATTGTGTCTTCATTCTCATTGGTTTCAAAGCTAATTCAGTTTTGAAAAAGACGTATAAGGAAGTGGGAGAGGGGACATGTCCTGCTAGCTATGTTTATATGGTTAAAGCTATAGTAATAAAAACAGTGTATTGCTGGTAAAGGAAACAGATGAAAAGACCAATGGAATATAAAAGAGAGTTAAAAATTAGAATCACGTAATGTCTAGAACTTGGTTATAATCAACTCGAGACTACAATCATTAGGACAAGGGTGGATGCTTTAACAGACGATATTAGAAAAATTGGATTATACATGTATTTAAAAGTAGATCCCTGTCTTATTCTGTATACAAAAACAAATGTTGAATATATTAAAGGCTAAAGTTTGACAGGCAAAAGTATAAAACTAATTTAAAAACGAAAAGGTATCTTTGCAATCTTAGCAAAAACTAATAATTAAAGAGAAAAAAACCTAAATGCTTGATAATTATTATGTAAAGGATGCTATACCCCATTAATAATTAGAAAAATGAAAAACTTAACAAAAGTAAGATATCACATTTTTCCCATCATCTTAATTAAATTGAGATAATTGGGTAATATCGGGTTTGGGCAAGGATATGTGGAAATGATGTACTAGTCTCATTGTCTTTAAAGTATTATGTTTAAGGTTAAGTCTACATTTATGTATATATGTTTGGGCATACTTCTGAACTTCCCTGTTCCATTAATCTGTTTATTTATATATAGCACCTTGATGTGTTAATGACTATAATTTTATGATGTATTTTAATATCTGATAAGGCCAGGCCTCCATTACTCATCTTTTTCAGAATCTCCACAAAAAAAAAAAAATTAAAATCAACTGTGTAATTCTTTTGAATATCTTGTTTGGATTTTATTGGGATTATGGGAAATTTAAAATTTAGGGAGAATCAGCATTCGTATGATATTGAGTCTTTCTATACAGGACCAGTTTGTGCCTCTTCATTTATTCAAGCCCTCATGGTATCTCTCAGTAGCATTTCTTCATAGAGATCTTTCAAATTTCTTTTTAGTTTTATTTCTAGTTATTTTACCATTTTTATTGCTACTGAGATACTTTCATTTTTGTTGGTGATTGTTTAAATTAGTCAGCACATTTATTTTCACCTTAATTTTGTATTAAACTGTGATACTAAGTGAAATAATTCTCAGGTTGTTCTCTTTTCAATGCTAACTAAAATTTTACTTCCTTCTTTCATATTTTATGTTTAACTTCTTTTATATCTCATAAAGTATAAAATCAAAAGTCTAACTGCACTGGCTTCTATTTCCAGAGAAAGTAAAATAATAGTAATGATATTGAAGTTTTTCTATTTTACTGATTTCTGCTCTTTGTGATTTTCCTTTTTATTTTAATTGATTTTAATTTGATCTTTTTCTAATTATTTAAGGTAGAAACTCTGATTGTTGATCTTATTTTGATTCTTTCCTAAATATAGGCATTTTAAATGCTATAAATTTCCCTGTAAGTACTTTTTAAAATTGCATCCACAAATTTCAATTTTGTTTCATTATAATTCAGCTCAAAATATTTTCTAATTTCCTCCATACAATCTTCTTTGGCCTGTGAATTATTTAGCAATGTATTGCTAAATTTGGGAATGACCTAGATATCTTGCTACTAATTTGTCTGTACGCTTCAAACATTACAAATTCATTGAGACTTGTTTTATGGTCTAGTATATGGTCTGTCTTGGTGAATGTACCATGAGCATTCTACAGTTGTTTTGAGTGTAGTGTTTCTACAAATGTGAGTTAGGTCATGATATTTGATAATGATCTTCAAATCTTATATATCTGTTTTGATTTTTTGGCCTACTTATTAAATGAATTACTAACAGATAGGTGAAAAATATCCCCAACTATGATTATAAATTTGGCTGTTTGCTCATTAGTTCTGTCAATTTATAATTAATTTCTTTTGAGCCTCTGTTCTTAAGTGCTTCAATTTATAACAAGATTATGATGTCTATTTTAGAAATTAACCTATTTATCATTATGAAATATGCTCCTTTATCTCTGGTAACACACTGTATTGAAATCTATTTTGTCAGATATTAACATGGCACATCAACTTTCTTATGTTTAGGATTTACATGGTACATAATTTTTCACCCTTTTGTTTGATGTACATGTCTTTTTATTTGAAGTGTGTTTTTCATAAACAGTTTTGTAACTGGTTCTTTTTATATGACAATTTCTGCCTTTTGCATGGAGTTTTTAGATAATTTAAATAATGTAATTAATGATATAGGTGGGTTTAAGTCTACCATCTTGGTATTTATTTTCTGTTGTTTCCAACAATTATTCATTTCTTAGTTCCTCTTTTCCTGCCTTCTTTGAATCCATTTATTTTATTATTCCATTCATCTTCTCTTTGACTTTTCCTCTACAGTTATTTGTGCATATGTGTATATTTTATTCTAGAGATTACAATATGCATCTCTAGCTTATTGCAATCTACTTCCAAAAAATATTACTATCTCATGAATAATGTTAGGACCTTACAGAAGTACTACTCTACTTTGAACCGCCTTGTCCTTTGTGGTCATATATATTATTTCTCCACAGAAGGAGTCAGCTGAGTCTAACATTAAGGCTGCTCAACTTCCTTTTTTACCCACTTATGCTTCTTTCCATTCTCGCTCACAGATGGTGATCCCTAGACCACTCCTTAGTAAATGGCCTGCATACCAAATTCCATCTCAGAATATATATTTCCTAGAGAATCCAAATCCAACCTGCCACAAACAAAGATAATCACAAATTCTCCTCATCCTTGAAAAATTCCCTTTGATGTGATTTCCACTCGAACTGCAGCCCATCTTTTAAAAGGCTTTTCAAGAAGAGGTGGTTTGCCACTATTTCTGGCCTCAGAAGAAATGGTAGTGGCCATTCTCTTTTCAGTCTAGACCAGTGTACAGTCCTACTTATTCACCTCTGTTCTGTGTCATAAATGATATTATCAATATGCTCCCCATTGCCAAGGCTAAGACTTAATATCTCGTCATTTATTCATGCGTTCACCAGTTTTGAACACTACAATAAGCAGGCTCTGCACTCAGTATTGAACATACAATCTTGACTACACACGGCCTCTGCCCCGAGATCCTTACAGTTCACAGGATGAAGAGATAGGTAAACAAGAACAGTGGAGTATACAGGGACTTTGAGAGCAGCGTGTATCAAGGATGAAGTGATCAATTATACCACCTGGGGCTCAGGAGAAGAGTTTAGAAAGGGTTAGGTTCTATAATGGAAATAATCCTTGAGCTAAATGACAGAAGTAGAAGGTAAGTTTGTATTTCTTGGGGAGACATAATGAGTAAATCATTTACAGAGAAGGAAAAAAATATGAGTTTCCCACCAGGAATGTTATAGAGAAGTGAAAACTCTGGCCGGGCGCGGTGGCTCACGCCTGTAATCCCAGCACTTTGGGAGGCCGAGGCGGGCGGATCACGAGGTCAGGAGATCGAGACCATCCTGGCTAACACGGTGAAACTCCGTCTCTACTAAAAATACAAAACAATTAGCCAGGCGTGATGGCGGGCACCTGTAGTACCAGCTACTAGGGAGAGTGAGGTGGGAGAACGTGTGAACCCGGGAGGCGGAGCTTGCAGTGAGCCGAGATTGTGCCACTGCACTCCAGCCTGGGTGACAGAGCGAGATTCCGTCTCAAAAAAAAGAAAAGAAAACTCTGACATATTTCAGCACTAAAATAAATCTGTTATGATTAAAATGACTAAACCCGTGAGTGTGTGTGTGCGCGCGCGTGCGTGTGTGTGTAACCGGGTGTGGAAGATGTGATAAATGAAATAATTCAGCCTGAGATAATGCTTATCTCTATCTCCTTATGTCCAATCAGTTACCAAGTTCTTTCAAGTCTATTTTTCACTTTACTGTATCTGTAGCACATGACTTACAACTTTCTGTCTTCTACCATATTTTTGTAAACATGTCCACTGCTATGTATGTACCTTAAGGGTGAAGATGGTAATTCATTCATCTTTGGATCCCTCCATATCACAATATATTGTTCATATGAGGCATTGTTTACTAAGTAGAATTAAAAGTGAATGTTGTCATGGTGTGGAAATAAAGCAAACACTAGTAAATATCTTTAATATTTACTGGAAACATGATATAGAATAGATATTAGCACACTATTGTCCACAAGCCAAATCTGATCCACTGCCTGTTTTTGTACAGCCTGTGAGCTAAGAATAGTTTTTGCATTTTTGAATGGTTAAAAAAACTTTAAACATGAATAATATGAAAATTATATGAAATTCAAACTTCAGAGTTCATAAATATAATTTTGTTGAGATATAGTTATGCTTGTTCATTTATATATTGACTATGGCTATGTTCATGCTAACGGAAGTAGTAGTTAAGTAGTTGTGACACAGACTGAATGGCCCATAAACCCTAAAGTATTTTTTTTAATCTGCTTTCTTTATAGAAAATGTTTCCAAAACCCTGGTGTAGAGAGAAAGGACCATGAGTTTTTCCATAAACTGGATTTCAATTTTAATCCTATCTGTAGCTCTACTAGCCAGTGCTTAACATCTCTGAGTTTTAAGATAATCATTTTTAGAATGAGAAAAATCATATCTCTAGTAAGAATTTGTATGAGAATTAATAATAAAATATCAGTAATAGAATACATTTCAATCAATGCGTTTCTTCTTCTTTGATGCCTGGTGTTAGGGATTTTCATCTTTGAAATCCAATCAATTAAACATGTATTGCGTTTTCTGTTGAAGATTCTCAGTCAGTGTTTGGAGAGTCGAACCCAAACAAAGGAAGAGAGGAAATTATGGTTAATAGGCTTTGGGCTTTATGTAGCAAGGGTTTCCAGGCAGTGGTCTGTAATTTATAACTGATGTGGAAGACACTGTGAGCATGTGGTGGTTGCTGTTGGGATTGCTAACCAGTCCAGCCTGAACGAGACCATTCCAAATTGCAGACATTTTAGAGGAGCCACGAAAATAAACATGAACATATGATTTTGCATATGTTGACGGGCTCCCTATGAAACCAAACAACAAGTACTTATTGAGTATCTGCTTCTCAAATTGCTTCATTTGTTGTCTATATTACTTAGATACAAAGGACTTTCTGGGAAGAATTATGCCTTCTGTTTCTTTCTCAATCCCCCAATGACACCAAGAGTTGACAATAAGTATTTAATAAATCCTGTGAACTAGATTAATAGATACACGGTCTTTCAAGAATTTAGAAGAAACACAGCAAAAGAAGATAGGAAGCCTTTCCTCACAATCCAACATATGTTTTAATTTGTTTGCTTGCTCGTGCTATGTTTCTGTCTGTCACCAGTGCTTAATTCTGGTTTTGGCATATTATAGGTGCTTAGTGAATGCTAATTGAAGGAGGCAACATAGTATAGATGGATAAACATGGGATTAGAATCAAGAGGCATAAATGTGAGCGTCAGATTTATTATTTTATTCTTGAGTGATGTAGAGAAAGCACTTTGAGTCTTTGATTCTTATTTTACTCACCTGTAAAACTGGAAAACACCTACCTTGCCAAACTCACAAGGCTATAGTAGGGATCAAATACAAAGAGTGCATGAGAATGTACTTTGTAAACCATAAATGGCTATAAAATGTGCTTATTGTGTAAATAATAAAAAGACTCTACATTTTATTATATTTAAGAAAATTCTTACACTTTTGCTCTATTGGCTCAAGATTAGAAGAAAAGAAAAACTAAGAGTATTATTTCAGTAAATGTAGACTAAAATGATAGAAATTTTTTTGGGCAAGTAAGATTTTAGTCAATGAAAGATTTTGGGAAGATATTTTCAAGACTAATGTTTTCCACTAACATTGTTTCTCACTTATAGTAAATTTGTCTCCGAATTACTGCATACTAATCATATTTGTGTATCAAATCAAGATTAAAGTGTACTGAAAGGAAGAATAAAGAGTCAGAAATCCTATATTTCTCTGAAAGGTTTAAAAAAAAAACCTAGCCACCTTATCTTTAAAAATCACTTTCTAAATTATTTGGTGTTGTATTGATTTGTGAAGACTACATTTTCTTAACAGGTCTTATATATTAACTGAACCTTCAATTATATTAATAATTTTTTCTAATACAAAGACTATTACTCCTGGATGAGTTTTAGTATGAACTGGGTATGCTATAGCTTAAATGTAGTCCACAAAAGTTCATGTCTTGGAAATTTGCTTGCACTGTGCAAGAGACAGAGCCTTTCAAAGGCACTTGGGTCATGAGGACTCTGCTGTCATGAACAGATTAATGCCATTATCATGGGAGTAGTTCAGTTATCATAGGAGTGGCTTTTATATAAAAGTGAGCTCTGTCTCACATGCTCTCTTTTGCCCTACTACCCTGGTACCATGTTTTGATGCAGCAAGAAGGCTTTCACCCGATGTTGAGCAGATGCCAGCACCATGCTCTTGGACTTCTTAGTCTCCAGAACTATGAGCCAAACAAACTTATTTTCTTTATAAACTAACCAGTCTGTGGTATTCTGTTATACCATCAGAAGGCAGACAAAAACAAGGTACACACCTGAAATGTAAGATGTAGCTAACTGACATATATTAAAGCAATTCCAGCTGGAGATTTCTATTTTCAGCTATTATAGAGTAGCGTGTAATACAACAAACTGTCCCGGCAAGAACAATCATAAAACATGAATTAAGTATACAAAAAAGTTTAAAAGCATTTGAGAGCAACCAAGTAGTCAGGACTTAAAAGTCTAATAATAATATAAAAAAGAACACATTGAAGGGAAACTAATATTCTGTGCTACTTTAGCCTTTGAGGTATTCTTCAAATCCTAAGCAATGCAAAATAACGGTATAAAAAGCCAAATAGAAATTGGCAATAGACAGTCCAAAAAACTAAGAAGAGTTTTTAGCAGACACACTGCTGATGAAATAGAAATTGTACTTCAAAGACTGTCAATGTGGAGGTCCTAATCCAAGCTTTTAGTTGAGACCCCTGAAGAGCCAGGCCTTAGAAGAAAGAAAAAAACTAAAAAAAAGAAAGGAAATGTATAAAGGCTCACAAAGCACAAGCTATCTTAATTACTTATTGAATTAAAGTGATCTTTCCCAAATCTTACCAAATGTCCAAAAAAAAAATCTTGAAAGGAAGATATTAGCCAGAGCCTCTACAATTTATTGTGTTTGATATTCACTTAAAACATTATCAGTATAATAGTAGAAACGCCCAAATAAATACGATGTTTTAAAGTCAACCTAAACAGACCCCTCCATCAAGATATTGGTGTTATCAGATGCAGACTTAAAAATGATTGTGATTAATATGTTTTAAATAGACTGTAAGATGAAGAATTTCACAAAGAACATATAGGAAAAATTGAATAGGCATTCTAAAGTTAAAAATACAATAACAAAACTAAGGATTTAATAAATAGTTTAACTGCTGATTATACTGAGCAAAATTTGGGATTATTGAAACAGAAGATAGCTCAGTGTAAAATAATCAGACTACAGCATGAAAAAGAAGGGAATAACAAACAGAAGAACAGAAAAGTTAAAAAGATACACAAAAAAAGGTGTAATGTATGTATATTTGGCAACCAAGAAAAAAAAAGTAAATGAGCAGAAGGCATACCTGAAAAAAAATTTTTTGAAACTAAGACACTAAGCCACAGATTGGAAAAGCTTGACAAACCAGACATATGCAAAGACAGGTAGGCCTTGGAACATCATAGAAAGACTGTTGAAGACAAAAGACAGAGAGAATATATTAAAAGCACCAGGGAATAAAAGACATGGCCTTCAAAGAAATATATATCAGATGTACAGCTAACTCTCCAAAATATGGAAGTGAAAAGATAACGGGATAACATCTTCCAAAGGATAAAAGAAAACAACTGGCTACCTAGAATTTTGTACCAAAGATATCATTTGAAAATGAATGCCAAATGAAAATATTTTAGCCACACAAAAACTGAAAGAACTCATTGCCAGCAGGCCCACATTAAAAGAAATAATAAAAGTGAATTTCCTCAAGCTAAACAAAAATAGTGGAAGCATAGAAATGTAGAAAGGATTAAAGAGCACTGGAGAGGGTAAATATTAGGGAATTTAAATTCATTTTACTTTAAAAATGCAGAAAGCAATAAATGCAGGAAAAGTATTCTAAGGTATCTTATTCATTATAAAATTGTGAGAGTACTAATTTATACCAGACTCTCAACAAGTTAGAATGCGTGTTGCAACCTCAAGACTAACCACTTACAAAATAAAAGTATAGCTCACTGTGATGGTAAATTTTAAATATCAACTTGACTGGGTTGAGGGATGCCTTGATGGCTGGTAAAGCATTATTTCTGGGTGTGTTTGTATGGTGTTTCTGGAGGAGACTGTCATGTGAGTCAGCAGACTGAGAGAGGAAGATCCACCCTCAGTGTGGATGAGTGCCATCTAATCAGCTGGGAGCCCAGATGGAACAAACAGGTGAAAGAAGGGGAGACTTTTCTTCTTCCTCTTTCAGAGCAGGAAACTCTTTCTCTTTCC
This sequence comes from Pan paniscus, assembly GCF_029289425.2. Lineage (NCBI taxonomy): Eukaryota > Metazoa > Chordata > Mammalia > Primates > Hominidae > Pan > Pan paniscus. Next base: position 73,002,091 of record NC_073249.2, read on the forward strand.
CCTTGGGCATCAGAACTCTGGGTTCTTAAGCCTTTGGACTCTGGGACTTGTACCAGCAGCTTCTTGGGGGCTCTTGAGTCTTTGGCCTCAGACAGAATTATGCCATTGGCTTCCTTGGTTCTGAGGCTTTTGGACTTGGACTGAGTCATGCTACCAGCATCCCAGGTCTCCCGCTTGCCGAGGGCCTATCATGAGACTTAATTGTGTGAACCAATTGCCCTCCCTAATTGTGTGAGCCATTCCCCTGATGAATACCCTCTTATTATCTATTTATATGTAGATACATCCTATTGTTTCTCTCTGGAGAACCCTGACTAATACACTAACAAACTAATAGAATGAGAAATCACATAATCAAACTACATATTTTAAAAAAAGCAAGAAAGAGACAAATAAAGAGCATATAGAACAAATGAATAAGAAACGGTAAGTTGGTAAGTTTAAAACTGAACATTCTTAATTACATTAAATGTAATTGTACTAAGTTCTCCAACTAGAAAACAGAGAATTTTGTATTGCACATATATATATATAATATGTTGATAACAAACTAAGCATATTAAATATGATTACAAAGAAAAGTTAAAAGTAATAGGATGAAAGAAGACACAATACACAAATATAAAATGTTATTCAGTATAGGTATGGCTACAATAAGGTTATGGTAAAGCAAGAAGTATTGCTAGAGGGCTTTTAAAGTTAGTTTTAAAAGAGATAATTCACCTAAAAGATACAAAAATTCTAAAATTATATACTGATAGTTTCCAGTTTACACAGTTCCCATATGGATGAATATCGGTTATAACAATTTAGCTAACTAAAATCAGTCTCCCAAGAACACGATTCGTATTTCAGTTTGCACAATATATTAATTTTAACTATATTAAGTACCAACTTCATTATTGGTCCTTCAATCCAAAAATCACCATGTGAATAACAAATGTGAATAATGATGGGTGACCAATCACATCATTTCGTTCAAAGTCTGTCACTGACTGGTCACTGGGTATCTGTTATTTCATTCACACAGAAACTAAAAAGCGTATACTTACGTTACCATTTTGTCTCCTAGTGATAAATGACACTTTACAGAAATGGATAATCAAAAGAGGGAATTGGCTAAAAAGGATGAACACGTAGCAAATAAATGAAAAATGATAATACTGGGAAGTGAAATTTGAATCAAAGATAAATGGAGTTATAAAAGAAATAGCTGGCTCTGGGAATGTTGACTCTACTGCCATTCAAGAGACTCTGGGAACACAGCCAGAGAAAGTCAGTGAAAGTGAAATTATCGATATAAATGAAGAAATAAGTTGTGACAAAAAGGAAGAAGCTGTCCCAGAAGTGATGTCAAGAAAAAAACTTACGTTAAAGGAACTCTCAGAGATATTTCATAACATTGAAAGTGCAAAGGATAAAATGCTGGAAGTGGATTCAAACTTCACAGGAAACACGACAATTCATCAACACACAGAAGAACTGCTTGCTTTGTAATGTAAGTCATATAATGAGGAAAAGGCAAACAATGTTTAAAGTATTCTTCGTAAGTTTTGTTTTTTGTTTTTTCACAAAAAAGGAAACACTTTATTTCTTCATGTTTCTGTTTCAAATTCCAGTGAACTAAATATTAGTTTCACTAGTTTTTTCCATTTTCTACATACTTATAACTAAAAATAAGAGAGCATTTAATGTTGCAAAAAAAAAACCTTTTAGATATCACGAAGTAATTGTAATTTTTCCCATTGATTATTAAGGTTGCAGGTTTCAACTTGCATAGTCATTTTGTGGTTTCACACTACCAGGCTAAGTAAAGACTGCCTTCACATTTAATAAGATAGCCTCTAAATGTCTCAAAAATGACAAAACTAAAAGAGAAACATACAAATCCAAGATTTTTTTGGAGGAATATAATACATGTCTCTCAGTACCCGATGGAAACAGTACACACAATATTGGGAAAAACCAATATATACAAAGTATATATAGTATAGGAAATTTCAACAACACAATGGACAAACATGACATTTTAAATATATGGAATGCTTTATCCAACAATTGCAGACCACACATTCCTTTCAAAGTACATGTAATACTTACCAATATTGGCCATAGACTGATCCATAATTCAAGGCTCAACAAATTTCAAAGAATTGAAATATAGAATATACTTTTGACCACAGAAGACTCTAGCTATGTTTTTTTTTAAAAAAAGAGTTACCGCAAATCCACATATGTTTTCAAGTTAAACAGCACACTTATAAATAACTCAGGAGTAAAAAAAGAAATCACAATGAAAACAAGAAAATTGGTTTGAATTGAATGGTAACAGAAATAAGATGTGAAAACTTATGAAATGTAGCTAAAGTCATGTTTAAAAGGAAATTTATGGCCTTAATGTATAAAATTTAAAAACAGAGAGGACAAAAAGCAATTACCTATGCATCACCTCAAGTTACTAGAAAAAGAACAAGTTAATGCAAACATAAAGGAATTAATGAAAAATAAGATCATATATATCTTCAGTTGGTCATATAAAAAGATCAATAAAAGGTTAATGAAAATGATAACCCTCTAGCAAGACTGAGCAGTAAAAACAAAAAAGACAAGCCACAAATTAACAATAGCATGAGTGAAAAATATCCTTATTCTGTAGAAACATGACAAAGAAAATAGCAGAATATTATGAAAAACTTAATGTGATATTTTAGATTTTTTTAAGGGACAAATTATTTGAAAAACTCAACTTATTAAAATTGACTTAAGATAAGTAGAAAACCTAAATTTCTCTACATTTGTTTTAAAATTTTAATCCATAATTGTATTTTTTTCCTCAAAGAAAACACCAGGCTCAGATAGTTTCACTGATGAATTCTCAAAAAATTAACACCAACCTTACACAAAATATTCCATAGAGCTGAGAACTGGAGCAAAAAGAAACTTATTTAAGAAACTTATTTATTTAGCTTTGATCATAAAACCTGACAAGACAGTAAAATAAAGAAAGTTAGGGCCAAACTCTAATGAATGTAGATGAAAAACCAACAACATATTCTCAAATAGAATTCAAAGCTCTGTGATTGGCTGTTGGTTTTCCAAATATCTTATGTTAGTTTAACATTAAAAAAAAATTTTAATGTGAGTTAATATAGTAATAGAACAAAGAGAGAAAAAATATCATCTCAATAGATGCAGAAAAAGCATTAGATAAAATTCAACTCCACTTTCTCAGAAAACTGATGCAGGGCAGGCAAGCCCCCAAACTGGGGCTTAGCCAAGGAGAGGTTTTGGCTTTGCCCAGGAAAGAACTTGAAGGTGAGCCAGTGGTGTTAGACAGCAGCTTTTATGAAGAGGCAGCAGAGGTACCGCTACTCTCATAGCAAGGCTACCCCATAGACAGTGTGCTTAGAGTAGCAGCCTAGGAAATTTTGGCAGTCATATTTATACCCACTTTTAATTATATGCTAATTAAGAGATGGCTATTCAGAACTTTCTGGAAAAGGGGCAAGGAGTTTTCAGAACTATATAGGGTAACTTTTGGGTCATTGCCATAGCGTGCTGCCATGGCATTTAGAAACTGCCATGGTGCTGCTGGAAGTGTCTTTATGCTAATGAGCAGTGAGGGCAACTAGAGGTCACTTTTATTGCCATCTGCTGGTTTTGGCTGGCTTCTTCACTGTAGGCTGTTTCAACCAGATCCTGCTCTGATTAGGAGGGCCCTAACCAATGCTTACAAAACAAGTCCTACTGATCTTCTACCTTAACCCCCTCTCAGATATTAGATACTCCTCCTTAATCCTCAGGGGGCTGCAGAAGGGTGGAGGTCTATCTTCTCTGAGTGCTTTCTGCTAATTTTGCTTTGCTTTCTGCCTAGCACTGGGGGAATAAAAATCTTTGGACAGCTGGCCTAAGGGGCCTAAAGGGAGGGTGTTTTTATTTTTTGAGTCAGAAGAGGGGATGGGTTGGAAGCCTTGTGCTGCTAACATTTTTATATGGAATTGTTGTGGCCGGGCGCAGTGGCTCACACCTGTAATCCCAGCACTTTGGGAGGCCGAGACAGGCGGATCACGAGGTCAGGAGATCGAGACCATCCTGGCTAACACGGTGAAACCCCGTCTCTACTAAAAATACAAAAAATTAGCCGGGCATGGTGGCGGGTGCCTGTAGTCCCAGCTACTCGGGAGGCTGAGGCAGGAGAATGGCGTGAACCTGGGAAGCGGAGTTTCCAGTGAGCCAAGATTGTGCTACTGCACTCCAGCCTGGGTGACAGAGCAAGACTCCATCTCAAAAAAAAAAAAAAAAAAAAAAAAAAAAAAGAAGGAAGGAATTGTTGTAATCTAGAAGACACAAACTTTCTTAAGAGGTTCGATTAAGGCTGGGCGCAGTGGCTCATGCCTGTTATCTCAGCACTTTGGGAGGCCGAGGCAGGCAGATCACCTGAGGTCAGGAGTTTGAGACCAGCCTGACTAATGTGGTGAAACCCCATCTCTACTAAAAATACAAAAATTAGCCGGGCATAATGGCGGGCACCTGTAATTCCAGCTACTTGGGAGGCTGAGGCAGGAGAATCGCTTGAACCCGAGAGGCAGAGGTTGCAGTGAGCCAAGATCGCGCCATTGCACACCAGCCCAGGTGACAGGGTGAGAGCAAGATTCCGTCTCAAACAAAAAAAAAAAAAAAAAGAAACAGGTTAAATTGGCAAAGGACAAAAATTAGTAATAACAGAAAGCTATTATTAGCTTTTACAGTAAAAGTCCTAGGAGAGGTAAGAACCAGGTAAGACTTGGGAGAACATTTTTGATAGTCAACCAAATACAGTTGGGGCCAGTACCCTCATTGTATTTATGTTATCGAGTAGTTTGTTCATAGATTTTTTGAAGGTTAACCTCAACCTGTTTGAAGTTATTAATATTAATTAATTAATATATTAATATTAATATATGTATAGCATATTTTATTAATAACTGCATAGACTTGCCTTGTTTAGCTACTAAATAATCCAGCACTAGTTTGTTATCAAGTATGATATTTGCCCAAGAGTCTAGGAATTTTTGAATTCTTTTTAATGCCTAATCTGTGTTGGTGGCTAATGATTGTAGGGTTTGAGTCAAGCATTTTAGGGCTAACTCATGGTAGGCCAAGCCATCCCAGGGGTCTGCTAGTCTTATTACTGCCCCAATTCCTGCCAGAATCAATGTTATTGCTCATTTATTTCTGGTATTCCTGGGTCTTAAGGGGTTATAGACAGTGATCCCCACAGGGGTAAGGGTGGCCAATGTATATTCACCCATTTCACCTTTTTGATAAATTAGGGAAAGCTATGCCTGAAAGAACACATGGCTCCCCAGGAAGTCGGGAATGGTTATGAGATATGACTGTTTCCCACTCATGACCACAAACAGAAACGAGCCCAGTTGGGGCACAGAGGCCCCACAAGGTGTGATGTCTACCCTTTGCAGCCACATTGGGTCTGTAGAGATATTTCTCCCCTGCTCCAGTGGGGGTGATCAAACTCTCCTTGTTCTTTAGAAGGGGGCTGTGCTTCCACCTTCCCCAGTTAGGCAGTTGCTTTTCCCCTGTGTGTTTTGATTCAGGAGAAGGCCTATAAACAGATTTTTCGAACACAAGTGGAATCCCATTTACCTTGCTGCAACCTTGGGAACTTGGCAACTAGAGTTAGATTAGAGCATTGAAGGGAAACTTTTGTTTTTGTGTCATTAACACAACAGTGGGTACTAAAGATAGAATTATTAGTGCACTGGAGGTAAAGATAGCCAACTTTCCAGGTCTAGGTCATAGTGGCAGGGGGTTTAGGTGGAATCCATTAAGTGAGGCAGAGTTTCACCTAACAAGTAGGGGTCTGGGTACTTTGAGATTGCAGTGATTAGTCAGGAGGTCTGAGGAGATGGCCATGAGATTTTTCTGGATAGGCCAGAAGGTGGAATTTGCTATTCTGGAAATGTTGATGACAAATTTAGTAATCACAAAGATGATTCCCTGACGCTATAATTTTTGAAATATTTATTATAAAGTTTTACTTCCACCCACATTGGATTAGGTTAATTGAGAGAGCAAACAGGATTACTAGTGTCAACATGGTGTCTAGTAGGTCCTTAGAAGAGTCTCTACACCCAACAAGGATACAAGAGGTGTTTTCTAGGAGAAGGTAGTTGGCCAAAGCAATAGAAAAGACTTATTATAATCAAGAAGAAAATAATGCTCCTATTCCTATCCACAGTATCACATTATTACTTTTGGCCATGTGTTATTTTAAATAGGTAGCAGAGGTCTTTCAAAGGTTTACAGAGGTAGGTCATGGCTTCTTCCGCAGATGTAGGTTATGGTGCCTGTGACTCATTAAAAAACAGGTTTTATTCTGGAGAGGTATACCCAAGTAGTTATTTTTTAAAAGTTTAATATGGTGAGGGTGTTTAATAATACCTGATAGGGGCCCTTCCATTTTGGTTGTAATTTATCCTCAAGGTATCCTTTTTTTTTTTTTCCTCCCAGTAAGTCTCCCAATTGAAGAGAAAAAGTATTCTTTTTTGCGTAGGAAAGGACAATACTTTATTTTTATAATTTGGAATGGCCTCTGATCCTGGCTTAAACATTAGGGGTTGGGAGCATAGTGAGGTGTGTCTGATCCTTTATTTCTCATCAGGCTTGAATTCGATTTTTTAGCATTTGGAGGGGATTCCCTTTGGCCAAGTGGGGGATCTACTCAGTCTGTAGAGGGGCTATGGATTTTTTTTTTCATTTACATTTTCCCTTTTTGTCAAGGCACTACAGAAATAGTATTAATAGCCAAGCTTTCCTCTTGTCTTACCCCGATGCTGGGGTGGTGTGCTATCTGCCCCGGGTCCATTATGTCCTTTGGTGGGATCCTTATGGTCAAGGGAGTTAGAGTTAAAAGACTTATAGCTAATTAATTGTTTTAGGCCAGCCAGGAATGAAGGTGGGCAGACACTTATTAGCTCTTAAACCTCTTTTAAGCAATATAAGAGTCAAAACTAAAAGTCAAAAATAAGGTTATAAAACTGACTTATGTGCGTTGAGTTGCTATAATCTTGGCTTGTAGTAATTAGTTATACAAAACACAAACATTTTGTTTAGGCATCTATGTGCCTGTCTTTGATTTGGAGGATCTCAGTTAATTTTATCTCTCAAAATCTGGTCCTTATAATCTCACACGCCCACCTCTTCCATGATTGTCTTTGGGCCTGGGGGGACTGAACAGTTTTACATTTGAGAGGCAAAATAAAACATAAAGAATTAGCAATGCTTTAAACAAAAAGGTCATAAGCCCAGCCTAGTTTTGAAAATGACAGGAAAGGAAGCTCACCGGTAGCTAAACATTTAAATTATTTGGTATCAAGGACTATAATAAGTTATATTAATTTAGGTAAAGGCAAAATTATTAAGTGAATACAAGCTTGCCCCTGTGTCTCATGAAAGCAGTTTACTTTGATTATCCCCTTTGCTCAGGTTTAAAGAAGAGGCTTTGGTTAACTTGAGTTTGATGTTAGATACTGGCAGGAGTTGGTGCCTTTTCTAGACTCCATCTCTATATAAAATTTAAAAATTAGCTGGGTGTAGTGGCAAGCAACTCTTGTCCTAGCTACTTGGGAGGCTGAGATGTGAGGATCTCTTGAGCCCAGGAGTTCAAGGCTATAGTAAGCTATGATGGCACCACTGTATTCCAGCCTGGAAAACAGAGCGAGACCCTGCCTCTTAAAAAAAAAAAAAAGAACTTGAATTCGTCTAAAGATGTGTTTAAGAGCAAGAAAAGTTAGCCATAGTGTTGGAAGATATGAAAGAGCATATTACTGAAAAAGAATTAATATGCATATAATTATGATGAAATAATATAAATTATGAAGAAAATGACAGACAACTCAATGGAAAATTGAACAAAAGACTTGATTATGCCCTTAAAAAATATGTACAAATAGCTGATACACATATGAAAGCCTCCCAATCTCATTAGTCATCATGCAAATACAAACTGAAACCACAGGGCAATACCTTTACATATCCAACAAAACATTAAAATGGAGACTTAAAATACCAAATGTTGATGAAAATGTGAAACATTTGAAACACTCAAAACATCTGGTGGGAGTATAAATTAGTACAACCACTGTGGAAAATTATTTGGGATTATTTACCAAAGCTGGCCTACTTGCAATCTGGCAGTTCCAAATATACCCATCTGTTTATACACGTTCACCACAAAAATGTACAGAAATGCTTATAGCAGAATGACTTGTAATAGCATAATAGAGAAAAACCAGAAATAATCCAAATATTCATCAATATTAGAATGGTTAAATATATGGTGGTGTATTCATACATTGCAATGCTTATACCACAATGAAAATGAACACTACTGCTAAGTGAAGCAGCATGAATGAATCCCACAAATATAATGCCAAATAAGAAAGAATCAGTTGCAAAGAGTACATACTGTAAAGTGTTTTCCTATAAAATTCAAAACCAGTCAAAACTAATCTATGATGATAGAAACAGAAATAGTATCCACCTCAGTGGTGTAATAACTAAGAGGGGACATGAGAGAGCCTTGGAGGGGGGGCAGTGATGTGAATGTCCTATTTCTTGATCTATGTTGTGATTAGAAAGGATGTTCACTTTGCAAAAATTCATGGAGCTATGCATTTCTGATTTTTGCACTTTTCCGTGTGTATGTTACACTTTGATAAACTGATTACTCATGTATTAACAGAAAGAAGTCCACAATACAGAGAGGTGAAAATAAACTCAAAATATTAACACTTTGAGATAACAAAAGAAAATTTTCTGACAAGTCATCCAAATGCACCATTTACACACACACACACACACACACACACACATGCTTACACCTTTCACATGCACAAAAGAAGCATTTGGGCCACCTACTTTGAGCCAAACCTCATCCTCTTTCTTCAGGCTACCTTCTGGCTGCTCACTCCTGTCATCCTGAGTTTCATTTTCACTGGCAACACAGGGAAACCAGCCAGTTAGGGGACGGTGGTTGGGTAAATCTGGATGGTATGATGTGCAAATCTGAAATACAATTTCAACCAACAATTTGAAGTGTGGAGTGTGAAGATATAAGTAAGGACAATGAAACTCTCCAGCTCAAAGCAAAGTTGTTCTCTCTTTCTGAATGCCTAATGATCACATTATTGGCAGAAAACTTTTCTCAACATTGAAGAATTTCTCAGTGCTCTCTTGAACATCAAGATATAACTTACAAGGGTAGAAAACACAACAACTCTCGTTTGTCATCAGCCCAGGGGTCTTACACACTGGGTGGTTACAAATAGTCCTGGCATATTTCAGATAACTGCCCCAGGAACAGCCAGGGAAGTCTGTCTGGGGTGATGATGAAGCCCTTACCAGGCAGCATCCACTGGCCCCAAAAGTGAGGCTACTGAGTTAGGGAACCACTGAGGATTCAGCTAAGTAAAGGAGCCAGAGAAATGAAACTCCAGGAAATTTCTCCCACTTCACTTAGGGAAGACAGACAGACTAGACTAAAAGCCACTTCAGAGAGCGGTCATTACCTCAGAATCTCCCAACTTCCCTGGCTTCCTGTCATCGGATGCCAGGACTTGAAAGAGCAAGATGCTAGAATTTAGGCTGAGAGAGTGTGGCAGAAATGGCTAGTTGCCGACTGGTATCTATTTCCCCTTACTTCTTTATTAATAAACTCCAATTTTGTTCAAGGCGACAGTGTATCTGGTTATAAATGTTCATCTCCTTAGGGTTCCTTACAACTAAAGGTGATGAAGTGGCCTGGATCTGACCAGTAAGAGGCGGGTGGAACTTCCAGAAAAGCTATCATTTTCCCAATAAAAAGGGAAAGACTCAGCTGGCATGCACCTATTTTCCTTTGGCCTGCCCCCTCCTTCCTTGAAATGCTGACTTCACGCCTAGGAGAATTGCAGCCATCTTTTGAGCAGGAGGAAGAAGGCTGCGCCCGAGGATGAAAGAGCTGGAATCTAGGAGACCCTGGGTCCTTGATGAAATCCTTGAATTGGAGCATCAACCTTAGCTGGCTCCTCAATCTCTTCAAAGATGTCTTCTCAAGTATAAAATCCTATTATTTCATTCTGGCCTGAAATACCTAGAGGCCTAAATCTCACTTCTGTGAAAGGGCTGTATTGCCTATTCTAATAAATGGAAGAGTTTGTTTCACAATAGAAGCATCTAGAATAGGTCCCAAGAGTTGTGAGCCTTTAATCCTCTTTTCAGTCTTCAACTATATCTCATAGATGTCATTGGTATAGCATTTTAGATCCGTCAGAGGATCTTCTATCTATTTAGGTGGATATTCAGAAAAAAAATATGTACGCAAGGATTTACTTATATCAAGGGTTTCTTCAATAATAAAACTTCTTTAAATCAATTTATACTTTGATCTTTAATACATATTTTAAAGCTTATTTGATCATTGTAGTAAACCACTGAAACAGTGCAAATGGTGTTACTATACCCATTTTTCCAGGTGAGAACCTTGGGGCCCAGAGAGGTTAAGTGACTTGTCCAACATCATGTAACTGTAATAGCAATGCTGGCAGATCCAGTAACGTTCCCTAGGGCTTCTAACTCCTTACTTCTTCTTTTAATTATCCAAACATAGACCCCAAGTGTAAGCATAGGGGGAGTCACTTTACAATTTTGTGCAGCCTCGACTCTATTCATCTGGCTTAACTTACCAGGGAATGAGGTTCTCCAGTTACCAAGGAAACAGGACACTTCTTCTTGTCTTCATGAGAGGAGTAAGCCTGGGTAGCCCACTGATCCAAGTATCCTTTGGGAGTGTAGATGCCACAGTCTACAATGCTGGTTTTTCTCTCAAAAGGTTCACATATGCCATCTCCCTCATACATGTAGCAAAGGCTTGGCTCTCCTGCCAAGAAATATTGTGTGACACAGAAAAAGTGTTTTCATAAATGTCATGAAAAAAATGAACATGGGAATGTCCACAACACTTCTTCTCCAGGCCACTGAAGAGAATTCTGCAATTGCCTGCCAGTCTAATGCCTACCTCAAACACAGAGATACACATACATCCCACACATCCCCAAAGAAGAAGGATTTTTTCTCATTGGGAGAAAGGTAGAAACCATCCACATTATAAAAGTACAGAAATGGTTGAGATCAGGGGAGAAAGAACAGGGAGAAAAAAAAGCACCTGTAGGCTGGGTGTGGAAAGAAATTTTAAGTAATAGCTGAGTAAGATATTTGGGAGAAACTAGAGATATAAGATAGGTAGGTAAAAGAAGAAAGGAATCTAAATAAATCCTATCAGGTATTACATATTTGAATCTTTTTCATAGTTTTTGAAATATTAAAGTATCACGGGGGGTTTGTTCTCAATCACTTTTTGTTGCTTAATTGTGTTTCTTCAACTGCGTGACTGCTATTACACTGGAGAATATAGGCTCCAGGCTTTTGAGGCTTACATATGTTATTAATTTTTTTTTAGTCTTAGGACAACCCTGTGACGTGTGTATTTTGTTTCTTTTATGATAGGAAGCCTGAGTCTCAGTGATTTTATGTGACTTTGTAGAGGACCCTCGAAAGGTAAGCAATAGAGCATTAATTTGAGTCAGGCTTAAATCCAAGAGCCAGAATGCAGGTTCAGCAGCTCACTGAACACTGCCTCAAACTAAGACAGAGGGGCTGTCTTCGAAAGCAAACAGGTGATAAATGAATATCTAAGAAAATATATTGGCGTTGTAAAGCCAGCTAGTATGCACTGGACAAGTTCCATTCTTGCTCATACGATAACTCCTAGTAAGTGAATAGCACTGACTCTTTATAGATACATAGACACACTGCCTTCAAATGTAGATAGCTGAGAAACACCTACAAAGCCATTTAAGTTCTGTTGCAATTTTTACCAAAATATGAGACAATTAATATTAATGGCACAATTCAAATTTCCATTTTCTATTTAAAAATAGGACATGAAAATAAGATTAAGATTCAAAATAACAACACCTAGGTATATATTCAATAAGAGCATTACTAAAATTTACTGTTACTATTTCCTTTTTTTCATGTTCAATTCTTCACAGCAATACCACAGGGCTATTCCAGTAATTTGCCAGCTATCCATCAATATATAGTTATTAATTATTCTCTTAACAATGTCCTCTAAGACCCTTCTGTGGTAAATCTATCTCTACTTGCCAGATATAAGCCACTGTCCACAGGACTTGGTTGAAAGTCTATTTTGTGCTTTCAACTCATGCATTTCACCAAACCTACTCAAAGCACTCTCCAAAGCCAATGTATGTGCTTTTGGAATGACTTTCCCATGATGATTCTCTCTCTCTCTCTCTCTCTCTCCATGTGTGTATAGTTTTGTTTTGTTTTTCTTCTTATAACCCAGTAACTACTCTTCTTACTTCTTGTCTCTATTTTTTTAAGCACGGACTTAAAATTTTTGTTTATGTTTCTTTCAAATTCATCGGAATACTTTAAAAATATATTTTACAATGGGGTTCCTTCAAACCTGATATTTTGAGAAATAATGGACTATAACTATGTGCTTAGGATATGATGAACTTATGATTCACTGAAAAAATGTCTAATGCTGGAATATATCATTTTAACCTTACCCTGTATAGTTAAAACAATTTAAATATAGTCTTACTGGGGTTGAAGGAAATAGCCAAATTTTATGAGATCAAATGTGATAGACACAAATTAAGGTCTGCTCTTAGGTTAAATAAGACTTGAGCTGCACTGAGGAAAGTTCAGTGTTTGGAGAATGTATATTGTATTTAATATGAGACCACTATGTGGCTACCAAAAAGAAATAATGCTAACAGAGGTTGTGTTAACAAATACTTGTGTACAGAAGAGGGAGGTAATCGGTTCGATGTATTCGGCATAGCCAGACCACATCTGGAGTATTGGATTCCCTTCTGGGCATTGACCACATGAAGCATGACAGTTTGGGGTAAATAAGAAAGGGTCTGGAAACCTAATCACATGAGGGGATGTTTGGATTGGAAAGGATAATAATGGAGAGGTATTTCAAATATCTGAATGGTAGTCAAATAAAACAGAAAAAAATATATATATCCTCTGTAGTTTCATAGCAGGGAAAACGCACTTGATTAAGCATGAGGAAAGCTGAGTTCTAGGGCTGGCTCTGCAAAGATTTCATTGTATGTCCTTGGATGAGTCATTAAAATGTTCTGAGCCTCAGTTTTCGAACTGGAAGAAAGGGAAAAAATTTTACAACAGATAAGGCCATTTGTAAACAGAATGGTCTGTATCAAGGTTCATTCTTCATGGCTAGATTTAGGTAAGCAAAAGCTAGAAACTCATCTGTCATGCTTTGGTAGGAGGCATTTCTGTAAGACAGAGAAGCTGTACTCTAAGTCACTGCTAAACTTGTACTCATGAAAGGATCAGGGACTCTATCAGACTCATGGTACACAACAAGCACAGAATACATGGTACCACTGAACATATAGCACACAATGGGCCTTTTTCAAATGGATGGATGGATGAATTTATGGAGAGAGGACCACCAACATTCTATGATTCAGGTCTGGCTCTGGAGAGCAGGGACATTTGTATATTCTGCATAATACTTAACACCTTAATAAATTATACATAATTGTAATCACGTTCTACTTTATCTTAAGATTTCAAGACATTAAAATATTTTTAAATGCACTGCTATTTTAAAAACTTCAATGTGTGGTTATGCTCTACCAAATCATTGCAATCTATGCAGATGACAATGGAAAATAATCTGCATCTAAGAAACCTGTTGATGGTAGCTTTAATTAGAAATGGAAAAGTGTTGTAGACTGCCTCCCTGGAGTGGCAAGAGTCTAGAGTTAAAAGCACCTTATACTCTAGAGTCAAAGTTAAAATTTTTACCAGTGATTCTCCAAGGCTAAAATATGTTAGGATCCTCTTTTATTCTTCATGATTGAATCTACTACACGCAGTCACCAAAATATGTCTTGCATTCGCTTTGGCTTAGAATGTTTCCTTACCCTAATTTGTATGTAGAGTCCATTTGATTGTGCTACTTACCTGACATATTGGCGTTACCCTGGAGGGTCCAAGAGAAATCCCTGGTAACATTAAGCTAGGAAGCAGTATAACCTAATGGTTTACCACGCAGATTCTAGAGCTGTACTTCCTTAGTTCAAATGCTGACTTTACCACTTCTAGCTGCATAAATGAAATCAAGTTATTTAAGCTGTGTGCCTAACTTTGGCTTCCCCAGTTATTCTAAGGATTGACTGAGATAATACCTGTGAAACAATTCATGCCTGGCATACAAGGGACACATCAGAGGTTATTATTATTATCACTAAGCTAGATGTTACAGGATATCAAGAACTCACAAAATAATACACCTCTAAAAGTAGGACACAATCTTAGACTGAAACTCTTGAACTTACCTACACAGTTGAAACCTTCCTCCAGCTCACACACCTTGGAGCAGCCATCTCCGCTCACAAGGTCTCCATCATCACACTCTTCTCCCAGTCTCCTAGAGGGTAAAATATATATGCATATATAACACACACACAAAAATTTTCTTGTTTAGCTCCATCATTTAAAATTCTTACAATTTCTCGGTATATATTAAAAAGTGCAAGTTGGAAAAAAGTAGGAGCTAAAAGAATGCTTTTACAGAAAATAGAAACAAACATATGGATATATAAAGTAGATACAATTTAAGCAATGATTGGTGGTTGGCATGTCCAGTGGGTTGTGGGAATTCCTGAAGTTAAGTAGCTCACGGCTCAGAAACATCTAGGAGATCCATGAGGGTCCTGATGATGTTTCTGGGAGAGGGTCTTAAGCTTAGAAAAACCCTGCCAGCCCTATAATGAATAAAGGCTTAAAATAGCTGATGATGGTAAGAAGAAAGCCTGTCTGTCTGTGTGGTTTCATCTATTCATTTTCATCTGGTATTTCTTTATGTTTTCATTGTTTTGTTACATAAAGGTGCAGTTGTTATAAAAATTAGGATTTTGTAGAATTCAATCTCCTGTTCATATACCCAGAGACTTAAGCAGCCCGTCTAGGGAATCCTTAGGGCTCAGGTCCCTGTCTTTACTCCCTACTACCACCTGGTTACAGCTAACATATATTGCAGGGAAGAAACAAATGCTGAGAGAAGAAAAATGTTTTTGTTTCCAACCTCAAATGCTAATGCAACAGATGACAAAATTTGAATTGAGGTGGGGGAGTTAGTTTATAGTGAAAGGGACATGAAGTAATTCATGGAAGCAAAATAAGTTTGGGTTGATGCTCCTATGAAAGAACCAATATTTGGCTATTGCAAAATGGATGAGGACTACCATTTTTTTCTCCTTGACTTTTTTCATGCTCAAAATGGACATATATTTTAACTCAGTAGATAAAGGATTTGGAATGTGAAAGTGTTTTCAGACCCAGAACATCATAAATAGCTCTAATCTATTGTTTAAAGTATGCCTCACTAGGATGACTGAAAGATTAAATAATTAGAAATGAGAATGGTTTAAAATGAATTAAATGTATGCTATGAATACAGTGATATAGTAATCATATTTTAAATGGCAAGCTGGAAGTGGAGAAGGCTAAAAGTGATATAAAAACAACATAATTGAAGAAATTAAGGAAACTACAAATCGTTTTTCTATATAAATGCAATGCGGTTCAATGAAAAGAGACTGTACTGGGGACCTAATTAAATGTGTGCTATATCCAAGAAGTCTCCAAATACTTTATGCCTTAATGTGCTTATTTATGGAGAGAGGATTAACCTTCATCTATGTTTTGCTACAAGGGGTCCAGGAATAATCTTGGAGGTCGGCAACTTTATATTTTCATTTTGAAGATAATCTAAACAATCAATATAAGCATGCTATGTATCATCTTGTGCCATGCGGCCCAACAGAACTGTAATGAAAACCACATTTTTAATTTTTCTAGTAGTCATTTAAAAAGTAAAAAGAAACTGGTAAAATTAGTTTTAATAATATATTTTACCTAACCCAAAATATTCAAAATATTATTTCAATCTGCAGTCAGTATAAAATGAGGCATGTTACATTATTTTTGTATACTAAGTTTTTGAAATCTAGTGTGTATTTTTCACTTACAGCACATCTGAATTCAACTATTTGATCTGTATTTAGACTTTATAAACTTTATAGTTGGAACATTAGATTTACCTGCCCAAGTTGTTCCAAATATACTTGAAGATTTTCCAATAACCAAACTGAGTTTTGGTTTTTAAACTAAATATAAATTACTTAAAATTAAATAAAATTAAGTATTCAGTTTTTTAGTTGCATTTGGTATATTTTAAAGGCAAAAAGAGCCACCTATGGTTGGTGGCTCCTATATTGAACAGCACAGATTGAAATGATTAACTTCTATATGAATACTGTTTATAATTTCAGGGCCCTGCATCGTGCTTGTTTTGGTGGTCCTATTGACAAGTGATATCCAAGTGATCAAATGATTGGTATGGCTTCTTCTTGTTTTACGTGTAATGTGGTGCATTTAGCTAAGCCAGATTTGGAGTTGCATACCTTCCCATTGGATGGAAGTGCTAGTTACACAGAGAAGAAAACATAGGCAGAAGTTTCAAGGAACATTTTGATAAGTAACCTTGCGAGACCCAGTAGCCAAGCAGTGCTGCCTTAGATGAAGCTGCTTTAAGGCTCGTGAGAGAATGTGCAAAATCAGGGTAGGGAAAGAGCCCTCCACCCCTTTCAAGCCCCACATCCTCCAGGCAGAAATGGCACCCTGGGGCTGCAGGGTGGCCACCATCAGACAGCTGCCTTGGAAGACACTAGGGCAGAGGGCAGAGTGTTTTGTTCAAGGAGGGTCCTGCCAGTGTAGTAGTGGTCACCCAGCCCCCCAGCACATTAACTGGAGGGCTTCAGGTTTAAAATGAAGCAACCAAAACAGAGAAAACAACAACAGTGTCAAGTGGACTTGTCCTCTGCAATGTGAAGCATCCAAGGGAGAAATCTGATTTGAAGTGAAGGAGGGAAGGTGGCAGGCTGAGTTAGGTAGCAAGGGACAGCACGTGAGCAAGGTTGAGGTGACCTCAATGGCTTCCACATATTATCGAGGGCTGGGAACATTTTAGTGTTTATACTTCTATGACAAGGAATAGACTTACTATAGTTTCAGGATCTTAGAAGATTGAGGAGATAAACAATGTTGAGTGACTGCTAAATGATGGGATGGAATCCCAAGCAAGCCTACAGAATTGATTCCCATTAGGGCTTCAATATACGATATATTTTCACCTGGTCTGGGAAAATAAAAATAACCCATCTTATTAGGATGCAAAATCTAAGACAAATCACAGTGTCTGGCTTCCAGCCTCCTCATCCCAGCAGCTTTATATAAGTAACAAATAGATGACCATTAAAGTTAGGTTGATGTAGGGTGATCAACTGTCCAGGATTTCCTGGGACTTGGTATTTTTAGTGCTAAAACCAGGGAAGTCCCAGGCAAACCAGAATGAATTAATTAGTCCTCTATGCTAATATCACAAAAGGGCAACAAGAAAAGTAACATAGTATGTTAAGAAACAGAAAGGGTGATTCCATTTCTACCTTGGTGATGCCTACAGAATAGCTGGAAATTATATTGTTATCAGTTCTACTAAGGGTTGCATGAGAAACTGAAGATCCGAAAGCTATACTGAATTTCCTTAGATCACACACCTCGTTAGTAGAATAGGCCATTTGTTCAAAAGAGATCCTCTTTCAGCATCATTTGATGAGTAACCTTCTTCTGCATAAATTCCTTCCCTGAATCACTGTCCAGCAGTTGCTTGCTGAGGCCATAAAAGGGGCCCCCAGATAATCGGCCTCAATACCTCGATACTCTGGGGTTAGCTATAAGTAAAAGTGGGTTCCTCCATAACTATGTAGAGATGCCAGATCTCAAGACCTGACACAACCAAGTCCCAGATTTTAGAATTTCAACACTAGAATCAAATGGTGCCTTGCTCCCTACATTTCCAAAACAAGTCAAACTCCTGAAACTTCTGTTCAGAGAACAGTGTCCCTGCTCTCTCTCCCTCTCTCTCTCTCTCTCTTTCACACACACACACACAAAATACTCACTCTGACACCTTCCCATCTCCACAATAAGGAGCTCCATGAATGTGGTTCAGAGGAGGCGAAGCTTCTCCCAGTTCTCCTCCAGCTTCAGCTAGAACTTGGTACTGATACATCTGCCCAGGTGTGACCTCCCTGTGGAAACCAAAGGGTTTGTGACCACTACAGCCACAAAGTGAGGCATGCCCTGGGTCCTTTGTTGATGGTTCGCAGAAGTTGAAGGGAAATATTATGGGAAACATAAAGGTTAAACATATGCTGCATTGTCTAAAACAAAGATCAGGGCACAGTCTTCCCGAGCACCAGAAGGTTTGAAACCATATTTATTTCTGTATTCCCTGTGCGTTGCACAGAGTAAATGCGCAGTAAATGCTTGCTGCATTAACACTGAACCTAACAGTCCCAGTTAATCTCGGAAGATGGTATTTCAAGTGCATTTTTACCATGTTAAAACAAAACAAAACTATTTAAAAGCCAGTCTTCTGTATCATCAAAGTAATCAAAGAAACTGGAGATGAAAGCTTCAGAGTTTGGGCTCAGGAAGTCCCCCTTCTTGGGTCTGCGATCATAGTTTTCTCTCAAGAGAATTCCTGTCTTGAGAAGACTGAATCCTTAGGAGTAAGATCAACTGTCTCATAACAGCAGGTAGGAACACCTTTTGTCACAATTTGGGGGAAGCAAGAAGTTCCACAATTAGAAATGCAT
This sequence comes from Pan paniscus, assembly GCF_029289425.2. Classification (NCBI taxonomy): domain Eukaryota; kingdom Metazoa; phylum Chordata; class Mammalia; order Primates; family Hominidae; genus Pan; species Pan paniscus. The sequence goes on from NC_073249.2 coordinate 73,020,930, forward strand.
TAAACAACTCCCCACCTCCAAATCTATTAAAGTGTGTAGGTATCAGGAATGGAGTTGTATCAGTTGACCCTAGAGATGAAAGGAACTTGTCAGACTCTCTCTAGATCCTGGTGCACTGATTGTGTGGTGAGGGTGAAAGGCAAGACACTGAGAAGAGGAAAAGGGCTCAAGAAGGGGAGCTTCTGGTCCCAAAGACAAAATCTGCCTTCATCTTAATTTTGCCCAGTGCCTGCCCTAATTGGAAAACTACCATCAAAGTCAAGCTAGGATGGGAGTTACTTAGTGAAACAGGATCTCAAAGGGTTGCTGGGACTACCGTGAGTGGCTGCCATCAGTATTCTGCCATGGTTCTCTCTTCTTTAACAGACTTTTCAACTCACCCACAAAGCCTCCACTCCCTCAGCTGATGCAGCAACCAGGAAATGTCTCAGGGTTTCAAAAACATCTTTAAAAACCTCTGTGCTGGCTTTTAAGTATTTTAATAGAAAAGAAACCTAGATATTAAAGTCTTTTAAATTTCCAAATTAGTTACCCCCACATCCCCCAGAGAAGCAAACCTCTCATGAGAATGCCAGATATTTCTAAAGTAAAACCAATTTTATATCCTAATCAATGCTGACAGTTTCCCTTTACAAGGCGGTTTCTGTCAGACTGCTTGTCCAGCCATGCATAAAAGCTTCACACTTTTCTGTGGCTGGGGAAAGGACTGGATGGAAACATCAGCATGTGTTTACTTTTCTTGAGGAAAAACTCAGCGGCAGGTAGCCCAAGCCCTCCAGGATCTGAGTTTGTAAAAGGCAGAGTGTTAACTGAAGCAAGAGGACCAAAATGAGATCCAGTTGAAAAATTGGATTTTAATTCCAATTTTGCTATTTACTAGCTATTGAACCAAATCAAAGTTAAGCCTCAGATTTTTCATCTACAAAATGAGATATTATTGGCCTTAAACGTGTGTGTGTGTGTGTGTGTGTGTAGCAAATTAGATAACAAATGTCATCTTAACTGCCTTATTTAAGAAGTTCAAAAGACATCTTTTTTCTTTTTAAAGCTACCTTTGCATTTGCATTAGCTTTTTGGTCATTTCACTATCTTCTAGTTCTAATTGACAGAGCAAATATGGGAAGAAAAATGTAATGAAGCTCAAGGTGGACATTTTTCTCTGCTTTTTCTGTAGCTATGGTAGACTGCCAAATGACTACCCTGTCCCCAATGTTCCCCTCTATCATGTGACTTTGCTGCCTCTTTCATCAAAAGGGAGGGTTTATTTTGCCACCCATTGAGTCTAAAATTGCTGTGTGACTTGCTTCGGCTAGTGGAACATTATCATGAATAACATAAAGATTTGAAAAGTGTAAGCATTTGGGGCTTGCCCTCTCTGCTGCTGGAAACCCTTCCACTACCATGAAAAGCCCAGGCCAGGCCTTGAGAGACCATGAGGAAAGAGGCCCTCATCTCCCCAGCCATGCCAGCTGTCTCAGCTGTGTGGGAAGTCATCCCGGGCCATCTGGTGCTAGCCAAGTAAGTCTAGATGAGAGCACCCAACCTACCTATAGAATCATGAGAAATAATGTTTGTTGTTTTAACCCACTACCTTTTGTGATGATTTCTAATGCAGCAAAAACTAACTGACAGTATCTCTGATAAAACTTTGTTTTGCCCTAGTTCTGCCCTCAGGGCAGTCTCCAAAGAAGGTTATGAGGTCAAGAGAATTTGCCTTTGGAGTACCAGCCTCCTGCTCCAGATATTGAATTCTTTGTAAGTAAGGACCTCATCTTAGTCTGTGCCCCCAGCACTGAACATGCAGTGCCAGGAACATAGTAGAACTCACTAAATGTAGGAAGAAAAGACAGAACTAACAGGAAGAGGAGAGCTGGAAGAGAAAGATAAAAGAGAGTTGGTTGTTGGGGTGTGAGGGGGAAAAATGAGAGAAGGGGAAAGAATGAAACTCATATCATGAATGAGTCATGGAACTGAGTGTATCGTCTGGTCTGCCAGGCCCTCGGCCTCCTTGCATAGCAATAGAAGAATTGACTATACCTTATAAATGTTATGGGGTCTGTGGCAGATGATCAGACAGCTAAAGCAAAGAATCAGAAATTAAATTGTCACCAGACAGGAGTATCTGATTCTGATCAACTTATTTGTAGCAATTATGTTCAGTTCAACTGAAACATCTCATACACTAACCTTTTGTCCATAATCATGATGATGGCATCAGCAATCAGACACCTGCTTGCCCCTTTCTGGGAAGTGCTTTTCTTTACCTCAGATATGCCACTTTACGGTAAAATCCCCTCTGAAAGTCTAAACATTCCTCCGACTAAGGGCATGGCTGAATATTAAAAAGTGGGGGAAAAGTAACAAAACCCACCCCCAGAGCCCCAGGAAGCCCCATAGTCATGCTACCAAACTCACACGTCCGTGAACTTCCTGTGAGAATGTGTCACCACCACGGGCAAACCACTGGCAAATGGGGGATTGCGGAGAACCTGGTACCTCACAGGCCTGCAGCCAGAGCACAAGGGACTGTGGGGCTGAGAAGTCAGGAGTGCTGCGTCAATCTCTATCCTCTCATCAAAGGTGTAGACTTTCACCCCCGACACCTTCCCATCCACGTGCAGTTTGATGGTGAGTGGGATGTCACAGAAAGTGTCTAAGGGGCCCAGGTGCACTGACTCCTTGTTTTCCAGCAAGATCTCTGTGTCAAAGAGGACCTGCGAGGACTCCATGAAGAAGGAAGTGACCCACAGGGTGAGGGTGTCGGCTTGGACCGGGTGTTGGAAGAGCAGCTCCAAGCTACAGCCTTCTGTGGGGCAGGGGACCGTCATGTTCATGTGGTACAGGTGGACCTCAGGGCTCCAGGCCTGTAAGCTCGGCTCGCAGGGCTGATCCACATCAGGAGGCCCTGGGGGGAGATTAGCAGAAAGATACATCAGTAGCAGCCATTAAAAGTCAGAAAATGAGTAGCCCTTAGCAGCCAGAAAGAGGAACTATGGAGAGAACTTTTAGAATTCCTGTAGAAGTTGGTCATCTTAGCAGGTTAGATCTTAAGTACTAGTAAGAACAAAGGTGTAAAAGTAAAAAGCATTACACTCTTGTTACCCCATCCCTGTACATGGTGCCCTTAGCAAGAGGAAACCCACCAGGAATTGGGAAGGGAGCAACCCAGATCCTAGGTGGAAACATGAGGCTGATGCAGAGAAGCCATGTCCTTAAACAATCCTTGAGCAGAGAATTACATGCGATTAGTCCATTCATAACTTATGATAAATTAATGCTTCTGAAGACCAGTGATTTCACTCTGTCACTGCAATCTTTGTAGGGCTCTTCACAAAACTTCTTTCATTCCCTAAGATCCCACCCTGGCAATCCTTTCAACTGATGGTTAGACGAACTTTAAAACCATGCATTGAAATTTCCCTTTCAGTTCAGGTATGTGTAAGCAGGTAGGTAACTGCAGGCAGGAAATATAAACACATATTATGGAGTGGGAAAAAAAATGAAGATTCAGTAGCCAAATAAAAATGTAATGATAAAAAATCAAATATCACGAATCTATGAAAGTCAGCTCCATGGAAGTAATCTACCCAAATGGTTTTCTTTTCTATCGTGTGATGGGAGTTGAAGAGAGAGTGTTGAATCGAGAACTAGCAGAGTCAGCCCTCCTGTGTCCTTAGCTGAGTGGCTGTGGCACATCTTTCTATGCCTCAGTTTCCTCTTTTACAAAATAAGTGATAATGTTTAGCCCCGCCTTACTAGGGCAGTGTAGATCTATACAATGTTCTAGAGAAATTAAATACCTACATTTACCAAAGTAGAAGTATTTAGCCCTTCAAAATTTGGAAAATAAATTATGTCCCAAAGCCCAGAGAAAACCAGTTCAAACATTGCAATTTCCCTTTCAGTGCAGGTATGTGTGAGTAGGGAGGTAGCTGCAGGGAAAAACTGCAGGCAGGAAATAGAAACACATATTATTAATTTCAAAAATATGTGTGTGCAACTGTGTGTGTGTGGTGTGTTACATCTTATGGTTTTTATTGTTTTTTGCCTATATTGTGTGTTGATTCATTTATTATGAGTTGATTCATTAATTCAACAAAAATTGGTAGTGTAGTTCTTTTACACCAAGAACTAATCTAGGTATTAGAGATAGAGGAGCGAACAAGAGAGACCGAAGTCTTGCCTTTCTATATGTTACAATAAAGTGATAGATGTAACAATAAATACATAAAAGAATATAAAGTATAATATTAAGTAGTAATGATATCTGTGAAGACAAGTGGAGGAACATAAGGGAATACAGAATTATGAGGTGAGGCTGGGAGCTATTTTAGGTTATGAAGCCAGAAAATTCTCACCATGAAGATGATGTTTAAGCAGGGAATATGTCTGTTTTAGTTTTCTAATCCCCATAGCATTTACAAAATAGTTGGTGGTTAAGCAGTGTTCATTAGACATATTTATAAATACATGTGTTTGTGCCTGCTCTGTTAGAGATTACTCTTATAGTGTATATTTTAAATATGACCTGGTTCTTCACCTTTTCAAAGCAAAGACTAGTATTTCTTATTAATCATATATACTTAGTTCATTAATGATTTATAAATTAATGCTTGTGAAGTCCAATGTTAGCAGTCCTAAAAACTTCTCAGTTTGTCTGATAATTATTATTAAGCCCCCAATACTAGCAGAATAAAGGTCCTTGGAAATCAACCTAACAGCAGCACTGCCAGTCAAAAAGTTTTTATTATGACTTCATGTTAAAGCATGAAATGGAAGCCCTAAAAGTTGATTTGGTTTGCCTTAAGACACAATACAAGAATTAGAACGTAGAACTTCTAATTCCTTTTACCTCTCTCAGATAACTGATTTTTCCCCCTAGAATTAAAAAGGAAAAAAATACCAGGTCAGGGAATCAAACAGGCATTAAAACACCAGCACAGGACAGACTGCCACACACACACAAAATGGCCCTTTATGAAATGCGAATCTCTGTTCAGAGTCCAATGCAGTAAATTTTATACTCACTTTCCATTCTTCCCTGAAAATTCTCACTTGAAAAAAGTCATATACAATCAATCAAGTAAATTGTCTCCTTCCAGATTTATCCCTGAAGCCCTGTCACTTGAGTGACTGGGAGCCCAGGATGATATCTTGCAGATACTGCAGACTCTCAGACCAATATTCTCCTTTTTTTTCGTGTCACAATCAAGACTGCAGATTAATTCAAATGGGGCTTTGGCCAACACATCTTATTTAATTGTTTCTAGTGTCTTAATAAATATTTTAAAGCAAAGAAAAAAGATGATAATTAGGTAAACATTAAAGATGATGATGATGGAAGAAGTCAAGCCATTCATCAGGAGGTGCTAAAATCCTGTCAACAGTATTTTCTGACTTGAACTGGGAAAAGATTCATGCTGTAATTTGTCTTAGGCGCATTAATATACATATGTGAGTGAATGTGTGACTGTTTGAAAAGTTAGGGGAGGTACAGAAAAAAAGATAACAAAAAATATTTTCCCCTTCCTGGAGCCTAGCTCAGATCATATCCAAAGCACAACAAGTACCAGTGATTAATAGACTCATAAAATAGCATAGACGAGAACAGTCAGTGTGGAACACCTGGTCTCCCCACCCCCACCCAGACTTGCTCAGCCAGTACATGAGTTTTCTCTGCGGTCCCCCCACCCCCACCCAGACTTGCTCAGCCAGTGCATGAGTGTTCTCTGCGGTGTGTTTCCTGATGCAGCGGAGTAAGAGGTCAGCTTACACTGTCACATGGCACGGCTACTCCAAGGACCAGTAGGCACACGTAACACTACACCTCCCAGCTATCTCACCCTGAAGTCACACCCTGAGTTCAGCTGACTTCTCCTTCCTTCTGTCCTATATGCTGATCTCTGCTTTACCACAGCCATGGGGCCTCCATGTTAGGCACATATGGAACATTCTGCACACAGCGGCACCAGGCAGCTCCAAAAGATATCCAGCAAAACACACACACACACACACACACACACACACACACACATTGCCTTTTTGTCACCATGTCACTACTCCACTCTTTATCTCCACCCCCATCCTCAGTGGTCACCAGGGTATAAAGAAAAAATGTCATGGTACTTTACCCACAGCCTCCTCTGGGGTCCAATAACCTGAGGAGTCACACACCCGCCGGGAGGAAGCTGTGTGCACATACTGACGAAAGGTCCCATCTTCAGTGCAAGCGCCACACAAGCTGCCTGAGGCCCTGGGGAGATAAAGGGATGGAGATGGGAGATGAGGAGAGTCCATCAGATGAGTTGGGATAAGAAAATTAGAAAGACCTTTGTGTGGGGAGGGCAGGGGTTGATGGTTAGTAAGGACCTAGAGAGTAACTAAGAACAACTGTATCTCAATCGTTTTTTTCTTGTGTGGACCTCATCTTTGCAAAATTCAGTGACATGAAAATTTCAAGATCATGAAGCAGAAAAAATTAACTAAGTCATAAAAGAGGCCTGTGGAGATGAAAGTGGGCATTTTCTGTCCTAGGAACAGTAAACAACAAACAATTAAAATCTGAATCTTTCAACATAAAACTCCCTTCTACATTGACTCTCAAGTCATTCAAAGGCTCCTTGAATTTCCCCACTAAAACAGGCAATAATTTCCCACATAAACTTATTAGCTATATGTGTCCTTATGTTTTAAGCTCCCTACTTTAAATCACTTACATAAAATAAAAGTCAGGTGAAATGTAATGTCTCTTGGCTCACCATTGCCCTTGGAGATATATCCAAATTATTTATCACGTCTCAAGGCCCTTCACAAGCTAGCTCCAGCCTCACCTACTGCAGTTCCTTTCTGAGATTTATATTTCCAGCGCAATGAACAGATCACCATTCCACAAATACATCATGCCCTTGAGCTGTTCTCTCTGCTGCCAAACAGCCTTTCCAAGCTTCTCTGTTTAGCAAACTCCTACTTACCCATCAAGAACCATTCAAATGTAAACTCTGCAGTAGCACTTAGCCTCTCTCCTCTGAGTGACCAGTACTCCCTTCTCTGTGCACCCACTGCACCTGCTGGCTCCTCTCTTAGGGCTCTGCTATGCGGTGTTGAGAATTTCCATTCACATTCTTTCCTCTCTTTTGCCTGTGAGCCAGTCCAGACCAAGCTCTATTCTTATTTATATTTCCAACAGGATTGGACCCAGCAGTCCCTCTGTGAATGCTTGTTTTATGGATATCCATGAGGTGATTAATACAGTTTATGAAAGTTCTACAAGTACTATAACTGAGGTAACTGGAAGAGGTAGACACAATAATAGCTACATAGTAATGGTAAGTCACTTCATGGGGCTTGCCTCTGATGCTTAGAATCTTTTTAGAAGCCCACTTGTGAATGACGCATCTGAAAACGGAGGCATCAAGTCAGGGTCTCAATAACATCTTGTAATATGCCAGAAAAATAGTATTATAAAATAAAGGTAGTGATTATGACAGCTGCTCCCATTTCTGAAGTACCTCACATAACTGGCATTGTGCCGCTGTGTCGTGCTTTTCATAAATGATTTCTAATTCCTGTAATAACCTTATGTTTACAAATGAGAAAACTCAGGCTCAGAGAGGTTAAGTAAATTGCCTAAGGTCACAACAAGTTCCTTAATTCCTTTGAGCAAGTTCCCAAACACCATTGAGTGTCCAGTACTTTGGAAACTAAAAGGTGTAGTTAAGATCCAACCTCTGACTCCAATCAGCACTCACTTCTAACATGAACAAAACTCCAAAGCTCATTCCTTTGATGCACTTGGCCCTTCCGGGGCTGCTGCTAAGTGCGTAGCTGGGGCTCTTCTCTGACATAAGGGTTCCAAATACCTGCTGGGGTGGAGTAAACACAACTCCAAGCATGACACAAATCGCTGGGCATGTGACGTGAGTCCCCCTGACACACATGTTGGGAGGTCTCAAAACTGCAGTCCACCTAGCTGAGAAAAGGAAGCAAATTGCAGGCTTTTCTGCCAACAGACTCTCAGCACGCCCGTACTGATGTCTGCTTTATCGTAACGTTTGTACCAGAGAGAGAATTCAAAGATTAAATTGTTTACATGTGTTACATAAACGGATGTAAAACTCTGGTTTGCACACACCCACAGAGGACTTGCTGTTCAGGCAGTTCGACCAAAGCTGCACAAGGTCACACTTGCAGGAAGATGATTCTCACACACATCACACAGATGTGTGCTGACTCACAAACAGAGCCCATAAGGGTTTGGGCGCTGATGACCATGAAACTACTTTGTAGGGTTGTGAGGTCTAAGTGGTGTCACACACTAAGTAAGTATCAAGGTATCAGGGACAGGTATCAAAATCCCAAGAGGCTGAAATACCACTGTGAAAGAGGATTCACCAGCTTCCTCCTATCCCTGTCTCTCTCTTGCCTCTCTCCCTAGGCTTTCAGCAAAGCTGAAGGGCACGGAAACTTGCTCCAGCAACACCCTTCTCTTTAGCTGAGGCCTGACACCCAGAGGGAAAGTGTGGTGCAAAGAAGAGATGTGCTAAATGAGAATGCTCTAAATTAAAAGAAAGCATCCATTCTATGTTCCTTATTCCCGAATTTCCACTGGACTCCCGAGTTCACCTCCAATCAGTTGTGGGGTCTTGGGTTTGCCATTGTATGTTTCTCTATGCCTCAGAATTCTCACTTATTTAGCAGGAACTGCGTTTACTGCAAAGACTAAATAAGACAAGTGCAAGTAAAATACCTAGCACAACACTTCACATATAATGCCACAAATAGATCAGGGACTGTCGTCATTCAGAATACAGCAGTAGGTTTTGAAAGAGGTCAGTCTGCACAGGTCACAGAAGGGGTTCTGGTCCTTCTCAGTGAAACCACATTCTCCCATCCCTCACCAATTATCAGATGTCATTCATTTTCCTAACTTTCTCTCCTTTCTACAAAAATTTATCTGTTATTCTTTCAAACCAATATGCAAAGGACAAATGAAAGTTAGTTTTAGGTGTAATGCTTTTCTTCAGTAAACACACATTAGGTGTCTGTTGTGGCAGGGCAAGAGACAAAGAGACAAAAAATCATCCTGCCTCCCCCAGTAGTTGCCAGTCAAGTGGGGCAGGTAGGAAAATAAGCAGAGGATGACAATTCCATAAGATAGTGGCCTTAAGAGGGGGAGGCACAGGAGGCTGAGAAGGTGTCAGAAGCACCTACGTAAGTCAGGGAAGCCCTCTGATGCACAGCTTGTGGCAGTGGGCACACTACCATCCACCCACACCCAGAAGTGCCTGGAGAAGCATGCTGTAATCCCTCCCCCAACACCACTCTGCAAGTGGCAAGCCGCCACTCCACCCTCATGCCACAGAGGAACAGCTGACAGAGACAAATGGCAGATGCCCTCTCAGTTCTGCCAATTTATCCCTGTCACATCGGTCAGGCTCTCCAGGCCTCCCTGAGAGGGGAGTGAGCACTTAAGATGAGCCACTGGCTCACAAGAGAGCCCATGAGTTCTGCTAAAGCAGCAAGAACAGAGCAGGCTGGAGCAGCAGCTCTGAGCAGTGGTACACACATTTATACTTCCAAATTGGAGTTCCCCTGGATTCACATTCTTCCCCTCATTCATATGAAATGCCACAGAGAAATAAGCCAGCTCACCCACAGCCAGTGCCTCTCTCACCTGTCATATACAACTCCACTAATAGGAGGCAGCCAGTGGATAGTGAGGGACTTGTTGGTCTGTCCGATGACCATAGGTGGAATGGGGATGGGGGTGGGCTTTCTGCTTTCAGTCCACTGCTGATAGACTAGGTCCAAATAGCAATGCATTCGGGCCACTTGGTTAGGAGTGAAGTTGTCAGTGCAGTTATCATCTGTGGAGACAAAAAAGGTAGCACAAGAGATGGAGATTTTAACCCATCAAGTCCACCAAGGCAGGGATAAATTTGTGTCTTGTTCATGGCTGAGTTAACTTATTAGGCTCAATGAGCACTTACTTGTTGAATGAATGAACAAATGCAATCTGTTCCAGAAAGGGTCTAAGCTGGAAAGGGTAAGAGAAGACAGAGACCAGAGATGCAGCACTTTCATATCTAAAGCAAGGTCATGACCTTAAAGTTGGGCAGCTCAGGTTGCTCTGAGCTGATGGTTGCTTATTCAGCAAGCCACAAGATGGCAGTGTTTCAACAGATGGCCTTTTCACTTGTGAACGTTTGTGGAGTTGCAGACACCTGCTTTATTGCCCAGTGACGTTGGCAGAGGTTAGTGAGTATTCAGTGGAGCTACTCAAGGGGAAAGAGAGCCAAATGCCAATGAGACAGCAGGGCTGGGAATGGTGGTCTCAGCCTCACTTTTGAATCTGGCAAGGTCTCTTTAGCAGGTACATTTTGCATAGGGTTGGAAAGGGAGTTTTCTTAGTGCCAGGAACTTTTCCAGTGAAAGCACACCAGTCAAATACTGCCTCACTCAGCTTCCTAAATGTTTCCTCTTCCCGCTTCAAAGGTGCTGCCTCCAGAGCTCTGCCTTCTGCATGGCATCGTCTGGTGTTTCTGCCCCTTGATGGGGGAGAGGTGCTGGTGTTTACACATCTGATGCACCTGAATTATTCACCGCAATGAAACTCAGATAGACACATCTTGAAAGATGACAGACAGAATCGGCTCATCACGCTTTCCTCCCTTCAAAGTCATGACCAGGGTGTGGTGGTTTATTCTTTTTTGGATAGTTCTAGAAGAACCTGTCACCAAACAAGCCCCCGAAACTTATAGAAAAAATATCTTCTTTCACCATTGGACTAGGTCATCAAATAAGTCTTTAATTTTAGGGATAAATTTGAGTCCATTATAGGAAACCAGTCACTATTACTTTTCACCAGAAACAAGGAAGGCATGAGAGACAGAGAAGAATAATACAGAAGCTGAATTAAGGCAAGAAAGACCAGATGACAAGTTTTTCCCAGGGCCAGGAAGATGCCATTTTTTAAAAATTAGATGTCACCTTTTGGTGGGGAAAGGGTGGTAGGCAGCTAAGAATTTGTGCTTGACTAGTGCTGGAAAAAGAGAATCTGATTTTTTTTTTTTTTTTTAGTAACATACAGTAAAACATGCTGAGCCTAAATTAACCAAGCCACCTTGTTGACCAACTTCAAAAACAGTACAAAGGGCCACCTTGACCCATAAACTCTTTTCCTTTATTTCCATTGGACTCTTCTTCAGAGTAAATGTCTAAGAATGCCAGCAAAAATAAGAATAACCACATTCTAGAAGTCAAGGGGATCACAAGAGGGCTTTTGGCTCTGTGCCTTTTTTACTATCGAGGATAGAAGTATATTTTAAAATATCTAGTAGAGGAGAATTCAGTGAACAAAGTACCTTAATATGTCAGTATTTCTTCAAGTTCTTCAAAGACATGAAAAAATAATAATACCTTATAATAAATACACTTCAACTCTCTGACACAAATGACCACTTAATCATTCTCCCATCAGCTCCCACACCTCCACCCTCCCAGCTCTCAAAGGCCCCCATGTATTCTTAATAGAAAACAAAACAAGACAGTGGTGATACCCGTGTAGCTCATGTAGTTGGTGAACGGAGCCCCTGGGAAGCGAGTGAAGCCACAGGTGTCACTAGTGGGCTCTGGTTCCCGGCACAGCTCACTCTTGGGAGTGGGGGCGGTGTCGGCACAGAGGTCTCCCGTTTCCATGGATGGCACTGTCTCCTTGCAGGGGTCATTGCAGGATTCTCTTTCACTGACTCCTTTAAAGACATGGTAGAGTCCCAGAACATGTCCCACTTCATGGATCATGGTGTCGGTGTGGCCAGGCATCCCATAATATGCTGGGCTGAGGACAATGCCACCTGCAATGAAAGTTTTGAAAAGCCTTTCAGAGCACAGAATGAATAGCTCTCCAATCCTTAATTATGTTTTCTGATAAACATCAAATATTCCATTTCAGCCTCTAAGGAGTCACTTTATAACTTCTGGTGACATACAGTCATTGCTTTTCTTTCTTGCCACAAAAACCCTCTAAACAAATTAATACACATTTCTTTATCCTCTACATGGGTGAGTGTTATACTAGAGGCCCAGGATAGCAATGTTGACATAATAGAGAGCCAGAATTCTCAGCCCTGTATGCATATTAAAATCACCTGGGAGAGTTAAAAGAAGACATACAGGGGTTCAAATACTACCCCAGATGAATTGAATCCAAACATTTGAGGATGAGGTTCACGCAACGACATTTTTAAAAACTTCCTAGGTTGAGAATCACTGGTCTAGGCAATAGCTCATGGGATTTGGAGTCACGGAAATCTGATCTAACTCCTGCCCCTCCACATCCCAGCTTTGAGGACTTGAACAGCTGTCTTACCTCCTGGAACTCAGTTTTGTTGTCTGTAAAGTGGGGATGATAACACTAAAATTTGTTTGTTTGTTTTTCAGTGTTTGGCACATTAAAGGAAATGACAGCTGTGTAGACTGCTTCTGATTTAATAATCCCTACTCTCATCAACTAGTCAGACAAAAGATAGGTTCAACTGAACTACCACAAAATTGAGAATGTCATAATCACCATGAGAATATGCCCCACCCTCACTGCCCCTAAATCTCCATGAGAACACGAAGGGAGGTGTTTCAGAGAAGAGTTCATTGCATCCAATCAGGCTTAGATGAGAGACTTAGTGGTATCATTGGAACCTTACAAAAGGAAGGCTAAGGATCTCTAAGTGACCCAACTTCTATCTGTGTAGCTTGTTGGAATCCTAATTCCTGCTTTCCTCCTCTCCCATGGTTGAACCACCTAGCTTTCCTTCTTTACACCCCAAAATTGTCAGGGCCAGGCCCAGTCTTATCTCTGAAAGATGAGACAGAGAATGTCAACATCCCTGGATCAACCCTCTGGGGTCCAAGGTCACCCCTGGCTGTGCTGCCCAGCTGGCCCTGCCCTTCTGTCACAGGTCTGATCCCAGTTCCCAGGACTTGCTTCACTTCTTGCACCTGAGCCCTCCCTATATCAATAGTCTTCTGAGTATAGCAGGTCCTCCAGGAGAATAGCTCTGCCTTTCTCTTGCCAGATTATATTTCAAGGACTATGTCCTATTCCTGCCTCCATTCAACATCCCTTAGACAACCACATACACAGCCTTATGGGCAGGAGACAATCACAGGGTATCTGGCGCCACACCCACTGGCCTATCTAATAGGCAGCTCAGTTGACTTTCTTGTGACTACTTTACTGCACAGGACAGTTTCTAAGTCCAAGTTCCAGTCTCCCAGTTTACTCGAACATACTGACATTACCCAAGCCATGCCCAGACTCATCTAAGATGCAGTGTCTCCTTTCACATCCCAGGTGAAACTAGACCTCACCTCCCGTGTTTATTATTTCTACTACTTATGGTAAAATTGTTATTCTCTAAACTTATCCTTTTTTGTTATAAGGTTATTTTCTGAATATTTATTTCATTTGTGCATCATGATGTCAACATAAGGTTAAACTAACTTGAAAACAGGTGTTTCAAGAGTGCCTGTTATTTGAATAAACCTGGAGAAACACAGTATTTCCACTTTCCAAGAGGCCCACACTTCATGTTTACATATCCAATGGCAGCAATAATCATCACCAACATTCATGTACAATTATGCCTCCAGTCCTCTAATGGCAGTATCAACCTTCACATCAGTGGAGATAATTCTAAGAGAACAGCTTTCTGTTCTTTCCAGGTGCCTTCACCTTTTTCATCCTTTTTCCTCCACCACACTTCTACTCTGTACATATGTTTAATCCCTTTTCTGCCTACTCTTTCCTTTCTTTCCCCCCACTTCTAAGTAAGTTTTGGCTTAAATAAAACTAATCTTCAGAAATAGGATTTGGAAAGGCTACACAATTCACCTATAAAGTTTAAGTATCTAAATTGATTAGTTTTTTTCCCAAATTGTGTTCATAAAATCTGAACCTGGGTAATACTTTGAAAAAACAAGTGGCATCTGTGGTTAAATATGCTTGAGGAAAATGCAGCACACCATACTACCCTCCTGAAAATCCATAATGTATATGAGAGTGAGTTGTTGTATTAAAGGCCCCGAAAAGTCCTTCATCAATTGAGTTTTACCCTTTGCTTTACAAACTTATTTGAACACAGAACCTGTCCGGGGTAGAATATCTTTTGATATCTCTGGAGTACCAGATGTCTCAGAGCACAATCCAACAAACACTACCAAAGATGAAAAAAAAAAAAGTTCCAATCAATAGTTACCTTCTACTCATATGTTTCAGCTCTGAGCAAACATCAAATATCCCCACATCCTATGGCCAGACAGGCCCAGGTCCTTTTGTGATCTCCTTCAATTATAGATAAAGAAAATATAGATGAAAAGAAAGATGGTTCTTGGAAGAAAGGATGGCAAAATCAACATATGCCAAGAAAGGAGGGATGACCAGGAGTGTGGACTGAAAACACTCGAGAATATGGGGGTGGTCATCATAATATTGGGCTTCTCATCAACCAGCAGAAGTCTCTACCTCAACTCCAAATGAGATGTTTCCAAATCTAAAAATATTTTGCAACAGCCGTCTTTCAATAAACCAGCTTATTTATAACTAGAAGAAGAAGCACAAAAATGCAAGCCCTCAACACTCCCAGCAAATCCCCTCCATACCCAGGACAATTGGCCAGGGTTCTCCAGTGTAACACTCTTGGTGCACATTCCCAACACAGAAGAATAAAGTTTTAACCAAACAACACTTACATTTTCACTAAAAGCATAATTTTAACACACATTTGCAAGTTATATTTTCAATTGCGAAGAGATGTACTTATGCTAAAAACTCATTTATATGAGAAGGCACTGCAATGGGTTCAGTAACTACATGTGTGTTAACTAGGAGATTGCACAAAATATAGAAATATAGAAAATATAGAACAAAATATTGCTCTAATTTCAGGATGAGTGTTGTGCACACCAACACATGTTGAGAACAAAAATCCCAAGGTCCTAGACCTCTTATGGTAATTCTATGTCTGCTAGAGCACAAGATTATAAAATTATCCCCCTGGACTAGAACTAGAAGAACTTGGAGTGTGGAGCATTAGCTGATCCTCACTTGCTCCATGGCCTTGGCTGTTCAACCTTTCCCCTAATCTCTTCATCTGTAAAATGAGGGGGTAGATTGGCTTATCACTAAGATTTCTTCCCATCTGTATTCCCAGACCCTCAGAGCTAACATGCAGGCAGGCTTTGAGGGATAGTCATGAACACATGTAAAGGAATCTGTATTGTCCTGGACTGTCACTGCCTCTGCCTTGCAGTTTGTGTTCCAAGACTCCCATCTCTCAGCAGCATGAGGGAAAGGGGAAAGCTGGCAGTAAGAAGCCAGCCATCCTACTCTCAGACCTGCCGCAGATTTCCAAGTGACCCAGATTCGCCAACCTTTAATCCACACTCCCTCTCCAATGGTGATATAGTTTGGCTGTGTCCCCACCCCAAATCTCATTTTGAATTGTAAACCCCATAATCCCATAATCCCCACATGTCAAGAGTGGGACCAGGTGGAGGTAATTGAATCATGGGGGCAGTTTCCCTTATGCTGTTCTCGTGACAATGAGTAAGTCTCAAGAGATCTGATAGTTTTATAAGTGTCTGGCATTTCCCATACTGGCACTCATTCTCTTTCCTGCCCCACTGTGAATAGGTATCTTCCACCATAATTGTAAGTTTCCTGAGGACCCCCAAGCCGTACTGAACTGTTAGTCAATTAAACACCCTCCCTTAATAAATTACCCAGCCTCAGGTATTTCTTCAAAGCAGCATGAGAACGGACTAATACAACCGGTTTGCACCCTTCATCCACTCTCACAGATACACAGAGGGGTCTCACACTGTTCTTCCCACTCACCCTTTATTCCAACCAAAACAAACTTGTGACGTTATTAGGGAAATGAGTTTTAATCACTCACAGACACACATACTCACATTATTAAGGAGTGGGTTTTCATTACTCACTGAGACACACACACACCTCGATGTAGGGGTGAGGAAAGACATTAAATTTATTTGGTGATTTAGTTTAGAAAAGTTCTTTCATGTTTTAATAAAAGTTACAAATACACATGTACTC
This sequence comes from Pan paniscus, assembly GCF_029289425.2. NCBI lineage: Eukaryota > Metazoa > Chordata > Mammalia > Primates > Hominidae > Pan > Pan paniscus. Next base: position 73,037,044 of record NC_073249.2, read on the forward strand.
ATACCAAAGCTGGAGTGAGGCATAAAGATGTGTTGCCCAAAATTTAATAAGAGGAATGCAAGCATTTCTTTTCATTAAAAGGAACAAGATGTGATAATAAATAATAAATAAAAACTGAGTGGTTAGAGTGGCAATCCCTTCCTGCCATCACCAGCATTTAAGTCTTCCCCTGGTGGGGAGGAGGGGGCCGGAGGGACTGTGCATTCCCCTGCTTTCAGAGAAAGCTGCAATCCTTTCTCAGGGACAACATCGTAGGAATAATGAAACAATAATAAGAAATGCTACTTGTCAGTACCTTTTTATATTAATATTCAAATGAACCAGCATTATCTTCTGAAGCTAGAATCTGCACACACACTTTCTTCCAGTTACATAGGTCAGACTCTGCGTGGTTACACATGGGTACCTGCACCAATGGGCAGAAGCTTCTCTCTCACAAGGTAGCCTTTGGAGGGGCCAGGGCTCCTTCTTTGGCTGGCACTGTAAAAGTATTGATCCTGATACGGGGAAACACTCCTTAGAAGCTCTCAAGGCTGTTTACTGATCTGTTTAATGGTAATAACAAGAGTTCCTACCTCAAAGGATTGTCATGAAAATTAAAGTAGTAAGGTAAATAAATAAGCATTTAGCTTATTTCCCAGAACAAAGAAACTCAAAATATATATTAGACCACTTGTCAATATTATTATTCTATGTGCAGTCTGTCAGTACATTTTCATTTGCCTGTAACCTTCATTGGCTCCCACCTAACCTCCATTCATTAAAAAAAAAAAAAAAAAGGAAGGTGGGGCCTGACCATAAATTGGACAGACCTCCCAGAGTGAAACCAGGCATTGCCAGGCACAGTAGGAGAACAACCTCATCAAGGAGCTCTGATTTTCCTCTAAGCCGCTCACACCTTACTGAATTGGGGCTGTTGGCATAATTCTTCATAGACCTCAAATTATTGTTAGATCAGATTTACACAAGATGTCTTTGTTCTATAGTGCCAATAATCATTCCCTTCCAACTCTCTAGTTATGGGGAATATGATTATCATTTTTTATACTCAAAACCATTAATTTTTATCATTCCTTATATTGGAGGACAAAACTGAAACACAGATGAGAGATGAAACATGATAGTAGAATGGGGAGTGGGGTAGGGACGAGATTCCATCCCTTACAGTTGAATCCCTTCTTTGGTGTTCCTGCTCTTGCCTGACACATTGAAACAGGAAGAAAAAAGAAATGCACACATATATTTTCAACTATACCAGGACACTTCAGTCTCCACTCTGAGGCACTTTCAGGCTCCCCCACCTTCTCTCACTTCCCCAACGCCCATCCTGCAAGGCTGTCGATGGACTGATAACAAGACCAGGAATACTTACTCAGGGGAACCTTTAAAGTACTAGTGTAAAAGGATGGAAAAAATTTGGAAATACTAACATTTTACCCCACTGGTTCCATGCTTCTCTTCTTCTTACTCCACTCAATTCACAATGCCAGACTTTTCTGCATGTATTAACCTCATTAGGAAGTAATACAACAGAATGAAAAGCAAGGAAACAAGAAATCCTTTTTTGGCTGTGGGGTTTTCTAAGCCTCTGCCACCTGGGTCCTGAGACGATTCCATCCATGGTTTAGCCCGCATGGTGAATGGATTGAAGATAGGGACCCTTGCTCTCACACTACCAACATGACCACTACCACATTAGCTTAGAAAAGATTCTCCCAAGCTGAAAGAAGAGGAAAGAGACCAAAGGGAAATAATGGGAATGAATAGATGGTAGTGGGTCCAATAAAGTTGATTGTACCTTGACTTCCGAGCTGGGAAAGGGATAAAAACCCAAAATAGGTTTGTATGATCTGAGAGCAGAGGGATCTTGCCTCATTATGGTAATAGATTCCTAAGTGGCTTAGCCCTAGAGAGGAACCACTGACCACCAGAGCTAAATAGGAAGGGCAACAGAGCCTGCCAGAAATTCCCTGAGGGTGTCCCTGTGATGAGAACCAGGGTCATCTCATGTAACCAGCATCAACTGGTGACCAAGGACAAAAATGGATCATTTTCCCTGTGATCTTGGCACATATAAGCCATCTCCACAGTTAGGTACAGCCCCAAGCATAACAGGCATAATTGACTGACAGTAAATTACTACTGCTCATCAGCATGGGGGCTCAAAATAGAAAGAAAGTTTAATGACAGAAGAATAAAGTAAGTTACATTTCTTGCATACCTGAATGTGTATGCCAAGACTTGAACCCAATGCGTCCCAATACCATCAACTTGTACACGGAACACAATATGAATGGGCTCCCAGGATTTAGCAACTGGGGGCCATGTGTGGCACAGCTGTTCCTTAATGGACTGGCAGCAGGAGAACACATGCCTTCTTAGAAGATCTTTCAGCCTTGATTACAAAAGACAAGCCAAAACAATAAGAGAGTTGTTGTGTGGTCTAGGGGATGGTGTGGGGGAAGAAAAGAAAGAATCTGCTAATTAGAAGATGAAATCTTAGTAGTAAACAGCCAAGCTTCCAAAGTGATTCTATATTTCTAAGTTCCTACTGGCTTTTCCAGGCTTTAACACATGAATGCCCAAGTGGCTCATGGTAAAGAGAATGATTCCCAAAGCCACTTCCAGCAAATAAATAAATAAATAAATAAATAGCTTCGGGCAACTTGAGAAAAGGATATTGGTTGAAAAACTCTAAAACAGTTCTGTAAAATTTTTAGGGATGAATATTATATGCCCATAAAACGGGGAGGTTGAGGGCTGGTCTGCATGTGCCTATGTAATTACTTCCAGTGACTGGTGAAACTCTGCTCCTCAAAACATGCTGTCCACAATGAGCAGACAAAGTTATAAAACTGTGACTTGGGGTCAAGGAAAGAAAAAGTGGTGTAGGTGGACTGGTAGGCAAAGGGAGAGAAAGAAATGGAGACGATTAAAAAATAATAATAATAACTGGAGCTAGAAAGAGAAGTGAATCTTTTTTTTATAGCTAATAATTTATTGGATATTTTTAAATAACTAAAAGAATAGAATGTTCTTAACACAAAGAAATAACTGATCACCACACATTGTATGCCTATATCAAGACATTACATGTACCCCATAAATATATACAACTATTATGTACCCATAATTAAAATTTTTAAAAATTAAATATTAAGATCCATAACAATAAAAACAAAAATAACAAAAGCTACTACCTTGTCAATGACAAGGTACAGTCCATCAGGTTGTAGACTGTAACCATGCTCAAGTCTCTTTCAATCCAAAACTTTCTTCATCACCCTCTAAGCATCACCTTCTCCACACTAGTGCTTTATGCCTTCACAGCCAAACTTCTTGAAAGATCCACATCCCCCTCTTCACCTTCTGTGGGTTCCTCTACCTGTCCCACTCTGGTTTCTGCACCCAGACTCCACAGAAACAATCTGGTTGACGTTACCAAAGACTTCCCACTTACTATATCAATGGATAGTTCTTAGCACCTGAGGCTTCATTCGCATGAATGTATCACAACTGACGTAAACTTTAATCTCAATATCTAACTGTTTGGTTGAAAGAAAGCTGAAGTCTGTCCTGGAAGACCCCCTGTGAAAGTTCTGCATAAGTAAGGGATATCTCACCTCCGAGCTAGTTTCTGCCACCTATACTGCTGCTGCTTTGCCTTCTCCCAGGGAGTGGTCCTACCCGTACCAACCCTGTGACAGCTACTCCGCTGCAGTCCACTGGGCTCCAGAACATTCACAGACCGCTCACCTCCCCAGACCACCCACCATTGCTTACCCTTTCCTTCTCTGATTTATAAGGAAGCTCACTCTGCTTCTTACAAGCAGTTCTACCATTGCAAGCAGATGCATTCCTAAAAACACATTTCTTTCCCTTTTAAAAGAGCCAAGATCTTTCCAGGGCACTGAAAAATTTTATATATTGGAGATGTGGTATGAGGCTGAAGGCACAACCAGGAAGGGCAACCACAGATACACCATATTTGGAGCTTCTACTACTGCTACAAAAGCTCATATTTATTGAACTCTTGCTGTATGCCGGACATTCTTCCTCATGCTTATTATCCCCATTTTACATATGAGGAAACAAAAGCCCAGGTCCCATTTGTTCCTATCCATGTGAAGCCATAACCCACTCCATCATTCAAATATTTTCTTTTCCCCCAGTCAAGAATCACTTCATCTGGACTCATTTGAAGATCCCTTATGTTTAAACCCCCATGATCCAGGTTCAAGTTTCCTCCCACAGGGTCCTCAAGTCGCATGCACCTGAGGGCATGCTGCCCTCAGTGAGAGACTTGGTGCTTTCACTGCTCTGTGGTGGTACAGACATTCTCTAGAACAATTAGGAAATGTGGCAGGCAAGCCAGAACACTCGGAAATATGTAGCTTCTGTGCCACAGTGATTCTTCTCTCTAACTTGGCCAAAATGCCCGTGTGCTGATTTCATCTCTCTGCAGTAGCTGTGGACCCCAGGGGACTTTCTCAAAACTCTCTGTCTTTTGGTTTCCAATACACCCCCTGATACCTATTCCCTCTCCCTCTTCCATGGAAGCCCCTTCTTAGTTGATTTTAGAGACCCCTAGCTCAACATATCCAAAAACAAACTGGCTCCCCATTTGCTTTTCCTTTTCCTACATTTTCTACCTTGGCACCACCATCCACTCAGTCAATCAAACAGAACTCCTCTTTTCCCCATCTCCTTATTTATTCGAACAAAGTTTCTTAGCACTTACAGCTATAAATGAGAAACAAAGCAATATAATTTATGTTAAATCTTTTCTCATTACAGCAATAATTACTATTCATCCACAGACACAAGAACTACTTTGGGGTTGGGGGAACCACATTTATCTCCTTAAAATACACATTTCCCAAGTATTTGTTTTTACTAGTGATTAACCAACATCTAAAAATATTGTTTTGATCAATTGTAGAAGAGTAATCATTGCAAATGATAACTCAACTGAGAAGCGATTTTTAACGCTTTATAACTTAGGTTAGTTTCAATGCTGATATCCTGTTTGTGAGATTGTACTATTGTTTTACAAGATGCTACCATTAGGGGAAATGGGTAAAGGTTATACAGAATGTTTTTGCATTGTTTCTTACAATTACATGTGAATGTATAATATCTCAAAATAAAAAGTCTAGTTTAACAAAACGTGATCACAAAAGAGTTGTTGTATTCAAAAGTTTTTAGCTGAGAAATAGGTAACCAACTAGACTGAAAAAATATATGTGTATGTTACAATAGTATAAAATTCTATAGAAGTGAAATAGAAACACAAATTTACAGAGACAAAAAAAAATGAACACTCCCTATTTATAAAACCAAACTCATCCACATCATCTCCAACCAACTCCTCCTCCAAACTTCCATAATGTTACTGAAGATTTAGCTTTATCTCAGACTATTCAAGTGCAGTCACTTGGAGTCATCTTTTATTTTGCCTTTATCTGTATTGCGTAAGTATTGAAGAGTCTATCTCCAAATTTTTCTGTTATGTTTATCCTTTTGATTTTTACACTAATTTAGACCCGATTACTTTTAATGTCTTACCCAGTATCCGTTCCTTCTATACTTCCTTCTTTTCTCAGAGTCATATGCTTGAAAAGTCAGAAAGCTCTAGGGGCCACATAATCTCTTTCCAAGTGAGAAAATCCACACAAATCTATGGAGTACCTATTGAACATCAGGCATTTGCTAGGTTTAGAGATCTATAGTGGGCCATAGGAATTGCTTTACTCAACTCCAGTACATCTCTATTTATGCAACTCAACCACTCTCCTTTCACTCTTTGTCTCTTTCTACTTTTGCTAATTACTTCTGCTAATGTACTTCTCTCTGACTTCTGAGTCATTTGCTCAATACTTTTCCCACATTTCAAGTTTCATTTCCTGATATTATCTCGCTGGCCTGGTCATTATTTTTCCCCCTTGCTCAGAGTTTTGCACCAGCCTTCCTTGCAGACAACTGCTTAGCACATAGACCAGCTGCCCTTGGGTCAAGTGGCTGCTGGTTTCATGCCCTGTGAAAAGAGAAGGGGGTTGCAAAGCTTAGAAGATGGTCTCCTATGCTTATTGAATTGCTTTAATAAATATTATATTAGATCAATTTCCTTCATTGTACAAAGAGTATGTTTAATAAGGTACCCACTTTCATAACAGAAAAATGATAGTATCACTAAATCTAGAGAAGAAGCAAGTTGCAACATGTTAATTTTGGGGTATTTGGGGGTATTTGAGATGAGACACCTGTTAAGTAGTTGGAAACATGGATGTAGATCTTAGGAGACCGGTTTAGTCATTCAAACTAGAGAAACACATTTGAGAGTTATCAGGATGTATGTTGATGGCATCACACATAAAGGAGATTAGTCTACGTGACCATAGAGAACGTCTTGAATGTTGGGTCAAGGATAAAACTCAGGGAACGTCAGAAGAACAACTCAGTAAGAAGATTGAAAGAGTCAGTCAGAAGAGTATGAGAAAATCAAAATTTATGTTTACCATGAGAGTGCAGGAGTTTCCAACCTATCTTTCTATCTTCTTTTTCCTGTTCCATATATATAAATATATGTATATATTCCAATGTTTTAGTCAGTTAGACCTCCAACTCTTACCTAATAATTTCTCATGCTTCATACAACCTATTCTTTCCTTGTGCTCACAATTCTCTTCTTCAAATCTCTACCTATCAAAATCAATTTTATCTTTCAAGATACATTCTGTATATATTTTTATAGTTTATTTTACATTTTTAACATACACACATTTATATACTTTTCTCCTCCTTTTACTGGATTTTAGGCTTTTGAGAACCTAGACAGTGTTTTTATTATTGCATCTCTTCTGATAGTACTTAGTGGGCATATGAGAAATAAAGTTTTTATTCCTAGCAGTGTCATTGATTCTGCCTACATCACTATTTGCTTCTCCTGCCGTTTTGCTTTCCTCTTACTGGCCTGACTCCCAGCAGGAAAAAAAAAAAATATTTGAAATGTAAACATATTAGCACTTTTTCCAGAAACAGATAGTAAAAGAAAAAAATTACAAAAAGAAAAACAGGCTTCTTAGGCTGATGTTTAACAGTAATAGAAGAGGTGGTATTTTGTTTTCTCATATACATTAAATTGCTGTAAGATTTGGCAAGAACAATAAAAACTTTCCATGCTCCTTTAATAAAAAAAAAAGAAAATGACCATGATTTTTTTTAAATAAATGATGGTGATTTTCAAATTGGTATGGTACTGAGAAGACACTTACGAAAGTAAATTTAAGATTTATTTTTAAATGATAGTAGTTTAAAATAAAATTATATGTCCCAATTACTCTCTTTGCTACTATTAAACCTATTATAGGATGTTTAGGTGTTACTCTAAGAATGTGTGGTTTGCTGAGTATTTTGAGTCTCTTCACAGGTACGAGAGAAAAAGTAATTTTGAAGAGCACTGCTGTGGTCATGCAAAGCACACCCACTTCTAAGTGTGTGCTGAACCCTGCCATCTGCCAGTTCTTCCACTCTGGAATGCTCTCCTGTGTCTGCCAAGCAAACTCCTGCTTATCCTTCAATTCCCATCTCAAGCTTCAGCCCCTCTGGAAACTCTGCGTTAATGCTTTCAGCACAATTAGGCACTTTCCTTTCCATATTACTGCCTAACTTCATGTATGTTGCCATCACATAGTATTATAAATCTGTATGACATATCTGTCTCCCAATCATGCTGTGCACCCCTTAAGGGCAGACTGTTTTCATTATTCTATCTATGGCATTGCCACAAAACACAGTCAAGTTTTTCTTTGAATGAATCAATGACAACGAGTATGGTACCAAGACAATGAGTATGGTATCCAAGTTTTTCTTTGAATGAATCGATGACAATGAGTATGGTATCCAATGAGTAAGGTATCCAATGACAATGAGTATGGTATCAATGACAATGAGTATGGTATCCAAGGTATAAAAGGGCTGGTTTACGACTAACTTAAGTGTTCTGCTTTTAAAGACATGTTTTCAATTCAGGCATTGTTTACCATGGCTAAAAATGTTCAAACTACTGAATATTAGAGCTCAAGAGGATCCCACTCATTGATCCACCTGTAAAAAGATTTTTCTTTGTGTTAACACAGCATTGAAAGCACAAAATCATATGAAAGGGCAGAAATGGTGTTGATGGCAAATCAAGATGACAAATTACCTTGGTCTTTCCACATAGTGACTTAAGCCATTGATAGTCAGAAATTGGATTCAGTCTTCAAACTTCCAGGCTAGTGTGCTTATCTGCTAGTTCCCTCAGCAGACCCTGAAAATGTAGGGCCTTTACATGCTGACACAAACAGATAATTCCATCTTGAGTCTCAAAAAGGCTCTATCTAGAAAATTCTGAATGTCTTCCTCTATCACGTTATGCCAGCTATCTGTACTACTCTACACCTGATTTTAGTCAATACAGTTCCTTTGTTTAATCAGTTATGATTGAACAAGAAGAAATAAATAAGAACACAAACAATTTCCTATTGAATCATATCTGTGAGCTGTTCAGTCTAGTTTTTTACTTCTGAAAAGCACATTAATAATCATGTTGTAGGGTAGTACAGTTATTTCTCAAAGGATTAAGAATAAAATATAAATATCCCTTGCTTCTTTTGCAATTCCATTATAAGTCAGTGATTCATGAGACAATTTAAGCATTTCTTGAAACCATTTAAATTTAATACATTTACTCAACTATACCTTCATTCAATGATCACTCACAGAGCACCTGCTATATGCAAAATACCTTGCTTATTTATAGAGATCATAGATGTCTATCAGATTTCGCCAGTTTTTACATGCAGTTGTGTGTGTGTGTGTGTAGTTGTATGCAATTTATCACATATATACATTTGTGTAATCACCACCACAGTCAAGATACTGAACTGTTCTATCACTATTAACATGTCCCACCTGCTATCCTTTATGTCACACATACATCTATACTTTTCTCAACCTCCAACCATGTAGTGCTTCCTCATTCTTAAACCCTGGAAATCACTAGTTTGTTCTTTATCTCTAGAATTTTACCATTTTGAGAATACTACAAATGTGAAATGTTACACCATGTAAGTTTTGAGATTGGCTTTTTTTTTTCACTTAGCATAATGCCCTTGAGATCCATCCAAGTTGGTGCATGCATTAATACTTCATTGAGTAGTATTTCATTGTGTCGATATACACAGTTTAAGCAATCGGCACTGAAGGACACTTTTGCCATTTCCAGTTTGGGGCTACTATATAGAAAATAGAAAGCTGCTATGAAGACTCATTCATGTACATGTTTTTTAAGTAGACATATATTTTAATTTCTCTAGGATTAATGACCAGGAGTCCAATTACTGGATCATATGGCAAGTGTATGTTTAGTTTTATTGAAAATTGCTGAAGTATTCTCGAGTGGCTGTGCCATTTCACTTTCCCACCATCAATGTATGAGAGATCCCATTTTTCTGTATCCTTACCAGGATTTAGTATTGTCATTATTTTTTATTTTAGCTCTTCTCATGGGTTTGTAGTGTTACCTTGCTGTGGTTTCATTTGCACTTCTCTAATGGTTAATTTTATTGAACATTGTTTCATAGATTTATTTTCCATCTGTATATCATCTCTAGTAAAATGTCTGTTCATGCCTTTGCCTATTTCTAATTGAAATATTTTTGTTTGTTTTACTGTTGAGTCTTGAGAGTTCCATATATCTTCTAAATACAAGTCAGTTGCCAGATTCGTGTTTTGTAAATATTTTCTTTCTATTCATCTTGTTTGCAGTTTATAAAATATCTAGAATCTGTGGTTTGATATCTTTTGTCAGTTTGCAAGATTCTCGGCCATTATCTCTTTGAATATTGTTTCTGCCAACAATTGGTTTGTCTTCTTCTAGAACTCTAATTTACAATAGAAATTTTTCATGGAGTCTTAAATGTTTCCTAAGATCTCTTCTATATTTTCACAGCACTTTATTTTTCAGAGTTTCAGTTTGTAAATTTTCTACAATGGTCTAGTTCTTAAATTCTTTCTTCTGTTCATAAACCCATCTATTCATTTCTTAATTTTTCTTACTGGTATCTATTTTTAGTTCTAAAATTTCCATTTTATCCCCTATTAGAGATTCCAGTTCTCTGAAGAAACTATGCATTTTCATCTATTTTTACATATTAATCATAATTAAAGCCAGTGCCCAATAATGCCAATACCTGGATAATTTTTATTGTGTATGATTTGTTTGTTTGGTTTATCATCATTTGACCCTGTCTCCTGAAATAGTTGATATTTCTTTATTGATTGCTAGACACTGTGCATGAACAATCATAGAGGCTTTTGATTATGTCTTTCTCCAAAGAATATTTAACTTTCTTTTGCTAGACAGTTAGAATAGAGGCAGATAAACTTCCTCCAAACAAGGATTAAGAGTGTTTCAGGAGGAAACATAAAAATTCTAGAAGATAACATTGGAAAAACTCTAGACATTGGCTTAGGCAAAGAGTTCATGACCATGAACCCAAAAGCAAATGCAACAAAAACAAAGAAAAATGGATGGAATGCATATCAAAACCACAATGAGATACCACATTTCTCCTGCAAGAAAGGCCATAATTTTTTTAAAAAATCAAAAAATAATAGATGTTGATGTGGCTGTGGTGAAAAGGGAACACTTTCACACTGCTGGTGTGAATGTAAACTAGCACAACTACTATGAAAAAACAGTATGGAGATCCCTTAAGAACTAAAAGTAGATTTACCTTTTGATCCAGCAATCCCACTACTGGGTATCTACCCAAAGGAAAAGAAGTCACTATATGGAAAAAAGAAAAAAAAAAAAACACTTGCACACATGTTTATAGCAGCACAATTCACAATTGCAGCAATATGGAACCAGTCCAAATATCCATTAATCAATGAGTGGAAAAAGAAAATACAGTATATGTATATACCATGGAATACTACTCAGCCATAAAAAGGAACAAAATAATAGCATTTGCAGCAACCTAGATGGAGTTGGAGACCATTATTCTAAGTGAAGTAACTCAGGAATGGGAAACGAAACATCACATATTATCACTTATAAGTGGGAGCTAAACTATTAGGATGTAAAGACATAAGAATGATACAATAGAACTTTGGGGATTCAGGAGGAAGTGTGGGAGCAGGGCAAGGGATAAAAGACTATACACTGGTACAGTGTACACTGCTTGGGTGATGGGTGCACCAAAATCTCAGAAGTCACCACTAAAAAATTTGTCCATGTAACCAAACACCACCTGTTCCCCAAAAAACTATTGAAATGTTTTTAAAAGAGTGTTTCAGGCTGGATTTTAGGCTTTGTATAAGCTGTACTACTTCTGTTTACCCTTGCACAGAGGGTGTCTCAGAGCCCCTCTTCCTTGACAAGGCCTCAACTCCCAATTTTGTCTCTTCTGTTATGAGACTCCTAAAATCACTGTTCAGCTTTTTAATCTCTTAGAAGTTATTTTCTATGTGTTTTCTTGCCCAGTGTCCCTGAGAATGTGAGTTTAGTAAATAACAAATATCTTAAAAGAAAGTCACAAGCAGAAAATCAGGCTTACTTTTTGTGATTTCCATTTCTCTAGGATCCTGGTCTCTCAAGTTTTAGTTGCCCTGAAAACCTGAACTCTAATTTTTGTCTTGAGACCAAAGCAAGCTCTAGGCTGCTGCTCTCTGCTCTGCCTCTATGTCTTCCACTGAGAATGTGGCAATTTCCCTGAAAGGAAAAAGACTAAGTTATATACAGGACTCACTTCAATGCATTTTTCTTCTTTCTGGGATTGGACTCCTCATGTCCTTGTTGCCTTAGCCAGTCTGATGTCTTCAAATAAATAATTTTTAAAGTATTTTATCCATTTTTATAGTTGAATGAGTCTTGCTAATGCCCAATTCTAATAAAGTTAGAAAACATTCAATGGTATGCCCCACCCCAACAATTCTTATCAAGAAGTCATGATTTGTCTCCATAATGGCCAGGAAGATAATTTTTTAAGGTCTTTTAACCAAATAGATTCAGTTCCTATTGATAGACCTGGGCCTCATGGAAGCCACTGCTGGGTAAACCTTGCTGTCAGGACCTCCACAGACATACACCAGAAAGGTTATTCTTGGTGATAGGAGTGTGCACCAAGTTGGAGATATTTTCTTACAGTGTTATATATCCCCTCTGCTACTGTTGCTTTTGATTAGCATAACTCAAAACACCCATACTCACTATTAAATGAACTACAGGAATATGACTTTCTAGTCCGCCCATTGCTACCAGGAAGGCTAGAATGAACCACACTAGCTTTCATCTGGAAAGCACAGAGGTGTCTCCAGTTTACCCGACCATCTTGGAAATGTATGACTGAAATCTACAGCCCCTTTCTGTCAGCTGTATCAAAAATCCTTTGCAACTGTTCCTGAAACCAATAGCCATGAAGTGCAGCCTATGACTTACAAATTTGTTTTCTGACAGGCCCAACAAAATGTCTCATCCCACCCAGAAACCTCTCTTTCCCAGTTTTTCACTCGTAGTAATTGTAGATAAATCTGAATGCCTTCTTTGGTTTATACTGGATCCCTGAAAATATCAGGTCCTTACTTGAGGAACCTGATAATATGTTATCAACACATGCAATGCTCTTGCCTTGGTAGCCTCAGGCCACCACTAACATCACAAATTTCTGATTTCTCATGTACTGAGAACTAAAAATACAGTTTAGTGATAAAAGGACTGCAGGGCTTTAAAACTGAATCAGGTACTATAGAGCCAATGAAACCCAGCTATGCATGCTAGCAAAGCATTTAATTTGGATCCTTACATGTTTAATTTGTTATACATATATGTGTATATATACATTTGCATATAGCCTCCATTTTCTGGTACATATAACCCTTTTGGATCTCAATCTGATTCACTCTGTGGATTTTCATCACTGTTTCACACTTGAACAGCATTGAACAGCAATCTTTTCTTTTTTTTTTTTTGTCTATCGCTAACGCATTGCTCATCTTCCTCCTTCCCCAATCTACAACACTGGTTATCTTTTGAATACTTGCTCATATTGTCTATGATTGTCAATTCGATATGTTCTAGACTTCACTATGACCAGGTGCTTGACATATACAGCATTATGTTCTATTTCTTTAATTTATTCCTCTCTGCTTCTTATTTGATTACTAGGAAGACCAACTTTGCAGTACCTTTTAAAAATCATTTATAAAATTCTTTCCAGTCGGTCTAACTATTCTTTTTCCAACACAAAATATTACTCTCAATTTTGGTAACTTATTTTAAAATAAATTTTTATAGAATGCTATCTAGAACATTTTGGAAATGTATACTAATTATGTTCATTAGTTACTCTTTATCCATATGTTTATAAAACGGATGTAATCCCTCTTCTTGCTTGGTCAGTAAGATTTCCCTTTATAATAATAAGACATTGTAAAAAGGATTGTCTTTCTTTTTTTTATTTTTAATTTTTTTATTTTATTATTATTATACTTTAAGTTTAGGGTACATGTGCACAATGTGCAGGTTAGTTACATATGTATACATGTGCCATGCTGGTGTGCTGCACCCATTAACTCGTCATTTAGCGTTAGGTATATCTCCTAAAGCTATCCCTCCCCCCTCCCCCCACCCCACAACAGTCCCCAGAGTGTGATGTTCCCCTTCCTGTGTCCATGTGTTCTCATTGTTCAATTCCCACCTATGAGTGAGAAGATGCAGTGTTTGGTTTTTTGTTCTTGCAATAGTTTACTGAGAATGATGATTTCCAATTTCATCCATGTCCCTACAAAGGACATGAACTCATCATTTTTTATGGCTGCATAGTATTCCATGGTGTATATGTGCCACACTTTCTTAATCCAGTCTATCATTGTTGGACATTTGGGTTGATTCCAAGTCTTTGCTATTGTGAATAGGATTGTCTTTCTTAAGTGTTCAGTAGTTGCACTTTGTGTTAAGGTATCCACTCTTTTCCCCGGTGAGCAGGCAAGCCCCACCTTTTGAATTTCCTGGGATTTTTCTCAGGAGTCCACACCATACAAGAAGCCCATCAGTCTTCTAGAACAGTGATCACGTAAAGCAGGTTTCACAGTCCAGCCACCTTCTGGATATTTTGATAGTTCCCCACTTGGGGCTCTGCAAGACTTAAAATGATCTTATTCTATGCCAGCAATTTATTTGCATCTAAATTATAGATTCAGTCTAGAACATCCTGAGCATTTGCCACTGTTTGTTCTAATACCTCTTACTTGTCTATATTGAAACATTTTGACAGGCTCTACTAAGTGCCATTCTCAGCACAAAGCAGTTAATTCACTGTGTAAATTCACTTTTTCTCTGTCTTTCTTTTTTCCCCAAACTTACTTTCGCAAGCTTCCTTCAGCCTTCTTTGTTTTTTTCCTACTATGTTTGGTCTTCATTTCACTTACCCAGGTGAGTGACAGCGTCCTTGTCCCAAGGCCAGGTGGCAGCACCTGCAAGGTCTTCCCGCACTGAGCTGGCAAAGTAGATGTTGAGGAAGTGAGTACTGTTCAGCTGCAGGGCCTCCTTCAGCTCCTTCACACTCATGTATGCCCTAGAGAGCATGCAAGATGAAAAAAATGTCACAGCAAAGAATTGGTACTTAGAGAATAGCAGAACCAGACCTAATCAGATTCTAATGGCACTCCCAGCCAGCATTACCTTTTGGAGGGGCATGGGGCAGAGACCAGCCTGTCATGAAGACCAGAAGAAAAGGCACTAATACACATTTGGGATGCTTATTCCAATAAATAGTATAATGACTTTTAAAAACACTGTAATGTTTGTATGGATACTCCATATTTGACATCATACTCAATTCCCCACCCTATGCCCAGGTTATTTCTTCAAGATAAATCTAATGATACCATGAATTCTTTGCCTTGAGAATTATTCTCAGGCCATAGTGAAGAAGGCCTTCCAACTCTTAGTTTCTTTTCCTTCCATCACACTGCATGATCCTTGAATTCCAGTTCAATCTCTTTTCCAGTATATGCCTACTTCAAGCATTATTTTTAAAAGAAAAAAGGAAATAGAGGATAGAAAACATAAAGTAAAAGAGGAAAATATGAGATGAGTTATAAGCAGGGAAGGACATAATAAAGCTACTGCAAGGCATAACAATTGTATAGACATCTCTCTTTATAGTCCCCTAATCCATGGAAACTCTACCCTACTCCAATTACTTTATGATACCTAGTATGTTTATTGGTGACTTTGAAAGCACTAGGAAATATTATGTTTGCATTGATGCACAGAATTAAAGGTCTATTAAAAACACATGACTTGTGGCTTATAAAAAAGGAAACAAACATTTGGTCTGTTTCTAAACTCATATATAGTCAAAGATCTTTAGCTTCTCAGCATCAGTGAAACTTAAAACTTTACCATAAGCAAACAGGGCCTTGCTGTTCTCACTGAAGTGTTTTTTAAGAAGGAACAACCAAACCAGAGCTCAATGGCCCCTTAGACTTACTAGATGCTCCCCACAGTGGCCATGGTCTGCCATTCCAGAGATAGGAATGTTCCTATCACAGAGTCAGCTGGGCAGACAGCCTGGCAACATAGGTTGGAAATTTCCTTTACTGATTATGCTTTGTTGATGCTATTCTAGTAGACAAGCTGCAGACATTGAAATCTACCACCCTAGAAGCTCATGTTAGGACAGCATGACCCTTCCCCTCTAGCTTGCTCTGCCTCCTGATTGTTGATGCCATCTATTTCATCCAAGTGTAGGATGTGCTGGCAAAAATCACCTGAGAAAGGGCGATCCCAAAGATTGTTTATTTATTTTTTGGAACAGAACCAAAAACAGGAATAAAAGGAAAGACAAAAAAAGATCTTGCTTTAGAAACAAAGATGTTTAGGAGAAAAGGGCTTTTAAAATACTATCTTTTACTGACTTATAATATCTTGGAAAACTAGCTCTCAGCCACAAGAAATCATCCAAACTCCACGAGATGATATCATATGTGATCAGGGGGATAGTTCTCCTGCTGCTTTCCTGAAGACACAATGTTTTCTGAGTTGTTGCCTGGTTTTCCCAAGATATTAGTCACATTCTCTTTATTTTCTCCTTTATTATAAATAACTATAATTTCATTTATTGATAAATAGATGGTTTGGGGGTGATGATGATATCAAGCGAGTCTTCAACATGGAGATGTTTCAATAGGCCAGAAGAGAGAGAAGGGAAGAGAAAAGAGAATGAAAGAAATGAAAAGAAAAAGAAAGAGAAGAAAAGAAAAGAAGGGCGAAGAGAGAATCAGAGACTGAGCATGGGCTCAGCTCAGGGTACCAAGGAAGAAAAGCCACATCCTTTCTCTGTTGCATTCTTGGGTTCCAATTAAAATTGGGAGTTGGTAACTTGACAGCTTTCTCTCTCTTCTCCTCAGGCACTTCTCCAACCTCCCTGCTCCTGACATGGCTTACTTGGGCTATCTGTGTGTTACTGGCTTCTCTGCCTGCCATCTACCAGTCTTGGACACCATCTTCCCATCCTCCCTCAACCCACCAGTTCCACTAATTTATCTTGAGCACCCTCCGAGGGGCCTCCTCCTCCACACCAACCTCATTAGCTGGTTCTCCTCATCTCCCTTTTCTTCCTTGCCCAATCTTCTCTCCAGGCATAAATTACCCTTCCAGATGACAGTATTTATGTCATGCTGGTGGCAAACTGGGTATGGTTACTCAGACTCCTGTACTTCCCAGAGATACAGATATATGTCGTCAAGTATAAGGGAGAGAATATATTTTAAAAAGCTAGAAAGAGTCATTAATTGAATTGATAGAAGAAACCCTTATTTTGCTGGAAACAAAGACCACTATCCAGACTTTTCTCTAAACCAATGAGAGTAAACACATAGAGGTCACTGTGTCTGCTTTACATGCAGAATGCTCTGTCTATTGCAACACAGGTAACCATTTCAAAAGTTAATCGGAGCTAATGAAGATATTGTCTTAGCTTCTCAACCAATATGACCAGAATCTGGTTCATAGGCTTAGGATGAGGAAAAAAAATGGATATTATTTTCAAATTTAGAGCTTAGCACCTTGCTTCAGAAATGATTAAGAGATAGACTTGCCATTCAAATTAGCTTAATATTCAAGGGAAGGTAGAATGCCATACATAAATGCAGTGAAACGCAAAAGGGGCATGCATTGACCAGAACTTTGTATTAAAAGGGGATGAACTGCATTAATCTGCTTAATTTCTGCCAGGATCTACCTTTCCTCATGCTCTCTACGCTCTAGATAAGGATACTCACCTATATGTATCCCTAAAGGACTCAGAGTGACCAAAGTTATATCTTGGTTTTTATAAAAATTGTCTCAGAAACAGGCTGTCCTTGGAGCTGATATATCAAGCTGTTCTGCCCCATTGCTCAAGCTTGTTAGTTCTGACATGCCCCGTGGAGAGTGCACATCTGCTTCACCATTCTATGACCATTACCTACTAGTTTGGGATTAGCCATTGCCAGGTTTCAAGTCTACCGTGTTTCATTGCCTCCCAGCCTTAGTGCATTCTCTCTGGCTTCTGCCATGCCCCTGACAGCTGGCTCTCCAGCCACATCCCAGTATCTAAATGTACACGCAAACTTCAACTACTGCTTGGTTCCCAACTAAACAAAGTAAAAGTGTAGGAAAAGTGATTCTTTGTGCTGTCTTTTATTAGTCAGTTAAATAGCCTTATTGTAGATTGATAGGAATTATTCAAGAAGGAAGCCAGAAATAAGAAAAAGATCTTGAGCTGTCTGCTGTCTGAAGGAAGTTGAATCAGTATCAAAAATTGGCATGTAGAAAACAAGACATAAAGGATGGATGTGCACCTTGAGACTGGGACCCACAGCCCCACTTCCCACAGTCAGAGAAAACCCACTCCAGAGGAGGAGCCTGACTGCACTGCCTCTTCCTTCAAGGGAATACCACCTTTGACCTGATCCCTCTTCCCATTCACTGGGCCCACACCTTGGGACTTGTGGGCCCCCGGAAGCACCAACTAGCATTCTCCAGGTTGTTCGGTACAACCTCAAACACATAGCTTTCTCTGCTCCTGTAAAATTCCTTTTGCTCTTAGGTGCATGGAACTCTACTCATTCCCATATACTCCCCACTTCCTTTCATTTTTCTGTTTTCTGGTTACTCTGTAAAGAGCTCCAGCCCCTGATTCCTGGGCTCTCCCCTTACTCCACCTCTTATCATCGCCTGAGGAATTTCAACATTTGTGTGAAGCATCCACTGAAAACACAGTCTTATTCTTTTTTTTTCTTTTTTTTTTTTTGAGACCGAGTTTTGCTTCTGTGGCCCAAGCTGGAGTTCAGTGGCGTGATCTCAGCTCAACACAACCTCCACCTCCCTGGTTCAAGCGATTCTCCTGCCTCAGCCTTCCTGAGTAGCTGGGATTACAGGTATGTGCCACCATGCCCAGCTAATTTTGTATTTTTAGTAGAGACATGGTTTCTCCATGTTGGTCAGGCTCGTCTTGAACTCCTGACCTCAGATGATCTGCCCACCTCAGCCTCCCAAAGAGCTGGGATTACAGGCGTGAGCCACGGCACCCGGCCAACACAGTCTTATTCTTGACTTCCCTATTTCTAATAATCTTCACTCACTTCCCTTTGCTCATCCATTCTTATTGTCACCCTTATTCAGATGTATTTGTTTCTTTTTCATTTCCAATCTCATTAAGATTTTCAGTTCCACTTGCCTGTACTTTTAATTGTTTATGGCCATCTCCTCTCCAGGGTTAATTTGAAATTTTCAATATTCTTCTTTTGCTCCTCTCACCTCAATTTCCTATCTTCATGACTCTTAGTAGATGCTCATACCTCCTTCTTTGATGATATAATCAAGCCCATTCATCATGAACTCTATCACTGGGTCACTGGGTCTCTCTCTTTCTCTCTCTCTCTCTCTCTCTCTCTCTCTCACACACACACACACACACACACACACACATATATTTACTTCCTTACCTATTTGTATTCCCTTTTCCCGATCCCACAAGATGAGGTTTTCTGAGAAAATCCTAGCTAACACCCTCTCATTTTTCTTCTTCCTTTCCAATTCAAACTTCTTAAAGGAATAATTTTTTCATCTCCCATTCACTTTTTTTCCATGTACCTCCTAATCCCATTATAATCTGGCTTTCGTCTGTACCACTTTATCAAAATTGCTTTCATTAAAGTTGTCATTGACTGCTTAAGTTTCTCTGCCCAGGAAATTTTTTTAAAAAATCATTCTCTTATTGGAACCTCTTGTTGCATTTTTATATTATTAGTTATTTCTCCTTCCTAAAATTCTCTACTTTCTTTGCTTTCATTGCAGTGCTCTTTCCTGGTTCTCCTCCTGCTTTAGAGACCAACGATTCTCAGTCTCCATTGTGAGTTCCTCTTTTCCGTTCTAATTTTTAAAAGTTATTTCCCAGGGTTCTGTTTGTGGTCCATTCTTTTCTCACTCTCCATGCTCACCATTGGGAGCCCTTCTATTCTTAAACTTCAAAGCACTGTCACTATTCGAACAACTCCCCAACATAAATGTAACTACTCCTACCTCTCCTCTAAGATTAGATTCTTATTCTTTTCCTAGCAATTCAATATTTCTACCTGGTTTGTGCACAGAAACCTTGAAGTCAGCATGTCAATGTAATTGGTGGTTCTATTTGAGTACAAAAGAAACTCAGACAAATTGAATTTCAATGCATCTGAAATAATGTTCCAGCTGGTGAATCTGTTGACTTGTTTTTCCATGAGTAGATTTGCAAGAAGGGTTGAGTTTCGGTTAAATACAGAGAAAGTATATGCCTGTGTCCATGGAAAGATTTAAAAATCAAGGACAAGAGAAGGAACACATTGGCATTTTGTCCTCTACCTAATCTTACAAACTGGATTTTGAGCTTTTTAGGAAGAAACTAAACTTCATAAAAAAAATTTGTAAATCCAGGATAGACAAGCAGTTCTGCTTTAAGTCCTAATAACAAAACAAAGTACTGATGAGGATAAGGGCCGCTTTCTCCATTTCTGGCAAGAATTAAGGGACGTCAGCACCATTCTGGCCCTGGAGAGTTTTACAGCCTTGGATTGCATCAGGCGCCAACTCTCTAAGGCCAGCTTTTCCCCAGAGAAATAGGGCAGAGAATCATCTGGAAATGCTGAGTGTCCACAGACAAGGTA
This sequence comes from Pan paniscus, assembly GCF_029289425.2. Classification (NCBI taxonomy): domain Eukaryota; kingdom Metazoa; phylum Chordata; class Mammalia; order Primates; family Hominidae; genus Pan; species Pan paniscus. The sequence continues at coordinate 73,057,282 of NC_073249.2, forward strand.
AATACCATTGCCAGTGTCCAATGGTAAATAGCAGGAGAGCCACAGAACTGGTGGGCATGAATTGTAAAGGCACACCCTTCTGGAGACTCCAAAAAGGTACATTGTATGAGGATAAGATTTTATAGTTACATATTGAGCTAATGTAATTTGATTGTTAATGGTAGTATGAGCTCATTCATGCCCACAGCATTATGTGGACTGCGGATATTCAGTTTATCTCTAAGAAAATGCTCACAATCTTCCCCACACCCATTTCTCCTCCCTGGTCCCTCTCTGAATTGGTGCCACTTCTAATACTCTTTCTATGACACAAGTAGAAAACGCAGAATTCCTCCCTCATTCCTTGCTCTCCTTCACTCCACCCCCTCAGTACAATCAACCAACTGCTGATGACCCCAGAAAGAAGAGACATAGTGGTGAATATTGTTTCCCTTCTGAAGGCCACACAAGAGACCAGACATAATTATTACCAGAACATCATCAACCAGGAATATATCTGTTTCTTGAAATTCAAATATGGAAAACCTGACAAGACATTATACACAAAACATTAACTCACGTTTGCTAATTCATGTGGAAATGAATATTACTAGAAGCAAAATTGAATTTTCTCTAGAAATATTTGTGTTGTAAGAACTTGAGGTTGAAATAAAAGAAATAATCAGAGATTGAAAGGACTTAAAGTCTAGTGTCATAATATTTTAAGGTAGTCAGTATAATGCCCTCAAGGATGTCCGTGTCCTAGTCCCTGGAAGCTGGGAATATGTCATCTTATATGGCAAAAAGGACTGTTTAGATTTGACTAAAAGTACAGGCTTTGAGACGAGGAGATTATTCTGGATTATCCCAGTGGACCCAATCTAATCATACAAGTACTTAAAAGCAAAGAACTTTTCCTATGTGTCATCAGAGAAAGAGATACAGTGATGGAAACAGGATCAGAGACAGCTACAATGCAGGCTTTGAAGAAGGAGGAAGGGGCCCAAAGCCAAGGAATTCAGGCAGCCTTCAGAAACTGGACAAAGCAAAGCAGTAGATAGTCCTCTAGAACTTCCACAAAGGCATGCAGCCTTGTTGACATCCTGATCTTAGCCTAGTGAGATTTATGTTAAACTTCTGACCTACAGAAGTACAATACATTCATGTTATCTTAAGTCACTATGCTTGCAATAACTTATTACAGCAAGAATCGAAAACTAATACATCTCTTTTCACTTCAAAGTAATACCACTGGAAAATAAAAGAGCATAAAGAGAGTGAACATCTGGCTTTAAAAGATGGTATCAAATGAAAAGATTTGTTTTAAAAAACCCTGAGGCCAGAATTATGGACTCAAGAGGAGGAAAAGAGTGTATTTCACCACTCCAGTTTTTGGCAATATTTTACCCACCATATCAAGAGACCCACATAGCAAAATTTATTTAGAAGAGTAGGATATAAATAGATAACTCGTCACGTACAGATACTTAGAAAGACAAAATATAAAGCACACAAAAGAAAAGTGTAGTGGGAGAGGTACCCAGGAGAACTTGAGAGAAAATGGTCAAAAGGGAGCCAGTGTGTCAGGAACACAGGCTCTCAGGCCAGAAGAACTTAGTTTCTAGGCTCACCTCCTCCACTCAATGGCTATGTGGCATTGGCAAGGCACCTACCATCAATGTATCTCAGCTTCCTAGCTGTAAGATGGGAATAATGAAAGTCACTATATGAAAATATAGTAAATAATATATAAATATAAAGTTATAGTAACTAATGAAAATAACTACATGAAACCCACCTCATACAGTTATTGGCAGGTAAAAAATGGATAACATCTTCATAAATGTGACACTTTATAGTGTCACACATAAACATTCAATAAATTTTATTATGAATAACAATACCTATGGCTTCAAATCTCTACTTAGCCAGAAACAAAGTTCAAAAGTCATAATGTATGAAAGCAAGTGTGATCTTTCAGACTTGGCAGGGGGCTAATCATGGCTTATGTCTAAGGAGCAGGTATACTTCACTTAAAAGGAGCAACAGAATGGAGGCAATGCCACAATGCAGAAAGGAAGAAAGCACACTTACATTCAAGCCCTAAAGTCAATCCATGATGGGAAGTTTTTGATAACAATAAAATAGAAATGAAACTCTCCTGTGCACAAACTACAGTTGGCCTGGTAAGACAAAGGGTAGTGTGGAACTTCCATTAGTGCTTTTGGAACCTCCCAAAGGCAAGTTCCAAAATGGACACAGAAGAGGGATATAGTGATTAGCCCCAACTTCAAGTGAGATGATCCCTGCGTGAAGGCTGCTTCTGCTAATAGCAACAGCACCTTCAATAAATACTTTTCTTGACTCAAAAATTTCAAGAAACAACAAAGAGATATAATAGTTTGATTTTAATTCTCACTAATAAGAAATAACTAGCTGGTGACATTGAGTGAATAAATTTCCTTATTGAAATAAACCTCTATATTTTTAGTATTTGCAATAGCCCAGGCTGATAACACTAAAATTTCAAGCTTTACTAAATTAGATTTCCAAAAAGGAAACAATTTCATGCCTAGGACTCTCAAGAGGAAAATGGCCTTTTGGAGGTGGAAGGATAGAAAACTTAAAAATCAATTTAATCCTAGATTGTCCCAATAAAACAGAAAGAAGATATAAAGCATCAAAAAGAACCAGATATTAAAAGAGAACTCTCTGGGAAGCTAAAATTTTAAGAGAACACGTATAGATTTTAGAAGGAGGAATAGCATAAAATGGTTAAAAAATAGAGTAAAAAAAAAAAGGCTTGAACCAACATAAACATGAAAAAGTGCAAAGAATGATAAATTTTAAAATGTATTTGTTTCAGAGCATTGATCAAAATAGAATATAATGATACAGAAGGGAAAAGAAAAACAACCTGAACTCTTAGAAATCTGCCTTGCTACCAAGATGAATAATTATTAAAGTGGAAATCAGCTCAATAATTTATTTACCTGGCACCATTTATTTACTACTAATAATAGTGACCACAATTAATTCAGTCCTGACTGTATGCCAGATGCTTTGTATATATTTTCTCATGTAAATCTCATAACAACTTTATGAAGTTAGCATAATTACTTCAAGTTAGCATAAGAAACTAAGGCTTTCAGAGGTAAAGTGTCTTCCCCCGGATCACATAGATTGTAAGTTTTGGAGGAAAGGTTTAAACCTGAATTCCTCTAATTCCCAATCATGCATTCTTTCTTCTAGCCTTAAATTGGTTTCCCTTATTATCTGCAAGTCACTGTGCTAGACCCTGGCAATGAAAAGATACAGAAGACACGGCTCTTGTTTTCAAGGAGCTCAGTCAATGAGCAAGACAATCATGTGAACAAATAATTAAAATGCAATGTGACAGGCACCATAATAGAAGTGTGTACAAAATTACATGCAAAAACAAAGGATGGAGTGAAAAATATGCTTAGATAATCAAACATTAATAAGGCACTGTAGAAGTTTGTGGTAGATGTTGTGCATTAGTCTGCACATAATTATTCCACCTTCCTTCTGGTCTGTCTTACTGTTCTGGAGGACAGAGAAGCTAAATTTTACATTTCTCCAGCTCCTTTGCACCTAGGGATTTGGATGAGATTTACAGTCTACGATCAGTTGTGTTCTTCATGTTAGAGTTAAAAGGTGACTGTGAGATGACCGCCTTCCTTCTCACTGCCTTCACTTACTCTGCCTGCAATGGCTGGGCAATAGTGTTCCGGCATCCAGCCATGAGCAATGTGGGTCTTCAGAAACAAGCTACGGGGCAAACCCTCTTTGCTGGTGTGGATCTAGTAGGCACAGCATGACTTAGGGATGGCATCAGTGGTTTCTTGATCTCCAGACAGCTGCTGGGCAGCATGTCCCTGAAACTGGCAGTTCTAATGGAAGCTTCAGAATTCCCACCTCCCTTTTTGTAGCAGGCATAGCAGCTCTACTTGCAGACCAGTTCCATAATCTTATTCTGAGAGATAGTTCTAGATGTTCAACCTCAATTCTACTACTCTAGCCCTTACAAAGATTTTGGAGGCAACTCAATTCCTGTATTTAATCCCCTTTTGGTTAAAATAGCTACAGTGGTTTCTGTTTTTTGCAACTATGTCTTGACTGATTCAGAGACATTATTCCAACTGTGTTTTCAATATTTGATTTTCATTCTCATGGTAGAAAGGTCAGGGAAGATATATTTAAGCAAAAGAATAATGCGACAAAGAGAAATTGCAAGTGCTAGCTGACTGAAGAAATAGTGTGAGAACTGTTTTTGAATGAATTAGTCTCCAGAATCATAAGAGGTATTCATAAGACCCCAAAAAGACCTGTTTTGGTGTTTATGTAACAAATAATTCCAATCTTTGCAGATAATAGAGTGGTGTAAGGAGGCTAAAGACTGAAACATATTTCAACTCCTGATACAGGAAACAGGAGAGATTTGGAAACTATAAATTAGTGAGCTCAATGTCAATTCCCAGAAATATTTTCAATGCATTATTAAATAAACAAATTTTTACTACTTAGACAAGAAAGAAGTAATTACTGGAACTATCATGGGCTCACCAGGAAAAAAAGAATCATGCAAAACTAATCACATTTTATTGCTTTGATTATTTTGTTGAATTTTCTAGAGGAAGACACTGTTTTGGAGAGTGTGTCCTTGATTCAACAGGATATTGGATAGATCTCTCATGAGATCTTTATAAGGAGGGTGGAAAATGTGTATAATTACAGATTTATAACAACTCACACTAAATCCTGGGACTACCCCCAAAAAAGTTTTTATATCCCTAGCCCAGATCTCTGTATTTGCCCCTATTTCATTCAGTAATTTAATCAATGTCTTGCAAGAATTCATACGATATAAGTTTGTCAAATTTGCGAACGACATGACTTAAATTTGCCTCAAAAAAGTTATAATTACGAGAGTAAACTCAGAAGGTAAAATCTAAAAGTTTCTGATGTAAAATCTACACTTAAGCACACACACACACACACACACAAACAATTACTAAAATACAGCATTAGAAACTCTGGGTTTAACACCAATCAATGGGAGGAGAATGTCTATAGATTTCAGTTGCCAACAGTGTTCCACGGCTCTCCTGGGGGAAAATGTATAGACTCTTAGGCTGCAATCCTAGGCACAAACACTATGTACTGCCATGAATAGATCTGTCCTGGATCAGTGCTATCCTTCTTTAAGGACATTACAACTTTGGAAGACTTGCCCAGAAGAGGTAGACTAAAAAGGAGGAAAATCTGGCAACCACGCCATGTGAAGAATAGTAGAAGAAATGGTGCATATTTAGTCTAGATGACAGGGGTGGGGACAGCCTTAAAATTGTTTAAATATTTGAAATTTGATTTCATGTAAAAGCCTCACTCTGTGCAGCTCCAGAGGAAAAAATTGGGGCCAATGAGCAAAATTATACACAGCCATATATTGCCTCAGTATATAGAGAGCCTTATCAAATTATAGTTGTTAAGAAATGACATCCCCAACACTAGAAATATTTAAGCAGCAGCTGATGGGTTATTTGGCAGACACATTAAAGAGATAAGTTCTTATATTAAGCAGAATACCAAATTGAACCATCCTTCAAATTATAAATTGTTACAATCTTGAAGATTAAACACATTCTCATTATTTCAATGATTATCTTAATACAAATGATTTATGTATCTGTATATCCTTTTTAAAATGTTCTTATATTTTTTGAATGCACCTACTGGGGTAGCTATTGTTATGAGTTAAATGTGTCCCCCATAAGATGTTGGAGTCCTAACCCTGAATACCTGTGAAGGTTATCTTATTTGGAAATAGGGTCTTTGCAGATAATCAAGTTAAGATGAAGTCATTAGAGTGGGCCCTAATCTAATATGACTATGTCCTTCTAAAAGGAAATTTGGACACAGGGACAGATTCACATAGAGGGAAGATTATGTGGAGATAAAGAATGAATATCAGCTACAAGCCAAGGAATGCCTGAGACTACTAAAAGCTAGGAGAGGAGCCTGGGACAGAATCTCCCTCACAGCCCTCAGAAAGAACCAACCCTGCTGATCTTGGACTTCTAGTTCCAGAACTGTGAGACAATATATTACTGTGGTTTAAGACCCCCAGTTTGTGGGGCTTTGTTACAGCGGCCCTGAGAAACTAATATAGCCCTCATGACCTCAATCAACAGGTCATATATCTCATTGATATAATCCTCCTACCCAACCCATATCTCCATTCTTAGTTTTCTTTTTTATTCATGCTATAAAAATTCTGCTAGTTGCTTAAACTATAGCTAGACACCTATGCATCCAAATATTTACTAAATTCTATAGAATTTCCTTTCCCAAAGTCTAATGTATAATATATCTGCATTTTTCCTGTCCCACTGCCACTATCTGGAACAGATTCTTTATTTCTGATGTTCTATAATCTCTTCTTATTTTTCTGCCTCTAATATCACATCCATTCTAGTCCACCCTGTACAACATCAAAACTGGTGTTCTTCTGTTTACTCTTGATACCCCATGACCTATGTAATGAAGAACTTAGATTTTCTTTTAGTTTCCTTTGCCCAGGTATGGCCAGCACCACTATAGCATTGATTGAATTAGTGGATTTACTCATTAACACCAAGTGTGGTTTTGCTTTTTTATCTACCTCCCTGCTTTGCTGATGCTATCCTCCTTCTATATCTTTAATTATCAAAATTCTAACTGACATTCAAGGCCTCTTTTCTATAACACCTCTTCCATGACGCCTTCACTGATCACCCCAGCCTAAAATAAGCCCCTATATCTGAATCCCTATGTCATTAAGTCTAATCTAAATACACAACCTAACAATAATATTTAGGCCTGCTTTGGCAATATTTGCGAACAATAAAGATCTTACTTCTAGATATTTAAAAATATATTTATATGAGTTTCAATTCTGCATCAACCACAATAGTATAATATAAAAAATATATAGTATCTGGAATAGATTGTTTATTTCTGATATTCTATAATGTATTCTTATTTTTCTGCCTCTAATATCACATCCACTCTAGTCCAACCTGTACAACATCAAAACTAGTGTTCCTCTGTTTACTCTTGATACCCTTTATTACACAATAAAGAACTTAGATTTCCTTTCAGTTTCCTTCCGCCAGGTGTGGCCAGCACCACTGTGGCATTAACTGAATTAGTGGATTTCACATGTATATACATATGTACCTACATATATAATAGAGAGCATTCCTTATTTCATTAGCTGGACAAAGATCCCAGAAGGCAAGTATCATTCCTTTCTCAGCATGATAGAAACTTAGCACATCATCTTACATATTATCAAGTGCTTATTCAATAGTAGTTGATTATATTAATGCTGGAGATGGACTCTAAATGGAAAACAAGGCAGATAATCCCTCATTGTTTCCCTCTCCTAGGTTCACTGATATTATCCTGCTGTAGAATCCCCTATTAGGATGTTAGCCATGCAATGCCTTATTTACCCCCATAGCCTTAGCTATCATATATATGTTAATATTTTCTAAATTTACATGATACTCAGATCTACATAACCACACAGATAACTGCATAATAAGTATCTCTAATTTGATTATCACACAGGCCTAAAATTCCCACCCAAACTTGTTATTCTTTCTGTTTCACACTGCCTGAGCTGTCCAATTACTCAATTTAAAAACTGAGAAATTATTTTGGACTCTTCCTCTTCCTCACTACACCACATTCAATTAATTGTCAATTTCTGTTGGTTCTATTTATAAATATCTCTTAAATCCAACCACACCCTTCTAGTAAGCTTCTCTGTTCCGTGTTTTGCACCCCTTGAATACAAACTCCACGCTTTCTCAAGACTGACCTTTCAAAAATGGCAGATCTAATCATGTTCCTTCTCTGCTTTAAGGAACTCTAAATGTCTTACTATGGTTTACAAGACCTTTCAGGATCTGGCTGCTAGTAACCTCTCTAGCATCAATCTTTCTACTTCCTTCTAACTCTCATGAATGTTTCCCTCTCTCTTATCCGGGCCACTGGGCTTTTGGACCAATAGCATCTGCCTTCCCTGCCATGCCTATCTCCAGGATAACTTCTTTTCATCTGACAGATTTTGGTATAGATGTCAATTCTGGGAAGGCTTTCCTAATACCCTAAATCCTGGTCTGGTGCTTTTGTCCACAAGCTTTTGTGACACCTTTTACTTTCACTGCCAGAGCGCCTGGCAGAGTGCTGCTTCTTGAGGACTCCCCAATTAAGCCACAGACTGTGGGAGTAGGAATGCTGTCTGGGCTTGTTCAGTATTGTGCCCTGAGTGTTCAGCACAGGGTCTGAGATTTAGTAGTTGCCCAGTAATTCCTCTCTGAATTAATGAGTATGTCCCCCTCACCTCTAAAGTCAAAGTGTAAAGAATTTTCAATGACCAATGTTCTTATAAGACCAGTTTACTTTCTCTATTTCAAAAAAAAAACAGAAAGTCTAGAGTTCAGTTTAGTGCATGTATGCTGTCAAAAATAACTGACTTCTGGTGTGTGTGTGTGTGTGTGAAAGAGAGAGAGAGGGAGATTACAGAAAGAATGCTTTGCTTGAAAACAGGATTTGAAGAAAATCTTTAAAATGTTCTAAAGCAATTGAGGAAAGAGGTTTAAGAGAAGAGAGAAGAAGCACAAAAGAATGACTAAAATACTGGATGACTTCACGAGTTTTTACCATTAGCTGAGACACATCATGTCCGCTCCAGTTACCAACAATAACTACTCTTCCCGGGAAAAGCTTCCTATTTTTAAACCTGGTGTAATGCCTGTGGAATTACATTGCCCATTCCTACCCAGGCCCCGAGAGCTTATCATCATAGAGTGTTTTTGCCAAGAATCTGCTCTGCCCTTAGTCACCATACAAAGAGTTGTCAAAGACAGAGTGGGGAGAGAGGTTGGGCTTTGGGTGTAGTTTTGTTTTTTGCTGCCTACCAGTGGCAGCAGGTCCTATAAACTGCTCTTTGGAGTTTGGCTTTTTCAGATATAACTAGACTCTGTAGTTTAAGGGGATTCTACAGCAGAGCAATATCAGCAAACCTAGGAGAGGGGAGCAATGAAGTATTATCTGCCTTGTTTTCCATTTAGAGTTCATCTCCAGCATTAATATAGTCAGCTACTATTGAATAAGCACTTGACAATATGCAAGATGATGTGTTAAGTTGCTGGGGCCTGTGCTCAGGGAACCAGCAAAGAGAGAGAAAGTTCAATATTGAAAATATATTCGGAAATCTATTTCTGAAAAAAATATATTCTGAAAATCTGCAGACAATATTAATTTTGCTTTATTTTAAAAATTAAATGTTTACTTTTGATTTATATATCACGGGACAGTGATGGAAGGGATGTTTTCTGAGGTTCTCAAAGCCATCAGTCTGGCCCAGGAAAAGGTGTATAGAGTCAAAAGAGAAAAGAGGATAAACTGTAAGGAACAGAAATTTTTACTTTTTATTTCTTTATTTGTATAATTTATGGGGACCAGTATAATTTTGTTACATGGATATATTGTGTGCTGGTGATGTCAGAGCTTTTAATGTGCCTATCACACAAATAATATACACTGTACCCATTAAGTAATTTCTTATCATCCACCCCCTTTCCACTCTTCCACTTTTCCAAGTCTCCATTGTCTATCATTTCACACTCTGTGTCCATGTGTACACATTATTTTTATCTGATTTATAAGTGAGAAGATGCCATTCTGACTGGTGTAAGATGGCATCTTATTGTGGATTTAATGTGCATTTTGCTCATGATAAGAAACGTTGAGCATTTTTTAATCCACTTGTTGGCCATTTATATATCTTCTGAAAAATGCCTATTTATTTCCTTTGCCCATTTTAATGTGATTATTTGGGGTTTCTTTTATTGTTGAATTGTTTGAATTTCTTGTAGAGTCTGGATGTTAGTTCCCTGTCAGATGAATATTTAACAAATATTTTCTCTCATTCTGCAGGTTGTCTGTTCGATATCACAATGGATGCAGAAAAAGCATTTGAAAAAAGTCAACATCACTTCATGATAAAAACCATGAGCAAACTAGGCAGAGAAGGAACACATCTCAAAATAAAAAAGTCATATATGACAAAACCACAGCCAACATTGTATGAATGCAGAAAAGTTGAAAGCATTCCTTTCAACAAGTGGAACAAGACAAGGATGCCCACTTTCACCACTCCTGTTCAAACATAGTACTGGAAGACCTAGCCAGAGCAATCAGACAAGAAAAATAAATAACAGGCATCTAAATTAGAAAAGAAGAGGTCAAATTATCTCTGCTTACTAATGACATGATCTTATGTCTAGAAAACCCTGAAGATTTCACCATAAACTCTCAGATTTGATGAATGAATTTAGTAAAGCTTTAGGATACAAAATTATCATACCAAAATCAGTAGTGTTTCTATACATCAATAATGATCAAACTGAAAAACAAATTAAGAAGGCAATCCCAATGACAATAGCTACGAAAATAAAAGCCTAGAAATACACTTAGCCACATAAGTGAAAGGTCTGTACACAGAAGACTATGAAATACTGATGTATAAAATTGTAGATGATGCAAACAAATGGAAAAACATCCCATGCTCATGGAATGGAGGAAGTAATGTCATTAAAACAATCATACTTCCCAAGCAATCTATAGAGTCAATGCAATCTCTATCAAAATGCCAACATTTTTTCAAAGAATTAGAAAAAAATCCTAAAATTCACATGGAAAAAACAGCTTGAACAGCCAAAGCAGTCCTAAGAAAAAAAAAATAGCTGGAGGCACCACATTACCTGACTTAAAATTACACTACAAGGCTACGGTAACCAAAATATATAAATATATATACTTATATTATATATATATTATATCTGATATAAATACAGACTCATATATCAATGCGACAGAATAGAAAACTCAAAAATAAAACCTTATATCTATAGCCAATTGATCTTTGACAAAATCAACAAGAACATACACCGGGGACATGATAATCTTTTAAATAAATGTTGCTTAGAAAGTTGGATTGCCATATGCAGAAGAATGAAATTGGACCCCTATCTATCATCATATACAAAAATCAACTCAGGATGGATTAACGACTTCAATGTAAGACTTGAAACTATAAGAATACTACAAGAAAACCTAGGGAAAACTCTTCTGGATGTTGATCTAGGCAATGATTACGAATGACTATGATCTCAAAAGCACAGGTAACAACAACAAAAATAGACAAATATGAGACTTAATTAAACTAAAAAGCTTCTGCACAGTAAAAGAAATAATCAACAGAGTGAACAGGAATAGTACATTTTTAAAAAAATAGGCAGAAGAAAAAAACTGGCAAAGAGGTCTGAGAAACAGTAATGAAGAGGTACGAAGAAATCCAGCAGAATTGGCATCTCCAAAGCCAAGGGAGAAGATCATTCTAAATGTTCCTGGCAATTCAAGTAAGAGAAGAACAGAAAATCATCCATCAGAAGTAGAAAGAAGCAGAAGGTTGGTAACTTTGACAAATGCAATTCCAAAAGAGCAATAGAGACAGAATCAGATTGCAGTGAGTAGGAGAGTGAGTGGGGTAGAAGGAAGAAAAGGTATTGGGCATAAACCAGAATCTCAGCCACAAAGGAAGATTATAAGGAGGAAAGGGAAAGATCAGTCAGCATGCAGAGAAAAACTGAAAGCTTTTATAATAAAAGACTTAATCATTACTAAATTTGTTGAAAAGGAAGAACCCAATAAAGGGAATGAAAATGAAGAATAACAGAAAAGACCATATAAGAAAGAAAATGAGATGCAAAGCCCAGCAGGGGAGATCTACCTTGGATAGGAGTGTTGAGGAGATGTACCCAAATTCCTGTCTCAGGCTTCACTTGTTGTGAACCTCCTGAAAGACAAAGAGGAATACATGCTAATGCAATAAAAGGGGAGGATGAAACGGAAGAAAGAATGCAGAGTTTTGAGGGCTGGTGTCATTACAGTGAGGGAATGTTCCTTTAGTTTTTCCTGTGTTCTGAATGAAGTGGAATGGGGATGATCCTCTAAGAGTGCTGAATGATATGATGAGTATGGAGATCTGAGAAGACTTACAAGGCATGAAATACACATTGTGGAGGAACAAGGAATAGAAAACAGCTTACTAGGGAGACATAGGAGGATTGGTTGGATGGTGTTCTAAACATATACTTCCATGCTCACCTTTTCCCAAATCCAGTTGTAACTCCTGCTTAAAAGTAACAGACTAAGTGACTAAGAAGTGACATCTGCATTTAAAATGGTGGTGTAGAAGCAAGCTGGCTTCACTCCCACTCCTCTCCAGAGAGAAAACCAAGAACAAATATAAATTGCTGAAGTTATTAGTAGCAATGTCCCAGAACCAAAATGAGATGGAGACAATTCTCAGGGTCGCAGAGAAGTCAGAATTGGACTCCCATATCTGAGATGCTTCTCCCCACAACCTGCCCAGCACCATGTATGCAGAAAATTCCCCTAACTCATGGTTTCTACACTGGAAAAATTAAGATCAAGGTGGACAATTAGCTTCCCCACTATCTTGGGTTCCCTGGCAGGAGAACTAACTGTCCATGTCTCAACCCATGGGAAGCATCAGGAGTGACTGAAGGGAGAAACATCCCTGAGAACAGCCAGAGACAATGAAGAGAGGTGAAACTACCATCCCCAGCCCTGGAAACTCTGCTTTGTACCTTAGCCAAAGAAGATGCAAAATCAGAGTGTCTGTTTAGCAGGACCATGCTGTAGCAGACTTGCTCCACAGGTCCCATGGGCATGAATCCCTAGCCAGTTTTCCCACACTACTGGTATATCCCCTTTAGGACCTCTCCAATATAGTACAGGGCACACTCTGATTGTTTACTAGAACCAAGGTAAATCTGGACTTAAGGTGCCATTTAGTGTTGAAAAGGAGGCAGCAACCTAGTGGAAAATAAAGAAAAGCAACAGATTAATAGATACATTATAAAGAATCTCTAAGCAAACATATCCAATATAAAACAAAACAAGCCAAAAAGAGAAGATTGAAGTAAATAGCTAATTCTTCAATGCAAAGATGTAGATGTATATCCACAAGAAACAACAGCAAATAGGGAACCAGGATCCCCCTGCTCTGTCCTGCCCCCAAAAATGAACAAAACAAAGAACCAGTGACTGACCCTAATGAGATGCTTCAATGTGAACTCTCTAACCAAAAATTCAAAATAGCAGCATTAAGGAAACTGAGTGATCTCCAAGATAACACAGAAAAAAAATCAGAAATTTATCAGAAAAAATTAACAAAGAGATTGACATAATAGTTTTTTAAAAAAACACAAATGTTGAAACTGAGAAATACATTTGCTGAACTAAAATTATATTAGAGGTTTTCAACAGCAGAATGAAGCAAGCAGAGGAAAAAAAAAATAGTGAGTTCAAAGACAGACTACTTAAAAATACACAGCCAGAAGAGAAAAAAAGAAAAAAGAATAAAGAAATGAAGATTGCCTACAAGATACAGAAAATTATCTCAAAAGACCAAATCTAAGAACTATCTGTTCAAAAACAAGTTGTGCAAGAGCAAGGGTTAGAAAGCTTATTAAAAAATAATGACAGAAAACTTTCTAAAGAAAACTTTTCTCAAGAAAACTTTCTTGAGAAGGAGATAAAATTCCAGATATAGGAAGGTCAAAGAACACCAAATAGAATTGAACCAAATAAGTCTACTCCGAGTCATATAATAATCAAATTCTCAAAGGTCAAAGACAAAGAAAGGATTCTAAAAGAAGCAAATAGCACATAAAAGAAGTTCAAATTTGTCTGGCAACAGACTTCCCTATGGAAACTATACAGATCAGGAAGGAGTGGGACATCGTTTTCAAAGTGCTGAAGGAAAATACTGCCATTCAAGTATATTGTCTCAACAAAAGCTATCCTTCATATATGAAGGAGAGAGAAATTATTTCCTAGATGAATAAAAGCTGACAGAATTCATCACTACTGAACCTGTCATATAAGAAACGCTAAAGAGTTCTTCCGTCTGAAAAAAAACCACTAATATGCAAAAGAAAATATTTACAGGTATAAAACCCATTATTAAAATTAAGTATACTGAAAAATGCAGAATACATTAATAGTAATTGTGGTGTGCAATCAATTAATAACACTAGGACAAAGCCCAAAAGACAAATCTATCAAAACTAACAATAGCTATAACAATCTAATAAGAGATAGGCAATATAAAATTTGTGAATTGAGACAACATACAGTTAAAATGTTGAAGGGATAAAGTAGCAACTTTTAAAAGTTTTCTCTTTATTTCTTTGTATTATTTTCCTTGTGATCTAAGGTGTCATCTCTTTAAGATAACTTGTTATATCTATAAGATGTTTTCTTGAAGCCTCATGTGGCCACAACACAAAAGCCTATAATAGATCTAGGAAAATTACAAAGCAACAAATTAAAACAATCTACCAGAGAAAATCACATAACTAAAAAGGAAGACAGTAATAAAAGAAGAAAGAACAAAATATGATACAAAGCAACCAGAAAACAAGCAAGAAATGGCAGTAGCAAGTCCTCATTTATTAATAACTGAATATAAACAACTCAATTCTACAATTAAAAGACATACAGAAAACCAAACACCGCATGTTCTCACTCAAAGGTGGGAATTGAACAATGAGAACACTTGGACACATGATGGGGAACATCACACACCGGGGCCTGTCATGGGGTGGGGGGATGTGGGAGGGATAGCATTAGGAGACATACCTAATGTAAATGACGAGTTAATGGGTGCAGCACACCAACATGGCACATGTATACATATGTAACAAACCTGCACATTGTGCACATGTACCCTAGAACTTAAAGTATATAATAAAATAAATAAATAAATAAATAAAAAGAAATAGAAATGATTGTCTTGACTGAAAATGGAAAAAAAAAAAAAGACATACAGTGGCTGAACGGACAAAGAAACAAGACCCAATTACATGCTGCCCACAATAAACCCAATTTATTTATAAAGACACACAGATAAACTGAAGGGGTAAGAAAAGACATTCATGCAACTAGAAACCAAAAATGAGCAGGAGTAGCTACATTTATTTCAGATTAAATATACTACAAATCAAAGACTGTAAAAAGAGACAAAGAAGGTTACCATATAATGAAAAAGGGGACAATTGAGCAAGATAATATAATGATTATAAATATATATGCACCAAACACTGGAGCTCCCAATTATATAAAGTATACATTAATAGATGTAAAGAGAAAGACTGCAATACAATAATAGTAGGGACTTCAACAGCCCATTCTGAGTAATGGACAGATTATCCAGACAGAAAATCAACAAAGAAACATCAGAGTTAAATTGTACACTATAGTACATATGCCCAGCTGACATTTACAGATCATTTTACCCAACAGCTACAGAATACACACTCTTTTAATCAGGACATGGAATTATTCAGGATTGATGATTTGTTAGGACATGAAACAAGTATCAAAAAAATTTCAAAACTCAAAATCATGTCAAGTATCTTATATGATTATAATTGAATAAAACTAGAAATTAATAGCAAAAGGAATGTCAGAAAACACAAACACATGGAAATTAAACAACATGCTTCTGAATGACCATTACATCAATGAAGAAATTTAAATGGACATTTAAAAATTTCTTGAAACAAATGAAAATGGAAATACAACATACCAAAATTTATAATACAACAAAGAGAAGTTTATAGCAATAAATACCTTTATGAAAAACTAGAAAGACTTCAAATAAACAAGCTAATGGTGCACCTCAAGGAACCAGAAAAGCAAGAACAAACCAAACCTCAAATTAGGAGAAAGAAATCATAAAGATCAAAGTAGAAATAAATAAAATTAAACCTAAAAGAAAAACAAAAAAAAACAAAAGTTTTTTTAAAAGATAAAATATACAAACTATTAGCTAGAATAGCTAAGAAAAAGAGAAGACTCAAACCAGAAACAAAAAAGAATTCAGCAAAAAAGACTCTTCTGTATTTCTGAGACCTCAGAATACAAAGAATAATTAAAGACTGTTGTGATCCACTATATGCCAACAAATTGGAAAATCTAGAAGTGAGTTAATTTCTGGACACATACAACCTACAAAGATTGAACCAAGAAGAAATAAAAAACCTCAACAAACCAATAACAAGTAAGGAGATTTAAGCCATAATAAAAAGTCTCCCATCAAAGAAAAACCCAGGACCTGATGGCTTCACTGTCCAAAATTACCAAATATTTAAAGAACTAATACCAAATTCTACTCAAATAACTCTTCAAAAAAATTGAAGAGAATACTTCCAAACTCATTTTATGAGGCCAGCCTTACCCAACATCAAAACCAGACAAAAACATAACATAAAAAGAAAACTACAGGCCAATATCCCTAATGAACATAGATTAAAAAATCCTCAGCAAAATATTAGCAAACCAAATTCAACAATAAATTAAAAAGACAATTTACTATGGATCAAGTAGGATTATCCCAAGAATGCAAGGATGGTTCAACATATGCAAATTGATAAACATGATACATTACATTAACATAACCAAGAACAAAAGCCATATGATTATTTCAACAGAAGATGAAAAAGCATTCAATAAAACTCAACAACAGTTTATGATAAAAACCATTAACAAACTAGGTATAGTAGGAACATAACTTAAAATAATAAAAGCCATATATGATAAACTCACAGCTAACATTTACTGAATGGGGGAAAATTGAAAGCCTTTTCTTTAAGATCTAGAAGAAGACAAGGATACCCACTCTCAACACTGTTATTCAACATAGTACTGAAAGTACTGGCCAGAACAGTTAGGCAAGAGAAAAAATAAAGGGCATCCAAATTGGAAAGAGAGGACTCAAATTAGCCTTGCTCACACATGACATGACCACATACTTAGCAGAACCAAAAGACTCCACCAAAAAACTTAGAACTGATAAACAAATTCAGAAAGTTGCAGGATACAAAATCCACATATAAAAGTTAGTAGCATTTATATACAGCAACAGCAAATAATCTGAAAAAGAAATAAAGAAAGCAATCCTATTTACTGTAGTTACTAAGAATATAAAATACCTAGGAATCAATTTAACCAAAGAAGTTAAAAGTCTATACAAAAAACTATAAAAAACACTGATGAATGAAATTGAAGAGGGTGCAATAAATGGAAATATATTTCAAGCTTATGGATTGGAAGAATTAATATTGTTAAAATGACTACACAAAGCAATAGACAGATTCAATGCAATTTCTACCAAAATACCAATGACATTCCTCACAGAAATGGAAAAAGAATCCTGAAATTTATATGGAACCTCAAAAGACCCCAAATAGCCAAAGCAATTCTGAGCAAAAGGAACAAAGCTGGAGGCCTCAAAATACCTGATTTCAAAATACACTACAAAGTTACAGCAGCCAAAATGGCATGTTACTGGCAAGGAAAAAAACAAACAAAGAAACAAACAAAAAACATTAACCATTGACAGTTGGAACAAAGTAGAGAACCCAGATATTAATCCTTGCATTTATAGCCAACTCATTTTTGACAAAGGTACCAAAAACATACAATAGGGAAAGGACAGTCTCTTCAATAAATAGTGCTGGGAAAACTGGATAACCATATGCAGAAGAATGGAACCAGACCCCTATCTCTTACCACATACAAAAAATAAAATCAAAATGGATTAAAGACTTAAATCTAAGGCCTCAAACTATGAAACTACTACAAGTAAACATTGACAAAATTCTTCATGGCATTGGACTGGGCTAAGATTTCTTGAGTCACACCCCACGGGCACAGGCAACCAAAACAAAACTGGACAAATGAGATCATATCAAGTTAAAAAGCTTCTGCATACCAAAGGAAACAATCAACAAAGTGAAGAGATAACCCACAGAATGGGAGAAAATATTTGCAAACTATCCATCTGACAAGGGATTAATAACCAGAATATATACGGAGCTCAAACAACTCAATTGGAAAAAAAATCCAATAATCCAACTAGAAAATGGACAAAACACCTGAATAGACATTTATCAAAAGAGGACATACAAATGGCAAACAAGTATGTCAAAAGGTGCTCAACGTCACTGATCATCAGAGAAATGCAAATCAATACTACAAGGAGATTATTTCACCCTAGTTAAAACGGCTTTTATCCAAAAGTGAGGCAATAAAAAATGCTGGCAAAGGTATGGAGAACAGGGAACTGTTATATACAGTTGGTAAGAATATAAATTAGTACAATCACTATCAAGAACAGTTTAGAGTCCCCTCAAAAAACTAATAATAGAGCTATCATATGATCCAGCAATCTCACTGCTAGGTATATATTCAACAGAAAAGAAATCAGTATATCAAAGAGATATCTGCACTCCCATGTTTATCACAGCACTATTCACAATAGCCAAGATTTGGAAGCAAACTAAGTGTACATCAACAGATAGATGGATGAAGAAAATGTGATACGTAGACACAATGGAGTACTATTCAGCCATAAAAAGAATGAGATCCTATCATTTGCAACAACATGGATGGAACCAGAGGTCATTACGTTAAGTGAAATAAACCAAGCACACAAAGACAAACTTCATATGTTCTCACTTATTTATGGTAGCTAAAAATTAAAACAATTGAACTCGCGGTAACAGAGAGTAAAATGATGATTGCCAGAGGCTGGGAAGGATAGTGGGGGTCAGGTGGGGGGATGATTCATGTGTACAAAAATACAGTTAGATAAAATCAATAAGATCTAGTATGTTATAGCACAACTGGGTGATTATTGTCAAGAATAATTTATTATAAATTTAAAAATAACTAAAAGAGTATAACTAGATGTTTGTAATGCAAAGAAAGGATAAATGCTTGAGGTGATGGATACCCCATTAACCCTGATGTGATTATTATGCATTATATGCCTGAATCAAAATATCTCATGTACCTCATAAATATATACACCTACTATGTATCCACAAAAATTAAAAATAAAAATTTTTTAAATGGATGAAAGACTTAAACCTAAGACCTAAGACTATGAAACCACTCGGAGAAAACATTGGGGAAATGCTCTAGGACATTTGCCCAGTTTAGGCAAAGATTATTTTGTAAACCTCAAAATCACAGGCAACCAAAGCAAAAATAGACTAATGGGACCACATCAAACTAAAAAACTTTTGCACTGCAAAAGAAACAATCAACTAGTGAAAAGACAACCCATAGAATGAAAGAAAATATTTGCAAACTATTCATCTGACAAATGATTGAGAAACAAAATATAAAGAACTAAAAAACCTCAATAGTAAAATAACAATAATAATCCGATTTAAAATCGGGCAAAAAACCTGAATAAACCTTTCTCAAGAGAAGCTATATAAATGGCCAACAGGCATGTGAAAAAAACGCTCAACATCACAAATCCTTAGGGAAATTCAAACCAAAACCACATGAGATAATATCTTACCCCAGCTAAAATGGCTTTATCAAAAAGACAGACAACAGATGCTGGTGAGGATGTGGAGAAAGGGATACCCTCATATAGTGTTGGTGAATGTAAATTAGTACGGTCATTATGAAAAACTATATGAATGTCCTTCAAAAAAATAAAACTAGAACTACCATATGATCCAGCAATTCCACTACTGGGTACATATCCAAAAGAAAAGAAATCAATATATTGAAGAGATATTTACACTCCCATGTTTATTGCAGCAGTATTTACAATAGCCAAAATATGGAATCAAACTAAGTGCTCATCATAGGATGAATGGATAAGAAAATGTGGTATACATACACAATGAAATATTATTCAGCCATAAAAAGAATGAAATCCTGTCATTTGCAGCAACATGGATGGAATTGGAGGTCATTATGTTAAGTGAAATAAGCCAAACACAAAAAGACAAATATTGCATGTTCTCATTCATATGTGGGAGCTAATAAACATGGATCTCATAAAGATAGAGGGTACAACTGTGGTTACCAGAGGCCAGGAATGATAGAAGGAAGGGAGGATAAAAAGAGGTTGATTAATGGGTACAAATGTACAATTTGAAAGAAGAAACAAGACCTAGTGTTTGAAAGATCAGTAGAGTGACTACAGTTTACAGTAACCTATTGTATAGTTCAAAATAACTAAAAAAGAATAATTCAAATATTTCTAAGATAAAAAAGACAAATATGTAAGGTGATGGATATCCCAATGTACTGTTTTGATCTTTACAAATTATATGAACGTATTTAATTATCACATGTACTCTGAAAAGATGTACAACTATTCTGTATAAGTAAAACTTTTGAAATTAAATAAAATCAGAAGTACTTGTGGCTCTGCACCTGTGTTGTGCTCTTTCCTGGTTCCATAAAATTGCATGCATATTTCTTCTGCCTAGAATGCTTTATTTTCCTGTGTCCTTTTCTTCTAACTACTCTTCTTTCAAAAGGTGGTATAGATGTCACCTTATCCAGGAAGGTTTACCTGAAATCCACCCCAATCTTTGAGTCTAGATTTCTCTCCAAGCTTAGGTACCCCCTTAGCACATTCTGTATTACTGCAGCACAGCACTTGTCATGTTATGCTGGTGACCTGGGGAAAGCCGAAACTTGAACCTAGATTCTTCCTGTTTTCCAGCCCTTTCTCTATTCATGGTGCATATTGCCATATTGCCTCTAATGATAGACTACATGTTTCTCAACATTGAGACTCAGAAAGGAATTAAAATAAATTCCATTGTCATATGTACAATGGAATATCACAATGCAGAAAACAACCTTTTTATCCATATGTAACTCCTTTTGATAAAATAATTAAGTGTAAGGGATGGCTGGATAATAAAATAGGCATTTTTAAAAAATCCTGTCACTCATAAACTCCAGGAAAAGTCCTATTGGGTTGTAAGGAGATAAAAAATAAAAAGAACTAAATCCACCAAAGCTCTTTGGGCCCTTCTGATGGTGCTTACGACTTCCCCAGAAGTTGCTTGAACCTGCCTGAGTCTCACTTATTACCATATCTCTAAGAACAGAGGGCACCTAATTCACCCTCTCCCCTGCTAAGTTTTTGTAAGCCCACAGACTCCATACAGATATTCAGTACACAAGCCTCCTGGTGAAGACACTGAGCTTTTGAGAGGATAATTTTTGCTTGCCTTTTATATTATCATTTGTAAACTTTAATTTCCTTCCAGAAGGATGCCAGAGCAACCTTATCCATTTGAAAGTTGCAAGTGTTGAGGTGGCTGAGAAAAGAGAATTTCATACACACCCACAGAGGTACCCTCCACTCCCACCATCTGGCTGTCCCTCACCTTCTCCTCTGCTGCAAGAGTTGGTACCTAGAAAGACACCTCCTTCATCCACTCTACCATGTCTACTCTTCCAGAAGGACAGAGCCTGTGTTCTCTCTGGAGAGCACATCTCTTCTAATCAATCTCCCCCTCTTCCGCCCAACACAAGTGTTTTGAAGCCATCTGAGGATCGTTTGTTGGCTGAGTGATCATATTCAGACTATGGCCGGGTTATGACTCACTCTTTTGTGGTCTCCCTGTGTTTACCATGGATATTCTATTCCAGCTGGATTTCCCTTTCCCCAGGAAATCTAGAGCTAAGCATTTTCTCCATTTTTCTCCTTTCCCTTTAGCACTCCCTACATGATCCTTTCACCACTGATAGATTCTGAAAGGCCTCTGTGTATACTGGTACTCCTGGTATACTCTAGACCAGGAATCTGCAAACTATGATGGTATAAGCCAAATTCAGCCTATGGTTAGTTTTATATGGCCTGTGAACAAAGAATGGTTTTTACATTTTCAAAGCATTTAAAAAAAAAAAAACAGAAGAAGAAAATGCAAGAGAGATCATAGGTAGCTTGCAGACCGGCAAAGCCTAAAGTATTTACTATTTGGCCATTTACAGAAATATTCACTAATCTCTTTTCTACACTAAGTTATGTTTTTAGAGCATTGGTCTGAATTCGGACAGACATGAATTTACAGTCCAGCTCTGCCATTTTTACTAGCTATGTGACCCTGGACACATTATTTAACCCCTTTGCACCTCAATTTTCTCAACTGTAGCATAAAGTAATAATTAACTCTCCTGGTTGATGTGAAGATAAAATGGCATGCTATATAAAGCACTTAGCATATGCCTACTTATAAGATGGGTAGAGTAAGTGGTAGCTGTTCCTTGTTATTGTTAATTTTGGATTCAGTGAGGTCTTATACGTTTTTTATGCTCATATAGAAAAAAAAACTGACACCCAGAAAAGGCAATGCATTTTCAGACCAATAGGTGAACACAGTCTCTTAACTATTTTGTGATTGAATTTCTACATCCTCAAAAAGAAGAGAATGTCATAGCTATACGGTTCTATAAAGATTAGAGGCAAGACTAATGCTTCCACATATGGTTCCAAATATCTCAGTGGAGAAGATTGCAGAGTTACATTTTCTGTTCTTTTTCACCCTAAGTAGAAACTTGACAGTGATCCTTTCTCCTCCATATTCATTCTTACCCCTAACATACACTCAATTACTGATGCTTACTTATTTTAGCTATCAGTTATGTTCAATTTTATCCTCTTCACTTAAATATCATGGGCTCATTATCTCTTGCTCAAACTATAGCAGTGGTCTTCTATCTTCTTGCTACAATTTCACTGTGATCCACATAGCATCTGAAGCAATCCATTTAAGCCACAAAACTGACCAAACTCTGGTCTTTCTTATAGTCATCTCATCTCTTGTCACTGTCAGGTTGATGCATTATGTTCCAACAACATCAAACTACTGGTAGTTTTCCACCCACACTCACCTATGCTGCTTAGTGTCTTTGTCCTTTTGCTTGTATTATTTCTACCTAGCCTCTTCTTGTTTAATTCTAAAAGTACTACATGCATGTTATCAAATAACTTAGAATACAGAAAAAGAATTTTAAAATTATATGCAATTATAGCAAATATGCAATCAAGTATCCTTTGCAATTATTGTTATTCAAATTAAAATAAGTCATAGACAACTAATAATCATGCCTTCCTCAGTTATGTACTCTTTAAGGCAAAATACTTATCCATACCTTCCAGAGACATTCCTATAGAAGGAAGGGTGGCTTGGGCACTAGCTAGAGAACTAGAATGTTATCTTTCACTGGGACTTAAAATGAAAAGAAAATTCTGGGAACATGAAATCTTTCTGCTTCACAATTTTTATCTCTGATTGCTTATAGGGATAAGTAGTAACTAGATTATGGAGTCAAATGGCAGTTCTAGGAGAAATGTGACTATTTGAACTGGCTTTGATGCAAAATTGTACACACTAACCTAGACCTCCTTGACTTTTCTTAGTGTTTGTGCAAACACTTGGCTCAATAATACCTCCATCACCCAGAGTCATTAAGACCAAGTTGATGATGAGGCTGGTTCAGACTATATTAAGTTTTATGAGAAACAGTGGTTCCTCAAGAAGGTTTTCATAAAAGGGATATCATGGTCAAAAAATAGGAGAAGAGTGTACTCATTTCTTTATTATAAGAAATGCAAATTATTAAAAATCCTGAGACCTCCTATACTAAGTAAACCCAAAATCTAAGCTGGAGGCATCACACTACCTGACTTCAAACTATACTACAAGGCTACAGTAACCAAAACAGCATGGTACTGGTACCAAAACAGAGATATAGATCAATGGAACAGAACAGAGCCCTCAGAAATAACGCTGCATATCTACAACTATCTGATCTTTGACAAACCTGAGAAAAACAAGCAATGGGGAAAGGATTCCCTATTTAATAAATGGTGCTGGGAAAACTGGCTAGCCATATGTAGAAAGCTGAAACTGGATCCCTTCCTTACACCTTATACAAAAATCAATTCAAGATGGATTAAAGACTTAAACATTAGACCTAAAACCATAAAAACCCAGAAGAAAACCTAGGCAATACCATTCAGGACATAGGCATGGCAAGAACTTCGTGTCTAAAACACCAAAAGCAATGGCAACAAAAGCCAAAATTGACAAATGGGATCTAATTAAACTAAAGAGGTTCTGCACAGCAAAAGAAACTACCATCAGAGTGAACAGGCAACCTACAGAATGGGAGAAAATTTTTGCAACCTACTCATCTGACAAAGGGCTAATATCCGGAATCTACAATGAACTCAAACAAATTTACAAGAAAAAAACAAACAACCCCATCAAAAAGTGGGCAAAGGACATGAACAGACACTTCTCAAAAGAAGACATTTATGCGGCCAAAAAACACATGAAAAAATGCTCACCATCACTGACCATCAGAGAAATGCAAATCAAAACCACAATGAGATATCATCTCACACCAGTTAGAATGGCGATCATTAAAAAGTCAGGAAACAACAGGTGCTGGAGAGGATGTGGAGAAATAGGAACACTTTTACACTGTTGGTGGGACTGTAAACTAGTTCAACCATTGTGGAAGTCAGTGTGGCGATTCCTCAGGGATCTAGAACTGGAAATACCATTTGACCCAGCCATCTCATTACTGGGTATATGCCCAAAGGACTATAAATCATGCTGCTATAAAGACACATGCGCACGTATATTTATTGCGGCACTATTCACAAGAGCAAAGACTTGGAACCAACCCAAATGTCCAACAATGATAGACTGGATTAAGAAAATATGGCACATATACACCATGGAATACTATGCAGCCATAAAAAATGAGTTCATGTCCTTTGTAGGGACATGGATGAAATTGGAAATCATCATTCTCAGTAAACTATCGCAAGAACGAAAAACCAAACACCGCATATTCTCACTCATAGGTGGGAATTGAACAATGAGAACACATGTACACAGGAAGGGGAACATCACACTCTGGGGACTGTTGTGGGGTGGGGGGAACGGGGAGGGATAGCATTGGGAGATATACCTAATGCTAGATGACGAGTTAATGGGTGCAGTGCACCAGCATGGCACACGTATACATATGTAACTAACCTGCACATTGTGCACATGTACCCTAAAACTTAAAGTATAATAATAAATAAATAAATAAATAAATAATAAAAATAAAAATAAAAAATAAAATTCATTATTATACTTTTGAAAAAAATAAAAATAAAAAAATAAATAAATAAATTCCCGGGGGATGGCATAGGAACTGTAGTGACAAAAATTGTAGCTCTGAATTTGAATAACCTGAGATAATATAGGCTTGCCCTTTTCTTCTTGTATGAGCTCAGGCAATTTTATAATATCTCTAAGTCTCAGTTTCATGATTAGAAAAATAATCACGATCATATAAAAACGAACATAATGTAAAAAATGAGAACAAAAATATTAGTACCTATCTTCTATAATTGCTACACTGATTAAATAAAATATTGTATGTAAAGCACATAGAAAAATACCAAGCACATGAAAAGCAATTGTTATTTAACCCAGCATTCCTCCCGGAGGTTGCAGTGAGCCAAGATCTCGCCATTGCACTCCAGCCTGGGCAACAAGAGCGAAACTCCATCTCAAAAAAAAAAAAAGAAAGAAAAAGAAAAAAAGAAAATGGGCCACTGGCCACTTTTATTATGTTTCAAACAGTGTCTATTTAAAAAACAATAAAACATACTTTTACAAACTGGTCTAGACTCAGAATAAGGCTTGTTTTCAAAAGTGGTAGAAAGATGGGAAGAAGTAGGCAGGGAAAATGGAAGAAAGACGGAACTTAGAACTATTCCTTTACTGTTTGAAAATTTACAAGCAGAATGTATTATTTCTGAAGAAAAGCTCATTTTTTAAAGAATAAAAAAGCCAAATTAGATTTAAGTTAGAATATTCTTCCTATACCAGGCAAACTTTTTAGATGATGTAACAAAAGCAGCCACACAATGGAAGGGCCAGTATGCATAGGTTAAAGCAACAGGCCTTTCAAATGCAACTAGGTGGGGCCATGCTTCTCTGTGTAAGAGCTTCCCTAGGCAGAATTTGGTCTACTTTGTCTCCAATTATCCTAACTCTAGTATTTGGAACAAAAAGGGGGGTCAACCAAAAATAACTAACAGAGAATGGAAACATAATGGAGAAAGAACCATGTGAGTTCATCCTAGTTTTTTTCATCTGGCATTTCTCCCAGAGACACTCTTGACAAGCTAAAAAGAAGGATGGATGGGTCTTCTGTTTAGCCTCACCTTTTATTTTTTTAAAAAAAGTCAGCATTTCTAACTCCAGGATCTATTAACCAAGTATTTTGGACCTTTAGCATTCTCCACTTGCCTCCCCTACAAACACATACACACACACACACACACACACACACACACACACACACACACGCACATGCACATGCACACACACACACCACAGTTTCTTAAAACCCAGGTTTATTTTTAGGCCAGAGAGATTGGATGTTCCAGATCAGGGCCCTCTGCTCCCGAGCAGACATTCTAAAAAGGTTTCATTGCCAGATATAAAAAGGCCTATATAATTTATTGGAGGAACTTTCACAAAGCTCTGATTACTTGTTAACCAGAAGGAGAAAAAAAAATCCAAGAATCCTGATCAGAGCCAATATAGCACTTGGCACATGGGAATTTGCAGGGGCTAGAAATTCTCAGCCCTCCCCAGCACTCCGGCCTGTTCATCTACAGTGCACCATGAAGGAGGGTTCAAGTCACTGGCATTCAGTCTTCCCTCTTTCCTGAGAATGTGCAATTCAGTTTCCCTAAATAATGGGGGAGACTGGGCCAAAGAAAACTCAAAACAATACATTCGTTTAATAGTTCTAATGGCTCTGCTGAGGCTGCCAATGAAAACGCTGGCTAAACTGTTCCAGAGAGCCTTCTACCGGAGCTCAACAAAACCCGCCAAATCTCTACCCACCACCTCCTCCTTCTTGCCACTCAGTTTTTTTTTTCTTTTTCTATTTTTTCATTTTGGCTTTTTCCAAGAGGAAATACCCAAAGAATTGTCTTTTTCTAATGTGTATTGTGTTTGGGGGTACAGATTCATACTTATCTTTAATGGGTATGGCGTGCATATTTTCAAACTTAAAATCAGGATAGATGGTTTTATAATATTAAACAACAGGAAAGAATACCTGAAATCATAACTGTCCTGAAAAATCTAAGTAGAGTCAACTTTCACTATTAAGGACATAAATATGCCTGATGTTGTGTGTTGTACTTCCTTTCAAAAATGTTTTTTGAGAATTTATTATTTTCTAGTACGGTGCAAGGCACTTGGGATGACACTAAGATAATTCAACTAAAAAGAAAAGGTCTCCACTCTAAATAATAATTATCAAGTTGTCCCACTCCCTCTTTTCCCAAAGGAAAAGGGTCATGGTGACCCTCTTGGGCTAACCTAAAGAAAAGGTTGGCAGTCAGGGGAATAAAAAGAAAAATCAGTTTTACAAAAAGTTGAGATTAGAACATGAAATAAGAAAAGAAGCAAAAGAGTAGGCAGAGAGAAGAGAAAATCAACATGTTCGTAATACAGAAAGGCCACCAACAATTGAATCAAGAGCCAGTGTTGTCTACCAATAGTACCCATGCAAAACATAGAATAAGAAAAGCAATTAAAGCCAGACAGTTTGGATTAGATCCCATGCCTTCTCACCTTCAAATAGTCATGAAAAGCTACCAAAGTCTTTCAATTTTCTTTGAGGATTATAGGCCCACTTTCCACTGGTTCAGTATCCACTTGATCAAAAGCACTCAGACTTTATAGAATCTGTCCCACAAATTCAGTGATTCAAAAGACAGGGAAGGAGCATGTGAAACATGTTGTTATGTGCATTGTTATAGATGAGAGACCTCGAGTAAGCAATAGGGAAGCTAAAGCCTGAAGCAACATCATGAGTCTTCTAACCCATCTGTTTATATCCAGGTTATCCTTCCTCCAACCCATCCTGCACCCAGCTGTAAATTAATTTTTTTAAGAAATAAGTGCTGGTCATGCCAGTCTCTGCTCAAAGCCAACCATGGCTCTTCATTACTCAATAATTAGTTCCAAAACTCTTAGTTTTATGTTAAAGATTTTTTATGTTCTTGCTCTTCAGCCTTTTATTTCCTTATCCTTCTGCAAGTGCCCTGATCCAGTTGAATGATACTGCTATCTACCCCAATTCCACCTAGATATTTTCTCCAAACTTTCATGCACGCTATCCCCCATTGCCTACAATCCTACTCCTCCCCTTACCAAGTCTTATTGATTCATCAATATCCAGATAAGATTTTACCTCTTTCAGAAGTACAATCTAATTCCTACCTCTTCACTCTGGCTGTATGATATCCACAATGACATCCCATATCTTATTTTAACACAAAATCATATTTTACGTTGTTTCAGATTTCTATCTTATCTATTCCCACTACCACTTTGTGAGCTCATTGCATACATGCCTGACTGCTTTTTATCTCTAATGGAGAACATAGGTTCTTAAAAACAACACTCAATAATTATTTATTTTATAAATGAATAAACCTAGGTCTTTATGTGCCAGAAATGTGTTACTTATTAGACCAGAGATGTCCAATGTTTTTCAAGGATCACAATCACCTCTGAAATTTGTTTAAAAATACATTTTTGTAGAGTTCAAGCACCAGAATTTTTTCAAAAATCTGATGAATCTGCTGTACAATACAATTTGTGAGGGAGCAATCTACAGAATTTTTGTGATGGGAAAAAAAAGTTTGAGTCAGCAATCCCAAATATTTAGGTTCAACTTATAAGTTATATCAGCCCACTAATTCTAAAAACTTCCATCTGCAAGCCATGTCAAATTCATTTGTCCAGTGTTCCTCCTCTGACTTTCTATACAATTGGTGGGAATTAACAGACATAGCCATCCTCTCTGAGAAAGAGTTCAGACAGATTTGCTAGCTATTTACATTTGGAGCTTATTCAAGTACACTACTATAATCCAGGCTTGGCTATTTAAATTAATAGCTGAGTTTAAGTCACTTAGACTCTCAAGCCTCAGTCTCTCCAGTTAAAATATGGAAACAATGAAATGGGCAGTCAATACTTCTTAACATCTTATAATTATCTCTGCAAATTGAGCAAGTTATTGTGTTTATTGATGGTGTCCCTTTCACGTTCTCAACAGCAGAATGCATCAAGGGGAAGCCATTTTATGTAGATGCCACAGAGGGAGGAAAGAACATCGAAGAATAGCTGTTTCATGTTATTTACTGTGATGCCCTGGTTTCAGAATTGATGACAAACTTCATTTGGCATTCCAGGATCTGTGGGTTCTGGGTTTCCAGGATTCATTCTTGACAATGTCAGGTTAACTCAGGGCATTTGGCAGCACTGTGCGAGGTGCCATGAATAGGATCAGTTTTGCAACCTCATTTGTCATATAATTAAATTATTATATAATGAAAACTATGTACCACACAAAAAAATGTTCATTCTCCTACCGTGGTACAGTATACTTAAGCACAAAACAGCCACAAGGAAAGATTGGAAATGACATGGAAAGGTCAGCTTGTAAATTATTTTAATTCATTTAGTTAAAAAAATAATAAAAGAAGAACAAATCCAGGAAGAATTAATTTCCAAGCCAAAGGGAACAAGGAAAGTTGAGTGGAAAACAAGAAATTAAGAGAGGAGAAAACAAATATTGGGTCAGAAAAACAGAAAGTGAGTGGATCTTAGAGATGGAACTATTGCCCACAATTTCTCAAGATAAATTATGAAGGCTGCCATTTGAGAGTCATTAATATTTGCTATTATTCTAAGATGGCTGGCCAAACCTGAGAACTCACAGCATCACCACATCACTGTGGTACCCTGAATGTTTGAGGGTAGATATAGGGCAATGTTTTCAAATACTGGCTTGTGACCCATCATTCAGTTATGAAATAATTGTAATGAGCTGCTATCCAAAGTGTATTTTTATAAAGAAAAAGAGAAGAAAAATGTCAGCCCACATCAAACACTGTTAACAGTAAATATTGTATCTGAAAACATTTGATTTGCCTACATTCATAAATATACACCCATATACATATTGGGTTGTCATGCAAAATGCTTTTCTAACTGGATGTCAGGGTGAAAAAAAACCTGAAAACTTCTGCCTATAGCAGTCAGGTTTTCTGCTTCTTAAGTCAGCTATGTCTTCTTAGGTAGCTCCTCTTTTGCTTCCTGGCTTCTAACATGTAGTTATTTCCCTGAGGTTTAGTCCTCAGTCCTTTGCTCTGCTGTGCATCTATCTATCTATCTATCTATCTATCTATCTATCTATCTATCTACCTATCATCTATCATCATCATCATCTATCTGTCATGTATCTATGTGTCTATGTATCTATCTATGTGTCTATGTATGTATGTATCTATCTATCTCTCTCTCTCTCTCTCTCTCTCTCTCTCTCCTTGGAAATTTTAACTACACCTATTAATCCTAAGTGGAAATCAGTGAAACTTCTATCTCTAGAATTTATCTTTTCCCAGACTACAGACATCTGTCTTCATCTATGTACTCGATAGCGCCTTACTGTCACTCCCAAAATCAATGCATTTAAAAGTAAAATCACCTGGGTTCAAGTGTTTTTTTTATTTTATATATATATATTTTTATTATACTTAAAGTTCTAGGATACATGTGCACAACGTACAGGTTTATTACATATGTATACATGTGCCATGTTGGTGTGCTGCACCCATTAACTCCTCATTTACATTAGGTATATCTCCTAATGCTATCCCTCCCCACTCCTCCCACCCCACAACAGGCCCCAGTGTGTGATGTTCCCCTTCCTGTGTCCAAGTGTTCTCATTGTTCAATTCCCACCTATGAGTGAGAACATGCAGTGTTTGGTTTTTTGTCCTTGCCATAGTTCGCTGAGAATGATGGTTTCCAGCTCATCCATGTCCCTACAAAGGATATGAACTCATCATTTTATGGCTGCATAGTATTCCATGGTGTATAAGTGCCACATTTTCTTAATCCAGTCTATCATTTTTGGGCATTTGGGTTGGTTCCAAGTCTTTGCTATTGTGAGTTGTGTTGCAATAAACATACGTGTGCATGTGTCTTTATAGCAGCATGATTTATATCCCTTTGGGTATATACCCAGTAATGGGATGGCTGGGTCAAATGGTATTTCTAGTTCTAGATCCCCGAGGAATCGCCACACTGTCTTCCACAATGGTTGAACTAGTTTACAGTCCCACCAACAGTGTAAAAGTGTTCCTATTTCTCCACATCCTCTCCAGCATCTGTTGTTTCCTGACTTTTTAATGATCGCCATTCTAACTGGTGTGAGATGATATCTCATTGTGGTTTTGATTTGCATTTCTCTGATGGCCAGTGATGATGAGCATTTTTTCATGTGTCTGTTGGCTGTATAAATGTCTTCTTTCGAGAAGTGTCTGTTCATATCCTTTGCCCACTTTTTGATGGGGTTGTTTGTTTTTTTCTTGCAAATTTGAGTTCATTGTAGATTCTGGATATTAGCCCTTTGTCAGATGAGTAGATTGCAAAAATTTTCTCCCATTCTGTAGGTTGCCTGTTCACTCTGATGGAGACTATCACTTTGGAAAAATTATCTAATCTTTGAAAGCCTTAGTTTCTTCATCTGTCAAATCTGGGTAATGGTATTTTCTTATATTAAATACAATGATGTCTATTAAGTATAATAGTTCTTGGTACTCATTAAGTATTTCATAACAACTAACTGTTCCCTACCCTCTTAAACCAAATTCCTCTTCAGGTTTTCAAATTTTTACAAGATGCAACACTTCTCCAGGACTTGAGTTATTGGAATAATTCTGGACTCCTTGCTGTCCCTTGATCCTATGTCATTCACTGAGTCCTGTTGATCCTCTGAGGTCTTGCTTGTTTCTTAACCTCCTCATCCTTCAGCCTCTCCAGAGCTGGCTTCATTTGATTCCCACACTCAGCCCCATCTATAGCTCCCATCTGTGGACCAACTCAGGAGACTTTACCAGTAAAGCATGCATCTCATAATCAGCATTAAATTACTCTCATAATGCACTCTGACTGCCGCTCCTCATGCTAGCAAGTGCCTTCCAGCAAGTGACTTACCTCTCTCTGCTTCAATGCCCTCATCTATAAAAATAGAAATGATATGTTTTCTTAAATCATCAAGTTATTGTGAAGATTAGATGTAAAGTACTTAGACCAGGGCCTAGTACAAAGGAAGTGCTCAATTACTGTTTCTTCTCCTCCTTCCTCTCCTTCCCCTCCTCTTCTTCATGTTGTTCATCTTCATCTTCTCCTTTCTCCTCTCCTTCTCCTCCTCTCCCAGCTTCATCTTGTTGATTGTTGTTGCTGTTGTTATTATCTCCATATCTTGTTTTTATTATTTCACCTCATTAAGTCTTCCATAGACCAGTGGTTTTAAAATTTTGTTCTAAGAGCCCTAGGACCCTGTGAGGCAACTCAAGGACTGCTGAAGAGAGAAAGAATACACTAAAAGATATGCCTTCAGGTCATTTGTCCTGTTTTTACCAAAGAAGCTCTGTTTATTCCCTTGCAGAGTGATTTATTAAACTTACTTATTAAGCAGAATGGGTCTGTTGCTAAAATAAGGTTTGAGCAACTGTCTCCCAGACTACTAGACTACTATTAGCACTGTCAGTCTTCACTTTCTTGATCCCTTCCCCACTGACTATGTTAGTTATTCATCTTGACATTTGATTTTCTGATTCTCTTTACATACAGTAGCCCACAAAACTTCAAAGTTGAATCAGTTGCAGCATTTTGTCTTGTTTTTAGTTTCCTAAGAGCTGTTCACACACACACACACACACACATCATTACTAATTACTGGTCTTCAACCTCAGTTGAAGTTCATTTCTGCCTAGCAATCCAACATATCTCTAACAAGCATCTTTCTCCATTTCCTTCAGGAGTGAAAATCTTCACTGTCTTCCTAAACCATCTACCAAGCCAAATCCCACTCAACCTTAACAGATTTGCTTCCTAGCTTAATTAGAAAACACAAGCTACATGACAACACTTCCCTTAACTTGCTACTTCTAGGCTACAAACATCTCCATCATCCTCTATCCTTTTTCCTTTTGCTTACACTCCCCCTCTTCTCTCCTCCACCTGTGCAATAGATCCCATCACTTTCCATCTCTCCCTTACTCTTGAATCTCAAAACTTTTATATTCTCCTGGCTCTTTCCATATGAAAAGGTTTTGTGGTCTCCCCCATTTTTAAAGAAATACTGCCTTTACCCTTAGCTTTCAGTTCCCTTATTCCTTTCTCAGCCAAAGTTCTTGAAAGAGTTCATCTCCGCACTTTCACTTTCCATTCACTCTCACCCACTGTCATCTGTATTTCACTCCTCCTTATCACTAAAATTTCTGATGAAGTTTGCCAATGATTTATCCATATTGTCAAATCCAATCAAGACTTTCCTGTCTTTATTTTACTAGACCTCATTACTGCAGTTTGATTTTACCCATACTCTTTTTATTTCTGTTTTATTGATATAGAATTTATATAACATACAATTCACCTATTTAAAGTGTACAATTCAATGTTTTTAGTGCATTGAGAGATGTGTGCAATCATCTCCACAGTCAATTTTAGAATATTTTTTATTGCCACAAAGAGAAACCCTGTCTCTCTTAGCTACTATCTCCTTATCCTTCCATTCTCCCCAGCTTTAAGAAACCTCTAATCTCTTTTCAGTCTCTGTAGATTTTTCTCTTCTGGGTACGTAATATAAGTGGAATCATAGTGATCTTTTGTGATTTGTTTCTTTCGTTTGGCATGTTTTCAAGTTTCATCTGTGTTGTAGCATGTATCAGTACTGGATTCCTTTGTGTGACCAAATAATATTTCACCGTATAGATAAACTGTATTTTGTTTATTCACCCCATACTCATTTGAGAAATTCTCTTATTCTAAATTCCTGGGACTACATAGCCTCCCAGCTTTCTTCCACCTCTGCTTTTTTCCAGTTTCTTTGAAGCATTTTTCTTCTAACGTCTCCTCATTTAACTGTCTGGTGTTCAGATTCTACAGGCTTTCCCTGAATGAATTCATCCAAATCTATAATATAAACCCTCACCAATTTGCTGATGACATATTCCTGATCAACATGCTATACTCTCAGTTTCAAACTGCATATTTAATTTTCTACTGGACAGTTTTGCCCACCTACTCCTGGGCAATTCAAATTCAGTTCAATAAAGTTGAATTTATCTCTTATACACACTTCCCACTCCCAAACGAGCTGCTTCTCATCAATTCTTTATGATGACAAATGGTGTTCACCATGTAATCTATGCCATGAATACATGTGTCACCTCCCCTATCAGACCCTGTATCAGAGCCTGTATAGTTAGCTCTTAATGTCTCCTATATCCACCTTTTTTTTCTCCACTTTTGCTGCCACTGCTCTCTTTTAGTTTAATGACTTGTCATTTTTTTCTGGGAATTACTAAAATAACCTCTACAACGTTCCCCCTCCAACCCATTCTCCATACTTCTACAAAATGTTGATCCTGTCACATCATCTGTTTAAACAATCTTCAGTGCCACACTCCATAGCTCAGCACATAGGTTCTCATTATCTGTTCCTTGCCTTTTTCCCTGGCACCATCATCAGCCTTTTCCCAAATATATCCTTTGCTCTAGCTTTACAAACCTTGATTGTCATTTCACATCTCTGTGCTTTTGTACAAACTTCTTATCTGCCTAGAATATATTTATATGTTGTACATAATATATGTAAACATATATTCCACCTTCACCTAATTAACTCTCTCATCACTCAAATTTTACTACCTACGTAAGTTTCCTTCACTTTCCTATCTGATGTAGCCAACTCTCATTAGTGACATCTGATTATATAATGATCACATCATGCTGTAAGCTTTTGAAGAAAGGACCCTCCCTCCCACTTAACTTTGTGTCCTAGAGTTAGTTAGTCAGCATATATTTGACATTCAATGATTTGTTTGTTTGTTTGTTTGTTGAGATGAAGTCTCACTCTTGTCACCCAGGCTGGAGTGCAATGGTGCGACCTCGGCTCACTGCAACCTCTGTCTCCCGGGTTCAAGCCATTCTCCTGCCCCAGCCTCCAGAGTAGCTGGGATTACAGATGCCCACCACTACACCCTTACATCTTACATTTTCCAGAAAGCCTTCTCTCCCCTTCTTCCTAGTCTGGTTTGAATGATTCATCCAAGTGCTTCTAAAATATAACCTATGTATTCTGTTGTCACACCTATCACATAACAAAATAGTTATGTTTGTCCTTATATTCCAGTGTCCTCCCCAATGCCTGATACATGGATGTTCAATATACACTTGTTTATTAAAGAATACATGAATGAGGGTGAATATATGAATGAAAACCTATATCATAAGACCCAGCCTCTGCCATTTGTCACAGTCCTGACCATTGAAATTGTGTCTGTGTTATTGTCCCTACGTTCCTTTCTTTATTACCTGCTCAGTACCTTCAGCCCACCCAGAATTACATCCCAGCCTAATTCAAACACAGACTACTTTAAGGGTCTAAAATTCTAAACCCAATATTGATATCTGAGGCTCTGGCAGACCCATATGTCTTGGTATCTGAGGCTCTGGCAGACCCATCTGTTGCCAGTTGCCCACCTGCCAACCTGCATGTTTGGACTTCCACAGACCTCATACATAAATACCAAATTTTCCATCATCACTGTGGTCACTCACTTGGATATCTCATTATTTAATATTTTCATTAATCATTAAATGATGATAAGGCTACCTTTTTTTACACATCACAAATGATTATTTGGCTGAAATCATGAAAACAATATTCTAAATAATTGATGAGGGAAACACCTTCTGATGGACTAAGTTTCTCCTGAGGACTCTGAAATCCTGCCAACTGTGTGTCCACCTATATCCACCTACTCAAAAAGAGGCTGGCTCTGATACTGTATATAACCTCCTGTTAACATCACAGGGAGTTATTGGAGTAAATGTCTCTCTCTGAGAAAATACTAAACCACAACAGATGGGGGTCAGATTGGTCTGTTTACATCAATTCTTGATTGCTTTTCCATTGCCAGTGAAGGCCTTAAGTTTCATGGGTAGCATAAATCGCAACTTCAGCCTAGGAGTCCACATTCAACTCTTAACATAAAAGAACTGTCAAATGCAATATATCTTGTGAAGAGCAGAACCAGAAAGAAAGATCGAACTTTATCCATAAGCAAGCTCTTTAAAAATAGAAGACTGCAAATCCTTATTCAGCACTGAGAGACAGTTTCAATTCCAAATGATAAAGCAAATGAAAAGGCAAATACAAGATTATGTTTTTAAAGGAAACTTTTAAAACCATCTCACACAGTTCATCATATCTACCTCTACTTTGCTTGGGTTCATCAACCAGAAATCAACATGTACTTGTATATGCTCAGGTGGTAGCAAGTATTCAAAGAAAATATCCAATAGTAATTAAACAATAGCATTACAAAACATACAAACACTCACAAAAGGCTTTTGTTTTCTATTTTATTATATTTTTCACATCATTTTCTATTTATCAATTGGATTATAAAGTCCTTTAGAGTGGAAATCAAGGCATGTCTCTTTATGTCTCCCCCACAGTACATAACAAGGTAGTATAAATCTATGATTAATAACAAGTTCATTAATTGAAAGATATTTATGATATTTATTCAGCAAATATCTATTGAGAGCCTACTATGTCCCAGTCTAAACATAGCTCTGAATTTGGCAAATGGGTCTACAGGACACAAGGATTTCTGAGACACAGACATAATAATTTTTCATCATCAGATCACTCCCTTGCATACATTCTGAACCCCCTGCCCTTGCTTTCTCTATTTCATTGTACTCCCTTGGCAAAATCCCAAACCTAGCTAAATCAACCTTTCTGTGAACTGTCTGCACCCATGTAGCTTATGGTGACCAGAGAAAAACATGGAAATATGGTGTCTGGATTCAATTTGAATGCATGGTCTTTAATCTTGAGTGGCCCTTCTGCAGTCCAGATCCTACTACATTTCTCTGGCCCATTCATTCTCCTGCTCGCCTAATGACCATTTCATACCTTCTCTTCCCTGCTCAAACCCTTAGCACCTTTCTCCTCACAACCTGAAGTAATCCTCAACTGATTACCTTAATGCGTATTTCAAAGGGAAGTGGAACTGAGAAGAGCATTTAAGCAAGTTCTCACCTTCTCATCTGACCTGACTTTCTCCATGGACTCTTACACTCTGCTTTTCCTACTGTTATGTGGGTGACCTTCACAGGCTCTGACCCAAAAACAGCCTTCCTATCGTGAACTAGATTTCCCTCTCACCTTCTATAGGTTTCTCCCCTAGACAGACTGATTTTAAAGCTGACATGCTACACCCTCAAAGAGTATCTTGAGTTTTTCATATAGGGAAGGATAAATTACAATGCAAAAATGTATTTTTTAAATAATGAAAATAACACCTTCTTTAAGACTCTTTTTAAAAGAATAGCATTAAAATAAAATTCAGTTATAGACACCAGATAAATTAAATGAAAACTTGGAGGCAGTGGATAGAGCTTTCGACCAGGAACTAAGAGACCTAGGTCTAGTCACTGCTCTTTGTGCAATTTATTGAACTTCTCTCGAGCTAAGGGGATTAGACTTAGAGATCTTTGCTATCCCATCCAGCTGTCAGATTCTTATCTAGAATTTGAATTCTTTCAGATAGCTTTTTAAAAAACAACTTATGGGTAACAAGTTGTTGACTTAATCCAACAAACTTTTTTCAGAAGTAGTTATTTATTTGATAACTTTTTGGATTTGATGCCAAACCAGTGGACACATATGAATGTTATCAAGTCTGTATAGCTAAAATCACTTGAGTAATTAACAGGAAAATGCACCGTCTTGGTAGCTAGATGCCTCAAGAACAGAGCCAGTCTTTCTTTTAGTACCAGTAGCATAGGT
Organism: Pan paniscus; assembly: GCF_029289425.2. Lineage (NCBI taxonomy): Eukaryota > Metazoa > Chordata > Mammalia > Primates > Hominidae > Pan > Pan paniscus. Next base: position 73,095,253 of record NC_073249.2, read on the forward strand.
CTGGATGTACAGGCCTGAATTATTAAGAAAATAGGAAGAAATAAAGGAAGCTCCTCAGATACAAAAGGCAAAACAAGCCGGGCATGTCGACTTGGCCTGTAACCCAAGTACTTTAAGAGGCTGAGGTGGGAGGATCGCTTAAACTCAGAAGTGTGAAACCAGCCTGGACAACATAGTGGAAATTTGTCAAAAAAAAAAAAAAAAGGAAAAACACGTATTATCTTCAGCTGTTCACACACTCAATCTTATTGCCAAAAATACAGTACTTCCTTCCCTGGGCTCCTGGCCCAAAAAGGTAGTGAGATTTCTCATCACCTTGTGCTGTCTGGACATCAAGTCTCCAGCTGTCCTCCCTAATCCTCATGTTAATTACACTCTTCTTTTCCCCATCCCTCAAATGCACTCCCTTTTGACCTCCATGTGAAATCAATTCTAACATAACTCCATTGATAAGAATTTCCAAAACACTGTCTAAGTTTTTATTTTTAACCCAGTCATTTTAAATGACTATTATGATGAAATTTTTGTAAAATAAATAACCACCTTCAATGTTTGTTTTGTCAGTTTGACTTTTCTGAGAGAGGGGCATGGCTGTACACTATAGCTCACTCAGAAATTTCCATACTAAGGGTAAAAGGTAAACATATTCTCCAGTCCTCTAAGCAACAGAGATGTTAAAAAAAAATCAAAATAAATTAACATAATCTTACGAATATAATGTTTAGCCAAAGAAGCAAGTGACACACAAATAAATACATATATGAAGATTCTATTCAAATAATGTTCAAAGCCAAGCAAACTAAATATATATTTTAGGAACACATGCATAAATGATAAAACTGTAAAGAAAAAGGAAGAAATTATTATCAGAAAAATTAGGATATGAGGGAAGAGAAGGAGTGAAATCAGACAGAAATGTATACACAGGCCTTTCTGAGGCATTGGCAATGTTCTATGTCTCAACCTGAGTGGTGGTGTGAACTCTGTAATTACTTAAATTATGTAAATTATTTAAATAATGCAGTTATGTGGTATTTTGTAATTTTTTTTAAATTTTTACAAATCTTTTTAGAGACAGAGTCTCACTCTGTTGCCCAGGCTGGAGAGCAGTGGCACAGTCATAGCTGACTGCAGCCTCCACCTCCTAGACTGAAGTGATCCTCCTGCCTCAGTCTCCCAAGTAGCTTCGACTACAGGTGCACACCGCTACATCTGGATAATTTTTTAAATTTTTTGTAGACACAGGGATCTTGCCATGTTGCCCAGGCTGATGTTAAACTCCTGGCCTCAAGTGATCCTCCCATTTTGGCCTCCCAAACTACAGGGATTACTGGTGTAAGCCATTGCCAAGTATGTCGTATATACTCTTCTCCACATATGACATTTTTATAATAAAAAGTAAATTATGCCAACTCTATTTTTGAAATAAATTCGATGTACTATACTTTTCAGTATGGGATGCCAGTGGGATGAGAAATTAAGATGGGGAATTATAATCAGACAATTATGTATTGCATCACCAACATATTAGTTGAGTGTTTCTATTCAACTAATGGTAGATAGTGCAACAGAGAGTGTGTTTTATAGAGGCTGAGGACTATTTGTGTATTTACGGATTTGCTGTTTCACTTTAACATTTATTGAAAGCCTGTTACATGTCAGGCAGAGTATTAGGCACCAGGGAGACACAGACGAATGAGACATGAGGTCTAATCTGGAAGGGTGTGTGTTCTAGTGCTAGGAAAGTAGCACCTTTCTAATTTGCCAAAATGACAGTCCTCCTCTGCCTTCCTCACTCCTTCTAGCTGAAGACTCTGACACTCTCCTCCTGTCTTCTCTCCCTCTTCAGCTTCTAAGTTAACTATCTGAACAGGAGCTTTTTCAGCAGGGTGGAATTGATGATGCTGTCAGACTCAGTGTCCAGTGGGTCAGAGTGAGCCCTGGCTTTCTTACTCCTGTGGTATTGACCAAGTCTACTGTCCAATTTCCTTACCTAGCACTGGCCTTAAACTCCTTCTGACAGCTGGACTGCCTACAGACAACAGTCCTTTGATCTGAATAATCGCCCACAATGTAGACCCCAGATATCATCCCTGTGTGGAGGATCTCCGGAAGGCTCAGTGCCCCTTGGCCACAGTGTCCTTGGCTGCTTATTGCTGTTGCCCACCCACTTATACATCCACTCTCCTGCCTGCCCTCCTGGGGATCTGCCCTGCAACCTGGTTAAGTTGCTCTGTCCCAGCCCTGACAAGTTCTCTTTCTCTTCACCTTTCTCCTGAATAGTCCCAGTAGACTTTGCTCCCAAACATCCTAAAATCATTACAACAATGTAAATAAATATGATATGAAAGCACAGAGGTAGGACTGGGATGGGGATAGAAGTGGAAGGAATACTTAAGATGAATCTTAATAAGTGTATCAAATAGAGGATAAAAACAGTATGCCAGCAGGAAGGAATGACTTCTTCAAAAAAATGAAAATGGGAAGAAGCTTGATGTGTTTGGAAAATAACGAGAATTTAGAGAATGATGAGAGATGAGAGTAGAATGATAGATAAGAGGAAAATGAAGAAAGGTCTTAAGTACCTTGCTAACCAAAAAGGTGACAAAATCGGCATGCATTTAATGTATTCTGATCACTAAAACAATGATGCTATCACTGACCTGAAACAATGTAATGCATTCTGCTATTTGGGAATTAGTGTTCCGTCACTCTCATGATTTATAAGGCTTAGTTTTCAAGGAAATCTGAACCCCCGTAGTACTACTTCAGTCATCCACACTATTTCCTCAGGTAGGTGCTAGAAACAGGCAGAGCATCTGCCCAGATGTGCAGCAATTTTAATGGGTGTATTTAAGGACATAACATAGAGGAAGGAGCATAGGTGGTCTTCAGTGAAATATTGTTGAATGTATTTACATTGAATCAAACAAAAACCTGGTCCCTTAGGAAGTCTCCCAAGAATTCTGTATATTTTATTTTATTCATTTGAGTGCCAGGACAGCTATCTCATCCGTTCCCTGTAGGAAATGCAGCTTTAGCCTGGAAAGCATGGCAAAACCGCATCTCTACAAAAAATAGAAAGTTTAGCTGGACATGGTGGCATGCACCTTGTCCATGCTACTTGGGGGGCTGAAGTAGGAGGATCGCTTGATCCTGGGAGGAAGAGGCTGTAGTGAGCTGTGTTCACACCACTGCACTCCAGCCTGGGTGACAAAGTAAGACCTTGTAGAAAGAAAGAGGAGAGAGAGAGAGAGAGACAGAGAGAGAAAGAAGAAAGAAAGAAGAAAGAAAGAACGAAAGAAAGGAAAGAGAGAGAGAGAAAGAAAGAAAAAGAAAGAAAGAAAGAAAGAAAGAAAGAAAGAAAGAAAGAAAGAAAGAAAGAAAGAAAGGAAGGAAGGAAGGAAGGAAGGGGAAAATGCAGCTGTTCCAGGAGGGATGTCTTCACTAGGGACAGTCCCATGTAAAAGGAGGACTAGCTGTTTTTATGCCTCTACTATAATGAGTGTGGCTCTAATGCTTCCTGGCATTGCTGAAGTTTGCACTATTCATTTCAATGGCCTCCTGACTTTCAGAAACTCTTTACTTCCCAATGAGCCATGTGGCAACAGTAAATTATCAGAAACACACATGGAACGTTTCACTTCTCTGAATTAAAGATACATTGACTTATCTGACCAAAAAGACTTCGTTCAGAGCAGAATGAGAAAGGGAAAAACATTAGGCCAGAGAGTGGGAATGAAAATGGAAGTTCTTGGGGCAGCTATAGAATGATTATAATAATAATAAATGGAACAAAATATGTTGAGCTGGTAGTCAGTGACTTCCCTTACCATTTGCTATGGTCTGAATGTGTCTTTCCAAATTTCCTGTGTTGAAATCTAATTCCCAATGTGATAGTTTTAAAAGGTAGGGCTTTCGAGAAGTGATTAAGTCATGAGGGCACCACCCTTATGAATGAGATTAGTGCCCTCATAAAAGAGGCTCAAAGGATGCCTTTCCCCTTTCTCCATATGAAGACAGAGGTACTGTCTTTGAGGAAAAGGTCCTCACCAGACACCGAATTCGCTGGCACTTTGATCTTGAACTTCTCAGCCTCTAGTACTGTAAACAATAAATTTCTATTGTTTATAAATTACTCAGTCTAATGTATTTTGTTGTAGCAGCCCAAATGGACTAAGACACTATTTTATCCCATTTTTATTTCTCTTGGACTTAAATGGGCAAAACAGTTGATTAGAGCAGCATGATTTTGAAAGTCCCACTATATCATACTAAGCACATAATGTTTTACCAACTCTCTATACATCAGCTGTGCTCAAAGTCAACACCTTAACCTCAGAAAGAGCTGTGCATTCCTATGGCTTACCATTATTAAGTTAGAAAAGGCATTTGCTTCAAGATACCTTGATCTCAAACAAGAGGCAAACCAGCTGGTAAGTGACCTCTGGGCACAGTTGGTGGTCTAAGCTGATCATTCTAAGACCTATTCGATCTTCAGAGATCACTCTTGACCTCCTTAGATCACAGTTTTTATATTTATACCTTCAACAAATTTATTTAGCACAAATTTGTTGAGTACCTACCATGTTCTGTATGCTATATTATCCTAGCAAACTGTGAGAGATTCAGGTTGTTGCATCCATCATATGAGGATAAAACTAATTTCTCAGTATAGAAATTAAATGATGAAATAAATGTAAAATATTTACCTCAGTGCTTGACACAAAAATCAGGACTCATATCATTTCTTTCATTTCTGGCAGTACAAAGATAAACTGGTACACTTCTCTTTCCTCAGGCAACTCAGTGTAAATGCTGCCTGAAATCACCCCAGTGTCTCAGAAGCACTATGAAATGGAGACAAACTACAGATAGCTGATATTTCATGATCTCTGCAAGCAACAACTCCCAATTCAGGTCTAATTCTCAGCATTCTGGGCAGAGAACACCATGAGATCTTTCTCCTGCATGTGTTCTAAACCCTAATTCTATTACCCTCAATAGGTGTTAAGTTAAAAAAAAAGCTGTGAAATATTTCAAATTTAAGTATAATTGATTAATGAGAACACCATAAAGGTGCTGTCAAATAATAATAAATATTAATAAAAACTCTGGCCAAAGACACTCTATAATTCATATGAAGTGTTCTTTATTATTACTTTTTAAAGAAAGAGCAATGTTTCCTGGCATATGTGGGTGGTGTGTTCACTAGAGGCAGTTACTATAACAGACAGGCCATTGAACCTGATCAACTCCTCACTGACAGAGCAGGTTCCTCACAGTAGTTGCTTATGCCAAAAAAAAAAAAAAAATTGTTGCCATCAACTGGTCGTTTCTGGTTTTGAATGAAATTTCAATCTTTACTTCTAAGAAATTGGCTTTGTCAAAAACAACCACCATTGCGTTCTTTCTCTTTTTGTTTCAGATTGTTTCTTAAATAAGGCCTGGTGTGCTAAATTACTTGGAAGAGTGAGGTCTTATGGGAAAGTTTGGATAGTAGCTACTAGAGGTGTCAGTCATTCCAACTGGGTTAGGGAGCCAGGGTGCCAAGGGGGATGATGGTGAGAACAACAGCTTTGGCCGGTAGGTAGGATATCCCCCGTTTGTCTATCACTGTGCCCAAGGCAAAATCTGAGTTTCCTAATGAGCACATTACATACTTTCTGATTTGTGGCTTGTCATCTTTCATCACAACAAATGCTTGTTGGATTAAAAAAATAAAACAATGACTTAGTCTGCGAACATCTCAGAAGACCCCAAGTAGCTTTCAGATCAATGATTACCAGATGTCCTCAACCTCAGAAGAATAGATTAAGTTATTAACATATTCATGAAGCAACATTCTTACCTGTTATGAATATATTAGTTATGCTTCCTTTTAGTCTTTCAACAACTCCTTCTGGCCTGGGGTTTTCTATTCCTGCTGTCTTCTCTCACTTAGGAGCCACTCTTTTGCCCACCTACCTTCCTCTCTCTTGATCCCTCTCTGTGGAAACTTTAACCTCTTTGCTGGTATCTCTGGCATCTCTATACCTGAAGGCAGAATGTACCTTTAGTATAGAGTCCATAAAAATATTGTTATACCTTTATGAGGAAAATATGGAAAAGGGGAAATCAAGTAATATTTATCTTGAGACAACATACATAAATTTTGAATTACTTTTTATACTCAGCTAAGCCACTCACAGATTTCTGACCCTCAGAAACTGTGAGATAATAAAGATTTGTGGTTTTAAGCTATAATTTTTCATTATTCAGCAACAGATAACTATTATCTGGTAAGACAGATTAACATAGGGGTTGGGAAACTAAAGCTCTAAGGCAAGAAACTATTTTTGTAAATGCTTTATTGGAACACAATCATAATCATTCATTTACATATTGTTTGTGACTGCTTTCATACTACAACAATAATATGAAGTAGTTGTGACAGAAATTGTAAGATCTGCAAAGCCTAAATTATTTACTATTAGTTCTTTATTAAGAAAGTATATAATTATAGAAGAAATGTGATTTGAAATGTCTAGACTATTAATTTGAAAAAGGAACCTCAGAAATCAATTTTCCTTTTTTGCAGACTAAATAACTGTGACTTTAAGAAGTAGGTGGCCTAAATAGCATCAATATAACTAATAGCAAAGCTGGACAAGAAATCCAAATTCTCTATGGTCTAAATGTTTGTGTCTCTCCCCTGTCTCCGAAAAAAAAAAATGTATATATTGAAATCCTAATGCCCAAGGTGATGGTCATTAGGAGGTGGGGACTTTGGAAGGTGATTAGATCATGAAGGCACAACCTTCATGAATGAAATAGTGCTTTAATAAAAGATGCCCAAGAGAGACCCCTCACACCATTCCACCATGTGAGAACATGGCAAGAAGGTGCCATCTGTGAGCCAGAAAGCTGATGCTCACCAGGCACTGAATTTGCTAGTGCCTTGGTCTTGGACTTCCCAGCCTCTAGAACTATGACAAATAAATGTCTGTGGCTTATAAGCCACCTATATTATGATAGTTTGTCATAGCAGCCTAAATGGACTCAGACATCTACCTCCCAATCCAGTGGTTTCTTCAATACACCATACTCCCTTCCCTAAGATAAGGCACCAAAATCAATGAATTGTTTTATTATGAGTTTACTGAGTTACTTTAAGTCACTACCGGTCCCTTTACTCAATTTCCTGCAGTAGTATTGTAGTATCATGAATGTGTTACTTGATGACCATATTACTTGATATATTTAAGTTCGTTCAAAAGTATATGAAAAAGAAAAATGGCAGATTACAGAAAGACCCATAGAAAAGGTCACCTAGCACTAAGAACAGTTATTCAATTTAATTTTATTATTTTTACTCTTGTTCAGAGATTTAATAATTGAAAGTGGTAAGCTAAACAGTGTATACTTATTTTCAAAAATTACCTGCTGAATTATATATAAATCCTTTTATAAGAGAAAGCAAATGAGCAGCACCAATTCAACTTCCTGTATCCATAGTAGACATTGTTAATCAAACATAGCATTCTTTCCCACTGAATCAGGTTACAGTCTCAGAATCCTTCTCAATACCATGCTTCAGGAATCTAACGTCATTCAGTCAAAATTGGCACCTGAGTTAAAACTTATGCACTTTCTCTGACATAGAGAACACCTTGCCATATAGTAGTCTTCTTAGAGCTTGTGTAGATATAAGTTGCTTTCAGATCTCTTTTTAAAATTGATTGGCTACTGATTTACTGAAACAATTTAACTTCAATCTGTTTAACTCTAAGGCAGCTCCAAGGCACACATGTGAAAGATGGTACTAATGGGATATTGTATTTGAGAAAAGATTCGTAATTCTGGTTTAAATTTACTGCAAGTTTCAGTTTAAATGCAACTTCCTCCATGAGCCATTCCCGTATGAAGTATGTCCTGGTTTACCTGGGTGATACCAGTTTGTTTCTCAATTATTAGTAGCCATACCCCCTTCGACTCTCAGTGGTGTCCCAATCTGGATGAAAAATTATATGGCTATCCTATTGATGACCCAATTTGGAAGAGGCCTCTCTTGTCTCTAAAACCCCTATAATACTTAATGGTTCAAATGTGACAAATGATTTATCTAGTATAATAGCTACTTCTAGTTATAATTTATGCCCCCACAGCCCACTTCCCAGTCTGGATTACAAACACTTTGAGGGAAGTTGTATTTTACTATTCGTGGTTTCTAAAACAGAGATGCAATGAATACAAATCCCATTACTCTTTTAATCCTAGTGCCTCACACATACTAAACTCGAAGAGAGAATTTGTTGAATTACTTGAGACTGTAAATTCTTTTACAGTTAAAACTATACCTCATTTATCTGGTAAACCTCACAGAGGCACAGGGCCTTGGACATCATCTATGTTTACAAAATTGTTTGAATGAATGAACAAATGAGCGAATGCACACAGTACAATTTTTCTCATGCTGTCTTTCACAACACTACAGAGAAATAAACTGGCAAAAGCTCATTAATTAAAATATCAACTAATATGGAGCAAACAAGACTAGCATCTTTTCTTATTTCTCAGTTCATTTGAGTGGTTGACTGAAATACAATTAAGTCTTTTTCTCTGAGTATTTTGGTATGGTAACTAAGAAGCACTGGGTCAATGGTGGCCCGTCTCTGAAAATAAGACATAGATCTGATGACCCCTGAAGGCTTAGGTGGCACATCTGGGAAAACTGTTTTGACAAAATGGGACTCAGAATATGAACTACACATGGAGGTCATAAAATTCAATCTATAGTGGCCAAGTTCAAGGTTTAGCTTAATATAAAAATCTGCAACATTCCAAAGTGGAAAAACTAAGGCTAAGAGACCACACTAATCAGTACTTACTGGGGTCAGAAACATCCTGGGAATTGTCTTTCATGATGCAACTTAACTACATTTCTCAAATTCCAGCTTTCACACTTAGTATGTCATCTAGCTGCTCCAAACATCACTCTCACAGCTCCAAAACCCCTAGTTACAGGCCTCAACCTTCCTTTACTGAGCACAGTTTCAGTCAGCTTAGATTTTCAGACAAGTCATTTCAACCAATAAGATGTCCTGATTCCCTAAGAAGGAGCACCTTTTCAATTTCCCATGGAGTTTACTTGGACTTGGAACCTTCTCCATGCACCACAGTTTACTCAAAAATGGACCTAATCCAGCAATCCCACTACTGGGTACCTATCCCAAAAAAGACAAGTCATTATATGAAAAATACACTTGCACACACATGTTTATAGCAGCACAATTTGCAATTGCAAAAATATGGAACCAGCCTAAATGTTCATCAGCCAATGAGTGGATAAAGAAAATGTGATATATATATATGCGCCATGGAATACCACTCAGCCATATAAAAGAATGAAATAATGGCATTCACAGCAACCTAGGTGGAGTTAGAGATCATTATTCTAAGTGAAGTAACTCAGGAATGAAAAACTAAGTATCATAGCTAAGCTATGAGAACACAAAGGCATAAGAATGATATAATGGACCTTGGGGACTCAGGGGGTGAGAAATAAAAGACTACAAATTGGGTACAGTGTACACTGCTCATGTGACGGATGCACCAAAATCTCAGAAATCACCACTAAAGAACTTGTCTGCTGCATCACCACCACCACCACTCTGCCACGACCACCGCCACCTCCTGCCCTGCAGCGCCTGCCACCCCCTATGTCACTGCTGCCTCAGGACCAGCTGTATGATTAGGCCATAATCTTCAGAGAATAAATACATTCCTCAGTTCTGTGGTGTTCTTGGTCACACATTGAGTTTCTGAAGGGCAGTGAAGATTACTGCCAGGCACAGCACAACCTATATTCAGACATGTGAGCTGTAGAAATTGATTACTACTCCACCAAAAAGCCCCTATAAGAGTGGTTATCCTGGACACAAAAGTGTTGAATTGAAATCCACAGAGCATTTTACAAGAGTTCTGACCTGGATGGGGTAAACCTGAGTGCACTTCTTGTCTGTTTGTTGCCTCAGTATTACTGGATTGCAGAATTGCTGCTTCTTGCTAGGAGGTTCATTTCATTTATCATTACTTACAACTTCACACTCAAAGCACTGAGAATTTCAAGTGGAGTATATTCAAGTAGACTTCAGTTTCTTTGAATCATTTCTGTATTCAATTTTTTAATTATTTCATAACCCTATTGAGTATTTTTTAACTAAATTAATACACCTCGAATGAACCACCCAGCTCCTGTGAAAGTCACATACAAGAACATGAGATTTCCTATTACACACAATCCAACCAATGTGACCTTAAATAAATTTATAGAGGAGCTTAAGAAGTATGGAGCTACCACAATAGTAAGAGTATGTGAAGCAACTTATGACCCTACTCTTGGGGAGAAAGAAGGTATCCATGTTCTCAATTGGCCTTTTGGTGATGGTGCACCACCATCCAACCAGATTGTTGCTGATTGGTTACATTTTGTAAAAATTAAGTTTTGTGAAGAACCTGGTTGTTATATTGCTGTTCATTGCATCGTAGGCCTTGGGAGAGCTCCAGTACTTGTTGCCCTAGCATCAGTTGAAGGTGGAATGAAACATGAAGATGCAGTACAATTCATAGGACAAAAGCGGCGTGGAGCTTTTAAAAGCAAGCAACTTTTGTATTTGGAGAAGTATCATCCTAAAATGCGGCTGCGCTTCAAAGATTCCAACAATCATATAAACAACTGTTGCATTCAATAAAACTGGGGTGCCTAATGCTATTGGAAGTGGAACTTGACATAGGACCTAATTTGTTATACACATTAGCCAACAAGTTGGCTTAGCGAGTAAGTCTAATGAAGCTTCCATAGGAGTACTGACAGGCAGTTTTACCAGGCCGCAAGCTAGACAGATTTGGCAACCTCTGTGTTTGGGTTACAGGCAACCTATTTAGACATTTGGCAAAAGATTCTTGCTGTCAGTATATAAAATGTGCTTGTCATTCATACCAACTGACCTTTCCCAAAATCAGGCAGTACTGAGTTAGGACGTGTTTAAATCTATTCCCATGCCAGAATCTTATCGATACATAAGAAATTTAGGAAGATTAGGTGCCAAAACACCCAGCACCATACTTGTATGTTTTTAGCACCATACAGAGCTAAAATCTCAGGAACTATGAACACTCTAGACCTTATGTGGTTTATTCCTTCAGTCATTTCAAACATTGAAAGTAGGGCTTACATGGTGATTTGTCTGCTCACTTTATGTTTACGTCTCCCACATTCATACTAGTATACATCAGGTTTGCTTAGCCATTGATATTTTTTTAACCAAGCCTTACAGTGATTATTTCATGTGTTTCTATAAATCTCACTTTGTGCTTTTATTAAAAAACTCCAGGCCAGGCGTGGTGTCTCACGCCTGTAATCCCAACACTTTGGGAGGCCGAAGCGGGTGGATCACGAGGTCAGGATATCGAGACTATCCTGGCTAATACAGTGAAACCCCGTCCCTACTAAAAATACAAAAAAAAGAAAAAAGAAAAAAAAATTAGCCGGGCATGGTGGCAGGCACCTGTAGTCCCAGCTACTCGGGAGGCTGAGGCAGGAGAATGGCATGAACCCGGGAGGCGGAGCTTGCAGCGAGCCGAGATGGCGCCACTGCACTCCAGTCTGGGCGACAGAGCAAGACTCCGTCTCAAAAACAAAACAAAAAAAAACCTCCATTGTGAAAATCACATTGTACAAAAGCACATGTCTTTAATGTCTTCAGACAAAAAAAGTCTTACAGTTAATTTAATATTTGCACTCTGAGGTGCAGCTTAACAGGGAGGGCCTGAGAAAAAAATGGGAGGGAGCTATTAATTATTTTTAGCAAAATGTTGCCTTTGTCTTGTACAGAACATATAGAATATGCTCTTTAATTTAGTAAAATATTTTTAAAGGTAGAAATGCTTTCTTATTATAATCATAAACTTCCTGAAGTTCTTGTAATTTTTTCCATACTTATCAGAAGTTGTTTACCGACTTATTTTTGTTTGAAAGTGTGATTTTTTTTCCTTCTCTTCCCAATCTCACTTACAAAAAAAGAAGTGGGTTTCTGCTCATGAACTGATAAGACATCTAATATTTTACATGCCTTTCGAGCTGTGTAACTTAATATTTGGATACTTGATAATTTGTTTTACTATGTAATTGATAAAATGGTGATGTGCATTAATGTTAGTTCAACCATATATTTATACTGCCTGGGGATGTGTGGTTATAGTACTGTGGGAGAAATAATTTGTCAGTGTTTACCAGCTTGTAAAAATGTAGTGTGAGAGTTTAAACATCTAAATAAATAATGAAATGCAAAAAAAAGAGAACTCGTCCATGTAACCAAAAACCACCTGTCCCCAAAAAGCTATTGAAATAAAATGAAATAATGGACTAACTCATTAAAACCCATACTTGAAACCCTGCTTAGTCACAATATGAAGTTTCTAGATATCTGATAAGGCCCTTGCATGAAAACTGACAGGGAGGAAATTAAGAAAGAAACATGATCTCAAATGGTTTGCTTAGTTCCTGGCCAACTTTTCAGGTTTTCATATGTAATAACTGCGAACATTTAATAGGCTTCAAGCAAGGATGACTTAACACCAGATCCTGATACAAGACAGTACGTGGCCCAATTAAGTTAGCTTCAATATCTCTAGGAAAATGACTAAGTTAGACCCTCCATGTGGCAATAGATGGGTCAATCTGATCTCCATTTGACACTTAGTAAAGGCTGGTAAATTAAGAAACAAGTTCAAATTAAAGAAAAGAAAGACAAAGTGCCTCCTCTCATTCCCCTCTTTCCCTTCACTATCCAACTGCTTTATCTCTCTTGCCCTCCCAGCCCCGCTTCTGGGTTGGGTTAATAGCTTACTCATTCTTCAAAGCAGAATACTGCCTGCTCTAGAAAAAGGATATGGCTTTCTCAGCCCACTCATCATTGGAGTTTTTCCTTATTTCCCAACCTCTCCTGTGGCAATTGCAATGAAGCATGGGCATATAGTTCTTTGTTCTTTTTAAGTTGGGACTTGCAGGCTGCTTTCCATGCCAACTGCAAAAAGAGATGCTGTTTGGTCACCAAGCCTGCAGCCTCTCTGGGGGCCCCACTGTGGACAACACTGAATTAGCCCATTCAAATTTCCTGGAAGTCACATTACCCATTTGACAGGCAGTGCTCGGCTTTATTCTTATTCTGAATTTTTCTTCATACGCTCTTCACACCTGATCATGTTCCTTATTTTTCTCCTTCCCCAGCATTATCTACTCTATTAATGATTATTTTATGTAAAACTAGATGAAAAATACGATGATAAACCTATGGCCACAAAGGCAAGGGAGTCTACTAGGAAAGAAATCTATGATTTCAAACTTCTCTTTCTGAGCCTCAAAAGATAGTTTTGAGGCTATGGAGAGAAGTGGAAGCATGGAATGAAATGCAGAAACTGAGGCATAGACTTTGACATAGTGTCCTCTGCTTCTTGCCCAATACCTTGGGTAGCTGAATACAGTGCAGTGGGGAAACAAACAAGAGCCAGTTGACTTCTCTTTGGATTATCTAATCCAATAATCAACTGGCTCTGTAATTTGAGAGACGCCTCCTCATCCATAAATAAAATGAAATGGTTGAACAAGACGGTCCCCATGGTCCAGCAGTGAAGTTCTGTAACTCTGAATCTGAGTGGGCTAATTATGTCTTTCAGAATTTACCTGGTTGCACCTCCTTAGAGGTTTAAAGCAGCTGGTTTCAGAATTGCTTTTTTTCCACAATGACTTGTGAAAGAAGGAAATGGAGTTAGACACATAAGTTTCCTTCACATTTCAGCATTTGAAGATTGACTGGAAAGAGGCTACTGTGAACAATCTCCACTTCCCTCAAGTTTCTACCCTGCCAGCAATCTTCCCCCTCCCAAGAGACAACTGCCTTCTTCATCAAGAAGATCAAGGCTACCAGGAAAAACTTTTTCTAATCTCTGCCTGCATGCCAACAACTCATAAATCTGCATCCACCCTCCACTCCTTCCTTCCAGTCTCAGAGAAAGATGTGTCCTTTCTTCAGTTTGTGTCTGCCACTAGTGCTTGGATTCTGACTCCCTTCCTCCCCGACCTCCAGAAAAGGGCTACTCTCTTGATTCCTCTTCTGTAAAATTGTGCTGGAATAAAATTATTTTAACCCTTCTAGAAAAGGACATTGAGGACATAAAGTGGCCTTTTTCTTGCACTTAGGAGCAGAATCAAAACTGATTCTTTAAGATGATACTGGATTTTTGCATAAAGATATTGTTCAGAACATTGTTCATTACACTACATAGCTTCCTCTATATGTAGTCCCCAGGAGAAATTTCTGTCCAGTATGATTACCTATGGCAGTTGTTCTCTTGAGAAGCTGTTTGTTTTCATCTTGTAAATAGAGTAAACAATGTAACTTACCTACTTCCCTGTTTGCAGTGATTCTGGGAAGCTCAGAACTAAAATGGTGGCCTTGCTCCAGAACTCTAATTCTAATACATGGGCAATCACTTTGTATACTGAATTTGCCACTACCTTAGTCCTTTTTTTTGCTGTTGTTGTTGTTTTTTGGTTTTTGGTGTTTTTTTTTTTTTGAGACAGGGTCTCGCTCCGTCACCCAGGCTGGAGTGCAGAGGTAGAATCTCAGCTCACTGCAACCTCTGCCTCCCAGATTCAGGCGATTCTCATGCCTCAGCCACCCAAGTAGCTAGGATTATAGGCATGCACCACCACGCCCAGCTAATTTTTGGATTTTTAGCAGAGACGGGGTTCCGCCATATTGGCCAGGCTGGTCTCAAACTCCTGGTCTCATGTGATCTGCCTACATCAGCCTCCCAAAATGCTTGGATTAAAGGCATGAGCCACCGCAACTGGCCAGTCTTTTCTTATGTGTCCTCATTTTCCCTGTTTAAATTCATATTTCTTATATTAAATTCCTGTATTATATGAACATATAAAATCCAATTTAAGTCCTATCTGCAAAAAGGTATGTTGTAACTAGCACCTAAACAGATGAATGGATACTTATTTCAGAAACCTTTTATTTAGAAATACTTGTCAAAATATATAAGGATTTCTCTAGGCATGGAAATAAAATTCAGATGAGTTAATGAATGAATGGATGAATGAGTAGGATAAATGAAAGAAAGTAAAGCTAAGAAAGGCATTGGAATAAGCCTTAGAAAAAGATTCCTTAGATTTCAGTTTTATTATAATATTGGCCACAATAAAGCCTTGAAATAATATAAGCCACTCAAATTAATCTCATAAAGATGCTCTAATAGCTCCCCAAGAATGCTACAGATAGGAGAGGTTACTACTGCATAGGACATCTTCATTACATATCCTTATCAAAACTTGTGGTGGACTAGGCTACTAATAAAAGAAAAAAATGTGATTTTATCAATTTGCTGACCAAGGGTCAATGATCATGCAGAAAGGTACAAATATGACAGAATTAGGGATGATGACTTTTCCCATTATATTAAAATCTATGGAAAAGGGGTAGAACAAACTATTGAACAGAATACTTATATATAATTACAAGCATTTAATGAAAGTATTATGTGCCACATGAAATTAGTCTGAATAATCATCATTTTAATATTGGACTGTGAATGCCCCATAATGCTACCTTGTTTTCACTTTTAATGGTTAGGTCATTGAACAAACAGCAGTTATTATTATGGTTATTATCTGAAATCTTCTTATAGATGCCAGATGCCAATTCTCTGTGACATTATGCCCCCATATAATATACTCTCTCTACTGGTCTCACTACCCATCTTTCAAAAACAACCTCAAATCCCATTCCCTCCCAGATTGAGTCCTTCTAGTCAGAAAGCACTCAACATATAAATGATTCTTAGAATGATTATTTTGATGACAGCGTGCAGGGTTAATTTGCGGTTAACATGGAGGGAGCCCGGAAGTAGAAAGACAAGTTGGTTAGTTATCATAAAAATTCAGACTTAGGGGGCTAAAGATAATTAAAGATAGCACTTGGCTTTATTCTCCTCAGTACTGCAATTATATGCATACATGTCTGTCTCTCCCACCCGAACTGAGGACAAGAGTCATACTCCTAGTGTCTGCTACTGTGTCTAAATCGTAGTAGATACTCAATAAATGTTTATTATAAACTGAGTGAGTAAATGAATAAATAAATAGAATGAGATGCAAAAAAGGCCATTGTGACTCTTTTTAAAATTCTTTTCTATTGGCTTCTCAGCAAAGCAGAGGAAAGTGAAAACCTATATTAGAAAGAGAACAGGGCCATTTTACTATCTTAATCATCACCACTCTCCCCCAGACCTTGGATGTGCTTCAGGTTGTCGATGTTCCTCATAAAACCTGCTGCCCAGAAATGTGCAGATTCCAGACAAAAACTGACCAGGACTGTGTCTAGGGGGAGCATCTCCTTCAGCAATCTGCACTCTTTCTCCTTTTTAACAGAGCCCAAGATTGTGCGATATTTTTAATGACTACATCACACTTTCATTTCACATGAAGCTTACAGCCACCCAACATCCATGATTATTTTCCCACTGAATGCTGCAAACATAGGTCTCCACCAGCTTGGTTTACACATTTTTTATATCCTAAACTCTAAGTTCATTCCTATAAATCCTACTCCCCCCCACACACAACTTTGCAGCATTAATTCAGCAGGCAATTCTGAGTACCTACTCCTACTGACCACAACTAGGAGACATAGACATTCCTAGGAATGGCTATGGAATAGGAGACATAGCCATTCCTGAACAATAAATCTTCCTGAAAGCAGAGTACAGTAGAGAGGACATGCTCATTGTACTCAGCTTTATGTTTTTATACTCAAATAGGAAAGAGGCCTCTGAGGGGAGATAGGGTACAGATTCCCTATGGGGCAGGGTGATTCATGTCTCGTGCTTTCTGCCTCATGATGAATCCTTATTACTATATAAGGTATGATCCTGCCCTTGTAAAATTCCATGCTGAGATAAATACCTTTTTCACATCTCCTCTTCAATCACCTTAATGTCTTCTTGAGATTACCCATCATCTCATCAAATCCACCACTGAATCCAACGCAAACACTTCCACTTATGAAATATCTTTAAGTCACAAGGCACTTTCAACAAGCATTATCTCATGTGAATTTCACAATATCCCTCTGAGGTAGTCAGGGCAGTTAGCCACTTCTTTACACATCATCCACAGGTACCACTCTACCACAGATGGCCCTCTGCTGCCCAAGCCCTGGAAGCTTCACAGCTCATTGAGAATGGCCATATGGGCTCTATGTCTCCTGTCTTCTCCAACTACTCTCTGCCTAACTCATTCAGTTCAGGCATGCTAGCTCCTTCCTGTTCCCTCTGCCTGGAATAAATCTAGATTCCACGTGGCTCACTCCCTTTCTTCCTTCAGATATATGCTCAAATATCATCTTTTCAGTAAGACTTTCTATGGATACACTTCGCTTCCATGGCAAGTACTCTCTGTTTCCCTTATTCTGCTGAATTTCTTTCTCTAGCACTTACCACTGTCTGGCCTTTGATCTACACATTTGTTTATTCATTGCTTGTCTTACAGTTCATAGACTGTAAGCTCCATAAGAGAAGAAAAATTTGTTTTCACTGCTGTATACCACACTGCACTACAAAGCTGAAAACAGTGTCTGGCCTAGAACAGGTACTCAATTAACATTTGTTGAATATGAATGAATGAATATGAATGAGCCAATATTTAAATTATGTGACTACGCTGGAGCAAAAACCATAATCTAATTCTTCTCATTTCTAGTTTCCTAGTTCTTTTCACTGTGCAAAAATAATTTTCCTAACCATTTACAACCTACTACCCTTTTCTATCTAGATTACTATAGGAACTTACTAACACATCTTCCTGCCTCTAGGCTCCCTAGTCTGTAACACTGATTCTGGATACTGCCTCCAGATTAGTTTTCTGAATAATTACTCAAATATTCAATATTCAATGGCTTAAGGCTTCTGTTTCTAGTACAAAGAATTTAGAATCCCTGATCATCCCTCCACTGAAAACAACTAAAACCAGTGAATAATATACAAAAATAAATTTTAAATACATTGTAAAGTTGGAAAAAGATTAAAGGATATCTTCAGACTCCACATACAAAGTTAAAAGAGGAATCTAGAAAATAAACATTTTCTGAAGCCACTGACTTCTCTGAGGGCTCTCCCTATTCCTAATGCCCAGGAACTTGTTTGACAGTCTTTTGAGAATCTTGAATAAAAAAGGGCTTACAAAGGTAGGGTGTTCGATAAGAGAGCCTCACATAAAGCCAGAATTCCCAAGGACTGCACTGTCGATAAAACAGAGTACCAAAAATATTAAAAATTAAAAAGCCCACTTTATCAAGAGGTACAGCAAGAAAACCTGTATTCCTTGGCCTTGACCCAAAACATAGGGGGAAAATTTTCCCTGAGAATTGTAACTACCAGCCAAATATCACAGATTTGCACCGCAAATTCATAAGATGGTATGGTATAAAAAAATTCATGCCAATAATATATTTTAAAGTGGTTTTATGTTGGTAGTGCCCTAGGCAATTGTCAGAAGTAACACAGCATAGATTTAACTCAGGCTGGAAAGAAATTGAACAGATAAAGTTTTAAGGAACATGGACTCACAATCAAAAATCATAAAGCACCCATGAAGAAACAAAACACTGTGAGGAAGAGCAAGCAGTAATACCAAATATCAGAGCAGCTGATGTAAAATATTTTTAAATGCCTAATGTTTTTAATTAAATTTTTTCTTTTGAAATAAACTGTAGATTCCCATTGTAAGAAATATTACAGAGTAATCTTGTATACATTTTACCTGGTTTCCTTCAATGATGATATCTTGAAAAACTAAAATACAGTATCACAACCAGGATACTGACATTGATCCAATCCATCAATCTTGTTCAGATATCCCCAGTTTCACTCATACTTGTTTGTGGGTGTTTTTATTACTTATGTAAGTTCATGTATCCATCACTTTAACATGCTTTTAAAAATAAAAACAGCATATCCAAATTACGAATTAACAAAAATAAATTAAAAATGGCTAGGCAGATGTGACAAAGAACTAAATACAACTTATGGAGATTAAAAGTACACTAATAAAAATTAACAGTTTATTGGTGAGTTATAAAAGCCGGTTAGCCAAACCTAAAGAAAGAGTTGGCTGGGCAGTAAATAAAAAACAGCTATTCAAATGCAGCACAGGACAGCAGAGATATGGAAAAACTGAAGAGATATTAGGGCAAATGGAGGACAGAGGGACAAGTAGTCATATACATTTAATAGAAAGTCCAGTCAACCTAAGTGTCTATCAGTGGATGACTGGATAAAGAACACGTATATATACACGATGGAATAATATTCAGCCACAAAAAGGAATGAAACCTGCCATTTGCAGCAACATGAATGAAACTGAAGGTCATATATTAAGTGAAATAACTCAGACACAGAAAGTCAAATGTTGCATGCTCTCACTCATATGTGGGAGCTAAAAAAGTTGACCTCACAAAGGTAGAGAGTAGAATGATAGATACTAGAGGATTAGGAAGTGTGGAAGTAGATATGAAGAGAGGTAGGTTAACAGGTACAAACATACAATTAGATAAAAGCTATAAGCACGACTGTTCAACAGCAGAGTAGAGTGACTATAGTTAACAACAATGCATTATATATTTTAAAGCAGCTGGGAGAGAGGAGCTTGAATTGTTCTCAACACATAGCAATGATAAATACTCAAAGTGATGGATACCTCGAAAACCCTGACTTAATCATTACACGTTCTATACATGTAACAAAATATCACATGCACCCAATCAATACATAAAATGTTAGGTATCAATAAAAATAAATATAAAAATGATAAAAATAAAAATAAAACATATATATCTGTTAAAAGAGACATGTATATATCCATATATCGTTTATGGCTCCTAATTGCTTATGGTTCAAATCCCTTAGCCCAACATCTAAGACTATTGTCCAGTATAACTTTTCCAGTTTTCTTCCTCACTTTTCTCTAAGAAATTTTCCTCCTTTCAAGCTGTTCTTTTTAGAGTGGCCTTAACATGTTTGCACATCTGTACTTTGGTTCATGTAATTGACCTTTCCTAACAAACTCTTCTTTCTGCTCTCTACACTGTACATATTTTAAGAAACTCAGCCAGGCATGGTGGCT
This sequence comes from Pan paniscus, assembly GCF_029289425.2. Classification (NCBI taxonomy): domain Eukaryota; kingdom Metazoa; phylum Chordata; class Mammalia; order Primates; family Hominidae; genus Pan; species Pan paniscus. The sequence goes on from NC_073249.2 coordinate 73,115,480, forward strand.
CATGACTGTAATCCCAGCACTTTGGGAGGCTAAGGCAGGCAGATCACAAGGTCAGAATTTCAAGACCAGCCTGGTCAATATGGTGAAACCCCATCTCTACTAAAAATACAAAAATTAGCCAGGAATGGTGCCGCACACCTGTAGTCCCAGCCACTCGGGAGGCTGAGGCAGAAGAATCGCTTGAACCCGGGAGGTGGAGGTTGCAGTGAGCTGAGATCACGCCACTGTACTCCAGCCTGGGTGACAGAGCAAGACTCCTTCTAAAAAAAGAAACTCATCTCTTCTATAAAGTATTTCCTAATCCCTAAGCCCATAGTAGTTTTCCTTTCCTTGCCCTCATTCTTCAAGAATGTATTCTCTGAAATAATCATTACATAATTAAAATCAACAAATACTTAGTTTTTATCCACTATCAGCTAAACATTTTGCTGGTGTGTAAGACTTATACTTAACACACAGTATAGAATCGCAGTTGGAAAATCAGGCTCTGAAGTCGGAGTTTAACTTATGTCTGCTATTGCATAATGATAGGTATTTGACTATCTAAATTTAAGTATAAAATACATATAATCAAAATATTTACTTTTTGGAGCTATGGTGAGCATTAAATAAAATAATCCATGCAAAATGCTTTGTTTCATTGGTATAATTTTATATATATGTGTGCGTGTATATATATAAAATATTATATATAATTTTACTATGAACCAGGTACTTCACTTGGATAGCCTAGCATATTTGGGTTTGAAATCTAAATCATGCAATTCCAAGAGTAAAATTAGCATTAAAATTCAGTGGGAGTTACATCACCAAGAATACCAAGGTCTAAGGTCTAAAGAAAAGGACATTACCAGAATTAAACATGTCAGAAGCTTCATCCTCAAGAAGTAAAGATGAAAAACCAGCTTATTCTACTCCGAGTAGGGTTGACATCAGCTGAGAGAGATTTGCAGACCTGGAGCTCTGAGGAGCCCTCCAGCTATCCTGCTCTTTTGGCCACGGTTTCTTAAACCCAAGGTTGGCCAGAAACCTATGACTTCCGAACTAACATGTAAAGATGAGTTAGGCCAGTTGACACTGACTGTCTTCAGAATTTGAACCAAGGTACTATGAGAAACTGTGGCAACTGTCAATAGGATATAAATCTGAAGGGAAAAACTCAATGAGATAAATTAGGAGCCAGAGCAAGCTGAAGCAATGTTTTAAACTAAAGCTATAAGGGAGCAGAAACTATGAGTAATCTAGCAGATTGCTAACAGACATGAATGGTGAGAATGAACTAAGATTTAGAGAAATATGTACCCTTTGAGAGAGATGGAGTTCCTGAATGCCACAGTCTCTGCAACTCTCTAGCTCTACTTTCAGCCCATATGTAATTTTACAATAAATCCAGTTTCTGCAGTTAACATGAGCAGGTCTGTTCCCTACAATTGCAAAATCCTAACTAAAGTGCCTGATAAGGATCTTGCCTAATCTGTAACATCATGTCCAAGAGATCTTGTATTCCTTTTTTGGAGTCTGGTCTTTCTCTCATTCACTGACTCGCTAGGTAAAGGGGATTCATGTTATTAATACTTCCTGGCTATTGTAGCTATTTTTATGCTCATCAAAATTTACCCCATGTTTCAGATTTTTAGAGCCTCCTGGGGACTCAGGTACTCAAATAACAAGTTAATGAAGAAAATGGCTTAAAGCCATTCCCTCCTTAGCTAACATGTTCACACTTCCATGAGTATTGTCAGTTATTTTACTTACTAGATCTAAATGGGGCAACGCTACCATAGCAATGAGACCAGTAGAAAAGTTTACTATAGTGTAGTCTCTGAATACCCTTCTTTTTCCATACATAGTAGTATCCTCTGCCTGTAAATTTTTACTCTACTAAAACCCTTGCCCTACATTGTCATGTCATTGGTTTTCCATCTACATACAGATATATTTTTATATGTATACACTAATTCATTTTTAAAATATCAAATGTGTTCCAAGAACTGTGAACAAAGAAACTAAAGTCTTGTGCAAGAGACAGACAAGAATGGGAAGTTACAGTATGGTATGATAAATATGTATTTAAGCAGGGGTTGGCAGTTTTTTTCATAAAGGGCCAGATAGTAAATATTTTAGGCTTTGTGGGCCACGTGGTCTTTGTTTTAACTGCACAACTCTGCCACATGAAAGCAGCCATAGACAATATGTAAACAAGTGAGTGTAACTGTATTCCAAAATAATTTTATTTACAAAAACACGTGATAGGCCAGATGTGATCCATGGTCCATAGTTTGCCAACCACTGTACTAGAGTAAGAACATTCCTTTTTTTTAACAATTATTTATTGAATACTTAGTCTGTTCCTTTTGCTGTTGTAGGTGTTATAGTATGAGAGTCGCCCAAACGTATAAAAACCCCTTCCCTCGTAGAATTTACTTTCTAGTGGAGAAAATGAATATTAAGCAAAATAAACAAAATAGCATGTTTGTGATAAATTCTAAAAAGAAAAATAAAGCAGGGGAAGAAACCATAAAGAGCCAAGACAATGTGTACAATTTTACGTGAGGTCTCCAGGGAAGGCCTCACCTAGAAACCGACTTTGAAAAAAGACCAGAAGAAAGTGGGAAAGTTAGCTGTGTAGAAATCTGGAGGAAGAATATTCCAGAAAAGTGAAAAGCCACTGAAAAGATCATGCAGTAGGAGTACATCTGGCAAGTCAGAAGGCCAGTGTGGCTGGAGTGCAATAAGGAGCATGGTAAGAGGTGAGGCCACAGAAATGACTGATGCTATATGACCCTATAGATCAGAGTCATGCTGTTGGCTTTGATTCTGAATAAGCTGGTAAGCTGCTGGAGAATTAGGGGGAGAGGAATGACTTGATCTGAGTTATACCCTAATAGGATTACTCTGATTGCTATGTTAAAAATAGACTCGGGGCAACAGTGCAAGGGCAAAAGTGGGAGACCAGTTAAAAGACTATTGCAATAATCCGGATGAGTGAAGATGGGGACCTGGATTAGGGTGGTGGCTATAGGGGGATGAGAAGTGATACAAATGAGGTAGCTAATTTGTATTTGAGGGCAACAGAATGCTTCCAAGAAGGAGGAATGTGCATCCTAGTTGAGACTTGAAGGATAAGTAGTAGTTATTTAAGTGTTTGTCTCTGGAAATCAGATCCACAACCATTGGACAGCGCTCTGGGTAAGAAGTGAGAGAAACCTTGAAGTTGAAATTAATAATAGATCAGGAGCTTCCTCCAGAGGCTGGTGCTCTGATGGAACCTCAGAAAAACCCCTGACGGCCACCCTAACTACATGTCCCGCCCACTACCCACTCTACAACTCTGACATCAAGGGAAAGAGGGCCTGGTTAGGGGAAGACCTACCAACAAGATTTCATTTATATCCAGTCACTGAAGTAATTACAAACCAGAGTCCAAGACAAAGAAAAATGTGTAAGTGTGCAGCTGTCTTTCAAACTCTTAGGCTTAAATTCTAGGAAGGAACCTGTAAGTGAAATCATCTGAAACAGATTGGCATCTGGCCAAGGCCCCAGGGCTAGCACCCCAACTCCTAGGAAAAAGCCGAAGTATTTTGAATAACTGAGTGTAGTTGGAGACTGGGGTCTCTCTGGAAAAATTTCTAAAAGGAAATTTTTTTTTTTCATGAAAAAACTTTTTTTTTTTAAATTATACTTTAAGTTTTAGGGTACATGTGCACATTGTGCAGGTTAGTTACATATGTATACATGTGCCATGCTGGTGCGCTGCACCCACTAACTCGTCATCTAGCATTAGGTATATCTCCTAATGCTATCCCTCCCCCCTCCCCCCACCCCACCACAGTCCCCAGAGTGTGATATTCCCCTTCCTGTGTCCATGTGATCTCATTGTTCAATTCCCACCTATGAGTGAGAATATGCGGTGTTTGGTTTTTTGTTCTTGCGATAGTTTACTGAGAATGATGATTTCCAATTTCATCCATGTCCCTACAAAGGACATGAACTCATCATTTTTTATGGCTGCATAGTATTCCATGGTGTATATGTGCCACATTTTCTTAATCCAGTCTATCATTGTTGGACATTTGGGTTGCTTCCAAGTCTTTGCTACTGTGAATAATGACGCAATAAACATACGTGTGCATGTGTCTTTATAGCAGCATGATTTATAGTCATTTGGGTATATACCCAGTAATGGGATGGCTGGGTCAAATGGTATTTCTAGTTCTAGATCCCTGAGGAATCGCCACACTGACTTCCACAATGCTTGAACTAGTTTACAGTCCCACCAACAGTGTAAAAGTGTTCCTATTTCTCCACATCCTCTCCAGCACCTGTTGTTTCCTGACTTTTTAATGATCGCCATTCTAACTGGTGTGAGATGATATCTCATAGTGGTTTTGATTTGCATTTCTCTGATGGCCAGTGATGATGAGCATTTTTTCATGTGTTTTTTGGCTGCATAAATGTCTTCTTTTGAGAAGTGTCTGTTCATGTCCTTCGCCCACTTTTTGATGGGGTTGTTTGTTTTTTTCTTGTAAATGTGTTTGAGTTCATTGTAGATTCTGGATATTAGCCCTTTGTCAGATGAGTAGGTTGCGAAAATTTTCTCCCATGTTGTAGGTTGCCTGTTCACTCTGATGGTAGTTTCTTTTGCTGTGCAGAAGCTCTTTAGTTGAATTAGATCCCATTTGTCAATTTTGGCTTTTGTTGCCATTGCTTTTGGTGTTTTGGACATGAAGTCCTTGCCCATGCCTATGTCCTGAATGGTAATGCCTAGGTTTTCTTCTAGGGTTTTTATGGTTTTAGGTCTAACGTTTAAATCTTTAATCCATCTTGAATTGATTTTTGTATAAGGTGTAAGGAAAGGATTCAGTTTCAGCTTTCTACATATGGCTAGCCAGTTTTCCCAGCACCATTTCTTAAATAGGGAATCCTTTCCCCATTGCTTGTTTTTCTCAGGTTTGTCAAAGATCAGATAGTTGTAGGTATGCGGCGTTATTTCTGAGGGCTCTGTTCTGTTCCATTGATCTATATCTCTGTTTTGGTACCAGTACCATGCTGTTTTGGTTACTGTAGCCTTGTAGTATAGTTTGAAGTCAGGTAGTGTGATGCCTCCAGCTTTGTTCTTTTGGCTTAGGATTGACTTGGCGATGCGGGCTCTTTTTTGGTTCCATATGAACTTTAAAGTAGTTTTTTCCAATTCTGTGAAGAAAGGCATTGGTAGCTTGATGGGGATGGCATTGAATCTGTAAATTACCTTGGGCAGTATGGCCATTTTCACAATATTGATTCTTCCTACCCATGAGCATGGAATGTTCTTCCATTTGTTTGTATCCTCTTTTATTTCCTTGAGCAGTGGTTTGTAGTTTTCCTTGAAGAGGTCCTTCACATCCCTTGTAAGTTGGATTCCTAGGTATTTTATTCTCTTTGAAGCAATTGTGAATGGGAGTTCACTCATGATTTGGCTCTCTGTTTGTCTGTTGTTGGTGTATAAGAATGCTTGTGATTTTTGTACATTGATTTTGTATCCTGAGACTTTGCTGAAGTTGCTTATCAGCTTAAGGAGATTTGGGGCTGAGACGATGGGGTTTTCTAGATAAACAATCATGTCGTCTGCAAACAGGGACAATTTGACTTCCTCTTTTCCTAATTGAATACCCTTTATTTCCTTCTCCTGCCTGATTGCCCCGGCCAGAACTTCCAACACTATGTTGAATAGGAGCGGTGAGAGAGGGCATCCCTGTCTTGTGCCAGTTTTCAAAGGGAATGCTTCCAGTTTTTGCCCATTCAGTATGATATTGGCTGTGGGTTTGTCATAGATAGCTCTTATTATTTTGAAATACATCCCATCAATACCTAATTTATTGAGAGTTTTTAGCATGAAGGGTTGTTGAATTTTGTCAAAGGCTTTTTCTGCATCTATTGAGATAATCATGTGGTTTTTGTCTTTGGCTCTGTTTATATGCTGGATTACATTTATTGATTTGCGTATATTGAACCAGCCTTGCATCCCAGGGATGAAGCCCACTTGATCATGGTGGATAAGCTTTTTGATGTGCTGCTGGATTCGGTTTGCCAGTATTTTACTGAGGATTTTTGCATCAATGTTCATCAAGGATATTGGTCTAAAATTCTCTTTTTTGGTTGTGTCTCTGCCAGGCTTTGGTATCAGAATGATGTTGGCCTCATAAAATGAGTTAGGGAGGATTCCCTCTTTTTCTATTGATTGGAATAGTTTCAGAAGGAATGGTACCAGTTCCTCCTTGTACCTCTGGTAGAATTCGGCTGTGAATCCATCTGGTCCTGGACTCTTTTTGGTTGGTAAACTATTGATTATTGCCACAATTTCAGCTCCTGTTATTGGTCTATTCAGAGATTCAACTTCTTCCTGGTTTAGTCTTGGGAGAGTGTATGTGTCGAGGAATGTATCCATTTCTTCTAGATTTTCTAGTTTATTTGCGTAGAGGTGTTTGTAGTATTCTCTGATGGTAGTTTTTATTTCTGTGGGATCGGTGGTGATATCCCCTTTATCATTTTTTATTGTGTCTATTTGATTCTTCTCTCTTTTTTTCTTTATTAGTCTTGCTAGCAGTCTATCAATTTTGTTGATCCTTTCAAAAAACCAGCTCCTGGATTCATTGATTTTTTGAAGGGTTTTTTGTGTCTCTATTTCCTTCAGTTCTGCTCTGATTTTAGTTATTTCTTGCCTTCGGCTAGGTTTTGAATGTGTTTGCTCTTGCTTTTCTAGTTCTTTTAATTGTGATGTTAGGGTGTCAATTTTGGATCTTTCCTGCTTTCTCTTGTGGGCATTTAGTGCTATAAATTTCCCTCTACACACTGCTTTGAATGCGTCCCAGAGATTCTGGTATGTTGTGTCTTTGTTCTCGTTGGTTTCAAAGAACATCTTTATTTCTGCCTTCATTTCGTTATGTACCCAGTAGTCATTCAGGAGCAGGTTGTTCAGTTTCCATGTAGTTGAGCGGCTTTGAGTGAGATTCTTAATCCTGAGTTCTAGTTTGATTGCACTGTGGTCTGAGAGATAGTTTGTTATAATTTCTGTTCTTTTACATTTGCTGAGGAGAGCTTTACTTCCAACTATGTGGTCAATTTTGGAATAGGTGTGATGTGGTGCTGAAAAAAATGTATATTCTGTTGATTTGGGGTGGAGAGTTCTGTAGATGTCTATTAGGTCCGCTTGGTGCAGAGCTGAGTTCAATTCCTGGGTATCCGTGTTGACTTTCTGTCTCGTGGATCTGTCTAATGTTGACAGTGGGGTGTTAAAGTCTCCCATTATTAATGTGTGGGAGTCTAAGTCTCTTTGTAGGTCACTCAGGACTTGCTTTATGAATCTGGGTGCTCCTGTATTGGGTGCATATATATTTAGGATAGTTAGCTCCTCTTGTTGAATTGGTCCCTTTACCATTATGTAATGGCCTTCTTTGTCTCTTTTGATCTTTGTTGGTTTAAAGTCTGTTTTATCAGAGACTAGGATTGCAACCCCTGCCTTTTTTTGTTTTCCATTTGCTTGGTAGATCTTCCTCCATCCTTTTATTTTGAGCCTATGTGTGTCTCTGCACATGAGATGGGTTTCCTGAATACAGCACACTGATGGGTCTTGACTCTTTATCCAACTTGCCAGTCTGTGTCTTTTAATTGGAGAATTTAGTCCATTTGCATTTAAAGTTATTATTGTTATGTGTGAATTTGATCCTGTCATTATGATGTTAGCTGGTGATTTTGCTCGTTAGTTGATGCAGTTTCTTCCTAGTCTTGATGGTCTTTACATTTTGGCATGATTTTGCAGCAGCTGGTACCGGTTGCTCCTTTCCATGTTTAGCGCTTCCTTCAGGAGCTCTTTTAGGGCAGGCCTGGTGGTGACAAAATCTCTCAGCATTTGCTTGTCTGGACAGGATTTTATTTCTCCTTCACTTATGAAGCTTAGTTTGGCTGGATATGAAATTCTGGGTTGAAAATTCTTTTCTTTAAGAATGTTGAATATTGGCACCCACTCTCTTCTGGCTTGCAGGGTTTCTGCCGAGAGATCCGCTGTTAGTCTGATGGGCTTCCCTTTGAGGGTAACCCGACCTTTCTCTCTGGCTGCCCTTAACATTTTTTCCTTCATTTCAACTTTGGTGAATCTGACAATTATGTGTCTTGGAGTTGCTCTTCTCGAGGAGTATCTTTGTGGCATTCTCTGTATTTCCTGAATCTGAACGTTGGCCTGCCTTGCTAGATTGGGGAAGTTCTCCTGGATAATATCCTGCAGAGTGTTTTCCAACTTGGTTCCATTCTCCGCATCACTTTCAGGTACACCAATCAGACGTAGATTTGGTCTTTTCACATAGTCCCATATTTCTTGGAGGCTTTGCTCATTTCTTTTTATTCTTTTTTCTCTAAACTTCCCTTCTCACTTCATTTCATTCATTTCATCTTCCATTGCTGATACCCTTTCTTCCAGTTTATCGCATCGGCTCCTGAGGCTTCTGCATTCTTCACGTAGTTCTCGAGCCTTGGTTTTCAGCTCCATCAGCTCCTTTAAGCACTTCTCTGTATTGGTTATTCTAGTTATACATTCTTCTAAATTTTTTCCAAAGTTTTCAACTTCTTTGCCTTTGGTTTGAATGTCCTCCCGTAGCTCAGAGTAATTTGATCGTCTGAAGCCTTCTTCTCTCAGCTCGTCAAAATCATTCTCCATCCAGCTTTGTTCTGTTGCTGGTGAGGAACTGCGTTCCTTTGGAGGGGGAGAGGCGCTCTGCGTTTTAGTTTCCAGTTTTTCTGTTCTGTTTTTTCCCCATCTTTGTGGTTTTATCTACTTTTGGTCTTTGATGATGGTGATGTACAGATGGGTTTTCGGTGTGGATGTCCTTTCTGTTTGTTAGTTTTCCTTCTAACAGACAGGACCCTCCGCTGCAGGTCTGTTGGAATACCCTGCCGTGTGAGGTGTCAGTGTGCCCCTGCGGGGGGTGCCTCCCAGTTAGGCTGCTGGGGGGTCAGGGGTCAGGGACCCACTTGAGGAGGCAGTCTGCCCGTTCTCAGATCTCCAGCTGCGTGCTGGGAGAACCACTGCTCTCTTCAAAGCTGTCAGACAGGGACATTTAAGTCTGCAGAGGTTACTGCTGTCTTTTTGTTTGTCTGTGCCCTGCCCCCAGAGGTGGAGCCTACAGAGGCAGGCAGGCCTCCTTGAGCTGTGGTGGGCTTCACCCAGTTCGAGCTTTGGGGCTGCTTTGTTTACCTAAGCAAGCCTGGGCAATGGCGGGCGCCCCTCCCCCAGCCTCGCTGCTGCCTTGCAGTTTGATCTCAGACTGCTGTGCTAGCAATCAGCGAGATTCCGTGGGCGTAGGACCCTCCGAGCCAGGTGTGGGATATAGTCTCGTGGTGCGCTGTTTTTTAAGCTGGTCTGAAAAGCGCAATATTCGGGTGGGAGTGGCCCGATTTTCCAGGTGCGTCCCTCACCCCTTTCTTTGACTCGGAAAGGGAACTCCCTGACCCCTTGCGCTTCCCAGTTAAGGCAATGCCTCGCCCTGCTTCGGCTCGTGCACGGTGCGCGCACCCACTGGCCTGCGCCCACTGTCTGGCACTCCCTAGTGAGATGAACCCGGTACCTCAGATGGAAATGCAGAAATCACCCGTCTTCTGCGTCGCTCACGCTGGGAGCTGTAGACCAGAGCTGTTCCTATTCGGCCATCTTGGCTCCTCCCCAAAAGGAAATATTTTTAACCCAGACAGACTACATGGCTCACTCACAAGTCTGTCTATTTGGCTAGAAATAAACTATGAAAAGGAGAAAAACAGTCACCACTCCCCACCCCCCCACTCACCTGAGGAGGAAAGTCCACAAGCCAGGTGAACAGAGAAACTGTGGATTTCATTTGCTCCATAATACGGTGCCTATTGGAACTGTGGAGAAACTGGCTTATAGGAAAATAAACAGGAGACATTTCTATTTGTAGGTAAACTTATTGTGCTTATCTATGGAACCTCCTCTTATTTCTTTCCTTCTATTCCCATTGCCAGTTGACGTGACCATGAGAAGGTGACACTTGCTCTAGAGTTCACACTGCCTGTGAATTTTGAAGTGAGGGAACTGGCAGTTTTTTTTGCTGTTTAGTTTTAAAATTTCTCCTCCACTTCTTTTCTTCCTGCCCTCTTCTACCCCTTACGCTTATTTTCCCTGCGTGTGTTTTTTTTGGCTTCAGGGAACTTTGAATCTCAACTTCAAAAGAAACCTATAATGAAGCCTGGCTGATGTTTAACAGACCAGCCACTGCAAGGGCCCAGCCTGACCATGCCTTTGGCTCAACAGCCTCCAAGTGTGGGTGAGCAAAGCACAGCTAATCCAAAGCATCCAGGTCTGTGCAGCACCAACTTCTCCACCTGTTCCCTTTGATGCCATGTGCCTCTACCTTCCTGTCCCAAGATACACCCTTTCTATTGTATACCTGCAGACCCCACTCTCTGCCATATCCCCCAGGACAATTCCCAGCCACCCTCTTGAGGACTTCTTTAGAGGGGAGTGTGCCATGGGCAAGCCTTGCTATGTATAAGAGTCCTCTGCCCTCAGACTCCCCAGTGAAACCTCAGGGAATGAGGCAAAGAAGAGACAATGAGTTGCCAACACATAGAGATGTTAGCCCATCACAGGCTTCAGAAATTAGCCCATCACAGGCTTCAGAAACAAATATAGAGAAAACAAATATACAGTATCCCCATTGTCTGCTTCAGAGCATGGTCAGACACTAGATGATTGATGCCTTGTTCAACCATTTGTTTTTATTTGGAGACTTTTCTCCACATTATAGCAATATTATGAGATCTGAGATATAGAAACCAAAAAAGAGAGACAAGCAGAGTTCCAGATTTAATGAAATACTTGCTCAACTCTATTGCGAAAAGGAGAGAAAGCATGGGATGGAAAGTAGGTGCAGCAGCAAAGAACTGTAACTCTGAGACATAATTTTAGGGAGAAATGTGACAGAAACAATTAATAACCAAAAAGAAGCTGAAGCCTGCAAAGGTCAGGGAAGACAAATTCCCCTGAGGGTACAGAAATTCCTTTGGGCTGAGCTCCCTAGTATGTACCATAGGGAATAGTCAATGACATTTGTGATTTTACTGAAGTGGACACTCAACACCCTTCCTTCCCTTAACTCTCGCAGATCATCTCTCAGGGCAGCTACTATGTAGAAATAGACATCTGGCTTATGTAGCCCTGCCTAGTTCCAAGTTCCTTTATCTTGGTAAGTCTGTTCAACTGGCTGGGTAATGTATCTGTAATTCATATCTCCTCCTGACCAGTCCAGAGCTTGATAAGTACTCTCCCTTTGATAGGCCCATCTGGGTTACAGATGTTTGATGCTGGATTCGTCAGGCTCTCTCTCCTCTCAGAGCGTTTGGGAGAGGAACTACTTTGGGCTAGATTTCTGGTTTCTTGCTGGGGGTGGTAGGAATGCATCTTTGTTTGTTTTGTGCTGCCATAGCAGAATACATGAGAGTGGGTAATTGATGAAAAAAAGAGATTAATTTCCTGCAGTTCTGGAGGCTGTAAAGTCCAAGCTCGAGAGGCCTGCATCTAGTGAAGGTCCTCTTGCTTCATCATCACATTGCAGAAGACAGAAGTGCAAGAAAGCAGACATGACAGAGGGGTAGCAAACTCATCTTTTTATCAGAAACTCACTCCTGTGATAACAGCATTAATCCATTCATGAGGGCAGAGCTCTCATGACCTAAGTATCTCTTAACATTTTCACCTCTCAACACTGTTGCTTCAGGGATTAAATTTCTAACATATGAACTTTGGGAGACACATTGGAACCATAGCAGGAAATAAGAACTTTGGGAGACACATTGGAACCATAGCAGGAAGATTGAACAGGATTTGGGAAGTGAGGAGAGTTGTTCATACATCAACCCTTGCATTCGAATGTTAGTGACCTATTTGTAGGTCTGTCCCCCACTTTCTACTACTCTCCCTCAACAGTCGAAGGTGCTTCCACTGTGAGTGGAAAGACTCTGTGCCTGGAGCACTCCACTCAATAGATGACTCGCAAAGCATTTCTCAAAGTTGAGTCCCTTCAGAGTAACAGTATAATGGAATTGTGAGCTTGAGCTCTGTGATTTAATTGTAATAATAGGGAGGCTCTACAAAGCTAATCTAGTTCAGAGACTAACTCCACCAAGTCACAGAACCTCATGGAAACCCAAAGATCTATATCTCTATGAATCAAAAGTCCTTTCAGGCAATCTAAGCCATGACAAAGAAAAGCCACACCCCATGTTCTGCTTTTAATGCCTCAGCCTGGATTTAAACCCAGAGAATTCAGATAAAATTACTGAACTTCTCCTCCAAATCGTTAGCCCTTATCCTTTCCATAGTCTTTACGTGTGTCCCTCTGCTTACCTTACCATGCCTGGCACATCACAGAAGCTTGATAAATAATGATTTTTCAAAATATTGCTTTTGCCAAGAGTCATAAAAAATTAATATTTTTAATAATAAAGATTCAACACAAAAAAATAGGATAGGGAAGGCAGAAAAGACCTACACACAAAATAAGTATAAGAGAGCTGAGAAGAAAGAAAACCTCTCTCCTCCTCTATGTTTCTGCCTTCAAATTTCTTTTTTTCAAAAGAGAAAATTCATAGATAATTATTCTTTCTTAGATCGTCATAGGTAGAGATTTAAAAGTGTGGTTTCTACTGTGAATAAGCATTAGACATTTAAGGAAAGTCACCAGCATAAAGGATAGTCATGAATTTAAAATATAATAAAAAAAAGAAAAGTTGACTTCAGATGCATCGGATATAACACACACAAAAAAATTCCAAATGAATCACATTTTTATCTTTGAAAATGCTTATCTTAAAAATTTTTAAGATTATATTAAAAATAATCAAAGAATAAGAAGGTTTTTAAAGTATGATTGCTAAAATATAAAAGTAAATAAAAGCATTGAAAGACAGACTCAAAGAAATCTCAAAAAAAAAAAAAGTAGAACAAACTAACAAAGAGAACGTAGGAGAGAAAAGAGAAAAAGAGTAAGTTCAGTAGATTCATCCCCAGGAGTATCAGGGGTAACAAAGAGAACAGAGAAAACTGAATGAAGAAATATCAAAGTAACAGTTTAAGAGATTTTTCCAGAGACCAGGGGCACAAGTGTCCAAATTGAACAGTGTTCAACAAAAGAACAATAAAAGGCAATCCCTAAAAAATAATCTTACAAATCCCTAGTGTAACAAGGCTAAGGATAAGATGCTAAAAGAATATATAAATATATTTGTGTGTGTGTGTGTATATATATATATATACATACATACATACATATATGGGTGTACATATGTATACACACACACACCTATAAAAATACACACAATTATCAGAAGAGAAGCTAGAAGTAATTAATGAATTTCTTCATAAGTTTGAGATAGACTATTTTTCAATCCAAAATTTTATACCAAGTCAAACTATCAATTTTGTATGAAGGCAGAATAAAATCATTCTGAGAAGTGCATTTTCAAAAAAGATTACCTGAAACATCTTTTCTTAGAAATTTACTTGAGGATGTTTTCCAGTAAAATAAGGTAGTAAATTAAGAGATATTCATGTAATTCAGGACACAGTAGCTCTAACCCCCCCAAAAAAACGCATTGAAGAGAAGTCCCAGGATGACAACTGTGCAGCAGACCTAAAGACAACTGGCCAAGACTGGAAGAAAAGAATAGAATTAACTAGAAGGGAGAGCTCTATAGGAGTGTAAAAACATTTTTTTAAGGGTGAAGAAGAAGAGTTTTATTTAGTGTTAGAACAGCTCAGAGGAGGGGAACATTTTCATAAATATATTCTACAAATTAGCAGGTAAAATAAAGCATTTGAAAACAATCAAGAATATCAAGAAAGAATAAAAGAAGGAAGGAAGGAAAAATAGAGACTCAAGGGGTGGGGCTGGAAATGGGAAGAAGCTGTGCAAGGAAAGAAATATAATAATAGAATAGTACTTTGTTCTGCAACAATTAACATTTCACAGTCATAATACTATAATACATACAATTGATTCAACAAAAAATAGTAATTATATGGAAGGATGCAAGGGCAAGGAAGGAGATAATGTAAGAGAGTTAGTCTTGTCTGTATCATAAGAAATCAATGGATAATGTTTAAAATTGATGAACCAAGCAATATAAATATAATATTTGGAGGTGTACAGGAAACTACCAGAAAAAAAAAACAGGTGAAAAAAATAAATATAGTAACCTGTGCAGAGCAAGGACAGAGTGTGGAGAAGGATGGGGAAGAGTTAGGCAGGACACTGTTTTTCTTCCTTCTGTCTTTTGGTATAATTTGATATTTTAAACCACGAGCACTTTTTTACTTTGAGTTAGTATTTTTAACTATCAAAAAGTATAAATATTTCCTTTGTATTCCACAAAGCAGGTTTTATATGTGGGGGGTAAAAGAGTCACTTATGAATAAAGGTTCAAAACACTACTGGGTCTATAAATAGGAGTGAGTTCCCCTTCTGCAGGCAGTGAGGTGAGTAAGTTATAAACACCCAGATAAGGGCAGTGTGATAGGAAGTCAGAGAAATAAAGGGAAACTCTGAGGAGAATAATACCTGGATACCTTGAAAGACAGCTCTCTCAGACAGGGCAGTGGGTTATTTCTATAAACTAGGAGACCAGACTTTCTCATTTATCTGGGGGATCCTAAGTGTTGCTAACCACTGCTGTTAGTGAGGTTTAGCTTCTGCTTAAGGTTACCAAAATCTAAAAACCAAACCCAAACACAATTTTCTTTTCTTCTTTTTTTTTTAAAATTGTACTTTAAGTTCTGGGATACATGTGCAGAACGTGCAGGTTTGTTACATAGGTACACACGTGCCATGGTGGTTTGCTGCACCCATCGACCCATCATCTACATTAGGTGTTTCTCCTAATGCTATCCTTCCCCTAGCCCCCCAGCCTATGACAGACCCCGGTATGTGATGTTCCCCTCCCTGTGTCCATGTGTTCTCATTGTTCCAAACAGAATTTTCTTATACAAATAGTTCTGATAATTTGATTAGTTCTCTTTGCATTATTATGTAAATAAAAGCTTGCTATCTGTCAGCCTTAATAATAAGAACTAATCTTATTTTAGAACAATTTGTGTGCTTTGAAAACTTTAGAGCTACTTTCCTATACTTTATTTCATTTGATTCACAAAATAATCTGAAAATACTGATAATGCAAGGTATTACTGCAATCATCCTTACTTTATAGACAAGACTTCTGAGTTTCCGAACGTGACTTGCGTAACTTGCAAACCTAGTTAAGTAGCAAGGACTCCAAAATTTAACCATGTCCCTTGATTCCAAATTGTATACTCGATTTTTGATACCACATGCTTGAAGTACAGGCCACTCTATTAGTGTTAACTCATATCAAGAGGACTCCCCACACACAGGGATACCATGAACTACTTGTACAAATGGTGTCCAATACAAAAGTAGCCATCAAGACATTGGGTAGGAGCTGAGATCCTGTTCTGCCACCTCCCACCAGCCCTGTACCCTAGGTCAGGTAAGCCTTTTCATAATTTGAACAAAGGCACCAGTTGTGTACTGGGGATACCTTGTCCACATACACATATTAACAAGTTCACTAGCTACCTACCTACTTTCTTACCCTCCTCTATTATGTCCAACCCCTGCAACAGCCGTCAAATGAGAATCTTCTTAAGGCTTCTGTCTCAGAACAAGAGACACATCAAATCCATTTATTCATCAACTTAAACAACTAAATGTCAGCTGCTATTCTAGGCCTTGGGAATATAGTGGTTAACAGAATAGACAAGGGCCCCGATCTCATGTAGCTGATATTCCAAATAGGGGAAAAACAGACAAACACATGAATGTGAAAGACAAATTATCTGAAGTACTAAGTGTTAAACAGGAAATTTAAATTAGTTGATGTAACAGTAATTGATAGATTTAATTTGAGGGATTAGGAAAGGCCTCCCAGGTGGTAACATCTAAGTAGGTATTTGAATGACAAGAGAGAGCCCACCATGGGAATATTAAGGAAAGGAGGATTCCAAGAAGATGGAACAGCACATAAAAGCCCTGAGGGCAGAAAAAAGCTTGATCTGTTCAATGGAACAGAATCAAGTCAGTGAGGCTGTGCTATGTAGGTGGGGATGGAGAGGTAGACAGAGGCCAGATTGCATTAAGAGGCTGTGTGTCAGGTAGGGGGTTCAGATTTTATTCTGAGTGCAGTGGAGGAAAAAATCTTAAGACGAGAAATGACAGGATCCAACTTACCTTTTTAAAAAGATCCTTCTGGATGCCGGACAAAGAATGGAATTTAATGGGGCAAGAGTGAAACATCCCAGTCACCTAAAGGAGACTAGTGGCGAGATGTAACACGAAACTTTACGAAACTGCTGAACTGCTTAGACTAAATAGACCTAACACATTTTCACAGATCTGTATTACTTTGCCAAGATGCTAAGACTATAGGAAGTATTGTCACGTGTAATTAGTATTGACTGGTGTCTAGGCCTGGATGCCTTGTTTGTTCTCCATGAAGATTTCCTGGCCTCCTCTGGTAGAGTAAGTTGTTCAGCTTCCCTGTGTCCCAAGTACCTGGTGCATATGCTTTTGGGTGCACTTCACACTGTGTACACAGCTTTCTGTCCCACAAACAGTGAGTTCTGTGAGGACTGTCTCTTGTCTCAGTCATCTGTGTCCCTAATTACCTAACAGAACACCTAGCACTTCACAAAAGCTTAATACTGTCTGATGGGGTGGATTAACGTCTTATTCAGGGAGTGTGTGAACACATTTGCCTCCAAAACCAAACAGATAAAATGATGTTAGAAATGCATCCTACAAGTAGGACACCCCAAACCCCAGTCCCTTACCTCTTGGGTGAGTCAGGGTCAAAGCAGGTCTTGCGCACATCAGCCACCTGGGGGTCGCAGCAGTCTCCATCGTCAAAGTCGTTCAGCATGTTGTTACACTCCACGTGACAGAGCCCATCCCTGCGGTTCCAGGAGTAGCAGCGGCCCTGCAGGCGGCAGTCACCCCCATCATAGCCTGTGAGTGGGTGCTCACACTCGGGGTCGCAATGGTCATTGCCAATCTTGCTGGGCTCACAGTTCACAAGCACAACCCGGTGTCGCAGGGTGGAATTGTGGACCTGGTGGACGCTCAGCTGCCAGCTGATGTTGTAGCGGCTGAAGGCCTCATTCAGTGCCTCGTGCTGCAGACGAATCTGCTCCTCACTCACAATGGGGTTTAGGCCCTCATCATCACAGATGTTCACCACCTGGTAGCGTATCACCTTCTCTCCCCGAAGGGGCCAGTATCCATTATACTGGGAGATCAATTCCACATTGTCACAGACTGTTTGCCCACAGAGTGGGGGCTGCAAAGGCGACAGAATCTCAGGCTCTGGCTCAAAGCCCTGGAGAACCTCAAGTCGTGGGTACTTCTCATCTCTAAAGGGAACCCACTCTGTGTTCACAGGCTCAAAGCTCGCTGTCAGGACCAAGTCAGTCGCTTCCTCCTCCCCACTTGAATGCTGAGAACTGTGCTGAAAATGGCTTTGTGGCAGGGCGGTCGACCAGAAAACCAGTGTGCCCAGGTGTCCACGGAAATAGTGCCCATCCTCAGAGCTGTCTCCCCCCAGGAGCAAAGAGCGGCAAGATGCCATGAAGGGGCTGTTCAGGGGACCAGACTGGTCTAGACTGCTAGCCACCTGAGTGCCATCCACATACAGGGCCATGTGCCGTCCATCGTAAGTGGCTGCCACATGGGTCCATGTGCCTGGTTGGTAGCGACTGTGGCTAATCAAGATGGTGGCTTTCTTCACGCGGTCGGTGCAGAGGGAGAAGAAGAAGCGAGCATCCCGCTTTCCCTTGTCCTTCCCTGAGCGGATCCCCAGGGCCCAGCCTTTGTCACTGACAGTGTGGGAGCAGTTATCAAACACACCTGGGAAAGAAGGAAGAATCGAGGGAAGAGACAGATACCAGATACAAAGGGGAATGGAGAAAGGGAGAAGAAAGCCCATGTAAATAACAAGAATGCAGGTTTTTAATGGGGAATAAAGTAAGCGACACAGATTTCTCACCTGAGATGCCTGTTCATATCCCTATATCAGGCCGTTCTGGCATATCCTACCCCCAAAAGGAATGATTTGAGATTCCACCCAAGTTAACTCATTCTGGTATGTCTACATAACTAAAATGGAAGCTGGAAAGCAGATGTTCAATGCAAATGGCAAGAATCCTCTAGCACTCCATCACGAATGTGCTTCATGCTCATGACTGGCTTTAAGTCCATGCCTTTCCTCACTGATCCTAGCTTTTTCCATTTCCTCAGAAGCCATGAGAGTAGTCATACTTTTTGCAAATGACAGCCATCTCTTACCCTCTGGAAGGTGATTTTTCTCTACTGAACATTAAAAGGATGATACTCATGGGGAAAACAAGGAGTTGATTAATTAGGGAGTCTTTTTAGAGAAGATGGTAACATCCCAGACATCATTCCTAGCACACTATTCCCTCTAATACCTCTCATGGGTAAGGATAGCCATCCACAATGAATAACTGTTCCCCAGAGAAAGCAATATGGCACTGCCCCATGGTCCTAGCCTAAAAAACTAACCACTGAGTTAGTAGAATGACTGTTCTATACCCAATACCACCCACCACAGTACAGAAGCAGACCGTTTCCAGATTAGTAAAGGTCCTATATCATACACTACCTGCCTTGCTCAGGGCAGGCCCAGGGCATTTACAGGTATTTACAGGCTATTAAATCTAGTGGAATAAACAAAGGATAGAACACCCATAAATAGCTAGATCATTAATAAGTTGGCAGCAGGAATGGACACAAACTTTCAGATGTGGCATGATCACAGATGGGACTCAGGCAGTTTGGAAGCCTTAAATGTTCCTAGTAACCCATCTTCAGTTTACCCACCATCTCCTCCTCAGTACCTCTTCTAGTACATAGTCTCTCAGGAATAGCTTTTACTAATAAATCACATGAAGTCAGTACATCACATAGGAAATGCTTAATAAATATTGCTTGCACTGATGAATAAATGATGGAAAAATATACTAGTCTTTGGATCAGATACCTGGGTAAACATCAAGAGTCATTCTCCCCAAGCTTGTTAAATAAGACTTTTATTTGTTCCCTGACCTCCTATACAATCCAGTCCAACAATAATTCTCCTTAGACAGTCTAGATTTATAAGCCATGAGGCTTCCTATTCTGATGGCAGGCAAGTGCTTTACAAGTGGCTATATTTCCAAAAGTGATAGAATATCTTTTCTGTCTTCAGCATAAATTAATAACTCATGGTTTATAAAATAAAAGTACTTTTTAGCAAAAATATTTCCTCCCTAACCCAGTAATTCTAACAACTATACTTTGAATTACTAGTGATGACTAGCTACAGTACAATGGGGTGTTCTGATTTTGGTTTTGGGGTTTTAGTTGTCATTATTGTTTTCACACTGGGGTCTATCTGTTAAAGAAGTGTAAGGAATACTCCTCTACAAACTGTTGTATTGAGAGGATTTTCAAAAAAGCAAACAAATCTAGTGAGATTAATACTAAGTTCCCTGATTCATATTTTCTCCTGGTCCATTTATTTTAATAAGTACTAAGTAGCTTTAATTATCTATCTGACCTATGAGCACATGGGCTGCAATATTGAATATCGGGACCATGGAGTTACTAATCTATCAGCTATTTGCTGATCTTTAAGAGAAAGTACTGGGGAGGTTACTTTATATTTGATGCATACACACAGGTAGATGTATGCGTTCAGATATAAATTGTTAGGCTTGACATATAAGTTACCAGATAATTAGCATGATTATCTGCCAGACATCTACTTGCAATTTTAAACACTTTAATTTGCTGTCCTTAGAACTTCTAGTCTATTATCAAAAATATAATTGTTCTTATTTGTCTCATAGAAAGGTATAAAGTTATTAATAATGTATCTGAAATGATATTTCTAACTTCTTGAAATACTAAATAGAAGATGGACCACTCTGATTATACCAGTCTAGTTCTGATTAGTGTAAGTTTTAGAAATTACATCAAAAAAGATTTATAGCCAAGACCACTAAGATCATCTATATTACTTGTGAGATGTAGCCAGTATGTAGAAGTATTATTTTGAATGATTACCAAAGTAATGATTATTTGCTCTCTAATTTATTAAGATGTCCAAGCAGCAAATGAAGAACCTCACTAGGTGCTTAGATAACTACATTTTACTTGCTTTGTTACCATTGTTCATACTTCATCTGTAGGAAAATAGAGTACATAGTTGCTGAAGCACTATCCTGCACTCCTTCCAGTTAAAAAGGCATACTTAGCAAATAGAATTCTCTAACTCAATGCCAGCAACTCTAGTTGTGGATCAGTCACATGTGAAGCTTTCACAAATACAGACTATTTTGAAGCCATATTGAGAGCTTATACCATATTACAAAAGAAATCAAATTCCTCACTGAACTTAGTAGAACGAAATGCAGAAGACAGAAGTTGAGAGCCTTAGTATTTTTCATCCAGTGAAGGAAAGTTAGCAAGATTGATATCAATGGTAAGTTAAATCAGACATGAAAATGTAAAAATCATCTGAAATTCTTTTAAATCATTTGTTTAAAAATTATACTAGATCACGCATCTTAGATTTGTCCAAGGTGCCTATGCAACAGTGATACATACTTGTTCATTAATTCAGCAAACTAACGGAATGAGAAGTAGTTAGGATAAACGAGGACCTGTTATGAATAAGTGCACAGAAACAGACTAAGTTAGCCCACCCATGCAAGTGCAAGTTTGGTAGATATTTACAAAGCAATACTATCTGCTAATCTCAGTACTTGGTGCTGGAGATTCTATAGTGATCAAATAATTATATGATATCATGGAGAGTTCAATATAGTGCAGAAAATAAACCTGAAATTAATAACAATGGAATACGCTGACTATTGAAAGTATAAATAGCTCTGGGAGCAGCAAAAGGACCTCTTTATTAAAACATGGTCATAACATAGCAGAAATTCTCCCTAAAGTCATTAAATGTCAACTTCCCAACACTGACCTGTCTTGTTAACAATTTGATTCCTAGAAGGCATCCACCATCCAAATCTGCCCATGAGATTAGGGCTACCTTGATCACCAGTCAGACTGTCTGGGAAGGCTAGAGAGTGCCAAAGCCAAAGAATTCCAAGAGATAAGATCAGGTATTGCCAAGCCGAACATCCTGCCAGTTTACCCAGTAATATTCATTATAAGAGTCCTCAGAACCTGCCTTTATATAAATTACTCACTTCAGCCAAATCTTCTACACTGGAATTTTGTGTGTGTGTGTGTGTGTGTGTGCATGTGTGTGACTATATTTACTTTTACTTAGCCTGTAATGTTATCTCCCATTTATATAGTCCTTAAGCTTTCCAAATAAATCTTTTGTATACTATTATTTAAGTGGTAAAACCATCCTCTGAGGCAGGTGGAGTTATTATCATTGGCCTTATTTTATAGATGCAGACACTGAGGCTCTGAGAGATTAGGTGTCAGACTGGGTGCAGAGAGTGCACTAGAACCAAGATATCATTATTTTGAGCCCAGAACAGTTTTCTACAAAACCTATGCTGGGAAAGACCATAGTGCATGTGGTTAAAAGCATGAGTCAGCCAGAAATTATATTCTACAATCTACCACTTACATGCTGTATCATCTCAAAAAAAAGTTATATCACCTTATTGAGCTCTGGTTTCCTTATTTGAAAGTGTTACCTGAGAAATAAAATCTGTGCATCTTCAACCACAAGCTGAGACTTAAACCTCATGAGGTTGTTGTGAGAATTAAATAAAATAACACATGTGAAGTATCTTAGCACAGTGTTCAGCTCAAATAAAGTGATTAATAAACATTAGCTGTGATGAGGAGAAGGAGTTTCATGATGTGTTATCAAAGGAAATAACAAATTAGATATAAAACCAGTGGTATGCTAGTAAATATTTAACAACTGGTCCTCTGAAGATTAAAAAAAAAATCCAAGTCCTGATTTGCAACATTTGCCAATTTCTGTGATATAAATTACTCCCACAATGGTCAATTTTAAGTTACCAGTATGATGTCACTGAACATGGGTTTGGGAAGAGATGTGTACAATTGGCTCTGATGAACCAGTTTGAGTCGATTCCATTACTGTAAAGACTAAAAAGGAAAGCAATTGCAAGCTGCCAAGTGTCTCCTTTTCCCTTTGACTACTAAAGTTAAATGTGGCTGCTTTGCTGATAATATCATTTTCTGTAATTTAAAAGGGGGTAAATATTGCCTATACTCTGAGTTTTCAGCCATAACATGTATACTGGAGGACCCAGTGACCAACTGTACCTGTGAACAAAATGTGTCCATCCCAGGTCTGCTCTTCTTCATTCTCTAGCTACAAATTGGAGTCATAGAGTAGCCTGCACAGGTCCCCACATGCTCCCGGGAGGGACCCTCAGCCCTACTTTCTTGACCTCATTAAGCAAAAGCAAGATGAAGTTTGTTTCAAAGGAAAAATTACAGAATCCCACATTTAGGAGACTTTTTCTTCCCAGTCTAGCAGAGTAAAGACTGACAAAACCAATGAAGTCCAAGCCAATACAATATACTTGGTGAAACTCTTGAGTTTGTGCAACATTGAGATTTTATAATTTTGGATGTACATGAGATAGAAACAAACATGTTATAACTGTTGTTTATTCATCAAAGCCACATTCTTGGAAAGAACAGAGGGACCAGTACATGAATATGATTTATGAAATTATTCAACACTAAACTGAACTATGATAGCCCATGGATTAGAAAAATCAGATCAAATGTTGTAACTCAAAAGATGGTGGTAGTGTGGAAGCCAAACATTTGGACCACATCATCTTAAAACTGTAAAAATCATTTTCTCAAATGGCTTCCATCATATATATTTACTAAATTTAAAACTGTTTAAGCACCTTACCTTGTACTTAATCTGAGTTTTGAGACAAGGTAAATTGAGGGAGGATATTTCATTAATTGTATTCCTGCTCTCAACTCCAAAAATTGTACTTAGAGACCATGTGTATCTTAACAGAGCAATATGCTCACATGGGTCTTAGCAAACATCATTTGCATCCAGTTCTCTACTATCAATAATTACCAGCACTTGGAATTGATAGAGTCAATTATCCTCAAGGAGAAAGGTTTTCTCTCAAACTGGAATATAGTCCTCCAAAGAGACTATGAAAAATTCTAATAAAGCAGTGAACACTATAGATAGAGTTACAAACAGCTGTTTCATGAAAAAAAAAGTTTGGAATGTGGCCCCTGTAAAGTAGTAATCCTGCTTCTTTCCATTACTTGAGTTTTTTCTTGATGCTCAGGATATCTGCTGCTTATGCCAAAAAGAGATAAAGAGACTTGAATTATCTTTTATAATTTGTCTACTATGTGCGACTCTATCCCTGGTGGACATGCCCCTACCCACAACAAAGTCCTGAAAAACAGCTTGGCAGACCACCTTGGGCAGACACATCTTCAGACTGACCAAATGACTGTGTGCCTGTTCTTGAGGCCTGAAAAACAGCCCAGTGGGCTTGCCCCTCAAGGACACACCCCCAGGGCAGCCAAGCAGCTGTATGCCCACACCCCTGGCTAGAGTAACAGGCTCATAGCCCCAACCTCAGTGAGCCAGACCCCCAGCTAGCTGACTTACCATGGACATTATGTGCACTCACATCCCTCCCTCCACCTAAGAAATAGCCCAGCAAGCACACATTCAGCAAAGTTGTGCCACTGCTGCCACAAACTCTTGCAGCCTAGGCCACTGAGATACAAAAATCACTAGCACGAATTACAGCTGAAGAAACTGACTAGAGACTACTGTGTCCATGTGGAATTAAAGCCAACACATCCTACCCAACTGACACCCTAAGACCCATCTATAGAAATAAGTCTTTTTCCAATGATGCCCTCTCTCACCTCTCCTATCTGACATAGTATTGGAAGTTCTGGCTAGGGCAATCAGGCAAGAGATAGAAATAAAGGGTATTCAAAGAGGAAGACAGGAAGTCAAGTTGTCTTTGTTTGCAGATGACATGATTTTACATTTAGAAAATTCCATCTTCCCAGCACAAAAACTTCTTGAACTGATAAGCAACTTCAGCAAAGTCTCAGGATACAAAATCAATGTGAAAAATCACAAGCATTCCTTTACACCAACAACAGACAAGTGGAGAACCAAATCATGAATGAACTCCCATTCACAATCACTACAAAGAGAATAAAATACTTAGGAATACAGCCAACAAGTGATATGAAGGATCTCTTCAAGAAGAACTACAAACCACTGCTCAAGGATATAAGAGAGGACACAAACAAATGGAAAAACCTTCCATCCTCATGGATAGGAAGAATCAATATTGTGAAAATGGCCATACGGCCCAAAGTAATGTATAGATTCAATGCTACTCCCATCAAATTACCGTTGACATTCTTCACAGAATTAGAAAAAAAACTATTTTAAATTTCTTTTTTTAAAGTGTATTATTATACTTTAATTTCTAGGGTACAGGTGCACAACGTGCAGGTTTATTACATAGGTATATGTGTGCCATGTTGGTTTGCTGCTCCCATCAACTATTTTAAATTTCATATGGAATCAAAGAAGACCCTGTATAGCCAAGACAATCCTAAGCAAAAAGAACAAAGCTGGAGGCATCACGCTACCTGACTTCCAACCATAGTACAAGTCTACAGTAACCAACACAGCATGGTCCTATTACCAAAACAGACATAAAGACCAATGGAGTAGAACAGAGACCTCAGAAATCACACCACACATCTACAACCATCTGATCAACAAACCTGTCAAAAACAGGGAATGGGGAAAGGATCTTCTATTTAGTAAATGGTGCTGGGAAAACTGGCAAGCCATAGTCAGAAAACTGAAACTGAACCCCTTCCTTACAACTTACACAAAAATTAACTCAAGATGGATTAAAGACTTAAATGTAAAACCCCAAACCATACAAACTCTAGAAGAAAACCTAGGCATTACCATTCAGAACATAGGCATGGGCAAAGACTTCATGACAAAAATGGCAAAAACAATTGCAACAAAAACCAGAATCGACAAATGGGATCTAATTAAACTAAAGAGCTTCTGCACAGCAAAAGAAACTATCATCAGAGTGAGCAGCCAACCTAAAAAATGGTTGAAAATTTTTGCAATCTATCCATCTGACAAAGGTCTAATATCCAGAATTTATGAGGAGCTTAAACATATTTACAAGAAAAAAAAAAAACAACCCATCAAAAAGTGGGCCAAGGGTATGAACAAACACTTCTCAAAAGAAGACATTTAAGTGGCCAACAAACATATGAAAAAAAGCTCAACATCACTGATCATTAGAGAAATGCAAATCAAAACCACAATGAGACACCATCTCGTGCCAGTTAGAATGGTGATTATTAAAAAATCAGGAAACAATACATGCTGGTGAGGATGTGGAGAAATAGGAAAGCTTTTACACTGTTGGTGGGAATGTAAATTAATTCATCCTGTGTGGAAGACAGTATGGTGATTTCTCAAGGATCTAGAACCAGAAATACCATTTGACCCAGCAATCACATTACTGGATATAGACCCAAAGAAATATAAATCATTCTACTATAAAGACACATGCACACATATATTTATTGCAGCACTATTTACAATAGCAAAGACATGGAACCAACCCAAATGCCCATCAGTGATAGACTGGATAAAGAAAATGTGGTACATATACACCATGGAATACTATGCAGCCATAAAAAGGAAAGAGATCATGTCCTTCGCATAGCCATGGATGAAGCTTGAAGTCATCATCCTCAGCCAACTAACACAGGAACAGAAAACCAAACACCGCATGTTCTCACTCATATGTGGGAGCTGACCATTGAGAACACATGGACACAGAGAGGGGAACAACACACACCAGGGCCTGTTGGGGTATGGGGGTGAGGGAGGGGAACTTAGAGGATGGGTCAATAGGTGCAGCAAACCACCATGGCATACAAATATCTATGTAACAAACCTGCACACTCTGCACATGTATCCCTATTTTTTTTTGAAGAAAAAAATCTAATAAAAAATAATCCTACCTGGATTTGCTGCCAAAAAAATAGAATTGTATTTGAGGCAAAATATTTGAATAATTTTTATCAAAGATGTAAATTAAAACAAATGTAAAAGTAAAAAACAAAACACACAAACACACACAAAAAAGAAATAAGCCTTTTTCTATAAATCTATTTCATAAAATTGGAAGAGGTGACTGTTCTACTGGATGCACAGAAATCAGTGTAAGAACACATCAAACATAGAAAATCAAGGAAACATTACACCTCCAAAGGAACAAAACAATTCTAAAGTAACAAAATTCAATTATAAGGAAATATACAAAGTACTGAAAACAATTCAAAATAATAATCTTAAGGAAAATCAGTGAGATATAAGAGATAGATAAGAGATATAAGAGATAGATATTAAGAGAGAGATAGATGGTTAAACAAAATAAAAAAATTCATTATTTGAATGAGAAATTCAATAAAGAAATATACAAAAGAACCAAACAGATATCTTGACGCTGGATAATTCAATGAATAAAACAATAGAAAGTACAATCAAGAACTTAAACAACAGATTAGACCAAGTAGAAGAAAGAATTTATGGACTTGAAGATAGATCTTTTGGAATAACTCAGGCAGACAAAAAATATATATTTTAAAGAATGAATAAAAAGCCTACAAAAATGTATGAAACATCAGTAAGTGAACAAATATTGGCATTATGGGAGCTGTAGAAAGAGAAGAAAAGAGAAAAGGTGAAGGAAACCTATTTAATGAAATAATAGTGAAAAACTTCTCATGTCTTAGAAAAGGGGTGGACATTCAGATCCAATAAACTCAAAATCTCCAAATATATTTAATCCAAACAAGTCCTCTCCAAGGCATATTTGAGTTTTGCCAAAAGTCAAAGACAAAAATAGCTAGAGAAAAATATAATACCAAGTCACATATAAGGGAATACCCATTAGCCTAATTGCAGATGTCTCAGCAAAAAATGTATAGGCCAGAAAGAATGGAATGAAATATTCGAAGTACTAAAAGAAAAAAAAACAAACAAATCTATCAGCCGAGAATACTATACCCAGCAAAGCTATTCTTAGAAATGAAGGAGAAATAAAGTTTTTCTCAGATAACCAGAAACCTGAGGAATTCATCACCACTAGATTAGCCTTACAAGAAATGTTTAAGGGAGTCTTACCTCTGGAAGCAAAAAGATAGTAACTGCATGTGTTCATGAAAACATATGAAAGTACAAAACTTGCAGATAGAGCAAATACACAAAAAAGAAACAAATCAGGCCAGGTGCAGTGGCTCACGCCTGTTATCCCAGCACTTTGGGAGGCCAAGGTGGGTAGATTACAAGGTCAGGAGTTTAAGACCAGCCTGGCCAAGATGGTGAAAACCCATCTCTACTAAAATACAAAATACAAAAATTAGCCAGGCGTGCTGCTGGGCACCTGTAATCCCAGCTACTCAGGAGGTTGAGGCAGAGAATTGCTTCAACCTGGGAGGCGGAGGTTGCACTGAGCTGAGATGGCACCCCTGCATTCCAACCTGGGTGACAGAGCAAGACACCGTCTCAAAAAAATAAAAAAGAAAGAAAAAGAAACAAATTAAACCTTATCACTGCAGAAAACCATGCCAAACATAAAAATAAACAAAAAGAGAGAAAGTAAGAAATAAAGAATATACAAAACAATGAGAAACAATCAATAAAATGAACTAAATTCCCCAACTAAAAAATATAGATTGACCAAAGGGATTTTTAAAAGATCCAACTATATGTTGCCTATAAGAAACTCAATTCACCTGTAAAGACACACATAGACTGAAAGTGAAAAACAATATTCCATGCAAATGGAAATCAAAAATGAACAGGAGAAGCTATACTTACATACAATAAAACAGATTTTAAGTCAAAAACTAAAAAAAAAAAAAACAAAAATGCATTATAAAATAACAGCAGGATCAATTCGGCAAGAGGATATACCAATTATGTATGTATATATGCACCCAATACAAGAGCACCCAGATATATAAAGCAAATATTATCAGATCTAAAGGTAGAGCTAGACCCCAATACCCATTCTCAGTATTGGACAGATCAACTAGATGTAATATCAACTAAAAAGCCCATAAAATTTGAACTGGTCTATAGACTGAATGGATCTAACAGAAATTTACAGAACATTTCACACAACAGCTGCAGAATACACATTCTTTTTATCAGTACATGTAACATTCTCCAGTATTGGCAAAACATTAGGACACAAAACAGGTGTCAATACAATATTTTTTTGAGACAGGGTTTTGCTCTGTCTCTCAGGCTGGAGTTCAGTGGCAGTACAGCCTCAACCCCCTGGGTGCAAACAATCCTCCCACCTCATCCTCTCAAGTAGCTGGGACTATAGGTGTATGCCACCACATCTACCTAATTTTTTAATTTTTAGTGGAGATAGGGTCTTACTATGTTGCCCAGGCTGGTCTCAAACTCTTGGGCTTGAGCAGTCCTCCCACCTAAGCCTCCCAAAGTGCTAGGATTATAGGTGTGAGCCATTATGCCTAGCCTCAAAATAATTTTAAAAATCAGCGTCAGCCAGACACAGTGGCTCATGCCTGTAATCCCAACATTTTGGTAGGCCAAGACAGGTGGCTCACTTGAGCCCAGGAGTTTAAGACTAATCTAGGCAACATAGTGAGACCATGTCGCTAAAAAATAAATAAACAAATAAAATAAATAACATCAAATATCTTATCTGACCACAATGGAATAAAATGAAAAATCAATAACAATAATAGGAACATTTTTGAAACCATAAAAATACATGGAAATTAAACAACATACTCCTGAATATCTAATGGGTGAAGAAATAATAAGATAATACATAAATTTCTCAAAAAAATGAAAATAGAAACACAACATACCAAAACCTATGGAACACAGCCAAAGCAGTATTGAGACAAGATTATAGCAATAAAAACCTACATCAAAAATTGGAACTATTTCAAAAAACAACAACGTAACAATGCACTTCAAACAATGAGAAAAGCAAGTACAAACAAAACCAAAAACTAATAGAAGGAAATAAATGAAAATAAAAGGAAAAATAAACAAAAGAGAGACTAAGAAAGTTCAATGAAACAAAAACTTGGTTTTCTGAAAAGATATACAAAATGGACAAGCCATTAGCTAGAGTTAAAAAAGAAAAAGGCCCAAATAAATAAAATCAGAAATGAGAAGATGTTATAATTCATGCCACAGAAATACAAAATATCATTAGAAACTATTATGAATGCTTCAATAAATTAAAAAGCCTAGAAGAAATGGGTAAATTCCTGGACCATGCAACCTGCCAAGATTTAACCAAGAAGAGATATAAAACTTGAACAGATCAATAACAGGTAACAAGACTGAATTGGTGATTTAAAAAGTATCTCAACAAAGAAAAGTCTTCACTGCTTTACTACAAAATTCAAACAAAACTTTAAATAACTAATATGAATTATTTTCAAACTAATCCAAAAAAATTTAAGGTAGGGTAGTTCTTCTAAACTCATTCTACTAGGCCAGCATAACCCTAATACCAAAACCAGACAAGGATACAGCAAAAAAAGAAAATTACCTACCAATATCCAATAAATATAGATGTTAAAATCCTCGACAAAATATTAGCAAACCAAATCTAACAGCACATAAAAAAAAAAACATACACTATGATCAAGTGGGATTCATCCCAGAGATGCAAAAATGGTGCAAAAATTATTTATTCATTTCAGCGAATATATTATGGAAAAAGCATTTAATAAAATTCAACATCCTTTAATAATAAAAACTTTCATAAATTAGGTAGAAAGAAAGTACCTTAACACAATAAAGGCCATAAGTGACCGCTAATATCGTACTGAACAGGGAAAAGCAAAAAGTGTTTTCTCTAAGAACTGGAAAAAGACAAGGATGCCCACTTTCACCACTCTTATTTGACATAGCACTGGAAGTCCTAGCCAGAGCAATTAGGCAAGAGAAGAAAACAAAAGGCATCCAAATTGGAAAGAAGCAAGTAAAATTGTCCATTTGCAAATGAAGTGATCTTACATAAAGAAAAACCTAGGCTGGGCGCGGTGGCTCATGCCTGCAATCCCAACACTTTGGGAGGCCGAGGCGGGAGGATCACAAGGTCAGGAGATCGAGACTATCCTGGCTAACACGGTAAAACCCCGTCTCTACTAAAAATACAAAAAAAAAAAAATTAGCCGGGCGTGGTGGCGGGCACCTGTAGTCCCAGCTACTCGGGAGGCTGAGGCAGGAGAATGGCGCGAACCCAGGAGGCGGAGCTTGCAGTGAGCCGAGATTGTGCCACTGCACTCCAGCCTGGGCGACAGAGTGAGACTCCGTCTCAAAAAAAAAAAAAAAGAAAGAAAGAAAGAAAAAAAGAAAAATCTAAAGACTCCACTCCCCCCAAAAAATAAACAAAAATTAAAAAAAAACTCTTATAACTGATAAATTCAGTAAAGGTGCAGGATACAAAATCAACATACCAAAATCAGTAACATTTTTATATGCTAACAGCGATCAATCTAAAAAAGAAATCAAGAAAGGAATCTCATTTAGAATAGCTACAGAAGCAATAAAATACCTGGGAATAAGTGTAACCAAGGATGTAAAAGATCTCTACAAGGAAAACTACAACACACTGATGAAAGAAATAAAGAAGCCACAAATAAATGAAAAGACATCTCATATTAATGGATTTAAAGAATATTGTGAAAATGACCATGCTAACAAAAGCAATCTACATATCAATGCAACCCCTATCAAAATACCAATGACATTCTTCATAAAAATAGAAAACACCATCCTAAAATTTTGCAGGCAACTGCAAAAGACCTCAAATAGCCAACACAATCCCGAGCAAAAAGAACAAAGCTGGAGGCATCACACCACCAGACTTTAAAATTTACTACAAAGCTATAGTAACCAAAATAGCATTGTACTGGCATAAAAATAGTCAAATAGACCAGTGGAACATAATAGAGAACCCAGAAATTAATCCATGTATCTACAACAACTGATTTTTGACTAAGGTACCAAGTACATTGATTGCGGAAGGGAAAATCTTTTCAATAAATGGTGCTCAGAAAACTGGATACCCATATGCTGAAGAAGGAAATTAGACTCCCACCTCTCACCCTATTAAAAAAAATTTCAAAATGGGTTAAAGACCTAAATGTAAGACACAAAACGATAAAGCTGCTAGAAGAAAATATAGGGGAAACACTTCAGGATGTTGGTTTGGGCAAAGATTTTATGAATAAGACTTCAACAGCACAGGCAACAAATGAAAAAACTATTGAACTAAAAGCTTTTGCACAGCAAAAGAAACAACGGAAAGAGTGAAAAGACAATCTAAAGAATGGGAGAAAATAGTTGCAACTATTCATCCAACAGTGGTTTAATATCCAGAATATACAAAAACTCAAACATTTCAATGGCAAAAGTACAAATAATCAGATGAAAAAATGAGCAATGATCTGAACAGATATTTCTCAAAAGAAGACATACAATAGCCAACAAATATATGAAACACTGCTCAACATTATTAATTATCAGGGAAATGCCTATCAAAATCACAATAAGATATCATTTTACCCCAGTTGGGATGGTTATTACTAAAAAGACAAAAAAAATGCTGGCAATGATGAAGAGAAAAAGGAACTCTTATATACTGTTAGTGGGAATGTAAACTAGTACAGCCACTATGGAGAACAGCATGGAGGTTCTTCATAAAACTATAAATAGAACTATCCTATAATTCAGCAATCCTATTACTGGGCATTTATGCAAAGCAAAGGAAATCAGTATGTTTTGCAGCACTGTTCACAATAGCCAATATATAGAATCAACCCCAGTGCCCAACAACGGATGAATAGATAAAGAAGATGCAGTATATAAACACAATTTAATATTATTCAGCCATAAAAAAGAATGAAATCCTGTCATTTGCAGCAACATAGATAGAACTGGAGGACATTATGTTAAGTGAAATAAGCCAGGAACAGAAAGTTAAACATTTCATGTTCTCATTCA
Source organism: Pan paniscus (assembly GCF_029289425.2). Classification (NCBI taxonomy): domain Eukaryota; kingdom Metazoa; phylum Chordata; class Mammalia; order Primates; family Hominidae; genus Pan; species Pan paniscus. The sequence continues at coordinate 73,147,703 of NC_073249.2, forward strand.
TATGCAGAAGCTTAAAAAGTTGATCTCTTAGAAGTAAAAGGTAGGACAGAGGTTTTAGAGACTTGGAAGGGTAGCAGGAAGAGGGAGATAGGGATAAATTTGCTAAAGGATACAGAATTACAGCTAGGTAGGAGGAATAAGTTCTAGTGCTCTATAGAACTGTAGGATGACTATGGTTAAAATAATATATGATATATTTTTTAATAGCTAGAAGAGAAGATATTGAATTTTCCCAATACAAAAAAAGATAAATGTTTCAGATGAAGGAAATGCTAATTACTCAGATTTGATCACTACATACTTCATAAATATATACAATTATTACATATCGATTTAAAAGCTAAACGAAAAATTGCAAATGTCTGCTGCTCTAAATGCTGCACACGTGCCACTCTATTAACCTCTACCATAAATGTATAAGCTGAGTGTATCAGACCAAAAAACTGAGAATCAGAGAAGTTGAGCAAGTCATCCACCATCTCACAGTTAGCAAATGCCAGTAAGGTATCAAAACCAAGTCTATTTGACAAAAAGTCCATGCTCTTTCTACTACACTAAAACATTTTAAATACTAAATAATTAGTTCTTAATTGTTATTTTGGGGCAAGAAGAGTGACATGGGCTGGTGAGTGTGACATTAACAAATTTGCAGACCACTACTTGCAGATGACTGGGATCTGACTCAAAAAAATGTATAGACTGACATCCACACCAGGAAATAGTTTGGAGGAAAGAACAGAGTGGCTGGCCCAGCTGTTTATGTCTCCCTGTTGGCCATTACTAAATTGACAGGCTGCCTTGCCGAACATTTGGTAAAATTTCTGGGTGGCCCTGTAGGCTTTTGACATGTAACATTTAGTAATCACTTCTAGAGGACCCCAAGATAAGGAGGGGCTAATGGGAAGAGCATACAACAGAAAACTCACTTCCAAACAAGCGGCTTCAATCCCCACTTCCTCCTTTTTCCTGTTCCCCATTTGGTATGTACCTGGCACAGTAGAAATCTGTATTTGACGGGAATGTAACAAAAAGAAAAGTGAGATAGCCCAGCTAGGAACTGCTTCTGCCTCTCAAATGCTCTGATTGCTCACCCTTTCTTTACTAGAAAGCTCCCCTCTCCCCTACTGGAACCTTCTGTCTGTGGGTTTTGACAGAATGGAGTCACCTGACCACAAGACCAGATAGAGTGGGTTATGCTTCAACAGTGCCCCCACCACCCTAATGAGGGGGAAAAGTATAATCCACCCTGGGAATTATAACAGTTAATTAAAAAGTGAGAAAAATATCTTCTAAGAACTGTCAGAAATCCACCTGTCCTTGGTGTTCTTATTTTATGGTAGCGACAAAAGGGGAAAGGCGCCATCTCATACCCTTTTCTTCCTCAAAGCCAGGTATTTCAGGAACATTGTGCCAACTTATTTCAGAGTGTTTACATAAATGGAAAAGCAAAAAGTGCCCCTTTCTGAGAGGTTATATAGGCCTGATATATGTTATCAATACGTATCTCTCTCTGTCTGAAATGCCTCCCTTCTATGGATATGCCCTTCAAAACTTACCTTAAGTTTCATCCTGTCTATGAAGTCTTCCTTGACTACCTTAGTAAAAGTGATCTTGTTGCAGGTTGCTGAGCCTTGTTGAACTGCTGCTATTTGTGAAGAAATCTGAGAGTCCCTTGATGACAAGAGCCTATCTTAGACATCTATGAATTTACCACAGGAACAAGAAAGGATGGGTTGTATTTCCTTGTTCCCACTCTGCTCCTGAAGTCAAATGGAGTCATGAGAGTCTTGACTCAGAAAAGGAGCATTTCCCTCCAGTCTTGGGGAACCCTAGTAACCTTGCAAGTGCATCTGACCTAGAAGAATGATCCAAGGGGACCGAGCACGCCCCTTGCTCCGCAACTACATGTGGTTGATTTTCCCCATAACGTTAGATGAGCTTTTTCACAGCCATCACATACTAAGATGCTTTCTTCTAGATCCTACACAGTTAGATTACAGCATATGTGATAAATCTTATTGACAGCTTTTCTTGGACAAAGGCTCATTCTGGAGGGAACATTTATCCATGGCAGAGTCTCACAGAGGAGATCATTTAACAACAAGCCAAGGTGGCAGAAGATGAAGATAAGGTCCAGGCAGAAATGCTGCTCTTGGCACAGACACATCCATGGAGTCTCACTTCCAGGAAACCCCCATGGCAGAGTTCTGCTCTATACCTCTGGGAGGATTAAAGTTAGGAGTGAGAGTCCTGCTTCTCCAAGAAGCCCCATCAGCTTCCAGGAAGGTGAAGCTCTATTCAAAAAAACAGAGGAGTCATGCAGTGTCATCAACTCTGGTAACTAAAAAAACATGCTGTGTGGTGCAAGTTTGTTTTTAGGAGGAAAATGAGCAAAAACAGGGCCAGGTTAGGTCATGACCATAAATCAACAAGCTACGAGGCAAGGTCCCTCTCAGGATGTTATGCCTGTAGCCGTCCCACACATGTACGTGCAGCCTTCTGCAGAACTACTTATCCAACACCCCGACCCCCCAGAGAGAGCAAGAGGGGAATAAAAAAACCAAGGAGGAGAAGGAAAAGAAACCATCCATCAAAGATCAAGCAAACCTGGCAGAGAGCAGGACTGTGTGAGCAGGAAGAGTGGGAGAAAGTGAAAAAAGAAGCTTGGGGAGGTGTTTTTCAGCTGTTCTAGATAACTTTCCTCTAAGACAGGATTAGGCTTAGCTTTTTGTCTGTGACTCCAAGCTTTTACAAATAAGAGCACAGAGACGGAAAAACCTCCTGGGGACTGTTTCACTAGCACCTTTCCAGTAAATTTTTCACCTTCTCATTACAGTCTATTTTTATTATAGTCATGCTTTCATGTGCAAGGATAATAGAAAACAGGAGAGGAGATTCCCCTGGCTTTCCTTAGGCCACCCGTGTGCAGGGTGGAAGTCAATGAAGCAGATTTGCAGGGAGAGCATGGGGCTTGCTCTTGTGATTGCCTGAGAGAACAGGAAAACATAGAATGGTGAGATGGGGGATAAGATTCTAAAGGAGTTGAAGAGGTGGCCTGCACATGATGCCCACAGAAGGTAGTTGGCGTGGTTCCTGGCACAGTATCAATAAATATTAGCTACTCTTACAGTTATTATTATTAGTCATTAGGAATGGGGGAAGTGCAGGGAGCTAAATCAGAAGCACCAACATTTTCTACACTATCTAAAATCAGCCCCACCTATCTGGAAGTCAAGCTGAAATTGCACACAGACCTCCTGAAAGACAAGTCTGGAGCTTCTCAGATTTTACTGTGGATACAAACAACCCGGGGAACTGAATAAATGCAGATTCTGATTTAGCAACATTTTCTACACTATCTAAAATCAGCAGCACCTGTCGGAAGTCAAGCTGAAATTGCACACAGACCTCCGGAAAGACGAGTCTGGAGCTTCTCAGATTTTACTGTGGATATGAACAACCCAGGGATCTGAATAAATGCAGATTCTGATTTAGCAAGTCTCAAATGGCACCTGAAATTCTGCATTCTAATAGACTATCAGGAGAAACTGATGCTGCTGAATCTCAAACCATACACTGAGGAGCAGGACTCCAAATCAGGGCAGACCACAATCTGTTTCCTGAGGATGGGCCTTTGTTAGCAGTGAGTAATGGACAGAGACTTATCTAGTGGCTCAATACAATCAACATACTCAGGTTAGTCTCCACTCCTACCTTCACCTCACTTATGACAGACACACACAAACACACACACACACACACCCCATTGACGTGTTTCCCTAGTGACCATTTGGGACACTTCTCTCTACTTACATATCACCTGCACAGTAACATTGGGTGACAGCAATAGAAAAAAAAGTAAAGGGTGGAAAGACACTGATGGGGTAACTCAAAAAAGAAATACAAATTTTCAGTCTTTAGTCTCAAGAAAATGCAAATGAAGTCAAGATTAAAACTCTTGTCCTTTAAGTTGGCAAAGAGGAAGAACAATAACAGTCTCTAGATTTGGCAACACTGTGGGGAAAAGGGCACACTCATGCACTGCTGGAGTGAGAGAAAGGTAGTAAACCATTCCAGAAAACCATTTAGCAACCATTTGCCAAAAACAGCCTCATGCTCCAGCCCTGTAATTTCACTTCTAGGAATCATTGTTAAGGAAACAATCCAAGAGCTAAGGATGAATATGGATGTTCATAACAGCATTATTTATAATAGAGAAAGAGTACAGTCCATCTGAACAATGGAATACTACCCTACCATTAAAAAATCACACTTGAGAAGAATATTTAGGAACACAGGAAAATATTCACAGCCTACTTATTAGAAAACAAAGTAAGTTCTGGGACAATATGTATGCTCTGACCCAAATGGTATAAAATAATAAATAGGTGTTAATTTCCTAAGTACAGATTTACAGGAAAAGTATTTTTTAAACTTCTACAATAAACCACTTATCTGAGTCTGCTCATCTCTAGAATAAAACTAATGATATATCTACCTCATTTGAAGATTAAATACATTAATACACATAAAGCCTAACTACAGTAACTCAAAAATGTTAGCTGTTATTAATTATGGGCATTTTTGCCTGGTTTGCTGCCATATCTCCAGTGCCTGGAACAGAACCTAGCACATATTGCATATTTAATAAATACTTGTTGAATATACAAATTCATGAGTGAATCACACACTGCATGCAGGGCACTGGCATGAAAACCAGATATGTTCATTGGAGTAGATCATAAAGGACATTGAATAAGAGTGAACCAGATTTGACTTTACACTCTGGGTGACAAATCAGGAGCCACTGAAGGATTTCAGAGGTAAGACATGGCAGATGGTGATCTAATCAGATTTATTTGTTAAAAATTATAATGATTATATTAAAAAATTATAATAATAATGACAATGTGAGGACAAACATAGATAAATATTTGCCCACTGACCATTTCCATTTCTGCATGGGCTTGGGGTTAATTAAAGGAATTTTGCACACTGTGGAAAGTCAAGAAAGCAAAGGGCTTGGGTCACTGTGAAGCCCACAGCTGCAAAGAACCAGGTCCAGCATGCCATTGACCTCAGATAAATCTGGAGCAGCAGGGGTCTCCTTCCTAAGGAAGCTTCCTTGGCCATCAAGCAAGAATAAACATGGCTTTAGGCACTCAACACCTACTGCCTGGGTGTCACACACTGCTTAACAACCAGGATATGTTCTGAAGAATGTGTCATTAGGCAATTTTGTCATTGTGTGAACATCATAGAGTGCACTTACACAAACCTAGAACATACCGAGGCTATATGGTACAGCCTATTGCCTCTAGGCTACAAACCTGTAAAGCATGTGACTGTACTGGATACTGTAGGCAACTGTAAAACAAATGGTATTTGTGTATCTAAACATACCTAAACATAGAAAAGGTACAGTAAAAATATGGTATTATAATCTTATGTGGCCACTATCGTACACATGGTGTCTTGTTAACCAACACATCATTATGCAAAGCATCCCTGTATTTTCTTGCAGAAAAAGTAACCCACAGGGATCAGTAAAAGCTACCTAGGTAGTCAACCTGGAGTTATCATGTGCCTTCCAGAGAGTAGCCAATAGCTTCAGAAGCCTCATGAGAATCTCCCAGGACAAGTCTGCCCCATTCTCAACTTCCCAAACTCTCTAAGCCTTGATCTAGACCCACAAATAGCCAAAGGGAGCTGCCCAGCAGTCAATTGAAAAATTTTTTTTAAATGGTAAACAATATCCTAGGTAAAAAATCAAATGGTGGGGCTAGAGCCACCAGCTAGATCAACTAGCTCAATTACTAGATAAACCAAACTTAATAGCTGTACAGTCTCCAGCAACATAGAGAAATCCTCAATACCTCATTTTCCCCATCCAGTAAATGGAGATAATAATAGTATTAATTTATACGGTCCTGGAGAAGACAAAATTAATTCGTACATGTAAAACAGTACTTATTATGCTCAGCACATAATAAATATTCCATATTATTATTCCTGGCTAATATTATTATCATTTTAACATATATAGGCCTGTATCTTCAACTGTATTATAAGTTGACAGCTGGCAAATCCTGCCTTGTACTTCTCCACATTCATTTGTATCAAGGCCAACATCTTGCCTATGGTAAAAATAAGTAATTCACTAATGGATTGAATCAACAAGAGATAGTTAGCAGAGATGTCAATGGTATCCTCTCAAACAATGATGCGTCACATGACACTCTAAAAATTCCACTTCCCCTAATTAAAAAAAATCCATTTATTACCCTTTCCCACCCAACACACACACACATACATACACCAGTCACTCTCCACAACAAGAACAGTTACTGACTTGACCTAGCACAGCTCTGCCCACAGTGCCCCCCTCTGAAAGCATGCCAGCTTTTCATCTGCTTTGATATTACCTACTAGGGATCAGGAAGAATCAAGAGTCATAACCAGACTTGTCACTCCCGACTCATCTTGGACAATTTTCTCTAGAGTCATTACTTTGCTCCAATACCATCCATTATCTCAGTACATTTCAGCGACTTTAAATTATTTTTCCTGCAACTAAATTATTTAGTTGAAAAAGTAATATATTTTCTATGTCTTGTCATTACCCCCAAAACAGAGAGAGAGACAGAGAGAGAGAAAGAGAAACCTCCTGAGTAATTTTAAACACGTGATTTTTTTGGAGTGTCATTTCGATCATTTTTAATAACCTTCAAGGACAACCAGTGTGAAATTTCCTGAGCATTCTATATTCTCTGCTGGTCCTGTGACTATGGAATTCCATAAATGGCACATCAATGTCCAATGGCTAACCGGCTGCAGTTTCCATAATGGGCATCTAGAATGTGAGATGTCAGAGGCTGTTCCTCAACAGAAGTGGAGAGCTACCTGTAGGCTTCTCTTTCTATCAAGATGATCTTCCACCTAAACAAAAATAGGAATTCATGTGCTTGGAATTCCAGTAGCACAACAGGATCTACATCCCCAAATGCAGAGGATAGCTCATGCAAAAGCCAAGAAGTCATACACCTTAGGGGGTGTGAAGTGGGCCACATTCCTTAACCTTGATAAGACAGCTTAGTGCCCAGCACCTGTCGTCCTGGAAGAGACACAGAGACCCGGTGGCACCCACAACAGGATGCCTCAGCACTTCTCCACCCTCACCCCATCTCTCTCAAGGTTCTTTGGCAGCACCACACCAATTTCCCGGATGTTTCTTTTCTCAGTCAAATAAATAACTTTGAGATCCCTCTCAGAAATTTTCTTTGGGGTTCCTGTTACCAGGTACAGTTTATAGAATTAATACTACCCTTAGAAAGTATTTAAATAGTGTTAAATATATTCTCAGTGATCCAGGGACATTATAGGAGACACTATTTAAAGCAAGCATGAAGAAAATCCTATTGCAATGAACATGACCTCTCAGTTTATCCATCAGCTAAAGTTAGACGTTCACGTCAGGTTTCCTTAAAGTGAAACATTGTATGACTTTCACAGCATTAGTATTTGTCCAGTGTTTCTTATATTGCTACAATGTACACATCCTACTCATATTCACTTAATAATACCTGAATGTTTTTTGTTTTTTGTTTTTGTCTCTACCATGTGGTCACAAATAACCCAAGGAGACTCTGACTGCTTTCTAAGAATCAACTTGTTGGTGATGTCAGGCAACCCAGGGACCACACAAAACCAAACACTATGCCAATCAGAACCTAAAGGCTCAGAGTCTCTTTTTTCCCTCACTGGTTTGAGAGTCTGAGAGGAAACTAGAGGAAACAGTCTGTGTGTTCTCAAATTGAACCCAGGTGAGTCTTCAGAGCCCAGTGTTCAAAGAGGATGTGTAAAGCTGACCTCTGGGTCAACCTCTGCTGTGCAATAGCTTTGGCTGCTTGGCCCCTGAGTGAGAAAGAGAAAGGTCAAGGAAACTAAGTGATCTAAGGAATTGACACGGGTTAAGTAAGGACTAAAGCCATACATTTTCTTATTGAAACTCCTTCTAAAATGTTTTCTTCTGCTTTCCAGTAAGAGGCTTAAATTAATCAGAGGCATCCTGGAAGAGTGGAAATAACACCAAATTAGGAGCCAAGTACTTGGATTGGGGTCTCAGTCTGCCCCTGTGTAATGTCAGGAAAGTAACTTTCCCTCTCTGGGTCTCACTGCCCCATCTGTGAAGCGGAGATGGGCTGGGTTGTCACCTGGCCTGTGATGCTCTGACGGTCCGTGCCCGGAATCTTCATCTCGAGGTTTATCTCGAAGGGCTTTAAGATCATCAGCCTTCTAACCACTTCTCACTATCCCATACCCTGAGTATGTGGCCAGAGAAGGTAAAAAGGATTGGGCTGAACCCATAAGTTAATGGGCAGGTTTTGTTTCTACTGGATTCTTCTTTTGAATTTATCTTGTAATCACATATCTCTATCTCCTAAGAAGCAGAATAACTAAAATATTACAGTTAGTTGAGAATAGTGGTTATGTGGAATCTGTGGAATCAAAATCTCACTAGAAATAGTTTCATGCTAAGTTATATCACATTGATATACATGCAACAAGCATTCAGGAGGAGAGTTTGCATGGACTAGAATGGGTAAAGAAGGCCTTGGGACTGAGGAACATGAGCCAGACCTGGCCAGTTTGGATGGCAGCATCTTTGGAGCAAGTCCTGGTTCCCTTCTGTGACATGACATCTTCACAGAAGGGTGAAATAGCAACAGGCATTAACCAAGCCCTTATGTTCCAGGCATGGCTCTCAACACATAGTTTGTATTAATTTATTTAACCACAACAATTCTGAGACAGAAATTACCATTGCCCCCATTTTACAGATGAGGGACTTCAATTTGCCAAGTTCCCACAGCTAGTAAAGGGCTTGAATCCAGACCTTCAGACTCCAGATTCTGCATTCCTAACTAATACAGTGAGGGAAAGAACTTAAATGGATGAGGAGGTGGAGGTAGGACAATTAAGGTGAGGGGATGGATGGCTTGCACAAACTTAAGGAGCAGGTAATGGTGGGTCACGTGGAGAGAAGAGAAAGGAACATGGTTCATTCTGGAGAGTCAGGAGAGATCAAGTTCTGTGTGTATGAGGAGGCAGATTGTCCTCCATGTGTCCATTCAATGCCATTGCCCATACTGCTGCAGGCCCTGCCCTGGGTGTTGGAGGGGCACACAGATGATGGAGATCCATAGAAGCCCCCAGAAGCCTACAGGCAATCTGAAGGCTTCCACTGCTAAGCAGCTTGGACTTTCAGGAAGGGAGAACAGTGTGGAAGAGAGGACAGTAGCAGTGTAGGGAGGCAGGGTCAGGAGAGGAGATGTTCACAGAAGGGCGGGGAATGGCAAAACGAACAGCTGCCTTCCTCAAATGTGCTTGGCTTTTGGCAGCACACCACAGTAGAGGACATAGCTGCTAAGTTCCCAGAAATGCTGTAAGCAGAGAGCCAGAGGGGCTGGGACCACCTCCTTCTGCCCCCTCCTCTGCCATGGCACCTGGCTGTCACCTGCCTGACCTCAGCCAGGGACCAGCCATGGCAGAGGAGGGGGCACAAGGAGGTGGTCCAAAGGCCCAGCAAGGCTGCCACACCCAGGAGGGAGCATTGCCCAAGTTCCCTTTTATCTTCAGGATCCATGCCATGGGTTGTATTATAAGGATTATAAGAATATTCTATTGTGCAATTATTTCAAGTTATTAATGTGCCTTGAAACAAACAATGTCTAAAATAGAGCTCTGCTGTGGTTAGTGTTTACTATTATTCTGCATGAAGTTGGAGTTAATTTCAAAAATAGTAATTGAATACCTACTTTGTGCTCAAGAAGCATCAGCTGAATAAATGAATTAGTGAGTGAGAATATGGCTAATAAATAAACTCAGCTAGGAACTGTCTATAAACACATTTGATGTTAAAAGAATTTCACCCCCCCAAAAGAGAGTTTTTAAAACTCCAGATTTTCAAAGGGCCGGAGAAGGTGCAAACGCTGGAGAGACTTGGAACTGAAGCAGAGTTTCCTGGCCCCCAGTGGCTTCTTCTTCAGGTAGCAAGATCTACCTTTCTCTAGGTATATACACTCCTCTTCCTCCCGCCCACGGGAATAATGTGCACAAAACGAAATTCTATGAGAATGAGAAAAAGCCAACCTAGAAGAAGCAAATAAATAGAAAAGATAATTTCTGAAAGTTTAGAAATAAACATAGTTAAACCAAGTTGTAAATTATATCCAGTTTTTCTAGGAGACAAATTCCTAGTCTACATTTGTCAGGTATACCTAGATTTGTGGGGATGAGGAAGGGGGAGTTGAGGTAGAAGGTAAGGATAACTCCTCCTTCTAGATACTACTGAGGGGAATTTAAACTTCCTAGTCATCTTCAACATCAATAGAACTTAAAGATTACCAGGTTTTCATGTGCCTACTTCCAAATAGAATTAGTTCATCCTTCATCTTCTTATCAAATACATATTGAATTAGTTATTTGTTATTAACTGACAAAGCACTAGGTGCTAGGAAGGCAGCAAGGAACAGATGCAGCCTCTGACCCCAGACAGCTTACAGCCCAGTGGGAGCTAGCCTAGAATAGAAATGACTGGGCAGTGGAACCATGTCTGCTTATTTAACATCAAACACCCAGTCCAGTGCCTGGCAGACAGTAGGAGCTCAATGAGCTTGTGTTCAATTAATGAGAAGTAAAATGGAAATTACGGTAGGTTTCTCTTAGTGTCTTGATAAGGCACAGTACAAGGTATCAGGAAAACATAAGCAAATCTAAATCAGTCTTTAGAGAGGCCAAGGAAGAGTTCCTGAAAGAGATGTCATATTCACTAAAAATCTAGGGGGTTAAATAAGAACAATTCAGGTGCATGTGGTTTTGGGGAGTGGCTTCATATTAGGAGAAAAATTACAAAGGATAGACATCAGGGGCTAGAGGCCAGGGAGAGTGCTGTATCTGTGGCAGTGCTAATGGTTTGGTGTTGCTAGAAATTGGCCTGGAAGTATATGTGTGAGTGCATGTGAGCATGGTGTGAGAGCATGATTGTATCATATATGAAGGTGTGGGTGTGTCGGTGGGTGTGCATGTATATCTGTGCACATGTGTGCACGTGTGTACATATGGATGTGCAAGTTTGTGTGAGTGTGCTTGTATATATGTGCATGCATGTGTACACATGAGTATGCATGGGTATGTGTGTGTCTATTGTAGAGTCAGTGATGAGATTGAAAAGGTAAGTAGGGTCTCATATGACACCTTAAGGAAGCTGAACTTTATCCTGAGGGTGCAGCAGAGTCTTCTGATGGTTGTAGGCAGGAAAGTGACTTGAGCTGCTTTGTATTTGAAAATGCTCCTCTTGGTTGCAATCAAACAGCTGAAGAATAAATTGATCTCTCGGGTTAGAGACAGTCAGAATTATTGTGACCAAAACTTAGCTTTAGTTTGGTTATTGGGATGAACACAACAGGGCCAAAAGAAACTGAAGAGGCCAACCAGACAGGATTTGGTGATTGATTACTGGCATTACATGTCATGTGGAGAGTGAGGGGCAGTGATGTGAGACAGGAACTCCTAGAGTTCTTGGCCCTTTGCTGAGATACAGAAAACAGGACAAGCAATGGATGTGAGATGGATAAAGGGTTCAGTTGAGGAAGGTTGGGGCTCTTCACTCCTCACTGCTCCTGAGATAAAAGATAATGACAACATAGCACAGTGGAAAAGAACTCTCAGGACAAATATCCAGGTTCACATCTTGGCTCTGCCTGCACCAGCTGTGTGACCTTGGACAGTATCCTATTTCTCTCTGTGCTCTGGTTTCTCCATCTTCTTCCTTCAGTTGTCCTTGGGAGCATGTGAGTTAATATTTGTAAACAGACCACAGTAGTGCTTGGCACAGAGTAAGTGCTACAGAACCACTTGTCAAAGGAAAATTTATGCAATAGATTTTTTTAGAGTGATTGAGCGTGCATTTGCATGCTTTATATTTCTGTTACTTTATCTACCATCATTTTCCTGTGTTTATGCTGTCTCCTACTTTAGATGACCAGTTCTTTAATACAAGACCTTGAGTCTTGCATCTTTCTGAATTTAAAATGAAATCTCTCTGAACCCATATCTACTTCTGACATCTCCTCTGCCCCTTCCATCACAGCCAAGTTTTTGCATAGAGTGCAATCCTTGTCTTCACTCCTTTACCTCTCATTCATATCTCTACTTAATGTGATGTGGATGCACCCACAACTGAGGTGTGAAACTGCTCTCCCTAAAGTCGTCCATGATTCCCTGACTGCTAAATCCAATGCACCTACTTTAGGCCTGATATCTTATTTGGTGCTCCTGTGCCATTTGACACTTTGAAAACTATCATTTTCTCTTTGCCCTAATTCTGCTACTCCCCAGTACTCGTTCTGTTTCTCTGGTTACCAGCTCTCCTTTCCTAGCCTCAAGAAATCCTTTTGGTTTATCCAGGCAGGACCAGTCACTCTCTGTAGCCAGGCTGTAATAATCTGTTTACATATACACATATAATTTGTTATTAAAACAAATTTAATAATCCATTTACAGTTTACAGGCCTAAATTCTGAGCACCTTCCAGGCATAACTCCTGCCTTAGTAGTTCTTGATTCCCCAACATGTGGTTAAAGGCTTGATATTTCACTTAATAGAAGCTCAATAAATATTGAATGAACAAATAAAACTGAACTACTTTTATAACCTTCCCAGAATGTAGAGCAATTATTTGTAGGAAAGTTAGCAAATGCTGAGTCACCACTTGAATGATGACTCACTAACGGATTAACTTATAGGCTCTGCAACGTTCCTTCTGATCAGGTAACTGGATTTCTAATGCAGAAATGAGCCATACTTGCTCGTCTTGATAGCCCAACCAGTTGCCATGGCAATACTTCAAATGTTCTGAGACTTTGGATTCCAGTTTCCACATTTTACATTTGGGCAGAACCACTTTTCTTCACCACTCAATTCTGACTCATAAAGAGAACTAGGATGTTTTTGTTTGCCCACTGAGTTTTCTTTACTGGATGTTCTCTTTAAAAAATCCAAAAAGGAAGGTTGTTTTGAGACAGGTAGTAAACACGGGAAAGAAACGGTGCTGTTATTTTTTGGATACAAACTTAGCATAGAAATATGCTTTCTGGAAGGTGCTAGGGCCAGGGGGTGTATGATGTGAGCTGAAACAAATCTGATGAGCCCCCAGAATAATGTTAATTCCATGTACTCAAGAGCGAAAGTATGGAATCTGTGTCCTTGTTTATGACATCAGGAACTGAAGCTAATGGATGTGCAGGGTATACAGGCTCAGGAGCCAAACTAAGGTGTTGCCTTTCTGTTAGTAAACACCAAATAAAGTGTTTATTTGGCCTCCTCAAGGCACAGATTGGAACAGGAAAGAGGAGTCAGACCTCCTGGCACACACATTCTGAGTGAATCACATGGTCAGCCCAAAGAAACAAGAAAGAAGTGCAAAAAGGAGGAGGCAGGAGGTGAGGAAGGACAAATTATTGCTGGTGACAAGAGAATAGTTGGATGTATGTGGGCTGCCAAAAGTGATTCCTACTTTCCAGCCCTGCCTCTGTCACTCCTGAATATTTCCAACCTGACAATCTTTGCTCCACCCCAGAACTACACCAGAGTCTCCATGGGTTTCCATCTCATTCCTGTGGTCTGAGAAAGAACACACAGCTCCCAGAGGATGGGGAGGTGAGCAGCTAATGGTGCCACCTGGGTCAGTCAAAGCCTCATCCACTGCATTGTCTCCCTGAGATGCAAAGGACCAGGAAGAGAATCTTTTACAGTAAATGAAAATTGGGGAATGAGGAGAGGAAAGGCAGTAACAGGTGCCAGGCACTGAAGCTGGAGTGTGGTGAATAGGATAATCACAGGCCATTCTTACAGAAAACCCCTCTACGCCACTGCCTGGAAGTGATTCTCCTTCCCCCACCTGCACCCCAAACGACTGGATGACCCCAAAGGCCCAGATCTAACCCTGTGAGTCAGACACCAAACCCTGAATGGTCTGCCAAAGAACCCAGCTGGGGCCAGACACAGAGCTGGAATCTAGGAGAAAGTTCACAGCTATGTGAGCTATGTGAGCTTCATCTTCCCTTCTCCCCTTGGTTTCTCTTCTCTTTTTCTTTCTGAAGGTGCTGCTGCATCAGAATCTGATGCACTGTGACTTCTAAGCACCTGAGTGTTTCCTGTATGCCTATCATTGAGGGTTCAGCCAGGTTGCAGGTAATAGCAAGTAATATGCTTCAGGCCAAAGGTGAAGGTTCAGGGAAGAAAAGGCCCATCTGAGGATACCTTCAAGAAGCCAGAAGAGGGAGCTTGGTGAGAGAACCCACTTCAACTAGGAAGGACTCCCTGCTATTTCAGAGGCGTCAGCATCAGAGCCCAGATGTCTCTCCTCATTGTGCAACAATGGCACATTTCTCCAAGACCACTGAAGTATTCTCAGATGCTAGCAGTGGCCAAACCATACTCACCAGTGATGTCACAGAAGCCCATTTTATTTTATTGAGACAGGTTCTCATTCTGTCCCCCAGGCTGGAGTGCAGCGGCACAGTCATGGCTCACTGCAGACTCGACCTCACCAGGCTCAGGTGATCCCCCCACCTCAGCCTCCTGAGTAGCTGGGACCGCAGGTGCATGCCATTACACCTGGCTAATTTTTGTATGTTTTGTAGAGATGGGGTTTCGTCATATTTCCCAGGCTGGTCTTGAACTCCTGGCCTTAAGCGATCTGCCTGCCTCAGCCTCCCAAAGTGCTAGATTTACAGGCATGAGCCACTGTGCCCAGCCCCCATTTCATTTTAGAGGGTCAGAGGCATAAAACCAAACCTCCATGCATTCATGAGGATTACTAAATTGTGCAGCCACTTTGGTAGTCTGGTAGAGCCTCAAAATGTTAAATATATAGCAACCATATGACCCAGAAATTCCACTCCTAGGTATCTAATCAAAAGAAATAGAAAAATATCCACTTGTGCACAATGTTCATAACAGCCAAAAAGTGGAAACAACCAAAATATCCAGTAATTGAAGACTGGATACACAAAATGTAGTATATGCATGGGATATTACTTAACAATAAAAAGGAATGAAGTGCCAATACATGCTGCAACATGGATAAGCCTCAAGTGAAAGAAGCCAGCCACAAAAGATCATACATTGTATGATACATTCCATTTTTATGAAATAACACAGAATAGGCAAATCTATAGAGATAGAGAGTAGGTTGCTGATGGCTATGGCTATGGTGGATTTGGAAAGGAGGGGAGGGAAGTGGGTAGGGCTAATGGGTACAGCATTTCTTTTGGGTGCCACTAAAATATTCTAAAATTAGATTGAGATAATTGATTGAGATAATTGAGATAATAGGTTGAGATAAGTCTGTAAGAATACTAAAGACATTATTTGTACACTTTAAACATGTGAACTTTAAGATAAGTTACATCTCAGTATGCTTTTTTCTAAAAAAAAAAGAAAAAAAAGAAAAGAAAAGGAAAGAAATAAATATAAACTCATATAAATAAATAAATAAATATAAGCTCATACCAAGAAACTAGCATGACTTGTTTCCTGCAAGAAATATCTGGGAAGTTCTGTTTATACTTGAACAAAAGGTATGTCCCACCACTGATAGTGCCACAGTCTCTCTGTTGGAGTTATTTTGCATAGCGTGAAACTAGAAAGCAAAGCACAAAAGGACGGTGGAAAAAGCAGTTGGCAAACTACTGTTCATGAGAAAAATCTAGTCTGCCACCTCTTTTTGTGAATAAAGTTTTATTGGAACACAGGCATAGAAATGTGTTTACATATCATCTACGACTGCTTGCACATTCTAACAACAGAGTTGAATTTTTTGCAACAGAGACTGCATGGCCCAAGAAGCCTAAACTATTTACTATCTGTCCTTTTACAGAAAAAGTCTGCTGTCTTCTGCCCTGGGCTCAAGAGCTTGGACTCAAGAGTCTAGAGTCTTGCAACTTGAATTATGGTCCACATACTAGCAACAGCAACAGCACCTGAAGCCTGTTAGAAATGCAGAATCTCAGGCTGCCCCAGACCTATTGAACCCAAATCTGCATTTGCGTAAGGTAGTTGTGTTAGTACAAGAAGTAGATGCCAATACAGGATTAAATATGTAGGATTTTACTGGGGGAGACAATTCCGAGGAAATATAAACAGATCCTGAAAAGGCTGGGAGAGACATCAGTCATTGCTGCAAGTCTGACTCTGAAGGAAAAAAAAGAGGGAAGGAAGGTGGGATGGAAGTGTTGTTGACTACAGTGCAGTCTAAGGAATTTCCTGCAAGGCCTTTTTGAGTCCTCCAGCCAAAGTCAATGACTGTCTCTCAGGAACTGGTCTGCCTTTAACCATGCCACCCCAGGGATCTGTGGCCTCAGTGAAAATGCAGCGATGTGTTTCAGAGCACAGCGCCTGGGGTCCTTGGTCCATGAAACTGCCTGCACTGTGCAAGACGTACTTACATTGCACCTGCTGCCAGGTGTATTGCCATGGCAGACATCTTAAGAATAGTCTCAGCTGATCTCTATTCACACTGAAGTTTGAGAAGAAATGCTCTAAAGTATGAGTTAGCAAACTTTCTACAAAGGGCCAGACAGTAAATATTTTGGGCTTTGTGGGTCAGAAGGCCTCTTTTGCAACTACTTACCTCCACCAGTTAGCAGGGAAGCCACCACAGAGAACACATAACCAAATGGGTGTGGATGTGTGCCAATAAAACTTTATTTACAAAAACAAGCTTCAGCTTTAGACCTGATGTGACCCATAGGCCATAATGTGCCAACCCCTGCTCTAGAGTTCTGGGGTTTAAACTTCCTTAAAGTAATTAAGCCCCTCCTTCACATGAAACAGGTAAGGGAGGGGATGCTCCTATTGAAGGTGGAAAGGGAGCCCTGTACTCAGTGATTTCCCCTCAGAAGCTCCTAAGACACCTCAGTAGGCAGCAAAAACAGAATCTGAAAGCCACTGCCCTGGATCCCACAAAGAGACTCCAGTTTCAGAAAGTTCCCTCCACCCTTTTATTCATCCTTAATGGACAGTCAGCTGTCTAAATTTCTATTTTGTCTATTCTACAAACATAACTGAGAGTCTCTAATACTGTGCTAGATATTTTGGAATCACAAAAGTTAATCAGACATGCATTTGGCTCTGGAGGAATTACCAGTGGATAGAAATGAGACATGCACATAACAAATAAGGCAGGAAGCAATATGCACCCTAGGAAACCACACATGAAGGGCCCTGGAAGCAGAGACATAGAGAAAACTACTTTCCCATAGGGATGAGGGGCATGGCCACAGGCTTCGAGAAAAAGGGTCATAGTCACGGTCTGTTTCACTTCTTAAACCAGATATCATACAGCCCCTCCATGTTACTCTCTTCTTGAGGGCCATATAGCCACATGATAAAACCTTCTATACAAAGATGCTAATTTACAACCATCAGGGGCTATGCCCTGTTCACACAAGTCAACTCGTGCAACTCGTACTCATCACTGTGGGTAAATCCATCCCCAGAAACCAACAGCAAGCCCTCACATCCATGGGTCATCCATGCTTAGGGCAGGTGGCCATGACTTTGCTGCACATGTGGATCCTAACCAGGGAGCAGAGTTCTAATGTGGAGGGAACTGCACAGTTCCACAGGATTCTTGGAGGACAAACACTCTGACTTCAAACCTTGCTGTGATATAGGAAGAAGCAACTGAGGAGAGGGCCATGCAAACCTCATCTTCAGGAAGATTCTGGGAAAAGTATAAATTTGTCTCTTCACCTGTCATTGAGTCCTATTGGATAAAGGGAGAGATCCCACACATGGCCTGCCTTTTACATTCTCTTCACATCTACGTGAATCTGCCTTCTATGAAGCTCCATATTCTATGTGGATGACACCCTCCACCTTGAGTACAAACCTCCCTTATTGGGAGAAGGGGATGTTTCAGCATTCTGTGAAATCTCATTTCTTAGATGTCAAAAACAACAACAACAACAACAACACTTACCAATATAGGCCTTAAACAATAGGTTTTATACATAATGTCAGCAGACCCTGGCCATCAAGAAATCGTGAAGGGTCTTGATATGGTTTGACTCTGTCCCCACCCAAATCTCATCTCGAGTCGTAGCTCCCATAATTCCCACATGTTGCAGGAGGGACCTGGTGGGAGGTAATTGAATCATGGGGGTGGGTTTTTCTGTGCTGTTCGTGTGATAGTGAATAAGTCTCAGGAGATCTCATGGTTTTATAAATGGGAGTTCCCCTGCGCACGCTGTCTTGCCTGCCACCATGTGAGACATGACTTTCCTCCTCATTCACCTTCAGCCATTGTTGTGAGGCCTCCCCAGCCATGTGGAACTGTGAGTCCATTAAAGCTCTTTCCTTTATAAATTACCCAGTCTCAGGTATGTCTTTATCAGCAGCTTGAGAACAGACTAATACAGCTCTGAACGTTGTGTGAACTATGTGAACATGTTCATTTTTCTAGGGAGTGGACATAGCTTTCATCAGATTTTCAAAAGGTTTTATGGCCTCCAGAAAACTTTAGCACTGTTGTCCAATTTATTCAAAATAGTACTGCTCAGGCTAAAAAGAATGGATTTTTTTAAATAAAATAAATGAGCCCTTTGGGGCCTCTGATTCTACTGCATTTACAACACATTAGACTGTGTTGTAAAAAAAGTCTGTTTACCATCATTCTCATTTTACAATTTAGCAAACTGAATTCCTAAGAAATTAAAGTGAATATTCCACCTAAGGAAAAATGATAGGTTAGTGGGTTAGAACCAAAGACAAGCAGGTTAACGTGCTGCTCCCAGTAATGATTGCCTCCCACTGTTAGCTCCTGCCAGGCCATGAGTAAACACAGTGGCCAAGCCCTATGGTGGGCACTTTACATACATGACTTGTTCAAGCATCATAACGACTCTGCAAGACATCGTCTTATTTTTCATTTTTTGGAGCTTTTTTCATTTTTATTTAAATGGAAAGATATTTTGTATACATATATTTTTCTCCTTTTTCCATTTGAGGAAATGAAGGCATAGAAAAGCTCAATGGATCGCCAAAGACCACAGCCCTGATAAGCGTCAGAGATGGAATCTGTTGCCAGGTTGGCCTGCCTCCCAAGTTCTACACAAGCATATACTCTAATGCTCGGATCCTCAGAGGAGGAAAACTTGTCTTCATGTCAGGGACAGTTTCTTAGACATCTTTGTGCTCCCCACAGGGCCTTGCCATGCTTTGCATGGAAGGCACTCAATAAATATTTGTCGGATGAAGAAACCTGGGCTCAGGCTCCAATTCTGCCATGGACTTAGTGACTCAGTCTCCTGCAACTTGGAGCTGCAGGTGGTTACTCAGCTGGGCAACTTCAGGGAACATTTGAAATCAATTATGGGTGAGGAGGAACCTATTAAGATCTTCTCCTTTGTGTATGTTGGGGTTAAAAGAGAGGAAAGGAAGTTGAGAAGGCGGGAAAGGAACAGGATGGTTTCAAGGTTGGGTGCTGGAGCTTAAAAGTTACACACGTGGATGGGACAGAATTTGGCTTACGTCCAGTTCTCAGTTCCAATGGCCCAACCAAATGGGCTCCTGACCTCAGTCTACTCCTTGGTGGCCACATGGCCCTGAGCTGCCAGGCCCCTGACTAGCTACTCTTACAGAGGACTCTACAGTGGAGCAGTTGTACACAGTCCTCTCCTACACCTTGGTTGTTCTGTCTCAGCTATGGGAAATAGGCCACTTCAGAAGATCTACCTTGCAGGGACCCAGGTACCACGTCTCCCCTTCTGAGGGCCAGAGAGACGTTCAGCACCCAAAGCCTGTGAGCTCCGTGTTGTCCTCAACTCTAAATAAATGTATTCTGGCAATTCATTCTGGAATTCAACTTTCTATTTTGGAAGAATGTGGGAGTTTGGAGTGGGGGAGGGAGAGGGGAAACTTTAGTTGATTTTCTTTTCTTTACTAGTTGCTAAAGTGCAAGTTAGTCACAACCCCAAAAATGTCACTTTTGCCCTTTCACATAAGCCCCGCAAAAAACACTTGCATAAAGCTGACCCCAAGGGATGCCAACGAACAACATTCTGGGAGAGGACAATTAAATACACACAGCCCAGAGCCAGGGCAGGACAGTCCTCCAAGAAATCAGAGACATTCCCCACTACGTGGCTGCCTACGCTCCTGTGAATGAAGCAACACTGCCACCTAGTGTTCCGTGTAGAAAGTATCCTCTAAGACCCCTGCATCTGGGGCTGGGGAGGGGAATGTTCCTCTGTAAATTGCTATGGCTGCATTGCTTGAAGTCTCTGTTGAATAAAAAATGCCCTAAATTGGGTAGATTAAGGATTGGGAAACTGGATTTAAGTTGAGTAGGTAGAAGCTACGCTTTGAGAGCTGTTGAAAAAAGTGTAGGGGCCAAGTCTTGCAGCACCTCGGATCATTCCAAGTGGAACAGCAGAATTGCTGAATTGTATGTGGCTCCCAGGGACATGATTCTATTGTCATTCTGCATAGGTGAAGGCCAGCCATCATAGGAATAGACAATGACCAGCTCAGGGGCGAGTGCTGTATGGTAAGAGAAGGAAGATGGACTGGTCTGTCCACAGGCATGAGTAGATTAGGGTAAATGCCTTTGGCAACATTATGGTTCTCAGGCATGGAGAGCACAGGTGAAGTGTAAGCAGCTAAGCACAGTGAGTACACAAGGATGCCCAAGCCCTCAGCAGCCCTGTTGCTAGAATCCCAAAGAATGAAACCATGTTCCCAACCTCCATCTTTCCCAGACCTTTACCCTACATCTTTACTGAATATTTTCTGATGTACAAAAATCTAAAGAAAAATATAGAGTGGTAAGTGGAGATGAGATAGCCCTGGGCATTCCCTGCCCTCAACCTTTCTGGTGTAGACCTAAGAGGGGAAATACCGGTACACCACAAGGGACACTTTGATTTGAAGAGAAGGAAAATTCAGAAGCTAGACAGTCTGCAAAAGATTTCCTGCCCAATTTTACATGGTTACGGTTAAAAGAGTTCAGACGGGCACTTTAGAGAAGGATCTGAGTGTGTGCTGTGGCAGTGTTGGCAGGGGTTGGAGGCAGTGGACAGGTGGGCAAGGGAGAAAGACGTCCTGGGGTGGGGATGGGGGAGGTGCCACAAGAAATGCTGTAACTGGAATCAAATCATGACACTGCTTTCCTCTGTGCAGAGCATCAGACAGGACACAGGAGGGACAGGACAGGGGTCAAGTTTCCCCAGGTTTGGCCTCTAGTAACCCAAAGCAGTAGCCCCTTAGAGCCTCCCACATAGACTCCTATTGGATCTTTCTCTCATTTTTTTCAGCCAGGGAATTGATCCCCGGTCTTTATGTTGCTACTGCAAGAGGAGGGGTAAGCGGAGTCGTGGGTCTTAGTCTAGACTGCAAGCACACAGTTTCCCTGGCAGATGGGTACTAGGAAGCAAGATTAAGCAGCAAGAAGATGTCATCTGGGAGAAATTGTGGAGCTGCCAACTCTGATCAGATAATCATCTCATTATTTCTTCCATTTGGCCCCAGAATAAGGATTTCCTTCTACTCTTTCTCTTCCCCCACCTAACTTATAGCCCAACCCTTATTTCTCCCCTTTCCCCACTCCCTCTCCCACCCAAAAATAAAATACAGCAAAACCACAAGACTTGAGAATGCTCAGTGTCTGGGAATCCCAGCTTCCGAAGGAGAAATCACAGCCAAAGAGGGGCAGACAGAGTGTCCGGAAGGGATGTTCCAGCAACACCCCCTTGAAAGAGGCTCCCTCCTTGCCGACTTCTTTCCCTAGTCTGAAACTTTGCAGGCATCCAGTAACCTGAGAATATTTTCTTAATTCGGAAAATTTTCAAGCGATTCAAGTGTCCTGGAGTTCTATTCCCAGCCTGCCTGGCATGCCTTTTATTGCCTCAGTTTCCCCATCAATATAATGGGACTGGAAAACATGAAAGAGCACTGTGGATAATTCAAATTAAGCAGATTATATGGTTCTACTGTGCACCTTGCTTTGTGTTAGGTTCTGTCATGGGGAATTCAAAAGGATAAGGTACTAAATGATGAAATATCATGTCTAATCCATGACCCCTTGCTTCATTCCAACTTTCCCAGTAAGGCAACAGGGAACAGTTACTCTTAACCTCATTTTTCTTTGCCCTTCTGGGTGACTTTCCATGAAAAGCAAGATCTGTGTGTAGTGCAAACAAATGTGGGTCATGTTCCCAGACCAGTGCTCCTGATCAAAATCATGGAGTTATAAAAGGTTTCATTTTTTAGGTCCTTCTTACAACAACAGCAGGCCTAGAAGTCAGGATCTTGGCTTGTAAGTGCTCACTTTTTCCAGTGGACCCTACTGTTCCTAAGCTGGACACATGATTGTTGTGACAAAGTGGAGGGACCTCCAGGACCTGGACCAGAGGGCACCTTTCTGCCAAGATCCAGGGCACTCAGAGAAAAGGAAACCAGGCAGGACCTGACGGCTGTGTAACTAGCAGCCTTGTTTCCTCACCACCTGGACCAGCCCAGGCATGACTCATTGCTCAGGTCCTTGGATTCTCATCTGTCTTCAAGGTTGCCTGGGTATCTCATATTGGTCTACCGGAAATGGAGTGTGACACCCCTTCTCTTTTGGCAAAGAACCAAGGAGCTCTATCCCTTTAAAGAGAGGTAAGAGAGCTAAAGTCTCCTAAGTGCAAGCACAATGTATAGAAGGACATGAGATCAATACAAGGTACAGAGGCTGATATGGCTAGAGTCATTATCTCCTTTTTGATGGTGTCTGGAATCCTGCCGTGCTGATTAATAAAGGCCCTTCCCCCTCTCCCTGGCTAGCCCTTTCTGGCTTTCCTGTTGGATCCCCTTCCCATCCTCGCTCCCTATGTCTAACCTGTCAGAAATAAAGCCAGCCATACCCTCAGGATTTCAGAAAGCCCAGGAGAAGGGTGTTACCTGCGATGATGGCTGGGTTGTTCTGTCCTCCCTCCGGTTTAACCCAGGCTTCCACTGTGAACGCCTCCCGGGGAATCTCAGCCAGCACTTCTGGACGCAGCAGCAGCCGCTCCCGCCTCCCAGAGAAGTATAAGATGGGCAGTCCTACTTGGGAGTTAAAGGTCTCTGCTTCTCGGTAGGAGCCCTCTCCACCATTTTGGTTGCTTTCCTCCGGTGGACTCTTTTTGACCCTGTGTTTAAGGGAATGCTTGGGCCAAGGTTGGAAATGTGAAGAGATACCGGAGTCTCCCTGCACATCTTCCGCCCGCCTCTTCCACACTTGGCGACGCTGCCTGGACTTGGCCCAGCCCCTCCTTTGGGTCTCTGGTTTGGGTTCGTTCAGGGTTGTGAAAATGGCGGTGGTAGTAGTGGCAGCCATGGCTGAGCCTTTCTGAATCCCGGCCTCACCTAGAGACTCCTTGGATCTTTGATTGCCGAGATAAGCGTCATCATCTCCCAGCAGCTCAGATTGCCCAATAGGACTATCCCCTACCCATGGGGCAGCCGGCTGTTCAACTGCACCCCTCAGTCCTGCTGGATTTTCAGTCAGGTCTGGGGGAACAAGGCTCACAGCATTTCCTTCAGTGTCTGGTTTGCTGCGTCCTGCATGATGGATTTCTTGCTCCCCCACGGGGTAGGGCCTTAGGTAGTTCCCAGCCCTGCTGGGGTAGACTCCAAAGAGGTGATGCTGTGGAGAAGCTCTGGGTCTTCGAACCTTGGCCCCCAGCCAACAACGTTCTCCTTCCAACAGCACCTGATTCAGGTGTTCCCTCTCAACCAAGGATTTCTTGCGTGTCCAGCCCAGCTCAGAGTTGGCAGAACAGAGTGCCCACCCAGCCAAAATCGCCAGGCTTATTCTTAGGATCTTTAAGCACATCATACCTCCCCTAGCTCTTTCTACAGAACCAGAAGTCAACTTCTGGGTACCACACCAGAGTGATGGGCAGACGAGAAAGAGGCAGCTAGCAATGGATTTGCAGTCACCAGGGAAACTGTTTTGTTCACAGACCAAACTTTTTCAAATAGCCCCAAGAATGCCTCTGCTGGCTACCTGTGCTGGCCGCTCTGCCAGTGTGGCTTCTATGCCTCCCCAGCGCATGTGCTTCCCGCACGCTTCTCGCTTGACCTCTCTCCTCTTGCTGTATTTTAGTCCCTGCAGAACGAAGTTAATTTCTCTTGGTTCCTTTGAATTTCCTCCCAGAAAGCTCAGATTTATTTCTTTTTTTTCCCCCCCTTCTTCTTCAATAATCCCTCCCCTCACTGATACTAGAAGAGAAGACCCACAGGCATGAGCCAAGTCTCTCAAATACACACTCACAAACACACACTCCTCGCTACCTGAAGTCATTCAAAATAATCTTATTCTCTAATTTTCATTTCTTTCTCTTCTTCCTTCCCTAGGAATTATCTTCTCTTTTTGTAGTCCCTAAGCCAAAATAAGTTCACCTTAAAACAAATTGCTAGAACTTTTACACAGAGACACGCAATTTGATGCTTCTTATTTTAAAATGCAAAAATAATCTAGGGGCACAAAAATCCAAGCTGGTACTTAACTTTCATTCTCCAGATGTCTTCAGCCAGGTCCCCATCCAGCCTCCAGTCTGTCTGTGAAGGTTAGAATGTTTCCTTCAGTTTGATGCTTGGGGTTGTTGGTTGTTGAAGGCTTTTAATCCCTCATCCAATTTGTTGATAGGTTGCAAGTCTCCGTAAAGTTCTTTGGGGTGCCAGTTTGCTGTTCTAATAACCTTATGAGTCTGGGAGCTCTTAACTTCACCTTCTGGGAGTCTTGTGGGTTCCTGGGAAGATCGGGAAAAGAGCAAAAAGAAGAGCATACACTTCAGGGGACCTGTTCTCTCCAGTCTCTCCTGCTCCCCTTGGCTCCCTTTCTGTCTGCCTGTAAATATCTTCTTGTTTTTTGTTTTTGTTTTTGTTTTTGTTTTCATTTAAAGACAATGATGATGTCAAAGCTAGTAAGTTCAATGCATCACTCCACCTACTCCTCCCTGTCCCCTCCTTCCTCCTGAAAACCTCCCCACCTCACCAAGTCACAGGGGACAGACGCTACTCTTGGTTTCCCCAGTAAACATCTCGGGCTTTCTCTTTCAGCAGCCGCAGCCTACACAATCAATAGCAAAGAATCAATACTGTTTTGGAGTACTCTTCTCTCTGTGTATTCTCCCTCTCTCTCTCTCTCTCTCTCACACACACACACACACACACACACACACACACACTCTTACTGTGAACAGATCTACCTACTGCCTAATAAGCCCACACTAACCTTTTAGGGATCCCTTGTATTTTTCTTTTGTTTTGTCACAAACAAAACAAAGTATTTTTTCTTACTTTGTTCAATCATTGGGGATTTAAAAGAACAATATCTTAAATTCACTTTAAATCGGACATGGGAGAAAGGAGAAATCAAGTATCCTGCTGTGAGAAGTACTAAATGGAAATGCCATGAATTCATACTACATAGGTCTTCTTTTTATCTCAGAAGTTTCTCAATCTGAAGTTACTAAAAGTCACCATATGCTGAGTGAGCAAATAAACAATGAGATGTTCAAAATAAGTAATTTACAAAAATGAACAGCTAGACCCAAGCAACCATGTTTCCAATTGATTTGAAATGGATGGAAAGGATGGGGAAGAAAATGTCATAATTTTAACCTATGCAGTGTTTGCCTAGATGCCTAGATAAAGGCTTTCCCAAAGGGCCCCCACACCCTAAGTGCATGTGCATGTACACAAATACACATATGTATACATGGACAAACACACGGCATGGTTCTGAATTCTTAACACAAGTAAGGATATCTGACCACAGGTGGTACAAAACAGTAGAGAAACACATTGGGTCCTTCATTCACATAATAAGAAAAATCACTTACACTTTTAAAGTCACTGCTTGTGTTGCCCACATCTAAAACATTCAGTCCACATACTCTGGAGTAAGATCGCACTGCCTCTTCTGCCTTGAGTCTCATCATCATCTTCTAAACTCCTCTACCCCAGCTAAGAACTGACTTGTTTGCATTGTAAATGCTGTATCTTAAACACCTCATCCCCAGCATGTCCTGTTTCCTTATGTAGCATCCACTGGAGCCTCGATGCAAGTCCCCCAAGAAGATATCAACTCAGGCACATGGATGTTACTAAGCAGATACCCCTCAATCCTAGACTGCCCTTTTTCCTTCCCTTCACTTTTGACTCAGTTTTCTCTCTCTCTCTCCCTCTCTTTCTGAAGCAGCTCAAGAATAAAGATTAGGGCTCTAGGGAGGGGGATATAGAGAAAACCAGGAAAGCAGAGGGGAGGGAGAGAGAGAGAAAGAGAGAGAGAGAAAGCAGAAAAGAAAGGAGGGAAGGAAGAGAGGAGGTTTAGTTCAAGTAAAGGGAAGATACTCAGGTAAGAAAAGAAGTAAACTTCCCCCTCCCGCATGCTACCCCATAACCCTCAGAAAAAGGTTTCCTACCATTCATTTCAGGAAGGAGGGATAACACAGCCAGGAAGAAGAATTCCGCCTGCTTTTCTCCCCCTTTTAATGTGTAGGGATCTTGCATCCCCTATAGGTCTCTCCTGGCTCTCAGCTTCTAGTAATCCATTCATAAGGTTTCAAGAAGCTACACAAAACTCAAGCTTCCAGTTTAGTTTCTCTCTCTCTCCCTTCATTCCTTTGCTCACCACTCTCCTTCAGCTCTTGGCAGTCCCAAGTTAAAAAAAAAATGTTGAACCATTTCTGTGTTTTCCTCCTGTTGTAACTTTTGCTGTGACATCATAACCCTGCCCACCAACACCCCACCTCCCTCTCCTTTCCATCCCACCCCTCATCAGCCCCATACCCGCAACACACCCCCCCACGGAGAAGAAGGATTCCTGTCAGTTCCAATGTGTGAAAAACACAAAGCTACTAGAAGGTGCCCCCTCCCTCCCTCAGCCCCCCTCCTCTCTTCCCCCTCCCTGCCTTACCCACCGCTCAGCCTCGGCTCTCTCAAGGCTTTTAACAATGATCCCATCTGTTTGACATGTGCGGAAAGGTGGGCTGGATTCAAATAATCTGTCAAGTGAATCAGATCAAAAACACAGCAACCCCCTCCTCAATTCCATCACACATACACACCCCCGAGCCAAAGTGTGAGGGAAGTCAGGCTTGCACAGCACCCACCCTCGATGCCAGGGAGAAAGACACTAGACATGCCAAGGGAAACCCAAATTTATATAGACATAAATTCTGTTGCTATTTGTTTATGACAAACACCCACACCCCAAGTCCCCTACCCCTCTTCCCCAAACCCTGCCACTCCGCAAGTGCACAGACTTGAAAGCTGGTCGAATCTGTTTTGAAATCTCCAAGGAGAGGGTTTTTCCCCCTTTTTTTCACTCCAAAGCACTATCTGTGGCGATCAGACTGAGCAGGGTTGCCAGCAAATGCAGGAGGCCCCTTCTAGGGTACAGGCTTTCAAACCAGCGAAGCTAGAGGGAATGGATTTAAGGACACACAGCAGGAGCTGGCTGGATTCATTTTATTTTGACGGGGGTAGTTGGGGGAGGAATATCATTTCTGAAATGCCCAAGGAATGAAGGGAGAGGATATGGATTTCTTAAACAGTTTTTTGCAAGAGGAGCGGTGTCTTGTTCTGCAGGTAAATCTATAAGGCAAGAAATTGGAGCTTACAGATAAACAAGGACCAGGACGGAGAGGGAAAGGGAGGGAAAGGGAAAAGAGGAAAGCGAGGAGAGAGAGGAGAGGGGATGAGGAGATGGGAAAGGGGAGAGAGAAAAGAAGGGGAGAAGGACAGGCAGGGGTAAGGGGGGAAGAAAAGAGAAGAAAGAAGGAGGCGTGGGGAAAGAGGGAAAGGGGAAGGGAGCAAGGCGAGGGGGAGGGGAGAGATGGAGGAGGAAAGGGTAAAATGGAAGGGGGAGGGTAGGAGGACTAGGAAAAAGAGAAGATTCTGGGAGGAGAAAGAACTGGAAAAGAGAAGTAGAGAAGAGAAGAGGGAAGAATGAAACAGGAAGAAAAACTAGAAAGAGATGGTGAGGCACAAAAATATGGAGACCAGGAAGGCAGTTAGATCCATGATGATTAAACATAAAGAAATCTCAGAGGCAGGTGAAGGGAGGAGACACTATAACATGGGGTCGAGGTTAGGTTTTACGTACAGAAAACAAAGGACACACAGTAGGGGGACTGTCTCTTAGTGACTGGACACGTTTTACAAAATCCGATTGCAAGGCTTCAACATTGTCTCTTTAAGGGAACTCCTCTTCCCTCCGCTTTCCCTCCCTGCATCTCTGCCTCCAACTTCCACCTCCACCTTCTTTCTTTCACCTTTCATTTCCAGCCTATCTTCCCCTGGAGAATTCATGAGTAAAATTCAGACACCCACTCCCCCAAAGAAACCCATTCTTCACAGCCCCTTCCTTTATTTCTATCCACAGAGGTTCCTGGGTCCTCTTATCTAAAGATTGGGCTGTTTGTGATCATCTGCACTTCATTTCAACCCAAATTATATGATGTTTCCTTTAAGCCCAGGACGTCAGGAGTGTTTTGCTTATATTTACTCCCATAGTGGGGCTGGTCAGTTTTCATTAGCTTTGTCATCATTATTATTAAGAGTCTTTGCACAAAGAGAGGAGCCAGTCCACGCTGTCATCCACCTGCAGTATACAGCATTAGCAGAGAGAGAACGAGAGAGAGAGCGAGAGCAAGACAGAGAGAAAGAGAGATGCCCCTTAATATGGTCACTGATCCTCTTTGACTTTCTGGTTCCAAAATCTGATCCCTTGAAGGAAAAGCTCAGCTGGGAGCCAGCCAGGGAGCGTAGTAATAAAAGCCTCCTAGAACACAACCAAATGCGGAATCTATATATAGAAGCCAGATCTGTTTTAGCTACTTGCAGTCTAAAATGACACCCGGAAACAAACATTTCAGCAATATGTTTATTGGAATCTTATTCAGCTAGTGCTGGAAACAGGGAGCTTCTCTGAAAGATTTCACTCCAAGGCTCAGGGTTGCTGCTTTCTGCTCCCCTGGCTCTGGTGCTCAGAGATGGGAGTCGGGCTCTATCTTTCGGGGGTAACTTGTGATTCCTTCAGGGTAATCTACTACGGCCCCCTTTTTTCGCAGGTAAGGGAACAAGCACTAAGTCACACAATTAATCGCAGGGCCAGACATAGCATCAGGTCTCCTAAATCCCTGCCCAGCTTGTTTGCCTTCTCTGGCTACACACTGTCTTCACCTATCTGGCTGGTTTGCCAGCCATTTGTCAATTGGATGGGAAGGCAGTATCGAACACTGGCCTCCCAGGTTCCACATCCTGGCAAAAATGCCCAGGTCATATATGTTGGTCATATGTGTTCTATAACTCAGAATCACATAACACTCAGAAGGAAATGCAAATCTGGATTTCACCCTCCTCCCTGTGCGTTTTGAGCCAAGACAAGCCCTATCTTCTTGTGGAACTGTTTGGTGCTCCGTATGTCAGATATTCATTTTTTTTCCAGAATACAATTACCATTATAAATTATTAGCAGTGTTAATGGTCATGTTTTAAAAGCTACTTTCCATCCAAATAGATCAAAGTATGTCATAGACAGGTTAAGTTTCCCAACACCTCGGGGGAGCAGTATGGTGAAAGCAATATGCCAGAGATCTACATTCCCTGGTGACAGTCCCTATTGGGTAAGTGTTTTCTGTAAGATTTTGAGGCTTGGAACTAGCTCGTGGAGCCCTTTGGCTGGGGGAGAGTTTAACAGTGATGCTGGGTTCTTCCCCGCTCATCAGACAAACAAAGGCTCTGCAGGGTTTATACTTCAATTAGGATTGCCTTTGTACCTGGAATCTCTTCAAAAGGCAACTTCATAACAAAAATAATGAGTACATTTGTACACTTGCATTTCCTCTTACTTAATCCACATTTGTATGCATTCTTTCTTTCTAACCACAACAACGTGAATGCAAAGGAAGTGTTAATGCCCATCTTACAGATGAGGACACTGAGGCTGAAACAGGTTAAACTACTTACCCACAGACCTGCAGACAGTAAGAACACAGCCAGAAACAATTTCAAATGCATTATGCTAAGTGAAAGAAGCCAGACTTAAAGGGCTGCAAACTGTGCGATTCCATTTCTATGACATTCTGAAAAAGGCAAAGCCTTGAGAACAGAGAATGGATCAGTGGTTACTAAGAGCTGAAGGCTGGGGAAATAGTTGAATAGAAAAAGCACAAAGAGATTTGGGGCTTACACAGCTATTCTCTATCTTGGTTGTGGTGATGATGCATGACTGTATGCATTTGTCAAAACTCAAAGAACTGTGTACTAAAAAAGGTTGCTATATGTAGATTATGCCTCAGTAAATGTGGTGGGGGTGGGCAGATAGAGCCAGGGGTAGGTCTAGGGTCTTTTAATTTTGCATACAGTATTCTTCTATCTACATCCTTCAGGTGCCCAAAGACCAAAAGATTGTGTGACATTGCTTGGTGGTGGTTAGGTGCTGCTCTGTGCCTGAACTCTCCACTGGCCATCTCGCCTAGACTCTGAGGGGACCCCTTAGAGCCGGGCTGGATGGAGCACTAAGCTGGCTTAAAGTTCCAGCTCCATCAACCCAGATGGCCTCAATAAATCAAATACTCTATTACCAAATAAACAATTATGCCCCTGTTCTGCCGTTCAACAGCTGCCTGACATTGGGCAAGTTAATGAACTTCTCTGAGCTATCTGTAAAATGAGAAGATTGGAATAGAAGACCTCTAAGTTCCCTTCCAGGTCACACTTGAGATTCTCTTATTTTTCAGCCCAACACTTTTCTAAGATTCTATCTTCTCATTTATAAAAGACAGCCAGTGCTCATTTCCTATAAATATACCAGAGACTCAAGTTTACATTAGCAGTGGGCACCTATGACATTTATTTTGGTCCTGAAAGAAAGCCATATATTCAAATGTGACTTTATTAAAAACACTGATATGCAGAAACAGGGGTACTGTGTGAAGAGTTTTAGAGCTTTGCTATTATATGGAAAAAGATGTCCTATGCATCTGTAGCATTATCACATATTTTACAACTCAAATATAGAACACATGGCATTAGTATGAAAACACTTACATGAGAGCAGCTTTTTAAATTTGGTATTGCGTTAGAATTTTAAAATGTGGTGATTTCCCTGAGATGGTAATAGTATTAGCAATAATAAAAATTTTTACTTACACACTGTTCTGGCCACTTCATATATACTAATTGACTCAATCCTCACAACAGTCCTGTGAGGTGGGTGCCTCTATCATCCCCATTTTCAAATGATTTGACTCCCAGCAAGAAAAAACCAGACTTTTCATGTCTTGAGTGAGGGCCCAATGCCTCCAAGAAATGTAGCCCATTTTCATCCCCATTTACAACTAGTAACAGTAGTAGCTAGCATTTATTGAGCGCATACCACATGCCCAGTGTAGCATCAATGTAAATCTATTATCTCATTTAATTCAACAATAAACCTGTGATATAGCTCCTCTATGATCCCCATTTTTAGACGGAAACACCAAAGCACAGAGTCAAGCGACTGAGTTCATTCGCCTGGAAAAGAACTGCGCGTTTCCAGAGCTCTCACTCATGGTCACCATACTGCACTGCCTTTTCATGAAGGGTGTAAATACACGCCATGATTTGACTCCCAGCATGACAAAACCAGACTTTTCCTGGTAAGTACGACTCAGTGATTCCTCTGGAGTAATGGAAAGATCTTTCTTGGGACTTTTCCTAAAGTCTCTATTGAGTGAGGGTCCAATGTCTCCAAGAAATGTAGCCCAGCCAACAGGAGCAGTCAGGGAAAGTCCCACTTCTGCCACTGCTAGAGTATCTTCCAGAGATTCCCCAAGAGCTCTTGTTCCCACTACCCTTGCTCCCCCAGATCCAACATGCCCCCATTAAAATCTAAGAGACAAATAGCCAACTAAATATAAATGGAAAACCAGTCATTTCCCCAACTCATTAACTCCATTTAGGAAGAATCATACAAGATAAATACATGTTATGTTTTCTATTTAACTGATACTGACTTTTTATACTAATAACAGCTATAAGCTGATAGTCTTAACAATTATCTATTAAAATATTTCATTTTCATCTAATTAAAAAATTAAAAAGATATGACCATCTCTAATGTATCCTGCACTTTCCTCTACATTTCTGTATTAGTCAGCTTTCACTAGGTTATGTTGTGCTAACAACCAACGCCAAAATCACAAAGACAAGAGAAAAGGTTGATTTTTCGTACACGTTACATGTAGCTGTGGGTCGGCACCCCACATTTTTTTAAAAATCCTGGAATGGAGGATAAAGGAATAGCTTCTATGGGACATACCATTGTTGTGGTAGAGTAGTGGTTCTTAACCAGAAATGATATCACCTCCCAGGGGATATTTTATCAATGTCTCCAGGCATTTTTGGTAGTCACAACTGAGAGATGGATACTGCTGTCATCTAGTGGGTACAGGCTAGGGATGCTGCTTAACATCTTCCAATGCGTAAGACAGACCCCATCTCCACCAGCAACAAATAATTATCTGGTCCAAAATGTTAATAGTGAGGTTGAGAGACCCTGTGTAGAGGGAAAATGAGCAATGACAAACCATGCAGTTGCTCTTAAAGTTTTTGCATGGGTTTGGCACAGGTCATTGCTACCTGTTTTCTATTGGCCAAAGTAAGTCATGACAACCAAGGCAGATGTCATTGAGGCAGGGCAGGAAACTCCTCACACAAGGAGAGTCTACAAGAAGTCTCATAGCAGTAGACATGATTATATAATCTTCCCACAGGGATAGGAGCAAATTATTGGGAACAGTAGTGTAATCAACCACAACTTACTTAACTGAATTGAGGCAATGAATGAAATGATGCCCTAGGGTTTCAATCTATCTCAGAATGGTTGGTAGGTGGGTGGCAGTGGGGTAAAATGTATTGAAGGCTTAGGAGACAGACCCATGAAAAGCTGAGTCTTTTCAGATGAGCTATACGAACAGGCTGACATAAAGTTTCCATATCTGCAAAAGAGAGGTGCTAACATCTATCACACAGATTATCCAAAGGATTCATGAAATATTACATGGCAACTTCATTGTATAGTGGGTGGCATAGAGACACGCATGAGGATTGTGGTTATTAATTAACTTTTACCAGAAAACTTCCACATGCAAGCCAAAGGTTCAGAATACTTTGGCCCACTGTTTTGATTCATTTTGATCTCATCATTTTGACCCATTAAATCATTTCAATGACACCATTGTTGGTCCTTGGAAACAATTTTACCTCACATTACAAAAATAAATACTAAAATTTGAAATTTATTGATTTAGCAATAAAAAGCAATCACAAAATCAGCATTTTTCCAAAAGTAATTATATTTCAAGAGGGAAATTTATTAAGTCATGTTACTTCTTTGATCAATTCCTATCGATGTGGTTAAGTATTTTCATTATTTTCTATTTGTATGTTTATTTCACTAAAATCAATTTTCATCCAAACCAATTCTTAGCTTTTGTTCACATGAGACTTATCAATTACAGCTTCAACCGTCGTGCATTCT
Organism: Pan paniscus; assembly: GCF_029289425.2. Classification (NCBI taxonomy): domain Eukaryota; kingdom Metazoa; phylum Chordata; class Mammalia; order Primates; family Hominidae; genus Pan; species Pan paniscus. The sequence continues at coordinate 73,181,331 of NC_073249.2, forward strand.
CTTTTGCAATAATTATTGCTACTGAGTCCAATTTTCCCAGGACAAATGTTTCATGTGTAAATTCACATATAAATGTGCAATTTTATTTTATTCCTTATCAGACTGATTATATTGACTATTCCTATTGTTAATATTCATTAGGAGTTGGGTAAAGTTTTTGACTTTTTTTTTGACTAATAGAAAAATGTGAGCATTTTTTCTCAAATATTCTAGAATTACTCTCTTATTCAGGACTGATTGCCCTATCATATTCCCCACCCAAATTGTTTTCAATTACTCAACTATCCACTCCAGAGGAGAAGAGAAAATGAAGTAACACCACCAAAATGTCCCAGGTAAAGAGAGTGCAGTGAGGTGAGATGGATATCTAAATTATAGCATCAAAATGGGTAGCAAAAATCACTCTGCTTCAGCAAGGGGCATTACAGGTTTTAGAGCAGTGTTTCTCCAACTGTCCAGGAAGCAGCCCTAGACAAAGGAGAGCAAATCTCATGTTTTATCATTTAAAGTAAACAAATAAATAAAGTGTGCATGTTACTCTACAATACAACCTGTCCATACTTATTTTGACATTAATTAACCTTGAGTTAAATTGATATTCCAGGAACAAATGCCATATTAATGCTCTGTTTCTGCCTTCCTCTTGCACACTGCCACCTTCCTCAGTTTGGTAAGTGTGCCTCAAAAGAATCCAAAGAAATTACATTTCCATGAGGGAGACCCATGTGTGCATTAAGAACTGGGCATTGGGCTGAGCACCAACTGAGACTCAATAATTTGACACCAGAAGGCAAGCAGGAAGAAAATAATTACGACTGAAAAAGAGTAAGAGAAACTCTAGTTCACTGCCCACCTTTTCATCCTAGCTAAAAGAAGGCTATGACATTGTGGTTTATCATAAGAAGTATGCATGGTCATCCCTCAGTTTCCATAAGGAATGGGTTCCAGGAACCCACTGAGGACACCAAAATTTGAGGATGCTCAAGTCCCTTATATAAAATGATGTAGTATTGGCATATAACCTACACACATCCTCCCAGATACTTTAAATCATCTCCAGATTACTTACAATACCTAAATCAATGTAGGTTCTCTGTTAAGTAGTTGTTATACTATACTGATTATGGTATAATGGCAAGAAAAAAATCATGCACAGTTTCAGTTCAGGTGTATTATTTATTTATTTATTTATTTATTTATTTATTTATTTATTTATTTTTTCTGAGGTTGGTTGAATCCATGGATGAGGAACAGTTATACAGAGAGAAGGTGACTATATTTGGTCTTTGTCCCAGGTACTGGCACACAGCTCCTAAAACCCTCAAGATTTCCTAAGTGATAGGGGAGACAAAGGTGAAAGGAGCATTTTTTGTTATTCATAACAAGCTCCTTCAATCACACCTGAGCTTATGTTAAGGAGGTGACTTTTGGAAAGCCCTAAGACTGGGGACTGATTATAAGGGAAACCAGCCATATGGTTAGAGGGCTGGAATTTTCAGCCTCACCTCTTTGACTTCCAAGAAGGGGAGAAGGGATGGAGATTAAGTTTAATCACCAACGGCTAATGATTTAATCAATCACGGCTAGATAAAAACCCAAAAGGAAGAGGTTAAATTAGCTTCCAGGCTGTTGAACACATGGAGATGCTGGGCAGTTGGCTGGCTGGAGAGGACATGGGAGCTCCGTGCCCCTTCCCCATACCTTGCCATATGCATTTCTTTCATCTGGTTGTTTCTGAGTTGTATACTTTTTCAGTAAGCCAGGAATCTAGTAATAATCTGCTTTCCTGAATTATGTGATCTTTTCTAAGCAAATGATTGAACCTAAAGAGGGAGGTTTATGGGAACCTCAGATTTGTAGCCAGGTTGAAGAGAAGTTGTGGGTAACCTCTCATTTGCAACTGGTGTCTGAAAGTTGGGGGAGAGCAATCTTGTGGGACTGAGCCCTTAACTTGTGGGATCTGCACTAAGCCCAGGTAGATAGTGCGGGAATTGAATTGAATTGTAGGACATCCAGTTGTCATCCACAGAGAATTGAAGAATTGCTTGGTGTGAAAGAAAACCCCACTCAATTGGTGGCCAGAGGTATTGCATATGAATATAAAGAAAAACAATAGGGATTTCCTATTCGAAAGTATTTGAGGAATGACACAGAGTACCACTCAGTATTTAGAACCTGAGCTAACACCTGGAATTCTAGATCAGAGCTGACTCTAAGATAGGCCATCAGTGTTTCCAAATCAAGTGTTAATATAACAACTGGCATTTATGGAACAACTCCTACATTTCTGTACTAAGCACTAGCCATGCATCCTGTCATCAGAGCTAGATATTATTAATATTGTCATTTTTATGTATGCAAGCGTTGACACTTGAACTACTTAAGACACTTGTCCAAGACTATTACAGACTGCAAACAACCGGATTGAGGTAAATCAGCAGGTCTCAGTTACACAGTGTTTCTACAAGCCTGACATCAAGATTGAGGTCTTCCCTAGGCTCTGGATATCCCCATGAAAGTCCAGCATCTAGAGGTGAGGAAACTGGGGACACACTAGGGAAATGCCCTCTGATCTAACACTAAATCCCAAACCTAAGGAACTTAAATGATAGAGTCTATTTCTTGCTCACTGAGACCCAGTACAAGAGTTGCTGCTGATGAGTGGTGATTCAGTGACTCAGACCCCTGCCATTTGGCTTCTACCCTCCCTTACAGCCTTGAAGTCCACTGCCTTCAGCTAGTAAGTAGGGAAAGAGAGATGGCCCACTTCTTAACCACTCCATCTTGGAAGTGACACAGATCACACATCATTGGAAAGAAATAGTTACTGTCTTCACCTCAAACCTAATGGGCTGAAAATACAACCCCTTGCTGGCAACAGCGTCCTTACAACTCTACACCATGGGAGAGGCATAGAATCCCTGACAGACAATTTGTGCCACAAGAACACTCTCAGGCCTTCCACCATCCCCAGGTGTGGCATTGGAGATGAAGGAGAGGAAGGTGGGGGTGTTCTGACCTAGTCAGTGAGGTTCTGAAAGTCTTGGGGTAGTTCCTCAAAGAAGTCAAAATTGAATAAGAAGCTGAGCTAAACCTCCACAGGAAGACATCAACCACAAAGTTAGAAGGGGAGTCTGAGGCTCCAGAAAGTGACCAAACAGAAGAGGCCAGGTGCAGAGATGAAGCTGGAATGTGGGGCTCAATATTGAGAAGGCAGAGAAAGGAGAACAAGGGGATTGAGGGAAAACTCCAGGTGGGGGCTCTGGAAGGATTTCCTTAAACAGAGTCTACTACTTGTGTACAAAGCAATGGAGGTGAGAGTGGGCTGGTTCCAGGGCTGGGGACAGCATGGACAGGACAGCAGCACTTTCCGTTGACACACATATGGAAGAATAGGTGGCCACACATGGACTCCCCAAAGCCTAGCTGCCTCTTCGTCATAACTGCACTTCTGTATAGTGCCACCCCCAAGACGACAGAGAACGTGAAGAAGCCAACACTGATGTTTAGAATTCATTTTCCCTCTATCTGAAATAGAGTAACAGAGATGTTGTAGGTGGTTGTGGAATTCCTCCCACACTTTGAAACTGCAAGGAAAGGAGCCACAGTCCAGGAATTTGTGGCAATGCAAAGTTAAAACTGTCTTTTTGAAGGAATTAAAAGAACTCATACTGGAAAACTTTTGTAGAGCCTACAAGATTTTAAATATATTGGAAAGGAGTTCCTGTTGCTGGTCTGTTATTAAACAATTTGTTTTACTGATGAAACGTGGTTCATGTGTAAATATCATTTCAAAACAGATATGCCCCTAGATGTCGTTAGGAAAAGGAGCAGACCTACTGAACAGGACATTTTACCCTTCCTAAATCCCATTCCAGCCCAACCGTTCCACAGATCTCAGCCATAGCAGGAGCAGGAAATCAAACCAAGGCAGTCTGAGCCCGTAAGCTTGTCAGATGTCCTCCTACCCATTCAACAGAGATCCTGTCCAGTAGGGGCCAGGGGGAAGTTCAAGCTTGTCTTCCACAGACTAAACTGGCCAATGGGGTATCGTTGAGGGGGCAGGCTTGGTAGACTGGCAAACATTGTTCTAGTCTGGGCTCTGCCCCTATTGCCTGTGTGGCATCAGACAGCACAGGCTGTCTGACAGCCTGTAACAAAGAACATTTCTCAGCAATGGATCCAGCACAGAGGAAGCATTTGATAAACATTAGCATTACTAAAGAAGTCAGCGGCTTCAAATCTTCAATCCTACATTTTTTTTATTTTAAACTTTCTGTCACTCCCAAGGGTCCATTTTGATATCATTTCTCACCATACTCAAATAATTAATCCTTTCCTATGTCCCAGTTGCTCCTATGTTTTTCTAAAACTGTCACTCAATCTTGTCAGTCTCAGAAATCCCATTTTTATGGCAAATATTTGGTTTTGAAAATCCAAACATAGTATGACCTACCTTATATAAATTCAAAAAAAGTGAATGCTCTATCTATAAGAGGAAATAATTTACAATGAAATAATAAAAATGTTCATGTGTAAATACTTCTGACACAACTAGATTAAAAGACAAAGTAATCAAATGCTTGAACCTACTTCCTGTGAACATGTTCAGACTTCAGGAAAATAAGAAACTATTCAACAAACGTGATAGGTATTTTTCTTTATGTTGACATTTTGAATTAAGTGCTAACAAAGTGTATCAGTATGTATTTGTAGAGTCAGCATGACTACAACAGCTCCAAACGAGGCTGATTCTGGTGTGTGGTCTGAGTGACTCAGATACTGTGGGCAGCATTGCAACAATGGTGTGACTTCCCAAAATGGAGAACAACTCTTGGTGAAATTAGTGAACAAATCAAAAGGCAAGCTTCCTTCAATAACATGGTAGCTGCCTTCTTGGGAATGTATATTTAAAGAGTACAAAAAATACTTTTCGTTAAAGTGTTTATATCAAAAATGGAATGAGCTTCTCGATGTGGATCATTATAAATGCATTTTTCATCTACATGGATGTTTGGCATGGCATTCAAGAGTCAAGCAGGATGCAGGAAAATTTATTCAGTGGCACTATCTATGCACTAGAGGAATATCTATGATCCCTGGTGCCTGCCCAAGGATGCTAGGGGTGATTTCCAATTATTTTGACCTTAGCAAGGATGCCAGTGGTAATTTCCAATGATTGTGACATCAAAACTACCCTTACTACTTTCCAAAATGTCCCTATGGGACAGTACTTCCCCCATTGAGAACCACACATCTAAACTAAGGCCAAAATACTGTGCAGATTATTCTGGTATTCTGGCTGAATCCTGACGACAAATGTATTCGCTGTTGATGCACTGTCAAGATCCACAAGTGGAGAAATCATGTGGAAGTCTCTAACTGCATCTCTGTATGGTTTGTGGAGATAAAGCTGAAGCACATGCTCCTCAATAGTGGTTAGAACTGTGTGTCCCCTATATACACACAGATGTATAGAGCACATTCTATCAAGTGATCACTTTTCTAAATATCATCCAGGAAGCTTATCCTTGCTCAAGCAGCCATTTACTCAGTTCCATTGAGCTCCCATTACTGAAAAAATAAGTAGAAAACAGTGTCCAAGATTATAGATCTTGAAACTCCAATCATTGACTCTGGTTCTTAGCCCCAAATGCCACATAATGTGCCTCAAATTATCACTGGAAAATGTTGGTTACAGAGGCCAGGATCAACATAGGCTTTGAGAACTTCTTGAGGTAAGCCAGTAAGAACTCAGAAGCCATGGTGGGGAGGCTCTAGTTGTCTCTGGTGGGAGATGATTTCCATAAAATGCTACACATGCACTCTGCTGGGGGGTGTTGGAGCTCTCACTTTACTTGGCTGAATTGAGAAGGTTAGGTTATCTGGTCACATGGCTCAGAGTTTAGTGTATGGTACTGAGACATCTCAACTCAACGTTTTGGCCTCATCTTGCCCTTTGAACTAGATCTTGAGTGAAAAGAAAGTTAAGTCACTGTGGCTTTACCTAATCTTCCAGGAAGCATAAGTTGAGCCCTTCTAGATACCAGCCACCACTGTAGATTCTGGGGATACACCAATAATGACATACTAGCACCGCTCTGGATTGCCTCACAGATACATTAGGGAGAAAGACACAGAGTGTATAAATTGTAAGACATTGTTGTCAGTGCTATCTCAGAATTTCAAATGAAGCACTGCTAGGCACTAAGAATAAAGCAATCAACTCTTCATGCAGTAAACAAGGGCATTTCAAAGACAGAGTGATTTTTGAGCAGGGTCTTAAACAAAGACAAGGAGTTTTCAAGTGAAGGGCATTTCTAGAAAGGGAACAGCGTATGTAGGTAGCCCCAGTAGCTCTTTATTCAAGCCTCCAAAATACCATTTATTGCAATGTCTTGCAGTTTACCTACAGTTATGTCTTTCTATCCAATGACCCTGTACAGCAATTGAGGATTGTACTTGTGTCTTATTATTTGTGTATTCCCAGAGATCTGAAAAAACAAGGCTCAGTATGAAACCATGATAAATTTTGACCATTGAGGATAAGAAATTCCTAGAGAGAAGCAAATGGTCCCTCCCTTTCTTCTTCTTGCTAATAAAGAAGCTGGAGTCCTTCCCAGCAGACTAAGATCAGAAAGGGGATACAAAGGTTGGAACAGTACCCACAGCTTTCCAAGAGACAATGAAAACAAATACTATTTGAATAGCAAATGGCTAACTGATCCTCACTTCTCCTTTCAGCATCAGGCTCAGCCAAGGCTAGACCTGAAAGCAATGCATGGCCACAGCAAAATGTTCTGTGACTTTCCATCCAGCATGAGTTCTCCTGAGAATGGAACAGGACCAAAGTGGATTCCCCATGGGAAAAGGGCAGAAGATCAAGTGTCCAAAGGGATCTTTGCTGGCCCAGGAGGAAGAGTGTTTTATTGGGGTAGCAGCACCCACTTCCTAGTGCACAAATCTCCTACTCATATGCCCAAAGCATACTATAGCTTGTTAGGAAAAAAAAAATCACATGACACTCAGCTGGAGTCATAACCAGCACCTTGAACATTCCTTTCTCTTTCTAGAGGTCTTCCCTCCACCCCAGACTGTGAGCCACTTAATGGGGTAGACCTTCCCTTATTTAGCTGTATGTCCCTAGGGCCTAGAACAGAGCCGGGACAACAAAATAGGAGCCACAGTAAATGTTTGTAGAACTAAACAGGAATAGAGGCCATGTGTAAGGGATTTCCTCTGCTGAGGGTGGCATCTGTGGCTCCCGCTGGATCAGGTCACCATGACATGAGCCTGTGCTTCACTTCATGTGCCTTCAACCTGCCCCTGGCATTCCCCTCTCTGGCTGGACCCCATACAATTTATTCAGTCCCAGCTCATACCCTACGTTCCATACAAATCCTGGCAGCCAGATGAGGAAATTGGAGCGACTCCTGAGTCCTTTAAGCCCTGCTGTCAGAATGATTCTCGTCTGCCTAGCTGCACCAGCACCCGGGCATTTGAACTGGATGAAAGGGTTTGGTGAGGGGATTATCCAGAAGGGAAATAAAAGACTTTACTTAGCACCTATTAAACTTGAATCTCCGTTTCACTCATCAGTATGTGAGCCTTAGAACCAGCCATGGAATTAGCATGTAGGTGAAAGGAAAAGGGCTCAGACATGACTGAAGCCTCATCACGAATCTGAGGGATAATCCTTAAAGGTTATGACAACAGCCATAATTTTAACCAAAACTTTCTAAATCTGTGAGGCCAAGCAAAAACAGGCTATAAGACTGTCAGAACCAGGATCTCAGCTGGCTTCTTTTATAAGTCTGCCTTTTAAAGACCCATGAATGAAGAGGTGGCAGTAGGGTTTATAGGTAGCTTGAATTTGTGGGATATTGTCTAGTGATGAGGCAAAGAAACTTTTAAAGGAGATTGCCTGAGTGTGAATTCTGCTGAGGAAACTTGGGCCACCATGGGTGGAGATGGGGAAAGGAATGAAGAAAGAGACTGAAGAAAACTGAGAGAAACAAAAAAGAAACGGAGAAAGGTTATACGTTCCATTTCTCCCCCTCCTCTCTAAAAGCAATCATGAGACCTTGTTCAGAGGAAAATCTGACTTGGTTTGACTTCAGGAAGAAATCTGAATTGGAAGAGTGGATCAAGGCACAGACCTTGGCATGATTCTGATGTGGTTCTAGAGCCTGGCATTGTCATCTACTATCAATGTGACCTTGGATGAATGCCTTCACCTCCCCACATCTTCATTTCCACTTCTATACATGGAGAAAGTACAGCACTGACCACACTGGTGGTTGTGAAGATTAAATAAAATAAATGTGAAGTGCTTGGTTCACTCCTGACACCTAACACATGCTCAAGACATGTGAAGAGTGATGGTCCTGGGGTTCATCCCAACTTTTGGGGAAGTGAATGGGAAAGGAGAAAGGGGAGATTTGGAAGAGGTAATCCTGACACTTGAGAGTGTGTATGAACAGAATGAAATGGTAGGAAGAGAAGGTGAGAAATCGTGAGGTCAAAACAAGGTTTGTAACACTCTGGATTACTATATTGAGAAGGTGAATAAGCAGAGTTGAGGCGAGAGTCTTCCTTAAAGCTTTTCAGGGTCTCAAAGGAGAGAGAGAGGGAGAGAGAGAGAGAGAGAGAAATATAGTAGGTGTGGCTGAATGGTTGGATTCAGGACACATAACTCCAGTAGAAGAAGGAATCCATGAAACATGAGATTAAATTATGCAGGGGTAGGTGGAGATGAAAGAAGCAACAGAAGTCCAAGTAGCCAAGAGGGTAAAAGGCAGAAAGATCAAGATGACATTACGGGTCTGAGTATCAGGGCCAGCGTCCCAGAGGTCACAGCGTTAACACACACACGTACATACACACACACACACACACACACACACACACACACTCCATACCTACTGCCTTGAAACAGACATCTTATTTACTTTCTCTTTTCAGCCAAAAGTCAAAAGACTTGGCTCCTTAACTGCTCAACAAAGAAGGAAAATAAGTTTTAGAAGAGAGGACTTGGTGCATGGACAAGGTGCAAGGTCTATTCCATTCTGTACACCTTCTTTGATGCGCCAGGCACATGTGTAGGAATTTTAAAACATGTCAGAGTATAGAATTTATTGAGCATCTGTTGTCTTCAGAGGACCCATTTAAAATCCATGCCAGATGAATTGGCATGAAAGGAACTAAAGTCTTAAGGGACTAATTAGAAAGCATTGGATACAGAGTTGCAAGATGGTACAGCATAGATGATGACATTTCAGTACCTTCACTTTCTAACACGTGAGCCTTGTCCACTGCCTTGAGAGGAGTAGGGCTGGGGAGCAACCAGTGGGTGTCCACTGAGTCAGCCCTGGGGAACAGAATTAAATCCATACCATGCATACTCAGAGCAAAGGAGCAATTAGAGTACAAAATTATTTCAACAACATGCTTACCCTTCATTATTAGCCAGGTCTAGGAGAATCTATAAAGAAAGTTTCCTTTAGAAAACAAATATCTAGGAAAATATCTGCTCTACCTCAATGGGGCCATGAATGGAGAAAGTATGTTATGAAGGCTAAATGCATGGGCTCTGGAATTAAATAACTAAGGTTCACACAGAACTCTACCAAATGCTATGTCTATGCCCTAAGCCTCAGGCCTCATTCACGAAATCAGAATGATAATTGTACCTCTCTCATAGGGTTATGAACTGATTAAATGAGATAATATGTGACAAGAGCTTAGCACAGTGCCCGTGTAGAGCCTACATATCCAATGCCATTTGTGGTGTATTGCTTCATGGTTCCAATTCTTTACTCTTTCCTGGATTGGACTTTGCTATGCCCTCCTACTCAGACTCTGGGCTTGGTCAGTGGGATGTTAGCAAATGTGACCAAGCAGATGCTTGAAAAGTGCATGCAAGATTGGGCATGCTTTCTCTTGCTGCTTTGCCATGGTCTTGAGAAGATGCCCAGGTTAACCTGCTGGAGAATGAGAACCATGGAACAGTAAGGAGTGCTCCTGGTCATCCCAGTTGAGGCCTTTCTAGATCTAGCCAATGCCCACACAGGTAACCAAATCTAACCTAGATCAGCAGAGCCACTCAGCCAACCTGCAGCCAACCTTGGAAGCATGAACTAGTCTAGCCAAGGTCAGCCAAGTCAGATCACCTAAACCCCACAGACTCATGAGCTAAATAAATCTATACCATGTGTGTCAGTGAGGTTTCGTATAAGATTGTTATGTAGCATGATTGTGGCAACAGATAACTGAACATGTTGTTCAGCATCAATGTTGTTACTGTCATTATTATTACAGTCATTACTTTTAAGAGGAGTGCAGAAAAGCTCACCCGGACCCTACCTAGCTGTCCAGGGCAAAATATCTTTCTCAAAACTTGTTATTCTTTCCAGAGAGAGAGGAAAGAAAACATTAGACAAAGCAAGTAAGTGACTGCTTCCTCAGAACTTTGTGCCTTGTTTTCCTGACAGGTTGTTGCTAATGATGCTATTATTTTTTTGTGAGTAGAGATACCTGTGACAGGGGAACCTCACAGGCCGTTATGATGAATTGTTAATTAGCTTAATTAGTGAGGAGCAGAGAGCTTCTTCCATCAGCTGAGATGCTAGCCGTGTATGTTTTCCCTGGGACGTTACAGTGTGAGGTTCTAAAAAAGCACTTGTCAGGAGACCATCAAAATCGAAGGCACAAAGTGGAACATGTCCTGGGGCTTCCTGCCTTCACTTTCACATAGTGACAGGCAGCACTTACTCTGTGCCAGGCCCTATGATAAGCACTATTTGTGCAATATCTCATATATTCCTCACAAAAATTTGAAAGGCAAGAATTACTCTTAGCCCCAGTATATACATGAGAAAACTAGAGGACTAGAGAAGTGACACAAACTTTTCCAAGCCCACATGGCTAGTATGTGATATCACTGAGATTAGAACTAGGTCTGTCTGATCCCATTCTCATAGCTGCTATAGATACTGCTTCTCTGGCCCCACACTGCACCCTCTTCCTCTGGCCTGGTGCTCTTCTATTCTCTGTCTCCTGTAAAAACCTGTTCTCAGAAGAAACCAGAATACTGGCCCCCACATCTCTCATGTGCCTTTAGGATACCACACTCCTTTTCCCAAGTTATTTGTGTGTTATGTCTCTGTTATCAGTACAGTTAGTTATCTGTAAATGAGAGCAAACTCAAAAAAGTAGTAGAGAAAGTGTGGTAGAAAATGTCGAATTCAGCTCTTACAAAAATGAAATCTAGAGGTTAGCAAAATAGGGTGGGTATGGGCTTCCCAGTCATCTGGAATCTGGGTTCCCTCTCTCTTTTTGCTCTACAACCTCAACACATGCTTCTGCCTCATAGTGCAACATGGCTACTAGAGCTCCAGCTATCACATCCACATTCTAGCCAGCAGTAAGGAAGAAAGGAGAAGAGAACATGCCCCTTTCTTCTGAGGACACTTTTTTCGCACATTTTATTCTTTTATCCTTTACCTCTTTTTTGCTTCCTTCTTCCCATTTTTCTCCACCCTGTAGGAAGCTGATTCATTCCTTGGTACTCTCTATTTTGTATTGCAACCTTCTACAGTCTCCCTCTGGTTCTCTAATTCCTGATGGGAACCAGAGCACAAGGAACACAGGGAAGAGTAATTTTGGATCCTCTCACACCCCAGTAAGCAAGACATTCAGCAATTTGCAAAGGATTTGAGTATAATTCAAGCAGGATTCCCAGAGCTAAGCATCTCTATTCCAACTGTTTGCTAACCTTCCTTCTTCTCCTTCATTCTTCTTTCAAGATACCCTCAAAGCCACATCTCTATATACTTGCAGTTGAAGCACATGATTCACAAAGTTTTAGGAGTCTCCATTAGAAATGGATACCCAGGAGAAAGCTGCTCTGAATCTGGAACTCTTGCTACTCTCAGAGATAAACCGCATTGCTTCTCTCAAGCACACACCTCTCATATACTCCATTCAGACTAGCCACAGCTCATGTTGATATTGGCTTTCTTGTAGTTAGCAGTCCTAAGTAAGATGATTCCCTCCTAGTTGTGAGCCTATTCTATCTGTTATCAAATATCTTCAAATGTGTTCATTATTTTCTTACCTCTTTCTTATCTAAAGGCAGCCGATCCTTACAATACGTTCTTTTCCTGTTCTAGGCAGCCAGAATTGCTCTTCCAATCTGGGCAGATTTTAACCACTGTCTTGCTGAGGCTGTGGGAAGCTAGGGATCATGGATACTGAGAGAGGTCGGGACTGGAATAGAAGCAAATGAGTAGGCTGGGCCCAGAGAACACAGAGAAATTAGCAGTCAACTCAGACTCTAACATTAGAACCTGGGAAAAACAGGCAGGGAGCTAATGGGAATCCAATATCCTGGGGCGACAGGGGAGAAATGCTAGGAGGTACCAGAACATGGGATAATTCTGACAGAAGCTACTTTTCCCTACTGCTTCCTGTGGGTACGGTTCTCCAGATCAGTGCTATCCAATAATAGCCCTTTGTATAATTTTAAATTTTCTATTAGCCATATTTTAAAAGAAGTAAAAAGAAACATTATATAAAAATTTTGTATAATCAAATATGTATATCCAAAATATTATCATTTCAAAATGTAAGTCAACATTTAAAAATGATTAATGAGACAGTTTACATTCTTTTATATGAGCTAAGTCTGCAAAATCTGGTGTGTATTTTACACTATGGCAAGTCTCTGTTCAGACTAGCAGCATTTCAAGAACTCAATAGCCACGTGCAGCTAGTGGCTGCTCTGTTGGACAGCATAGGCCTCCACCCTTTCTGTTCAAAGTGTGGTCCAGAGACCAGCACCATCAGCATCACCTGACAGCTTGTTAAAATTGCTGAATTGAGGGCCATTCCACTGAATTAGAATTTGCATTTTCACAAGCTCTTCAAGTGATAGGTACATTCAAGATTGAGAAATGCTGCTGTAGGCAAAGGCAGAATCCATGTAGAAGGAAGTTTTAGGTGACGAGTGTTTATGAAGGTATAACCATGGCTGTAGAAGTGGCAGGGAGGAGGTACAAAACATCCTCACGCCTCCAGCTAGTTGGTCAAAGAAAAGTAATTTAAATAGCACTACAGTTGAATAACAAATAGATCCAGATGGAGTGGTCTGAAGAAACAAAACACTTATCTTAGTATCTCATCAGTAGCTGAAGACCTTTCAGTTGTCCAGCACTATGGGCTCAGCTTCAATAAAATGGCTTATGGTGATGGTGACCATGACCTAGTCCTTTGCCAAGGCAGAATCTATGGACAGAGTCACAGGGAATATTTCAGCAGAACCATGTACTTGCTCCCAAAATAATTTCTTCAATACTCTGCCAAGGTGCCTAAAATTCTTAGCATTTGACTCACACCTTTGGATTGAGGTGTTATTTCCAGAAAGCCTCTGGCAATGTGCAAAGTTCACCCCTGAAGAGGGAGACTTATAGGCTTACCTACACCATGTTCAGAATTTGTTTTGCAGGACACAGGCAGGAGGAAAGGAGTAGAAAACCAAAGCTTTGACAGGAATAAGGGAAAGTTTTGAGTTACAAAGCAAGCAAAGAATGACCCTGAGGAAGGGCAGAGGGGCTGCAGAGAGGAATCAAATAGAAACCTCAACAATCCTGATGTGCCTCACTGTGAACCACCCACAAGATTGCCATGGGCAAATCTAGAGTGAGCAGAGGGGCTGGAAGCCTAGTGCAGGGTGCCCACAGGGGGTGGGCAATAGGTGTGTGTGGAATTGAGTGATTATACTGATGCTGAGCATCAGAGATGGAGACAGACACAGAGGCAGAGGTGGATCTAGGGAGCCGAGAACAAAGTCAGGTCAGGCCACATAAAAAACATGACATGACGTGGCTGTGTGAGTGTCAGGCATGCCTGGAAGCAGCCAGAATCACACCCTTACTGCATCTGAAGTGAGAGGGTGATGCTGCGTTGACCCACACCATGTGGGGACAGGAAGCTGGGTTGCCTTTTGGCCCTTGTTGTGATTAAAGGTGAGTACCCAGGAAGGGTATACATGTAAGACTTCCCCTGGCACACATTTGTTACCCACGGCCAGAAGGAGAATCAAACAAACACTGTTTAAGCAGGTGCCTTTTTCCGAATGAAATTGCGTGTGTTATTTTTAATATCTCTTGTCCATCTGCTTTGGTTGTTTCCTCTGGCCCAGATGGGAAAGCTCCGTCACATTACCTGGACGCAGATTTGACCATGCAGTCACCTTCGCAGAGCTGCAGGGACGTGCTTGGCTTCCCTAATACACAAACCCCAGGAAGTATAAATAGAAATGTTGCTTTTATTTGTAGATTTAATGCTTATGGGGAAGCTGGCTCAGAGGCATAAACGCTTACCTCTTCCAATTCACTGAACTTTGGGCCCATAATTCTTGCAGTTCAGAAAATTAAATAGAGGTCAGCAATTTATGCCTAAGGTACCGGAGGTAGAGAGAGGGAGCAGGGCTATTAAACCCGGCAAATGTGCTTATGTGTTTTCAATTTTCTCTTGTTATTTCTGCCGGGGTCTTCCACAACCAAATTGCTGCTGGTTTATGGACTGAAAAACCTCGGAGTGAGAGACAGCTTTTCTTCAGCACCACTGCCAAAATATCAGGGCCAGTTCTTGAGCCCCAGGCAGCCCTTACACAGGAGGCCTCTAGGAAGCCCAGTTCCCAAGAAATGGATGTGCTATCATTAACACCAACCGTCAGTCAGTGCCCACATGTGCCAGAGAGCCAGTGAACATTCAGTATGAGTGCTATAAAATATTAAAGAATACTCGTTTCATTTTATATTTGTGTCTTTTAAATTTTTTAACTGATCTGTTTACCATTCCCACTTCAGTTGGGAAGAGAATCCTAGGGATCTGTGTAAAGAGAAATACTGACATCTAGACCCCCTAATCAAAGTCAGATATCAGTTGCTTGTTCAACAGTGACCTCAGCATGTCCTTGTAAGGAGTTGCCACAAATGCTAGAAAGGAAACCATCTCAGTTACTGTTCTTCATGAAGGTGGAACAGTGGCCGGTTTGCTTGATAAAATTGATTGAAAATCTAGACACTATGGGAAAACTTGAAACAGACAAATACTACATCCAGAAAGTCATCAGTGCTATCCCAGCACCTAGGATAGGTTCTCAGTAAATATTTATTAATTCTCAGAATATAATTCCAGGATTATGGCCATCTTTATGTCATGGTATAAGCATTCTATACACTCTAGCGCCCAGACAGAGCCTTTTCTCAGATCCCAGCCTTGTTCAGGAAGTCGTGTGTCCCACAGCCTTGGACTTTGATACAATACACTGAAAACCAATGATGGTGAACCTTGAACATCCCACAGGAGCAAGCTGGACTGACTTACATCAACATTAATGAAGAGCTACTGGAAACAGGCAGAATCCAAGTTGGATCTGGCTTGCCTGCCTGCTGCTAGAAACTGTGTTGGTGTGAACATTCCTGTTTACATCAAAAGAGCTCCATATTTGCTTGGCAAATAATTCAATACAAATTAGAACATTCGGTTCCAGTTTGGCCTGGTAGCCTCATGTAGACAGAACTAAAACTTTGGTTGTCTTTTATAAACTACCAAAGTGGCCTGAGATATTGTGCTTAATGAGACTTTCATGTGGTCATAGAATTGATTCTCCCAGTTGGAAGCAAGAAGTAGAAATGTACAAAAGTAGGGGGAGAAAAAGAAAAGAAAAAATGCATAAATTTCCTTAGTCTTATCAAATTTGGGTTCCAGTGTTCAGACCCTATTTTCCATACCAATTCAACCCCCATCTCTAAGGGAACTCCATGAAATGTATGCCCCTAATATAGAATTATGTCATTTTTCCAACTCATGTAATTTATCAATTGAAAAGTGAAGATCCAGAGACTTTAAATGATTTTTCCAAGACCACAGAGCTATTTGGTGGATGTTGCTGTTTCTTAGTCTCAGCTTCTTTCTACCACATAATTTAAGGGGAAAAGAAGAGTTCTACAGATTTTTTTTTTGCATGAGATGAATATATTTCTACA
The DNA here is from genome assembly GCF_029289425.2 of Pan paniscus. Classification (NCBI taxonomy): domain Eukaryota; kingdom Metazoa; phylum Chordata; class Mammalia; order Primates; family Hominidae; genus Pan; species Pan paniscus. The sequence goes on from NC_073249.2 coordinate 73,197,386, forward strand.
AACTTACTGAAGATGGATTGCTTTATTTTTGATTTAACAAGACTTAAAAATGGACAATAGTTACCAAGTGTTCTCGAGGCACAAAGTAAGCCAGGATCTCTAGAGGATGGGATGCTGACTTCTGGAGTTGTTTTTTTCTTTTTAATTAATTAATCGATTTCTAATTGGCTTGGCCCTTGCTTGTGTTCCTCACTGTTCCTGTCCCATTGAGTAACTGTGTGGGTTAAAGCAGTCTTCTAAGTTTTCTTAAAAAGTAGATGAGTCTTAAGCTTCGCAGAGTTCATAGCTCCTGACTTTAGCCAAAGGTCAAAGCCCAAGGAAAATGTGAGGTTTTAACCTGTCTTCCTTGAAATTGTGACTTGTAGGTTTGGCCATTCCAAATGACTGGGAAAATCATGTCTCCCTGGGACTGTAGGCAGCAGCCAGGGCCCTGGGCCTCCTGATTTATGTTTCAAGAGCAGGTAGCCTCCCAGCCCTGTTGAATTGTGAGCTTTATTTATCTTCTCTTGTGGCCCCTATCACATGCCCACTTGCAAAAATGAAACAGAGAGAATGTGTGTGAAGTAATGTTGTTGAGGTTTTTAGCTGGTCCCTGTACATTAAGCTTTGGAATATCTCCAGTCCATTGGTATTGCTTCTCCTGGCATCAAAGAAGGGATTAGAGGAGAAAAACTCTTTAAAAATATGGCACAGATGGCAAAAAATCAGGGGGAAAAAAACTTGGCCTCAAGAGACAGTAAGTAGCAAAACGCATGCAAACTTGCTGATAAAAAAGGCAAGTGGCCATCTTGAAGGTTTAAAAAAAAAAAGCTGGTGATGGATCACCATGCTGCCAAACGTTCCACGGTATTGAAAACAGAGCTAGCCACAAAATCATTTTTCTCCAGGTGTCTTGTTTGGGTTGGAGAATGCAACGTCAGGGCACATTTGGAAGAGATGTGTGTGTGGCAAGGGAAGGCAGCACTGGGCTCTTGCTGAGCACCAGCTTGTGCAGTAGCTCTCTTGAGCTGATAGGTGCTCTCCTTCCCTCCTCCTCCCCTTGCCCCAGCATAGAAGAAAATGCCATATAACCTTATGTAACTGACATCCCCAGTACTTCAAAGTGTGGATCTCAGTGAAATCGGCAGCCAGGAGATCAGATCCAAAGCATTCCCCTAATTGTCTGCCTCCCTTAGTTTACTAAAGGCTGGAAGGAGAGCTTCAGAGTGGGCTTTCAAACCACAGGGCAATGTGTTCCAACACTTGGATAAAGGTCAGAGAGATCAGTTTCTGGCTCCTTCTGAGACTTTCAGGGACACTCAGAAATGGGCTGCTGGCTGCACTCTCTCACCTCTATTTCTATCATCTCTTTTTTTCCCACCTGATTTTCCTCAAATGCACTTCACCAAATTAGCTTTTGTCCCAGTTCTAAGTCACACTCTAGGGAAAATCTAAAGACTTTCTTTTCTCCTTAATTCTTCCACTGCATTTCAACAAATATTTATAAAGTGTCTATTCTGTGCAGATTGCTATGCTAGGTTATTTTGGAGGCTACAAAATAAAATGCATGGTCTGCTTCCTGCCCACAAGTAACTTGGAATCCAATAAGCAAGACAAGCTATTGTGGCAATAACTGGATGCAAGGTGCTTTTAACTGCAGGGAATCATAAAAGGGAAGGATCAAGGAAGGCTTCACGAGGATTTGAAGGATGGCAGCGTCTTGATAAGGTAGGTTGGAGGAAAGGGCATTCCAGGGAGAAGGCATGGCAAAGTAGACACACATGGTGGGGGAAGCATGAAGTAGCCTTGCTTGGAGAAGGAAAAGGTATGTGGAAGAAATCATGGACTGTAGACCTGAGAGAAGATAGGTTAGGGCTGAAACCAGGGAAGTCTTGAATGTGAGACTAAGAAATTTGGACTGGAGGGAAGGGAAATTGGTGCCGTATGTAAATCAAATCAATCAGATGAAACAACGAAAGACAGAATTGTGAATGATTGCATATCTAAAAGTCCACTTGAATGGACAAATTACTTCTCATTCAGTGTTTGGGGCCACTATGCCTCCTAAGGGAAAGAAACCAACATTTGGGCCAGACACACCTGTATTCAGATGGTAGTTCTATTATTTAGCTGTGGGCCTTTGGGCAAGTCTTTTGAAGCGGATATGAATTTGCTCACCTCCTTAGGTATAAGAAACATCACATTGCCTCTTTCTTCAAGTCAAATTAAATCTAGCTCTGGATCTCCAAAAGAAAGCAAGAAATGTATTCTCTATCATGTGTAAGGGGATCAGGGGATGAGCTGCCCTCCATAGGAAAGTTCAAAAATCTCAGGAGAGTATAGTCACCAGACTATGAGGAAGGGCCTCTGCTCTTCAGTCTATCTTGGACCACTTGAGTTCTTAATGTCGGAGCCCTCAGGGTCCATTTGAATGCAGAACCATTCAAATGCAGTCCAATTGAATGCAGCCCATTTGAATGCAGGGTCCATTTGAATGCCAAGCTTGGCATGATGCTCTTTCACTATAAATCCTCAGATATGGCAGTAGAGTGGCCAACTGTCATGGTTTACCCAGGACTAAAGGGGTTTCCATGATGCAGGACTTTGGGTTTTAAAACCAGAAAAGTCCAGGACAAGTTGAAATGAGTTGGCCATGCCTGGCATTCAATGTCCACCAAACCAATGGCTCTCACATCTACTCCATCAGAAGCTCTGTTCCCGCACAGAGCTCTGTCAGGGAGCTGGGCAGAGCTGCCAGCCTTCAATGGACTTGCTTCTACCCTCCTATCTCTCAGTGCCAGTTCTGCCCCTTTAAATCAAAGCACCAGTCTTGGTGGAGGGTTTCTTCTGAATGGAAACTTCTTTTTGGCTCTAAAACAGTCATCAAATAACACTAGGGACACAGGGGTCTAGAAATCTGAATATATAGGCTTAGCCATTCTACCTGCAGGTGAGAGGAATAGAGTGTGGGGGCAAAAGCAAAGGAACAAATAGCTCTTTTATTCTTCTGAGATATTAACCAATCATTCAGCCCAAAACATGTGCAGTGAGCATATACTCTGTGCCAGGCCCTGTGATAGATGCTTGGCATACAGGGGGAAAAAGACAGACAATAGCTCTCTCCTCATGGAACTTACATTCTATCTATCTTTATCCTGAAGCAAGACAGAAGTAGGAAGAAACATCTCAAAAAATTATCCACCTACAAACTTACTCTTGATGAGCCTTAATTTCCTCATCTCCAATGTGGAGGTGATAACACATACCTCACAGAGTTGTCATTGGGTCAAATGTGATAATGCAGGCTAAGCCCTCACTATAGAGCCTGTCACATAGGACTCTGCACAATATGGCTGTGGTGGCATCCATTGGCTTTCTGGACTTGCTATTTGAAGCTACAACCTGTTCTTCTTCGATACAATATCTTTCACCTCTGCTAAACTTTTGCTGCATTTCTAAAGACTCTTTAGGTTTAAATAGTTTTATTCAAGACACGCATAGTGGCTCATGCCTGTAATCCTAGCACTTCAGGAGGCCAAGGCAGGAGAATTGCTTGAGCCCAGGAGTTCAAGTACAGCACAGCCTGGGCAACATAATGAGACCCCATCTCTACAAAAAGAAGTTTAATAAAAACAAATTAAAAAGTAAAAATAAAAAGTTGTATTGAGCACCATTGCCAGATACCTTTACATATGTTATCTCATATTATTCCCATTTCACAGGGGAAGAATCTCTGGCGGGACAAGCATTTAGTTTATGTCACACAATTAGGCAGAAAGTGAGACTTGAATTCATTTCTTCCAACCTCAAGCCCTGTGCCATGTCACTCTCCTAGTAGCTCCTGTGAAAGACCTCTTCCTTTTGCCCACTGGCTTAGGGATCTCAGATCAAAAATTGTCATTACAGTTGCAGAGGTGTGGAACAAGGGGAGGGCAGCTTTATTAGTCAGGGGAAGCTCTCTGCTGTAGCAAATCACCCCGAAACCTCAGTGTCTTAACTCAGTAAAAGGTTTTCTCCCCACAAGATCATCTACTGAGGGTCCACACAATCATTCAGAGACCCAGCTCCCTCCACAGTAGCTCTCCTTCCATGTGGTACTGTCATCTTCTAGGGCTTTTTCCTTTGCCGCATTCAGCCTACAGATGGCAAAAGAGAACAAGCCCAAAGGATTACACTGGAGCTTCTTAAAGTGCTAAACTTGGAAGTGGAACATACCAGTTTTGCCCATATTCCACTGGCCACAACTCTGTCACATGGTCACACCTAACTGCAAGGGATGCTGGGAAACATAGGGTAGCTGTGTGGTCATGAGAAACAGCAATGGGTTTAGTGGATACAAAGCAGTCTTTTCCACAGCCGGCAATGGCCCCAGCATTTACATAGCAGCAATTTCCTGGAGATGGTCAACTCTTGGAACACTCTATCCACAAAATGGAGGACTCCAGAGACCATTTTCTTTGCAGGGTTGTTGCAAGGAGTAGAGGAATCCATAAACAGCTTCAGAGTTATTGTAAGCCCTCAGTCAGCAGTTACCAAGGAGAGGCAACAGGGTATAGTGAGGCAAACATGGCCTCAAGAGCTTCAGGTCACTGGGCAGCTTTTATAACCTCCATAAGCATGGAGCTTCATCGTAAAATACAGATCCTAGCAGCCCACCTCTACTCAGGAGAAGAACAGGGAAGATCACCTAAAACTAGAACTGGTTCAAAATTCCAAAGTAGAGGATTACCTAAAACCATTCAGAGAGATTGAACACGCAAGAAATACACTGTTAGTGGAAGAACCAGGTGAATACCTGCAGCAAGAAGTGTAACTTTCAGAGAGACCCAGACTTCCCTCTCAAAAGCGACCTGGCTGTACCCTCAATGGGCCTCTGCCACATGATCGATTTCTAGAAAATTTCCAGTAACTAGGAATTTTGAAATTTCAGTTGTATTTTAAAGATTAAGGTAGTGTTTTTCAAACCTGTCTGTATATCAGAATTGTCTGAGGAAATTTTCAAAATTACAGTGGAAGTGGGGCCCAGAAATCTGGATTTTTTTTAATGTTCTCCAGGTGATTCTAAGGTAGTCATACCGGCATTTTTCCATTAACCTCATTAGGAGCCACTATCCTAAGGTACTGAAAGAAATCCTGAACATCTTTTTGACATTCCTGTTTAACTTCTTTGTAAGTAATGTATCCTAATGTATCACATTATATCCTAATGTATCACACCTTCTGAAGTGACGAACTACACAAGCAAATGCACCAATTGTGAGTATAGGCACTTCAAACTTCACAGATAAATGCTTGAAATGAAGATATGGAACTGGTCAGAAACCAGAAGAGTCTTGCTCAACTGAGTGATTGATTCATCTATTCATTCAGCCAACCATCAGCAAGTTATGATTGTGCCGTTTGCCAGCAACCGTACTAGGGTCTAGGAATATAAATATAAGTAAGAGATAGTTCCTATATTTCAAGAAAGAAAACCTACAGCCACAGCTTGCTTCCTTAAAGTGTCCTGTATAATGCTCCTAAAATTTTAAGGCTGTGACTTTTTTTTTTTGAGACGGAGTCTCGTTCTGTAGGCCAGGCTGGAGTGCAGTGGCGCGAACTCGGCTCACTGCAAGCTCCGCCTCCCAGATTCACGCTATTCTCCTGTCTCAGCCTCCCGAGTAGCTGGGACTACAGGCGCCCGCCATCACGCCCGACTAATTTTATTTTATTTTGTTTTTTTGTATTTTTTTAGTACAGACCGGGTTTCATCGTGTTAGCCAGGATGGTCTCGATCTCCTGACCTCATGATCCGCCCGCCAGGGCCTCCCAAAGTGCTGGGATTACAGGCGTAAGCCACCGCGCCCAACCAAGTCTGTAACATTTTATGAGGAGCAAATGCAGCTCCATAAGAAAGAACCAGACTTCTGCTCTCTTAATCACACCTTATTTACCTAGAAAAAAACTTCTTTACCCCATGCTGAACAGTCTCATTATTCATTAAAAGAAGATAGTGTCATACCAAAGTCTTCCTTCTTCAGGAAGTCTTTCCCGATCATCAGAGCCAAAAATAATAGTATTCTATAATATTGTTTTATTTGAGGTCACTATCCTATTTTTGCATATTTATTTTAACATCATCTTCCTTGTAGTGTTGAGTTGTTATAATGCTGTTTTCTTTGAAAATTTAAGAAAAAAATTCATTAAAATGTGCTACTCATATAGCTCTCTTTCCCATGACCTGAGGACTGGCCCATGAAAGCCAACAGAGCAGCCAGATTCCAGCATTCTTGGACATTGTCATGGCACCATATTGCAAATTCTCCCTGCCAGAGAAGGTGCTGCCATGCTAGCCTGAGCTGAGTGCATTCTGCAGCGTATATGGCTTATTACATCAGATCTGCTATGTGCCATGTGTTTATAGACAACAGTTTTAAGCCATAATGACTGAAAAAAAAGTCTGAAAATGACAGTGCTGCAAAGAAATGCAAGAGTGCCATGCTGAATGTTAAAAGGTAAGTTTTAGAGCAGCTTGAAAATTCTTCAAGGAAATGGCCATGGATGAGAAGACAGAGAGGGAAAGTAGAGACTGGTGGGAGTTCTTTGATATATTACAGGGTCTAAAACATCACGGTCACCTAACAGGGTGGCAAACAATTGTATGAATGAGGCTGAAGGAAAACTGCAGTTCACAACTTCAGAGAATCTGGAGGGAAGAGAAGAGCCATTTGCCAAGGTACAAAAGTGGGGATGTAATTCTACAGGGACTATGCCATAAGTAATCCTTATGTCTCTGATTCAGTTACAGCTCCCATTTCCACAGGGGCATCAACTTTGCTAAATGGGGTAGGTATAATTGTTTTATTTCTTCTACTGAATCATAAGCTCTTTTAACAAGGAGCCCCATGTCTTATTCATATTTGACTTCCTCGAATGTCTACTACAGAGTCATGGCAAAAAAATAAAAATTTAATGAATGAATAAATGAATTTCCAAATGAAAGAGACCACTCACTATCTCTGGTAGTCACTTAGAAAAATTGTTTAAAAAAATTAAACTCAAAAGTTGTGAGCACAGATCATTTCTGTCAGAAATTTCCCAAGTGTCAGCATCTCCCAAAGAAGACAAATAATGTTGAGCTGGTGATGAATCAGGCTTAACCTGTGAAGAGAGGCTCAAGCTTGACACAGTCTTACTTTCAGAAACCAGAGATAATCTGACAGTCTCTGGGCATTTTAAATGTGACCAGTGGAAGAATTAGGGGAAATTTAGCTACCATCCAAGGGAATAGTTCTTTCCATGCCAGATTAGAGAACAGACTTCTTGGGAAATTGGGAGGAGAAAGTGGAGGTAGGGAAAGTGGGAAAAGGCTGGTATCAGATATAGCAGCAGTTATACCTCAGACATGTGCAGACTTCACAAAAAGATGCTAGAACTCATCAGCCTACTCAATAGCTCACCAAGAACAAAACTGTTTGATTTGGTTTGGTTAAGGTGCCCCTGAAAGCTAGGCTAGAGATTCAGCCCACCCTGCCCACAGAGAAGCAAGCGCACATGTAAACAGGCATACCAAGAAGTCATGTTTATCTGGTGTATCAGGGGAAACCTTGCCTGATGAATTCAGCACAATAAAAGTGGATACTTCATGTCAAGCTAAGAAGTTGCTGTGTTTGATCCTGAGAAATGCCCACCCATGCCCCTCGTTTGCCAAAGGCCACAAGGATGCTCTGATGTCCCCCAGTCTAGCAGAGAAGGCTGATGTGGGGTGGCAGATCCTCTGTGTTGGAAGTTGCAGAAACTCTTCCCTCTTCATCTACACAAAGTGGAAGAGTTAGAAAGAAACAACACCCTAAAGGGCACCTACCAGGACATCATCTCCCCCATCTAAGAGCAAGAAGCAAGAGGCATGGCAATGAGTCAGGTGAAGCCCAGGTTTATTATGTTTGCTTTTCCTCTTGCCTAACACTCAGAGAGAGAGAGAACAGCACTGGGCACCCTTGCAGGAAACTGCAGTGATTTGAGTAGGGCAGAGAGTGGAAGACTGATTTTATTACTATAACAACTGACATCATAATTGTCTCTTGGGGGACAACTGTCTTTATGGACTAACATACCTAGACAAGCTGCTTAGGATGAAGGGTAAAGCGTTGAGCATAATAAGCAGATAGCTGTTCTATATGAGAAAATGAAAGGAGTTTTTTCTACTGAAAGATGGAAGGGAGAGAGAGGAACCATGACATAGAATGAGGCTCAGGCAGTACTTACAGAGTTGTCACTTGGAAAAATCTCCCCCAGCACGGCAACCAAAGGCATTTGAAGAATGAAGATAGTCTCAATTTCAATTTGAAGTCCATATTGCTACAAGTTCGAATGTTCTTCTTATACCCTCAAATTTCTTATTAGTCTGTTAGTCACAAAGATTGCTTTTATGAGTAGAAATTGTAAAAATAAAAGGAATGTTTAAATGCTGTGTTCAGGTTGATATTAAGTGAAACAGAAACAGCATAAAAGAAACAGTGAGACTTTCCACAGATGGAGGAAGCCAGAGTTTGGATCTAGGTCTAACAAGAGGGAAATAGTTCCCCTAGAAATTCATAGTAATGTTGGGGAGTCTTCCACAGGATGTGCAAGACTTATCAGATATCAAGGAGAGGGAGGCCCTAGATAATATCAGGATTACAATACTAACATGAAAACCAGCACAGGCTGGGGTTCTCTCGTTCATGCCTTCTCATTATTGTGCACTCTAAATCTCACCTTCAGTCTCATCAAAGTCCCCCCAAATCTTTCTAGAAGTTTCTCGAAGGCATTCCTCATGCATTCTAGTATAAGGACTATCTGCCACCACTTGGTGGTCATCACTTTCCCCCCTTCCCTTGTTGCCTTGTGAGGGTGCCTGCCTCTTACCACAGGTGTAATAAGCTGGTGGCTGTCCTGCCATTCCCTTGCCAAAGCTGCACGTCAGTTAAACTATTCCCTCCAAAATATGGGAATTCCAGAGGTTTTGATTATCTGTTATTATATAACAAGCTACCTCAAAACTGAGTGGTTTAAAACACAACTTCTTATTTCTCATGATCCTTGGGTTGACTGAGCATTTCTTCTGCTTCATGTGGTGTAGGTAGGGCAGTGGGATAACTGGAAGATCAAAATGGCCTCATTCACTGTGGCTGACAGTTAGTGTGGGGTGCTGCTAGGAGACTTGGTTTCCTGCTAATGGGTCTCACCATGTGGTTTCTTGGGCTTCCTCACAGGGTGGTTGCTGAGTTCCAAGAAGGAGCATTCCATGAAAGGTGAAAGCAGAAGCTGTATATTTCTGAAGACTTGGACTCAAAAGTTACATAGCATCACCTCTGCTACATTATATTGGCGAAGTCCAAGAGGAAGGAAAATAAACTTTGCTTCTTAATGGGAAGAATGGAAAAAATAAAAGGAAAATAAAAGTTATAGTTATCTTTAATCCACTACACCACCCTACTCTCTCTCTCTCTCTGTGTCTCTGTCTCTCTTTCTGACACACACACACACACACACACACACTCCAGTGTTATGCTTTCTTACATCAAACCTCAGAGCATCCCTCTACTTTCAAGCTCTTGCAAAGAGAAAGTCTTACGAGAACCACTAGGTCTATTTCTCTTTTTTATTTTATTTTTTTATTTAGAAAAGGAGTCTTGCTATGTTACCCAGGATGGCCTTAAACCCCTGGGCTCAGGTGATCCTCCTGCTTCAGTCTCCCGAGTAGCTGAGACTACAAGCACACACTACTGTGCCCAACTCACTTGGCCTATTACATTTGGCAGGTCCTTAAGCCTTAGAAACAATTCCAGGAGAGGCTGGTTGCAAGACCAGTCCACTAAATCAGTCTTTCCCCACCAAGCAGTCTTCTTCTCCCCTAACTCCCTTGCTTTTCAGTCATTCACACTTACTCTGCAACCAGCTCAATTATCACAAGGTTTGCATGTCTTCTTGAAACGTTTATGTCATTAGCTTATCCAAAAAACATGAGTTCACCTTAATCAGAAAGATCTGCACGTTCCATCTTTTATAAGTGTTAACTATGAAATGTCTCTGCTACTGATCCAACACTGACACAGAGATGACAGGATCTTCAATGTTGGTGATAGCCATGTATCACTGGAAGTTCCCCAAATCTATTTCTACCTCAATAATTCTGCTCTCTGAAAGTGTGGCTTAACTGTCAGAACCTGGATGACATTAGAAAGACTCCCAGTAAGTCAGGTTTCCAAACCCAACTGAATTGGGGTAGTTCAAGAACTTTCTGGTAGTTCTGAGAAGCTAAGAGGGTGAACATTTTTGACCAGAAACAAATCTCCAGCATGGTACAGTCTCTAACCAGCCTTGTATGTGGATCCAAGACTAGCAGGAGTGAGGAGTGGAGAGGGGAGAAGCAAGAGGCAGAGTTGGACAAGGAGGAAGAAGAGAAATGTAACTTTTCTTATTCCCACTTTGTTCCTTGTCTAGAGTAAGACAAAACTGGTAATGCTACAAAGGGATGACCTTCTTCTTGTCCCCTCTCTGTGCAGCCAAAATTCTGACCTGAGCCAACTTCTAAGACTTTGCCCCAAGGACTGTCCCTGATTAAACAAATTGAGCAAAAGATAAGGTGCAGCTTTTCCCAGTCCAAGCTTCTCAGTGCTAACTTCTCTGCTCCTTGCTCACCTTATAGAAGAAACACAGTCAAGTAGAAGAGTACTTGATAACAACCAAAGGAACAATGCCAAGGGTTTCTTTTTACTATAGCTCCCAGCCAACTACCAACTTTCAACTTCACTGTCTGGTTAAGAATATTAAAAAGGAAAAAATGGAAAAAATACTACCAGCAAATGTGGAGGGTTTGTGATAAATCACCATATCTTGGCTTCTATTGATTAGTTGTGATTAATTATGTGGACAGGTGATAGGCACTCATGTTGTTTCTACTTCCTGGGGATTACCAGTAGCCAAGTCTTCCAAAAATGAGCAATTCAGGACAATGCATATATAATATTATGTTTTATTAGTTTTTCCTGCCTTCATGGCATGGACGGAGAAATTTCTAGTTTAGATGACCCTGGACCTTCATCTGAAGCAAGAACAGCAAAATAGGCATTTCCCTAATGAGAAAAATGATATACACCGGGAAAAGCATATCTTTGGTATTGCTGTTAGGTCTAAAGGTCATGCTCTCTCCCCTCCCTGCCTCCTTCACTTCCACCAGCCCCACCTCCTCACCTATTCAACTCATTCTCAGACTCTGTAATCTCCAGGAGTCTCCCGCAGCCCTACAGGGAGGGCCGAGTGTAGCTCTTCTGTGCTCATTTATTCCCTGTGCACACTACTACTACTGCACTTGACCATGGTATTGAAGTTACCTGTTCATGTGACTTGTGAGAAGAGTTGGCTGATAAAGAGCAGGATTATGTCTTACTCTATTTTGCAAAATTAGATTCTAATGTCATGTCTGGCACATGGAAGGTATTGAGGCCACATTGAATTGAATTGCAAGGATATTTACCATACTCTGTGTGACTTTTACCATCTTCCTCATTTTCCTCCATGTTACCAAATAAATTATATTAGTATGTCTTATAGTCATGATTGTAAGTTAAGTACATCTCAGACATTTTAAGTCTGCCTGGTCTCCACTCTCTAGAACGACATATGTGAACATTTACCTCATTCTGATATAGCAGTAGTACTTTTCTACTGTTTTTTTTTAAGTGCCCTTTAAGTTGCTTTTCCAGTAAGAAGTACCTCTTGCAAAGTCATCCACATTCTCTCCTGAATTCCTATTGAGCCTAAGGCAGATTTTTGTGAGATGTATGTCCATTCTGGGAATGCAGTCTCACAGGCTGATGGGACCAAGATATGATTTGTTTTCACCAACCCTTTACATGCACACTTCCACACACATGTGGGCTCATGTTCAGGAATATGCTAAACGCAGATGGTTCCTGAGTTTAGCCTTAAAAAACAAAAACAACTTTTCAAAATAAGGACCCTTGATTGGATTTCAAATGCATAGTATTATTTTTAACTGCACTTAAAGGCATTATTTTCTGTTTAGCTTCCTTTCAAACCCACCAAGTCAAACTTAAAGGCCCGAAAGTTTCAGGGTGTCTTCTGGTAAGTTTGTTTGTTTGTTTTTTTTTTTTTTTTTTTACCTGTCAAGCTTTCCACAATTACAGGTAACTCCATAAAGGCACTGAAGTCCTTCTGGACACTCCAGTTTATCAGAATGGACTTTATCAACTCTTCGCATTTGGGTTGAACTATTCTGACTTGGGACATGGATGCTTTCATGATTACATAAGGTCTACACAGCATGAGGTATTCCTAATTTCCTCAAATGTATTCTTATTTAAAGTTAGGAGGGTGGCAAGAAGTCCTAGAAAGTTCTCCAGATTGTGAGTCAGAGACCTGTGGGAGGCCTCAAAGGCTTTATAGAAAGAAGTAGTACATGAACAGACGAATAGGTAAGTAGGTAGGTAGATATGTAGGTAAGCAGATAAATAGAATTTCCCTACCAATCCTCCCACCTTGGCCTGTTTCAAGCTCTCTAAAATGAAGGGGGTTAGACAGTTGGTCACTAAGTTCTATTCGAGCCCTTTGAGTCTAGTAATCCATGACTGGCCTTTCCTTCTCATTAACTTTCTGGTTCTTCCTGAGGTCCTCTTCCATGGATATTTTCAAGGCAACTCTAGACCTACTGAAACCTGCTTTCATAAATTTCCTTTCTTTATTGCCCTGGAATTCTGAGCTCTTCTCATTTTATGGTTTCCTTCTGCCATGGTGGCCAGTCACCCTTCGACCTTTAAATGCTGTCTTCATGTAAGGAGTACCAATGAAAGGCGCCTGACTGCCTTGTTTCCGGTGGTGAGTGATTCCAAAGTGAGGTGAAAAGTCAATGCAACTTTCTTAAATGCCTGACTCACTGACCTACAGAAAAGCTGAGCCTCTATCTTGCCCTGCCTCACAGTCACCTGTTTTTAATTGCATCAGTCCCCATATTAGCCACAGGCTTTGGTTTCACAGCCTGGGATGACTCACTGCCTTCCCTAAACACCTCCTGCCTGAGAAGAGCTGTCATGGGTATCTCCTCACATTGATAGTTTCCTTTTTAATATTTATAAACACCAAAGTATTTTTCTCTCCCCCACTTGAAATGTATATATTCATTTATTAAAAGACATTGACGTTGCTGAGGTAATGGCCTGTTGACAGATTTACAGCAGGAACTATCTCACTGCCTGCAGGCCTGTGCATTTTAATATAATTAAAAGGCTTCTGTTTGGAATCTTAGCTAATTAATATTCATGCTTTCCTCCTTCCACCTGCCATTCCCGATTTGCTGTCTTTTAGCAGATTGATCAAGACCCAATTAATCCCACCAGTCAAAGCAAGGCAGGCAGGAAAAGAAAGGGGGAGATACCATTGCAGTGCTGGCTTTTTAATGAAAAAGCTCATTTTACCAACGGAAATTTTTTCCTGGTTTTTGCGGAAGGTCAAGGAAGAGTCTCTATAAATATGGTAGGAATAGAACAGATAGGAATTGTAGGTTAAATTGGTCACAATGAAATTTTACTAATCTTTAAGAGTTTTCCTGAGTTTCATTCATGCTGGAAATCACAGAACAGAAACTTGGAGAACCAGATAATAGACATTTTTAAGAGAAATAAAGCTGAAAATGGCAGTGACCATAGCTGAGAAAAACTATCCACACAAATGAATGTGATTCACCTACATAGGACCTTTGAGAACCAATCAGATTTCCAGAGATAGACACATGGCCACTGTCTTAGTGCATTCCCACTGGTCCAAAAAATTACTACAGACTGGATAATTTGAAAACAACAGAAACTTATTTCTCATAGTTCTGGACTTTCTTATAGTTTTGGTGTATGGTAAGGGTTGCTCTTTGCTTCCAAGATGGTGCCTTGTTGATGTGGTCCCCAAGAAGGAAAAAACACTATGTCCTCATATGGCAGAAGGGATGGAAGAACAGAATTCGTTCCCTCAAGCTCTTTTATAAGGGCACTGATATCATTCATAAGGGCAGAGCCCTTATAACCCAATCACCTTCTAAAGGCCCCACCTTTGAATAGTATTGCATTGGGAGTTTAGTTTCAACGTGGATTTTGGAGGGGCACAAACATTCAAATCTTAGCAGTCACTTACCTTTCTTTGCTTCTAAATGGAAACTGTCTTGCCTTAAAAAGGAAATATTAAGGCAGGGGATGGGGGAGTGGGGAGGATGGTAAATGGTGAGAATGAGGTATGCAAATTAAACTTTCTTCAGGTATATGAAAGCCTGTCACAAAAAAAAAAAAAAAGAATTAAACTCTCTTCATTTGACTCTGAGGACAGAAAAGGGAATCTTAGCAGCATTTGTGGTGAGACACTCAACAACCATGGACTTGAGCTTGGGGGAGATCTGAATTAAAAGAAGGAGGAAATGGTTTGGGGGCTCTACTTCCCCTACACAGTTGCTCTTCCCAATTGTGGGTGTCTTGAGAACATGTTGTCCTGTGATGAGAACAAGAGCCACTAGAGAAAGTCACCAAGCAAACTATCTCACATTTAGGCTAGTTGACTTTGGCCAAGTTTACTCCACCACTTTTAGTCTCATCCATAAAATGGGCTAGTAATACCTCCTTCCGAGAACTGTTGTGGGGACTAAATGAGTCTTCAAGTGCCTAGTGCAAGACTCAGTAAATATCAATTCCACTTATTTATCCCAGCAAGAGGGAAATGTCTTCCACACCATGGAATGGAGTGCATAAGTGACAGCTACTTCATGACATAGTGAACATTTCTCTAGAAAGAAGAAAGGCAGATGGAGTGGTAAGGAACTCGCTCTCTTTCGGCTGGAAAATGCACAAGTGAAAAAAAAAAGCCAAAATGAAGCTTACTGTATCTCAAAGCCAGCCTCGCCCAGTGCAGTGGGTATTAACAATGGAGCAAAGAGGGGTCACAGGGACAAGATAAAAATAAACAGAAAGCACCGGATTGATGCAACAGGTACATGTAGTTAGTTTGTCTTGTTGATGAGTCACTGGTCTGAGAAATCTGTTTAGGTTCGGCAGGAAGCCCGTGAACAGGCTGCAGCTTAATTGTCCTTCCACTGTGGTTGCTCCCATTGTGAGCTTCAGGCTCTTTATTTTTAAAAAGTCTGGGTGATCACAATCCTCCTGGATGAGATCACATGGGGACTGTATTGCTGACCCATCCAACCAGAATGCCCTTTTACAGTTCTTGGCTATCAAACTCCCACTCATCCTCCAGGGCAGTTCAAGTGTCTCTCTTTATGGGAAGCCATTCCCGTTAGCCTGGTCAGAAATAATGACTCTTTATTTTGTGTCCTGCTGTATTAACATTTGCAAGTCCCTCTCCGCCAGTGATAATGATGATATTTGCTAACAGTTATTGAAGACTTTCCAAGTGCCAAATATTGCACTCAGTGTTTTATTGGCACTCTCATTACTCTTAGGAGGTATATATTTTAATTCTCCCAGTTTTACTGATGATAAAACTAGTCTAGTGAATATTGTGAATATCTTGCCCATTAATATACAACTAACAAAGCAAGATTAGCAGCAAGGTATTTGGACTCCAGAGGCCAGCGTATTCACTGTGATCTCTTCCTCAATGCTTAATATACACTAGCTCGATAGAGATGTAAACACTGAATAAGCATAATCTTGATGGAATGGAGGAAAATGCCTGAAAATCAAGGCCAGTCTGGAATGGGCAAACTCTACCACAGATATGCACAAGCCGGAGAGGCTTTCTGTAATCCATGGGCTTTGTCATCGCATTTCTGCTGAGCCTCCTTTTAGTCCTAGGCATGCCTAAAATTTGATTCAAAGTCAAAATTTCCTTGAAACAGATTCATCCCATGAAGAATGCTATGGATAAATAAGTCTACACCTCTTTTTTTAAGTCATATAATTTGTCAAAATGTTATTGTCAGTGATGAGCCTAGGCTGCAGTGAAACAAGGGTTGAGTCAAAATGATTGAAAGCCCAAGAGATTGCTCCACTGGGGTTTTGACTTAAGTCAAATCCATGTGGTGAAGGGAAAGACTGCGGAGGCAGACTTGGGTTAAGCTCTGGGGGATCCAGGAGTGATGTGGTTTGGATGTGTGTCCCTTCAAAATCCATGTTGAAATTTGATCCCCAGTGTTGCAGGTGGAGTCTGGTGGGAGGTGCTTGGGTCATGGGGCAGATCCCTTATGAATGGCTTGGTGCCCTCCCCACGGTAACTAGTGGGTTCCCTCTCTGTTAGTTCTCATGGGAGCTGTTTAAAGGAGCTGTTGTTTAAAGGAGTCTGACACCGCCTCTTCTCTCTTGCTCCCTCTCTCACTGTATGATGTGCCAGCTCCCCATTTACCTTCCACCATGATTGTAAGCATCCTGAGGCCTCACCAGAAGTAGATGCTGGCACTATGCTTCTTGTACCTTCTGCAGAACCATGAGCCAATTAAACATTTTTTCTTTATAAATTACCCAGTCTCAGGTATTCCTTTACAGCAATGCAAAACAGACAAACACAGGGAGTATCTTGTTGTCTCTCTGAAATAGTCATCCATAAAATTGTGGTAATAAGCCTCCATCCCTCATTCATGTTGAGATGGCATGTATGAGAGCCTTTTGTGGTGCATGTGGATGGATGATGCTCTTTGAAGAAAGTGGTTACAGTCATGACTCCTCAGACAGCATGCTCGCTTCAGCTGCCTGCCTTTAACTGAGTCCTAGACAGATACCTAAAATGCATTTTCTTCCTCCTCTTGAGCTTCCAGCAAGATTCAAACTGCTATCTAACAGAGGATGTAGTATATAAATGAGAAGAGAATAATTGTGAGGCTTCTAGAGTCTTTCAGGGAATAATTGTAAGAAACAGAAGAGATCATAGAATTCAACTCTCTTATTTTACAAATAAGGAAATTGAGACCAGAATCAGAAAAATTTGTGGAATGAGAGATTGGCCAACTGGACCAAGATAACACAACTGGTTCACAGAAGAACTAGGATGGGAACTCAGATCTTCCAACTTCCATTCATATCGTGCTGTGCTTTCTCTTCTCAGAAATGAAAGTTCTATTTCCATTTTGATAAATGTCTCAAGTGAGAAGCAGGGAGGGAAGATCAGAGGAGGGCAAAAGAGAAGGAGAGGTAGACTCTTCTCTTTGAAACAATTTAAGAAAGAAATAGGAAAAAGCTTTGTGCTTGTGTTGAAAAAAGAAAAATGAAAGAAAAAATAAAGAAAAAAATTATTAACAATTTAGAAAAATATAAGCAAGTAACAAGTTTATCCAAAAAGCTATGGAATATGAGTGAGAAAAACAAGTGAAGGAAAATCTGTATTAGTTAGGGTTCTCCAGAGAAACAGAATCAGTAGAAGATATAGATGGTGATGATGATGATGATGATGATGATGATGATGATAGACAGAAATGTATAATAAAGAATGGCTTACACAATTATGGAGGCTAAGTTAAGTCCAGGCCCAGGAGGGCTGACTTTGCAGTTCCAGTTCAAGTCTGAAGGCCTTGGAAGCAAGAGAGCCGATGGTATAAGTTCTGGTCCTTCATGTAATCCTTCACAGTTTGCAGAAGGATCAGGCTATCCCTAACTTTTGAAACTGTTGTAGAAATTCATCAGCTTCCTGCAAAATACCTGGTGAGAATGGCACTCAGTCTGATACCCAGAAGCATTGTGTTATGACCTGTTGTTGCACCTCTTACATTGCTTTTTTTAATTTGTAAACACAGGCTGAAATGTAAAGGGCTCAAAATGTTTTATTAATGTTTTTAAAAATATTTTAATCAATTTTATTGAACAATGATTTTCATAAACTAAAATGCCCATTTGAAGTACATAATTCAATAAGTTTTGACATATATATATGCACACATCAGTGTAATCAATACATTAATAAAAATGTAGACTATTTTCATCACCCTAAAAAGCTTTCTCATGTTCCTTTGTAGTCATTTTCTTCACCCCCTGTTTCAGATGGCCAATGATCTGCTTTATGTTGTTATAAATTAGATGTATCTGTTCTTGAAATTCTTATAAATGAAATGCTAGAGTATGCACTCTTTTGTATCTAGTTTCTTTTACTTGGCTAGCTTCTTTTACTTGGCATAATGCTTTTGAAATTCCTTAAAGCTGTTGCATATGTTAGTAGTAGTTCATTTCTTTTATTGCAAAGTGGTGTTCCATTTCATGGATATATCATAATTTGCCACTTAATGAAACTGCCAAACTTTTTTCCAAACTGGTGTACCATTTCACATTCCCACCAACAGTGTATGAAAGTTCCAGTTGCTCCACATTTTTGCCAACACTTAATGTGGTCTCTCTTTTTTTTTTTTTTTTTGCAAATTTAGTCTTAGTAAAGATGTAGCAGAATCTCATTGTGGTTTTAATTGCTTTTCCCGATGAATAATTTTATTGAACATATTTGTATGTGCTTATTGGCCACTTACATCTTCTGAAAAATGATATGAAATATTTTGCTATTTTGGGGAGGTCCTTTTTATTCTTTTTATCAAGTTTTAAGTGTTCCTTATATATTCTAGTTGCAAGTACTTTGTCTGACCTAGGTATTCTAAGTATTTTAATCTATGGATTTAATTTTAATGTTTTAATAGCACCTTTTAAAGGAAAAAAAACTGATATTTATAAAGTCCAATCATCACCTACCAAGTAGGAGAGAACCCAATAGTGTAAGTTTCAGTCTGAGTTCAAAGACCAGAGAACTGGAAGGCTGATGGTATAAATCCCAGTTCAAGTTTGAAGGTCTCAGAACCAGGAGTGCCAATGTCAGAAGCCAGGAAAAATTGGATATGCCAAGCTAAAGCAGAGAGAGCAAATTCACTTCCTCTGCCTTTTTGTTTTATTCAGGCCCTCAACAGATTGGATGATGCCTACTCACATTGGTCAGGGTCATCTTTACTCCGTCTACTGATGCAAATGCTAATCTCTTTTAGAAACATCTTCACAGATGTTTCACAGAAATTTTGTTTCACCAGTTATCTAGGTACCATTTGCCTAGTTAAACTGACACATAAAATTATCACAACCAGTTAGGACAACCAGTGTTGAACAGAAGTTACAAAAACAAACATCCTTGACTCATTCACAGTCCTAAATGGAAAGTATTCAATTGTTCCCCATTAAGTATGATATTCACTGTAAGTTTTTGCAGATTCCCTGTAAATCAGAAGTACACAAAACTGGACTTGTATTCCTAATTTGTTGAGAGTTTTAATCATGAATGAGGGCTATATTTTCTACAAATGCTTTTTCTGTATCATAATCCCTGGCAGTATACCTTGTTCTGAAAAGTCCTTTTTTCTGATATTAATATATGAATTACAGCTTTCATTTGATTAGTGTTTGAATGGTATATTTTTTCCATCCTTTTATTTTGAACCTATCTGTGACTTTGTATTTACTGTACACATTTTATAGACAACACAAAACTATAACAGGAATGATTATTTCTTTTTTTTAATCCATTCTAATAATGTCGGCCCTTTAATTGAAGTGTTTAGAAAGTATACACTTATTATGATTATTGATATGGCTATGTTTGAATTAACTATCTTAATAGTTGTTTTCAATTTTCCCCATTCTTTTTTTGTTCCTTTTTTCTGCCTTCTTTGGAATAAATTAAATATTTTTATAATTGGGTTTTATCTCTGGCTTATTAGCTCTCCCTCTGTTTTTTCATTTTTGGGGTGTGTGTGTGTGTGTGTGTGTGTGTGTGTGTGTATGTGTTGCTTTAAATTTTAAAATATACATTTTAGCTTATCTCAGTCTACCTTCAGTGCTATTATATTACTTACAGTGATATTCTTCCATTTTCTCCTTCCCATTCTTTGTACTATTATATATTTTTATCTGTATGTGTTATAAACTATAAAACGACTGCCGTTTTGGCTTCAGTTATCTTTTGAAAAAAATCTTAAGTAAAATTTTTTATTTATTCATATATTTACAATTTGTAGGGTTCTTTATGTCTGTATGTAGCTCTAATTTCTTCCTCAAGAATGTCTTATAACATTTCTTGTAGTTCAGATCTCATAAATACAAGTTCTTTCAACTTTTCTTTGAAAAGTCATTATTTAAACTCCACTTTTAAAAGAAATGTTCATTTGATATGCCATTCTAGTTTAACAGAAGATTTTTGTTAATTTAATTTTCTTGTTCTGTTCTGTTTGCTTTAGTTTCAGTACTTTAAAGATGGTGTTACATTGTCTTCTGGTTTAAACAGGCTCAGGTGAGGAAACGATGATAATTCTTATCTTTGTTGCTCTGTTCATAACATGTTCCCCACCCCTATCTGCTTTTTAAAATTTTCTTTATACTATCAGTTTTTACAAATTTTGTTATGATGTGTCTTAGTATATTTGTCTTTGTGTTTAGCCTGCTTGAAATGCCTTGTACTTCTCAAATATGTGAGCTTATAGTTTTCATCAAATTTGAAAAATTTCAGCCATATTTCTTTTTCTTATTTTTTGTTTTTGGGGTTTATTTGTCATTGTTTTTGAGACAGGTTCTCACTCTGTCACCCAGGCTGGAGTGCAGTGGCATGATCACAACTCATGGCAGTCTCAACCTCCCTGGCTCAGGCGATCTTCCTGCCTCAGCCTCCCAAGTAGCTGGGACTACAGGCACACGTCACCATGCCCAGCTAATGTGCTTTTTGTTGTTGTTGTTGTTTTGTTTGTTTGTTTTGTTTTTTGTAGAAACGGAGTTTTGCCATATTGCCCAGGCTGTTCTCAAATTTCCAGGCTCAAGCAATCTGCCAGCCTCGGTCTCCCAAAGTGCTGGGATTATAGGTGTGATTCACCATGCCCAGCTAAGTCATATTCCTGCATATATTTTTCTGTCCCCCTCCATTCTTCTGAAACTCTAATTAAATATACATTACATATTCTCTAATTATATATTAGATATAATAAACTCTAATTTTACATATTATATTTCATCTAACATATATATATGTCAGACTGCTTGAAATTTTTCCAAAAGCCATTGTATTAGTCCGTTTTCACACTGCTATAAAGAACTACCTGAGACTGAGTAATTTATTTTAAAAGAAAAAAGGTCTAATTGACTCACAGTTCCACATGGCTGAGGAAGCCTCAGGACACTTATGATCATGGCAGAAGATGATGGGGAAGCAAGGCACATATTCCATGGCAGCAGGAGGGAGAGGGTGAAGGGGGGACAGTGTTACACTTTTAAACAAAATGATCTCATAAGAACTCACTCACTATCATGAGAACAGCAAGGGAGAAATCCACCCCCACGATTCAATCATTTCCCACGAGGTCACTCCCCCAACATGTGAGGATGACAATTTGATATGAGACTTGGGTGGGAACACAGAGCCAAACCATATCATTGTCATTGAGACTCTATTCATTATTTTTTTTTTACTTTTTTTCCTATATATACTTCATTTTGGATAGTTTTCATTTATGTTTTCAAGTTCCCCATTTTTTCTTCTACATTGTCTAATTGGCTATTAATTCCATGCAGTGATTTTTCATTCAAGATATTTTATTTTTCAGAATTAGAATTTATGAT
The DNA here is from genome assembly GCF_029289425.2 of Pan paniscus. Classification (NCBI taxonomy): domain Eukaryota; kingdom Metazoa; phylum Chordata; class Mammalia; order Primates; family Hominidae; genus Pan; species Pan paniscus. The sequence continues at coordinate 73,218,955 of NC_073249.2, forward strand.
TTACGTTTTTCTCTATATGTCATTTTTATCCCCAGAGTGTTCATATTTTTCTTTAAATAATTATGCATATTTACAATAGCTGTTTTTAAATTGTTGTTTGCTAATTCTTTCACCTCTGTCATTTTGAGTATGTTTCTACCGACTGATTTATTTTACTGGATGTGGAATCATATTTTCCTGTTTTCACATGATTAGTAATTTTACGGAATGCCACATTTGGTTAATTTTATGTTTTGAATGATGGATTTCATAGTCTTTCTTTAAAGAGTGTTACACTTTGTTCTGGTAGACAATTACATTACTGGAAGATCAGCTTGATCTTTTTGAAGATTGTTTTTAAGCTTTATAAAGTCTGTTGAGTAGCCTTTACTATAAGGATAGTTTAGCCCCACTATGAAGGCATGACTTCTCTGAGGTCTTGACCAAATGCCCCAAGGTTTTTAGGGGTTTTTAGTTTGTTTTTCTTCCAATTTTTACTTTTTTATTCTGGTAGCTTTTCTGCTTTTTATATAATTTTTTTTAAATTTCAACTTTTACTTTAGATATGTCGGTACATGTGCAGGTTTGTTACATGGGTATATTGCACTCAGGTTGTGAGCACAGTACCCAACAGGTACTTTTTCATCCCATGCCTCCCTCCCTCCCTCCTCTAGTAGTCCACAATGTCTACTGTACCCCTGCTTATGTTCATTGGGCTCAATGTTTAGCTTCCACTTATAAGTGAGAACATATGGTATTTAGCTTTCTATTCCTGCATTAATTTGTTTAGGATTATGGTCTCCAGCTCCATCCATGTTGCTGCAAAAGACACGATTTCATTCTTTCTTATGGCTGTGTAGTATTCCATGATGTATATGTACTTGATTTTCTTCCATTCCATCATTGATGGGCATTAAGCTTGATTCCATGTCTTTGCTATTGTGAATAACACAGCGATGAACCTACAAGTGCAGGTGTCTTTTTGGTATAATGATCTATTTTCCTTTAGGTATATACCCAGTAATGAGATTGTTGGGTCAAATGGCAGTTCTGTTTTATGTTCTTTAACAAATCTCCAAACTGCTTTCCACAGTGGCTGAATTAATTTACATTCCCACCAAGGTGTAGAAGAGTTCCCTTTTGTCCACAGCCCTACTAGCATCTGTTACTTTTTTACTTTTTAGTAACAGTCATTCTGACTGCTGTGAGATGGTATCTCATTGTTGTTTTGATTTGTATTTCTCTAATGATTAGTGACATGAAGCATTTTTTATGTATTTGTTGACCACTTGTATGTCTTCTTTGGAGCAGTGTCTGTTCATGTCTTTTGCCCTTTTTTAATGGGGTTATTTATTTTTGCTTGTTGATTTGTTTAAATTCCCTATAGATTCTGGATATTAAACCTTTGTTGGATGCATAGTTTGCAAATACTTTCTCTTGTTCTGTAAGTTGTCTGTTTATTCTATTGATAGTTTCTTTTGCTGTGCAGAAGCTCTTTAATTAGGTCTCATTTGTCAATTTTTGGTTGCAATTGCCTTTAGGGACTTAGCCAAAAATTTCTCGCCAAGACCAATGTCAAGAGGGGCATTTTGTAGCTTTTCTTCTAGGATTTTTATAGTTTGAGGTCTTACAAAGCCAAATTATCTTTCTTCACTGATGATATGATTCTCTATTTAGAAAACCCTAAAGACTATACAAAAAGGCTGCTAGCCCTGATGAATGATTTTAGCAAGATTTCAGGATACAAAATCAATGCACATAAATTAGTAGCATTTCTATACACCAATAGTGATTAGGCTGAGAGTCAAATCAAGCACACAATCCCATTTACATAGCCACAAAGAAAATAAAATACCTAGGAATATGGCTAACAAAGGAAATGAAAGATCTCTACAAGGAAAACTACAAAACACTGCTGAAAGAAATCAGAGATGACACAAATAAATAGAAAAATATTCCAAGCTCATGGATTGGAAGAAACAATATCATTAAAATGGCCATACTGCCCATAGCAATTTACGGATTTAGTGCTATTTTTGTCAAACTAGCAATGTCATTCTTCACACAATTAGAAAAAAACTATTCTAAAATTCATATGGAAGAAAAAAAAAAGCCTGAATAGCCAAAGCAATACTAAGCAAAAAGAACAGAGCCAGAAGCATCACACTAGCTGACTTCAAACTATTCTATAAGGCAATAATAACCAAAACAGCATGGTATTGGTACAAAAACAGACACACAGACCAATGGAACAGAACAGAAAATTCAGAAATGAAGCTGTACACTTATAACCATCTGACTGATTTTTGACAAGGCTGACAAAAACAAGCAATGGAGAAGGGACTCCTTATTCAATAAATGGTGCTGGGATAACTGGCTAGCCACACACAGAAGAATGAAATTGGGCCCTTATCTTTCACTATATACACAAATTAATCCAAGATGCCCCAAGTTCTTAACAAGAATTCTCCAGTCTAACTGCGTAAAATCTGAGTATCTTCCAGCCCTTTGTGAGCTCTGGGAACCCTTCAGTTTATCATTTTTTTACTGGTCTTGAAGATTTATTCCTTTGCATGCATGTTCAAGTATTCAACAACAGACTCAAGAGAATCCCTATGATATTTTTGAATCTCATTTCCTGTGCAACTCCCTCCTCTCCAATACTCTATCTTGATAACTGAAGTCACCTCCGTGTTTTGTTTTTGTTTTTTTGGTTTTTTTTTGAGACAGAGTCTCACTCTGTCCCTGTAAAAAGGCTATTCAGGCTTTTTGTTGTTGTTGTTGTTGTTGTTGTTCCATATGAATTTTAGAATAGTTTTTTCTAATTGTGTAACCTCCAATCTAATTTTTTCTAATTGTGTGAACTCCAGTCTCTATCTCTGCAACTCAGCAATTCTGCACTACTTGGCTTGAGATTCCTTCTTTGAACCAGAAGTGGAAAGTGTCTCCAGGCAAAAGTTGGGCAATCTATGGCTCACTTCACGTGTTTCTCTACTTTCAAGAATCACAGTCCTGTGCTGCCTGTTTTCCAAACTCCAAAAAACAGTTGTCTCATGTACTTTGTTCAGTTGTTTTAGTCGTTTATAATGGGAGGGGAAATCTGGACCCAATAACCCCATGATTACCAGAAGCAGACATTGACCCCAAATGTGCTTTTGTTTGCTTTTAAAGCACAAATGCATTGATTACTTTGATCTGAGGACAAAATAGCCTTGGAAGGGTTGAAACAATTGATTAAATAGAATGAAAATGCTACAGATGTCAATGAGTATTGGGTTATGTTATTTATTAACTGGTTTTTTGTCATTTTATTTAATGAACTGGGGAGGAAGGAATTAGGAAAGACAAGGCCACTAGAAAGCCATTTCACAACAGGAAAAACTGCTTTATTAAGGATTTTCACACTTGTTTACTGTTCCTTAGGTAACTCCCTGTATTAGGTAGGATGGGCTAGATCATTCTATGGTTACAAGTAACCTTCCAATAGCAGTTACTTAAGATAACTACGTTTTATTCTCACTTATGCTGCCTACCCATTATGGGTAGATTATAGCTCTGTTCCGTATTATCTTCATTTCTTTATCCATCTGAAGGAGTAGTACCCATCTGGGACATAAACAGTTCTATGGTAGAGGAAAAGAGATATGGAAAACCATGAGATGGCCCTTGCAACTTTTGCCTTGAAAGTGACACATTGCATTGGTCTAAGCAGGTCACATGGCTATCCATTGCTTTAACAAGCCAAGAATATAAAGTCTTTCCAAAGAGAGGGGAACTGTAAGAAAACAGTATTTTGTGAATATTAACAGCAACTGATCTTCTGTCTTGAATTAGCTCCTACAGAAAAAACTAGACAGCATCAGGGAACGCAGCTAAGCGTTTGAATGTGGACTCCATCCTGAACACAGTCTGTGCTTAAATGACTACCACAGCCATTAGCAAGACAAAAAAGTGATCTATATCTACTGATATGTGGATACCACGAAAATATAGTTAAGTGAACAAAAGGAAGATAACATAATAGTGTATATAACATACTTTCATTTGTGTAAAGAACAGAATATATTTATATATCTGCATGTATAGCATAGAAATATTCTAAAAGAATGCACAGAAAATTGATGCCTCTGAAATAATATGCAGGAAAATGTTTCTCTGAAACAGAATATAGGAGTCTAAATTCAGAGAAATATTCATATTATACACTCTTTAGTACTGTTTAAATTTTTTCAAGGCTATTTATTTTTTTCCTGATGACTTTTCAAAAATTGCTGCTTAGTGTACACAGAAGAGTTTGATATTGGCCAGTCAATTCCCCCAGCAGTGTCTCAGTATGTCATAGAGGGTAAAGATATGGAACCATACCACAGAATGACCATAACCAAGATGAACTTAAGGAAGTTCTTCATAGTTTCCAGGGATTAACCTAATGAAAAAATATACGTGAAATAAAACTTTCAAGTGACTTCCTTATGTCCTGACATTGATGCTGAGTTTTTTCATCCCACTTCTGTAGAGATGTTTATTTCATGATACACTTATCGAAGAAATAAAACAGAGCTTAATGCTTATTTGTACTACTTGTTTCCTGCTATGTTTTTCTCCCACAAAAATTGCCACTGATGGACTATTCCTAATCTGAGGAGGCATTCTGCAACATCTGCCTTCTGAGCATGGAACTCGACTTTCCAGAATGGCAAGAGCCAATCCTCTGCCTAATCCTTACAAAGAACAGACACTGCTTTCTCCAGAATTCACTTCACAATATTGGAGCTGTGGCACAAGGACAAGGTCAATGCTACACTGGAATAATGAACATATTAACTATGAAGTTCTGAGTTTTATAGTGAGAATCAGGAAATTTCACACCTACCTCTATGGCTATGTTTTAAATTTTTTCCTGATTCAAATTAACCATCTCTTAAAATTCTTCTGTGTTAATGTGGGAGACAGAAGAATGGCCACCCAAAGATGTCTACTTCCTAATCACTGGAATCTGTAAATATGTTGTGCTACATGGCAAATTATAGAAAGAAATTATGTTACATGAGAATTAAGATTGTAAATGGGATTAAGATTACTGATCAGCTGATCTTAAAATAGGGAAGCTATCCTGTATTATCCAGGTGAGTTCACTGTAATCAAAGGGTTCTCTAAAGTGGAAGTGAGTGGCAGAAGATGCCTCATCTTCATCACTGTCAGAGTGATGAAATATAAGAAAGATTCAGCCAGTCACCATGGGCTTTGATGATGGATGAGGTTCACAAGCCAAGGGATGTCAACAGTGTCTGGATGGTGGAGTAGGCAAAAAATTGATTCTCTCCTAGAGTCTCCAGAAGGAACATAGCCCTCTGACACCTTTATTTTGACCCAGTGTAAAAGTGAGATCTACCCCAAACTTCTAACCTGCAGAATTACAAGGTAATATATTTGTGTCACTTTAAACCACGAAATTTGCAGCAATTTATTTCAGCAGCAATAGTCAAGTAATACAATGTTTATTCCGCAGTGTTTAACTATACAGATTACTGGGTGCATCATACTCTGGACATGAACCGGTTTTATTAACTGGAAGAAAAACCTACGACATGGATTCTACAGGCACCTAATCATGTTGTACCCCTTTTCTTCACACAAATTAAATGTTGGAAGTCCTCTTGATAATCAAGACACACAAGTAACTTGGAAGATCCAATAATAGGTCATGTTTCAATTAGATGTGAAGTAAGTTGTTTGAAAGAAAAACAACTTAGTCTTGCCTTGCACACCTTCCATAGCACTTACTTGCCTTTCTCTTTTTTTTTTTATTATACTTTAAGTTCTAGGGTACATGTGCACATTGTGCAGGTTAGTTACATATGTATACATGTGCCATGCTGGTGCGCTAAACCCACTAACTCGTCATCTAGCATTAGGTATATCTCCCAATGCTATCCCTCCCCCCTCCCCCCACCCCACAACAGTCCCCAGAGTGTGATATTCCCCTTCCTGTGTCCATGTGATCTCATTGTTCAATTCCCACCTATGAGTGAGAATATGCGGTGTTTGATTTTTTGTTCTTGCAATAGTTTACTGAGAATGATGGTTTCCAATTTCATCCATGTCCCTACAAAGGATATGAACTCATCATTTTTTATGGCTGCATAGTATTCCATGGTGTATATGTGCCACATTTTCTTAATCCAGTCTATCATTGTTGGACATTTGGGTTGGTTCCAAGTCTTTGCTATTGTGAATAATGCCGCAATAAACATACGTGTGCATGTGTCTTTATAGCAGCATGATTTATAGTCCTTTGGGTATATACCCAGTAATGGGATGGCTGGGTCAAATGGTATTTCTAGTTCTAGATCCCTGAGGAATCGCCCCACTGACTTCCACAATGGTTGAACTAGTTTATAGTCCCACCAACAGTGTAAAAGTGTTCCAATTTCTCCACATCCTCTCCAGCACCTGTTGTTTCCTGACTTTTTAATGATTGCCATTCTAACTGGTGTGAGATGGTATCTCATTATGGTTTTGATTTGCATTTCTCTGATGGCCAGTGATGATGAACATTTTTTCATGTGTTTTTTGGCTGCATAAATGTCTTCTTTTGAGAAGTGTCTGTTCATGTCCTTCGCCCACTTTTTGATGGGGTTGTTTGTTTGTTTCTTGTAAATTTGTTTGAGTTCATTGTAGATTCTGGATATTAGCCCTTTGTCAGATGAGTAGGTTGCAAAAATTTTCTCCCATTTTGTAGGTTGCCTGTTCACTCTGATGGTAGTTTCTTTTGCTGTGCAGAACCTCTTTAGTTTAATTAGATCCCATTTGTCAATTTTGTCTTTTGTTGCCATTGCTTTTGGTGTTTTAGACATGAAGTCCTTGCCCATGCCTATGTCCTGAATGGTAATGCCTAGGTTTTCTTCTAGGGTTTTTATGGTTTTAGGTCTAACATTTAAGGGTTTTTATAGTTTTAGGTCTAACGTTTAAGTCTTTAATCCATCTTGAATTGATTTTTGTATAAGGTGTAAGAAAGGGATCCAGTTTCAGCTTTCTACATATGGCTAGCCAGTTTTCCCAGCACCATTTCTTAAATAGGGAATCCTTTCCCCATTGCTTGTTTTTCTCAGGTTTGTCAAAGATCAGATAGTTGTAGATATGCAGCGTTATTTCTGAGGGCTCTGTTCTGTTCCATTGATCTATATCTCTGTTTTGGTACCAGTACCATGCTGTTTTGGTTACTGTAGCCTTGTAGTATAGTTTGAAGTCAGGCAGTGTGATGCCTCCAGCTTTGTTCTTTTGGCTTAGGATTGACTTGGTGATGCGGGCTCTTTTTTGGTTCCATATGAACTTGAAAGTAGTTTTTTCCAATTCTGTGAAGAAAGTCATTGGTAGCTTGATGGGGATGGCATTGAATCTGTAAATTACCTTGGGCAGTATGGCCATTTTCATGATATTGATTCTTCCTACCCATGAGCATGGAATCTTCTTCCATTTGTTTGTATCCTCTTTTGTTTCCTTGAGCAGTGGTTTGTAGTTCTCCTTGAAGAGGTCCTTCACATCCCTTGTAAGTTGGATTCCTAGGTATTTTATTCTCTTTGAAGCAATTGTGAATGGGAGTTCACTCATGATTTGGCTCTCTGTTTGTCTGTTGTTGGTGTATAAGAATGCTTGTGATTTTTGTACATTGATTTTGTATCCTGATTACTTGCCTTTCATATGGAGAGATTGCACTGTTGTCCTAATATCTTGCCCCAGCATCTGAAACATACCTAGTGATTGTTGTTTACTTGAAAGTTTGACCAGATGCAGTATCCAGTTGTTCAAGGGTGGGGCAAGACACAGGTAAGGATACTATTAAGAATAATACATACAAGCTTATTTGGTATAACCCAACAAAATAAATCTTTTTCTAAGAAAAGCTGATTAAAAATTGATCATATCAATTGCATTAGCCATTCCCAATGAAGAAAGTTTTAGAGAGAATAAGTACATCAGAAATGCTGAGAATACAAGTAACTCAATTCCTATCTTCACAGCTATGTTATAGCTACTTGTACTACACCAAATGACAAACATAGACTTCACTAACATCATTTAAGTTTAAAGATATATGGGCAAAAACCTTGTTTGGGGCATCACCACCTCATTCCAATGCTTTCAAACAAATTGTCTGTTAGATTCTGAAAGGGTGGTGCAGACAGCTATCAAGTCTTGAATCAGATGTCTGGAGGATAGCAAATGACAAAACTTGCAAGATTTGTTCATTGCTTAGTAGGTCATTCCTACATTAAATGAGAAGTGTCAATCCTGCTTATTTCTTAAGAGCTATTCCAGGCTTAATAAAAAACTTACATCAGAAGTTATTCTTTGTGTTAGTCTATGTTCATTGTTTTTTCACTCATGTATTCCATAAGAGATTGTCTTTTCTTAGCAACTATGCCACTGAACCACGGTGCATTAATTTTATAAATGATATCGGTGTCACTATTGCAAAAGGTTCAGAGGGAGGCTCAAACTGTGGCATCACCATGGTGACTTGCTGTGATGGAAGCACCCCAGGGGCAATGGACCACAAGAAAACCATTAGAAAGCTCTCCTCTGAGACATGTTGTTGTTTTTTACTCAGCCACTTAAGGAATGGTCAAGGCCACAAAGTCAAGGAAGCAATCACTCTTCTCTGACTATTACAAAGAATAAAATGGAGTCTCTGGGCTCTTCTACAACCATTTGCACTGACATAACCTTGAGAAAGGCTTCCCCATTTCTTACTGGAAAATTACATTAGCAAGAGAGAAAAGGTCTTAGAAGTGCCAAGGGGGCAGTAGTACATTACTAGCTTGTTTGCTCCCATTTTAAGTTTCTGTAGTTTTTTTAAATGTTTCATCAGTTTGGACAGAAGTGAGGATGTAAATTTGGGGTTTGCAAAAAAGTGGCCTGAGGGATGGAAATGGGGACAAAGAGGGACAGGACAACTTCACCTAGATCAATTTTGTAGTAATAACAGATTTTATAGCAAAGACCTGTCATTTCTTGTTTCTTTGTAATTACCATTCAAAATAATAGAGACTAATTGTTAAATGTGATAACTAAAAAATACGGAGATATTTATCAGAAGCCACTAACTTTTAAGAGATAACAAAGCTGTTAGAAAAATCTTTTCCATTAACTCTGGGAATTTGCTTTCATGCTGCTACTTCTGTGCTTTTAACTTCTGGAGTCAGTCTTACCGGTGGTTTTCTATTTCTTTCATATAATTTTATAATATATATCTATATTATATTATTCTATTATAAATATCAATATATTCTATTATATATACTTATTAATATATTATATATGCCTATATATGTTATAAAATAAAACATATTTTATGGTTAACATTTGGAAACTAGTAAGGTTGACAGTATGCAGTTAATGCTAACCTAGCAACCTTCTGGGTACTAATATACTGTAAAGGAAAACCAATTTGCTAAGGCTATTAGCAAAGTAAAGCACATATTAGTCAATATTTTAAATAAGCTGCCTCCGGATGACTTCTCAATGACATGTCAGCCATGACGTCAACAGTAACCATGGTTTAGATTTATGTTATCACATACATAGGTTAGGGGAAATTGGTATTGAATCATTATCAAAGGTTAATGCCAGTAGGAACTGGTTATATTTGACTTATTGCATGACTGCAGAATGTACCTCTAATCTTAGCTAGAAATTTTCTGAATTCATGTTACTGTTCAAAAAGATTTGAAATAAATAAGCCTAAATTACAAGTGTTATTGCAAACAGTAAAGAGTTCATAAATAGGATGTGAACTAAGTTAACTAGTTTTATATGTATACAAATATATATAAAAAATTATATATAAATGTATAAATAAATTATATATAAATGTATATATATAAATATGTACACATATTTAGAGGCTTAACTTTTCTTTTAAAATTCAATTACAGTGAAAAAAGCTTTTAGAAATATCATATATTAGGAAATTGAAATGTTTTTTCTTCTGGTGCCTTTCCATATCTAAAGTCACTTTTTCCTTTTGCTTAGGAACAAAATAATATACTGTGTTTAATTTAGTTTGTCCTATAAACTCATTGTTTTTCTTATTTTTGAAATAAAATACATGGAACTGTAAAAGTAAATAGGAAAATGTTCCAATTTCAGAGATGTGGGAAAAGAAAGAAAATATCTAGAAAGGTATCTTATTTTTACCGGGTAAACAAAACCTCACAACTTTTTATGTACTTATACATATTTCTAAATGTGAAAATTTTCACAAATGTCACCTCTCCTTTGATTTGAGTACAATTATCCATGTAAACCCACACACTCATTTATCTTAAAATCCTTATTTCTAATTAAATTGCAAAAGGGTGTAAACATTCCAAACCAAGAGCAGGCTGTTCTCATTTATTATTGAAAGAACATGATGACCTCCTAATACATACATACACACAGAGGGACACATCACGACTCAGACCCAGGAAAATGTTGCAAGCCTTTGTTCAGTTACCACAAGCTAAGAGAGGGACAGTAAGCTACTCACAACCCCAAAAGGTTGTTATCCACACAGTAAATTAAACCATGCGTTAGCCAACTTGTCCAGAAAGTATGACAGACTGTGATTAAGACCAACCCTCAGGCAAATTCTCCTTGCAATGGTTTTTTTCTGGCCTCAGAATCCTTTTCTGTGTATAGGAGAGGGAAGCATTATGAAGGAGAGCTGGTAGATTGAGCTGTTCACCATGGTCTCCCCTCCCCAGCTGGAAGCCAGATCTGGGCTAGAAGTCAAACTTAGGAGATCATAAATACACTCCACAGAAGTAGAGATCAGAGCACACAAAACAGTCCTGCCCTTTTCTTCACTAAGATCATTTAAATATATGTCTCCAGGCCCAAGGATAAGCTAAAAACCACTTGCCCAAAATGTGTGTGATAAACCACCTGGCAGAGTTTTATAGATCTTTGGAATAAGTTTGAGGCAGAATTCTGAATATGCAAAGGTTAAGGCAATTATTATCTACAATGAGACCATGGCATGACTTGCCACATAGCCCAAAATTCTAGTCAGTTTAATTGAACCATTACTTATGGTTAATTTACTAGTCTTTGGATACAAGAATTTAAGAAGACATAGTTGAAGTCACGTTATTAAATAATTGTTTCCCAAAATACATGTTCCTGAACTAATTGGAATAGACTAGAAATCATAGAAAATTCATGACCAACTCTATTAGGGGAAGAGTTTCTCATTCAGCCAGGTAACTATTTGTTCTTTTCCTGCAGTCATATCACCTCTGTGTCACCCAATACGCTAGGTAGGATTTTCTCACTTAGTTGCCAGTTAGAGAAAAGCAAGGTAAATTAATATCAGAAAAAAAGTAAAAAGAAATAAGAATGAAGGGAGAGAAAAAAGAAGGAGGGAGAAAAACAAGGGAAAGTAATACACTGGCTGAAATAACCAAAATGTGGAAAGGACAGCCTTAGGTGTGAGTGGCTCCAGAGGTTTCAACGATGCTACCTGGTATTTTTCCTTGTGCCACTTCTGACCAGCATTTCCAGAAAGCATGGAAGCCAGCCACCTGTAGCTTCAGATTCTTCTTCTTTTTTTTTTTTTTTTTTTTTTTTTTTGGAGGTAAGAGTCTCGCTCTGTCGCCCAGGCTGGAGTGCAATGGCGCGATCTCGGCTCACTGCAACTTCCAAATCCTGGGTTCAGGTGATTCTCCTGCCTCAGCCTCTGGAGTAGCTGGGACTACAGGCACCCGCCACCACACCTGGCTAATTTTTGTATTTTTAGGAGAGACTGGGTTTCATCATGTTGGTCAGGCTTGTCTTCAATGCCTGACCTCAAGCAATCCACCCACCTTGGCCACCCAAAGCGCTGGGATTACAGATGTGAGCCACCGTGCCCGGCCAGCTTCAGATTTCTATCCTCACCATCTTAGAAACCAAAATTATAAGCTCTGGTTAGAAAAATCACAGAAAAGAAAATCTGATTGTTTAGGTTTGTGATAGGTGTCTATGCTGGGATGAATCTCTGTGGCTAAGGAGAGAGAATTGCTAACAAGCAGTTAGCAATTCCCAGAGTGGGACCTGGAGAGGAGCAGGTCCCAGAGAAGAGGAGAGTGCTATGCCCCGAGGAAAAGGACACTGTGCAGACAAAACAGAAAATATCACCCGATCTACTCAACATTTAAGGTTTATCAGACTCTGAGAAGAAAAAGAAAAAAAAGAAAAAATGGTAACTTTAGAGTTGAAAAGAATAATGGGAGTCTGTGATTCCAACTCTCCACCACTGTGTTCAATTCTGAGTACTATATTTTAAAAGAGGCCTAGACAATTAAAGGGATGTGCAGAGCAGTGATGGCACTAGAAGGAACTGAAACTTATTACCTTACAAAAAGAGGACCAAAGACACAGTGGACTTCAATTATTTGAACAGTCTTTTCTGTAGGGAAAGATGCATATTTAGTCTGTGCTGCCCAATTCTAGGGCTCAGAAATGTAAATAATTGCCTATAGGATTCAGAAAGGTAACATAAGGGAGCTAACCAGATGTTGAAAAAATGATAGTACATGCATGATAATGAATGGCAAGTATTAGCCCTAGGATATGCAAATCTCTAGGCAGTGGAGGACTTTTGAGACCTGGAGAACTTGTTCTTCATCTCAAGGAGGCAACCCCCACTCAGGTCCAGTTAATTGTTGCCCTGTGGAAACGTGGGTGCAGTATTGCAAGACCATACTTTTCCAAAAAGAGCCGCAAAAACCTTTTTTTTATGTGAAATCTCTCAATTTCTTCCATGTTGGCTCATTATTTTTAAAAACACCTTGTGGGTCAAGCAAAATACAGTTTTGAAAAAGATCCCCCTTGGGGCTCCAGATTGAAATCCCTGCTCCAAAATGTAGAGCTAGTGACTCAAAGTTCTTAAGAGTCAAGTTTTTCATCTTTATAATTTATTTATATTTTAATAATTAGAAGTCTTCGGTAATGATGTAGTAGATGCCTTGTGAGGTAGTAAATATGCTGTCCCCAGAAACATGTACAGAGAAGCTGCTGACCATCACTAAGGAACACTGTGAAGATAAATTCTGCATTAGGTGGTAGAAGCCCAAAATGAAGGTCTACAGATTGCCTCTGAAATTTTTTAAATGAGAACAGAAAATGTTCTCTGTGAGAGATTCTAAAGAAGTAGAAGATAACACGTGAAGACTTTATATAATCTAACTGGGACTTAGACACATTGGTGAAAGAGGTAATAATGAAAGCCAAAGCAACACAATATTTCTAAGTACAGGCAAGACCACATGGAACATATATGTGTCACAGGTCCTGGCAATGGGATAGGATTGTAATAGATGTAAGTCCAAATCTCTTTCCGTCTAGTTAAAAAAAAAAGGTTGAGGGAATGTTTCTGGCCCTATGCCATGCTTTGGGATGTTTAGTATAAAGGTTTTGATGGTTAAGTGTCCTGGATTCATGTCCTCACTCATGTTACTCTTGAGTAATGTGACCGTGGACAAGTCCCATGCCTCACTCTCCAAACAACTTGAATGAGTTACCATCATCTCAAATTCAATATTGCTAAAAGAGTATTCCCTACTTTCCTTTCTTCTTAGGCTCCCTTTCTCGACTTCCCCATTTCATGTGAAGCAGTCAAATTCGACCTCTTCCTAGATTCCCGTGGCTCATCATTTGCCCACCACAACAAGGGACATCTCTGAGATGACTTCATGAGCAATAAGCTAAAGAGAAAATCTGGGTTCATAGTGTAGGAGGACAAAGTAAGGAACTTCCAACTGACACCAAAGACAACGAGGTGCCCAGAATGAGAAACAGGCCTGTTGCTGAGCCACAGGCCTCGTAAAGGAACACTCGGCAATACAAAAACCAAACCAAAGCTCAAAAACTCCTCCACACAGACCAGGTAACTTCTGAGACCAGGACCATTCTCTTCCCATTCTTGCCTGTAGAATTTTGGGCAAGGACAAAGGTTTCATCTTCTGGTTGTAGGTGTGCCCCTCAAACCTCTATGTAAAAGTGAATATTTATATATCAAATCATATATATTTATTAAACTCAACTATAGCTTCTGACATGCTCCCATAAAGAAAAAAATGGCTACTACCCATATTAAAAACAGTTGTATAGCATTGGAGATATACCTAATGCTAAATAACGAGTTAATGGGTGCAGCACACCAACATGGCACATGTATACATATGTAACAAACCTGCACGTTGTGCACATGTACCTTAAAACTTAAAGTATAATAATAATAAAATTTTAAAAAGTTGTAATAATCCTCCTAACATTGTCATAGCCTGAATATATTTAATTTATAAATAAAACAGTGACTACAGAAACATTAGTTGAATAGTCAGTGTAACCTTAAAATTTGTTTAAATGTAATACATGTAAAATTTGTCCTACAAATTCACTGCAGAGCCAGGCATAATAGCTCATGCCTATACTTACATCTACTCAGGAAGATGGAGCGGGAGGATCGCTAGAGCCCAGGAGTTTGAGGCTGCAGTGAGCTATGATCGCACCACCCATCTCTAATGAAAAAAAAAAAAAAATTCACACCAAAATTTATTTTTTTTTTCTAACTGGTAAGATATTTCTGTCTTTCTCAGTGGGATTACCCAGCTGTCAATAAATATTATTTGACTAATAACTAATTAGTAATAAACAATACCTATATTTTAACTGAGAGGCACTTCAGCAGAGTGAATAATAGCCTGACCTCTGGAGTAAGACTGCCTGGATGCACATCCTAGTCACCATCCTCTAGCTGTTAAGTTTCTTTTCTTTTTTTCTTTTCTTTTTTTTTTTTTTGAAACAGAGTTTCACTTATTGCCAGGCTGGAGTGCAGTGGCATGATCTTGGCTCACTGCAACCTCCACCTCCCGGGTTCAAGCGATTCTGCTGCCTCAGCCTCCCGAGTAGCTGGGATTAGAGGCATGCGCCACCATGTCCGGCTAATTTTGTATTTTTATTAGAGATGGGGTTTCTCAGTGTTGGTCAGTCTAGTCTCGAACTCTTGACCTTAGGTGATTCGCCTGCCTCGGCCTCTCAAAGTGCTGGGGTTACAGGCAGCTGTTAAGTTTCTTAACTTCTTTATAGTTTCCTGATTTATAAAAGAGTAAACCTACCTGATAGGGTGTGATAAGGATTAAGTAATATATATGAGGCAGCACCTGACATATAGTTAGCAATGTGTACTGTGAACTATTATTATCATCATCTCTTGCCTTACAAAAATCCATTCATCCAATAAGTATTCACCAGGCTGTATCTTCTGACCCAGGCCCTGTACCAGGCACAGTAATATTTTTAGCATTTTGGGGCCTGACTTTAGTGTAGGCAGTGCATTCTCAAGTGTAAAAATCAAAGAGTAAGATGGAAGTGGGTGCAAGCCTCCTTCACCTACCTAATTAAATGCATAAATCAGAAATGACACTGAGTTTGCTTCAAGGGGAGCTGACCCATAATCTGTTGCTGAAATTTACAGTTAGATGGTTCCCCACTCAGGTTGCTTGTGCCACATCTACATTAAATTTGCATCCGGCTTAGATTTCTGTATTAGATGATGCTTCTAATTTGTGTTTTGGGTTAAGGCCCAGCTCCCAGTGTGTGCAGAGAGAGTGACGAATGAGGAGGCCGTGTTATCAGAAGGCCGGGTGGGACAGAGTTCTGATGTGAGTATGGTGTGCCAGCTCTCACATGTCTATAGCCCAGGCCAAAATCTGCCCTCAGTTATGCATGCACAGCTTGCATTGACGTCAGTAAGAACTGTGCTCATGTAACAGGAGGCAGAAATTTGGCTCTTTGATTTTAATAGAATTAAATGCCAAAAGTTTTGCTGGTGCAAGTTGCAAATGTAATCCCCAAGGGTCAGGAAAATGCAACAGAATACTGTTCTGTTGGCAATCTCATCTTTTGCACAGGCCATATAATTAAATGACTAAATTTCTCAAGCTTAACTTGGAAGGCCCTAATGTTATTGTGCCTATGTGTTGTGTGTGGCCTCCCATTGCAGTCAGACCTTTAAGAATGATTCCAAGATTTGGTCTGTGGCTTCAGATAAAAGCCTAACACATAGCCCTAATTCATTGTCTGCTGTAGATTTGATTTCTAGTCTGGGTCTTAACAACAATGCCAAAATCAGCTGGTGGTGCTGAACAGACTCCACTCCCCACCTTAGATGATCGGTGAATTAAGTAATGACATTTAGAAGCCTAGCATTCTTAGAGTATTCAGTCTAAGTTTCAGTCTAATTTATGTTCAGACATACCCATAGCTTTGTCTTAATATTTATGTGGCTTTGGAAATTTAATTTAATTTTATGCAATGATGTTAACAATTGGGTTTCCCAGACCTGAGCATCTGGTAATAAGGTTTTGAATGGTAAAACACAATTAAACAGCGATATTGAGCCAGGCCAATAATCCAAAAAAATTCTCTAACTAAGATGTTTCTGCTTCCTTTAACCAGCTATTCAAAGTCATATTTCCTGCTTTGAGTCCAGAGAAGTAGGATTTTCTCCTGAACTGTTTATTTAGAACTTAGATGGATGCATGCCCAAGTGTGTCTCCCATTCTGTGAGTTTCCTTGTGGATGACATAACCTAGCAGAGCCTTCTGAGCCACTTGTCACTTCTCACTTTCTTCTCTCCAGAAGAAGACTGGGTTTTGTGGATGGTAAATTTGGGAGAATAGAACATATCCAATCCAGCCCTTTCCTCCTCTCACTCTCTTTGTGGTATCTTCCTGCCTGCAAAGAATATGTATTCTTCTCTGCTCTCATGCTATTGATTTTGCTCCTGAGAAGGGAAGCAGCATTGCCTGTGACTGGGGGTGAAGTCTGTTTTGTTCAGGAGATTGGTATTCATAAACCCAGCACACATAAGCCATGTTCCTCAATAGCTTCAGGAGCAATAGAGCTGCCATCTTGACATCTGTCAATTCAATACTTTAATGAGTGGAGGTTGCTGCACAAAAACTCATTAGCTAATGTTTGAAACTGACATATTAAAAACTAACAGTCTAAAAGCATTACTTAGAAAGAGGGAGGCAAATATCAGGGGTTGAAAGTGATTGCCCTTGAAATTCAGATTCAGGGGTGCAGAGTAGGAAAGAGCAAGAGATCACTGCCCTCACTCTACTTCAAAGTTCAAACTTGTTTTGATATGGCATGAACAATTCATGATTCCACACTCCACCATATCATGGAATCATAATCACATTGCAGTAGGAGAAACTTTAATAGGTTTTCTTATCCAGTGTTTTTCAAACTGAAAGTCATAATTGGTTAGCATATTATATAATCAATTTATTGGATTGTGACCAACATTCTTTACTGAAATAAATAGAATAGGATAAAATAGATCACACTAGAGGGTATTATCCTGAATCACAACAGAAAATATATTTTCTATTGTGGATTGTAATTAAAAATATTTCAAATCTATTCAGTTCTTCTAAATTTCTATTCAACCTTCAACCTGTTCTTCAGTTCTCTTAAGGATAATACTCACTCTATCCACCAAGCCAAGGAGTGATAAATTAGATTATGCAAATAAAATGCTTTGGAAACCATTAAGCTCAAACCATATGTAAGGTATTATTATAATTACTTTATGATTATTATAATTGAGAAACATCTGAGCTAGCTTACTTTCAAATCTGAACATCTCTCCAACGTGAAAGAGTAGCCACAGTCCCACCACTACCCCCACCACACTCACACTCCTCCAAGGAGCTACTGATGCTACATAGTGTGTAGGCAGAGCCCCAGATAAGTTGGGCTTAGAAACAAAGGAAATTCTGACCTGGAAGCACCTTTATGTTGCAGAAAAGGATAATAGTTTTGACAAACCTTGATGTTACACAGACTGGGATCCAAATTTAGCTCTTCCACTGACTAACTATATGACTTGAGGCAAATTATTTAATTTCTAGGAGTCTCAGAATATCATCAACATCAAAACAGCTATTGTTATATATTCTGAAAATACCAAGAAAATATTTTTCTCACTCTTAGTGGAGAAACTAAAGGCCACTGAGGAGACAGAAATCCTGCCTAAGCTAAGAGGCAGCACAGCAGATAAAAGAAGGAGAACGACCTTGTCTAAGCCAACTCTTCAGCCATCTGTGCATGGCTGTGCAAGGGAGACTTACAGCACTGGGCTCTCTGCACCCATGCTCTGTGAGCACCATTGAGTCTGCCCTCTAGTTGTAGGGATGTTTGTCATTGGCAAATCCTCACATCTTGCTGTTTCCAATCTCATTCATTTGACCCATTGGCATTTTGACACAGGATTCCATGCTTGATGTTCAGGAGCATCCTGTGGACATAAAACCACAAGCTTTCCCAGAATTAAAGAGCCTGGGTTCTGCTGTGTTTGACAAATGCAGGGCATAGAATTGGAAGTCCTCAGCTCATATTTCATTTCTGCCACTTCCTCATGTGACCTTTGCTAAATCATTTCATGTCTGTATCACATTTTCCTCCTTCAATAATGTCAGATGAAACCAAACAGAAACTCCAGATTTAAAGTGCAGTGAGTAAAAATTAGAAATACTTGCATTTCCCAAAACAGAATGATGCTAATCGGAGCAAAACAAATAACTACTAATGCTTTTAAGGAACTAATAGTAATAATAAATACTGTTCTCTTTTGATGTCTACCTTTACCATACATATAAAATAGCAACAATGTTTATTTTTCTCATGTATACATCTTATCAATTCAAATAACTTCCTCTGACAATGATCACCTTTCACAATCTGGTTCTACCTACAATTTTTTACTGAATTTTTTATCTTTCCCCCAATCTGCTCATTCAATGCTGTGGCCACACTCAGCCTCCACATTTTCCAAACATGTCGGACATGTTCATAACTGTGTTTTTTCTCATGCAAATATCTTCCTCCCTCCTCTAACTCCATGCTTATGTTCAAGCCCAGCCCAGATGTCACACCTCATCTATGAAGACAGCTCCCAACTCCTCTCCAAACGAAACTAATTTTTCCCACTTCAGGACTCCTATAGCATCTAATCCACACAGATAGTGCATGACATATACCAGAATATATCACAGCTCTATGTTCTTCCTCACCAGACTGTTAGCTTCTTGAAGACAGAGACTGACCCATGTATATTTGAATCTCCAGCCTTTCCATAGTGCCTGGCACTCAGCCAGCATGTAGTAAATGTCTGATCAAAGAACAAAGTTATCTCGACTTCTCAAGAGCTACAGTCTTCAACAAGGTTATGAAATAGAGATTCATTCTTTCTCCTTTGGGCAGCAAAGCCAGTTAGAGAACCAGCCCTTGGTGAGGTTATAGGCAGAGCCAGCATGTGATCATGTGTAAATCAGGTTTCAGGCTAAGAAAATCACCACATAGTCACCAGACATCTTGTGGTAGGTAAGATAGTCCATATTTCAGACTGGGATGCATGGTAACAAAAACCAAAACAAAGCCCTATTTGGGGCATTGGGAACCTGAGATCGAGCTAGACTGTGGGCTCCTACCACAGATATGGTGTGACCTTAGGAGAAACAGTCAAGTGGCCTGGGTCCTTTGAACTTTTCTCATGACAGTGCAAGTCCACACTAGGGAGAACTGAGCCATAAAGGAGCCAGCTGATTCCTTCACTGGCTTCTTTGAACTCTGGTCATTTCAGACAAACATGCTCCCTGAGCAATCCGCATCAACTAATGGAGTCTGCATCCCTGAAGGGAGAAGATGAACACACATGAAATATTTGGAAGAAAATGCATGGCAACATGTAACCTAAGACCAAATTATGCCAAACAGACATAGGTTTCCTGCTTTTATGATTCTACATTTGTATCACACAAATATAACCTGGGATAGTTTTACAGGCAAGCAGAGAGGACAATTGTTTTTGTTGTGGAGCTTCAGCAAAATGGAAATACCTTTCCTGTTCTCCCAGCCCTATCCCCAAAATACCTCTATTATCAGGCTGCCTGCAAACTGAAGATCCAACATTAAAAGTCTATCACTCATTTGAATTGACACTTCTTGTTTTTATTAAATTCCCCTGGAAGGGATAATGCATTCATCATAGGATAAACTAGTTTATCAAATCCTTTGAAAGGTAGAAGATAGAGCAGAGGGGTCCTGGGACCTCAGTGGAAGAAAGGCTTATCATTAATGGAAAAAGAGAACCAAAGCAAAAGAAAAAAAAAAGACACTTAAAGAAACTTTGCTTCTTTCCAAAACTCCCAAAGGACTTACTCTAAAAGTAACACGGCCCAAGTAGTACCTGTTCTAATCTGTTCTAATAATGACAGTCTTCTTTTCCTGGAGTCTGGTCTAGCTGGCATAGAACAAGATCCAGAAGGAGCTCCTGTCTGAAGTCGTTTCACAAATTCACCTAAACCAATCTGACAAATATTTATTGAATATATACCACATGCTAGGTAGGTCCTTTGATAAGATGCAGAGATAAATAGCTGAATGAGCATCAGTCCTTGCTTTTAAGGAATTAATGATGGGCAGACAAATATATAAACGAATAAGTCTCATTTAGTGCCATAGATGCTATGGTCAATATAAAGCTCAAATTACAGAGAAGGCAGCAATGGACCTGAGCTTGTCCAATTTTTCACAACTTTTATTTCTTGGCACTAAAAATAAATCACTAAAAGGAGACCCACATACCTAGACTACAAAGCTAATAATCCTAACATGATTCTGATCTTCTACAGGGAGAGCAGACACAGAGGATTATATAGTCAGAAAGCTTGCCCCAAATCTGCAGTAGCTGCCATAGGACTCCAACATATGGACAGCTGCTGCAGATTTCAGGCATTTACCTACCAATTATAATGTGTCACCAGCCTCTCTGGAGAACTAAGAGGATCAATATGGTAATATCTCCAAAGCATGTTACTTCTGAGTGAAATCTACTTTCTATAAAGTATTCATAAAGGGTATTTGACTCAAGGCCTTGGAGACTGCAGCCCTTGGGAAGCTCCTCTATGCATTAGAATCCCATACATTAGAGTGGGGAGGTGCTAAGACCAGTTGTTTGAACTTCAATTCCAACTCATGGCTGGTCTTGAAATCAATTAACCAGGCCACAACATGCAATTTTTAAATTATGTATTAGAGAACAGAACAGGGCATGATAGAAAATATCAGAATATAGCATATATAGTAGTGTTAACTATTGTGTCATAAAACTTATCTTTTTGTTACATTCATGAATGTGACAGCTTGTGTTTGTGCATGGGCACACATCACATGCATACACCCTTGGTCACTATGTAAAGTACGGGTGGTGATCCACAGTTTGAAAATCACTACATTAGACAGCATGTACCCCAACCTTATTATACAGATGAGAGTACGCAGATCCAGAGAAGTTAAAATACTTGCCCAGAGTTTTACAGTTCATTAGTGGCAGAGTTAAAACTAGAACCAGTGTTCTACCTAAATCTAGAACCAGACTCCCACTTCAGTGCCTCCCCAACCCTAACACAATGCACCCAAGATTCTGATGGAGAGGGCAGGTGATGGCAGAAGGCAAAAAGAGAACAAGGAGGAAGTGGGGGAGAGAGGAACCAAACCTTTGCGTCTTCTTTCACCAATATACACTAACCATACTGAACTTCTCTCAAGCCCATGAACAACCATGTTTCATTCACAAAGGAGTAGAACAAATGATAGTATTTACAAAGTGCTTGCTGTTTGCTATGGGCCTTCCATTGTGCTGGATGTTTCGCATCTGAACCCTATATAAAGTAGATAATCTTATCATCCCAATTATTCGGGTGAAGAAGTGGAACCTAAGAGAGTTAGGGGCTGGTCTTAAGTCATACAGCTGCTGAGTGACTAAGCCAAGATTGTACTCAAATCTAATTTCGAAGCCACTCTTGTACACCCTCTCCACCATCACTCTGCTTCCAGAGGCTCCCATACTATAACCATTTTTTATCTATACATACTTCTAAGTTAATTTTATATGTTATATAAACCAATATATATGGGGATAGATAGATGATAGATAGATGTAAAATCTCAAATCCTCATTATTTTCCACAATTCAATTCATATATTATTGGATAAAGCTATAACATCCATAAGAGTAATGACTTATGACCCAACCAGCTCTACAATTCTCTTATTTAAAAAAAATAAAAAATAAAAACCAGGGAAGATGCCTACAAAAGTTTAACTACACTGGGAATTGAGGATTACCTGGGCCTATTTTCTATCCACGCAGAACAGCTAGAGAAACAACAATATCATGCAGAGAAAATAGAATAATAACATGAAGGTTTAATATCTCCATAGATAATTTGGCTGCTTACCCTTAAAACAGAATTTAAAAACAGCCCATTCCATTTTTTCTACTTACCTGCCTAAAATCCCAGGTAGGATTTCCACATCAACCTCGTTGTTTCTGTTGAAATTAGAAGTGTCCTCTTAACTCAGTATTTCAGTTTAAAATTTAGAGACTGGATACTATCAGCCCTTGGCCCAATTATCTTATTTTTCACTTCTTCCCTGTCCCTTTTATTGCTTCTCTTGTGTTATTTACACATATCTGACCCCTGCTTGACTCTAAACCCTTTTGGGGAACAGGAATCACATTTTATTTGTCTTTGGCCTCAACCTCTACCCCTACAAGGTCCTAGACCAGGCCCTTGTAATAGTCACACTCAATAAATGCTTATTAGAGTCAAGACAATGAATTCTTGGTGAACCAATCCAGCCTAATTATCTCACCAGGTCTAGCTGTTGCAGAACAGGCCATGTTTATTCCATCAATACTGACCCCAGCCCTGGCCACCCACTTGGCTATTTCTGATTTCTAATCATGCTTTAGGACTTTTACTTTGGAAATTCAACAACACACTTCCCAGTTGGATTCTGAGTACCTGGCCAAGGTTGCCAAAATCAAACCAACTCTAGCAAAGAACAGTAGCAAGGTCATCAGGTCTTCCAGGAGTCAGTTTTCCACAGTGAGAAGGTAGGCTCTGGGGAAGATGTGGAGATTTGGAAGCTGCAGGCTTTCTGAATGTTGCTGGAGGTAGAGCCTGTTTCAGAGGGGTGCACATGGAATGATGTCTCTAGGGTAGACTTTGGTCAAGATGGCCTTGACCAGCAACCCAGCCACTATTGACACAGAGGGCCACCTTTTTAGAATTGCTTATTTTGCTGATTATTAATAATTACATTTATCCATATTTTATAAGATACGTTTTTAAATAGTTGATGTCAAATTATCTGAGGGTGCTGGAGTGAGGGAGAGAAGAGGACTTTTCAGCTCTCTCCTTTTTTGAGGATCTGTGGAGGCCCTTTTGGCCATGTTTTCCTGGTTCTTAATCTCATACTTCACACTTTTTCCAGATTTGGTTTCACTTCAATTGTTTCCTTTTTTTTTTAAATCCACCCACTTTCCCCTCTCACATTAGCTCCTTTCCCTCCACCTGTAAACACTATTGAGCTATCTAATTACAAAGCCTCCTTCTTCAGAAGTCCTCACTGGCTCTCCAAGACCTCCTGAACTTCAAGTGTGCTTTTTTCCATGCTCGCATTTAAGACCAACCACAATCTAGTCCCATTGTGCCTCTCCCTCTCATCGTCCTTTGCTGGATCCATGCCTATAGGCATACCCCACAGTGGACTGCTCACCTGGTTTCAAAAAGTACCTGAGCTTTCCTGCATCCAGGCCTGTGCTTGTGATTTTCCTCCATTTGAAAGCCCTCAGTTTCCTCCCCACCTAGAGAATTAAGATGCCACTCAAATGCCACTTTCTTTGTGAAGTCTTTCTTAATTTCATAAAGTTGATACAATTTCTCTAACTTCCAAATCTCAGTAACACTTGATGCCAAGAACTTCTCTTGTTGTACATATTCTACAGTGCACTGTAGAGATGTCTGTACCTGTCTAAGCATCCTTACTAGATTGTATACTCCTTGAGGTCAAGGGCTATGTGTTATACCATCTCTAAAATATCCCAGGCTCTGGCACAGATTCTCACACATATTAGTAAAGAAGACATTAATTCTTTGATTTTTTTAAAGTATTTTTGAGCACCCATGAAGGAGATCGAGATATGCCACTCCAAAACATGCTACTTTGGCATAAGGATTATTTTGAACTAAAGGCAATTGATAAACAAGAGATGCAAGAAAAGTTCTCTATCTTTCCTTTATCTGCCTAAAAGCAGGGCATAAATTTCCCTTTGAGGAGGGTACCTCACGGTACAAGGAAGAAGAGACTGATTCATCACTGGAGACAGGGAGTCACACCAAGATGAATTTATATAAACAAACCTTACTAAAATAACCCTTAACTTCCATTAGTTTCTTCCATATATTTCCTAGTCATTTTCCCACAATTTATCACCCCTAGAAGCGCAAATCCCCTTTCCTTTGTGTAGTCACTCCTCCACAATTTATTGCCCTTTGTACATAAGCCTCCAAGTCTAAATGCTTCTTTGAGTTTTCACTTCTTTTCTGTGAAATTTCATGTATATAAAAAGATTAACATCAATGAAAGCTGTATGCCTTTCCTCTTGTTAATCTGTCTTTTGTCAGTTTAATTTTCAAATTCCCAATCACTGAATTTAAGAAGATAGAGGATAAATTTTTCCTCCCCCCGCCTACTATATGACAGGCATTAAGAATGCATCAGTGGCAAAATAAACAAAAATTCTGCTCTCTTGCAGCTTATATCTATGTATTTCAGTAGGGTGGTAGGAAATAGATAATAAACTATATATATATAATGCCAGGAGTGGTAAGTGCTATGAAGAAAATAAAGTCGGTGAACAATTCTTTAAAAATATATATGTCCAAATATGGTTATAAGAAAATGCTTCCCTGAGTAGGTGATATACAAGCAAATAATGGAAAGAGTGGGACAGTGAATCATGTGGCTTCTAGGCACAGGGAAGCATAGGTGCAAAGATCTGAAAAGTTATATGCCTGGAGCATTTGAGAAATAGCAAGAAGTCCAGCATGGCTAGAATGGAGTGACACAGAAGAAAAAAGATGAGATCAGAGAGGTAATGGGGAGACACATCATTAGGGACTTGAAAGCCATTAATAAGGACTTTTACTCTGAGTGAGATGGAAATCACTGGAGGGCTTTAAGCAGAAGACTGATGTAATCTATCCTATATTTTTACAAGGACACTTTAGCTGCCTTGATGATGCTGAGATTATGGTAATAAAAAGGCCAGAAGATTTCTGTTTCCCAGTCCAGCATGTGGGAAGCTTGGAAGTTGTCACTCTGTACTAACAAGTAAAAAGTGGAACAACTTGAAAAATCGACAACTCTTTTTATCTAAGAGAAGTGGAGCCACAGAGCAAACCATTGCCCCTTAAATTGGAGAGACTGATAGGTGAATATAGAGACTCATAACTTGCCAGAGCAGAAACCGCCATAGAAACTGGTGCTGGGGCAGGAAAGAAGTGAAAACTCAAAAAGCACAGTCTAAAGAGACAGATCAGGAATAAAAACCACACTCAGATATGGCAGAGAGTTGGAATTACCAGACTGGGAATTTAATACAATTATGATTAATAAGCTAAAGGTTCTAATGGATAAAACAGATGACATGCAAGAACAGATAGGTAATGTAGAGACGTAGAGAGATGAAAGTTTTAAGAAATGACCAAAAAGAAATGCTAGAAATCAAAAACACTAAGGGAAATGAAGAATGCCTTTGAAGGGCTTAATAGTAGACTAGACATGGCTGAGGAAAGAATCCCCGAGCTTGATGAAATATCAATAGAAATTTCTGAACTGCAAAGCAAACAGAAAAATGGCTGAAAATAAAACCTGAACAGACTATCAAAGAACTGTAGGGCAACTACAAAAAGTGTAACATATGCATAATGAAAATATCCGGAGAAGTAAAAGAGAAAGGAGCAGAAAACATATTTGAAAGACTGACTGGTAATTTCCCCAAAATTAGTGTCACACATTAAACCACAGATCCAGGAAGCTCAGAGAATAGTAAGAAGGACAAATGCCAGAAAAAAACTACACATACACATATATATTATTTTCAAACTGCAGAATATCAAAGGCAAAGAAAAGTCCTGAAAGAATCCAGAGGGGGAAAAACATGTTACCTACAAAAGAGCAAAGATAGAAACTGCATCTGACATGTCCTCAGAAACTATGCACATAGGAGGAGAACGGATTGAAATTAAAGTGTTGAGACAAAAGTGCCAAAGCAGGAAATCTAGTCAGGAGACAATAGCAGTGTCTAGGTGAGAGATAAAGATGGGTTGGACCAGGGAGGTAGTAGTGGATGTGGTCCAATTCTGGGTACATTCTGTATGTAGAACCAATACAATTTGCTTTCAGGTTAAATATGAAATATTAAAGAAAGGTTTACTTCACTGTTTTGGCCTGAGCAACTGCAAAGGTAGAGTTGCTATTTACTGAAGACTAGGTTCACAGGTGGAAAGCCCTCCCCTCAGGAGCCATCGTAGACGAGTTGCAGCTTCTCCCCATTCCCTCTATGACATCTCTTCACCACTGGCAATCTTCCCTTTCTTGAGGCAACCACGCCCCATTAAAAGATGTCTGAGGCTGGGTGTGGTGGCTCACGCCTGTAATCCCAGCACTTTGGGAGGCCTAGGTGGGTGGATCACAAGGTCAGGAGTTTGAGACCAGCCTGGCCAATATGGTGAAACCCCATCTCTACTAAAAATACAAAAATTAGCTGGGCGTGGTGGCAGGCACATGTGTTCCCAGCTACTCAGGAGGCTGAGACAGGAGAATCGCTTGAACCTGGGAAGCGGAGATTGCAGTGAGCCAAAATCACACCACTGCACTCCAGCCTGGGAGACAGAGCCAGACTTCATCTCAAAAAAAAAAAAAAAAAGATGTCTGAGTTTCACCTAAGGGAGGAGAAGGGCTCCTTCCTTTTTTCATTTTCCCTAGGCCCTAGTAGTAGCTGCTTTTTGCATTTAGTACTTCTATATCCCTCAAAGTCCTTTTTTACCTCTTCTCTTAACCAATACATTAGCAAAACAATAGGCTAGCATAAAACAATTCTTTGTATTGTATTTGTTTCTGTTCAGATCACTAGTGTGGCTTCTGATTGGGCGCTGACTGATACAGTCACAGAGAGGGAAAAAGAACCAGCAAAGGAGCAGTCAGCAAAGGACAAAGACAGGTAGGGGACCTGGAATCCCAAGTATAGAAAACATGGCAAGACTAGAGAAGTGATCCAGTATGTCCAATGGCACTGATGATCATGTACGAGGAGGAATGAGAATTCACCATGCTCTTCAGCCACATGGAGGACATTTGGTAACCTTGAAAAGGGCATCCGTCACCTTTACCATGCAGCATCTTGCCCTCAATTCATGGTACTAGAGCTCTGATTTTCCTTAGGATGCCCCCATCCTCCTCCCTCATTACATGTAGTTGGGTAAGTTTGAACCCAGAGCAGGGCATGTGACCTAAGCCTGGTCAGAGTGCCACACTTCTTGGTTACTGTGATCAGTTCAGGGATGATGAGCACATAACCCAAGTTGGTCCAATAAGATTCAAACCAAAGACTTTTACTGGAGCATCTGGGAAAGAGGAATTATTTCCCCACTGAACATCAAGCTGAGAAGATAGGCTATAAGCCCAGAGATACTAGCAGTCATCTTGCCACCAAAAAGGTAGAGTCTGCCTGAAAATAAAGCCAACACAGAGAAAACAGAGCCAGGAAAAAAAAAAATTCTTATGGTATTTCAGTGATCTTTGTATTTAGCTGAGCCTGAAGCTGTCCCTGGGCTTTACATTAAAAAACTCATTTTTCCTGTTCATGCCCGTTGGAATTTAATGATCTTCACTTACAACCAAAAAGTTAAGAGCAAAATAGTAACAATGTTCAATTAGCGACTATAGAAATAAAAACAATTGATGAGTTTAGTGACTCGCCCAAAGTATCCATGATGAAGTTGAATCTATAAGACAGGTCTCCTAACTCTAAATAAACAGTACTTGCCACTATATCAAACTCTCCTCTAATAAATGCAGCTGCATTCATTATGACTGACATTTACACAGAACACCTAAAGACTGCCATTATTCGGCTTAGGGAAGAGAAGGATTTGGACTAATAGATTTCAGTATGATTGGGAGACTTTTCTGAATTGCGTTGAATGGCTGTCCTCTTTTACCTCTATGCAGTGAGATTTTTTCACAGTGAAGAAAAGAGAATTTCAGAGTGGTGTGGCATTGTGATCAAAGGAATTAGAAAAACTCTTTATTTTGGTATTAATTAGGAAATGTGTACAGATAGAACCTTTTAAATGCATCTATTCTTGTCTGGCTGTGGTGGTTCACACCTATAATCCCAGCACTTTGAGAGGCTGAGGAAGGTGGATCACTTGAGGTCAGGAGTTGGAGACCAGCCTGGCCAACATTGTGAAACCAGATCTCTACTAAAAAAAAAAAAAATACAAAGTTTAGCCAGGCATGGTGGTGCACACCTGTAGTCCCAGCTACTCAGGAGGCTGAGGCAGGAGAATTGCTTAAACCTGGGAGGCAGAGAGTGCAGTGAGCCGAGATCGCGGCACTGCACTCCAGCCTAGGTGACAGGGTGAGACTCTATCTCAAAAACAAACAAAGAAAACAAAACAATAAAAGCATCTATTCTTGTCCAAGATCAGAGGAGTATAAGTCATAGCCTAGATTTTTTTATTAGCCCCAAATGCTAGGATTAAAACTGATTTGCCCCTTTGATGAAGTCTGCAGCAGAGAATAAGCTAATTTGACAACTGGTCACCTCAGCAATGG
The DNA here is from genome assembly GCF_029289425.2 of Pan paniscus. Taxonomy (NCBI): domain Eukaryota; kingdom Metazoa; phylum Chordata; class Mammalia; order Primates; family Hominidae; genus Pan; species Pan paniscus. Next base: position 73,247,731 of record NC_073249.2, read on the forward strand.
GTAGCTGAAGAAATCTACTTCCTGAGTCAGTCACAAGTGCATGTTAAACCACTGTTTTTCTCCTGGAAACCTTGCCCTGGCCACACTAGATGTCCCTGGTTGGATATAAATTTAGATCTTTGTGAGGTAGACAGACTATTCCGTCTCAAAGCTGCCACACGGCATCACTCCAGAGCCATCTCAAAGGCCCCGGCATAGGAGGACAGCACGATGGCCCTGTTGCCAAAAAGGTGCTTTGTCTGTGTGTGTGTGTGTGTGTGTGCTTTAAAATCTCAGCGCTTAAATCAACCAATGAAATATTCATGGAATCTAAAGTAGTGGGCAAACTAACGGCTTCCTTATGGGAATATCAATATTCTTGGAGCCAGTCTTAATCCAATATTCAGAAAGCTTCTCTTCCCCCTTCGTCACTTTACGTTCAGACTTATTTTCAGAAACCCTCCCCTCTTTCACAATCCTGCTCCATTAATAGAGTGGGTGGTGCAGGTAGGCCAAGGGCAGAATGAGGTGACAAGAGGAAAGCACTGTGGGGTGGAGGTGCAGGCCTAGGAGAGAGGAGTACTCCCAGATGCAGTCACAGGTACGCCCAGGAGAGGCGTTGAAGGTGGCTGCTGCGGGAAGGTGGAGAATATGTGCACAGTCGGGTGACTGGCTTTAGTGTTTTCGTCTGGTCTGGTCTATGATTCCAGGTATGAACGTAGGATTTTCCTTGCTGGCAAGATGGCCTGAGGGAGGGGTGGGGAGAGGGAGAAGGGGTGGTCCTAACTAGTGTCATGGAAGGAAATTACTGCTGGAGAAAGAAAATATTTTCCTTCATCCATTCTCTGTGAAATGTGTATGCCCCTCAAGAGTGTAGAAAGAGGTACAGGATGAGCATCTGTAAGGGCAGACCTTGCCCAGCAGACAGCTCCCGGTGCTCATGATGTCCCCTGCCTATCCCCTTCCCCACCTGGCCCTTCCAGCCTTCCCGCCTCCACGCCCCACCACCTACTTGCCTTCCCTTAAGGTGGGGTGGAATTCTACATTCTCCTTTCCCTGCTTAGCCTCTCAGTTTGGACTGCCAAAAATGGGGCCAGTTAGGATGGTGGTTTCCTGATGTGGGTACCTGTCCCTCAGGACTGGAATCAGGCCTGCCAGCTCATTCCAGGTCAGCCTGCCCAAAAGCCATGGAGCGGCCCTCTCCCCAGGGCTGCTCTGTGTTACTGAGACTTATCCAGCGCTGCCCTTTCGGGTGCCCCAGGAGCTGGGGAGGCATAGAGACTTCTTGGAGACTGTTGCACAGAGCAATACTGCCAAGCCAAGCTGGGCACGGAGGAGGCCCAGTTACAGGTCGAGAGAGGTAGGTGTGGGCTGCAGGACATGGGGAGGAGGCTGCTCTCCACACAGACCCCTCCCCCACCAGCCGGCTTCTCTCCAGCAGCAGCTGGTGAGCACCAGTGTTCAACACTAGGCTACAGAGGTTGTCAGGCAGCTGGAAATGCCACTCTGTGGCCAGGGGGAGGGGGAAAGGGGCTCTTATCCTCGGACACTTCCCTGTGTATTTCTCTTCTACAGGCTAAAACTTCAAATCCAAGCTTGTGAATATAATTCTTTTCTAACTTTCTATGCTTTAAGATTGATGTGCTATAAATGTGGGGAATACAACAAGGACGGTCAATGTTACAAATCAAGTTATTGTATTTTACCTTGCATGCTGAGGCTTCCTGACTGCAGTGCTTGGAGAAGGGAATTTCCTAAATTCCATGCAGAAAGCAAGGTATTCAAACTTTTTCTATAGAAGCTTCAAACTTGTTAAGTACTGAATATTGTAGATGACTGACAAGAAGAAAAGTGCAAGGAATTAACAGACCATGAGAGGACGCTCCTTTATTCATTACATTTCTCTAAGCCAGTCCCCTTAAAATTACCCAGCAAATACCTACAAGAATGCCCAAGGGTACACATAGCCTCTTGCCCTGGAATCACACTGTCTCCTCCCTAAACCTCTCCCTTCCCAAGGCAGTCCTCTAAGTCAGGGGGTGCAATTTCCTAGGGATGCTTGCCTGCTAGCCTGGTGAGCAGAGAGTCTGCTATACAATTGTCTTCACTGCTGTGATGCTGTGAAGGCCAAAGAAGAATCACCACTGCCTTTTTTTAATGATCTGGTGAGTCCTTAAGAGATGCTTCTCCCACCTTCCATCCACCAAAACCTCCACAAGAAGAACAACAAGCCAAAAACCAGTTAGATCCAAAAGAGATGGTTCTAATGCTGCTGCCTTACACTCTCTCAGAATCTGGCCCCGTGCTTTAATTCGTTTACTAGTTGTGTGGCCTTGGGAAAATTATTTCACCTCTCAGTGCCTTAGTTTCCTCATCTTCAAAATGGGGATAATAGTATCTACCTGACAGGTTGCTGTGATCATTAAATGAGTTAACTTATTATTATTGGTGGGTCTAAAATGTTTTTTGAGTGAAAAAATCCTTGTCAAGTCCTTGTGGAGAAAATATCCTCATCGATGGATTAATGTAAAGATACTAAAAGAGCCAGTCTGCCCTCAAGGCCCTGTATAACTTAGATCTTACCTCCATCCAACTTGATCCAGCCCCACCAAAGGGTCATCAAAGTTTAACTCCCGTGACATAAATAGGTGACTGTGATATAAATATGTGTACTTATAATGTGGTCTGCATACATGAATATAAATGAGGACTTGGTCCTCATCCAAGACCAGCAGGAGAGACTTCAACAATGGTTGAGCGAGATTACTCCTTATCTTTGAACTCAAGAGCAATGAACTGGGTTCAAAGGAGAGGACTGGCCAGTCTCCCTGGCCATTCTCTGTTTTGCCTAATCAATGTCTCAAGAACATTGTGGCACAGTACTCATGGTTAAGACACATTCTCAAACCCAACTGAGATAAAAATGAGTCCACTGTTTGAACGTACATCTGGGATCTGATGTGATGCCAGTAACTATCATGAGGCTGTGATTGTTATTCTGCAATGCACCCTGCCAAATACTTCATGTTCTTTCATTCAGTCCTCATGACATCAGGAGGTAGATTTTATTTTTCTCCCCATTTAACTGATGAGGCAACTGAAACTAGGAGAGGTTAAGTAACTTGCCCAGGGGCACACAACTAACAAGTAGCAGAGCCAGGAACCAAATTGAGGTTTATCCAACTCCTTCTGAGTCTATGATCTTAGCCATTACCCTTTACTCCAAATTACATTCAAGTAATTTTTAAAAGGAATTTTTTATATCAGAATATATTCCATTGGAATGGTTTTGTGAAATCAATCTGGATTCTTAACAAAGATTCCTCAACGTCTTCTTATTGAAAATAAAGCACCTTTGATGGCTCATGACCCATAGTCTGGCACAAGCTTCTCATTCTGCAGTCTTTTTAATAGCAGAAGCTACTCAAAATATTCAGCTATAGTTCCTACGCAAGGTGATCAGGCCAGCAGTTTCCAGACCTGTTACATTAGGTATTGCCTAGATGGTCTAACAGCTACTTATTGAACCTCCATAATTGTCCCATGGCTTTAAGAACAGATAACCCAGCTGTTAACTTGGAAATAGTTTAACTTCTCTGGTGTTCATCCTCTCCTCACCCATACTTGAGACAGAGGTGAGTCTGGGATCCTTATAGCAATGTTTTTCAAATAATGGGTTGAGCCCCTTTAGTGGGTCATAAAAGTAATTTTGTATGTCTAGGCCAGCATATTTTATTTTATTTATTTTTTTAATGTTTTTATTTATTTATTTTTTGAGATGGAGTCTCACTCTGTCACCCAGGTTGGAGTGCAGTGGCGCAATCTCGGCTCACTGCAACTTCCACCTCCCAGGTTCAAGTGATTCTCCTGCCTCAGCCTCCTGAGTAGCTGGGATTACAGGCACACACCACCACTCCCAGCTAATTTTTGTATTTTTAGTAGAGACGGAGTTTCACCATGTTGGCCAGGATGATCTCGATCTCCTGACCTCATGATCTGCCCACCTCGGCCTCCCAAAGTGCTGGGATTACAGGCGTGAGCCACTGCACCCAATCATAACTTTTAATTAAACTAAATAGTATAGTTTAGAGAATGGAGTATATCACATGTATTTAGAGTAAGTAGTGTTGCATGAAACTTATTTTAGGTGTGCTTATGTGTAATAATGGATCACAATAAAAAATGCATCTTTCATTGTTTATCATGAGTAACTGTTTGAAAGTCCTGGTTTTACAATTTAAGTCTCATATCCCCCAATACTTGTGGCTTCAAAGGAAAGTATGAGCATGCAGCAAGGTCACAAGAAAGGAAATGCAATGAGACTATGATCCTGAGAGGAAGTGGGGTGGTAGATTTTGATGGTAGAAATAAAGGAATAAAAAACTGTCTTTTTCATGCAGAACTGATTTCTCTTCCTGAGAGCAGTTAGATGAGATTGAAAGGCTTCCCTTGAAAGGCTAAACGGGATGAGAAAAGTGCCCAGGAAACATAGAGATTGCTTAAGGATGACCGTGGCTCATGTAAAAGTTCTTGTAAAACCATTTAGAGGATTTTCGAGGTCCCGGTGTCTCACCAACACGGCATCAGGTCCAAGAGCATGTGACTCCATCTTTCCCCAGGCAAATATCCAAGTGCAAACAGAAGGACATAGACTATTGATTTCAAACTGATTTCACATTAGAATCTTTTCTAAAAATACAAATTTCAGGGCATCCTCCCTATACATATAGAATCATAACCTCTAAAGAAGAACCCAGGAATCTGTCATTGTTTAAATCTTTCTAAATGATGCTGATAAAATCATCCTAGTCATGGTTCCAAAACTGGCAGTTGAGCCAAGAGATCAATTGAAATGAAAAGGCTTCTTGAAGTGAAGGTCCAAAGTGCTAGCTTTGCATCTTGGCAATCTAGAGCAATTGTATTAGTGGGCCAGAGTTCTTGAGTCTAGGCAGGAGTGCCAGACAGATTCTTTATACTCTCCTGCTACTGACCTGGCCCTCTCAGACTCCATCCCTGACACTGTCCCATTACAATAAAACAAGTTGCACAGAAATAGGACTGAAAATAACAGTAACCATCTGTTTTCCTTATCATGGTGGGGACATGAGCTTCAGCTTTTGGATTCAGGACCACAGGTATGACAGAGAACAAAGTATATTTAGTGAACCATAAACACTGGGATTCCTCTGTGTGCCAGACATTATTCTAGATGCAAGGTCTCTGTTCTCCTGGAACACGCATTCCAGACAAGAAACCCAGATGCTTGCTGATATTTTTTTGAACCACATTTTACATCACTAAGGACTCAGACATTGGAGTATTGGAAGGAGAGAGACAGGGGCTTTCTTGAGACTGGATTTTCAATATTTTCCCTCTTCTAACTCTTGTAAAAGGATGCTGTGTGGTAACCAGAAAAGATATCAGGGGCATGGAAAATGATCCAGCTTTATAAAATAGTCTTTGCTCCAAAATTTACAAAAACCTTTTAAAGTCACAGCACCAAATAACTACAGTAACTCAGAAAAGTCAGTGCCCTACTAATATTGAAAAATTGCACACTGCCTGCAAGCCCAGTAATTATTATTGGTTTCTGTTTCTCATTTTCATCATAGGTATTAGTTAGGTGTCTCAATGGAGATAATTCAGCTTCTTCCCTCTAACATTTCACCACTCCAATTTTCAGACTTTCTAAATTAAGTGGACCAATGGCCATGGCTCTTTACCTCCTCCCTAAACCACTTCCCTCTCCCATCCTCCAAAAAACAAAGCAAAAGAACACCTTAAAATTGCTAATCTCTATTTGAAGGAATATAAAATGTTGGGTTATTTTCTTGGCCCAGTCAAGATTTTACTGGATGATATTTTTCAATTATTTAACTTGTCTGGTGGGATTTTTAGAAAGTAAATATGTCTGGCATTTTTTTTTCCATTTCCCATCCTGGAGGACTCCATAATGACAAAAACATCTGTAGCCAGAGTTATTCCCAGGTATCAGGACGACAAAGTGAAAGCACATAGGGTTCTCAGTGCTTACTAAAGGAGGTAGCCCTCTCTCCCCAGTGTAGACCTTCCTCCTGTAAGGATGCACTGAGGCCAGTAACAACTTATGTTGGGCCAAGAGCAGAGAATCTGGGCTTTTTCTTTTCAGTAACACTCCATTAAAAACTCCTCACCTATGCTAGGCTTTTGTTTATTTGTAAGCCAAGTCATACTCATACACACACATATGTAATCATCCATTCATTTCACAAATATTTATTGACCACCTACTCTGTGCCAGCCAGGAGCAAATGACAGTGTGGCTTTCTCACCATGGGAAACCTATTGCACTTGTTTTAGATGAGCCACGTACCCCAGGAACAGTTTTACAGCATAGCATTTGTGTACTGTGCTTGCTATGCAAATTCATTCTGTGTTAATTATCAATATAAAAAATATAAAAAACACGCACAAAAAAAAAACAAAATTTCTCTTAATACCACCAACCAATAATGACCACCACTTATATTTGATTGTATTTTATTCTATTTTTGTATTTAGTTTTAATTTTAGTTGCTTTATAAAGATGTATTCACACTGTACATACAATTTTATATGTTGCTTGTTTTCCCTACTTATCAACACAACATATGACTTTTCCCAGTAATAATTTCTGGTACTTGAAGACACAGGTATTTCTAGAGCCATGACAAGTCACCAAATAGTTCCTATGGCTTCTTCATTCACAATTCAGGTTTGAAAACAATCATATTTTCTGGTAGCCTCTTGCTCACATTTTTATACTATACAAATTTAAAGAGTTGACAATTTTAGCTTTTATATGAAGCAATGTAATAATTATGGAACTTGTAGTAAGTGTGTGAGTCTTGGATAGGAACTAAATGTCCTCATTTCCCTCTAATCCCTGAAGTCTCCTGCTGGGCATCCTTTTAAATTTATCTGGATACCACCGTTTCCTGCTGGACTCTGTAGTCTCCAAGTGGGCACTGCCATCACCACCATTGTGCCCAAAATATCTGATAGAGTATGGCAGAGACCACGGAATCACCAAAACATCCAGCTCATTTCCTACATTTCCCTGCCCTCTTGCCGTTAGACAGCCATATGACCAGCGCTGGTCAATGAGCTATGGACGGGAAGGATGTGTGTCACTTCCAGGCCAGGTCAATGTGGAACTCTTGAGGTGTCTCTCTGATCAAGAAGACTATGCGTTCCAGATAGTAATAATCAAAAAATAATACAGCCTTCATCAACCTAGGACCCCAGTGACTGAGGTAATGAAGCCCACACCAACTTACCTTGGACATGTAAAGTAAGTAAAAAATAAGTCACTGGGAATTGACACTTGTTACTGCATCATAACATGGCCTATTCTTACTACTAGACACAGCTTTTAGGGGAATCATTTAAAAGAATGAACTAAAACAGTTTTATCTATAGCCAATGCCCTCTATTGAAATCAAATATGAGGTAAACAGAATACATAATTTACTGTTTTCAGAATTCTAGCCACCTGTTCCAAAAATTCCATCAAATATCAGAAGTCTATGGTTGATAAAGCTTAGGCTCACTGGATGTTTCACTTACTTACCACTCCGATCCTAAGTATGACACATATTCAGAAGCAGGTAAAACACAATGAGATTAGAAAATGGGCAAAAGACTGGAACAGAAACCTCACCAAAGAAGATAGAGATGGTAAATAAGCATACAAAAAGACGTTCAACATCATATATCATTCAGGAATTGCAAATTAAAACAGCAATGAGATACCACTACATACCTATTCAAATGATTAAAATCCAAAACACTGATAATGCCAAATGCTGGTGAGGATGAGGAGCAATAGAGGCACTCACTCACTGATGGTAGGAATACAAGATGATACAGCCACTTTGGAAAACATTTTGGAAGTTTCTAACAAAACTAAACATACCCTTACCATACAATCCAGCAATTACATTTTTTTGGTATTTACCCAAGTGACTGTAAAAATTACGTCTACACAAAAATGGGCACACAGATGCTTATAGCAGCTTTATTCACAATTGCCAAAATTTTGCAGCAACCAAGATATCTCTCAGTAAGTGAAATAAACTATGATAAATCCAGACAAGAGGATATTATTCAGTACTAAAAAAAGAAATGAGATACTGAGCCATAAAAGACATGAAAGAAACTTAAATGCCTGTTACTAAGTGAAAGAAGCCAATCCGAAAAGGCTGTATACTGTGTGATCCCAATTATATGACATTCTAGAAAAGGCAAAACTATACAGTAAAAAGATAAGTGGTTGCCAGGGGTTAGGACAGGGGTTAGAAGGAGGGAAGGATGAATAGGTGGAGCATAGAGAATTTTTAAGGCAGTGAAATTATTCTGTAGGATATTATAATTGTGGATACATATCATTATGAATTTCAAAATCTATAGAATGTAAGCACCAAAAGTGAACCCTAATATAAACTATGGACTTTGTGTGATAATGATGTGTCATTGCAGGCTCATCAATTGTAACAAATGTTTTGCTCTGGGGTGAAATGCTGACAGTAAGAGAATTGGCACATAAGTGGGGAAAGGGAGTATACAGGAAATCTCTGTGCCTTGTGCTCAATTTTGCTATTAATGTAAAATACCTCTAGAAAATAAAGTTTATTTGAAATTTTTGAAACAAAAATCACAAAAAGTAGAGACAAATGCAGACAGAAAATTTAAAAATGTAACCCTTAGTAATCATATTGGTGGTAGTACTACTAATATTAATGTTCTGAAACTATTATGCTTGTAAAAACCTATCACACAAAAGTTGTACTGGAAGTTTCAAAATGAGCTCATAAGGTTATTTTTTATCTAAAAATATATAGATATTTTCTAGCTCTACCTACTGAAAAGACCTGGAAACAATGATCAACACAATCAGGATAAACATTGTGCCTAGATTACGGTTTGTAAGTACCATTTCCCATTAAAAGAAACCAGGGATTCTTGAAGAAATGGCAGATTCCATGTTTGGGGCAGAAAATATGTAAGATGAGCCTAGACTGACTTGTCATATGAGATAGCAAAGAAGCTATTAAAGACTACTAGGATCATGTGAAAACGATTCAAATGTCAATGAAAGAAGCTCTCATTGGCCAAAGATGGGACAAATTGAGCTATGTAAAGATAATGATTACAATGGCTTGAAACCCACCAAATATGTTGAATACATATAGGAACACATGGATACATGAGTTCATAATAATTAAGATAAAAATTAATCTTTGGAGGGTAACAGGAAACATTCAATACCTTGAGAACAATTGAATAAAAGAATCAAGCCTTTATTGGCCTTTCGTATATAAATTGTTAACACTGATCAATCAAATAATAGATGAAGAGATGAGTCTTTTTACAAAAATATTCCAACAAATAAGTAGAAAAGAAATAATATGCAATAATATTCTGCAGCCCACAATAAATTAATGGATCTAGGCGTTGAGCAATCAATATCTGCAAAGTCACAAAGACAGACAACCAGACGTTACATACTTTCTAATGTGCCACCCATATCCTTGCCAAAGACATAGACTCTGAGTTTCATCAAGCCTCCAAATCCAGCTGCCAGTTCGCAGGAAATACAGAGCCTGGAGTAAATGCCGAATCTCATCAGGAGTGTCCAATCAGCAACATCCGGCCTACAAGAAACTCTACAGGTCAAATGCCCCGAGTAACAAATACATTGTACAGAAAAGAGAAGTTTGGAAGGAAAACTGTAGGTTTAAAGAGATTGAAAGGATATATCACAAGATTTTTAAATAGATAAAACTAAACTATAGTGTTTAAGGATGTCATTTGGGTGGTAAAACCACAACTAAAGTTGTGGTGAAAGAAAAGTGATTTTTATGGAAGTCAGTATATTACTTTCATGGGGAGGGAAGGAGAAATTGCAACTGGGGCAAAACACATGGAGGGCTTCTGATTCTGCTGACCAAGTTCTGTTTGTTTATCTGGTTGATGGTTAACAGAGTGCTTGCCTTATAACAATCCATTAAACTCTACACTTGTTTTGTTTGGTTTTCTATATTTGTGTTTTATTTTATAATTTTTTAAAAAAGGCTTTAAACTTTAAAAACACACAGACACACACAGTGTGTTGGGGTTTCTGGATAAGCGTCACAGAGGTAGTATAACCTGAATTCAGTCTTAAATGGCAAAGCAAATGACAGTTGGGAATGAAAATTTAATTGACTTAGAGGGAAAGGAGTCCCTCTGAACCCTGCATGAGCTACTCATCCTTCTGGTGGCAGCACCTCAAATCCCTCAGGCCCAAGACAGTCAAGCTCAGAATCCACCATAATTTTCCTCCACAGAGCTTTGCTATTTTTTCACTTCTCCCATATGGGTTCTTGTTGTACCAAGTAACAAACACTTCCCTTCCTGTGTTCTTCTTGATTTAAGGCATGAATCCCACTCAAAGAGGCATATCACAAGCTATCACCCACTATCTGTAAAAGCTAGAGAAGACAAACGCTGGGTCCTAGAATCAGTGGCTCCTTCACATTCTGAGGATGTGCTATTTGACCCGAGAAGCCACTGGGGACTTGGAACTAAAGCATGGGGCCAGCTTTTGCTCTCTTTCAACCTAAAAACTTTTTAAAAAAAAATCCACTGACCCAAAGCAGTGGTCCCCAGATTAGAAATCAGCTCCAGCCACGATTAGAAGAGACGCCACTTGGAAAAGGCTGGGACAAAGCTGATAAGCACAAAGTATTCTTGGAATTGTTGTGTTGTTTTTAAAATGATAGTGTTTTTATTTCACATTTTTGTTGCTTCTTGTCCATTTTCACTGGGAGTTGAGTATTTCTCTGAATTTTCTTTTTTGTTGCCCTCAGGGAGATGGGGCCTTTCTTCAGGAAAGCATTCTTTCCTCCAATTAGTTCTATTTTCCTTCTCTAGGAGTGTTCCATGCAGCCTAGAGTCAGCCTAATTTCTGGCTGGTGTCTACTGGCCTGATCATTCCTCTCCCCTGGATTGAGAACATGTCCTTCTGATCTGCCTTTCCAGCTTTTAGGTCTAGAAAGGCTAGGTGAAAAATGTGGATGGATGTGGAGTCATCTTCACCAGGAACTAAGGGAAGGAGACTGTTTTACACAACTGTCCACTGAGGTGAAGACAGAGGTGAGAATTCTTACCTTTTTGTCAATGTGGCCTCTGAAAAGCAGAGAAATAGCTGAAAATAGATGCCCACCAGGGGAAAAAGAGAGTTAGCCCAAGTTGCTTATTCTCAATGTCCAGAGTTCTTGGCTTAATTCTGTGATTGTGTGAGTGAGCCCCACCAGTAAACCCTGGACCTTCACCACTGTGAACCTTCTTGCTTGGAGATGGAGGCAGGTGATTTTTATTGACATATTAGTGTGAATTTCTGTTATTATTTGCATTTGGAGACTTAACTAAACTGAATGTTTTGTTTCCTGTTACAGAAATTCCATCATGTTTTCTGGACAGTATTTTGGAAGGCAAAGTCCCTTCCTCGACCCCATAAAAATCCCTACCAAGTTGTTGGCAGCTTCCTCTGCAGAGGCATGTAAGGAGTATCAACACGGAATGGGAACCAATGGCCAGCAGTACACATTTCAGCCCACAATACACATTTCACACGTTAGAGTGAGCAAAGAGCTCAGGGAGCCATGTGTTTGTGGCCCTGGAATGTGTACTGTGGGCTGTGGTGAAGTGTCTGACGCATCCCAGATGACAACTGCTGTGGACCCCTAAGGAGGGAGCAGGGGTGTGAAATGTCTCAGACCTTCCTGTGTCTGGGAGGTGAGAGCAGAGTCTTGCTATAAAACAATCCAGAACTTTGGCCCAGTGGATGTTATCAAAAGCAGTCACTGAGGCCAGTTGCCAGTAAATACCACAGTCAGGTTGCTTTGCCTTTTCTAGTGGGAGCTGTTCTCCCCAGCTGGATGAAAAGTATGCAACTGCTCACTTAATTCTGAAGGACGACAAGCACTTCCCAAGGCATCACCCAAGCTGCGGTCCCCATTTCTTCCCATGGTGCTGTTAATCCTGGGCCATTTTCCATGTTCCACTCACAGGCATGTTGGTGGGGTACTAGAGGGGTGTGTGTGTTATAGCGTGTGCCTGGATTTCATGTTCAGTGGCACCCCACCCACTCCCTCTCCCAGAAACAGAAAAGAAAGCAAGGTGAGGGAGAAAAGAAGGGACTAGTGCATTTAATAGGTACCACAGAGTGATCAGAAACTGCTTTTTCTGGTAGAAAAGTATTTTTCCAACAATTAGGCTTAAGAGAAAGCCACAAAGACCTGAAGAAGGAAAAGTATTTTCTTACCTAAAAGACTTGGGCTTATCAAGGAAATTGAAGCAGCAAAAAATGTTAGTTATTGAGACCAATGCTCTTCCTTTCACGTTGGCTGCCACCATGCAAGCAACTGAGTGTATGAAAGCATTGCAAATATTTGGAGGCAGGATAGGATGGCAGTTAGCAACAGAGCTTGAAGTTGGAAATTCCAGGCTTGAATCCTGATTCTTCCACCTACCAGCTCTTACAAGTTACTAACATCTGGTGAGTGTTTAATGAAATGATGCATTTGAATTGCCAAAAACAGTACCAGACAGGTAGTATATGCTCCATAAACATAGTATTCTTATTTATTGAGACAAAACTTTTTAAAGGATATATGTCCCAAAGAACAAAGAGAAATCTTAGCATGGATCAACATTCCTCTGTCAGGGAAACTCTTCTTGAGAAAGGGCACACCAGGAAGCAAGAGGGGGAAGGGAGATAGGTACCTAAGTGGCCAAGTCAACCCCTGTGACCAATGACTAGCAGCTTTTAAAATCAATGTGTGCCTTCACATGAAAGATGAGGGGGGCATGAGGGTACACAGAGAGGGCCCTGTGCAGAAGATGCTGCACTCACACCTGCATCTGAACCCCCTGATTCTTTCCATGCCCACCTCACATGCAGGAGGGCTAGAGCTGATCTAGGTGAGTGAACCTCCCTGACCACTTTGCCAGCACTTAGCTAGGAGGAATAGAGAAGAGATGGGACCATATACCTAGAAAGGTATCCATAAAGAGTTGGCAATGAGAATTTGCTCAGTTGATTGATGTGGCTGCCTTCCAAACTGATACCCCCTCCCTAGTTTTGGGTGGACCTAATAAGCAGATTTGCTTTTCCTGGTGCTGGTTAAACACCCAAATGCTCTTCCCACATCAACAAAGCCCTTAACTGAGTACAAAGGAAAAACTCAGTCTGAAGCTCTCCCATGAAAAGGATTTTGAGGGAGGAATGTCAGAGCCCAGAGACATCCAGGATGGAAGAATCTCAGAGGCCCGTGTTAAACATCACCTTCCTCTCTGGTGCTTACTCACATAGTCCAAATGTGAATTCAGCAAAACTAAGCTACTTGAATCCACAAACCTTGAGATAAATGGAGTTTTGAAACAGTGCTCCTTTTTGGATGGTCCCCGTCTATTGCATTTTGTCCACTTTATAATGGTCACCCTTGATCTCACACCCTTTACTGCCTCTTACTCTCCCCAGCCAGCCCCTCTTAGGTCTCTGCACACAAATGCTATTCTTCATCTATTTATCTCTATTTATCAAATCCACTGTACAGAGAGTGTCTTGATTTAATCTGCATTTTCAGCACCTAACACAGGTCCTGGTACATTGTAGTGGCTCCACAAATACTCATCAAATGGATTCGTGAAGTACCAATTATGTGTCTAGCATCTCAGTTATGAGACCCAATTGAGAAAGTGGTTTGTACTGAAGTGCCAAACCTAGCTCCCCAAATTAGTGACCTTATAAACTGACAGATAGAAAGCATAACTTGGGACCATTTGTGAAACAGAGTGAAGTTAGCTGGCTCCACTGAGAATTGAACCCATCACCTTATAGTCACTAGCACCTGGCGCTGTCAACTGAATAAATGAGGCATCCACTGCCCCTGATTCAACAAACAGCTGAGGTGACAAGACTCTCTTCCTTGCCCCAGAACCCATCCTTGTTACATAGAGTCTTCCTAATGTGAAAGCAGCTTCTCAAAGTTCAGATGGGGAAGCTGAAGCTGACCTCCCACAAGGCAAGTGCTATTCTCTGTTTCCAACAAATGCAACATGCCAACACTTCTAACAATGAGAATAAAAACTCAGAGAAAAACAACTGAAAAGAAAAGGAGGAGAAAAGCTCCTCAGCTTGCTTGAACTTACAATCATGTGCCACATAACGTTTCTGTCAACAACGGACTGCGTAAACAACAGTGGTCCCATAAGATTATAATATTATATTTTTACTATTCTTTTTCTATGTTTGGAGGTGTTTAGATACACAAATATCATTGTGTTGCAACTGCCACAGTATTCAGTACAGTAACATGTTATACAGGTTTGTAGGCTCGGTAGGCTATGCCATAAAGCCTAGGTATATAGTAGACTATACAGTGTAGGTTTGTGTAACTGCACCCTATGATGTTCACATGGCCATGAAATCACCTAACGATGCATTTCTCAGAACATATTTCCATCATTAAGCGATACATGACTGTTTCGCAGAATGGTTGGACCTCCCATATGGTCTCAGAGCTACAAAATACAATTTAGGATTTCTATGCAAAACAGGTGAGCCTAACACCAGAATTTCACTGTGGAGTCCCGGAGGGAAGCTGCCCTTGGCTCTGGAAACTCTTTTTCTCCCTCCACATTGCAGGGAATTTTTGGCTTTCCAAGATGACAAATCCCCTTTTGCACTGATTTGACCTTCGGTCTGTGCTGCAACAGATACGCAGGGCCACCCCTAGGTGGGGTTCATAGCCCATGGCAAACCACATTGTTGTTCTCTGCACCTAGAAAGCCTTCATACCTCTCTCTGCTGCACAGACTCTGATTCATTCAAGGCTCACTCTCTCCATGAGACCTTCCCTGATTTCTAAAGCACTCATCAGATTCCTTCTTTTCTGACTCCCTGTAATATGTAAGTATGGTTCCTCTTTATCATACCATTTGGAACTTAGTCTCTTTTCATCTCACATAATATACGAATATTAATATTTAATATGATAACTTACTTGTCCCAGGGAGGCCTGAATGTACCTGGAGGTAACTACTCATAAATTAGAATTGGAAGGACCCTAGCCAATCAGACAATGGTGCTTGAACTTTTATCATTAGAATTATAGAAAGAGAATCAAAAATGATTGGACATTACTCACTCAGTCCAACCTCTTGCCTAGCACAAGAATCCTTCCACAGCAGCTTGGCTGACGTTCATTTGGCCTTTGCAGCAATTTTTCCAATTACAGGAATTTCATTTTCTTTGCAATAATTCATTCCCATATAGGACCTCATTAAGCTTCTATATGAAGTTTTTATATAGAAAATAATTCTTCAAGTTTGAAGAATTATTAAAGGTAATACCCTTCAGCAGAGATAACATGTTAAACACGCATGTATTATCTGTCACTTAGACCTAATTCTGCATGTTGCCTAATACATTTTTTAAAACCTAAGACATTTAATAGATAACTAATTTATAGATAACTAAGAAAAAGTGGAGCACTCTGATAGGAGAATGAACAAAAAGTCTGATAAGACAACTTATAAAAAACATGATATACAGGAACAGAAAACCAGATACCACATGTTCTCGCAAAAGGAAGCTAAATGATGAGAACACATGACACAAAGAGGGGAACAACACACACTGGGGCCTATCGGAAGGTGGAGAGTGGCAGGAGGGAGAGGATCAGGAAAAATAACTAATGGGTACTAGGCTTAATACCTGTGTGATGAAATAACCTATGCAAAAAAAAACCCATGACACAAGTTTACCTATATAACAAACCTGCACATGTACTCCTGAACTTAAAAGTTAAAAAAAAAAAAAGAATGGCCTGGGTCAGGATAGGCATGAGGTTACAGTAGAAAAGAAACAATAAAAAAGGTAACTGTATTAAATATTGAAGAATGAATTAAATTTCAAAGTTTTTGCAGCCTTTGAAGAAAAAACAGGTGATATATGTGCCCAATAAATATAGGAAAAAATGCGTCTAATCTAACAAGTAATCAAATAAACGTTGTCACCTGTCAACTTGGACAACCACTTTGAAAAATAAAAAATAGCCAGTATAGGGAGACCTGTGAAATAGGGTCTCCCATTCACTACTGGTGAGAGTATAAGTTGTTGCAGTCTTCTGGAAATGATTTGCATGTGTGTCATGCCTCTCCATACACTTTTAACTAGTCATCTTGCTTTTTGAAGTTTATCCTAAGAAAATAACCAAAGAAGCAGACAAAGATTTATATATAGGGATGCTCATCCAAGTAGCATTTACCACAGCAAAAAGTTGAAAACAACTTAGATGTACCCCAAAAAATGGGAAGGAAGAAAATATATCATGGCACATCCACATGTCAGAATGCAACAAACACAGAACACCATGTTTTGGAAATTATTTTATGTCTTGGGAAATAGCAAATATTCAATTTTAAGTGAAAATGCAAGATTATAAAATTATACGTGTATTAGAATCCTACTTTTATTTAAAAATATAAATATGAATAATTCAAAGTGAAAACACCTATCCAGCAATAACCACTATCCAGTCACCTATCCGGTGATAACCACTGCATATGGATATTGGGATTATGGATTGTTTTATAGTTTCTTCTTCAAATTTTTCTGCATAGTTCTAACTTTCTACAGTAACTTCTATTATTTTTATAATTAAAAAAATTATTTATATGATTTGGAATGCTTTACAGTGAACTAGTTAAGAAGAAACTCTTCAAACTCCCAGGTAGCTAAGGCAGTGTTTAGCAGATAACTATGCGGAGAGCCATGTCCAGCACCTGGGGTATTTCCTAAGCAAAGAGCTGGTGGCAGCTAGAGAGAGTTTGGGAAAAAGCTGTATCTTTTCATCTTTGTATCCTCAACACCCAATATCGTACCTCATCTGGACCAGAAACATAATTTACAAGGCCTGGTGCAAAATAAAAATTCAGAACTTCTTGTTTGAGAAATATTACAAATTTCAAGATGTTAACAGTGCGTTGAACCAAGCACAGGGCCCTCCTAAGTGTAGGGCCCTGTGTGACTACAGAGATCCCACACCCATGAAGTGGGCCATACATTGTAGGTGCTCAATAAATCCTTGTTGAAAGGAAAGAAAGAATGAGTAGATAGAAGAAATACAAATAGACTTCTCAACTGTGCCCAATGGCAAAACTAGACTCAACAAGATTTGAAATTATGGGAGTGTTCTGTACTCCTAGAGGTTAAATTTTTAAAAGAAGAAGAAGAAATTATGGGAGAGTATGAGGTCATAGGCATAAGAAATCACTGTTCCAGAATTTTCCCAGAGAGTTTATATTCAAACTACACTGTCCTGTTGTCCTCAAAAATGTATCTGTTAGATCATAGTCCACAGTTTCTATTTTTGATCTGGACAAGATGATCAGTGCATCTATAGAAGAAATAAATATTATCACTTCTGTCTGTTCCAATAAGATATTTGGCTCAATTATATCCTCCCTCACTGCTTTCGCCTCAACCTACTTTTCCTCTCATAACCCTAAGCTTAGCAATAGAACTCTCCTTACCCATCCTTTCCTTCCTGCACCCCACACACACTCATCCTCAGCACTCCCTCTGCCTTTAATGCCAGCCAAGCAGACACTGAACATGAGAAGGTGTCTGCAGAGGATGTGAATAACCCTCATCCTAATCCCCTCCATGGTCTCCCTGCACAGTCCTGGATGAGGCCCAGGAGAACTGGAGTTGCCAGCTCACAGAAGCAGTTGCAGCCTAAAAGAAGACCAGGCAGCCAAAGGTTGTCACTTATCAAAGAAAAATGAGACAATTTGTTACAAGTTATTAGACTGGAGAAACTGAGCCATTAAGTGGGAGCCTGACCCTTGGATGGGAACAATGATGCTAAAGGGAGATGCTCATCCCCGCTTACAGGGCTGCGTCCCAGCCCTCTGACGCCAAAAGAATACAGGAAGTCTAACACCCCCCTGCACAAGCCAAGTTAGCAAACGTCCAGCATCTTGTTCAGTCAGCAGACATGCTATGGTAATAGTAGTGACACCCCCAATACATACCAAGTGTTTTGCTCCTTAATCACTGCCACAGACCATTGATACTGCCATTGATACTCGTGGGCTTGGGGAGGTCCCTAAACACCAGTAGGACCTCAATCCTGGCTGGCGTCCAGGCTCTTGACACTGTTGTGAGAAGGAATTTAAGGATGAGTTGGAAAATACTGAAAGTGCAGAGATGTATCACAAAGCAAAAAGTACACACCCGAGAAAAGGGAGTGTGTGCCTACTCAAGAGAGAGAGTCATGCCCAGTGGGGTTCAGGGTTTCCATCTTTATGAGTTTCTTTAACCAAGAGGTGGAATATTCATGAAGATTCCTGGGAAAAGGTGAACATTTCCTGGAACTGTGGTACCACCCATTTTTACACCAATTTGTTCCCGGACTATCACGGCACTGGTGGGTGTGTGATTTAGTAAGTTAATGAACATATAATGAGGTTATAGGTGAAACCCATGTCAAATCCAGCACCATTTTGGGTCCAGTTGGTCTTAGCCAGCTTAGCCTACATCTGGTTTTCAGGATCTTATCAGCCCCTAGTTTATGCAGCTATTTCAACAATTTCCTTTTGCTAGTCATGTGAAACTGCTAACTGCTCCATTCTCCAGCTACCACCCAGTATTACCACTTGGTCCTTACAAGAACATGTGATGTAAGATAGGACAAGTATTCAATCTCAGTTTATAATTTAGGAAACTGAAACATCAAGAGGTTAAGTGAGGCCAGGCACAGTGGTTCATGCCTATAATTCCAGCACTTTGGAAGGTTGAGACAGGAGAATCACTTGAGTTCAAGACCAACCTGGGCCACATAAGAAGGGCCCATCTCTACAAAAAATTTAAAAATTAACCAGGTGTGGTGGTGCATGCTTGTGGTCCCAACTACTAAGAAGGGCTGAAGTGGGAAGATTGCTTGAGCCTCAGAGATCAAGCCTGCAGTGAGCTTTGATCATACCACTGCACTCCAGCCTGGAAGACAGAGCAAAACCCTGTAGCAAAAAAAAAAAAAAAGAAAGAAAGAAATAGAGGGAGATAGAGGAAAGGAAAGGAAAGGAAAGGAAAGGAAAATAAAGGGGAAAAAAAAGCTGAAGTTACTTACCCATGGTCAGAATTTTAGCTAATCACAGGCCCGGGACAAAAACCCAGGTTTCCTGAGTTTAGTTTAATGGCTCTTTCTACACTGCTATGGTTGAGGCTAGGTGTAAGTATTTCTCAATTACAGCCAGACTAATGGAGGTAGGGAGGTATACAGGAAGGATGAGGGTGGATGAAACAGACTCTAGGAGGAATTTCTGGGCATTTTTACATTAATAAATAAGACATAAATAATTTGTCATTTATATTGCAGCTTAGTGGCTACCCTGTTTTTAATTAATCACATAAAAGCAGGAAGCCTGACCAAAAGTGGAACAAACAATTTCTATTTTGGTTTGGAATGAGATTATTTTTGCTTTATTTGAATATATGATTCTGATGTCCTGGGGACACTTTTTAAACCAGATAGTGAAGCCAGCCTTGAATAGCTGACTCAATTCAATCCAACAAGTGTTATTGAGCACGTTCTCCCAGCCTTAGACTTGCGGCTGACCTTGATTGACTCCCTCAGGCAGATGCTTCTTTCAAGCCTCTATTTTGCAAGCAAAGGTCCCATTATAGCAGTTATCAGATTAGAATATTTTTGTCTGCGTGGCTCCTTTACCACTGTATTGTGAGCCCTGGAAGGCAGGACCTAAACCCTAGTCATCTTTATAACTCAAAAGTCTAGGAGATGAGCTGAGAGATGACTGGTGTTGGTAAATCTGTCTGATAGATAAGCTAATGAATGCACAAACTGGCTAACCTGAAAAGATCACTTGACCTCTCCAAAGTTTCAGGTCTCTTATTTATGAAATAGATATGGGTACACCTATTCTGCCTGAGCCATGGGTTTGTTAAAAGATTAAATGTTTATATGTTTATTTTCTGGCCTTCACACACACACACCTCAAGCACACTTAAATGTCAAAAACCTGAAGACAGGAGCCTTGTTCCTCTTGTTCATGGTTGTGTCCTCAATATCTATACTGGTACCTTAGTAAGTGCTCAATTAATATTTGTAGAAGGGAGGAAGGTGGGACAGAAAGGTATAGGAGAATATTTTATAAACACTAATGTCTCCAAAAAGTTAGAATTCCCCCAACCAAAATGCAATACATTGTGATTATCAGAAAGCACCTTGTGCTGCTTAAAGACTCTGTCCTGTTATCAGTTCTGCCCCATCAGTGGATCAGTCCCTTCTGTCATCTGCGGATAAGGAGCATTGCACTCACACTTCTCCTTCTCAGACGAGGCCAACTGTGTCTTTTTCAAACTTTCTATGGTAAAGGATAAAGGGGGAAGCCATAGAGTCATATCAACAATGCCAGTAACCAAGAAAAATGGCTGCCAAAACTTACCTAGGACTCACCTAGGATTCATAATGCCATTTGTAGAGTCACTAACCCAGGCTCTGAGGGACACGGTGGTCCAGACAGAGCCTGTGTCAGAGCTGAGAGCTCCTATGGCCTGGCCCCTGCAGCCACCTTGGAGGTGGAGTGGGGAACACTGGTGCCTCTGGAGCCAAGCTGGGCTGAATAACCATCTCAGCACAGGCACTTCCTGGGGATTAATGAGGCACAGAAAAGAATAACACCTCAAACCATTAACCCCAGCCAGCCATAAATCCTCAGGAATTGCATGGCAGAGTGGCTGTTCCTGCTATATTAAGGTGAAAATGCATTTTTAAAAAGCCTATGGATTTTCTTTAATGGACAGCAATACCATTGGTACCCAATGGGCTTTTCCACAGACAGAATACCTCAGCCCAGTGGCCTGGCTCTTTATCCAATTTGCAATGTTTCCTTCCCTCTGCCTACTGTCTTTTCCTGTGCCCTTTGCTTTTAGAATAGATTGAAAAACACCATGTTAACTGAAAAAGCACTGGAATAAGACAGCGATAAGTCCAACCAGCTTGCAGCAGCCATGACCTGAGAGCAGATGCCGCTCTAAACATGGCTCAATGGGCAGCCAGATGGGGAGAAAAATCAAGAGTAAAGCCTGCCAAGGTGTAGGAATCCCCAACTGACCTTTTTGACATTGAAATCCCCAATGAAAATGCAAATGTTATCAGACAGGGAGAAGCCCCTGAGCCACTTGTAGGCTATCAGCAGCTTTGCTACAAATTGTCTAATACAGTCAATCACCTGGCAGAGCCCTGGGCAATGGAACTCAACACGGGTATTAACAGGGGAAGTAGAGAATGTCAGAAATGATGGGCTAGAAAGGTAAAACAAACAAAAAAAAAGTGGGGGAACATGGGAGACATAAAGAGGGTTGGGGGAGGCACCAGGTCATTAGCCAATGGATATTGATATGGACAGGAGGCAGGGAAACACGGGGTAGAAAAGGGTAGGATTCCTGGTGACAGCTCCACCCTCAAGCCTGGACCCACAGCCCTAAATGAGAACATGCATTCCTATTTTCCCTCCCAAATGTTGCTTTTTCCAAAACACCCTAGCCTGCCACGCACCCCCATCCTCTACCCATAAAAACCCCAAGTTCCACTGGCAGAGGAGCAGAGCAGTGTGGCAGAGGAGAGAAGAGAAACGGTGTCTGAACATCAAGAGGAAAAGAGGCAGCTGAACATTGGAGAGGAGTTTGGCCGGGGATGATCAGAGAGGAGTTTGGCTGGGGACAGCCGAATTCCAGGGGAAGATTATCTTCCCATTCCATCCCCTTTCCAGCTCCCCATCCTGCTGAGAGCCACTTCTACCACTCAATAAAATCTCTGCATTCACCGTCCTTCAAGTCTGTGTGACCTCATTGCTCTTGGGCACCAGACAAGGATCTGGATGCAGGTGCAAGAGGCTGTCACACAGACTCTCCACTGAGCTGTTTAACACTTAGCCATCCATGGACAGCAAAAGCTAAAAGATCACTGATTATAACACATGCCCTTTGGGGCTCCAGAGGTCACAGACAATCCCTAGATGCTGCCATGGGATGGTACAGGGTTCATTCCTGTTGGCACTAGCCCTCGCTCCTGAACTCACTCACCTGTGTGCTCCCCCTCCTGCAAGGGGTTTGAGCTTGATGGCTGAGTAAATGAGCCACCTTTGTCACAAGTCCCACAAGGGGGTCAAGGGAACTTTCCCATCTCAATACAAAGGGTGGTGGATGGAAAGTAAATATCAGATCACCAATAACTATCAGATTAATAATTTTTAAGCATAGGTAGGGGATGGCTAAAGAAAAACAGAGGCCAAAAGAGAAGACAAAAGAGAGAGAGAAAAAAAATAACATCAGAGTTTAGCAAGAAGAACAGAAGAATTCCTTTTGGCTGTCACAGAATATTGAAGTTCTTGGAGGTTCCACCAACCAGGGTAAAATAAATATCTACTCCATAACTCAATTTGTCTATTAAAACAATCTCTTTCCTTCCTTTGAGGATAAAACTTCCTTCAGAAAATCACTCTGGGAGATGAAGAGTTAATATTTAAAAATTTCCAGGCAACTTTGGAGAGCAAGGTTCTATTCTAAGTGTGAGGGATTCCTATTATAAGAAATCCTGTAGATTGACAAAACTAAATGGCCTCTACATCGTATAACCATAATCCTCTTCAGTGTACCAAAGTCCAAAAATAAAGACCAGATGTCTTCAAATTGCTGACGTTTATTGAGCTGGTTTCACTCACTCACAGCTAAACCAAGCTTTCCCTGGACACAAAGCTAAGGATTTCCGTCATTGTATTATTGTTTTTTTTGCCACAATATTCCTGTTCACGTATACAGGAACCCTTTTGGCCTCCTTGGGTCTGGAATGGAGTTTTCTACTCCTTAAAGGATGTGTCTGTGGAAGCTCAGTTGAAACCTGTTAAGTGCCTGTGCCTTTCTGACAGCCTCTTCTGGCTGGGAAGAGCCCATTTCTCATTAGCAGCTGGTCAGAATAGTGAGGCCTTCACCAGTGACTTGTCCATGGCTTTGTGTAGGCTAGCTGCCATGGGATGGTACATGGGGGGTAGCTCCCCCACCTCCTGCCAACGCAGTCACTCCCTTTTTCTCATAAGCTTCCAAACAGTATTATTAGTGCTAAAACGTTTCCTGGTTTTTATTCTTACATGTGTTTGCCCTATTAGATCACAAGCTTCTCAGCCATGAGAACTGTTTTATAATTCCATGTCATTCTCTCCGTCAACTCGCATAGATCATATATTGATGTCTGTACACCATGAGATATTAGTGAAGAGTATGTTGACTGACTAATTCTTAAAAGGGAGAAAAAAAAGAAAAAGTGAATTGTGACAATGGATTGCAGACCAAAGACAAATAGGTGTGTGCTTACAGATATGTGTGTACATGTTCATCTGTATATTCACTCATTCCATAAATACGTATTGAGCACCTACTATGCTCCAGGTACTAGGCATGGGGATACAGAACAGAACAAGAAAAATAAAGCCCTTTCCTCCCTGAAAACCTCCTTAGGATCTTCTTTCAATACAATTTGCCAGATCCTTGAGTGTCATGTTATTTGTGTGTTTGTAGGGTTTATACCATGGCTGAAAAGGGATAGTGTGTTTGGATATGTGTCATGTAAAGAAAAAACACATGTGTCCTCTAAAAATATCCTTGCTTTGGGTTCAGAGTACAAAAAAATAGAAAAGAGTATAAGATACTGATATGAACAGGAGACAGGGAAATATTGGGTAGAAGAAGGTGCTTCCCTGGCAAAAGCCCCACCCTCAAGTCTGGAAACCCGTGGTCCTAAATGGAAACAGGAATCTCTGTTTTCACACCCAAATGTTACCTTTTGGCCCACCACACCCCCCTATCCTGTATCCATACAAACCCCAAACCCTGGGCTCCAAGAGCAGACAAAAAGAAGAGCAGAAGAGTGGCAGAATGATGCTGCAGAGAAGGAGAGAAGATAAGGAGTGTTTGAACATCGAGAAGAGTTCAGCTAGGGACAGTCAGAGAGGAGATTGGCCACTGGATGGCCAAACTCCAGGGGAAGATCACCTTCCCACTCCATCCCCTTTCCAGCTCCCTATCCATCCTGCTGAGAGCCACATCTATCACCCAATAAAATCCCCGCAATCACCATCCTTCAACTCTGTGCATGACCTGATTTTTTCTGGATGCCAGACAAGAACCCTGGTAACAAGAAAGTGCTGAACTGGTTGACACTTAAGCTGTCTGCAAACAGCAGAGCTAAAAGAGCACTGTAGCACATCCACTGGGCTTTGAGAGTCACAGGCACACACCGCTAGATGCCACCCTGGTTCTGGAGCCCAAAAGTGCTTGCAGGCTCTTGCACCTGCTTGTCTGCGTGCTCCCCATCCCGTACGGGGTTTGAGCAGTGGCAGCAGCTGAACAAACAAGCCACACCCCTGTTGCACGTCCTGTGACGGGGATCAGGGAATGCTCCCATTTCAATATCGTTTAGAACCCAATAGTTTCCTTCCTGACATGTGACTTTTTTATCTTAAATCTGGAGGAAACAGAGTACAATTTACATATACTAATGAGGACAGCCAAAACTTGCATACCACTGAATATTTTAGGCAATTCCAAACTAAGGGTTACCACAAAAACAGAAGCACTGATTCTAGGCCAAAGATTTTAGACAATAAGCATACTAATTTCCAACAAGTTGTTCATTTAAAAAAAATAGAAATTGCTTCCTAATTTTAGTAGTAAAAATACCCATTTTAAGTTACTTTACTTTTTAAAACATGGAAAAGTATTTACACGTGGGATCTACTTTCTCCCTTATTTCAACAAACAAGTAGGTGGAAGAATAGAATATCTTCCTGCCAGGTTAAGGATGGTTTGGGTTATGTACCACTTCCAGGTAGGATGAGACCACAGCTCATGTAAAATATTCCCAACCCTCTACTCACTTAAGGCATTTTAGTCTCAATTGTAATTATATTATAATTTTAAATTTTAGTCTCAATTATAATTTGATATTTAACCTGAAGTACTCAGAGTCGAGTTGATTATACTTTTCAGTTCACAGCACACTGTCATTATCAGTCCCTGCAGAGTCTTTATTTTACTTATTATTCTCTTTTTTTGCCTGATCCTACTTCCATTTCCCTCACTCTCTCTTTATGCCCCCCAACCCTAAAGACACCCACATTAATGGGTGTCTGATATCAAAATATAATAGGTATATATAGGGGGCAGTTTATTTTTGAAAAATAAATAGTAGTATGGTATATTTTGTGTTTTGAGTTTACTTACATGATATGCTAGAGATTTCATGATTTCATTGTTTCTTACTATCTTTCATTCCATGCTTCCATGCCTCCATCTCTCTCCCTCCACAATGCTACAATGAAGATCCCTGCATATGCTCCCTTCTCTGTGTGAATTACTCTGGCTATGTACTCAGGCCTGGAGTTCCCGGATCACAAGGTATACCCATAAACATCACTTTTGCTAAATATTGCCAGGTTATTCTCCAGAATGGTTGCACTAATGCATACTTCACCAGCAGTGTTTAAGAGTTCTAGCATCCCCAGGTCCTCAGGAATATTTCTAAATTTTTCCATTCTGGTAGATATAAAATATTATTTTATATTTACTTTAATTTGCCTATGTCTTATTCATGAGTTTGAGTAAATTTTCATATACTCGTTAACCTTTCAGATCTCTCTTCTCTGAATTGTCTATTCCTATTCTTCAACCATTTCTATGGAGTTTGTCAAACTGTGTTGTTGAATTTTAACAATTCTTTTTCTAATCTAAATATCAGTTCCTTATTTTTGTTATGGTTCATGCAAAATATCTTCTCCCAGTCTGTCATCAATCTAATGAATTTGATCTATCATACTTTTATTGAAAAGAAATAATCTAATTTGATTGTAGTCAAATACATCACCCTGTTTTCCTCTTGAATTGTGGTTTGGTTTTCTTATTTAAGAAGACCTTCCTCACTCCAAACTCACAAAGATATTCTTTCCCATTAGCTTTATAGTTCCATTCACATTTAATCCTTCTGAAAGATTAATTTTTAATGTCTTATAAGAATATGACAGTTTTTTATCCAGATAGTGGCCTGATTTCCCTAATACCAGACATTAAATAATCTATTGACATATATATTTGTGATGCCACACCTATTAAATGCCAGGTTTCCAAATAAACACGGGTCTGCCTTTAACTCTTTCTTCTGTGACGTGGATTTATTTCCCTATTCTTTTACATATATTACACAGTGTTTATTGCATGTATGTTTATAGTATGGTTCTATATCTGTCAGAGTGACTCTCCCTGTTTGCTCTTCTTTTCAAATTTGACTTAGTGGTTTATGGGCAGTTGTTAATCCATATAAATTGTAGATTAAGCTCTAGGTCATTTCTTCAGTTTTGTGATCCTGAAAGACCACATGATCTTTTATTCCCCTTCCTCATCAGGGGCTATGTCTTTATCCTAGCCTTTATGTCATTTCACCTTATAGTTCAATTAATAGAAACCCAACTCAAAGCAACTTAAGTAAATAATAATAATAATGCAGCAAGTACTCAAACAGCATCATTGGGACTTTGTCTTTTCCTCCACATCTTGATTCTGCTTTCCTCTGGGTTGGCTTCCATCTCACACAAAATTTCTCTAGGAGTCAGTCCCCAGATACATCTAACTTTCCTAGCAACCAAGCAAAAAGAAGCTGTTTCTTCCATAAAAGCTTCAACAGGGCTCCAGGAGGCATTCTCATGCCCCATCCCTCCCTGTCCTGAAACATGTGCATCCTGAAACAACTGATGTCACCAGAGTATGGAAGGCTCAGCATGGCCTGGCCTGTGTTATTTGCCTGCCCACCCCTGGATCAGCCCCATCTGACACACATAGACTAATAGTGAAGGAGTAGCTCCACAGAGGAAATGCTATCACCAGAAAAGAGAACAGATGTAGAACAAGCAAAAGCTTCAAAGATTAACTCTCCAACTGTGGCAATCCCTCACACTTATTTATTTACGATGCCTCCTACCAGAATATAAGTTCATTGAGGGCAGGCTATGTGGCTATCTACCTCTGAGGCCCCAGTTCCTAGTCAAGTGTTATTACATAGTGGGCACTCAACAGATATCTATTACATGTCTTCATCTGTATCCTTTCTGATATCCTTTATAATAAACCGGTAAACATAAAAAAAGATATCTATTACATGTGATTAAGTGAATGAATAAAAGAATGCCAGAAGTAGCTGTTAGGGCTACGTGAAAAGAATAGGAAGCGGCAGCCAATGCATCAAACCTATTAAACTGGGATTTTAACAGGTAAGACATCAACCTCAGAAATGGAGTCAACATTCCTCTGTCACATGGATGTAAAACCTAAAACTTAATTCCACCACCCTTCCCAATGTCCTGACGCCTTCTATAAAGGGAAGTTTAGTGGTTAAGAGTTTTAGGATCTGACAGACCTGTTTCGCATCCTCACTCCACCACCTATTAGCTATAAGAACTTGGCCCATTTAACCATTTAGAGCCACACTTTCTTTGCTCAATGGGGACTAATACGTACTTTCTAGAGTTGTTATATTTTGAAAGGTAAGTACATAAAGATCACAGTCCAATGTCTGCATGGTACTGGGCTATAAGAAAGTCACTGCTGCAACAGATATTTTTCAATCACCTACTATGTGTCAGGTGAGGTGCATGGCTCTGAAGAACCAAACTAGGTAAATTAGACATGATCTCTTCTCTCAAGTTGCCCATAGTCTTGCAGGAAAGAGAGAGAATTTGAAAAAGCAGTAACACTAAAATGTGGTAAGCATAGTATTAGGGAAGTACAGGGTGCTAGTAGACACAAAGTGGACCACTTAATCTAGTCTATAATAATTAGGGAAGGCTTCCCAGAAGTTGATTCTTTTGATGAAACTGCAAAGATGAATAAGAATTAGCAAATGTAAAGGTGAGAATGTTTAAAAAGGAGACAATTCCAGGCAAGGGATGGGGTTAGGGATGTGTCATATTTGAGCAAGATCTTGGCAAATTTATAAAGAAATTCTCAATGGTTCTCAATACATGTCATTTAATATTAGTATAACTGTTACTACTATAATTACATCATTATTAATATCTGTTAACTCTTATGATACCCTATAGAATGACCCTTTCTTCTCTTTTAAAAAAATCTTTATTGATAGTCACACAAACATTTATTCCTTGATTTTCAAACGGCAGAGTATGTTTTATTTAATTTTAAGGGATTCATCAAAGACCCTGGGCCATAGAGTTGAAGGATATGCACTCTAGATCTGGGAAGCATTTGGAA
This sequence comes from Pan paniscus, assembly GCF_029289425.2. NCBI lineage: Eukaryota > Metazoa > Chordata > Mammalia > Primates > Hominidae > Pan > Pan paniscus. The sequence continues at coordinate 73,276,115 of NC_073249.2, forward strand.
GAAATAAGTGATGTTAACTATATATTCTGACTAAAAGAAGTTGGAAAAATATTGAAGAGATTGAAGAATAAGGTATGATCTTGCACTGTGGTGAGGAAATTGATACGGTCAACTTCTCGGGAGCTTTCAATCAAAAGTAGACATTCCTATGAAGAACATGGCAGCAGGAAAGGAGAAAGAAATAGAAATACAAGGAGTAGCTCTCCTGGTTTTGCTTTGTTTATTCACCTGGGAGGAGTGGTTGAAGCATAAAAAATTAAATCCATGGGCTCTTCATATTCAATGAGGTTATCACAAATTCATCATTGAAAATTAATTAAGCTTTGAGTACTTGTTTCTGGAAAATGTGATATGAATGGACCCTAGTCACCAACACTCTTCACCTTAGAGATAGGCACCTGGGCTGTGACATAGTGAACCTTATCCCTGGTGTTGCCACCACAACCTGAGTGAATTCTTCTTCTCAGCAGTATGCAGCCATGATTGCATGGAAGTACTATCTACAGAGTTTTTAAAGGAATATAGATGCCCAGACCCCAACTCCACTGAGTCAGACCTACTGAATCAGCATCTTTATGGGTGAAATCTGGATCCCCCAACACTGTTCCCTCTCTACCTCTCCTGCTACACTTCCCCTGGGTCACTTCACTCCACCCAAGTGGGCCTCTTTGTTCTTTACATTAATTATCTATTGCTGTGTAACAAATTATCCCCTATTGGGGGAACCCACCCCCAATATTTCAGTGTAGGTTCTATTTTCCCTAAGCGTCAGCTGGTCTGAGAAATAAAAAGAAAGAGTACAAAGAGAGGAATTTTACAGCTGGGCCGCCGGGGATGACATCACATATTGGTAGGTCTGTGATGCCCACCTGAGCCACAAAACCAGCAAGTTTTTATTAAGGATTTCAAAAGGGGAGGGAGTGTATGAACAGGGATTAGGTCACAAAGATCACATGCTTCAACAGGCAAAAAGAAGAACAAAGATCACATGCTTCTGAGGAAACAGGGCAAGGACAAAAGCAAAGATCACAAGGCAAAGGGCAAAATTAGAATTACTGATGAGGGTCTATGTGCAGCTGGGCACGTATTGTCTTGATAAACATCTTAAACAACAGAAAACAGGGTTTGAGAGTAGAGAACTGGTCTGACCTCAAATTTACCAGGGCAGGATTTTTCCCCACCCTAGTAAGCCTGAGGGTACTGCAGGAGACCAGGGCGTATTTCAGTCCTTATCTCAACTGCATAGGACAGACACTCCCAGAGCAGCCATTTATATACCTCCCCAAGGAATGCAATTCTTTTCCTAGGGTCTTAATATTATATTCCTTGCTAGGAAAAGAATTTAGCAACATCTCTCCTACTTGCACGTCCATTTATAGGCTCTCTGCTAGAAGAAAAATATGGCTGTATTCTGCCCGACCCCACAGGCAGTCAGACCTTATGGCTGTCTTCCCTTGTTCCCTAAAATCACTGTTATTCTGTTCTTTTTCAAGGTGCACTGATTTCATATTGTTCAAACACACATGTTTTACAATCAATTTGTATGGTTAGATACAATTATCACAGTGGTCCTGAGGTGACATACATCCTCAGCTTACAAAGATAACAGGATTAAGAGATAAAAATAAGACAGGCATAAGAAATTATAAGAGTATTATTTGGGAAGTGATAAATGTCCATGAAATCTTCACAATTTATGTTCCTCTGCCATGGCTCCAGCCAGTCCCTCTGTTTGGGGTCCCTGATACAACTACTTCCAAGGAAAATTTTTATTTTAGTTTATACGTGGCAATAAGGATTGTCTTAGGCTCCTCTGAAACAGACCCTGAAATGAAGGTTCATATGCAAGTAATTTATTAAGAAAGTGCTCCCAAGAGAAATTGGTAAGGAAATGAGGTAAGCAAGACAGGGAATCAGTAGTTGTCAGGCAACAGCAAGATCAGGAAAAGTCCCAGCCTTGACTTAATCCTGCAGGGAGCTCAGGAGCATAAGTTACAACCTCGAAGTTTGTTCCTCCTCAAGACTAGGAATCTGGGCTTTCAAGTCCCATGAAGTTGCCTGTTGACTAAGAGGAATATAAGCTAAGCAGCTCTAGTAAGCCAAGGGTCATCCCCTGGAGGAGGTATGGGTCTGAGTCACTAGAAGCACACAGGCCACAAAGAACTGGTAGGAGGAATCTGAGATCTGAGAAGAGTATTTCTGGCCCATTAAAAAGACTGTAAGAAACAAGCCTCTGGCTTCCTTAAATCCAGCTATGAGTCCAATTTAGAACAAGATGGAATTGCCATCTAATTACATTTAGTACTTACAAAAAAATTTTAAAACCTATGCGATAGTTACAACTAATATTCCTATCTTAACCAAATCAAGTAAGGGACTTGACCAAGATTATGTACATTTAAGTGTTTGAGCCAGGATTCAAACTCTGGTTTATGCCTCAGTATCCATGCTTTCATTATTATTTTGTGATTTAAAATATGTTTATTTTTCTAATTTCACTAACATGATGAAGAAGATACAAGGCTAAATAGGTATCTACTGATAGAAAGGAAAAAGTTGCCCAAGTGTTCTGAACTCCTCAGTGCCTCTAGCATTGTAGATACTCAGTAAATATCAATTTATTACATGGAAAAGTAATTGTAATACAGGGGCTTGATTGATACAGCAGGCCTTGAATATTTATAGGTTGGGTACACACAAATCTAATTTCCATCCCAAGATGCTGAATGGTAGGCATGATATAGACTTTATTCTACTCTAGAGTGGTCAATAAGATGTTTGCCATATGGAAAGAGCTTATGCTCAGTATAGGTGTGTATAAACCCAACTCTAAAAGCTTTTAGTCTTATTTCTCCTTTCAGGTGAATTCAAATGAATTTGCAGAGTAATAATTCCAGGGAAAGTGTTTAGGGTTTGAGAGATGATGAAAATCTGTTTTCTCCAGGCATGATGGCAGAGAAGATATAGTCATATGCCTCATAATGATGCTTTGGTCAACTATGGACTGCAGAAAGCACAGCAGCCCCATAAGATTAAAATGGAGCTGAAAAACCCTTACAATCTAGTGATTTTGTAGCTGGAACACATTACCCTCAAGTTTGTGGCAATGCTAGTGTAAACAAACTTACTGTGCTGCCAGTCATATAAAAGTATAACACATGCCGTTATGTATAGTACATAATATCTGATATTGATAATAAAGGGCTAGGTTACTGGTTTATGTATTTACTATACTATAGTTTTTATTGTTATTTTAGAATGTATTCCTTCTAATCGCAAAAAAAGAAGGCTCAGACAGGTCTTTCAGGAGAAAGAAGAAGCCACTGTCATCATAGGAGATGACAGCTCCATGTGTGTTATTGCCCCTGAAGACCTTCCAGTAAGAACAAGATGTGGAGGTGGAAGACAGTGATATTGATGATCCTGACCCTGTGCAGGCCTAGGCTAATGTGTGTGTTTCAGTCTATGTTTTTAACAAAAAGTTTAAAATGTAAAAAAAAGTTTAAATAGAAAAAAGCTTATGGAATAAGGATAGAAAGAAAATATTCTTGTACAGCTCTACAATGTGTTTATGTTTTAAGATAAGTGCTTTTACAAAAGAATTAAAAAGTTAAAAGAAATGTAAAAGTTTATAAAGCAAAAAAGTTACACTAAGCTAAGGTGAATTTACTATTGAAGAAAGAAAAAATATTGTTAATAAATTTAGCGTAGCATAAGTGTACAGCATTGATAAAGTCTACAGTAACGTACAGTAGTAATGTTCTATGCCTTCACATTCACCCATCACTCACAGACTCATCCAGAGCAGCTTCCAGTCCTACAAGCTCCATTCATGGTAAGTATCCTATACAGGTGTACCATTTTTTATCTTTTATATTGTATTTTTACTGTACTTTTTCTACATTTGGAGATGCTTAGATGCACAAATACCATTGTGTTACAATTGCCTATAGTATTCAGCACAGTAACATGCTGTACAAGTTTGTAGTGTAGGAACAATAGGCTATACTGTATCGCTTAGTGTGTAGTAGGCTATACCATCCAGGTTTGTGTACATTCACTCTATGATGTTTATACAACAACATCATCTAACAGCACGTTTCTCAGAATATATTTCTATAGTTAAGCAAGCCATGACTGTTTTCGGGGATCACCAAATTCAGCTGAAAAGCCTCCTGCTACAGGCACAGATGCCCTCATCTGATCTCATTAATACAACTGTGATGCTGTATTGAGCAGACACTTGCCTGTCATACATGTTGCTTCTTGTTGAGTCACTGGGGCACACCTGGAGTCCTCAGATTACACACAGGCAAAAAATGTAGAGACCAGGTGGATGGGGTGAGGTGGTGATACCAATCAATAGGGATTTTAAAATCTTAAGTTCTAGCTTTTTTGTTTGCTTGTTTTGGATGATGCTGATATGTTTTCAGTAAGCTAGCCACCCAACTTTATTATTTCTAGCAACTAATAGCGATACCTATCCTAGGTGACTATTTTTTTTTTTTTTTTTTTTGAGACAGGGTCTTGCTCTGTTGCCTAGATTGGAATGCAGTGATGCCATGATGGCTCACTACAGCCTAGATCTCTGGGGCTCAAGGGACTCTCCCACCTCAGCCTCTTAAGTAGCTGGGATTACAGGCACACACCACCACTCCTGGATGATGTTTTCTTTTTTATTTTTAGTAGAGACAAGTTCTCACTATGTTGCTCAGGCTGGTCTCAAACTCCTGTGCTCAAGCGATCCTCCTACTTCAGCCTCCCAAAGTACTGGGATTACAGGCGTGAGCCACCATACCCAGCCCTAGGTGACTCTTTAAGGTTGTAGTTCAAGTAATCAGATAACAGAATGAAACTAACCAGCCTGTAATTTTGTTTACCTTTTAATCAAATTATAATATATATGCAAAAAGTGCACATAAGTGCACAGCTCAGTGAATTTTCACAAGTTGAACACACAAACTGAACCTCTCTAATCACTACCCCAGGAGCCTCCCTTGTGCTCTTTTCTAGGAACTGCACCTCTCCCAAGAGTAAAAACTCTCCTGACTTCTAACACCATAGACTAGTTTAGCCTGTTTTTGGACTTTATATAAATGGGATCCTACAGTGTGAAATTTTTTGTGCTTGGCTTCTTTTGCTCAACAATATTTGTTGAGATTTATCCATGCCATTGTATTTAGCTGCAGATCCTTTATTCTAACTGCTCTATATTATTCCATTGTGTAAAAATGCCATAATTTGTTTATTGTTTCTACTATCAATGGTCATTTGTGTAGTTTCTGGGATTTGGCTATTATGAATAATGATGCTGTGAACATTCTTGTACACATCTTTTGGTGCAATTCTGTTGGGTACACACTCAGAAGTACAAATGTTGGGTCATAGTATGGGCATGTATTCAACCACAGTAGATAACACCAAACACTTCTGCAAGGTGGTATTTTCACTTGTAATTTTTGTCTGTGATTTTTCACCCTCTAACCTTGGTGTAATTAACATGGAACTTGTATGGAACTAACCAGTTAGAGATTACGCAACTGCAGCCCCCTTCTCCTAAGGATGCAAGTCCTCCAAGAATATTAATTATCTGAAGTTCCCAAAAGTACCTTAACCCTGGGAGATGCTCTGCAAACATTATCTTTACCCAAGCAATGAAAAAAGGCAACCTGGGGATTTCATGTTGTTGGTTATACATACTCCCAGGATAAAATGGTTATAGCACTTGAAACCATTTTTTACTTTTGTTGAGAGAAGAATTTCACAAAGTCCAAAGCAATTACAAAGAAGCCTTTCCAAAAAAGATGGAGGTTGGATCAGAGTTCTTCTGCTTTACACACACACTACAGCTAAAGTCCCAGGTGGCCCATTAAAACAGAGATCGGCTGGTACCCTTTTCAATCCAAAGAAGCCATCCCAACAGTCTCTAGAGTGGGATATAAATCACAGCTGTGTGTAGCTTTGAAAAATCTGTCTTTTGTTGCTAATCTCTCTGTTCTGAAAGGGTGAGGGGATATACAAAGGCATGCTACAGTACTCTGCAAATGGACAAACAAGTTCCAGACAATGGTTCCTGCCCTTGCCAAAGTTGTGGTTCAGTTTTTTTAATAAGCTCATTGGGATTTATTCTCATTACTGTGCTTTACTCATTAGCTCCTTGAAGTTACTGCTGGGTACCTCCGGGTGGAGGCCCAAAACCTCAGCATTCTTCTAACAGGCTCAAGACCACAGGAGGGAGGGGTGTCAAGGCTTCATGCACGGCCTCAGTGAGGTACCGCCTGCCTGGAACTTCTTCCTGAAGAGGAGAGGGAGGGCACTGAAGATGGGAACAAGCAGTCACACACAGGACATAACGGGGAAGGCTTCTGTGGCAGCCTAGACAAAAGTTCCTCAGCCCATGGGGTTTGATGACGCAGGAAGTGAGGCCCTCTCAAACATCTCCATTCCAGCTTTGGTTGGTCATAGTCCACTTACTACAGGGCTTCCAATGTAATTCCATGTAGGCAGTTTTACTAAGTTTCATCACAATAGTGTACTTCTGAGCCTTGTTCTGAAAGGAAGTTTATTCAAAGAGAAGGAAAAGAAGAGAAATACTAAGTTCTTTATACAGCAATGACACCAAATTGAAGCTTTATAAGATTATACTGCATTTAACATTTGTTTCTTCTCCCATTTCACCATGGTGACATTCTGCTGTGCTTATCATACTATTATTATATTACACTAGTGGAATCAGCCCCTTCCTTGGCTCCTCATGCCTTCCAAAACCAATTTAAACTACTTACTATCCCTGTCAAGGCCCTTCACCACACAGGTCCTGGCTAAATTCCCTCTCTTGTCCTAACTCCTCTCCTATGTAATTCTTATACCTGAATTAAGTATATTTTCATTCTGCCTCCTCTACCTCATGCATTTTATTCTACCATCCTGGTTTGTTGGGAGAACAAATTGTCCATTCCTTAAATGTCACCTGCCTGTCCCCACATAATTCCCATCCCTCCTCATGACTCTGACCTTTCAGAATATCTATTCGAATTACTCTCCTGATCCCCAGGTGAAAAAGGACCACTTATTGCCTGTCATCATGGAAAGAGGGTGGGGAATTCTCCTCAAAACTTTGATGTTGCAGAAACATAAGCTGTGCACACCAGGAAGAATCTGGAAAGACTAGTCATAATTCTACAACACAATCTTCCTCAAAGCTTTTTCTAACTTGTTCCCTCATTTGTCAAGACATCATGGCTGAAAGGTATGGGAGGTCATTTATTATTACTCATGTATGCGACCAAAAAGACAAACAAGTTAAGTAACCTGGTCAGCTAGCCAATGGGAAAATTAGAGCTCATGATATTGATACTTCTGAATTAAACTCTTTATTTTCAACAAATATTCTTTAAGGCAGGTTGAGATTTTTATGCATTTTTTTTTACACTTGGATAGCCATAAGGCATGGTATCAGACATTGTAATATGCAATTTACAAAAACTTCCAGAAAAAAAACATTAGCTATTGATCCTCACAACAACCCCTGGAGGAGGTGGGGCAACAATGGTAGGTCTATTTTGTGGAGGAGGAGATGAGACAATGTTAAGTGGATTGTGCTTGACTTCTGCCTCCTAGTTAGTGTTTTTTCCACTATATTATACTTTCTTAGAAAACTTGAGAAGCATGAAAAGGCCTTCCTACGCATGTACACTTCTTTAATAAACCTCCTGTAACAGCTAAATATTATGCATTATAAACTCAATCCTTCAAATTTAAATATTATGTTCCCATATGTAAAATATAAAGCCATAATTTTGAACATTTGTTCTAGCATAGCTCACTGTCACCTTTGGTAGCAGGAAACAAGGAAAATAGCAATTCAGAAATAAATTGCCTGAAGTTCCAAATGCGATGTTTGTCGAAACACCAGTGAAAAAATTCCTGAAGAACGGGGTATGTGTCCTGTCTTCATGACTTGCTATTTTGTGACCTTGGGCAAATTACCTTTAAACAATAGTTTCCTGTCAGTACAGGAGAGATGGTAATAGTACCAAAGTGAAATGAAGCAGAGAAACTGTCAACAGGGCACACTCTGGAAACTGTCAATTACTACAAAAAATGTTAGTTCCTGCCACTGGTTTCCTCAAAAAACTGATCATCTTTATAATCTAATATGATTCATGGGGTCTACAAGGTTGCCCTGGAAATAAGAGAGGTTACAAGGGATCATGGTGACAAACCACCTTCTCGCTATCTCGCCAAATCCCTAAACCACAGAGCTTTTTATTATTCCATGATTGGACTTCTGCACTCAGAGTGTGTTCCAAGGACTCAGGTCAGGATGGAAACAGACCTGGGAAGTCCAAGGCTGCCCCCATGAGATCAGCTCTGGAATCAAGCTGGGCAGCGCAGGGATACTTACAGTGCCTCCAAGGGTCCCTAAGCAACCCTAGGAGAAGGGAAAAGCTAATCTGACCAAAGGTACAACCAAGATGATTGTCGAGATAATAACTCATGCTTTATTTGTCTTTTTTATTAATTTACACATTTAACAAATATTTATTGAAAGCCAACTTTTGGCCACGTACTCATTAAGCTTAGGGGTGTTGTTAGTGGACAAAAAGACCTGGTTCTTCCCTCAGTAAGCTTACGGTCTAGTTTTCATAAATAAAGGAACTACCCACCCCAATCACATAGTTCCAAGAGTACTTCTTCAAGGCATCTCACACCCAGTCCTGATACCTTAAAACACCAAAAACACTCATTGGAATCCTCCAATCATCTGAATCCGTTTCCTTTCCATCAACTTCCCTTGTCTTGCCCACCCTATTCATCACTCCTTTGACCTTGCTCTCAGGTATAAGATTCCTTTCCTGCCACTTCTACAGCTGGGAACAATTTCCTAGTCAGTGAGAAATCCCTTTCCATCTTCAAAGGAATACTGCTCATCATTCTAACTATTATAGCTGTTCTCACTCCCTGGGCTCTAGCTACATTAGACTTTGTATTTCCTCAGACACACCATTCTTATTCTTGCCTTAAGTCATCTGCACCCTCTAAACTTGCTACCTAAAAAGTCCTCCCCAGGAACGAACCCTCCTCTCTATCAACACACACATGTATGTATACACACACACACACACACACACTCACTTCCCTCAAACCTTGACCAAGTCCTCCTCCCACTTCAGGCCTCAGTTTAACTATTGCTTCTAGAAGGAGGCCATCCTGACCCCTGAATTGATGTTGGCTTTTCCTGTTCTGTAGTTGATTATCCCCCATGTGCTCCCTCTGTCTCCCTTTTCACGATCTTCTTCACACTCATAGTTCCTTCTTCAATATTTTTATGTAAATTTTATTAAGGCATAGAGTTTATCCCCCAGTACCTAGAACATTGCCTGCACAAGACACTTAACAAATATTTTTTGCATGATTAAATGAATCTCTACTACCTCCTACACTAAGGTGAATTTTAAACATGCCTGCTTACTTCTCTGAGTTGACCTCAAACTTTTCTCCTTCCTTTGAGAGTTCATCCCTTCAGCGTATAGCCGCCTGAGAGCATAACCTTTTTTCCCTCCTAGTGTGATTTCTCTGCCATGTACATCTGTAGCACCATATGAATATTAAAAGCATAATCACATTTTCTGCAGTTGGAATATTGTGAGTAAATGACAGGGAGAATTGTCTCTCTACTGTGTGATTAAACAAGACACAGAGTATTACATGTTGTCAGAAATGGGTGAAGTCAACATAATGTAGATTAATGTGGATGGGACTGGCTTACTGTGTCTCAAATGGATGAGAAATCTGGCGTTGTCCCTGGATGATGTGGAACAAAAATAGACAAGTTCTGAAACTAATGTCTTTTGATCTTTCCATACCTCAAGCAACATTTCTTCACTACTGTGGAATGGGGAAAAGGTAGGATTATTCAGAACACATGGGGCCCTTGGAGAAAGAGAATACAAAGCACTAAAAACTCAACTCTGATAAACATAAAACTTGTGTCCTGCCAACACAAAATGCAATTTTTCCAAGATACAAATTTCATGGATAAATTTAGGGAACCAAAGGGACATTTGATCAGTTGGCAGCTGAGCTAGAGCTGGTTCTGGATCCAAATCATTTCCTCAACTTTTCACATGCAACCCCTCCCCCCATCCACTGCCACTTGAGTATCTCACGGTGTCAAATTCAGCCTTTGGATTCTTTCACATAGGCTTTCTTTGCAGGCCTTAATGAGAAAAGAACACAGAAAACAAAGGGACATGTGAGTTCTTCCTCCACCTCTCTGCCATCTGAGGGGATCCAGTGTCTAAACTCTTTATAAAATCCTGCCTCAAAATGGTGCCGCATCACACATATGCAAGCAAAAGGAGACGTGGGTGGAGGCGGAGGTGAGATTGAGGGTGAATGGTTCAGGTCTTGGAGACAAGAAGGTGTTTTTTCTTTTTTATAATATCCTGGAGTCATAGACAATAAGTTTTTTCCAAAAAGAAAAAGACATTCTTCTTTAAAAAAAAAAAAAAAAAAAAAAAAGCCAGATCTGAAAGTCTGTACAATGACATTCAACTGGGGTTCCTTCCTTTAAACATAAACAGATGTATAATGTCCACCAGCCCTCCAGTAGAATAAAGCCTAAGTCGCTAAAGGCAGAATGTGGCTGGATATCATTGAGAAACTATGATTGAAAAAAATCCTATTGTCTAAATGGCTATAGTTAAGATAATCAAATGCATTATTTCATTCAACCAACAAGTATTGAATATCTATTCTGTACCCAGAGACTGCACTTAGTGTCAGGATACTTACACAGGAAAGAGGTCTGGGCCCTGGAGGAGCTCATATTCTAGTGGAGGAGACAAGAAAACAAAAAATTGTAATAACATTGTAAGGAAGGAAGAAAGGGAGGGAGGGAGGAAGAAGATGGAAGTGAAAGAAAATGAGATACTACAGAAGAGAAACTGCCTATATCTACCTGGGGAATTCTAAAATGACTCCAGTGGATGGCACTAACATGAATAATTAGTAATGGCATTTGCAATAATCATTATTGTTCTTTTTATTGTCATACCTTGTTTACTGTGAAGTGACACACAGTGGTTTGAATAATATAGATCAAGTACATTAAAACATCACTTTTTAGGTTAGAAAGTTCCTCACATTATGTGAAACACCTAAAACTGGTCGTGAAGAATTAGGGAAAATTGTTCGCATTGGTTAACAGGAAGGTCATTGTACAACAGGACCCCTGACAAAATTGAAGGAAGCCAAACTGTGTCTTGCTAATAATTCAACCCTTCCAGGGAGTGTGTAATATTTTTAAAGAGACATGTAAAATACAATATTCAAATTAGAAGAGACCTAGGCAGACATCTAGCTTAACACTAGCATTCCTTTATTACATATATCTGTCTACTCATCTGCCCTATTAGTCTATAAACGATTTGAGGATGGGGCCTAAGTATTATTTATTTTGTACAATTAGACCTTGGTACTGTGCCAAGCAAGAAGCAAGAGCTCAATAATGTTTTCTAGGAAAAGATATTAAGTGACTATTTACTTAAACCCTTTATTTTAAAGATAAACAAACTGAGCCCCAGAGTCATGGAAAACCAAAAGAAAGAAACAAAATTTGTTAGTGGCAAAAACAGAGCTAGAACTCAGGTCTCTTGACCCCAGGCCAGGTCATTGTCCATCATATATCTTCCCGCAGCTTTTCCCCATGTACCTTCACCTCCTACACAAAAGGTGCAAAAAGAACAGAGGTCAGAAATTTGGAGCCTCATTTTTAAAAAATCTTGCTAGTCATTGAAACACTAAGTCTCACCTCTGACATTGTCCCCAAATCCCATAGATTCTTGAGACAGTTAGATGTCCCACAGAGAACGTGAAACTGATCCATGGGAAGTGGATAAAACCAGTTCCCATGGTTTTATCCACTTTCTACTGTAGGTCATCAGTGGATTTCTACTTTAGGACACAAATGCTTTTCACTATGCCCCACATTCTACCAAAGCAGGTAGCTCTCCACCAAATCAATGAGCAACATTGACCCTGTGCATGACCATAAGCTCCACTAGCTTACTTGCTATTTTGAGCAGCAGAGGGTCTTCTTCTTGGCCTGACATTGTTTTTATTTTTGTATACCTTGTACTAGAATGTTGATGGTGGTGATGGTGGTGATGATTTTTATTTTCTATTTATCTTTGATTATACTTGATTGCATTTTACATTATGAATTGCATGTAAAAAGTTAAGACAGCAGGGGCACAAAGCTTCAAAGAGTTTTGTAAAGAAACAAAGCAAGAAGGTAGGTATGATAATGGTGCTTTCAAAACATCTTGGCATGCAGTCCTTTATCTAACCCACCAAGAATAGAAATTCTTATTCTTATTCTACAAATAAGAAAATAAAGCCTCTGGCAGTTGCCCACATTAACGTAGCTAATGAATGGTGAGGCTGAGTCTCCAACTCAAGACTTTGGACTTCAAATCCACTTGGAATTTTGCCTAAGACAAGTCAGGACAAAGGGTAATCAGCAAAATCCAGCAAGGGAAAATTATATTTTCTTATGAGTAAACTGAATAACGAGAATCAAATAGATTAAATTAAGCTATTTTTGTGTCAAGTTCCCAGACTTAAAAGTGAAATTCTTAACCTCAGATTCACTCTCTATATGAGGCCACCATATTGACCCTAGAAAACTGTGGATCTTGGTCATTCTCATGGCATAGCAGGGAGAAAAAATAACTAAAAGCAATTAAGAGGGCCAAGCAAGTAGAAAGTTATTTTGATGCCAGTTAATGTGGAAACAGGTTTAGAAAAAAAACAACAACAAAAACAAAATAGAAAATATGAGCCATCCTTTGTGAGGCTCTAGTATTCATTTGTCATAATTAAATTTGATATTGGATTACAAGTGCATATTACCAAAGATTCCAAAAACTTGTCACTTCTGATTATCTTTTTTTTTTAAGAGACAGGATCTCACTCGGTCACCCAGGCTGGAGTACAGTGGTATGATCATAGCTCATTACAGCCTTGAACTCCTGAGCTCCAGCAATCCTCCTCCCTCAGCCTCTCAAGTAGCTGGGACTATAGGCACACACCATCATGTTCAGCTAATTTATTTATTTATATATTTTTTAGAGACAAGGGTCTTACTGTGTTGCCCAAGCTGGTCTTAAACTCCTGGGCTTAAGCAATCCTCCCACCTCAGTCTCCCAAAGTGCTGGGATTACAAGGGTGGGCCATCCTATCTAGCCCTAGGATATCTTCCTGCTGCACAGATGTATAGCTCTGAAGGCAGAGGAATACTTCATCAAGAAAGCAGTAACCAAGATGACATGGAGTTCCTAAATTTTTACAGGGCTTTCAATACTTGATTCTTCATTAGTTATGATACATTGAATCATATTTAAGCTTATCCCACTACTGTCAGTTGTTGGTTAATTAATGAACACACAATCTGATATTCTCATTCAATAGGCAGACATTCTAACAGGGATCTTGTCCCAAGAAAACTTACTTTTTCTTTGATTCACCAATGATCCCAATGCATCTCCTCAGAGCATAAATTATTTTCCAGTGTCACTCAGACCTCAAATATTTAATTATCCAGAACAAAAAACTGTGATTGGCATTAACAATGACTGAGTCCACATGTGGCTTAAGTGGACTTTTGGGGACTCACTAAAGTCACTCAGTTATCTCCAAGAAACTTTAATAACATAACCTCTAACTTTTAATCTAATTTATTTATATGGTTTGGCTGTGTCCACCCAAATCTCATCTTGAATTGTAGCCCCCATAATCCCCACATATTGTGGGAGGGACCCAGGGGGAGGTAACTGAATCATGGAGGTGGGTTTTTTTCATGCTGTTCTCATCATAGTGAATAAGCCTCACAAGATCTGATGGTTTTATAAAGGGCAGTTCCCTTGCACACTCTCTTGCCTGCCACCGTGTAAGACGTGCCTTTGGTCCTCTTTCACCTCCTGCCATGATAGTGAGGCCTCCCCAGCTATGTGGAGCTGTGAGTCTATTAAACCTCTTTTTCTTTATAAATTACCCAGTCTCAAGTATGTCTTTATTAGCAGCATAAGAACTAACTAACATATTCATTATATACTACTGAATATGTGATATATCCAAAGCACTACATTAAGTGTAATAGGAAGTCTAAAGATAGAAAATCATGGTATTTGCTCTCAAGGAATTTATTATTTAATAGGAGATATTATATAGGTTTATAAGAGGCTATACAACAAGTAAAAGTACCACAAGATACGTCAAAGCACTCTAACAGCTAATATTTGTTATTTTCTACCTTCAGATTGACTCTAGCCAACTACAAATACCATGCTGTAGGTCTAGACAGAATTAGTGGTGACAATAATATGTGCTATTACAAAGGACATCAGGAACCTTCTGATGGGTCAGCCTCTGCCTCAGGATCAAGGTTCCAATGGAAGAGGTTCCATGAATGTGTCCTCCATTCCGCTGTGGCCTGTCTTCCCTTGCCTGACCCCTTCCTAGCTGCTTCTCTCTCTTTGCCTTCCAAGTCCTTAGGCCATCAGTCTTGCCTCACCTAACCTGTGGGATCTGCTCTCTTGATTTCTGACCACTTTCCCAGGTTTAGCCCACTGCTTTGCTCTGACATATGACATGCATGTACATTACATTGTTAGACCACTCAATGGGCTTCTGACGCCTGACCCTGTTTTGACATTGGACCTTAGATCTGGTTTCCTCTTGGGACTAGCTCTCCCTAAATTTTTTCAATCCACACCTAATCCCCAGTGGGAAGGACAGGCTTGAAACAAATAATTGCAATACAGTGTGATGAATGCTGTGACAGAAATAAGTTCAGAATTCTATGGGAACTCACTGGAGTAATAAATGTGATCCAGTTGTTTTAACAGAGATAATGGAACTAGATTATCTCTGTCAGTGAAATGACTGAATTAGAAGAACCTCCTAAAAATAGGATTCATACTCTACAGTGAACCATGAAAAAGAACAAAATCACCAAATTTAACACCCAAACAATAACAATGTGTTGTTATGTAGAAATAGCCACTTTCTGAGAATTTTTTTCTTTCAAGGTCTCAATATATCATAACTCATATATCTACAAACTGGGGCAGGAGGGACATTAGCAGTTAGGCTTTGTACTCACTAAAAAATCATTTTTAGATCACCCTTGTTAGGGAGTCCTTCCATGCCATGTATCCACCCCACACATATTAATCATATACTGTGGGCCGGTTTTAGTGCTAGAGCAAGAGATATAAAAAGGAAACAGAGATCTAGGCCTCGAGAAGATTCCAGCCAGGTGGGAGGGAAAGACCTGAAGCAAATAATACAGTGTGATGAATTCTGTGACAAAAACAAGTTTAGGATTCTATGAGAACTCACAGGAGAACTCACAGGAGAACTCACATGAATATCAGGATAATTGGGAGAGGGAAAGGAGACTAGAAACAGCTTTCCAGAGGAAGGGACTCTTGGGATAAGCTGGAATGAGCCAAGCCACATGAGGTGTATAAGTAGACAAAGCCAAGATGACAGCACAGACAAAGACAAGACGATATAACTAAGAAAAAGCAGAAGAGACAAGCAAGAGCTGGGTCACAAGGCTTTGTCTATTCCAACGAGAAGGTTGGATTGCACCCTGAGGACAGTGGGGAGCTGTCATGGAACGCTGAGTGAGAGAATGTATAAGATTTGCACTTTAGAAAAAATCACTTCAGCAGCAATGTGAAGGATAGGCTAAAGGAGTATGAGACTAAGGAGTAGAAAAACTAAGTTGATGCATCTAGTGTAGAGGGATATGGCAGGACTACTTGAGCTCAATCCCCAAGGCCGAGGCAAAATGCTGAGAAATAAGAAAAAGCAGCAGCAGCACCTGGCTAGTACAGAAGCAAGCAGGATAATCATAGTCTCAGATCAGACCCCAGTTAACCTCACACCTTCCTTTCAAGTCTGCAGAACTTCTCAGGAATATAGACAGTATACTATTCATGAAGAAATACTATGCTTGATGAATAGTACCAAGGTATCTTTCTTCAAGTCTTGGCACTGTCAGGGCCTAACATTGTATGAGTTTTCTCTCTCTCTTTTTGGGTGCTGTGGCATGATCATAGCTCACTAGAGTCTCAAATTCTTAGGCTCAAGCAATCATCCCACCTCAGCCTCCTGAGTAGATAGGACAGCAGGTGTGCAACACCATGCCCAGTTAAGTTTTTAAACTATGATTTAGAAACAGTGTCTTGCTATGTTGCCCAGGCTAGTCTCAAATTCCTGACCTCAAGCAATCCTCCTGCTTCAGTATCCCAAAGTTTTGGCATTACAAAGGCATGAGCCACCACAACCAGTTCTCTCCCTCTCTAACTCCCCTACTATGTCTGCTAGGCAATTACTAGTCAGTCTTATCTCCTGTGCTTGCAAAAGAATAAGAATTTTTGTAATGTGTTGGGAGGATTTGGGAATACCAGACCTTAAATTGGACTCATTTTTCTACTTGCACTGTTGAACTGGAGTTTATTAAATTAAGAGACAATCACAGTAATCCAGATTAGAAATGATAAGGGCCTAAACCAAGGCATAAGAGGTGTGAGGAAGACAGGGAACTGACTGGAGTGGCATTTTAAAGAAACTTGTCAGATATAGGGATGATGGAGACTGAAGAAGAAGGCTGACTTTTCAGGGGACTCCGTACCAGTTCTCTGTTTAATACCTCCCCTCAGAGATAGTGGTAACAGGAAGGCTTCATAGACAGTGAATTATTATAAACAAGAAGAGAAAAGGCTTCCTCCTGAGGATTATAAATTCTCTATTGATTTTCAATAGGTAACATTGGTCATCTTCTATCTGAGATGGCTTAATTAAGTTTCATTTACCTTACTCTTAGAAAATAAAACAGATGTCTTCACACAATTTTTTCCATCCTTATGATTTGTCTTTAGGCTTTACATCCTGTGTAAAAACATTCATGTATGTGATGACACCAGCTGATCTCTTAGAACCAGTCTATGGGAATTCTAACCACTGAATGTCTTGTTATGTGGGTGTACAATCTACTTATTACTCTTTGTTTTTTGTTACATGCAGAATTTAAGGACTTAGTATTAGGCAGTAAATCTATTAAAGAATATCTTAGACCAACTTTCTTCTTTCCAGCGTTCAATATTATCCGGGCACAAAGGTGAGCCTGTTGATTTCTACCCAAGAATCTGTTTCAAAGGCGCAATCCTGGATGAGCCTCTCCTAAAGCATCTGATTAATCCCAGGAAGGCTAGGGTGGAAAATTCTGTGCTGGGATCCAGAGGTCACACGAAGAAATGCATATGTCTCAACCCTGGAAAAGTATCATCTGCATTCCAGCAGCAAACTGTTTTGGAAATGTCGTCCCTCAGAGGAGTTCATGCCAGACCCAATTAAAGTCATGGTAATAAAGAGTGTGGAAAGATGACACAAGTGGCTGGAAAGAATCATAAAGTGTTAGAACTGAAAGAGCTATTAGAGATAATCTACTCTAACTTCCTCATTTACAGTTGAGGAAACTGAGGTCCTAAGATCTAAACCAATAGATTTGCGACATTAACAGGACTGACTCCAGATCTGACTCCAGATTCACTTTTCTTCCTATTACACATTATCACTTCATACAGTTCCAAAGTCGTACATATTAGTGCATTCTGGCTGAGATTCAGATATGCTAGCCTGCGGAATTAGGCGCCCTCCTGTCCAGGGGTCATTTGTGTGCACAAGGCTATTAAGGGCAACTGTAGTGGAATGTTTGTGAACACTTAGATAAGAATCTAGCTGCATCCCTTTACTGGTATGGGGCCCAAGACCCCCAGGGAATGATCTTGGGTTGTGTCCATAATTAACGTCTAGACAAATACAGACATTTCTGATAGATTGGGGAGATCTCAAGGGAAGCCATGTTCCAAGGAGTGACAACCAGGCCACCAAAGAAAAAGTTGCCATAAGTGGATAGGAGTCTTGGAAGGGATAAACTTAGTATCAGGACCTGATTATAGGAAAGGGAGAAGTTATTCTGGGTATAATATGAGGCTATCTTTAAAACACTCTCCATCTACCCCAACCAGGCCCCAGGGATGACTATATATCCAAGGCAAGAAAAGAGCTGCATGAAAACAAATATATGAAAGAAATGAATCACTCAAAGGCACCTGCATTTCCATGAGAAAGTGACCTCTAAAGAGGGCTGGACAATGAAAATAAAAGACTTTACACTAGGGAGCCAAAGAGCTGTGTCAAGGGACACAGCTACATCTAATGGTGCTTGGCACAAGAAAGGGAACAGGTTCTCTCACTAGCAAACAACTCAGAGAACAAAGATAGGCAGACACGGAGACAGGCTTCAATCAAACGGCAGCAGAAAGAACAGTCACATCAAAGGAATAGGGGCCAAGAATAGGTCATCAACTCTGCCAAGGTATCCAGAGTCTAACATAGCCAACAAGGCAAAGTAGGCCACTAACATCAAGGTGACCAGCAGCATAGCCACAGGCAATAAGGAGACATGCCCAACAATATAAGGGTTAAGAGGAGTGCAGCAGCACCCTGTGAATATCAGCAGAAAGGCAGTTCTGTGAAGTCTAACCAAGTCATAACATAGAACAGGGAAAGACAGTAGCTGAAACAGACAGACTACAGAACAGTAGGCTCTTTTCACACTGCTATATTCCATACACTAAGCACTTTTGCTTGATTTTCTTTAAGTTTTAAAATTCAAACATTTGTGTTGCAGATTGGGTTCCCTAGGAGGAAGAAGACTTCTAAAACAACAATTTCTACCCAGGAAGTTTACTGGGGGCAGGGGCTCTTGGGATCATCCCTATGGGAACAGATGGAAGCAACATTGAGCAGAGAGAGAAACTGGTCTGTGATAAGTCACATCAAAGTCCTCAGCCATTCCATGGGGAGCTCTAGAGCTGCGATGCCCCTACAGAGTTGTCCCAAGTTGGGTAAAAGGATGCCCCTCTATTAACCACATGGGCTACCTCCAAGAAGGAAGTGTCACCTTGGATGAGGTGACATTCAGCAAAGGATAATTCCTGGTGAGAGACTCCACTAGAAATCAACACTGTCCAACTCTCTAAAACTGGGGCAATGAGTGTTTCAGTCCTCAAGGGAGGATCTGGACAGCATACCACACAGCATGTACCACAATTTGTTAAATAAATAAAGGCAACAACCTGAATTTTATGTGAGATATATCTACCTTTTTGAGGATTCCTAAAGCCATAAAAGAGAAAGTAAGGTTAAGGTCTAACCATTTGACAGATGGGTATTATTGATCAGCAGACTTAAGGACCAATTGTTCAAGTAATATCAGCCAGAATCTATAAACAAATAGGGTCTTAGAGCATCCAGGCAACAGTAAAACTCTGAAGGGCTAATGGTTCAACCTTCCGCCTACAAGACATCTGAGTGCTGAGAAAGCCCAACTGCTAGTTTCCTGACATCACTAAATGAAAAAAAAAAAATAAAACAAAAATGTTTTGGATTTGTGGGTGTGTAACTCACCTGTCCTCTACCTCAGAACTCTATCCAATAATGGAACTTCAAACCAAATGGAGATTCAAATATCTGCTTCTTAATGTACTGGAAATCTTTCAGTGTTTCTTAAAGCAGAAGTCCTGGTAACTAACGTGCAGAATACAGCCTGAGGCAAACTGAGGTCCTTACTTTCCACCTTCTGTATACACCTTGAAACCTACACACTCAGATATGCCAGGGGCTCCTGCAGAGCAGTCTCTGAGACCCACACTATCCAGATGAAAAGCCTGCATGTCTAACACAGGAATCACCAGCCTGATAAAGGAAGTGCTTTATATGACCAACTTCCCCTAGGAAAACATTGCCTCAAAAATGCCCCAGACTCTAAGAAATCAGACTAGTCTCTCCCATAAGGAGGAGAAAGTGAGAAGTCAAGAGAAAGGGGAAGGGAGTGTTGGCAGAAGTACCCCCTTTATGGGGAGGTGGGTCATAGGATGAGGGACAGGAGCATTCTTCCCCAAACCACTGTACACTTGTTTGTTGGGCCCCTTCTTGATCATCTCCAGGAAGAGGAGGTACATTGTTCACTAGGAAGGCTGTTCCACCTTTGAAACTCCTCTTTATTAAAAAAAAAAAATCTTCATTATTCTGTGCTGAAAACTGGCCCCTCTAATTTTCACTCACTGCTATAATTCTTCCCTCTAGGACATCCAGGAGTATCTCTGTTCCCTTTAATACATGGCAGACTCTATCAAACAGATTTAGCTACTCCTTCCCATATGCTGCCTAAGCACATCAGACAAACTTCTACCACAACACCTACCAAATTTTACTGCTAATATGTGTGCTCCTAAAAATGCAATAGCCTAAGCTTCACTCATGGGCTGATTCTATAGGTCTTAGGTGAGTCTAGGACTCTACACTGTTTAGCGGGCACCCAGGGTGCCCAGAGATCCTGCTTTTGGAAACACAGTATCAGACTATGAGGTTCTTAAGAGCAGATATCTTATCCTACTTACCCTTGTATTCTTAGCACTTACTAGGAAGTTCTGAACAAAACTTTATTGAATGAATTAAAAAACTGAACAAAAAAATGCTTTTAAAGACAGGTATTATTAGCAAATCATCCATAAATCACTTCCTTTTCAGGATAATTGTTTCTGGTTTTCTTCACAACAGACCATTCATGATCCCATCACTCTCCTCTAAAGAACTGTAATTGTCAATATCCCTGTGAAAATGTGGTGTCTAGAGGCCAGCTCATGCTCCACTTGTAGACGTCTGTCCAAGGGACCATTACTACCCTTTATCAGGGCTCAGTCATGCCTCTAAGATAGGTTGAAATTGCAACAATTCCTTTCGGCATCCAAATGACACTGCTGGCCTGCTGGCGTGCATCACACTTGCATTCAACTAAAACTTCTACAAACTACCCCCCATCTTGAATTAAGGCAGTCGATTTTTCTTTACTTAATTGTAGTACCTTTCTCCTCCCCCTATTAAATTTCAGCTTAGTTTCAGCTCATTATTCCAGTCAGTCCAAAGCCTTTTGAACATTCATTCTATCTTCCAATGTGTTCGCTATTCTTCCCAGCTTTGTATTATCTGAAAATTTAGTAAGAGATTTTGTGTCCTCTTTCCAATTCAATAATTAACATATTAAACATGACAGTGACAGAACCAGGGGCAGAAAACTGAAGTACACCTTTGTAGATCTCTTTTTAAATTGACACAAACATCTTAAACATTTTTTGGAGTGTGGCTGTTGCATCAACTATAAACCTACCTAACTGTGCTTCATTCAGCCCGTACTTCCTCTTGTCAACAAAGACATCATGAGAAAAACTTGATGGGCTAGAAAAAAATCTCAGACTAGGAGATCTCTTTATTCCAACTCTACCTGCCACAAACTTGCTGTCATATTAGGCAATGTAATTAATCTCTCTGGTCTTGTTTTTTCACTTAAAAATGAGAAATGAGGAATTTGAAATAACTTTAAGATCGCTACCAGCTCTACAATTCTGTTATGTTGGTGAAATATGTTACTTTTTTTTCTTTTTTTTTTTTTTTTTTGAGACAGGGCCTTGCTCTGTGATATGGTTTGGCTGTTTCCTCATCCAAATCTCACCTTGAACTGTAGTTACTATAATCTCTATGTGTCACAGGAGGGACCCACCCAGTTGGGGGGTGGGGGGGATAATTGAATCATGGGGGCAGTTACCTCCATGCTGTTCTCATGATAGTGAGTTCCCATGAGATCTCTTTGTTTTCTAAGGGTCTTTTCCCTCTTTTGCTTTGCATATCTCCTTCCTGCCACCCTCTGAAGAAGGACATGTTTGCTTCCCTTCTGCCATGATTGTAAGTTTCCTGAGGCCTCCCGGCCATGCTGAACTGTGAGTCAATTAAATCTCTTTCTTTTATAAATTAGCCAGTCTCAGGTGTGTCTTTATTAGCAGCATGAGAATGGACTAATACATTTTGCCACCCAGGCTGGAGTGCAGTGGCTCAATTATGGCTCACTGTAGCCTCTACCTGCTGGGCTCAAGCAGTCCTCTTGCTTCAGCCCCTCAAGTAGCTGAGACCACAGGTGTGTGCCACTCCTAGCTTTTTTGTTTGTTTGGTTTTTTGTAGGGACTAGGTCTCCCTACATTGCCCAGATTTGAAATACAATATTTCTAACTCTAGTAAACTCAGAAAGAAAGTTGGTTTGATATGACTTGTTACTAGTGAACCTCTGACTACCAATAAAAATGACATGCTTTTCTAAATTCCCAAAGCTTTCGTTAAAAAATAATTCATTCTAAAATGTTGTAGTTCTATCTCCCCTCATAGGCAAATGGAAATCAAGAGGTTCTAATCATGGGCTGAGGTGCAAAATTCTGGAAGCTGTAATGGGGTTAGGGCACCACTTACCCACCATGCCTTTAACATGGGAATGGTTAGACCCAGCCTGGACATTTGTATGAAAAAAAATCAAAGCCTCTCATCTGTAATTTTTGAAATTTATATTTTTTATCATAAAAGTTGAGATGTTTCCCTTCCTCAAGTTTTTGACAGTGCTCTGTGCTATGGTTTGAATGTGTGCCCAAAGTTCATATTTTGGAAATTTGATCCCCAATGCAACAGTATTGGGAAGTGGGGCCTAATTAGAGGTGATTAGGTCATGAGGGCAGACTGAATGAATTAGTGCTATTATTGTAGAAGTGGGTTTGTTACTAAAAGGGCTGTTCATCCCCCTTTTCCTCTCTCTCTTGCCCTTCTACTATGTTTTGCCATGTTATGACACAGCAAAAAGGCCCTCACCAGATGCCAGTACCTTGATCTTGAACTTTCTGACCTCCAGAACCATAAGCCGATAAATTTCTGTTCATTATAAATTACTCAGTCTCAGGTATTGTGTTATAGCAGCACAGAACAAACTAAGACACTCTGCTTTGCCATTTTTTTTGAAGATGATTAGTAGCAGTTATATACAAACATTTCCAAATTCTATCAGTACCCATGTTTTACTTCCTCTTGATTTGAAGATTTGAATATATTTAAAGCAGTTGGATGCCCTCTTGCTTTCATTCATTTATCTCACTCTTTAATTCTTTATTTTATTAATACCTTTCAGTCTTTTAATACCCTTTTCTGTAATAGAGAAGAATAAAATAAATAAGAGCTAGGTAGGTCTGATTATCTTCAACTGTTAATATTGCTTCATCTATCTTTAAATAATGGAACATTTTAATATTTTTCTTGTTTCCAAATTCAGTTTTATTTCAATCTCACTTTATCCTTATTTTAATTCTTTGTGATATAAGATCCTTTGGTGATTTTAAAATGTACATTAAAAAAAAAAGACTGGACTTTTGTAGAAGCCAGGGTGAAAAACAGAGGAGCCATTTAGAAAAAAACAAAACAGAACAACAAGATCAAGCAGCTGTTTAAGGAGGTCATTTCCAGCTCCTTGTAGACGTACCCATGAGATTAAACACTGTAAAGGCTCTGAGGTTCAGAAGGCAGACTAATAAAAAAAAATTGTGGCTACCAGAAATTTAATTTAATGATCACAGAATAATAGGCATTTAAAAAGCAATTAAGGCCTTTCTTCTGAAAACAACCAATGTTTCATTTCATCTTTGCTCTGAGATTTTTTTTAATTTATGAGGACAAGAAAGTAGTTCATCAAATTATGTGTTGTTTTTCCAATAAAGATATCTTAATATAAAATAAAAAACACAGGAAGGTACAATCCAAATTCTCTACCATTCATGTCTAAAGAGGGTATATACACTGAGTCTACTCTACTTTCCATAAGCTCCATTAATGATCTATTATAACTGTGCTTTAAAATAAAAGCATAGTCTCTAGGAGAAATAAAGTTTATATAAAGTTAACCCAGCCCCATTCAAGTTATTTTAGTAATAAAACTGTCACCAAAAAAAAAAAAAAAAGTTGAGTAGATAATATAGGATTCCAATTTATATCTTGGGCTAGACTATAAAATGGCAAAAGATTAGATAGTAATGAAACTTTAAAAAAAAAAGACACCAAAACTTGGAAAGATTTTGTTTGTTTTCCTTTTTACTTTCTTCTTCCTCCTGAAGCACCATGATTGCAATCATCTAAGGAAAATTCTAGGTGTTACATTTTCCTATTCTGATCTCAGATGCCAGAAATTAGAGACTTTCAGTATTAAACCACATTTTGAAACTTTTAAAGTGACCACAAATTACTTTTCTTGAGTACCCAGATATACAGAAAGTGGAAGCCTATAAAAGCTTATTCTAAAACCTCCAGATTTCAGATCTTTTTTCCCCCAACCCAAAAGGAACAATATGAAGGACAGCTTAGCTTGAGAAATGCCTTAAAGAGAAGGTATTTCATACTGATTTTTCTTACACTGATTCTAAATGTGATACATTTGGTAATTAATCAAAAAACATATTATGAAAGTAACCCATAAAATAAATTATACAAATAACGGTCCTACTTCATTATCTTTAGCAATATTCATAAAGTGTATTTAGAAATTTCCAGAAGAAACTGGCCTTCAAAATATTGACCTCCTTACAGAGTAGAAGCATCACTGACCAGCAGAAGGGATTACCTTCTTCCAGACAACTACTTTAGATGCCACCATACAATCTATTAAAATTGCCTAAGTAGTTGTCTTTTTCAAAGAGTGAAAAAAATACGTTAGCAAACTAAGAATAGAGGGAAACTTTCTCAACTTGATAAAGAATATCTACAAAAACTAAAACCTACAGCTAACGCCACAGTTAGTAGTGAGAAACTCAAAGCTTTCCTATGAAAATCAAGAACAAGGCAAGAATGTCTCTTCTCACCACAGCTTTTCAACATCATACTGGAAGTCCTAGTCATGCAATAAGAAACAAAAAGAAAATAATAGGTATACTGATTGAGGATGAAAAATTAAAACTGTTACTGCTTGCAGATGACATAATTACCTATGTAGAAAATCTAAAAGAATCAACAAAAAAAATCCTGGAACTTATAAGGAATTATAGTAAGGTTACAGGATACAAGGTTAGTATATAAAAATCAATCATTTTTCCTATATAACAGTAACAAAATGTAATTTGACGTTTTAAACACTATGTTGTTCATATTGGCACCTTAAAAATAAATATGTACATATAAATCTAACTAAATATGTTAAGATATGTATGAAGAAAGCAACAAAACAGATTAAGAACTCATAGAATTAAATAACTGCAGAGATATTTCATGTTCATGGATAGAAAGACAATATTGTCAAGATGTCAGTTTTTCCAAGCTTGATTTGTAGATTAAATGCAATTCTAATAAAAATTCCAGTTATTTTGCTGATAGCAAAACTCTTGTTCGAAATTTTATATGGAGAGGCAAAACACTAAAAATAGCCAAAACAACATTGAGGGAAAAGAACAAAGCTGGATGACTGACATACCCAACTTCAAGACATACTATAAAACTACCATTATCAAGATGGTGTGGCATTGGTAAAGGAATAAACAGACTAATGAAACAGAATAGAGGACCTAGAAATAGACCCATATAAGTATAGTAGACTGATCTTTGATAAAGAAGCAAAGGCAATACAATGGAGAAAAGACAGTCTTTACAACAAATAGTGTTGGAACAACTGGACCTCCACATGCAAAAAGATGAAGCTAGATACCCCAGATCTTTGCAATTCTTGGGTCAGGAGATCTTCTTGTGAACACACTCCACCAGGCCATTCAGTCTGACACAGAGCTACTTGGAGTCTCAGCAGAGCAGCTGCTCAGGCACACGCAGACACCTGGGGGCCTTAAATACCCAAGCTTTCCTGGGTATACCCAGGCTTCTCAGCAAAAGCAGGTGAAACTCCAGCAAAGCAAGGGGCAAGGTGGGGGGCCAATTAGCCCCCTGTACATACCCTTAGGGAAAGGGCTGAATCCAGGGGGCTGAGCAGTGATTGTTTGCAGGCCCTGCTTCCATAGCACCTCACAGGATAAGACCCACTGACTTGGAACTACAGTCAGCCCCAGTAACAGTGTTACATCTCCCCATGAAGGAGCCCCCAGTGGGAGGGGTAGGCCACCACCTTTGCTATTTCACAGCCTCAGCCACTGTTGCCTTAGGTCTCTAAGGAGTCCGTGGCAACAAAGGACTGGAGTGGTCCCCCAGCACAGCCCAGCAGCACTATGAGAAGTGGTCAGAATGCTTATTTACATGGATGGCAAATCCCGTTTCTCTTCACTGGGCAGAATCTCCCAACCAGGATCCCCAGTTACCTCCACTGGTATTTTCTGGCTAACAGAGGATTCAAAAATTCCTGGGGGAGAGCTCCCAGAGGTCCCAAATAGCAAAGATGGCAGTCCTCTTCTTCCTCTGGAACAGAGCTCCCATTTTGGCTTTCAGGCTTTTGAGAGTGGACCTCCAGCACAGCATAGCTGCTGTATGAAAACATGGTCAGGCTGCTTTTTTAAGTGGGTCCCCAATCCCATTCCTCTTCACTTGGTGGGACTTCCCAACAGGGGTGGCCAGCCACCTCCTACAGGTGTTTCCAGCTTGCAACAGGTCCATACCTCCCTGGGATGGAACTCCCAGAGGGAAGGGCAGGCCACAATCTTTGCTGTTTTACAGTCTTCACTGTTATGGCAGTGACAGAGGGGCTATTAATACCCTCAGGTACTGGAAAATCCAAGGTGACCAGGGACTGGAGTGGACACCTAGCATACCACAGCAGCCCTGAAGAAAAGTGGTCAGACTGTGATGTGAGTGCCCAATGCCATATCTCCTCACCAGGCAGGTTCTCCAGAGCTAGGCCTCCAGCCACTCCCAGGCAGGGCTATGGAGCCAGTAGAAGTTCTGCAACTCCCTGGACACAGCTCCCAGTGGGAGGGGCAGGTTGCTATCTTCTCTGTCTTGCAGCCCTTGCCCTTCCTGTCTCCAAGCTCAAGAGAGTCTGCAGGGACCAGAGGTTGGTCCAGACCCCCAGCACAGAGCAGCCGCCTCTCAGAAAAATGACCAGACTGTTCTCAACATAGATCTCAGTCCTCATTTCTCCTCATTGGCAGGGCCACCCAACCTGGAACTCCAGCACAACCACCCTGCCCCCACCTCATCACTGCAATCAGAGGCAGCCCAGCATTTCTCTGAGGAGGAAATTTCAGAGTCAACCCACAAACCCTCTGCCATTACAGTTGCAGTGGTACAGCCCTAACAGCCCTCAGAGTGGGAAGGAACAAAGGGCCTAGTCATTACACTGGCACTCTAACACACTGCAGCCACCATATGGAGAGGAGTTCAGCCCCTTTTCCCTTGCTCTTCACCAGGCAAGGGAACCCCCACCCTTGCCCTTCACCAGGCAAGGCCCTGGTTCATGAATGCAGAACAGTCACCCCACCCACAACTGAGAATACCCACTGATAGTGGCCCAGAGTTTCCCCAGAGAGAAGAATCCAAAGGCAGATGACAGCCCCTCTGCCACTGTTACAGTAGCAGTTCTAGCCCTGCTGCTCTTCGTCTGGGGAAGAAACAAAGAGCCTGGAGCCTACCCCCAAGCTTACAGCACACTATAGTCACTATACGAAGAGGAGCCCAAACTCTCCTCCCTGTGAGCCTTTCACCCCGTGCTACCTAACAAGTGGAACCCCAAGCTCATGCCAGCAGTATAGCTGCCCCACCCCACTTGCTGAACCCTCCCAGTACCAGTGTCTCTGTATGTTTTGGAGGTGGAACCCCCAGGTGCAACTGAAAGCCTCCCTGCCACTGCCTCTACAATAAAACTGCTTTTGCTACACTTGGACTAACAAAGGATCAAAGACCCTAAGTGTCTTATCCACACATCAATAAGCTTGAGCTGACTGAAGGAGAGGAGTCCAGTCCATCTCCCGTGCGTCCCACCTAACCTCTATTTGTAACCAGACAGGGAACCTCCTGGCTTGGGCCCATAGCACAGACCCTTCATACTTGGCTGATTACACTGAGCAATTGCTGACCTGCATCTCTCTGGGGTGAAACCCCCAGGAGACAAGCAAAAGACCCTTGGCCACAACCACTGCTAAGGTCCCTTCCACTGCTGCCTCCGACTTGGGGAAGGAACATAAACCCTGAGATCGCCCCAGAGCTGCACTGGGCAACCCAAGAGTGCCAAGCCATAATCTACATCCAGTATTCAAGTGGAAGAAGAACTCACATTTTGGAGCATTGAGAGAGAGCATGGTTGCAACTTGGAAGAAATATAGAAGAACCACGATTAAGGAAGAGCCCTACCGACTGACCACTACACCTAAGCACCACCTACTGGCTCACATCCCAAAGCTTCAACACCAAAACTACCTCACTAACATACCCCCATGAAACCAAGGACAAGAAGTCAGCTACACTGCACAAAGCCATGGTGCAGTGAAAACATCCAGAAAAAAAAAAAAAAACTCTATTGGTTATACTTAATCTACTCTGCAGTGAAAGAAACAGCCACATACAGAAAGGAGAAAGAACCAATGCAAGAACTCAAGCAACTCAAATGACCAGGGCGTCATATGTCTTCCAAATGACTGGACCAGTACTCCAACAGGAGTTCTTAACCAGGCTGAACAGGCTGGAATAATAGAAATAGAATTCAGAATATGGATAGAAATGAATATCATCAAGATTCAAGAGAATGGCAAAACCCAATCCAAGGAAACTAAGAATCACAATAAAACTATACAGGAGCTGAAGGACAAAATAGCTCATATTTGAAAGAACCTAATGGATCTGACAGAGCTAAAAAACACAATACAAGAATATCACAATGCATTCACAAGTATTAACAGCTGAATAGACCAGGCCAAGGGAAGAATCTCAGAACCTGAAGACTAGCTCTCTGAAATAAGACAGTCAGATAAAAATAAAGAAAAAAGAATGAAAATAAATGAACAAAACCTTCTAAAAATATGGGATCATGTAAAAAGGCCAAATCTACAAATCATTGGCATCCCTAAAAAGGAGGGGAGAAAGTAGCTTGGAAAACATTTCAGGATATCATTCATGAAAACTTCCCCAACCTTGTTAGAGAGGCCAACAGTCAAATTCAGGAAATACAAAGAACCCCTGCAAGATTCTACACAAGAAGATTATCACTGAGACAAATCAGACTTTCCAAGGTCAACATGAAAGAAAGAATGTTAAAGGCAGCTAAAGAGAAAGGGCAGGTCACCCGCAAAGGGAACCCCATCAAGCTCACAACAGTGGACCTCTCAGCTGAAACGCTACAAACCAGAAGAGACTGGGGGCCTATATTCAACATTCTTACAGAAAAATAATCTTCAAACAAGAATTTTATATCCAGCAAAACTAAGCTTTCTAAGTGAAAGAGAAATAAGATCATTTTCAGATAAGCAAATATTGTTGGAGTTGGTTACCACCGAACCTACCTTACAGGAGATCTTGAAAGGAGTGCTAAATATAGAAGGGAAAGATAACTACAAGCTAATGCAAAAACAGAAAAAAAACACTTAAATACACAGACCAGTGACACTATAAAGCAATCATACAAACAAGCCAGCATAATAACAAGCTAACAGCACAATAACATGATCAAATTCATATATATCAATACTAACCTTGAATGTAAATGGGCTAAATGCCACACTTAAAAGGCACAGAGTGGCAAGCTGGAGGAAAATAAAAAATAAAAAAAAGCAAGACCAAATGGTATGCTGTCTTCAGGAGACCCATTTCAAACATAATGACAACCATAGGCTCAAAATAAAGGGATGGAGAAAAATCTACCAAGGAAATGGAAATCAGAAAAAAACAGGGGTTGCAATCCTAACTTCAAACAAAACAGAATTTAAACCAACCATGATCAAAAAAGACAAACGGGGCATTACATAATGATAAAGGGTTCAATTCAACAAGAAGACCTAACTGTTCTAAATATATATGCACCCAATACAGGAGCAACAAGATTTATAAAGCAAGTTCTTAGAGACCTACAAAGAGATGTAGATTCCCACACAATAATAGTGGGAGACTTCAACACTCCACTGACAATATTAGACAGATCCTTGAGGAAGAAAATTAACAAAGATATTGAGGTCTGAACTCAGCATTGTACCAAATGGATCTGATAGACCTCTACAAAACTCTCCATCCCCCCCAAAAAACTGTCTATACATTCTTCTCATCACCACATGGCACATACTCTAAAATCTACCACGTAATTGAACATAAAACCATCCTCAGCAAAGGCAAAAGAACTGAAATCATATCAAACACACTCTCAGACCACAGCCCAATAAAAATAGAAGACTAAGAAAATTTATCAAAACCATGCAATTACATACAAATTAAACAACATGCCCCTGAATGACTTTTGGATAAATAATTGAATTAAGGCAGAAATCAAAAGTTCTTTGAAACTAATGAGAACACAGATAGAATATACCAGAATCTTTGGGACAGAGCTAAGGCAGTGTTAAGATGATAGAATTAAATGCCCACATCAAAAAGTTAGAAAGATCTCAAATTAATTTAACAGCACAACTGAAAGAATTAGAGAACCAAGAACAAATCAACCCCATATCTAGCAGAAAACAAATCATAACCAAAATCAGAGCTGAACTGAAGGAGACTGAGACACAAAGAAACATTCAAAAGAACAACAAATCCAGGAGTTGGTTTTTTGAAAAAAAAAAATTAATAAAATAGACTGCTAGCTAGACTAATAAAGAAGTAAAGAGAGAAGATCCAAATAAACACATTAGAAATGACAAAGGGGAGTTATCATTGACCTCATAGAAATACAAATATCCATCAGAGAATATTATGAGTATGTCTATGCACACAAACTAGAAAACCTAAAAAAAAAGGATAAATTCCTAGACACATATACTCTTCTAAGACTGAATCAGGAAGAAATTGATTCCCTGAACAGGCCAATAACAAGCTCCTAAATTGAATCAGTAATAAATAGCCTATCAAGCAAAAAAAAAAAAAAGCCCAGGACCAGACGGATTCATAGACAAAAACTACCAGATATATGATGAGCTGGTACCATTCCTACAGACACTATTTCAAAAAATTGAGGAGGAGAGACTCCTCCTCAACTCATTCTATGAGGCCAGCATCATTCTCATACCAAAAACTGGCAGAGACACAACAAAAAAGTTAACTTCAAGCCAATATCCCTGATGAACATAAATTTTTAAATTCTCAAAAATAAAATACTTGCAAACCAAATCCATCAGCATATCAAAAGCTAATCCACCACGAATCAAGTAGACTTCATCCCTGGGATACAAGATTGGTTTGACATACAAAATTAATAAATGTGATTCATCACATAAACAGAACTAAAGACAAAAACCCACATAACTACCTCAATAGATGCATAAAAGGCTTTTGAAAAAATTCAACACTCCTTCATGTTAAAAATTCAATAAACTAGGTGTCGAATGGGCCATATGTAAAAATAATAAGAGTCATCTATGCAAACCCATAGTCAACATCATACTGCATAGGTAAAAGCTGGAAGCATTCCCCCTTGTAAACCAGCACAAGATAAGGGTGCTCTTTCTCACCACTCCTATTCAACATACCATTAGAAGTCCTGAACAGAGCAATCAGCCAAGGGAAAGAAATAAATGTATTCAAATAGAAAGAGAGGAAGTCAAACTATCCCTGTTTGCAGATGACATGACTGTAAATCTAGAAAACTTCATAGTCTTGGCCCAAAAGTTCTTTCAGCTGATAAACAACTTTAGCAAAGTTTCAGGATACAAAATCAATGTATAAAGCCCACTAGCATTTATATACACCAACAACACCCACATTCAGAGCCAAATTAGGAAGGTAATCCCATTCACAATTGCCACAAAAAGAATAAAATACCTAGGAATACAGCTAACCAGGGAAGTGAAAGATCTCTACAATGAAAACTACAAAACCCTGTTCAAGGAAATCAGAGAAGACACAAACAACTGGAAAAACATCTCAGGCTCATGGAAAAGAAGAATCAATATCATTAAAATGACTATACTGCCTAAAGTAATTTACAGATTCAATGATAATCCTGTTAAACTACCAATGACATTCTTCACAGAACTAGAAAAAAAAAACTATTTTAAAATCCATAGAGAGCCAAAAAAGAACCCAAATAGCCAAGGCAATCCTAAGCAAAAAGAACAAAGCTGGAGGTATCACATTACCCAATTTCAAACTATACCATAAGGCTACAGTGACCAAAACAACATGGTACTAGTACAGAAACAGACACATAGACCAATGGAACAGAATAGAGAGTCCAGAAATAAGGATGCACACCTATGACCATATGATCTTTGACAAAGCTGACAAGAACAAGCAATGTAGAAAAGACTCCCTATTCAATAAATGGTGCTGAAATAACTGGCTAGCCATATGCAGAAGATTGAAACTGGAACCCTTTTTTACACCATATACAAAAATTAACTCAATATGGATTAAAGGCCTAAATGTAAAACCAAAAACTATAAAAACCCTGGAAGAAAACTTAGGCAATAGGAATCCTGGACATAAGAATAGGCAAAGATTTCATGACAAAGACACCAAAAGCAATAGCAACAAAAGTAAAAATTGACAAATGGAAACTAATTAACTAAAGAGCTTCTGCACAGTAAAAGAAACTGTCAACAGAGTAAACAGACAACTTACAGAATAGGAGAAAACTTTTGGAAACCATGCATCTGAAAAAAGTCTAATATCCAGCATCTCTAAGGAACTTAAGCAAATTTACCAGAGAAAAACAACCCCATTAAAAAGTGGGCAAAGAACATAACAGACAAGTTTCAAAAAAAGACATACGTGTAGCCAAGAGGTATATTTTAAAAAACTCAACATCACTGATCATTAGAGAAATGCAAATCAAAACCACAATGAGATACCATCTCACAACAGTCAGAATGGCTATTATTAAAAGTCAAAACCACAATGAGATACCATCTCACAACAATCAGAATGGCTATTACTAA
Source organism: Pan paniscus (assembly GCF_029289425.2). NCBI lineage: Eukaryota > Metazoa > Chordata > Mammalia > Primates > Hominidae > Pan > Pan paniscus. The sequence goes on from NC_073249.2 coordinate 73,309,117, forward strand.
AAAGTCAAAACAATAACAGATGCTGCCAAGGTTGCTGACAAAAGATCACACCTATACACAGTTGGTGAGAGTGTAAACTATTTCAACCATGTGGAAAGCAGTATGGTGATTCCTCAAAAAGCTAACAACAGAACTACCATTCAACCCAGCAATCCCATCACTGGGTATATACCCAGAAGAATATAAATCATTCTACCATAAAGATGCATGCACAGGAATCTTTATTGCAGCTCTATTCACAGTAGCAAAGACCTGGAATCAACCTAAATGCCCATCAATGACAGATTGAATACAGAAAATGTGATACATATACACCATGGATTATTATGCAGCCATAAAAGAGAGTGAGATCACATCTTTTTCAGGAACATAAATGGAGCTGGAGGCTATTATCCTTTGCAAAATAACACACAACAGAAAACCAAATACCACATGTTCTCACTTAGAAGTGGGAGCTAAATGATGAGAACGCATGAACACAAAGAAAGGAACAACAGACACGGGGGCCTACTTGAGGGTAGAGGGTGGGAGGAGGGAGAGAAGCAGAAACAATAACTATTGGGCACTAGGCTTAGTATCTGGGTGATGAAATAGTCTATGCAACAAAACCCTGTGACATGAGTTTACCTATATAACAAACCTACACACACACCCCCAATCTAAAATAAAAGTTAAAAAAAAACTAAACAATAAGAAAACAAACAACCACAACAAACAATTTTAAAATGGGACAAAGATATTAACAAATACCTCACCAAAGAAGATATAGAGATGAAAATTAAATATATGAAAAGATGCTCCACATTATATGTTATCAGAGAAATGTAACTTAATACCACTACACACCTATTAGAATGACCAAAATTCAGAACACTGATAACTCAAAATGCTGATGAGGACATAGAGCAACAGGAACTCTCATTTACTGCTAGTGGAAATGCAAAATGGTACAGCCACTTTGGAAAACAGTTTGTGAGTTTCTTACAAAAATAACATATTCTTCCTATATAATCCAGCAATCACTCTCCTTGACATATACCCAAAAAAGTTGAAAATATATCCTTATAAGAACCTGCACATAGATGTTTATGGCAGCTTCATTCATAATTGCCAAAACTTGGAAACAACCAAGATGTTCTTCACTAGGTGCATAAATTAACTGTGGCATATTCAGCAGAAAATATTATTTAGCAGTAAAAAGATGGAAGCTATCAAACCATGAAGAGACATGGAGAAAAGTTAAATGCATATTACTAAGTGAAAGAAGCCATTGTGAAAAGGCTACTTACTATATATTTTCAGCCATGTAAAATTCTGGCAAAGGCAAAACCATAGAGGCGTAAAAGATCAGTGGTTGCCAGGAGTCAGGGGAATGAGAGGGATAACTGGGCAAAACACAGGATTTTTAGGGCACTGAAAATATTATGTTTGATACCTAATGGTGGATATATGTCATTATACATTTGTCAAATCCCATGAAATATAGCAAGAGTGAACATAGTATAAACTATGAATATTGGGTTATAATGAGGTGTCAATGTAGTTTCATCATTTGTAACAAATGTACCACTCTAATGGAGGCTGCTAATAATGCGTGCTATGGTTTGAATGTGTCTCCCAAATTCTATGTGTTGAAAACTTGATCCCATTGCAACAGTGTTGGGAGATGGGGCCTAATGAACGGTCATTAGGACATGAGGGCCAAGTGAATGAATTAATGCCATTATCAATCACAGGAGTGGGTCAGTTATCATGAGAGTAGGTTCATTATAAAAGGTACACAGAGAGAATTTTCCCCCCTCTTTCTCACTCTCTCTTTGTCTCTCTCCCTCCCTTTCTTTGTCCTTCTGTCATGGGATGATGCAGCAAGAAGTCCCTCATCCAATGCCAGCTCCTTGATCTTGGACTTCTGAGCCTACAGACCTGTGAAAAATAAATTTCTGCTCATTATAAATCATTATAAATTACTCTGCCTATGGTATTCTTATATATGGTGTGGTATATGGTATTCTTATATTATGGTATTCTTACATAGCAGCACAAAACAGACTGAGACAATGAAGGAGGCTGTGTATATGTAGGAGCAGGGAAGAAATATGAAATCTCTGTATCTTCTACTCAATTTTGCTGTGAATTTAAAACTTCTCTGAAAAATGCATGCAAATAAATAAATAACTTTAAAAAATATATAAGGGCAAGATGGCCAAATAGGAACAGCTCCAGTCTGCAGCTCCCAGTGAGATCGACACAGAAGGTGGGTGATTTCTGCATTTCCAATTCAGGTACACGTTTCATCTCATTGGGAATGGTTGGACAGTGGGTGCAGCCCATGGAGGGTGAGCCAAAGCAGGGTGGGGTGTCTCCTCACCCGGGAAGCACAAGGGGTCAGAGAATTATCTCCCCTACCCAAGGGAAGTCGTGAGGGACTGTGCCTGAGGAACAGTGCACTCCAGCCAAGATACTGCACTTTTTCCATGGTTTTTGCAACCCACAGACCAGGAGATTCCCTCTGGTTCCTATGCTACCAGGGCCCTGGGTTTCAAGCACAAAACTGGGTGGCTTCAGGAGTTTTTTTCCATACCCCAGTGGTGCCTGGAACGCCAGCGAGACAGAACAGTTCACTCCCCTGGAAAGAGGGCTGAAGCCAGGGAGCCAAGTGGTCTGACTCGGTGGGTCCCACCACCAGAAAGCCCAGCAAGCTCAGATCCACTGGCTTGAAATTCTTGCTGCCAGCACAGCAGTCTGAGGTTGTCCTAGGAGGCTTAAGCTTGGTTGGGGGAGGGGTGTCTGCCATTGCTGAGGCTTGAGTAGGCAGTTTTACCCTCAAAGTGTAAACAAGGCTGCCAGGAAGTTCGAACTGGGCGCAGCCCACTGCAGCTCAGCAACGCCGCTGTGGCCAGACTGCCTCTCTAGTTTCCTCCTTTCTGGGTAGGGAATTTCTGAAAAAAAGGCAGCAGCCCCATTTAGGGGCTTATAGATAAAACCCACATCTCCCTGGGACAGAGCACCTGGGGGAAGAAGTAGCTGTGGGTGCAGCTTCAGCAGACTTAAACATCCCTGCCTGATGTCTCCGAAGAGAGCAGTGGATCTCCAGCACAGTGTTCAAGCTCTGCTAAGGGTCAGACTGCCTCCTCAAGTGGGTCCCTGACCCTGACCCCTGTGTATCCTGACTGAGAGACACCTCCCAGTAGGGGTTGACAGACACCTCATACAGGAGAGCTCTGGCTGGCACCTGGCAGGTGCCCCTCTGGGAAGAAACTTCCAGAGGAAAGATCAGGCAGTAATCTGCAGCCTCCATTGGTGATACCCAGGCAAACAGGATCTGGAGTGGACCTCCAGCAAACTCCAGCAGACCTGCAGCAGAAGAGCCTGACTGTTAGAAGGAAAACTAACAAGCAGAAAGGAGTAGCATGTCCACTCAGAGACCCCATCCAAAAGTCACCAACGTCAAAGACCAAGGTAGATAAATCCATGAAGATGGGGAGAAACCAGCAGAAAAAGGCTGAAAATTCAAAAAACCAGAACACCTCTTCTCCTCCAAAGGATCACAACTCCTCGCCAGCAAGGGAACAAAACTGGACAGAGAATGAGTTTGACAAGTTGACAGAAGTAGGCTTCAGAAGGTCGGTAATAACAAACTTCTCCGAGCTAAAGGAGCACATTCTAACGCAATGCAAGGAAGCTAAGAACTTTGAAAAAAGGTTAGACAAATTGCTAACTAGAATAACCAGTTTAGAGAAGAACATAAATTACCTGATGGAGCTGAAAAACACAGCATGAAAACTTTATGAAGCATACACAAGTATCAATAGCCAAATCGATCAAGCAGAAGAAAGGGTATCAGAGATTGAAGATAAACTTAATGAAATAGAGCAAGAAGACCAGATTAGAGAAAAAAGAATGAAAGGAAACGAACAAAGCCTCCAATAAATATGGGACTATGTGAAAAGACCACATCTACATTTGATTGTTGTACCTGAAAGTGACAGGGAGAATGGAACCAAGTTGGAAAACATTCGAGTATATTATCCAGGAGAACTTCCCCGACCTAGGGAGACATGCCAACATTCAAATTCAGGAAATACAGAGAACACCACAAAGATACTCCTCGAGAAGAGCAACCCCAAGACACACAATCGTCAGATTCACCAAGATTGAAATGAAGGAAAAAATGTTAAGGGCAGCCAGAGAGAAATGCCAGGTTACCCACAAAGGGAAGCCCATCAGACTAACAGCAGATCTCTCTGCAGAAACCCTACAAGCCAGAAGAGAGTGGGGGCCAATATTCAACATTCTGAAAGAAAGAATTTTCAACCCAGATTTTCATATCCAGTCAAATTAAGTTTCATAAATGAAGGAGAAATAAAATCTTTTACAGACAAGCAAATGCTGAGAGATTTTGTCACCACCAGGCCTGCCTTACAAGAGCTCCTGAAGGAAGCAATAAACATGGAAAGGAACAACCAGTACCAGCCACTGCAAAAATATACCAAATTGTAAAGACCATTGACACTATGAAGAAACTACATCAACTAACGGGCAAAATAACCAGCTAGCATCATAATGGCAGGATTAAATTCACACATAACGATATTAACCTTAAATATAAATGGGCTAAATGCCCCAATTAAAAGACACAGACTGGAAAACTGGAATAAAGAGTCAAGCCCCATCGGTGTGCTATATTCAGGAGACCCATCTCATGTGCAAAGACACACATAGGCTCGAAATAAAGGAATGGAGACATATTTACCAAGCAAATGGAAAACAAAAAAAAAAGCAGGGGTTGCAATCCTAGTCTCTGATAAAACAGACTTTAAACCAACAAAGATCAAAAGAGACAAAAAAGGGCATTACATAATAGTAAAGGGATCAATGCAACAAGAAGAGCTAACTATCCTAAATACATATGCATCCAATACAGGAGCACCCAGATTCATAAAGCAAGTTCTTAGAGACCTACAAAGAGACTTATACTCCCACACAACAATAGTGGGACACTTTAGCAACCCACTGTCAATAGTAGACAGATCAACAAGACAGAAAATTAACAAGAATATTCAGAACTTGAACTCAGCTCTGGACCAAGTGGACCTAAGGGATCTACAGAACTCTCCACCCCAAATCAAAAGAATATACATTATTCTCAGCAACTCATCACACTTATTCTAAAATTGACCACATAACTGGAAGTAAAACACTCCTCAGCAAATGCAAAAGAACGAAAATTGTAACAGTCTCTCAGACCACAGTGCAATCAAATTAGAACTCAGGGTTAAGAAACACACTCGCACTTTGGGAGGCTGAGGCGGATGGATCATGAGGTCAGGAGATCCAGACCCTCCTGGCAAACACGGTGAAACCCCGTCTCTGCTAAAAATACAAGAAATTAGCCAGGCATGGTGGAGGGCACCTGTAGTCCCAGCTACTCGGGAGGCTGAGGCAGGAGAATAGCGTGAACCCGGGAGGCGCAGCTTGGAGCTTGCAGTGAGCCAAGATCGCGCCACTGAACTCCAGCCTGGGAGACAGAGGGAGACTCCGTCAAAAAAAAAAAAAAAAAAAGAAAGAAAGAAAAAAGAAACACACTCAAAACCACACAACTACATGGAAACTGAACAACCTGCTCCTGAGTGACTACTGGGTAAATAACAAGAAGGCAGAAATAAAGATGTTCTTTGAAACCAATGAGAACAAAGACACAACATACCAAAATATCTGTGACACATTTAAAGCACCATGTAGAGGGAAATTTATAGCACTAAATGCCCACAAAAGAAAGCAGAAAACATCTAAAATTGACACCCTAACATCAAAAAAGAACTAGAGAAACAAAAGCAAACAAATTCAAAAGCTAGCAGAAGGCAAGAAATAACAAAGATTAGAGCAGAACTAAAGGAGACAGAGACACAAAAAACCGTTCAAAAAATCAATGAATCCAGGAGCTAGTTTTTTTTTTTTAAAGATCAACAAAATAGACGGCTAGCCAGAATAAAAGAGAGAAGAATCAAATAGACGCAATAAAAAAAGATAAAGTGGATATCACTACTGATCCCACAGAAATACAAACTACCATCAGAAAATACTATAAACACCTCTACACAGATAAACTAGAAAATCTAGAAGAAATGGATAAATTCCTGGACACATATACCCTCCTAAGTCTAAACCAGGAAGAAGTCGAATCCCTGAATAGACCAATAACAAGTTCTAAAATTGAGGCAGTAATTAATAGCCAACCAACCAAAAAATGTCCAGGACCAGACGGATTCACAGCTGAATTCTACCAGAGGTACAAAGAGGAGCTAGTACCATTTCTTCTGAAACTACTCCTAACAATAGAAAAAAAGGAATTCCCCCCTAACTCATTTTATGAGGCCAGCATCATCCTGATACCAAAACCTGGCAGAGACACAACAAAAAAAGAAAATTTCAGGCCAATATCCCTGATGAACATCGATGTGAAAATCCTCAATAAAATACCGGCAAACCAAATCCAACAGCATGTTAAAAAGCTAGCTAACATGATGAAATCCAGCCTCTAATAAAAATACAAAACATTAGCCGGACGTGGTGGCACCTGCCTGTAGTCCCAGCTACTAGGGAGGCTGAGGCAGGAGAATTAGTTGAACCCACGAGGCAGAGGTTACAGTGAGCTGAGATCGCACCATTGCACTCCAGCCTGCATGACAGAGGCACTCCGGAAAAAAAAAAAAAAAAAAAAAAAAAACCTTATCCACCATGATCAATTTGGCTTCATACCTGGGATGCAAGGCTGGTGTTCGACATATGCAAATCAATAAACGAATTCCATCAGATAAACACAACCAACGAAAAAAACCACATGATTATCTCAATAGATGCAGAAAAGGCCTTCCACAAAATTCAACAGCCCTTCATGCTAAAAACTCTCAATAAACTAGGTATTAATGGAATGTATCTCAAAATAATAAGAGATATTTATGACAAACCCACAGCCAATATCATACTAAATGGGCAAAAACTGGACGCATTCCCTTTGAAAACCAGCACAAGACAAGGATGCCCTCTCTCGCCACTCCTATTCAACATAGTATTGGAAGTTCTGGCCAGGGAAATCAGGCAAGAGAAAGAAATAAAGGGTATTCAAATAGGAAAAGAGGAAGTCAAATTGTCTCTGTTTGCAGATGACATGAGTGTATATTTAGAAAACCCCATCATCTCAGCCCAAAATCTCCTTAAGCTGATAAGCAATTTCAGCAAAGTCTCAGGATACAAAATCAATGTGCAAAAATCACAAACATTCCTTTACACCAATAACAGACAAACAGAGAGTCAAATCATGAGTGAATTCCTATTCACAATTGCTACAAAGAGAATAAAATACCTAGGAATTCAACTTACAAGGGATGTGAAAGACCTCTTCAAGGAGAACTACAAACCACTGCTCAAGGAAATAAGAGAGGACACAAATAAATGGAAAAACATTCCATGCTAATGGATAGGAAGAATCAATATCATGAAAATGGCCATACTGCCCAAAGTAATTTATAGATTCAATGCTATCCCCATCAAGCTACCATTGACTTTCTTCATAGAATTGGAAAAATCTACTTTAAACTTCATATGGAACCAAAAAAGAACCCACATAGCAAAGACAAGCCTAAGCAAAAAGAACAAAGCTGGAGGCATCGCACTACCTGACTTCAAACTATACTACAAGGCTACAGTAACCAAAACAGGATGGCACTGGTACCAAAACAGGATGGTACTGGTACCAAAACAGGATGGTACTTATACCAAAACAGAGATATAGACCAGTGGAACAGAACAGAGGCCTCAGAAATAACACCACACATCTACAACCATCTGATCTTTGACAAACCTGACAAAAACAAGCAATGGGGAGAGGGTTCCCTATTTAATAAATGGTGTTGGGAAAACTGGTTAGCCATATGTAGAAAACTGAAACTGGGCCCCTTCCTTTCACCTTATATAAAAATTAACTCAAGATGGATTAAAGACTTAAATGTAAGACCTATAACCATAAAAATCCTAGAAGAAAACCTAGGCAATACCATTCAGGACATAGGCATGGGCAAAGACTTCATGTCTAAAACACCAAAAACAATGGCAACAAAAGCCAAAATTGACAAATGAGATCTAACCAAACTAGACAGTTTCTGCACAGGAAAAGAAACTATCATCAGAGTGAACAGGCAACCTAGAGAATGGGAGAAAAATTTTGCCATCTATCTATCTGACAAAGGGCTAATATCCAGAATCTCCAAAAACTTAAACAATTTACAAGGAAAAAACAAACAACCCCATCAAAAAGTGGGTGAAGGATATGAACAAACACTTCTCAAAAGAAGACACTTAGGCAGCCAACAAATATATGAAAAAAAGCTCATCATCCCTGGTCATTAGAGAAAGGCAAATCAAAACCACAATGAGATACCATCTCATGTCAGTTAGAATGGCAATCATTAAAAAGTCAGGAAACAACAGATGCTGGAAAGGACATGGAGAAATAGGAATGCTTTTACACTGTTGGTGGGAGTGTAAAATAGTTCAACCATTGTGGAAGACAGTGTGGTGATTCCTCGAGGATCTAGAACTAGAAATACCATTTGACCCAGCAATCCCAATACTGGGTATATACCCAAAGGATTATAAATCATTCTCCTATAAAGACATATGCACACATATGTTTATTGAGGCACTATTGATAACAGCAAAGACTTGGAACCAACCCAAACATCCATCAGTGATAGACTGGATAAAGAAAATGTGGCATATATACACCATGGAATACCATGCAGCCATAAAAAAGGATGAGTTCATGTCCTTTGCAGGGACATGAATGAAGCTGGAAACCATCATTCTCAGCAAACTAACACAAGAACAGAAAACCAAACACCACAAGTTCTCATTCATAAGTGGGGATTGAACAATTAGAACACATAGACACAGGGAGGGGAACATCACACACTGGGGCCTGTTGGATTGGGGGCTAGCGGAGTGATAGCATTAGAAGAAATAGCTAATGTAGGTGACGGGTTGATGGGTGCAGCAAACCATCATGACACGTGTATGCCTATGTAACAAAACTGCACATTCTGCACATGTACCCCAGAACTTAAAGTATAATAATAAAAAGAAGATATAAGGGCTATGTCCATATTCTAACCTATCTAATCTGTGAATGTAAGTTTATTTGGGGAAAAATGATTTTTTCAGATATACTTAAATAAGGGTTTTAAGATGAGATCATTTTAGATTATCCAGGTAGGCCCTAAATCCAATGACAAAGTGTCCTTATAAGAAACAGAAGAGAAGAAAACACAGACAGAGAGAAGAAGGCAACATAAATATCATGGTAGAAATTGAAGTTTTGCAACCACAAGTTAAAGAACAACTGGAGCCATCAGAAATTGGAAAAGACATGGAAGGATTCTCTCCCAAAGTCTTTGGAAGGAACATCATCCTGCCAACATCTGGATTTCGACTTACCGCCTCCAGAACTGTGAGAAAATAAATTTGTTATTTAAACCAACAAGTTTGTGATTTTTTGCTGAAGCAGCAGCAGCCACAGGAAGCTTATATACCAGTGTAGTAGAATAATGTAGATTAAGCAAATTTCAAAGACTCAAGCCTCTCTTCACTTTGCACTCAGTAAATCCCCTTGCACCATCTCCACAGCCAGCCATGCCTAGGCAAGTCTTCTTCACAATGCATCACTCCGACTCTGCCTCCACCATCACATTTCCTTCTTTGGCTCTTCTGCCTTCGTTTTTCACTTATAAGTATCCTTGCAATTACAATCAGCCCACCCAGATAATCCAGTATAATCTCCCTATTCGAGACCCTTACCTTAATTATGTCTGCAAAGCCCCTTATGTAACATATTCACAGGCTGTGGGGATTAGAATGGGGATATCTTTGGTGGGGATGTTCATTATTCTGCCTACCACACATAGCTAAACAAGTGCCCATGGATGAACCTACCACAAAACCAAATGACAAGAATTGACAGAAACCAGAAAATACAAAATAAAAGAGATAGAGAGAGAGGTAAAACCGATAACTATGAAGCCTGTATGCCATCAGCATCTATAAAGAGAAGGCAAAATAGGATGTCTGAAAGGAAAATAAGATGTCTGATGGACATGAGCACATGAGATCTCCAAAATCCCCAATACTTACTCACTAGAAAGGGCTATGGACTAATTTGAGAACAGAAGCTGACCTGAGAGAGTTTCCAGTTGCAGAGGAAGGGCAAGGAGTACACAGTAAAGTATGAAGAAGCTGAATCAGTTCAGACTGTATAAGCTCTTAAAACTAACAAACTAAAGTATCCATTCAAGATAAAGCCCAGCAGCTAAGAGAAACCCTTAAGAGTCTGTTCAAATACAACAGAACAAAGAAACAGGAGGAAAAAAAAGAGGTAGTGGTATAGCGGAAGAAGACCTCAGAAAGTAGAAAACTGTGTATTAATTACTTTGTGCAAACAACAGGAAAGGAAGCTTTTGAGTCATGATGTTTGAAAAGCTATCTTGGCCAATTCCATCATCCTGAAAATACAGAGAAACTCATTTCACTTAAGATGAGTCATAAACAATAATTGTGGTCCAATCTCATCAAAAGTTATAATTTTTTAAAGGGAATAAAGAGGAGAATAACATCCTGTCAGACAACAAAAGCGCTCCTAAGAGTCATGTCTACAAAACAGATGAAAACTGCAAACTAACATTTCAAAATGTGCTAGAAATATATTAAGAAATGGAAGCATTGAAAGAACAACATATGGGATCATCAGATACCTAAGCAAATATGACATAGAACTCAGAAAAGAATTAGATGTGAAATAAAATATAATTTCAGTAATTAAGACTAAACCAGAACAAAATAATGGATAAAAAAGATACAGGATGTGTTCATATAAATAGAAGGTGAACAAAACAAAAATTTTTAACTAAAAAATAAAAAGCTTAGAAACTTCAATGTCAGTCTAAATGGAATGACAGAGACCAGTTTTACTATCACATATGCACAAGTATTGATAAACAAAGGAAAAAATATATGAAACATTGCTTAGTAAGACACTAGATATCAGGCAATGAAAGACAGTCATCCCTGAAAAATGGGAAACAAACAGGATGAGCTCTACAATTGCACCAGTGATCTGCCAAAGACAGTTTCCAGGCCATAGTGCAGGTTGGGAGAATTCAGGAAGAGCATATGGTTCTTCTGGAGTTGAACAGAGCTGAAAATCTAGAAAGGTCAAGGCAGCTATAGTTTGCAGGACAGAGTATTAGACAGGAGAGAAGAAAGAGGGTGGAAAAGATGAAGAGATTTGCAGAGAGTCCCATTGAGTCTTCATCTGCATACTGATCAACCCATGCATGTGAAAAAAACTACCCAAACCAGGAAAAGAGCCACCTAAAATGACCAGAAAACTCTTGGGGAATAGTTTCTATTTCCACCAGCAGGGAATTTAACAATCCATAGGGCATTTAGTAGAGTACTCAAAAGAGTTTTGCCACAGTACTGGCAAAAACTAACCCTATACAAAATGCTGTTCTGGTCTCACAAACAAACAAAAACACTTAAATTTAGGACCAGAAAGGATTCAACATTCTAAAAAATTAAAACATGTTATGAAGCAAGAGTCAATAATATAATATTACAAGCAATATTGTAATATCAATATAATAAAATAATAGTCAATAATATAATAGTACAAAAATACCCAGCACAAAAAAAGTAAAATGTACAATGTCTGCCATTCAATCATCCAACCACCAGACATCAGAAGATAGAGGAAAGTATGACCCACAATATGGAGGAAAAAAATCAAACAAAACTGATCCATAAATGACTACAGATAGAATTAATAGACAAAGACATTAAAAATTACTATCCAGTGCTGTGCTGGAGTCATAGCACACTGGTCCATGAGAGCTAATTATTCAATCATTCCCAATTGTTGGGAAATTTGCAAGCCAGTTGCTAAACATAGTCGTTATTTTTAATTAAATTATATAAATGTATAGTGAAATAATTTATATTAAAACAAAGCTAATAAATACTAAAACTCATAACTTGCCAACTGTTTTACTACATTTTAGTATAATTTATGCTTCTGTGGTTACTCAAGGTTATGGTAGTCTAGGGTGAAGATACTATGTAGTAGTGTGATATTACCATGCATTTTCTCCCAAATGTACATTCAGTGATTACATGTTGGTTTCTTGAATTCAGCTATTGTGAGATTACTTACAGCACAGAAACTGGCAAATGCAACACATAAGAGCTGTATTATTTTTTTTTCCCCGAGCTAGTTTTCAAATATTTTCCAGCACATCATAAATTATAATTGTATTGCTATGTTCAAGGAGCTAAAGGAAATATAGAACACATTCAGTAGAGATATGAAAGATATTTTAAAAACACCCAAATGTAACTTTGAGAGACAAAATATGTGAGATAAAGAAGATTACACTATAAACTGAATGGATATAAAAGTAGATTAGACTTTGAAGAAGAAAATATTAGTGAAATGGAAAACAATAGAAACTATCCAAAATAAAGCACATAGAGAAAAATATATTTTAAAAATTAAAAAATACAATATCTGTGAGCTTCAGACCAACTTCAAGTGATCTAATACATGTGTAATTAGACATACATATGACATACAGAGAAGAAACAAAAAGGTTTTGGAAAAGTAGTGACCAAAAAATTGTCCAAATTTGATAAAAACTGAAACTCACAGGTCAGAGAACCTCAGTGAATCCCACGTACATGAAACATTGATAAAACTACACCAAGGTACATAGTGATCAAATTGCTTAAATTCAGTGATAAAGATAAAATATTAAAAGCAGCCAAGGAAAATGGCAGCACATTATGTGCAAAGAGCTGAATGCCATCAGAAATAAAGCAAGCCAGAAGATAGCAGAGCAATGTCTTTCAAACACTGAGTAGAGCAAGATGGTGGAACAGAAGGCTTCAGTAATCAGGCTGCAGTAAGGACGCCAAGTTAACAACTATCTACATAGAAGAAAAAACACCTTCATAAGAACCAAAAATTATGTGAGCACTCACAGTACCTGGTTTTAACTTCATATCACTGAAAAAGGCACTGAAGAGACAGGAAAAACAGTCCTGAATCACCAAGTCTACCCCTCCCATCACCACCCCCAACTCTCCCCACCACCCCGCATCCCCACCCTCCACCCCAGCAGTGGTGGCGTGGCGCAGGGAGCATTTCTGGGTGTCAAGGAAGGTAGAGCACAGCAATTATGAGGCATTGAATATAGTGCTATTCTGTTAAAGCAGAAAGGAAAACCAGACCAAACTCAGCTGATGCCTGCCCATGGAGAGAGCATTTAAATCAACCCTAGCTGGAGGGGAATCACCGATCCCAGAGGTCCAGATTGAGAGCCTGCAAACTTTGCCACCAAGGGCTACAAGCACTCTGTGTCTCCAAGTAAACTTGAAAGGCATTCTAGGCCATAATGACTGCAACTCTTAGGTGAGTCCTAGTGCTGAACTAGGCCCAGAAACAGTGGACTGAAGGTGCATACAACATACTGAGACATCAGCTGAGGCAGCCAAAGGAGTACTGGTATCATCCCTCCCCTCACTCCAGGCTGCACAGCTCAAGGCTCCAAAAGAGACCCCTTCCTTCCACTTCAGAAGAGATGAAGAAAGAGTAGGGAAGACTTTATCTTGCATCTAGGATACCAGCTCAGCCACAGCATCAGAGAACACTGGTCAGAGTTGAGAGGTCCTTGTTCCAGCACCTAGCTCCCAGATGACATTTCTAAACACATCCTGGTCCAGAAAGAACCTGCTGCCTTGAAGGAAAGAACCGAGTCCTGCCAGAATTCATCACCTGTTAACTGAAGAGCCCTTGGACCCTGAACAACCAGCAGCAATACCCAGATATTACATCAAGGGCCTTGGGTGAGCCTCTGAGGCTTGATGGCTTCAGGTGAGACTCAGCACATTACCAGCTGTGGTGGCTATGGAACAAAACTCCTTCTGCTTAAGAAGAGCAGAGGAAAAGTAAAAGAGGCTTTGTCTTGCACCTTAGGTACCAGTACAGCCACAGGGGCTAGAGCACCAAGTGGGCTGTTGGAGTCCCCAGTTCAAGAATTTGACTCTTAAATGGCATTTCTGGACTTGCCTCGGACCAGACAGAGTCCACTGCCTTAAAGGTTGAGTCTTGGTCCAGACAGCATTCATGAGAAGCTGCCTTAAGAGACCTTGGGCCTTAAGGGAACATTGGTGGTAGTCTGACATACTCATCATGGCCTGGGGTGGTAATGACTATGGGGTGAGGCTCTTCTGCCTTTGGAAGAGGCAGGAAAGAGTGGGAAGGACTGTGTCTTGTTGTTTGAGTGCCAGCTCAGCTGCAGTACAATAGAACAGCAGGGTGACTTCTAAGGTTTTTGACTCTAGTCCCTGAGTCCTGGAAGGCATTTCTGGACCTATCTGGGGCCTCTGGGACCTCAGCCCCCTGAAAGGAAGAGCACAGACAGGCCTGTCTGGCTTTGCCACCTGAAGATTGCAGAGCCCAAGAGCCTTGAGTGAACACAGGCAGTAGCCAAGGAGTGGTTACAGCAGGCCTTGGGCAAGACCCAGTGCTGTGCTAGCTTCATGTCTGCTCTAGCACAGTCATAGTAGTGGTATCCACAGGGTGCTTGTGTCATTTCATCCCCAACTTTAGATGGCACAAAACAGAGAGAGAGAGAGAGAGAGAGAGAGAGATTCTGTAGGTTTAAAAGAAAGTAAGGGAAGAGAACTAGAGTCTGCCTGGTAATTCAGGGAATTCTCCAGGATTTGGTCCAAGACCATCAAAGTGCCTCTACAAGTCTGTGAGAACCACAGTGTTACTGGGCTTGGGGTGCCCCCTAAGGCAGACGTGGCTTAGATCACAACACCCCAGTCCTTTCAAATATCTGGAAAGCCTTCCCAAGAAGGGTGGCGACAAATAAGCCCAGACAGTGAAAACTACAATAATACCTAATTCTTCAATGTCAAGACACTGAAGAATGTCTACTGGCATCAACACCATCCAGGAAAACATGACCTCACCAGAAGAACTAAGGCACCAGGGACCAATCAAGGAGAAACAGAGATATTGACCTTTCAGACAGAGAATTCAAAATAACTGTGTTATCAAAAAACTTATCCACTATGATCCAGTTGGCTTCATTCCTGAGAGGCAAGGTTGGTTCAACATATGCAAATCAATAAATGAAAGACAAAACATAACATAAACACACAAACAGAAAGACAAAACAACACATAAACAGAAAAACAAAAACCACGATTATCTCAATAGATGCAGAAAAGGCCTTCAATAAAATTCAACATCTCTTCATGTTTAAAATGCTCAGTAAACTAGGTATTGAGGGGACATAATTCAAAATAATAAGAGCCACATAAAACAAGCCCATAGCAAATATCATACTGAATGGGCAAAAGCTGAAAGCCTTCCCCTTGAAAATTGGCACAAGACAAGAATGCCCTCTCTCACCACTCCTATTCAACATAGTATTGTAAGTTCTGGCCAGGGCAATAAGGCAAGAGAAAGAAATAAAGGGTATTCAAATAGGAAGAGAGGAAGTCAAATTATGTTATTAGGATGACATAATCCTATATCTAGAAAACCCCACTGTCTCAGCCCAAAAGCATCTTAAGCTGATAAGCAACTTCAGCCAAGTCTCAGGATATAAAATCAATGTGCAAATATCGCTAGCATTCCTATACACCAAAAACAGGCAAGCAGAGAGCAAAATCATGAATGACCTCCCATTCACAATTCCTACAAAAAGAATAAAATACCTAGGAATATAGCTAACAAAGGAAGTAAAGGACATCTTCAAGGAGAACTACAAACCGCTGCTCAGAGAAACCAGAGAGGATACAGAGAAACATTCCATACTCATGGATAGGAAGAATCAATATCATGAAAATGGCCATAATGCCCAAAGCAGTTTATATATTCAATGCTATTCCTATTTAACTACCATTGACATCCTTCACAGAATATTTTAATAACTATTTTAAAATTCACAGGGAACCAAAAAAGAGCCCGAATAGCCAAGTCAATCCTAAGCAAAAGAATAAAGCTGAAGGCATCACACTACCCAACTTCAAACTATCCTACAAGGCTACTGTAGACAAAAACAGCATGGTACTGGTACAAGACCAGACACATAGACCAATGGAACAGAATAGAGAACTCAGAAATAAGACTGTACACCAATAGCCATCTGATCGTCAACAAACCTGACAAAAACAAGCAATGGGGAAAGGATTCCCTATTTAATAAATGGTGCTGGGAAAATTGGTTAGCCATATGCAGAAAATCGAAACTGAAACCCTTCCTTGCAACATACATAAAAATTAACTCACGATGGATTAAAGACTTAAATGTAAAACTCAAAACTATAAAAACCCTAAAAGAAAATCTAGGCAATATAATTCAGGATATAGGCTTGGGCAAAGGTTTCATGACAAAGATACCAAAAGCAATTACAACAAAAGCAAAATTGACAAATGAGATCTAATTAAACTAAAGAGCATCAGCACAGCAAAAGAAATAAAGAGACAACCTACAGAATGAGGGAAAATTTTTGCAACTATCCATCTGACAAAGGACCAGTATAAGGAACTTGAACAAATGTACAAGAAAAAAAAACCCCACTAAAAAGTGGGCAAAGGACATAAACAGACACTTCTCAAAAGAAGACATACATTGCAGCCAACAAACTTATGAAAAAAATCTCAACATCACTAGTTACCAGAGAAATGCAAATCAAAACCACATGAGATATCATCTCACAACAATCAGAATGGCTATTACTAAAAAGTCAAAAAACAACAGATGTAGGGGAAAAGGAACATTTTTACACTGCTGGTGGGAGTGTAAATTAGTTCAATCACTGTGGAAAGCAGTGTGGAGATTTCTCAAAGAGCTAAAAACAGAACTGCCATTTGACCCAGTAATCCCATTACTGGGTATATACCCAAAGAAATGTAAATCATTCTATTATAAAGATGCAAGCATGCATATGTTTATTGTTGCCCTATTTACAATAGCAAAGTCATGGAATCAACCTAAATGCCCATCAATGATAGACTGGATAAGAAAAATGTGGTACATATAAACCATGGAATACTGTGTGGCCACAGTATTTCTTGAGGAAGAAAAATGAGTATGCTTCCAGCTCTTGCCCATTCACTATGATATTGGCTATGGGTTTGTTATATATGGCTCTTACTATTTTGAAGTATGTCCCTTCAATACCTAGTTTATTGAGAGTTTTAAACATGAAGCAATGTTGAATTTTATCAAAGGCCTTTTCTGCATCTATTGAGATAATCATGTGGATTTTTTTCTTTAATTCTGTTTATGTGATGAATTACATTTATTGATTTGCATGTTGTTGAACCAACCTTGCATCTCAGGAATGAAGCCAACTTGATCGTGGTGGATAAACTTTTTGATAACACAGCTATTTTTAATTATCTGTCTGAAAGGTCACTTTCCCAGACAAACAAAAGCTGAAGGATTTTATTCCAGGTTTATTCTACAATAAATGCTAATGGGGGTACTTCCATCAGAAAGAAAAGAACATTAATGTACAATAAATAATCACCTGAAGGTACAAAACTCAGCAATAATAGTAAATACACAGAAAAACACTGAATATTATAACATTGTAACTGTAGCGTGTAAACTACTCTTATCCTAAGTAGAAAGACTAGATGATGAACCAATCAAAAATAATAAATACCACAACTTTTCAAGACATACTCGATATAACAAGATATCAATAGAAACAATAAAAAGTTGAAAAACAGACAAAGATAAGACATAGAGTTTTTATTAGTTTTCTTTTTGCTTGTTTGTTTGTTTATGCAAATAGCACTAAGGTGTTATCAGGCTAAAATAATGGGTTATAAGATAGTATTTGCAAACCTTATGGTAACCTCAAACCAGAAAACATATAATGGATACACAAAATATAAAAAGCAGAAAGCTAAATTATATCACCAGAGAAAACTTCACTAGGGAAAGACAGAAAAGAAAGAATGAGGAAGAGAAGAGCAGAAAACAGCCAAATAGCATAAGTGAGTCCTTACTTATCAATAATAACATTGAATGTAAGTGGGCTAAACTATCCAATTAAAAGACAGAGACTGGCTAAATGGATGAAAAGACAAGACCAATTGATCTGTTGCCTACAAGACACACACTTCACGTATAAAGACACACAGAGACTGAAAAAAAAGGGATGGAAAGAGATATTTTATGCCAATGGAAACCAAAAATGTAGGAGTCACTATACTTGTATCAGACAAAATAGATGTCAAGGAAAAAACCGTAAGAAGAGACAAAGAAGGTCACTATGTAATGATAAAAGGGGTCAATTCAGCAAGAGGATATAACCATTTTAAATGTATATGCACCTCACACTGGAGCACTCAGACATATAAAGGAAATATTATTAGAGCTAAAGAGTGAGATAGGCCCAATACAATAATAGCTGGAGATTTCAACACCCCACTTTCAGCATTGGACAAAACTTACAGACCGAAATTTAACAGAGACATTAGACTTAATCTGCACTATAGACTAAAAGGACTTAAGAGATATTTACAGGCTGTTTCATCCAAGAACTGCAGAATACACATTCTTTTCCTCAGCACATAGATCATTCTCAAGGACAGACCATATATTAGATCACAAAACACGTCTAAAAACATTCAAAAAAAAGTTAAAATGATGTCAAGCATTCTCTCTGACTACAATGGAATAAAACTAGAAATTAATAAGGAGGAATTTTGATAACCATACAAATACATGGAAATTAAACAATATGATCCTGAATGACGAATTGGTCAATGAAGAAATTGAGAAAGAAATTGAAAAAGTTCTTGAAACAAATGATAATTGAAACACAACATATCAAAACCTGAGGAATCTCTGGGAAACTGTGAAACATGCCTCTGAATTACCTTACCAAAAGCAAAAGCAGTACTAAGAGGGAAGTTTATAGCTATAAGTGCCTATATCAAAAAAGAGAAAAAAACTTCAAAGGAACAATTTAATGATGCATCTAAAAGAACTAGAAAAGCAAGAGCAAAACAAACCCAAAATTAGTACAAGAAAAGAAACAATAAAGATCAGAGCAGAAATACATGAAATTGAAATGAAAAAAATACAAAACATCAATGAAACAAAAAAAATTTTTAAGTTAAAATTGACAAACCTTTAGCCAGACTAAGAAAAAAAGAGAGAAGATCCAACTAAATAAAATCAGCAATGAAAAGGGGGACATTACAACTGATTCTGCAGAAATTCAAAGAATCATTAGTGGCTACTATAAGCAAATATTAATATATGCCAATAAATTGGAAAATCTAGAAGAAATGGATGAACTCCTAGATATATACTACCTACCAAGATTGAACCAGGACAAAATCCAAAACCTGAACAGACCAGTAACAAGTAACAAGATCGAAGCCATAATAAAAAGTCACCCATTAAAGAAAAGCCCAGAACCTGATGGCTTCATTGCTGACTTCTACCAAACATTTAAATAATTAATACAATTATTACTCAAACTATTCCAAAAAATAAAGGAGGAAGGAATACTTCCAAACTCATTCTACAAGGCCAGTATTACCCTGATACCAAAACCAGGACAAATCAAAAAGAAAACTACAGCCCAATATCTCTGATAAATATTGATGCAAAAATCCTCAACAAAATACTAACAAACCAAATCCAGCAATACATTAGGAAGATCATTCATCATGACCCAGTGGGATTTATCCCTGGGATGCAAGGATGGTTCAACATATTCAAATCAATGTGATATATCACATCAAAAAAAAAGATAGAAACTATATGATATTTCAATTGATGCTCAAAAAGCATTTGATAAAATTCAATATCTTTTCATGATTTAAAAAACCCTAAAAAACTGAAGATAAAAGGAACATACCTCAACATAATAAAAGCCATATACAACAGACTTACAGCTTGTGTCATACTGAATGGGGAAAAACTGAAAGCCTTTCCTCTAAGACCTGAAACACAGCAAGGATGCCCACTGTCACCACTGTTATTCTACACAGTACTGGAAGTCTTAGCTAGAGCAGACAAGAGAAAGATATAAAGGTCATCCAAGTTGGAAAGAAAGATGTCAAATTGTTTTCAGATAATATAATCTTATATTTGAAAAAACCTGCAGATTCCACCAAAAAACTATTAGAACGAGCTGATAAACAGATTCAGTAAAGTTGCGGGATACAAAATCAAAATTCAAAATTCAGTACCATTTCTATATCCCAACAGCGAACAATGTGAAAAAAATAATAAAAAGTAATCCCATTTACAATAACCACACATAAAATTAAACACCTAGAAATTAACTTAACCAAAGAAGTGAAAGATCTCTATAATGAAAACTATAAAACACTGATGAAAGAAATTGAAGAGGACACCAAAAAATGGAAACATTTCATGTACATGGATTGGAATAACCAATATTAAAACGCCTATACTACCCAAAGCAATCTATTGATTCAATGTAATCTCTATCAAAATACTAATGACATTCTTCACAGAAATAGAAAAAAAATCCTAAAATTTATATGGAACTAAAAAAGACCCAGAATAGCCAAAGCTATTCTAACCAAAAAAGAATAAAACGGGAGGAATCACATTACCTAACTTCACATTGTACTACAGAGCTATAGTAACCAAAACAGCATAGTACTGGCATAAAAACAGACATATAGACCAATGGATCAGAACACAGAACCTAGAAACAAATCCACACACCTACAGTGAACTCATTTTTGACAAAGTTGCCAAGTACATACACTGGGGAAAAGACAGCCTCTTCAATAAGAGGTGCTGAGAAAACCAGACATTCAGACGCAGAAGAATAAAACTAGATGCCTATTTATCACCACATACAAAAATAAAATCAAAATGAATTAAAGACGTAAATCTAAGACCTCAAACTATGAAACTGCTACAAAAAAAATTGAGGAAAATCTCCAAGACATTGATTTGGGCAAAGATTTATTGAGCAATACCCCTTAAGCACAGGCAACCAAAGCAAAAAATGGACAAATGGGATCACATCCAATTTAAAAGCCTTTGTGTAGTAAAGCATACAATTAACAAAGTAAAGAAACAACCCACAAAATGGGATAAAATATTTAAAACTACCCATCTGAAAAGGGATAAATCACTCAACTATAAAAGGAGCTCAAACAACTCTATAGGAAAAAGTCTAATAATCTGATCAAAAAATGGGCAAAAGATTTGAATAGACATTTCTCAAAAGATGACATACAAATGGCAAACAGGCATACGAAAAGGTCTTCAACATCACTGGTCATCAGAGAAATGCAAATCAAAACTACAATGAGATATCATCTCATCCAGTTAAAAGTCTTTTATCCAAAAGACAGGAAATAACAAATGCTGATAATTACGTGGTGAAAAAGGAACCCTTGTACACTGTTGGTGGGAATGTAAATTAGTACAACCACTATGGAGGACAGTTTGGATGTTCCTCAAAAAACTAAAAATTGAGTTACTATATGATCAGCAATCCCACTGCTGGGTATATACCCAAAAGAAAGAAAATTAGTATACTGAAGAGATATCTGCACTCCTATATTTGTTACAGCACTGTTTACAATAATTAAGATTTGGATGCAACCTAAGTGTCCATCAACAGATGAATGGGTAAAAAAAAATATGGTACATATACACAATGAAGTACTATTCGGCCATAAAAAAGAATGAGATCCAGTCATTTGCAACAACATGGATGGAACTGGAGATCATTATGTTAAGTGAAATAAGCCAGACACAGCAAGACAAACATCGCATGTTCTCACTTATTTGCTGGATCTAAAATGCAAAACAATTGAATTAATGACATAGAGAGTAGAATGATTACCAGAGGCTGGGAAAGGTTGTTGGGTGTTGGAGGTGGGGAGGTTGGGATGGTTAATGGGTACAAAAAAATAGAATGAAAAAGACCTACTGTTTCACACCACAATAAGGTGACTATAGTCAATAATTAAATTATACAGTTTACAATAACTTAAAGAGTATAACTGGATAGTTTGCAACTTAAAAGATAAATGCTTGAGGAGATGTTTACCCCATTCCCCATTATGCGCTTATTTAACATTGCATGCCTATATCAAAACACCTCATGTACCCCATAAATATACACACATACTATGTACCTAAAACAATTTAAAAAATCAAAAATTAGAAAAAAAACTGACAAAAAACTTCTAATGTTTTCAAATATTTAAAGTATTTTTCAAAAGAAAAGATAAGATACTTATATTTTCTAACATTGGTGGATTGGATAAAGAAAATTTGGTACCTATACACAATGGAATACTACACTGTCATAAAAAAGGAAATAATGTTGTTTGCAGCAACATGGATGCAGCTGCAGGTCACATCATCCTAAGTGAATTAATGCAGGAACAGAAAATGAAATACCACATTTTTCACTTATAAGTGGGAGCTAAACATTGGGTATACATGGACATAAAGATGGCAACAATAGACACTAAGGATTACTAGAGAGGTGAGGAAGGGAAGGAGGCAAGGGTTGAAAACCTAATTATTAAGTACTATACTCACTACCTAGATGATGGGATCAATCATACCCCAAACATCAGCATCATACAATATACCCATGAAACAAACCTACACAAATACCCCTTAAATCTAAACATTGGACTTATTTTTTTATAATAATAAATAAATAAATAAATAAATAAATAAATATGTTGAAAAAACTCATCACCAGCAGAGCACACTTCAAGAAATGTCAACGAAAGTGGTCCTTCAGGTATAACGGAAATTGTATCAAATGGAAATGTAGATCCATAAAAGAATTAAGAGCACTATGGTAAATATGGTAACTATGCAGGTAAATATAAAAGGCTACCATTCTTCTTACTTAAATTTCCTTAAAAATCACTGAATATTTAAATAAAAAATAAATAGCAATGCATCATGGGGTTTATAACATATGTAGAAATAAAATATGTGAAAACAATAGCAAAATACTTAGGAAGAGAGAAATGGAAATATACCGTTGTAAGGTTCTTATATAATGTGGTATACAATCACTTGAAAATAACAATTACAATTTAAAGATATGTACTATAAACTAAATCAATCTCAAATAAAGAAGGAAGAAGAAAAGAAGGAAAAGGAAAGAAAGAAAAAGAAAAGAAAGCCAATTGTTAAACATAGTCATTGTTTTATTTTATGGACCTTTGTTGGTTTTTATCCATAAAATAAAAAAAAACTATGTCATTATAATGAACCTAAAAAATGATAGTGAAAAGTGAATAAAAACCAGATTAGACAAATAGAAAATACATAGCAAGATAGTAGTTTAAACCCAACCACCTCAATTATCACAATAATTGTAAATTGTATAAATATCCCAATGTAAAGAGAAATATTATCAAAATGGATTTTAAAAACATAACCCAAATATTTGCTACCTATGAGAAATTCATTTCACATATAAAGACACCAATAGGTTAAAAGTTAAAGACTGAGAGAAAAAAAGAACATAATGTGCTAATATTAATCAAAAGTAAGCTGGGATAATTACATCAATATCAGACAAAGTTGATTTCAGAGCAAAGAATATTACCAGGGATGAAGTATTTCATTTCATAATGATAAAGAGATCAATTCATCAGGGGAGAAAACAATACTAAAAGATTATATGCCTAATAACAGCACTTCAAAATTAATGTAGTGAAACCAATAGAACTGCAAGAAAAAAAGAGTCAAATCCGTAATTACAGCTGAAGATTTCAACACCACCTCCTAATAGTTGATATCACAGGAAAACAATCAAGTATATAGGACACTTAAATTGCATTTAAACCAAGATGACCTAATTGACATTTAGAATGTCTAGTCAACAATAAGATATACATTCTGTTGTTTACATGAACATGTATTTATAGAAATCATATTATGAGCTATTAGAGTAGGCTCAATAAATTTTAAAGGATTTAAATCATACAAAGTATGTTCTCAAGCCACAATGGAACCAAATTAAAAATAAAACATATAAACTATGTAAGAAAACCTCTCTAAAGCAGGAGTTCCCAACCTGGTACCACGGCCTGTTAGGAACCAGGACACACAGCAAGAGTTGAACAGCAGGTAAGCAAGAAAAGCTTCATCTGTATTTACAGCAGTTCCCCATTGCTAGCATTACCACCTGAGTTCTACCTCCTGTCAGATCTGTGGTGGCATTAGATTATCATAAGAGCACGAACCCTATTGTGAACTGTGCAATATGAAGGATCTTAGTTGCACACACCTTACGAGAATCTAATTCCTAACGATCTATTGCTGTCTCTCATTACCCCCAGATGGGATTGTCTAGTTGCAGGAAAACAAGGTCAGGGCTCCCACTGATTCTACATTATGGTGAGTTACATAATTATTTCATTACATATTACAATGTAATAATAATATAAATAAAGTGCACAGTAAATGTGCTTGAATCATCCTAAAACTTACCATTCCCCAGTTCATGAAAAATTGTCTTCCATGAAACCAGTCCTTGGTATCAAAAAGGTTGGAGATTTCTGCTCTGAAGAAACTGTGCCAAAGAAGAAATCAAAAGGGAAGCTAGAAAGTATTTTAAACTACATGACAATAAAAAAAAATCTCAAAATTTGTGAGATGCAGCTAAGTGGGGGTTAGAGGAAAATATGTAATAATAAATGATTTTGTTAGAAAATAAACATTTCAAATAAATGACCTCAGTTTCCACCTTAATTTGTCAAATTGGAAGAAGGAGAGCAAACTAAAGACATCATATGCAAAAGAAAATGAATAATAAAGATTAGAATGAAAACCAATGACATATATAGGAGAAAGGCAATGGAGAAAATAAATTAAATGGAAAGTAGTTTCTTAGGGGCCTGTTGTGGGGTGGGGGGAGGGGGGAGGGAGAGCAATAGGAGATATACCTAATGTAAATGACCAGTTAATGGGTGTAGCACACCAACATGGCACATGTATACATATGTAACAAACCTGCACGTTGTGCACATGTACCCTAGAACTGAAAGTATAATAAAATATATATATATATATATATAAAAGACAGAAAAAAAATAAAATTGGTAACTCCTAGCCAGACTCACAAGAAAAAAAAGGAAGGAAAAATTGTTAATATCAGAGATATGAGAGGTGATATCACTACAGAATCTATAGAAATTAAAAAGATAAAAATTATGAGCAACTATACACCAATAAATTTGAAATATTAAATGAAATTAACTTCTTGAAAGACACAAATTCAAACTCACTCAAGAAAAAATACATTATTATAAAGACACACAACTTTTTTTAAATTGAATCCATATTTTAAATCCTTTAAGGTAATAAGGGGGGTGGGGCCAAGATGGCCTACCAGAAGTAGCAGTGATCAGAGGCTCCTATTGAAAAGAATCATAATTAGCGAGTGAATTCTGCACTGGCAACCAAGCTATCCAGGTTCTCTCATCAGAATTGACTAGGTGGCTGGCATGATCCACAGAGAGGAAGAAAGGGCAGTGTGGTATGGAAGATCCCACTTGTGAACCCACACCACCAGGGCCTAAGGTCCGAACCCCAGAGCCTCAAACATTCTCAACAGCCTCTCAACTAGAATCTGCTTTAGCCTGCCAAGTTCCCAAGGGGAGGGGTGACCAGCACCACAGCTGTGGCTGCCTGCTGTCTAAGCCATTTGAACTCCTTGGAAAAGGGGCTGCATCCAGCACTGGGACTCATAACTGCCTAACATGATAAGTTCTGTGAGTGGGGGAAAGGTGGCAGCTATCTCTCTAGCTCCAAGCTGTGCTTTTCCCCTGCTGGAGCCAGGGAGGCTGTGTGGCTTAGTCCAAAGAGGTGTTCCCCACAGCCCAACATACCAGCTGTGGCAGACTGTGGCCAGAGCACCTTTTCAGGCCTGACCCTGACCCATCCTTCCTCACTGGATGGGGCCTCCCTGCAGGAACTGCAAAAACTCCAGCCAGAGGCTCAAGGACAAAACCCTGACCTCCCTGGGCCTGAGCCCTTAGTGGGAGGGGTGGCTGCATTCTCTTCAGACCAGCAAGCTTAGCCTTTTCCTCCTAGCAGTTCTAAGAAATCCAGGCAGCCTAGATGAGTGGGTTTCCCTCCAGTGAAGCCCACCCCCTCCACTAAGGACAGTCAAAGTGCTTTGTTAAACAGATCCTGTCCCCTATATAGGTTGTCAGACACCCTATACAGGAGCAATCCTACTGGTGTCAGGTTGGTCTCAGCAGTCCTGGTCAGAAATTACTGGTGTCAGCAACCCTACTGCCCCTCAAAGTCAGAGATCCCAGAAGAAAGAGCAGGCACCCATCTTTGCTGTTCTCCAGGCTCTTTGAGTGACATCTCCAAGTGTGGGAGTGAACCGAATGAATAGGCCCTGAAGTGAACCACCAGCAAACTGCAGCAGCCCTACAGAAGAGGGACCTGACCATTGAAAGAAAAACAAACAAACAGAAAGCAACAACAACAACATCAACAAAAACGAGAAAGTCCCCACGAAAACCCCATCCAGGGGTCAGCAGCCTCGAAGATTGAAACTAGACAAACTCATGAATATGAGAATGAATCAAATGAAAAAATGCTGAAAACCCAAAAAGCCAGAGTGCCTCTTTTCCTCCAATGATTGCAATGCCTCTCCAGCAAGGGTGCTGATGGACGGAGGATAAGATGGAAGAATTGACAGAAGTAGGCTTCAGAAGATAGGTAATAAGAAACTCCACTGAGCTAAAGGAGCATGTTCTAACCCAATGCAAAGAAGCTAAGAACCTTTGTAAAAGGTTAGAGGAGCTGCTAACTAGAATAACCAGTGTAGAGAGAAACATAAATGACCTGATGGAGCTGAAAAACACAACACAAGAACTTTGTGAGGCATACATAAATATCAAAAGCTGAATTGACCAAGTGGTAGAAAAGATATCAGTGTTTGGGCTGGGTGCAGTGGCTCACACCTGTAATCCTAGCATTTTGGGAGGTTGAGGCAGGTGGATTGCCTGAGCTCAGGAGTTTGAGACCAGCCTGGGCAATATGGCAAAACCCTGTCTCTACTACAAATACAAAAATTAGCTGGGCATGGTGGCACATGCCTGTACTGCCAGGTACTTGGGAGGCTGAGGCAGTAGAGTCACTTGCACCCAAGAGGCAAAGGTTGCAGTGAGTCAAGATCATGCCACTGTGCTCCAGCCTAGCCAACAGAGCAAGACTCTGTGTAAAAAAATAAATAAATAAAATAAAATAAAATAAAATCAGAGCTTGAAGACCACCTTGCTGAAATGAGGCATGCAGACAAGATTAGAGAAAAAAGAATGAAAAGGAATTAATAAACGAACTAAGGCTCCATATGGGACTATGTAAAAGTAGCAAACCTACGATTGACTGGAGTACCTGAAGGAGAAGGGGAGAATGGAAACAAGCTGGAAAACACACTTCAGGATATTATCCAGGTGCACTTCCCCAACCTAGCAAGACAGGCCAACATGTAAATTTGGTAAATACAGAGAACATCTTTAAGATACTACATGAGAAAGACCAACCCCAAGACACATAATTATCAGATCCTCCGAAGTCTAAATAAAGGAAAAATGTTAAGGGCAGCCAGAGAGAAAGGCCAGGTCACCTACAAAGGGAAGCCCATAAGACTAAAAGTGGACCTCTCAACAGAAACCCTACAAGCCAGATGAGATTGGGGGCCAATATTCAACATTCTTAAAGAAAAGAATTTTAAACCAAGAATTTCAAATCCAGCCAAACTCAGCCTCATAAGCAAAGGAGAAATAAAATCCTTTACAGACAAGCAGATGATTTCATCACCACCAGCCCTGCCTTGCAAGAGCTCTTGATGGAAGCACTAAATATGGAAAGGAAAAGTTGGTACCAGCCACTGCAAAAACACATCAAAATGCAAAGACCAATGACACTATGAAGAAACTGCACCAACTAGTGTGCAAAATAACCAGATATCATCATGAGGACAGGATCAAATTCACACATAATAATATTAACCTTAAATGTAAATGGGCTAAGTGCCCCAATTAAAAGACACAGACTGGCAAACTGGATAAAGAGTCAAGACCCATTGGTGTGCTGTATTCAGGAGACCCATCTCATGTGCAAAGACACACATAGGCTCAAAATAAAGGGATGGAGGAAAATTTACCAAGCAATGGAAAGCAAAAAGAAGCAGGGGTTTCAATCCTAGTCTGTGATAAAACAGACTTTAAACCAACAAAGATCAAAAAAGACAAAGAAGGTTGTTATATAATGGTAAAGGGAACAATTCAACAAGAAGAGCTATCATAAATATATATGCACCCAATACAGGAGCACTCAAATTCATAAAACAAGCTATTAGATACCTACAAAGAGACTTAGACTCCCAGACAATAATAGTTGGAGACTTTAACACCCTGCTGTCAATATTAGACAGATCAATGAGACAGACAATTAATGAGGATATTTAGGACTTGAACTCTGCTCTGCACCAAGCGGACCTAATAGACATCTACAGAACTCTCCACCCCAAATCAACAGAATATACACTCTTCTCTGTGCCACATGGCACTTATTCTAAAATCAACCACATAAATGGAACTAAAACATTTCTCAGCAAATGCAAAAGAAATGAAATCACAACAAACAGTTTCTCAGATCATGGTGCAATCAAATTAGAACTCAGGATTAAGAAACTCACTCAAGACCACACAATTCCATGGAAATTGAACAACCTACTCCTGAATGACCCCTGGGTAAACAATGAAATTAGAGCAGAAATCAAGACGTTCTTTGAAACCAATGAGAACAAAGAGTCAACGTACCAGAATCTCTGGGACACAGCTAAAGCAGTGTTAAGAAGGAAATTTATAGCACTAAATGCCCACATCAGAAAGCTAGAAAGATCTCAAATCGAGACCCCAACATCACAATTAAATGGCCTAAAGAGGCAAGAGCAAACTAACACAAAAGCTAGCAGAAGACAAGAAATAACTAAGATCAGAGCAGAATTGAAGGAGATAGGAACACACACACAAAAAAAGCCCTCCAAAAAAAAAAAATCAATGAATCCAGGAGCTGGTGTTTTGAAAAAATTAACAAAATAGATACACTGCTAGTTAGACTAATAAGGAAGAAAAGAAAGATGAATCAAATACACACCAGTTAGAATGGCGATCATTAAAAAGTCAGGAAACAACAGGTGCTGGAGAGGATGTGGAGAAATAGGAACACTTTTACACTGTTGGTGGGACTGTAAACTAGTTCAACCATTGTGGAAGTCGGTGTGGCGATTCCTCAGGGATCTAGAACTACAAATACCATTCGACCCAGCCATCCCATTACTGGGTATATACCCAAAGGATTATAAATCATGCTGCTATCAAGACACATGCACACGTATGTTTATAGTGGCACTATTCACAGTAGCAAAGACTTGGAACCAACATAAATGTCCAACAACGATAGACTGGATTAAGAAAATGTGGCACATATACACCATGGAATACTATGCAGCCATAAAAAAATGATGAGTTCATGTCCTTTGTAGGGACATGGATGAAACTGGAAACCATCATTCTCAGCAAACTATTGCAAGGACAAAAAACCAAACACCGCATGTTCTCACTCATAGGTGGGAATTGAACAATGAGAACACATGGACACAGGAAGGGGAACATCACACACTGGGGACTGTTGTGGGGTAGGGGAGGAGGGAGGGGTAGCATTAGGAGATATACCTAATGCTAAATGACGAGTTAATGGGTGCAGCACACCAACATGGCACATGTATACATATGTAACAAACCTGCACATTGTGCACATGTACCCTAAAATTTAAAGTATAATAATAATAAAATTAAAAAAAATTTTTTTAAATGATGAACTCAAAAAAAAAGAAGATATTGTTTACAATGTAGTATTTATTCAGAGGAGTCTGCAATACCTAAATGGATAGCATCTACTAATTTTCAAATGTTTGTATTCAGTACCCAGATTAAGAAATATAACAACCCCCATGACACAAGTTTACCTATGGAACAAACCTGCACTTGTACCCCTGAACTTAAAATACAAGTTAAAAAAAAGAAATTAAAAAAAAGAATCAAATAGACACAATAAAAAATGATAAAGGAGATCTCACCACTGACACTGCAGAAGTACAAACTACATCACAGAATACTATAAACACCCCTACACAAATAAACTAGAAAATCTAGAAGAAATGGATAAATTCCAGGACACATACACTCTCCCAAGACTAAACCAGGAAGCTGAGTCCCTGAATAGACCAATAACAAATTCTGAAATTGAGGCAGTAATTAATAGCCTACCAACCAAGAAAAGGCGAGGACCAGACGGATTCACAGCCAGAGGTACAAAGAGGAGCTGGTACCATTCCTTCTGAATCTATTCTAAACAATTGAAAAGGAGGGACTCCTCCCTAACTCATTTTATGAAGCCAGCATCATCTTGATACCAAAAGCTGGCAGAGGCACAACAACAAAAAAGAAACTTTCAGGCCAATATCCCTGATGAACATTGATGTGAACATCCTCAATAAAATATTGGCAAACCGAATCCAGCAGCACATCAAAAAGCTTATCCACCATGATCAAGTTGGCATCATCCCTGAGATGCAAGGCTGGTTCAACATATGCAAATCAATAAATGTAATCCATCACATAAACAGAACCAAAGACAAAAGTCACATGATTTTCTCAATAGATGTAGAAAAGGCCTTTGATAAAATTCAACATCCCTTCATGTTAAAAACTCCCAATAAACTAGGTATTGATGGAACATATCTCAAAATAATAAGAGCTATTTATGACAAACCCACAGCCAATATTATATTGAATGGGCAAAGCTGGAAGCATTCCCTTTGAGAACCTGCACAAGACAAGGATGGCCTCTCTCACCACTCCTATTCTACATAGTATTGGAAGTTTTGGCAAGGTCTGCACCCTCAGCCTCCTGGGCTTAAGTGATTTTCCTGCCTTCTCAGCACCCCCTACCCCCACCTCAAGCCCAGCCTCCAGTAGCTGAGACTACAGGCATGCACCACCATGCCTCACTAATTTTTATTTTTTTTATAGAGATATTGATTTTTGCAGTGTTGCCCAGGCTGGTCTCAAACTCTTGAGCTCAAGCAATCCACCCACCTGCTTCACTCTCCTAAAGTGCTAGGGTTACCATTGTGAGCCACTGCGCTCCCCCCTCCATTCTCACCACTTCTATTTAACATTGTACTGGAAGTTCTGGTCACTACAATTAGATAAGATAAAGAAATAGAACATACTCAAATTTAAGAGGAAAAATTAAAATGCATGTATTCACAGACAATTATAATGAAATGTGAACTTTTCTAAATACCAAGTTTATATACACTATAAAAAGAGATTTGTTTAAATACTACATGGTAAAAGACTATTTATGTAACAAACAGAAAATGGAAGAATAAATCATAATATTAAAAATTACTTACCTGTAGGTAAAGAATATTGTGGAGGAGACTAGGATATTCAGTATTTCTCTGAATAGGTCTTTATATAGATTTAACTTTAGAACCACATACATGGTTGTAAAAAATTAAATTTAAGAAATCATCTTCAAAAAACTTAAAATAAAATTTAAAAAGCTACATGTGTATCCACCTAGTCATGTAACCACACAGAGAGGAAGATCAAAGGAACTTCAAAAATAGTATCCAAATTATAGTGTTTGTAGAAGGGCTGGTGTTATTATTCTGATACTGTTGTGTGTGTCTTGTGGCATACAGCAAATAAGTAGCTATGTGATATTCTATCATTCCTGTTGCAAACTAAGCATGCTCAGTGATACTTAGAGAACTGGACTTCCTACAGTCACAAAACTTGGAAGATCTAATTATTGTCATTTAATTGTTATAGAAATGTAAAGACTGGCAAGTCTGAAAAACCTGAAAACATTAAGTTACATCTGACTTCTAGGTAAATGTGAGTTTACTATCTTTAGGAGTTTTGTGGAAGTAGAATACTAATAGAAATAAGAGATAATCACTTGAAATGTTAGTTGAAGTTAAGTTCCATTTCTCTTGGCTATATAAAGCATATTTGACAACAAGAGACTACCTCAAGTTAAAAATAGTGTGGTAAAGAGAAAGAAATCACAAACCCTGTGTTCAAGCCTGGATCAGTTAAGGCTGACTTTGAGCCAAGGGTTGTGAACTGGATAATCTCCACAGTCTCTTGCAGTGTTCAAACTCTGTCGTGGTCCCAGTAAGCATAAAAAATGCCAACCACAGCCTACTCTTTGAGTTCAGTAGTTTCATTAGTAAATAGGCTTACTCATCAGTGAATGTTCAATCTCATTTGAAAGGTGTATAATATATATATTTTTTAAAACAATGATATCCCAAGCCTCCACAACCAGACCACAGCAGACATTGGCACCCATATGTTTATCTGGAAGAAAAACTAACAGAAACTATATCATTAGAGAGGATAACTACAATAAAAATCTCAGGATTGGAAAGCCTGAACAATACCAATTTACCACAAGAGTCCACAAATTGAAGGCCACATTTGCCAGACATGGAATTCCTGAAAGGATTATCTCTGACAATGAGCCACAGTTGTCCTCAAAGGAATTTCCACATTTTGCCAAAACATGGAATTTTGAATACTGCACAGTTAGTCCACATTACCACAGAGCTAGGCACTTTGCATTGGGACAGTGGTGAAAAACTAAAGAAATAAAACTCCAAAACACATTGGACCAAGCTGAGACTAATGATAAAGGCCCCTGCCTCAGACTATTTGGAGCAAGGAATGCATTGTGGGCAACTTCCAATTACCTTCCCCAGTTATTATTGAGTCAGCATCTCCCATGGAATGTGAGGGCCTATGGTAGTGAGTCTACTCCTCACACAAATATTGTAAAAGTGAATAAAACCAAATACAATAAACAACTCACACCACCAGGCCCTGGCCTAACCCCTCAGCCTGTGAGAAATCCTCTCCCTTGGAAGTTAGGGTTAATGCCAAATACTGAAATAGGAGGTATTCTTGCTGGTGTTTGTTTATGTTTAAGATGACACCATAGTCCCACAGGGAACATGCTAGAAAAAAAATCAATAATTTGTCTAGGCATGGGGGCTAATGCCCATAATCCCAGCACTTTGGGAGGACAAAGCAGGAGGACTGCTTGAACTCAGGAGTCTGAGACTAGCCTGGGCAACATGCAAAATCCCATTTCTACAAAAAATACAAAAATTAGCCAGGCATGGTGGCACATGCCTGTAGTCCCAGCTACCTGTGGGGATGAGGTGAAAGGATCACTTGGGCCCAGGGTGTCTTAACAACTCAGCAGCAGTGAGCTGAGATCATGCCACTGCACTCCAGCCTGGATGACAAAGCAAGACCCTGTTGCAAAAGAAAGAAAAAATCAATAATTTATTCAGCAAGTAAGATTGCAGCATCAAATATGAGCCTAGACCTATGCTAACAAAGTGCAATCCCGTCTCAGTCAAGGCCATCTCGTGGCATGTAAAATAAATCTCTTAAGCTCTCTTAAGGAAGATAAAATGAGAATTTATTGCATAGATTACAGGAACATAACATGGAAGCCTACAGCAAACAGTGCAGTTGGTTCTCGTGAGGGCTGTAATTATGAACTTGAAAGGTGACAGGAGCCAAGGCAGATTCTGGTCCTTATCTCTGCTTTTCTGTGTACATCTTGTTTCTTCTCCCTGCCTGCTCATAGCATAAGACAGTTGCCTGTAGTAGGCAGCCTCCAAAATGACCCCCAGTGATCCCCACATCCTAGTAATCCCCTATCCTTGGGGAATTGGGTATGAGATGGACCTTGTAACTCACTTCTAATCTAGAATACAGCAAAAACAATGGTATGTCACTTCCGAGATTATGTTAAAGAGGCTGTGGCTTCCATCCCAAACACTTGCACTCTTTGGTTCATTCTGATTGAAGGCGGCTGCTTTTTTATGAACTAGCCTATGAAAAGACCCACAATCAAACAACAGCCTCCAAACAACAGCCAGTGAAGAACCAAGACTCTCTGTCAAACAGCCCATGAGGAACTGAATCCTGTTACAACCATTTGAGTGACAATGAGCTTGGAAATGGAACTTACCTCAGTTGGGCTTTTTGATGAGATTGCAGTCACAGCCAGAAATTTGATGACAGGCTTGCAAGAGACCTTGAGGTGGAGGCATCTAGATAACTTACACCCAGTTTTCTGGCCCACAAAATTTGAGATAATAAATGTTTGTTGTTAAAAGGTTCTAAGTTTGAAGGTAATTTTTAAAGGTAGCTAACTAATACAGATTTTGGTACCATAACAAATACTTAGAAATACGGGAGCGGCTTTGGAACTGGGCAGTGGATATAGGTCAAATGAGTTTTGAGGAGCATGTTTAAAGAAAGCCTAAATTGCCTTGAATATATTTTTAGTAGAAATCTGGACTTTGGGGACCTGCTGGTGAGGGCTCAAAGAAAGAAGTTAGGAACAATGAATCTTCTTAACAACAGTTTTTTTATGATTGAGCAAAGGAAAGTTGTTAGAAAAAGAAGGGTTATTAAGGACTAAAGATCTTTCTGGTATCAGGGACACTGTGGCTTGCTGGTTTCAGGTAAAAAAAGTTTCTCATTCCGCTCCATGGCAGTCAAGTTTTCTGACTTCTAGATAGTATATATTACCAGAATGCTGGCTCAGAAGATAAGAAAGGAAATAGCAAAGGTGAGCACTGACAGTACAAAGAGATGAGAGGAAAAGAAGACTAGAAGTAGATAAGATGTGCTTTAAGTCTAGAAGAAATAGACAATATAATCTGATGAGTTACAGTACTACTGATGGTTTTGAACGTGAAACTTAGAAATCGGAGACAGATGTACAAAAAGTAATGCTTCCAGGCTGTCACTGAAGTAAACTAGGAGTCTATTGAAGTTTCCTTGGTTTTGTGGCACCTGTACTTACCAAAGGTGAACAGAGAAAAATTATAATCATTATCTGCATAACCCCACTCTATACCCTCACCACCTCAGCAAAATAAAATGTTCCCTTAAAGTTTTCGCTGAAACTCTTATCTGTCATATCCCTGGGCAGCTCACAGTGATAACAGTACTAGTAATTACCAGTAATATCAGCAATTGCTACTGCTTATTGAGCCCTGGCCAAGTCTTAAGCACTGAAGTAAGCACCTTTGGTACATAATGTCATTTAATTCTCACAGCAATCCTATACTGTGGGTACTATTAGTCTCTTCATTCAGTAGATGTGGAAGTTCATCTCATGCTGAGAGAGATTTTAAAAACTTGCCCAAGGATGCACAGCTGTAAAATGAGTAACTTGGAATTTGAACTAACTTCAAAGTCCATGAACATTGTGCTAGATAGCCTCCCAGGAGATTTCATTTGCTGAGCACTCATTTGCTATCACTCTGCTAAGAGCTTTGTTTACATTATCTCATTAGAATATCGCGACAGCCTATAAGGTAGGTTTGATTATTCCATTTTGTAAAAGAAGAATCTGAGTGAATGCAGTCATCACCAGGCTGTTGTATCCAGTGATCCTCCAGCTAAAATCACTATTTGTCACCAACATATGCAAAGTGAATGCTTAATAAGAGCAAGCTTTTTAGACAATATGTTTTATGATTACCATAATTGATGAACAGTGTACAAATACCCATACAGGGTACCCCTAGTTTCATGGAATACTAGACTCATGGTAAGCTGTTTCTCTTTTTCTCATTTTGGAGGTCAAAGTGGGCCCCTTCCTGATGTGTACCCACTTACATAGCCCTTACACTGAAGCCAATCAGGGGCTCAGGCATAAGTAAAACAGATGAGACTGCTGGGAATACCGTGGAAGGCAAAAACCAGCATACAGACTGTTGTGCTTGTGTTGATCCATGTTGATGTCTGATATGGCTATTCTTGTCTGTGTTTACATGTCCCATTCATCTGCTTCAACCAGACAGGGTTTTATTAATATTATTGATGGTTGCCATAACAACAAGTATGTGAATATATTCTAACTATGAAATTATTACAAGTATTTTGTTGATCACAGTCCATAAATTGCATCAGAGGGATGATCACCAGGGGTGAAGGGAGATGGAACAGGACATCACCGGATGGACACTTGCTTTGATCTCATGGGAGAAATTTATATAGTGATGTCTCCTGAAAAAGGGGACTTTTCCAGGGCCTTCCTCTGGAACTTCAGAGCTGTTTAACCCTTGGAGAAAAGCCAGTAACTCAACTGAAGACTCCTCCTAGACTAAAAACAGCATTCTGAGTTTGCATCCTCCATTTCCATCACTTTCTCCCTCCTAACCTTCTCAGTCTTTTCTGTATTCGGAACACTAATGGGACAAAGTCAAATACTGGAAATTGCGTGATTTTTCTTTTCTGCTTTTAGCTCTGGCTTCTTAGGTGAACATTCTCTTAGACAGCAGATACATGCTGAAATTTACACTAAATATCGTGATGAGGGAAAGAAGGAGTAAGATAGTGAATATGGAAGCCATGCAAAACAATCTCTGACATTGAGGAATTTGTGGTCTTTTTAAGGCTGACTGAGGAAGTTCTCAAGATCTGGGACTTTTGGTTTGAAATCCAGAAAAGTCTGGGACAAACCAGGATGAGTGAGTCACTCCATGAAGTGAATCTGGGAAATTCACTGCACCTACCTAGACCTCATTACTTCCAACTCTAAAAATAAATTTAAAAAATTAACTCCTTTGCCTTAATTTGCAGTAATCCATAGTAGATAGAAGAAGAAAAATGCACAAAATCTTTAAAAAGAAGTACAGAAAGGCCAGCCATCCTTGATCTTATAACATTGGCACCAGAGAGACAGGAAATTGGGCCTCCGTAGTAAAACACCTGAATGTCCATGACCTCAAAAACTTAACTTCTTTCTAGGTACACCTTGTCTCTTTGAGGAAATTAGAGAACCATTAAACAAATTTACTCCCTAAATATACCTATGTGATTCCCAGGATGTACCTTACATGCTGGAAATGTCTGGTTCAATCAAAAGTGTAGAAACCAGTCTTAGAACTGCCAACACACAGCTGCATGTTTAGAATGAATGAGACATGATCAGTAAAACATTTTGATTACAAGGGACTACAACCTAAATACAGCAAAGAAGACACCAGATTGAAGTGTGCCATTTCATGTGTTGGTTGAGAAGGAAGTGAGAGAAGGTAAGGGAACAGTCAGTATGGTCATTCTATGGTTGTTTCATACCACCAACCCTCTTTCTGAAAGAGATGAGCAGTCCTTGGGCTTAGGGTCAGGCATTACCTATTTTCTCTAGAGAAATAGGACTGCTATGAGAATGAGAATTATAGACTGCTGGAGGGAAGGGATGTACTCACTCAAAGTACCTCCCCCACCACCTGCCAATTTAAAACATAGTTTTGGAGGGAAAATAAAGAAAGCAGATTCTTCTCCTCCAAGATATTAGCAAGGACAATACTTTTCACCCTACCAGCTCAGCCAATAAAGAAAAAGACACTTTACACAAAGGGCTATCAGAGTTTATGGGCTTCAAGTGAATGAGGCCAAAGGGATAGTTGTTAACCACAAAGCTACAGATGACTCATCAGTTTGTTTTCTGTGTTCTGGTAGGCTTGGGACATGATATAGGCTAAACTGTGTCCCCCTAATAGATATGTTAAAATCCTAACTTCCAATACCTGTGAATATAACCTGATTTGAAAATAGTGTCCCCGAAGTTGTAATCAAATGAAGACGAAGTCATTCTGAATTAGGGTAGGTTGTAACCTAATAACTGTTGTCCTGATAAGAAGAGAAAATTTGGACACAGAGATACAGAAGAACACCATGTGAGGACAAACACAGAGATTAGGCCAATGCCTCCGAAACCGAAGGAATGCCAAGAATTGCTGGCAATCACCAGAAGCTGGGAGAGAGGAAAGGAACACACTGTCCGTCCCTCCAAAGGAACCCAACTGAACAGCAACTTCATGTTGGACTCTTGGCATCCAAAACTATGAAAGAATAAATTTCTGTTGTTTTAAGCCACCTAGTTTGTGATGATTTGTTACAGCACCCTAGGACACTAATATAGGCAGCAAGGGTCTCTCCTTGGTAAAGTAGTGAAAAGGTGCCTCTGAAAACTGGAATTCTTACCTGATTAATTATAGTCATATAATTTCATCTTGCTCCACTTCCCACCACCCTCCATATTTATGCTAGTGACTCAAATTCGAATCCTTCACTGGCTCCTCACAGCTTGCACAAGATAAAATCAGACCTACAAAGCGCTGACAGATGTGGACATCATCCCATCTCTATAGCCCACTCTCTTGCCTTATTCACTATACTTGTAGTCCTTTGAAACTACCCTTCTTTTTCACACATTAGTGATTTCACACAGATGTGGTCTTTGCCAATATGAAGTGTAAAGACCCAACTCAAGTGTAACTTTCCTAGGAAGCTTTCCTTGAACCCTGTGGTATAAAGAGCTTGTCTGATCTTTGATCTCTGAATGTTCCCAGCACAAAGAAATGATCAATGTTTGAGGTAATGGAGATGCTGATCACCCTAATCTGATCACTATACATGATATATATCAAAACATCACTAGGTACCCCATGAATATGTACGATCATTATTTTCCAATTTAAAAATAAATAAATAACTTTTATTAAAAACTCTTGGGATTTTCTAATTGTTAGGAGTGTCTTTGTTATGCTAATGATGTAACTCATGGTGGGCCCATAAATAGCTTCAGGATGGGGACTCATCACCAGAAGAAGGTTGGCACTTTCAGCCACTGGACCTCCAGAGAGGAGAACAGGACTGGAGATTTAGCTCAGTCACATGGGCAATGACTTAATCAATAATATCTATGTAATGAAATCCAACAAAAACTCTAGACATGGAGGCTTACAGAACTTCTTGGTTGTTGAACAAATTGTTATGCCAAGAATGTAATGGACCCTGACTCTACCAGGACAGAATGTAGAAGCTCTTCAGTCCCTCCCAGACCTCACCCTATGTATGCCCTATATAATAAAACTGTAATCATAACACTTTTAAAAATTCTGCAAGTTATTCTAGCAAATTATCAAATCAGCGGGAGTGATGGAAACCACCAAATTTATATCAGTCAGAAGCACGGGTTATCTGGAGACCTCCCAAAGTACAGCAGGACCCTGAAGGGGAGTATTGTAGAAAACATGCTTTAACTTGGGGAGTCTGACACTAACTTCAGATGGTTAGTATCAGAAAGATACTATCATCATCAGAATGATACAATCAGTAGAACCATACTGCACCCAGTTGGGTTTTGAAACAGAACAACCCTCTATTTCTTCTCTCCACCTCTCCTCCAGTTAGTGATACAGTGTGTGCCGTTTTTGCATGACCACAAGGCATCCTCCTCCATAATCAACCCATGTTGTTTGAGTGAGGCTAATCCCATTCTTTCAGCGCCAGGGTAAGTATTTGACTCAGACCCAGACTGGTCAATGAGAGTATTCCAATTCCCCTGGTTGCTTTAGGATAGGCATGGGATTCAAGTTAGTACAGTGAGAGTAACTTGACAAAAAAAATCCTCTTTCCATTAGGGGTGCTAAGCTTAGAAGAAGTGAGACTACAAATGTCTGATCCATCCTTGGCACCACTCAGGGACTATCTGAAAATGATGTCAATGCAAAAGAAGAAAGAGCCTAGAGACATTGTCCGGAGTATTTGAGATCCTGAATATATCTGTGTTTGAAACCAAAAATACCTTCTGGACCTTCTAATTATGTGAATCAGTAAATTATCTCTTTTCTTCAAATTGGTTTAAGCTAAGAGTTCTATCACTTGCAATGAAAAGAATCCTAACAATAGACCATCTTCCAATGCACACCCATGGCACTCATTTCTACCATCACACTCAATATAACTGCTGATTTGTTTACCTGCGCAGCTCTAGACCGGAGAGCTAGAGAGAATAGCAACTAAGTCATACTTTTATCTTTAATGCCACAATGCCCACCTCAGAGCCTAGAATAATAGTGTCCTGTGAATGTTTTTGAATAAATGTTGGGGAACTAAACACCTCTGTTACACATGCTCATTTCTGCCCTTCAGGCATCCTTTTCTCCCTCTCACCTTCACCCCTAGCCTAGCCTCATTTACAGGGTAACAGAGGGAAAAAGGGAAAGTGTATAAGTTGAAAGAATTGAATTGCAGCCCTGGTTCGCTTTTTTAGATGTGTAACCTTGGATGATTCTCTTATCTATCTTTGGCCTCAGTTTATTCATCTGTAAAGTGAACAATATCTGAAGATCCCATAAGGGAAAACCTTTCTTGACTCTAATACCTGCTAAGTCATTAATTAAAAACTAAAGCATTGGCTGGGCATGGTGGCTCACACATAATCCCAGCACTTTGGGAGGCTGAGGTGGGTGGATCACCTGAGTTCGGTAGTTAGAGACCAGCCTGACCAACATGGAGAAACCTCATCTCTGCTAAAACCACAAAATTAGCCGGGCGTGGTGGTGCATGCCTGTAATCCCAGCTACTTGGGAGACTGAGGCAGGAGAAATGCTTGAACCCGGGAGGCGGAGGTTGTGGTGAGCTGAGATCGCACCTTTGTACTCCAGCCTGGGCAACAAGAGCGAAACTCCATCTCAAAAAAACAAAAAAAAAAACTAAAGCATTGACTATTAAGGACTAAGCTTTGAGTTTTCCTGGAATTCCTGCATTTTAATAAATGAAGACTGAGAAACCTTAAAGGATTAAAGAGGTGAAGCTACAAAGGTGGAATGACAGACTCCACCTCTCATTCTAGAGATACATATTTGAGAGGTGTGCCAAACTCAGTGGCCCCACACTTCACATAATCCTTGGGATTCACTATTGAAACCACCACTGGAGAGATATAGGCCAGGACTAACTGCAAAAGATGAAACCTGATATCAAGTCTATTCAGCATGTGCACTTACACCCACTCCATTTCAAATTGTCAGTATGAAACCATAAATCAGAACTTGCCCCAAATCCACCGATTGGATAAATAGTTGATTCCATGACATTGACACTGTGGTCCCAAGCCACAAAGGAAAGCATCTGTCATAAGAAAAAGATGGTAAGACCCAATGAAGGAAGCAGGATAAACTATGTCTCTCAACTCTTAACAAACAGGAATAAGACCTAGACATACTGTCCACTTGGGAGATTGCCTTGGGCCTCCAGCCTCTTATTACTTACTTCTTTTTTTCCTCAGGGTATAAACTTAAGTGTCATTATTTTAGTCCAAATTCTCCTCAAGCATAACACTATGGAAGAATTTCAAGAGAGGAACCATTGAAAATGACGAGTGTAATAAATCTGGTGTCCTCAGCTCCACCTTCCAGACTGAGTCCAGACTTACCTTCCAGACTGAGTCCTGCACCAAGAAAGTGATGTTTGGAGTCTGCTTTTGTTCCAACCAACCAGAGGTCATGCCTAGAGGAGGAAAAGTAAGCGGAGGCCAAGAGAATCATCTCAATTGTTCAGGCCCTGGATCGCTCCTGCCATCCTCCTAGGGCTCCTGAAAGGGTGGCTATTGAAGAGGAGAGGAGGGCATAGGGAGCAAGGGAGATTCTTTTCAAATTTTCCAAACCAGATTATTATGCACTTTTCACACTTTCCCTATGAACAGACAACAAATGACATGACCAGGAGAGTCCCAGGGATAGTCATAAAGTACATGTCAAATACAGGACTGCTCATGAGAAAATAATATATTAAAACTCCGGGGAGAAACTACCGGTCCCCCTCAAAAAACTCCACCACCCAAGCACACTAGATGCCATTCTATCCACTGTTAAGCTCTAACTTCTTGGTTTAAGAACCTTAATTTCTGTTATAACTATGCATATACTCCTAGGCTTAACATTTAAGCCAGTATCAGCTACTTCAACCACAAGGTAAATTAATTTCTATCCTTTGCTAACATAACTTTGATGAGTGAGGGAAGCCAAGAAGGAAAGAGAAAAGGGAAGAAAAGAAAGGGGAAAAGAAGGGAAAGGAGAAAGAGAGCAATAGTAAATGAACCTGTGCACAAAAATAAGAATAAAGGCTAAGATTATTGCCTTCATAACGTTGCAAAAAATATTTGTCCTATTAAGGCAAAATCAAAATTTTAAAATATGACCCTTTGAGAATATCTACCAAAGAGTACCTACAAATCAACTAAGAATCATCCCTGGAGAGAACCCTACACTCCTGCGTTAGAATCACAAGAATTACTCCTTTTATCTCCAAACATCTCCAGAATTATCTAATTTCTGAACTGTTCCTCTTTTCTTCCTCCACCAGGCATAATCTGGGATTATTTCAGAGAGAATTAAGCATCTCCCTAACAAATCTTGCCTCTCTGACACAAACTGTGGGAGGCTCCAGGTCATTGCTCCGAGATTTGCAGCGTTTGGGCTACTACAATTCAGTTCTCCATTCTGCAACTTCTAAAGAAACAACCTCAAAAAAGAAAAGCTAGCAGAATCCTTCAACTGTAGGAAGAACTGCCAACTTTCTCTTGGGGTAAGGGCACCCTCTGGCGGTGAGTGTCTGTATGTGGCCTAACAGCACCATCTCTGAGATACGCGGTTCCTTAAGTGAGCCAAACGTGAGCCAACTGTAATCCTTCCAGATAGAAACTATTCCAGGATTTCTCTAGGTAGCAAAATGATCTACTGAACTCAAAATTATAACATTTGGGTTTACAATCTTGCACTATTACTAGTGTGTGATGTTTGCCTAATCACCTCTCTTAGCCTCACTTCTATTAAATTTAGGAATACAATGCCAACATTAGGATCAAATGAAAATACCTACTATTCAGTAAAGTACTATATACGTTAAAACAAGACATACTATTATGGATTATCAAATAGATACAGATCTCAGATTCAAATACAAAGTTCTTAATACTATATTCTTAACCTGCTAGCCTTGTCATGTTACCCTTACAAATCCTGTTTTGCTTTGTTTGTTTTAGACCAGGTCTCACTCTGTCTCCCAGGCTGGAGTGCAACAGCATAAACATTGCTCACTACAGCCTCAACTTTCTGAGGTCAAGCAG
This sequence comes from Pan paniscus, assembly GCF_029289425.2. NCBI lineage: Eukaryota > Metazoa > Chordata > Mammalia > Primates > Hominidae > Pan > Pan paniscus. Next base: position 73,352,369 of record NC_073249.2, read on the forward strand.
TCCTTCTTCCTCAGCCTCCCGAGGAGCTGGGACCACGGGCACGTATCACCACATCTGGCTATACAAATATTTTATAATGATAGTTTTCTTCTGGATGCCTGCCTTTGACCTTCACCTAGTTCCTTGTCATTCTATGTCCATGTCACTGCTGCAGCCTGATGTTTCTGCCTCCAGTTTCTCCTCCAAACTGCCTTGCCAACTGCTCTATTAACCTTCATGTCTGTGTTCATCAAGCCACTCCCCAGCTTTGGACCTAATGACAACTTCGCATGACCTGGAGAAGGAATTTAAAAGAACAAAAGATAGCCTGAACAAGCATACCTTCAACAGCATAGCCAGAGTCCACCTGGCACTCCTCCACATCTTCCATCCTGGGATCCTTAAGGTGATTGATTTTGTGCCTTTTCCTTCTTTTCTGCAGATTATCAGGTCATCCCTGATAAGGGATACAGGGCTTTTATTATCTGGCCCCTACGTACCTCTCCTACCTCATCCTGCTCTGCTGTTTTATATAGACACTACATTCCACCCAAACCAATCTCCTAATACTTCTGTTTATCATGCCTACATGTCTTTGTACATGAGTTTCCTTTGCCTAAAGCAAATTTATCACACTCTGTTTAATCCTTACTCACTCTTAAACACTCAACACCAGCTTGAACATCTCCTGGAGGCCTCCATTCCCTCTTTCCCACCTCCAAGGTTAGGTTAGGCATATCTTCCCTAACCTATCATATCACTTATCATAGAACCCTATCATAGCACTTATCACATTTTCTATTCTAATTGTCTTTTACTTGTCTCTCTTCCCCGATCGCCTAGCATAATACTTGGCATTCAATAAATAGACACTCAAGATAATTTGATGAATAAATAATGACTTCTATGTTATCAAACTTAAAGGCCACCTTTTTGTTCTGCTCTTACTTGATGTCTCAACAGCACTGGTTAAGTACTCCACTTTGTGTCTTTAGCGTTTATGACACCATATCCTCTTGCTTTTCTCCCAGCTCTGTCTCCTCTGCTGGAATTCTACATGTTGGAGTGTCCAGGGCTCTGGCTTGAGCCCGCATTTTCCTCTGGGTTCGTGTTCTCCCTAGGTGACTTTTTTTTTGATATCATAGATTTAAATGCCACAAATATGTTGATGACCACTAACTTTTGTGTCATAGTTTTCTCAAAAACCCTAGATTCATATATTAGATAGCTTTGATAGATTCTTATTACATATAGCTGTGGTCTAAATGTTGGTGTCTCCCTAAAATTCATATGTTGGAATTGAATACCCAATGTGATAGTATTAAGAGATAGAGCATTTTAAGACATGATTAAATCAGGGAGCTCTGTCCTCATGAATGGTATTAGTGTCCTTATTAAAGAGGCTGAGTTTTAGCCAAAGGAATTAGGCAGGAAAACAAAAAATATAGGGCATCCAAATTGGAAAGGAGAAAGCCAAATTGTCCTTGTTTGGAGATGACATGATCTTACATACAGAAAACCTTAAATATGTCACCAAAAAAACTCTTAGAATTGATAAATGAATTCAATAAAGTTGTAGGATACAAAATCAACACATAAAAATCAGTAGCATTTCTATACACCAAGGATAAACTAGCTGTAAAAGAAATTTAAAAGCAATCTCATTTATGGCTGGGCAGGGTGGCTTATGCCTATAATCCCAGCACTTTGGGAGGCTGAGGCAAGTGGGTCATTTGAGGTCAGGAGTTCGAGACCAATGTGACCAACATGGCAAAACTGTATCTCTACTGAAAATACAAAAATTAGCCAGGTGTGGTGGTGGGTGCCTGTAATCCCAGCTACTTGGGAGGCTGAGGTGGAAGAATCACTTGAACCCTGGAGACAGAAGTTGCAGTGAGCTGTGCCATTGCACTGCAGCCTGGGCAACAGTGTAAGACTCCATCTTAAAAAATAAAAATTAAAAAAAATTAAAGCAATCCCATTTGCAATAGCTACAAAAAGTAACAAAATACCTACAAATAAATTTAACCAATGAGATGAAAGATATTTACAAGAAAAACTATAAAACATCAGTGTTCATGGATTGGAAGAATTAATATTGTAAAAATTACCATATTACCAAAAGCAATCTACAGATTCAATGAACTCCATCAAAATACCGATGATACTCTTCACAGAAATAGAAAAAGAACAATTCTAAAATTCGTACGGAACCACAAAAGACTCCAGATAGCTAACACAATTCTGAGCAAAAAGAACAATGCTGGAGACATCACTTTACATTATATCACATCACATTACCTGACTTGAAAATATACTAAAAGCATGATACCAGCATAAAAACAGATACACAGACCAATAGAACAGAATATAGAACTCAGAAATGAATCAGCATATTTATAGCCATCTGATTTTTGGCAAAGGCTCCAAGAACATTCGCTCAGGAAAGGACCATCTCTTTAATTAATAGTGCTGGGAAAACTGAATATCCATATGTAGAAGAATAAAATTAAACTCCTATCTCTCACCATCTACAAAACATCAACTCAAAATAAATTAAAGACCCAAAACTATGAAACTACTGGAAGGAAACATAGGGAAAACACATCAGGACATGGGTCTGGACAAGATTCTATCAACAAAACCACAATAGCATAAGCAACAAAAGCAAAAATAGCCAAATGGGATTACATCAAACTAAAAACCTGCTACACAGCAAAGGAAACAACACACTGAAGAAACAACATGCAGAATGGGAAGAAAATACTTGCAAACTATTCATCCAACAAGGGACTAATATATGGAATACAAGGAATTAAAAAAATGCAACATCAAAACACACAGACAGACACACACACACACACACACACAATAATCTGACTGAAAAGTGAGCAAAGGACCTGAATAGACATTTCTTAAAAGAAGACATATGAATGGCCCACAGGTATATGAAAAAAATTGCTTAACACCCCTAATCATCAGGGAAGTGAAAATCAAAACCATAGTGAGATATAGTCTCACCCCAGATAAAATGGGTATTATCCAAAGAAACAAAAAATAACAAATGCTGACAAAGATACAGAGAAAGGAGAGCTCTGATACATTATTGGTGAGAATGTAGATTAGCACAGTCATTATGAAAAACAGCATGGAGATTCCTCAAAAAACTAAAAATAGCACTACCATATCATCCAATAACCCCTCACTGGATGTATATCCAAAGAAAAGGTAATCAGTATGTTGAAGAGATATCTGCAGCCCCAACTATTGCAGCACTATTCACAATATCCAAGATATAGAAACAATCTAAGTGTCCATCAGTGGAGGAATGGGTAAGAAAAATGTGGTATATATACACAATGTAATACTATTCAGGCATAAAAAAGAAGGAAACCCTGTCCTTGCAGCAACATGGATGAGCTTGGAGGACATTTTGTTAAGTAACATAAGCCAGACACAGAAAGATAAATACCACATGTTCTCACTCATAGCAGCAGAGAGTGAAATAGCAGTTATGAGAGGCCGATGGGGGACAGTGAGAGGTTGGTTAATGAATAAAAAATTATAGCTAGATAGGAGAAATAAGTGCTTATATTCTATAGCACTGTAGGGTGACTATAATTAACAACAACTTATAATACATTTTCTTGTTTACTTTTTCTTTTCTTTTCCGTGTGTGTGTGTGTGTGTGTGTGTGTGTGTGTGTGTGTGTGTATGACAGGGTTTTACTCTGTTGCCCAAGCTGGAGTGCAGTGGTACAACCAGAGCTCACTGCAGCCTCAAACTCCTGGGGGCAAGCAATCTTCCTGCCTCAACCTCCTGTGTAGCCAGAACTACAGGCATGCACCTGTAGAGGTAGGGGTCTGGCTATCTTTCTCAGGCTGGTCTTGAACTCCTGGCCTCAAGTGATTCTCTCACCTCGGCCTCCCAAAGTGCTGAGATTACAGGTATGAGACACCACACCTGACTTAATGTATATTTTTAAATAGCTAGAAATGCAAATTTTGAATGTTACCAACACAAAGAAATAATAAATGTTAGAGGTTATTTATATGCTAATTACCCTGATTTGACTATTATAGCTTATGCACTGTATATATGTATCAAAGTATCCTACTATAGCCCATAAATATGAACAATTATTATGTGTTAATTAAAAGTATTAATAAAAGCAAAATAAAAGAGATTGAAGAGAGCTGCCTTGCCCTCTTCTACCATATGAGGATGTAGCAAAAAGGCTCCATTTTTGAAGCAGAGAGCAAGCCCTTACCAGACTCTGAAGATGCTGGTGCTTTGATCTTGGACTTTCCAACCTCCAGAACTATGATCAATACATTTATACTGTTTATAAATTACCCAGTCTAAGGTATTTTGTTATAGCAGCCCAAATGGGCTGACACACATGGATCTTAAATTAAACATTGTCAAAACAGAACTCTAATTTCAATCCCCCATTCTAAACTTACCCTTGTCTTGAGCTTTTCCATTTCAGTAAATGAACCCAGAATCCACCCTGATGCTCAAGTCAAAACTCAACAAATTATCCTTAATCCTCTGTCATTTCCCTACCTCTCAATCCATCACCAAACTCTATTAAATTCCACCTTCAAAACTTTCCAATCCTGTCACTCCTCTCTACCCCACTGATATGGCCTTCTTCTAAGCCACCACCATCTCTGTTAGTGCCTTCTAACCAGCCTCCTTGAGTCCATTTGTTCTCTCCCATCAACTTTTCACATTCCAGCCAGAGTGAACTGAAAAAGGCATGTTGGAAGGCTACAAAAGAGATGTTGGTGTGAATTTTGACCATTTGAGTAAAACAGTGTCTTCCAGATTTCTCTATAGTAAAATTACTATTTATCTTTGAAATTAATAAATAGTCTGTGGGAGAATAATTTGATACTATGTAAAATCCCATTTCTGACCCCATTTTTACCCACTAGTTTTAGTATTCCTTGATGTCTCTTGTCTAAATTAATTATCCCTCTGATGGCTGCCATTGGTAATTGTCTAATACCATTATCCCTCCTACATTTATTAGTTATCTTTCTACCATAAGGAAGAGCTTTCTCTGCTCCCCATTTATTTATTCATGTATATCAATGTGGAGTCATCACTTCCCGTTCTATTCAGTAGGTTATAATCTGTAATTATCAAGATTTATTTTGATGCACTATTGTCCTAGATTTGGTCCATAGGTGCCTCTTTTCTGTGTCCTTTCCAACTGTCCATCTTCTTTTAGCATTTTTTTCTTTCTAACACAACGAACTAGTCTAGGTACATCTTCTACTTTCCCTGCCCCACTGCTGGAATCCACCATTTCTTCAAGTGGAGAGTGGTTTTTGGAAACCAAAATATGAGCTTTATCATATTAGGGTATTGCTGTTCCCAGTTCCTTCCAGTGGGCATAAATAGAAAATACATGCACATGTAAACATACATATATATTCATATGCATATATATACCTTTATATGTATGTATATACATGAATATATATGCATGTGCACATACACAGACACACACACTCACACTTATTTTATGTATATATTCGTAATTTCTTGTCAATACTCCAACCCAACACCACATGGTCCATTGCATTCTAGTTTTGCCCCTTTCCATATTTTTTCTTACTTTTCTGATGGCGAAAAAAAAAATGTTTTCAAACTTCCATTTTTATGCTAATCTCCTGACCCTGCCAGGTGCTGCCTCTTCTGGCCAGGACTCTGGCCACTACTTGTGCCTGCCTACCAGCCCTGTTTTTTGCTATCCTCGCACACATCACTATATTTTAATTATCTGAAAAGTACTTATTTTCAGTCTACCCTTTCTAGAATGTAAGAGTATCTCCAGCACCAAATACAATATTTGGTGCATGGTATGTCCCCATTAAATATTTGTTGAATGTGTGAATGAACTCATGCATGCATGCTGCACCTGCAGGATCCTGAAGTAAATATTAGCTGGGGAATCATGGGTGGAAGGTGAAGGAAGAAGTGGCACATCGGTGATAATAACACTGAAGCAGGTCCTGAAGTCTAAATTCCAGGAAAGTGAGCAAACAATGTTTTTTCATGGGCCTTTCTTCATAGGAAGATCACCATGGAGAAAAACAAGTAAAAATCTTCATATATTTGAGTAGTTAAAATAAAAAGGATGAATGTGTTCCAGAAAGCATGGCTCCCAAAAACACGGACAGCAGTCTGTAGAAAGAGAGAGAACTTCCAAAGCCAAACAAGAACAATATGCACAATGAATGACAAGAAGGGCTTCCCCAGGATAGATGATCTCCAAAAAGTTAGAGAAAAGAAAAACAAAAGTGAGAGTACAAATGAAAAAGAACAAACAGAAAGCTCCTGAAAATGGACCTGCCAGCCAAGCTAGTGAGACCTCTTAGCCACCTCGGAAGACCAGAGCCCAAATGGACCCCACAGTTGAAAACAAAAAATCATTTATGAACAGAGGTGAAGTTAAAAGTTCCTGAATAACAAAAACTATGACCTATTGATGATAGGAACTTAGTTACAGACATGGTTTCCTTTATCTTCCTTCCAAGAGAAGAATGTAGAGTCATTCATGAGGATTATGCAAATTAGAAGCAATCTCAAGGATACAGACAGTAAGGAGTATATTGTTAGTAAAATTATGACATATATAAAGTATACTCAATATAATGTTGAGCACTCAGCCACTCTACAATTTTGAGACCACAGTATTCCAGAAACCTTACAGATCTCCCTGATGTACCCTTGCCCTAGATTGATGGAACACCGCATCTAATGAGGCAATTTATATGAATCCAAGCAATATTAGCCAATGCGCCTCTGGATAAGAAGACCATTGCTTTAATATTAAACTATCTGCATTATTTTCAAAGTATCTGACAGAGTTTTTTTTTCAACTTCATATAGTGCCAACAATTATGAGTGTGGTTCCTCCTGAGTATCATCATTAAGGTATGATCTACTGACACTCACTTATGTGTGCACCTCAGTAATGGCCTGAAAAATGTTTAACAACCAGCTCTTCATTGTGGATAGGGAAGGAGAGCTGATTTGCAACATTTGCCAATATCTGAGGTGAAATACTCCTACCATGATGAATTTCAAGATATAGTCATGATGTCACTGAACAGGGAGTTGGGAGGAGATACACACAATCACTTCTTGTGGGTTAACTCCACTCATCTCCAGCCCACCATTGCCTATAAATATATTTTTATTCTTGATCCTTCTTTTTTACAAATGATGTACTTCAAAATTGCTTGTGTATAGTAGGAGTGATGTTTAAGCCTGCTTTCTATTTGCTTTTAAACAGAAAGTAAATACCAATAATTACTAACTGAAATGGTATCTGAAAGACAAGCCATCACATAAAAAAGGATGCAGTTCCTTTTCTCATCTCATACTTGCTATCTATGTATAAAATGATGAACTAAGAGTTTTATTATATAGCTGTCAAAGCTGCTTTTGTAATGTTGGTGGTCTGACCCCTTTTACAACATGTATTTTATAGTATGTGTTAACACTACGTGAAATGTTGGTGGTCTGACCCCTTTTACAACATGTATTTTATAGTATGTGTTAACACTACGTGAAAAATGCTCTCATTTCTAGTGTCTAAGATTCAATTCAATGTATATAATTGAAAATTAATCCTTTTGTGCTCGTTTTTAAAGGTCCTTAAAGTAAAGGCCCTTCCTTTGTAAGTCATTTATTTTGTTTCTTATACACTTTATCTTTGCTAAGATTACTGAAAAATAATAATATGCATTATGCTTTTAGGTATAACGTGTTAATATGTAGTTACAGTTTTCTGGAAAATTTTCTTTTTAGCAATTGCTCTGATATTGAATATTTTTCATTAAATTATACATACAGGGTGGGGTGGGGTGCTGTGTGTGGGTAGGTGTGGGTGTATGTGTGTTCAATTTCCTCTTGCTTCCTCTATGGGGGTCAGTCAAAAGAGCCAGACCTGAATATACAATAACACCATTTTCATATTAACGTGTGAGAATGCTGTTACCAAAATCCTAAAGAAAATAAGCTTCTGAACTAATATAAAGCAATCTCTTAGCTGCCAGAATCATGAGTCTTCTAATTATAATAGCCCTCATTTTTACAATGATATACAGTTTTCAAAGAACCTATAAATGCATTATGTCTTCTTTTGCCAAAGTATGCTCTCGAATCTAAGGTAGAAAATTCTCTATTTGCATCATCCAAAGTCTTGGTCGAAAAGCTTCCAAAAGAACACTAAAACACATGCTAAGTGTTCAAGATTGAAGCAGAGAATGAAGCAGTTAGCTGTGCACTTCAATCTTGGCTTTAATGAAGTGGATATATAATATTAGGAGAGAAAATCTCACAAATAACTATCATTGCAATTTGTCTAAAACAGCATAAATCATTGTCTCATCAAACACAAAAATAGCAACCTCACTGTATGGTGCATGTAGTTGATCTACATAGCAAACAGAGAAAGGCCAAGAGAAATCAATTTTTGGAAGCTGATGTAGACCCTTAGAATATGACAGGATTATGGTATAAATAATGAGATTTCACGTTTAACTCATTAAACCTTAAGCATCCATACCAATCTCCTAGACAACGCTGAGGCACAGTACAAGATGAAACATGAAATAATGGAAAGAAGGAATTTATGTGACTTGACCTCAAACTGCAAAGGCAGTGAAAACTGGCACCTAGAATCTCTGTGGTGGAGCTGTGGCTTGTAAAGACAGCTGCTGGGATTTTGGAGCTAGGTTCACTGTGTGGCATTACAACCAACCAGTGGCAAGTCTTCATCTGCCACTGAGAATATTGCCTAATGTGAATGGTTCGTTTTGAACCAATATTTATAGAGAATCTAGCATGTGTAAGGTTCAGAGAAATTCAGAAATACCCCTTCCTTTCAATGACAACAAGGTCTTATTGAGGAGCTAAAGCAATCACCCATTTAAAAGTAACTACTCACAGAAGGATATTACAAGTTTCAGGTAAGGAGAGTCAGTTCAGAGAGAATGTTCAAGAAAAGCTCCAGGAAGAACACGGAAGTTGATCTGGATCTTGAAGGGAAGCTGGGCTCAGATGGACAAAGAAAAGCAAGGAATGATTTTGAGGCAAACTGGAGCAAGCATGTAGAGATGGAACCAAGCAGCAGGGTCATGGGGAACGTTAAGCAAACTGCAGCAGGGATGCTGAGGCTTCTTTTACAACCAATGGTGAAAATCCATAGGACAGATGTTTTTTAAGCAAAGCCTCTTCCTCTGCCCACTGAAGCATGAAAATCTGAAGACTGGCTGTACACAAAGGCCCACAGCCTTGAAGCATTCTAGTTCCTTAATAGCACTGTGAAGAGTGACTAGCAAAATATAAACCAACTATAGAAAATGTCAAAAATTTCTGAGTTCTTTCTAATAAGCATTACAGAAGGGAGAAAATATTGTAAACCACATTCCATTCTATAGACTACTTAGGAAGAAAGAGCCCTAAGAGGAGAAAGAAGACCATCTTGTGCTAATAATGATAATGATGATGATGATAACAATGACACTCAGAATTTAGAGTCTATAATATTCCAGGAATCATGCTATATCTATACTATTTCATGTTATTCTCACAGAAACCTCATGCTATTTACTATTAAACAGGAATTTTGGTAACAAATAATATAAAACTGACTCAAAATAGCCTAGCAACAAAGGAAATTTGTTGTCTTGCAGAATCAGAACATCCAGGGGTAGATATTCCTGGCTTCAGAAAGGCTGAATCCATGAGATTAAATAATGCTATCAGGATTTGTCACTGTTTTCATCTCTCAGCTCTATTTTGCTGTGAGTGTGGGCTGCATTCAGAGTCACTCTTGACATACCTAGCTAGGGAAACTGCTGCTTGAAACTCCAAGCTTACATGCCCATGCTGAGAGGTCAAAGGGAAAGAGTCTCTCTCTTGCTCATGCCCTCCCTCTTGCTTTAGCGGGAGGGCTGTGAATGCCTCTGCTAAGTCATATGCGCAACACTCAGACCAGGCACTCTAAGGGCCAGGCTTGAGTCGTGTGACCATCCCTTTGCACCAGAGATCATCAGATAGTGGGATTGGCAGACCAACAGGTGCCATATGAGTTCCCAGTGGAAAGAAAGCTGCCAGGCAAATGTCCACTACAGGCAAACACTAATATTTTTCCTATTTAGCAATGAGAAAATTAAGGCATAGGGTGGTTGGGTTTAAAAGCAGGCTTTGGAATAAGACAGCCCGTTTGCTAAGTCACTGGCTGTTAAGACAAGAAGCTTAGTGTCCTAAGCACTAGGCCCCTGTTAATAATAAAGCCCAGGCTGCACAAAGTGTTCTCCTTAGTCACCTTTATCACCCAGCTCATAATGTTGAGCTGACCGCTTTACCTGCCTGCCTCCCTCACTCATTTTTATATTATCCCATCTTTACAGCTGCATGCCCTGGTACATCACTTGACATAGCAGACATTCAACAAATATTTGTTAAACAGAATTGATGTATCTCCTTGGAATTTTGTACAAAGACTCCTGCTATAATAAATAATTCATAGGGGAAAGCAATAAAACTATCTTGATGATGTAGTATGGTGATAATGACAGGATAAAAAAGCCAAAAGGAGAAGGGATAGTAATTCCCTGTCCATATTTTCTGAGTTAAAAAAATAGAAAAAAAAAGAGGAGCTCAGGAGGTAAGATTATCATGTAGCATAAATTACTTTTCAAATTAACATAACCCTTCAAGCCAGTGCCTCAGCTCTCATTCTGCCAGATTTCTTAATTATGACATCCCTGTTCCCCAATTAAAGGCTAATTAAGGTTGTCAGCATCTTTCTAGAATATTAACCATTTTATTCTTTAAAAAGCGAGGTTTTATTAAATGGAAATCCTTCATAGAAAAGCAGTAATTTTAATGACTTATTGCTTTCTCATTCATTTGACTATATCATACTAGACATTACCTTTAGTCTGATCAAAAGTTTAAGATGGACTTTACTACAGTCAAGCAACTGTGCTTAGGCTTAAAAACCTTCTGTTAGAAGTATACTAACATAACTAGAAGTATACTAACATAATATCTACTGGTTCTATGAGCAGAAATTTCTCTTCTGTCCTACAAAATAATTTTGTGCTCTCAGACTTCCATTTTCCCCTGTAGTACTCCATATACTTCATCTCTATTTGAGTGTGAAGATGGGTACAGGGTAACTTTAATTTTTCCTGCTTGACTTGTCCTCTTTCCTAGAAACACTCCATTTCCAGCCACCCTGGGATTTCCCTTTACACTCCACCTGTCCTAACTCTGCACTCTACCCTACTGTGGGACAAGCTTATGAATGTTTATGGGACTGCCTGCTGCAGATCATTGGTGCCAAACAAGAACATCTATTTTATCCTCTCCCTTCTCCTGACCTTCTGTGCCCACTTCCTGCTGGACTCAGGCATTTCTTCTGTCCAGAGGGTTTCTATGTTATGCATTGCCTGCAGAATCATCTGATCTTCAGTCTGCCAGTGAGTTTATTTCCAGAAAAAGGATTCGTCACTTAAATGTGCTTTAAGCAATTCAGTTGGGCCTTTATGGTAAAGAAGTATTTGCCTAAAAGGGCCCTTTTTGTGAAATCTAAAAGCTGGTTGGCAGTCACATCCCCTTTTGATCATATTTTTTCCAAGGTTCTTATTCTTCCATTTTTATCATCAGTAACTAGTGAAGAAAAAAAGCAAAGCTTAATTGGAATCCAGGAGAAGCCTGCATGTTTCTTCAGAGCAAGAATCTAGAATTTCTTTTAGAAAGCCAATGCTCGTGTACTCATTGTCCTCATTCCCATGACTTCCACTGCCACCACTCCAGACTTTGACTTGGGAATTTAGGAATCTCTTGGTATCTTTGCTTAATTCTTTCTGAGCTCAAGTATTTCTTTCATCAGATAGTTTTATGAGTTGATAACATTTGAGTTCAATAGGCTTTGAAAGGCCAGAGTGGGAACTCAATCGCTACTTGCAACACCACTCCTATGGAGAAATGTGTTATAAATGCACAGAAATAAATGTGAAGCAATAGGAATATGTCTCCCTACCTGGTCTCCACAGTCAGCCCCTACTCTGGAAGGCCCTGGACACCCAGCAGCAGTAAGGGGGAACACAGCAGTTCATTTGCTCACTATTCCTTCATACGCCTTCCTTGTTAGTTCAATTTTCTTTTCCTGAATTATATCCTTCAGTAGTTCCTTTAGTTAGGTCTTTTGATGCTAAGTTCTTCTACTTTTATTTTGTCTGAAAATGTGTTTTTGTTTTCGTTTTTGCAAGGGAATTTATTAGTAAAAGAGTTTAGCTGGTTATAGAATTTAAGTTAATTTTGTTTTCTCTTAACACTTTGATGATATTATTCCACTGTCTTCTAGTACATTAAATTTCTTTTTAGTCTTATCTAATATATTTAATATATTATCTATATTCTTTCTGTCTTTGATGTTCTGTAGTTTCCCTAAGCTCTCTCTATGTGTGGATTTATCTTATTTATTCTGCTAGGAACCTGGTTGTGCTTCTTAAATATTAGGACTTATGTTTTTGTTTTTGTTTTTTTAATCAATGCTGAAAAAATTATTAGCTGCTCTATCTTTGAATATTACCCCTCCTCCATTCTCTTTATTCTTTCTTACTAAAACTCCTAGTAGATATGTTTTATTTTCTTATCCCTTCAATGTCGCTTGATGTTTTCTATTTTACATTTTCTTTCTTTTTTTTTTTTATTATGCTTTAAGTTCCAGGGTACATGTGCACAACATGTAGGTTTGTTACATAGGTATACATGTGCCATGTTGGCTTGCTACACCCATCATTTACATTAGGTATTTCTCCTAATGCTATCCCTCCCCCCTCTCCCCACCCCCCAACTGGCCCCAGTGTGTGATGTTCCCCACCATGTGTACATGTGTTCTCATTGTTCAATTCCCACCTATGAGTGAGAACATGCAGTTTTTGGCTTTCTGTCCATGGGATAGCTTGCTGAGAATGACGGTTTCCAGCTTCATCCATGTCCCTGCAAGGGACATGAATTCATCCTTTTTTATGGCTGCATAGTATTCCATGGTGTATATGTGCCACATTTTCTTAATCCAGTCTACCATTGATAGACATTTGGGTTGGTTCCAAGTCTTTGCTATTGTGAATAGTGCTGCAATAAACATACATGTGCATGTGTCTTTATAGTAGAATGATTTATAATCCTTTGGGTATATATCCAGTAATGGGATCGCTGGGTCAAATGGTATTTCTAATTCTAGATCCTTGAGTAATCGCCACACTGTCTTCCGCAATGGTAGAACTAATTTACACTCCCACCAACAGTGTAAAAGTGTTCCTATTTCTCCACATCCTCTCCAGCATCTGTTGTTTCCTGACTTTTTAATGATCGCCATTCTAACTGGTGTGAGATGTTATCTCATTTGCATTTCTCTGATGACCAGTGATGATTAGCATTTTTTCATATGTCTGTTGGCTGCATAAATGTCTTCTTTTGAGAAGTGTCTGTTCATATCCTTCACCCACTTGTTGATGGGGTTGTTTTTTTCTTGTAAATTTGTTTAAGTTCTTTGTAGATTCTGGATATTAGCCCTTTGTCAGATGGGTAGATTGCAAAAATTTTCTCCCATTCTGTAGGTTGCCTGTTCACTCTGATGGTAGTTTCTTTTGCTGTACAGAAGCTCTTTAGTTTAATTAGATCCCATTTGTCAATTTTGGCTTTTGTTGCCATTGCTTTTGGTGTTTTAGTCATGAAGTCTTTCCCCATCACTATGTCCTGAACGGTACTGCCTAGGTTTTCTTCTAGGGTTTTTACAGTTTTAGGTCTTACATTTAAGTCTTCAATCCATCTTGAATTAATTTTTGTATAAGGTATAAGGAAGGGATCCAGTTTCAGCTTTCTACATGTGGCTAGCCAGTTTTCCAGCACCATTTATTAAACAGGGAATTCTTTCCCCATTTCTTGTTTTTGTCAGATTTGTCAAAGATCAGATGGTTGTAGATGTGTGGTGTTATTTCTGAGACCTCTGTTCTGTTCCATTGGTCTGTCTCTGTTTTGGTACCAGTACCATGCTGTTTTGGTTACTGTAGCCTTGTAGTATAGTTTGAAGTCAGGTAGTGTGATGCCTCCAGCTTTGTTCTTTCGGCTTAGGATTGTCTTGGCTATGCAGTCTCTTTTTTGATTCCATATGAACTTTAGAGTATTTTTTTCCAATTCTGTGAAAAAAGTTATTGGTAGCTTGAGGGGATGGCATTGAATCTGTAAATTACCTTGTGCAGAAAGGCCATTTTCACAATATTGATTCTTCCTATCCATGAGCATGGAATATTCTTCCATTTGTTTGTGTCCTCCTTCGTTTCATTGAGCAGTGGTTTGTAGATCTCCTTGAAGAGGTCCTTCACATCCCTTGTAAGTTGGATTCCTAGGTATTTTGTTCTTTTTGTAGCAATTGTGAATAGGAGTTCACTCATAATTTGGCTCTCTGTTTGTCTGTTATTGGTGTATATGAATGACTGTGATGATTGCACATTGATTTTGTATCCTGAGATTTTGCTGAAGTTGCTTATCAGCTTAAGGAGATTTGGGGCTCAGATGATGGGGTTTTCTAAATATATGTCCTCTGTAAACAGGGACAATTTGACTTCCTCTTTTCCTATTTGAATACCCTTTCTTTCTTTCTCTTGCCTGATTGCCCTGGCCAGAACTTCCAACACTATGTTGAATAGGAGTGGTGAGAGAGGGCATCCTCGTCTTGTGCTGGTTTTCACAGTGAATGATTCCAGTTTTTGCCCATTCAGTATGATATTGGCTGTGGGTTTGTCATAAATAGCTCTTATTATTTTGAGATACATTCCATTAATACCTAGCTTATTGAGAGTTTTTAGCATGAAGGGCTGTTGAATTTTGTCAAAGGCCTTTTCTGCATCTATTGAGAGAATCATGTGGTTTTTGTCATTGGTTCTGTTTATGTGATGGACTGCTTTTATTGATTTGCGTATGTTGAACAAACCTTGCATCCCAGGGATGAAGCCAGTTTGATCGTGGTGGATAAGCTTTTTGATTTGCTGCTGGATTTGGTTTGCCAGTATTTTATTGAGGATTTTTACATCAATATTCATCAGAGATATTGGTCTAAATTTCTCTTTTTTTGTTGTGTCTCTGCCAGGCTTTGGTAGCAGGATGATGCTGGCCTCATAAAATGAGTTAGGGAGGATTCCCTCTTTTTCTGTTGATTGGAAATAGTTTCAGAAGGAATGGTACCAGCTCCTCTTTGTATCTCTGATAGAATTTGGCTGTCAATCTGGTCCTGGACTTTTTTTGGTTGGTAGCCTATTAATTATTGCCTCCATTTCAGAGCCTGTTATTGGTCTATTCAGAGATTCAGCTTCTTCCTGGTTTAGTCTTGGGAGGGTGTATGTGTCCAGGAATTTATCCATTACTTCTAGATTTTCTAGTTTATTTGCATAGAGGTGTTTATAGTATTCTCTGATGATGGTAGTTTGTATTTCTGTGGGATTGGTGGTGACAACCCTTTATCATTTTTTTATTGCATCTATTTGAGTCTTCTCTCTTTTCTTCTTTATTAGTCTTGCTAGTGGTCTATTTATTTGATCTTTTCAAAAAACCAGCTCCTGGATTCATTGATTTTTTGAAGGGTTGTGTCTCTATCTCCTTCATTTCTGCTCTGATCTTAGTTATTTCTTGTCATCTGCTCGCTTTTGCATTTGTTTGCTCTTGCTTCTCTACTTCTTTTAATTTTGATGTTAGGGTGTTGATTTCAGATTTTTCTTGCTTTCTCTTGGGGACATTTGGTGCTATAAATTTCCCTCTACACACTGCCTTAAGTGTGTACCAGAGATTCTAGTATGTTGTGTCTTTGTTCTCATTGGTTTCAAAGAACATCTTTATTTCTGCCTTCATTTTGTTATTTACCCAGTAGTCATTCAGGAGCAGGTTGTTCAGTTTCCACGTAGTTGTGCAGTTTTGAGTGAGTTTCTTAATCCTGAGTTCTAATTTGATTGCACTGTGGTCTGAGACAGAGTTTGTTGTGATTTCTGTTCTTTTACATTTGCTGAGGCGTGTTTTACTTCCAATTATGTGGTCCATTTTAGAATAAGTGAGATATGGTGCTGAGAAGAATGTATATTCTGTTGATTTGGGGTGGAGAGTTCTGTAGATGTCTATTAGGTCCACTTAGTGCAGAGCTGAGTTCAAATCCTGGATATCCTTGTTAACCTTCTGTCTCATTGATCTGTCTAATATTGACAATGGGGTGTCACATTAATAAGTCTCCCATTATTATTGTGTGGGAGCTTAAGTGTCTTTGTAGGTCTCTAAGAACTTGCTTTATGAATCTGGGTGCTCCTGTATTGCATGGATATACATTTAGGGGAGTTACCTCTTCTTATTGAATTGATCCTTTACCATTACGTAATGGCCCTCTTTTTCTCTTTTGATCTTTGTTGGTTTAAAGACTGTTTTATCAGAGACTGGTGTCGCAACCCCTGCTTTTTTTTTTCTTTCCATTCACTTGGTAGATCTTCCTCCATCCCTTTATTTTGAGCCTATGTGTGTCTCTGCACATGAGATGGGTCTCCTGAATAAAGCACACTGGTGGGTCTTGACTCTTTATCCAATTTGCCAGTTTGTGTCTTTTAATTGGGGCATTTAGCCCATTTACATTTAAGGTTAATATTGTTATGTATTAATTTGATCCTGTCATGATGTTATCTGGTTGTTTTACCCGTTAATTGATGCAGTTTCTTCCTAGCATCAATGGTCTTTACAATTTGGCATGTTTTTGCAGTGGCTGGTATGGGTTGTTCCTTTCCATGTTTAGTGCTTCCTTCAGGAGCTCTTGTAAGGCAGGCCTGATGGTGACAAAATATCTCAACATTTGCTTGTCTGTAAAGGATTTTATTTCTCCTTCACTTATGAAGCTTACTTTGGCTGGATATGAAATTCTGGTTTGACAATTCTTTTCCTTCAGGATGTTGAATATTGGCCCCTACTCTCTTCTGGCTTGTAGGGTTTCTGCAGAGAGATCTGCTGTTAGTCTGATGGGCTTCCCTTTGTGGGTAACCCGACTTTTCTCTCTGGCTGCCCTTAACATTTTTTCCTTTGTTTCAACTTTGGTGAAGCTGACAATTATGTGTCTTGGAGTTGCTCTTCTCAAGGAGTATCTTTGTGGTGTTCTCTGTATTTCCTGAATTTGAATGTTGGCCTGCCTTGCTTGGTTGGGGAAGTTCTCCTGGATAATACCCTGAAGAGTGTTCTAACTTGGTTCCATTCTCCCTGTCACTTTCAGGTACACCAATCAAACATAGATTTGGTCTTTTCACATAGTCCCATATTTCTTGGAGGCTTTGTTCATTTCTTTTTACTCTTTTTGCTCTAATCTTGTCTTTTTGCTTTATGTCATTAATTTGATCTTCGATCACTGATATCCTTTCTTCCACTTGATCAAATCAGCTATTGAACCTTGTGCATGCATCATGAAGTTCTCGTGCTGTGGTTTTCAGTTCCATCAGGTCATTTAAGGTCTTCTCTACACTGTTTATTGTAGTTAGCCATTCGTCTAACCTTTTTTCAAGGTTTTTAACTTCTTTGTGATGGGTTAGAACATGCTCCTTTATCTCAGAGAAATTTGTTATTAGCGACCTTCTGAAGCCTACTTCTGTCAACTCTTCAAAGTCATTCTCCATCCAGTTTTGTTCTGCTGCTGGCAAGGAGCTGCAATCCTTTGGAGGAGAAGAGGCACTCTGGTTTTTGGAATTTTCAGCTTTTCTGCTCTGGTTTCTTTCCATCTTTGTGGTTTTATCTACCTTTGGTCTTTGATATTGGTGACCTACAGGTGGGGTTTTGCTGTGGATGTCCTTTTTGTTGATGTTGATGCTATTCCTTTCTGTTTTTTAGTTTTCCTTCTAACAATCAGGTCCCTTAGCTGCAGGTCTGTTGGAGTTTGCTGGAGGTCCACTCCAGACCCTGTTTTCCTGGGTATCACCAGCAGAGGCTGCAGAACAGCAAATAGTGCAGAACAGCCAATATTGCTGCCTGATCCTTCCACTGGAAGCTTCGTCCCAGAGGGATACCTGCCTGTATGAGGTGTCTGTCGGCCCCTACTGGGAGGTATCTCCCAGTCAGGCTACATGGGGGTCAGGGACCCACTTGAGAAGACAGTCTGTTTGTTCTCAGAGCTCGAACACCATGCTGGAAGAACCACTGCTCTCTTCAGAGCTGTCAGACAGGGATGTTTAACTCCAACATTTTCTTTCTTTTGAGTGCTTTCCAGATAACTTCCTGAGATTTCTCTTCTAGTACATTAACTTTCTTGTTAGTCTTATCTAATATATTTAACCTACTAATTTCAATTCTTACATATTTCCATTTCTAAAAGTCATATTTTACTATTTTTGAAATCCCTATTCTAATTCAGAATACTTTTATGATTTTATTCCATCTGTTACATCATTTTAATTATGCATATTTGACAGTCACCATATGACAGTTCTATTAATTGCTATACTGTCACTCACAGTTTATTGTTTGTCTAGTGTGCTGTAATTTTGAAATGTGAGCTTATCTTCATTGTGGCTTTATCTATGGAATCTTGTGTGCCACGCATTGAAGAAACGTCCCTCCAGAGGGGTTCTGCATTTTCCTCTGCGAATTGGGAAATACCAAGTATTCTCTCAGCTTAGAAATTCCTAATCAATTATTTTCACAAGGTTTTCATGTGCTCAATGTTCAAAAGCAGAACAATGGTTTCACTTGCTTTGAAAACATTTCAGTAAGGAGTTTTAAAAGTCCTTCAGCTGAAAAGTCTGTGTAAAAAGGTCACTTTGTAATGTGGCCACATGGTATAAAAACAATCTACACCTAAAGCACCTAATCCCATTGGCAAGCTTCTTGTGAATTGAAATAAGACCAGACTTTCAACTTATTCAAATAGCCAGAATTAGGACAAGAAGTTTCTAATTTATATGATTTACATTCATTATATCTTCTGGGTAATACTTATAACTCAAATAATTACGGATTTTTTTATTCTGGTTGGTTTCAATTTGCAGTATTTAATCCAGAATTCCTGTTTAAGCTAACTCAGCAGGGATAACTGCTTCACAGCCCTCCTCATCCACTTGGAAGCCACAAGTTTTCCTGGAAAAAAAAATCCTGTGAGCAAATGACAGAGTAGAAATTTCTACCTCTCATTCCTCCTTAGAAACATCAATAAAATAATGATATTAATACAAAAATACCTTGAAGAGAAACCCAGAATCCAGCTAGCTAAAAGCACTCTAGAAAAGAACAAACTTAAAGCAGTCACACTCATATGGATAAAAGAACAATTTTATTTTACCTGCATCAGTCCCTCCTCCAAACAGGCTTAGCTTAGCACTAAGATCACCTAGGCCTGTGACTTCTACTATAGGAGGAAAAGTGAGATTGGAGCATGTGTCTGAGTGCCTTGCCTCCTGATTTCTCAGAAGCCCTCCTTGGGGCTGATTTCTATACCTCCTAATACTAACCACTGAACAACCTGTAGATCCCATCTCCAGGGCCATCTATAAACAAAGAAAAGAGGAAGGTGAGCCTTTTATACCAGTACTGCTCTGCAAGATTGGGAATAGGTGCAAAATTGAGGTTTTCCTTCCATATGGGAGGAAAGAAGTAAAAGGAAGCTTATTCCTAGCCCAGTGCACCCTCCATGGTGCTGGTTTTTAACTCACCTAAAGCTGTACACTAAATAACCTAGAGATCCTGGTCTCCTAGGACAGCTAAGAATAAAGGAAAAGAGTGAGCATCCCCTTACAGCTGGCACTGCTCTGTATAATTGGAGAAAAGCACAGAACTGAGGCTTTTCCTCCAGAAGGGAGGTAAGGGTATAAGGGGGCCTTGCCCTCAGTTTAACAGTGTGCTCACTAAGGAATAATTTTCTGTCTTGCCTCATATTAAGTACTGCTGACCAGTAAAGGTCTCTCCCAGTCAAAATTATTCCATAAAGATTGGGAAAGGTAGTTGCTTATTCAAATGCACAGATGACAAAGCAAACCTATAAAAAGCATGAAGATTAAAGAAAACAAAACACAATCAAAAAAGAAAACAAATCTCTAATAACCAACCCGAAAGAAATGGAGATCTGTGAATTACCTGAAAAGAATGCAAAATAATCATCTCAAATGAAAGAGAAGACATTATAACTAATACCATCAAAATACAAAGGATTTTAATAAATTATTAGAAAAAATTAAACACCAACAAATTGGATAACCTAGAAAAAAAATGGGTAAATTCCTAGACACATAAAACCTACCAAGACAATTATGCAGAAATAAAATCTGAACTTTGTCAGTGATACCCAGGTCAAAAAAGAAAAGAAAATCTGAACAGATCAATAGCAATAAAGAGATCGAATCATTAATAAAAAGTTTCTCATCAAAGAAAAGCCCAGGACCTGAAGGCTTCACTGCTGTATTCTACTCAAACATTTAAAGAACTAATACCAATCCTTCTTAAACTCTTCCAAGAAGTTAAATAAGTTATATTTTCAAACCCATTTTATGAGACCAGCATTATTATGAAACCAAAGCCTGACAAAAACACTTCAAGAATTGTGGCACATGTATACATATGTAACTAACCTGCACATTGTGCACGTGTACCCTAAAACTTAAAGTATAATAATAAATTTTTTAAAAAGAATTGAAAAATTGCAGGCCAATATTCTTGATTAACATAGTTACAGAAATTCTCAACAAAATTTTGGCAAACAAAATCCAACAGCATAGTAAAAGGATCATTCACCATGATCAAGTGGGATTTATCTCAGGGATGCAAGGTTGGTTCAACATATAGAAATCTATAAATGTAATATAACACATTAACAGAATAAAGGACAAAAACAATATAATAATCTCAATAGATGCAAAAAAGTCATTTTACAAAATTCAGCATTCTTTCATGACAATAACTCTCAGCAAATTAAGTATAGAAGGAATGTATCTTAAAACAATAAAGGCCGTATATGAGAAGCCCACAGCTAACATCATCCTCCACAGTGAAGAGTTGAACTCTTTACCTTTATGACCAGACATCAATGCCTACTCTTGCTACTTCTATTCAACATAGTACTGGCAGTCCTATCAGAAAAATTAGGCAAGAGAAATAACTAAAAGTCATCAAAGTATATTAGAAAAGAAGAAGTTAAATTGTCCCTGTTTACAGACACCAAGATCTTATATATATAGGAAAACCTAAAGACTCCACCAAAAAGCTGTTATAACTAATAAATAAATTCAATAAAATTTCAGGATTCAAAATCAACATACAAGTATTAGTAGCATTTCTATACACTAACAACAAACTATCCAAAAAAGAAATCAAGAAAGCAATACTATCTATAAAAACTATCAAAACAATAATAAAATAGGAATAAATTTAACCAAGAAAGTTAAAAACCTGTGCACTGAAAATTATAAAACATTGATGAAAGAAATTGAAGAAGACATTATAAATGAAAAGATATTCACTGTTCAGGAATTGGAAGAATTAATATTGATAAAAGGTCCATACAACCAACAGCAATCTATATATTCAATGGAATCCCTATCAAAAGTTCAATGACATTTTTCAGAGAAATAGAAAACAATCTTAAAATTTGTATGAAACCACAAAAGACTCTGAATAGCCAAAGCAATCTTGAGCAAAAACCAAACCCAGAGGCATCATATTGCCTGGTTTCAAAATATACTACAAAGCTATAGAAATGAAAACAGCATGGTACTGACATAAAAACAGATACATCAACCAATGGAACAAAAATAAGACTCCTCAGAAATAAATCCATGCCTTATAGCCAATTAATTTTCAAAAAGATACCAATAACACACAATGGGGAAAGGACAGTCTATTCAATAAATGATGTTGGAACAAATGGACATCTACAGGCAAAAGAATGAAATTAGACCCTCATCTCACACCATATACAAAAATCAATTCAAAATGGATTAAAGGCTTAAACAAGAGACCTGAAACTACAAAACTACCAGAGAAAAAACAGAGGCAAATCTCCATGACATTGATCTTGGCAATGATTTTTTTGAATATGAAGTCAAAAGCACAGACAGCAAAAGTAAAAATAGACAAATGGTATTACATTAAACCAAAAATCTCTGCACAGCAAAGAAAACAATCAACAGAGTGAAAAGAGAACCTACAGAATGGAAGCAAATATTTTCAAGTGATACATCTGATAAGAAGTTAATATTGAGCAAAGCACCTGAATATACATTTCTCAGGAGACATACAAATTGCCAACGGATATTTGAAAAGGTGCTCGGCATTACTAATCATCATGGAAATACATGAGAAACCACTTCACATATATTAGAATGGCTATCATCAAAAAGACAAAAGATAACAAGTGTTGGTGAGGATGTGGAGAAAAGGGAACCCTTGTTCACTGTTGGCAGATATTTAAATTAGTACAATTATAGAAAACAGTATAACGTTTCCTCCAAAAACTAAATATAGAATTATCATATAATGTAGCAATTCCACTTCTGGGTATATATCCAAAGAAAATGAAATCAGTATGTTGATAAGATATCTGCACTCCCATGTTTATTGCATCATTATTACCAACAGCTAAGATATGGAATCAACCTAAGTGTCCATCAAGGAATTAATGAAGAAAGAAAATGTGGTGTATATCTACATATACAATAGAATATTACTCAGTTTGTAAAAAAAGAGAATTTTCTCATTTATGACAATATGAACAAAACTGGAAGACATTATGCTAAGTGAAATAAGCCATATACAGAAAGACAAATAATGCATGATCTTACTTGTATGTAGAATCTTAAAAAGTTGACCTTTTAGAAGAAGAAAGTAGAATGGTAGTTACCAGGGACATGGGAAAATGTTGGTCAAAGGGTACAAAGTTTCAGTTATGCAGGATGAACGAGTTCTGGAGATCTAATATACAGCATGGAGACTACAGTTTATAATACTGTATCATATGCTTGAAATTTCTTGAGTAAATATTAATTGTTTTCACCAAAAGAAGTTAATTATGTGAGTTGATAGATATGTTAATTAGCTTGATTGTAGTAAACATTTCACAATGCCTATGTACAATAAGACATCAAGTTGTGCACCTTAAATATACACAATTTTTGTTTGTTAAACAATATTAAACCTCAATAAAACTGGAAAAAATTAAAAATGAAAACAAAACAAATCCTGCACCCTACATTTTACTTCTCTACCACACCCCCAGCATTAATCAACATATAATCTCCACTTTTCTCTGGTTTCATTAATGTTGTGTCCTGCAGCTTCTTTTCCTAGGTTTTCCCTCTAGAGCTAGACCCTTCCATTTAAAAAATAAGTTTGAGCCTTGTTAATTTCCATTTCTCTTCATGTTAAGATACATCTCTTACAACTGTCCCTTCTCTTTTAGCATTAAGCATCAAGGCCTAAACCAAATGTACCCAAACTTCTCAGTCTCAGGACTTTTTAGAATCTTAAAAATTATTGAGGCTGGACGTGGTGGCTCATGTCTGTAATCCCAGCTCTTTGGAAGGCTGAGGCAGGTGGATCACTTGAGGTCAGGAGTTTGAGACCAGCCTGGCCAAAATGGTGAAACCCTGTCTCTACTAAAATGTAAAAATTAGCTGCGAGTGGTGGTACATGACTGTAATCCCAACTACTCAGGAGGCTGAGGCAGGAGAATCGCTTGAACCCAGGAGGCGGAAGTTGCAGTGAGTGGAGATCGCGCCACAGCACTCCGGCCTGGGTGACACAGCGAGACTCTGTCTCAAAATAAAAAATAAAAAAATTACTGACGACCCCCAAAAATTTTTATGTTGTTTTTCACTATTGAAGGTCCCATATTGGAAATCAAAACTGACAATTTTTAAATATGTATTTCCTTATTTATTTTTAAATGACAATAATAAACTAATTTTGTGTTAATATAAATGGCATCTTTTCATGAAGAAATCATATTTTCAAAAAGACTTATTGAAAAGAATAACATTGTTTTACAGATTTGCAAATTTTAACATATCTGGCTTAATAGAGCACACCTGGATTCTCTTTTTTTTTTTTTTAACTTTCTGTAATCACTGTTATTTTATTTTATTTTTTTAATTATACTTTGTTTTAGGGTACATGTGCACATTGTGCAGGTTAGTTACATACGTATACATGTGCCATGCTGGTGCGCTGCACCCACTAACTCGTCATCTAGCATTAGGTATATCTCCCAATGCTATCCCTCCCCCCTCCCCCCTCCCCACCACAGTCCCCAGAGTGTGATATTCCCCTTCCTGTGTCCATGTGATCTCATTGTTCAATTCCCACCTATCAGTGAGAATATGCGGTGTTTGGTTTTTTGTTCTTGTGATAGTTTACTGAGAATGATGGTTTCCAGTTTCATCCATGTCCCTACAAAGGACATGAATTCATCATTTTTTATGGCTGCATAGTATTCCATGGTGTATATGTGCCACATTTTCTTAATCCAGTCTATCATTGTTGGACATTTGGGTTGGTTCCAAGTCTTTGCTACTGTGAATAATGCCGCAATAAACATACGTGTGCAGGTGTCTTTATAGTAGCATGGTTTATAGCGTGGGCAAGGACTTCATGTCCAAAACACCAAAAGCAATGGCAACAAAAGCCAAAATTGACAAATGGGATCTAATTAAACTAAAGAGCTTCTGCACAGCAAAAGAAACTACCATCAGAGTGAACAGGCAACCTACAACATGGGAGAAAATTTTCGCAACCTACTCATCTGACAAAGGGCTAATATCCAGAATCTACAATGAACTCAAACAAATTTACAAGAAAAAAACAAACAACCCCATCAAAAAGTGGGCGAAGGACATGGATTCTCATATCTGCTTTCACTTTGAATCTTTTGTAATACCACATTTCATGCAATGATGAAAAACTTCACTATTCACTCACCAGATATTGAGATTGAAAAGAGGCAAATACTAATATTATTTTGAAAATAGTTTTGGCCTCATGGAGACCCTGAAAGGAACTCAAGAACCACTAGGGGTTCAGAAATTACACTGAGAATTTCTGACCTAGCGTGAAGTTCCAGCCAGCCCAGCCGCCCAAGTCCAAGCTGGAGACACCACACCCTAATCTAATCCTAGTACCATCAGCCTGAGATAGGAGTTTTAATAGTATTCATGTATAATCAGAATGGCCTCACCTATCTCCTATCTTATAGTTCCGTTTGCATACTCTCCTTTCCAGTATCACTTATCTTGGTAAGATGTCTCACATGTTGCATTTACATAAGCCTGGACAAGCAGAGTTGAATCATTGGCCAGTAAATGAAAAAATGCATACAAGTAATATACAGTCACAACTCTTTTTCCACTTCTCATAACTCCAAGCCACCCCTTAATAATTTTAAACACCATTTTTCTCCCTAACAATACAGTTGGCTTGATTATCCTGCTTGAATTAATCTGTCAATTGCCTCCTTGTCTCCTTCAATTTTTTGTAGTGGTAACCTGGCTTTAAATCCTAGCATTTTCACTTTATCAGTAAAGATGCATTCAGCAACAGATAGCTGAAAACCTACTAAAAGTGGTTTAAGTGATAAGAGTATTTATTTTCTCTTGTAAATCCTGAGATAGGATGGTGTTAGTGAGAGGTGACGGCGTGCTGGCAGTCCTCACAGCCCTCACTGGTTCTTGGTGCCTCCTCTGCCTGGGCTCCCACTTTGGTGGCACTTGAGGAGCCCTTCAGCCCACCGCTGCACTGTGGGAGCCCCTTTCTGGGCTGGCCAAGGCGGGAGCCGGCTCCCTCAGCTTGCAGGGAGGTGTGGAGGGAGAGGCGCGAGCGGGAACCGGGGCTGCGTGTGGGGCTTGTGGGCCAGCTGGAGTTCCGGGTGGGCGTGGGCTTGGCGGGCCTGCACTCGGGCCCGGCCCCAGGCAGTGAGGGGCTTAGCACCCGGGCCAGCGGCTGCGGAGGGTGTACTGGGTTCCTCCCCCAGCAGTGCCAGCCCACCGGCGCTGCGCTCGATTTCTCGTCAGGCCTTAGCTGCCTTCCCGCGGGGCAGGGCTCCGGACCTGCAGCCCGCCATGCCTGAGCCTCCCACCCCCTTCGTGAGCTCCTGTGCTCCGCAGCCTCCTCGACGAGCACCGCCCCCTGCTCCACAGCGCCCAGTCCCATCGACCACCCAAGGGCTGACGAGTGTGGGCGCACAGCGCAGGACTGGCAGGCAGCTCCATTGGTGCGGGATCCACTGGGCGAAGCCAGCTGGGCTTCTGAGTCTGATGGGACGTGGAGAACCTTTATGTCTAGCTCAGGGATTGTAAATACACCAATTGGCACTCTGTATCTAGCTCAAGGTTTGTAAACACACCAATCAGCACCCTGTGTCTAGCTCAGGGATTGTAAATGCACCAATCAGTGCCCTGTCAAAACAGACCACTCGGCTCTACCAATTAGCAGGATGTGGATGGGGCCAGAAAAGAGAATAAAAGCAGGCTGCCCCAGACAGCAGTGGCAACCGGCTCCGGTCCCCTTCCACATTGTGGAAGTTTCGTTCTTTCACTCTTTGCAATAAATCTTGCTACTGCTCACTCTTTGGGTCCACACTGCTTTTATGAGCTATAACACTCACCGCGAAGGTCTGCAGCTTCACTCCTGAAGCCAGCGAGACCATGAGCCCACCAGGAGGAAGGAACAACTCCAGATGCGCTGCCTTAAGAGCTGTAACACTCACCGCGAAGGTCTGCAGCTTCACTCCTGAGCCAGCGAGACCACGAACCCACCAGAAGGAAGAAACTCTGAACACATCCGAACATCAGAAGGAACAAACTCCGGACACGCTGCCTTTAAGAACTGTAACACTCACCGAGAGGGTCCGCGGCTTCATTCTTGAAGTCAGTGAGACCAAGAACCCACCAATTCCGGACACATTAGGATTGGTTAATGCAGCACAGTCTTTTCATCTGTCCATTCAGCCATCCTTAGAATGTTACCTTTGTTCTTTGGTTTTCTCCTTTCACCTCAGCCTGATGCCTTCAAGAGTACCACACACCCCAACTTCACACCACAGCATCCAAAGGCAGACAAAGGGTAAAATGTCTAAGAACATGAATAAGCTCTCCAGGAGCTCCACAGTGAATTTCCCATGTCTCGTTAGACAAAATTATGTTTCATTCTCATGCTTGAGCCAACTACTTGGCAAAGGAAAGGACATCACCATAATTGAATTAGACCAACTAAAGGTCACCCCCTGTAGCTGGGGAGGGACTGTGTGCCTCCTCCTGCCTCCCATGATGAAAAATATTGGGGTTCTCATTGCATAAAAAAAGGAAGAAATAGCTGGTGGCCAACAGTATCTTTCCATCTGCATTCTAGCTCTGTGATCTTAGAGAGGTTATTGAACATCTTTCAACCTCAGTTTCCCTATCTACTGAAGACAGATAATAATAGTACTGACCATATAGAGTTTTGTAAGAATTAAATGAGATCATTCATGAACAGCACTTAGCATTATGCCTGACATGTCATAAGTATCCAGTAAATGGATACTATTTGTCATTTAACTCTCACTGAATATTATAATTAGACACTTTTTTGATATCTCATCTGACCGTCCGTCCTGTTCTAGCAACTAATAATATCTTTTATAATAATCTGTTACATGATTGAAATGTTTTTTTCTTCATGCTTATTAACTGTCCTCTTTTCCACTCTTCCTTTGCCATTTATCCAATTTACTTGAAAAGAAGTACAAAAGTAGACTCAATGCTAAATTAAAGGACTGACAAACACTGAGAATAATGGGGAAATTACTATATTTTTGGCTATAATACAGATTACTCCATTTGAAATGTCCAAATATATCATTTGCTTTTACACCAAGCCATTGTAAACTCATATTTTGCTAATAGTCCACCATGAGCCTCAGGTCTTGCTATATATCTAGTATGCCATTCCCCTTGTAATTGTTTTTCACCACTATGTATTTCCTTTGATTGATCTAGGATAAGTGCTTACATTGTGCTCCACACAAAATAAGACTTCTTTCAAAGAGAGACCTGCCTCAGATGCCTATGAAATAGAAGATCAAAAAGAGTAATCTTCAAATACAAAGTTTCATTAGCTTGATATAACAACATTATATTTGTAGTAATATGTATCTCCCAGAAATAAGTCAGGGAATGCTACTGAATTATGTATGCATGCTATATATTAGTTTAAAAAATTGCTAAACTATTTGCATGTCTCACATGAGATGTGTGGAAAATACATAAGTCATCTGAGTAATTCAGAGGTTTTGTGTTATTTAGGTATTTTGTGATGATTTGTTTGAGCAATTCTTCAGGATAATTTTAATAATGTTATCTTTGTAAATAAGGCCATACAGGACAACAGAAAGAGCCAGCTTGGGAATCAGAGCTGGGTTCCTGTTCTGCTTACTGCCAATTATCTGTGCAGGCTCAGGCAATTTTTGTATCCTCTCTGAATCTCAGTTTCCTCATTCTCTACACATACCTTTGTAGCTCTGATATTCTGAGCAGGGTTGATACTGCTAACCCTAGTCACATGTTGGAATTTGAAAATCCTTTCACAACACTGTTCATGCAGTGTGCACTCCAGTAAGGTGTGTGGGCACTCTTTTAAACATGTGCACAAGCTCCTTGACCTGACAGATAAAACCTGAGCTGTATCCAAGTGCTACCATTTTGACCAATGGCTATGCAGTCTCCTTTTCATGTGTCAGAAGAGCAGAGCTCTGGTATGCTTTGAAAATGTGCTTTAGCTTGTGGAAATGTGAGATTAGCAACATCTGCTCATTAATATCTGAAGAAAGTGCAGTATCTCAGTATTTTTTATGATCAAATGGCACAGCACCCTTGAGACCATTTAGAAGCCCTGCCTCCACACCACACACATTCCTCTGTTTTCATGGAAGAAAACATTGCCACAGCAGGCTGGAGCTAGAGTAAGACTGGAACCCAGAGGGCCTATCTCTGAGACAGTGGAATTATTTGCTACATTGTCCAAATATACCACAGTGTCAAGATTGCTAATACAAATATATATTTATAGATACAGGCACTAATGTAAATATAAATATAAATTAACCAAAATTATGTTTACAGTGTTTTACAGTCTATAAGCAATGTATACCTCTGCTATCTTCATCTAAGCCTCACTGAAATGCTTTGGCTCTGTGTCCCTACCCAAATCTCATGTTGATTGTAATCCCCAGTGTTGGAGATGAGGCCTGGTGGGAGGTGATTGGATCATGGGTGTAGATTTCCTCCTTTGGTGCTGTTCTCGTGATAGAGTTCTTATGAGGTATTTTTGTTTAACAGTGTGTGGCACCTCCCCACTCTATCTCTTCCTCCTGCTCCAGCCATGTAAGAAATGCCTGCTTCCTCTTCACTTTCCACCATGATTGTAAGCTTCCTGAAGCCTCCCCACCCATGCTTTCTGTACAGCCTACAGAACTTTGAGCCAATTAAACCTCTTTTTTAAATAAATTACCAGTCTCAGGTATTTCTTTATAACAGTCTGAGAATAAACTAATACAGAAAATTGGTACCCAGGCATGGGGCATTGCTATAAAGATACCAGAAAATTTGGAAGTGCTTGTGGAACTGGGTAATGGGCAAAGGTTGGAACAGTTTGGAGGGCTCAGAAAAAGAGAAGAAGATGAGGGAAAGTTTGGAACTTTCTAGAGACTTGTTGAATGGTTGTGACCAAAATGCTGATGGTGATATGGACAGTGAAGTCCGGGCTGAGAAGGTCTCAGATGGAAATGAGAAACTTGTTAGGAACTGAAGTAAAGGTCACTCTTGCTATGCTTTAGCAAACAGACTGGCAGCATTGTGCCCCTGCCCTAGGGATCTGTGAAACTCTGAACTTGAGAGTGATTATTTAGGGTATCTGGAAGAAGAAATTTCTGAGTAGCAAAGAGTTCAAGATGTGGCCTGGCTGCTTCTAGCAGCCTATGCTCATATTCTTGAGCAAAACCGGAACTTAAATTTCAAAGAAAAACAGAAAATAAACGTTTGGAAAATTTGCAGCCTATCCATGAGTTAGAAAAGAAAAACCCATTTTCTGGGGAGGAATTCAAGCAGGCTGGAGAAATTTGCATAAGAGGAACCAAATGTTAATAGCAAAAACAATGGGGAAAGGCCTCTAATGCATTTAGAAACCTTTGAGGCAGCCCCCATCACAGTCTTTGAGGCCTAGAGAGAAGAACAGCTCCCACTGCCCTGTACAACCTTAGGACACCACTCCCTGCATTCCATCTGCTCTAGCTCCTGTCTTGGCTCAAAGGGGCCCAGATACTCAGGTTGCTGCTTCACAGGGTGCAAGCCATAAGGGTTGGCAGCTTCCACATGGTGTTAAGCTGGACAGAGTGCAACAGTTAAGTCCTGGAAACCTCCATCTAGATTTCAGAAGATGTACAGTAAAGCCTAGATGTTCAGGCAGAAGCCTGCTGCAGAGGCAGAGCCCTCACAGAGAACCTCTACTAGGGCAGTGCAGAGGGGAAATGTGGGGTTGGAGCCCCCACACAAAGTCCCCACTGGGGCACTGCCTAGCAAAACTATGAAAAGAGAGCAACCATTCTCCAGACCACAGAATGATAAACACACCAACAGCTTGCACTGTGGACCTGGAAATGCCTCAGGCACTCAATACCAGCTCTTGAGAGCAGCTGTGGGGGCTAATCCTTGCAGAGCCACAGGGGCAGAGCTTCTCAAAGCCTTGGAACACCACTTCTTGTACTACTGTGGCCTGGATGTGAGACATTGAGTCAAAGGAGATTATTTTGGAGCTTTAAGATTTAATGACTGCCCAGCTGGGTTTCAAGGCTGCATGGGGCCTATATCCCCTTTCTTATGGCCAATTTCTCCCTCTTAGAATGGGAATATTTACCCAATGTTTGTACTCCCATTGTAATTTTGAAATAACTAACTGTTTTTTAATTTTACAGGCTCATGGGTGGAAGGGACTAGCCTTGTCTCAATGGGACTTTGGACTTTGGACTTTTGAGTTAATGCCGGACTGAGTTAAGATTTTGGGAGACTGTTGAGAAGAAATTATTGTACTTTAAAATGTGAGAAAAAATGAGATTTGGGAGGGGATAGAAGCAGAATGATATGGTTCAGCTCTGTGTTCCCACCCAAATCTCATGTTGAATTGTAATCCTCAATGTTGGATGTGGAGCCTGGTGGGAGGTGATTCAATCAATGGGGTGGATTTTCCCCTTGCTTTTCTCACGAGATCTGGTTAAGTGTGTGGCACCTCTCTGTTCTCTCTGTTCCTCCTGCTTGAGCCATGTAAGATGTGTTTCCCCTTCCCCTTTTACCATAATTGTGTGTCCTGAGGCCTCCTCGGCCATGCTTCCTGTACAGCTTGTAGAACCATGAGCCAATTAAACCTCTTTTCTTTATAAATTATCTAGTCTTCGATATGTCTTTATAGTAGTGTGAGAACAGACGTCTTTATAATAGTGAGAGAATAGTGTGAGAACTTTATAATAGTTTGAGAACAGAGTCACCAAAAAGAAAGCTGACACTTGGAAGGGTTAAGTGACTTGTCCAGTGTCACTTGACTAGGTGGTAAAAGAGCCAACCCTGAACACCAGCTCCTCTGATTCCTGGTCTCATATGTTTCCGGGACTCAGCCTTGCCTTCCATCAAACAGGCTTTTTACCATGAAATGAAGCAGATCTTCCCACCACCTCTGGCTGCTCAGTGATCAAGGGTTGTTCCAGTTGGCAATACACTCCAAACTATTCATATTTTCTAATCTACTAATTTCAACACAATAATTGAGTTTACTTTTTGGAAACTCCTGAACAGGAAACTAGCCAGAATGTTTGGGTTGATTTTTGGGGGTGCTGTGAAACAGCTTATTACCACACATGTAATCATGTTAATATATGATGATATAAATGGGTGGTTCATTCCAGACAAAATAGTTGAATAAGCCATTTTTGCTCCCATTCTTTTCATCATATAATTTTGATAATTCCTTACATTTATACAAGGAGCTGCAGCATAATGGTCAAATGGAAGCACTGTAGTGGTCAAATCAGGGTTCAAACCATGGCTGTTTTACCAGCTATGTAACCAGGGATCCTAGTCCTCATTTATATAAGGGACATAAAATTGTAGTATATACATCAAAAAATTAAGAGGGTTAAGTGTGGTAATGCTTATAAAGGGCTTAAAATTGTACTAAGTACACAGGAAGCATGCAATAAATGTTAGGTATTATTATTATTGCTGCTGTTATTATTTTTTATGTAATGAGTATCACATTATCCCCATTTTACAAACAAGAAAACTGAGACTTATAGAGAATAGTGATTTTTCCTAAAGCCCCAAAATCTTAAGAGGCTTTATGGGAACTTGTTTGCTAAAACCCCGTTAAAGATGAATCAGAATCACATTGAGATCAAAAACAAGAAGAGGGGAGAGGAGAGGAGGAATATCAGGCTAGAGAGGTGGGAGGGACCACTGAAGGACCCTGTGAGACAGCACTAAGCTGAATGTTGCCAACCCCACACTTCTGCTTTACTTAATAAGGGACTACTCTGTGCCAGCCTGCTTTCCTCAAGTGGCTTGGTTTTCCCTCCAAGTGTGACAATCACAGAAGAATCAGTCAAATGAAAAGACACACTTTAGGTCATTTATTAATACAGCCTCTAAAGCAGAAGGCCTACAGTGTTTAGGTTTCTACTATTTGAAATAATAAAGCTGTTCAAATTCAAGAGTATATCAAGCATTTGTACATAATCTTCTTTTCTTAAGAGGTCTGTACATTAAAAATATATACTGTTAGCTGAAAGTAAGAAAAAATTCAACTAAACTATCTATGGTGAAGGTCTAGTTATTATTGTTATTTTAATTTCTAATTTGTCTTGCACTGGTCAATACCCTATTCAATGAGACAAATCTACCTGCTACTGGCTTGACTTTTGTGACAATGCCAAATTGTAATAATAGTATCTAAATCCTTATTATCAAATTATGTTCTCATCTCTTCATAAAGCAGTAACAGTTTGTAAACTGGCATGTACTATTCACATTTTGAGTAGTATAAGCACATTTATTATTGACCTCAAGGGAAATCCAGAAGTGGTCATGGGATTAACTTGGGGGCTCGATGTCATTAAGACCCAGATTTTTTTTTATTATGCCACTTTTCTATCTGAAGGATATTAATTACTGCCCTCTAGCTTGTAATCTCATTGCCACAACCTTCCAGGGCTCAAGATATTATCTCCTCATTCAACACTATCCAAAGCAGGAAGGAAAGCATGAAGAAAAAAAGGGCTTTCTCTTCATGTGGTTCTATCTTCACTCAGAGAGAAATGTCTTGTCTAGAAACTTTCCAAAGATCCCCCAACTCATCCAAAACTGGGTCACATGCCTGCCCCTAGACCAAACATGCATCCAAGGAGAATGGGATTGCTATGGTTAAGTGAGGTCAATGAGGACCAAATCCCTTGCGGCTCAGGAGCACACTGCCATCAGAACAAAATCAGGGATGTTAGCAAGAATAAGGAATGTCTGTTGGGTAAGAAAGAAATGTCTACCACAGAAGTCTTAGTTCTATCCAGACCACATGAATCTTAAGAAGTCTGCCTTCAGGGAAAATGTGGCATTCTGCAAGGAGGATAAAGGATGCATTCAAATTTCTAGTGTTATATAGATTCACTAGGAACTTCTGGAATTTAGAAACTACCAGAAGGCATATCTCGCATTCATTACCTCTCAGGCAAGTTTTTCTTAACTTTGTAAGATTCTTTTTCCTCAGGGGTGTGTTATGAGGATTCTTTTCCATACATGTTCTGCTTATGTAACAAGGAATTTTAAAGTTAATAGATGCATTTATTTTTTTTCCATAAGTTACTGGGGTACAGGGGGTATTTGGTTACGTAAGTTCTTCAGTGGTGATTTGTGAGATTTTGGTGCACTCATCACCCAGGCACTACACGCGGCACTCTATTTGTAGTCTTTTATCCCTTTCCCCCTCCCAATCTTCTCCCCAAGTCCCCAAAGTCCATTGTATCATTCTTATGCCTTTGCGTCTTCATAGCTTAGATCCTACATATCAGTGAGAACATACAATGTTTGGTTTTCCATTCCTGAGTTACTTACTTAGAATAGTAGTCTCCAATCTCATCCAGGTCGTTGTAAATACTGTTAATTCATTCATTTTTATGGCTGCATAGTGTTCCATCATATATATATATGTACATATATATCTATATGGAATACATATATGGATACATATATGGATATATATATCACATATATGGATATATATATGAAAACATATATGGAGATATATATATATATATATCACACTTTCTTTATCCACTCGTTGATTGATGGACATTTGGGTTGGTTCCACGACTTTGCAATTGTGAATTGTGCTGCCATAAATATGTGTGTGCAAGTAGACAATTCTCAAAAGAAGATAAACAAATGGCCAACAAACATATGAAAAAATGCCCAACCTCACTAATGATCAGGGAAATGCAAATCAAAACCACAATGTGATACCATCTTACCCCTGAAAGAATGGCCATAATCGAAAAATCAAAAACAGTAGATGTTGGCATGGATGCGGTGATCAGGGTACACTTCTACACTGCTGGTGGTAATGAAAACTAGTATAGATGCTATGGAAAACAGTGTGGAGATTCCTTAAAGAACTAAAAGTAGAACTACCATTTGATCCAGCAATCCCACTACTGGGTATCTACCCAGAGGAAAAGAAGTCATTACTCAAAAAAGAAAGCATTTATAACAGGTCTTGACATGTGACAAACCCTAAATAAAACTTACCTTATTGCTATTATTGTTAATCGGTTATGGGGGGGGGTCACTTTTAGAAAATCATGAGATCTTGAGAATCTGGAGATACTTAGGGCAGCTTCAGAGACTCGCCTAACATGAATGCATAAAAGGGAAAGAGTAAGCCTGTAGATAGAAATTGTATGGGCTCCACACATAACTTATGAGAGAAGAATAAAGGCACTCACGCTGAACCAGCAGATATTCAGTGGACCCAAATCTGTCCCGCGTTCAAAAGAACCCAAGAAACTAGCAGTATGAAGTTACTGGCCCTTGGATAGTCTTGCTTTCCCAAGTCACTTTGGGGACCAATTTGAAGAAGTTCCAACAAGAGCTGGAAAGCATGAGAACCATGATCTGCCCTTAGAGGTGGTGCTGAGATTGTGCTGCTAAGCCATCTCCCTGCAAGGGAGTCATTCCAGGAAGCCAGACACTAGAAGGATCCAGAGGACCTTTCAAGAGCTGTTGACAGGAGTAACTGGGAGTTATCACAGCCAGCAGAAAATGCTGCAAGGATCAGTGGATGCAATAATATAGAGAGTAATAGTCACCAGGAGATGGGGGCACTAGCACCCCATCATTGAGGGCTATGATCCTTAAAACCTTGTGCTATCAGTAGCAATTTCTAAAAGACTGCTGGAAACTACCAATAAAACTGACCCTCATTATGCAAAGCAGCAGACCCTAAGTCAGAACCAGGAGGGCTTACTACTAAGAAGTCTCTGGCCCTCTTCATCACCAATTCAGGGGATGAAAGCGCTGGTCATCAAATAGCCAACTTTAGAGATAATAGCATAGAATTGGAGTCAGA
Organism: Pan paniscus; assembly: GCF_029289425.2. Classification (NCBI taxonomy): domain Eukaryota; kingdom Metazoa; phylum Chordata; class Mammalia; order Primates; family Hominidae; genus Pan; species Pan paniscus. The sequence goes on from NC_073249.2 coordinate 73,388,072, forward strand.
AGACTTGAAGCTGAGTTCTGGATTTTATATTCCATGACCTTCGGTAAATCCCTTAAACTCTCTGAGATTCAGGAGATTTAATGAGCCAATGTTTACAAAAATTATTAATAACATATAAAATACCAAAGAAATTAAAAACATTATTATCATTTTTCAGTATATTTCTCAGTGAGGAGCAAAATTAACAATTTTTCACAAGGAAACCTGATGGGAATATAGCCCCAGAAAATCTGGGTGGAGACTAAAGCCAGTTTTGGAAACCCTCAATGAGAACCTGGCCAGAGGATGAGGTTTGGAGAATAAGAGTCTTGCTAATGAAAAGGATCAGATTCGAACTTGTGATCTCAAGTCCTTGGGCCACTGCATAAATGTGGTACAAATTTTCAGCTGGTTACAGTGCCGAAGCCTCATTTTCCTTCAAATGAAAAACCACCTGAAAGTTCCCTGAAGACTTTTTAAGGGAAGATCTAAGCATAACATATCTGTGGTTTATCTTCTGTCAGTACAGTCCCTTCCAACGCTTCTTCGGAAAACCAGAAGGCAGCAATATTTCAGCAGTTGGGAGAGGACACATTACAAGATGCGATCACAGCTGCTGTGTTGAGTCAGGACACCCTTTTGATGCATGCAGACTGGTGCTATGTCAGGGTGGCCCTTGGCCTCCACCACCAGTCTCGTGGGCTTCCTGCACTCATCAGAGTCATGGTACTAACTCCTTGCCTCCCTTGCCTTGGGCACCGTCTTCTGTTTTGGCCACTAGTGGTGCTTCTGACAGACTCCATCTGCCTATCCACTTTGAGTTTCCACTACACTGACATCTGGGATTTAAAAATCATTCAATCGACTGTCAACAGAGCTTTCTTTTAAAAAAAGGCAAAGAAGATATTCAAGAAGTGAAATAATCCAAACACGATCTAAAAGGAAACAGAGAAACAGCTTTCTTTTTGTCTTGTTTTTTAAATAGGGCTTTCCCTCCCCCATGTGTTTATTCTATAATTAGAACATGTGTTGTAGAAAGGGTGTTATGATCACCCTCTAAAAATCTTGTTTTTGTAATACTGAATTTACCATATGATATTAATTTGGGGGAGAGAAAAAAACAGGAAAGCAGCTACAGCACAAAGAGTTCTGCAATGCAGCACTATGGAGTTTCAGAGGCAAGAGGAATAGCTAAAAAAAAATCTATTAATATTTTCAGGCATGAAAGTGATGAAATTGTTTAGTTCAAGTCCACACCAACTCTTGCCTAGGCAACTGCAATAGACTGAATTGAATTAATTATCCTGCTTCCCAATTTTTCCCTCCTCTGATTCAGTCTCCAAAATGATTGTTGTGACTCGCAAGTCTGATTATTTACTTGCTCTGGTCAGAACCACTTAGAACTTGTCCCAACACTTGGTGTCCAAAGCCTCTCATTCGTTTTCTACAGGGTGACACTGCCTCCCCCAGGAGGTGTTTTAAAATGTTGAGGTAGGATTCTTTCCAGTTTTCCCCCATGGCAAGGGAGCACCACTGACTTTTAGAAGGTTGGGACCAGAAATACACACTCCTGAGATGACAAAGAACCATCCACCTGAAACACTAAGAGCACACCATTGAGAATCCCTGAGCCTACATTTTCCACTTTCTTTCCTATTCCTTCCTCTCTAATATCCAACACTCCAACCACCTTGACTAGTCCCACTTCCAACCTCTATGGCTGTGCTCACACTAGTCTCTAATCTGAAATGTTCTTCCTAACTCACTGATTTTTGCCCACCTCAATCCTTCAAAACCCAGAAAACACTATTCCTATCCTCAAGTCAACATTAATTTCTTCCACTTTGGCAGTCCCATGTCACCTTGCTTATACTTCTGCTTTACCATGTATTATATTCTGCCTCATATTATTGGCTTTTGTGTCGCTCTTATCTCCACTGCCAAATAATACATTCCTTGACAATAGGAACTGCCTTTTCAGCTATACATACCCCAAACACTGACCACTCACTTAGTGCCTGGTACTTAGTAGGTTTGTTAGATTTAATTGAATTAAACATGTTATTTTTAAAATTTTTTATATCAAATACATAAAGGCATTTTAATTTTTTTCAAAAAACCTACTGGTACATTTATATATGAAGTCTTACTTTATTAATTCTTTATAGGCAAAAATCTGTTTGAAAAAAATTGAAAAAATAGTTGATTTCCTGACCCTAACAGGATTAAATCCTTTCTAAAAGAACAGCCAAAAGGAGTTAGTCTTCCAACAGTCACAAGGAAAAGGAAAATGTAATTTTTTGGTGTTACCCAGTGAGATCTTTGTGTACACATAGCTACCCAAATGAATAAACTTTACAAATTTCACTTGAATTTAATTCAACTTTCCAAAAAAAATTTTTTTAAGTCACCTTTGGACTAGGATAAAACATGAAAAATTTCAACTCAAAGTAAGATTTTTTTTTTCTAGGAAGTTGTGAGCAAATGAAAACAAGGTTTGGCGGGAGCATTTTACCACCTCTATAGTAGGACGGGTCACTGCCAGAGCCATTTGTTGATGAGACATTTGGCAAAAGGCCTACTGCAGAAATACAGTCTGTGACTTTATTTTGCTGGAGATTTCATCCATAAAGATTTTCTTTTCCAGTTACAAAGTTCTCCCAAGAGGGACATAGCTGCTTTTTGGAAACCTGTGAAGTATTGGCAAGTCTTGCCCTGTTTACCATGGAAACTTGTACTTGGATAGAATTACAGTGTATGACCTGGTAGAAGCATAGATGGATGTTTGATGCCTGCTATTTTCTCTTCATGTTGATTTGGAAATTATAAATCACAGAACCAGATCAAATAACTTTGATCTTTCTACTTCATTTGTTCATTATGGCATAGGGTCATACCTGTACAAACTTGAAAATACATTGTCAGATGACAGGACATATGTTACAATTAAGATTTATGGTTTTGTTTCTGATTAACCTGCCTAGGGTTGCCTGAAAGGGGAGTAGACTATTTGTAAGCATAGATGAGCTAATGTCTGCTTATCTGTTGTTTTTTCTTGAAGAGGCCTATAATATCATACAGCTTTGAAATTGTATTGGCAGGTTTTGTTTTGTTTTTTAATGAGAAAAAAATAAATTAACTATCCCTGCCTGCAAGCAGATATTATCTGCTTTCTTCTAAATAACTGTTTAAAGTATCTGGCCCAGGATTGTGTAAGAGATTTGTTTTTATGTCTTTGGGAAATAGTTAACAGTCTAGTTTGGGACTTCACACTACTTGTCTGGATTACTGCAACAATTTCTAACTTGATCCCAGACTGCGGTTCTCACACTCCACCCTCCATCCATTTGCCACACTCCTACTGGCACTGTCCTTCAGAAAAACAGATCTGATCATGCCAATCCACTGGTCAAAACCCTTCAAAGGTTTTAGGAAAAGTGCCAAATCAGCATGGCATGCAGAGTTCTGTCCTGGCCTTACTTCTCATCTCATTCTACTCTCACTTTGCTTTCCAGCTTCACTACTCCAGGAGTCACACTCTAAGTTACCACTCAGATGTGCCTCTCTGCCTTTGAACCAGCTGCTCCCAAGTGTATAATGTCATCCCTGGAACTCCCTGCCCTTTCCAAGGTTTGCTCTTATTCATCTTCAGTTCATGTGCCACTTTCTCTAGAAACCAACCCAAATTGTCTCATCCAGGAAAGATGATCCTCGTAAGTGTTCCAATAATACTTGTGCATATGTTTAGAATGGCAGCTATCACACAGTACTGTATTTTAATCAACTCTTCATTAGCCTGTATTTTCCACTGGCATGGAAGTTCTAAAGAGCACCATTTTATCCAGAGCCTAGAAATATCCTGGTAAGTAGAAGATACTAAATAAAAATTGGTCAAATTCTGGATGAACAAAAGGAAGAATGAAGGAATAAAATCTTTGCATTACATTATGCTTATTTATTTTTCTGGTTATACTTTTACATGCAGATATTTTTGAACTTGCCATTTTGAAGGAATATCAAGGATCAAGAATTATTTTTTTCCTTTCTATCCTTCTGAGAAAACAAAGTAGATTTAAAAATGAAGTTGAACTCAAAAAAAGTTTAGACAAGCTAAAAGGAATTAAAGAATGACACACCCATTTAAGAACTAAATATTAAATTTGCTTATGCAGTCATCATTCAGATGATTTTGTGACCCATTGTACTATGTACACTATATTTTCTCATTCAGAGAATCAAAAATAAAAATATCAACCTCAGTTTGTGACCAATGAATCTGTCTCCAGTTATCCCATAAATATTGGTAATTTTAAGAATAAAAATTATTTTAAATTCACTTGCATACACAAGAATTAATACAATCTTCTTTAACACTTTTGGTGTTTGCAGTCGGGTTTGCAATCTTCCTCCAATTTGAAACAATCTGCTTGCAGAGTTTGTAAGTTTTCACTTGTTTCCTTTTATTCCTGCATAAGCAATGACAGTTCCGAGTTCAATCTTTTATTCTAATGACAATAAATCCAAATTGGGTCCAAATCTTGTACTTCTTCACACCTTTTACCCACGCTTAGTATAATACTGGCAAACCAAATCCAGCGGCACATCAAAGAGCTTATCTGCCATGATCAAGTGGGCTTCATCCCTGGGATGCAAGGCTGGTTCAACATACGCAAATCAATAAACATAATCCAGCATATAAACAGAACCAAAGACAAAAACCACATGATTATCTCAATAGATGCAGAAAAGGCCTTTGACAAAATTCAACAGCCCTTCATACTAAAACTCTCACTAAATTAGGTATTCATGGGATGTATCTCAAAATAATAAGAGCTATTTATGACAAACCCACAGCCAATATCATACTGAATGGGCAAAAACTGAAAGCATTCCCTTTGAAAACTGGCACAAGACAGGGATGCCCTCTCTCACCACTCTTATTCAACATAGTGTTGGAAGTTCTGGCCAGAGCAATCAGGCAGGAGAAAGAAATAAAGGGTATTCAATTAGGAAAAGAGGAAGTCAAATTGTCCCTGTCTGCAGATGACATGATTGTATATCTAGAAAACCCCATTGTCTCAGCCCAAAATCTCCTTAAGCTGATAAGCAACTTCAGCAAAGCCTCAGGATACAAAATCAATGTGTAAAATTCACAAGCATTCTTATACACCAATAACAGACAAACAGAGAGCCAAATCATGAGTGAACTCCCATTCACGATTGCTTCAAGGAGAATAAAATACCTAGGAATACAATTTACAAGGGATGTGAAGGACCTCTTCAAGGAGAACTACAAACCACTGCTCAATGAAACAAAAGAGGACACAAACAAATGGAAGAATATTCCATGCTCATAGATAGGAAGAATCAATATTGTGAAAATGGCCATACTACCCAAGGTAATTTATAGATTCAATGCCATCCCCATCAAGCTACCAATGACTTTCTTCACATAACTGGAAAAAACTACTTTAAAGTTCATATGGAACCAAAAAAGAGCCCGCATTGCCAAGTCAATCCTAAGCAAAAAGAACAAAGCTGGAGGCATCACACTACCTGAATTCCAACTATACTACAAGGATACAGTAACCAAAACAGCATGGTACTGGTACCAAAACAGAGATATAGACCAATAGAGCAGAACAGAGCCCTCAGAAATAATACCACACATTTATAACCATCTGATCTTTGACAAACCTGAGAAAAACAAGAAATGGGGAAAAGATTCCCTATTTAAGAAATGGTTCTGGGAAAACTGGCTAGCCATATTTAGAAAGCTGAAACTGAATCCTTCCTTACAACTTATACAAAAATTAATTCAAGATGGATTAAAGACTTAAATGTTAGACCTAAAACCATAAAAACCCTAGAAGAAAACCTAGGCAATACCATTCAGGACATAGGCATGGGCAAGGACTTCATGTCTAAAACACCAAAAGCAATGGCAACAAAAGCCAAAATTGACAAACGGGATCCAGTTAAACTAAAGAGCTTCTGCACAGCAAAAGAAACTACCATCAGAGTGAACAGGCAACCTACAGAACAGGAGAAAATTTTTGCAATCTACTCATCCGACAAAGGGCTACTATCCAGAAACTACAAAGAACTCAAACAAATTTACAAGAAAAAAATAACCCCATCAACAAGTGGGCGAAGGATATGAACAGACACTTTTCAAAAGAAGACATTTATGCAGCCAAAAGACACATGAAGAAATGTTCATCATCACTGGCAATAGAGAAATGCAAATCAAAACCACAATGAGATATCATCTCACACCAGTTAGAATGGCGATCATTAAAAAGTCAGGAAACAACAGGTGCTGGAGAGGATGTGGAGAAATAGGAACACTTTTACACTGTTGGTGGGACTGTAAACTAGTTCAACCATTGTGGAAGTCAGTGTGGTGATTCCTCAGGGATCTAGAACTAGAAATACCATTTGACCCAGCCATCCCATTACTGGGTATATACCCAAAGGATTACAAGTCATGCTGCTATAAAGACACATGCACACGTATGTTTATTGCGGCACTATTCACAATAGCAAAGACTTGGAACCAACCCAAATGTCCATCAATGATAGACTGGATTAAGAAAATATGGCACATATACACCATGGAATGATATGCAGCCATAAAAAAGGATGAGTTCATGTCCTTTGTAGGGACATGGATGAAGCTGGAAACCATCATTCTCAGCAAACTATTGCAAGGACAAAAAACCAAACACGCATGTTCTCACTCATAGGTGGGAATTGAACAATGAGAACACTTGGACACAGGAAGGGGAACATCACCCACTGGGGCCTGTTTTGGAGTGGGGGGAGTGGGGAGGGATAGCATTAGGAGATATACCTAATGTTAAATGACGAGTTAATGGGTGCAGCACACCAACACGGCACATGTATACATATGTAACAAACCTACATGTTGTGCACATGTACCCTAGAACTTAAAGTATAATTAAAAAAACACTGTTATCTTTTAGTAAGACATACTCTTAATAGCTTTCCTATAAGCCTTACAAACTGTGGGATCTACTATAAAAAGTATAGACTTTTAAAACAATAATAAGGCTAATAGTGTTCAATTAATAGGCTTTGTGTCAAGAAAAGAAATCATTGATTAAGAATTTCCACTACACCTCATACGCTTAAAACTCTCTTTAAAAGAGTTTTAGCTTTAAAGAGCTAAACTCTCCTTTTTAGCTAACATATTTCATGTTTGCATTGAATGAAAAATTATATTCCTGAAACATTTGAAACAAATCTGTTTTACCAGGGTAGGGTTTGGGGGCTTTTTTTTAGGTATAGAAGTAAAAAAATGACAATTTGTCAAAACTGTATTTTGTCATTTTTACAAAAACAACTGAAAAGTGGCTGAAGCTTGTAGATTTCTGTGTGGATAGACTTCATTGAGAGGTAATTCTAATGAAACACGTGACAAATAATAAACTGATGTTAACTGTGATTTGAAAACGCTTCATGAGCAACTGAGAAAAAGATTCTTAAACATTTCCTGAATAAGCTTGTCAAGATAAGCCACTTAGGCATTTATAAAATGAATAAAGTTAAGTGACACAAGCTGTAACAGTGCCCATTTCCACTTAGCTGTCAAGCAAAGATGCAGGTGTGCCTCTATATGTAGTTCTAGAAAAGACCATGCATTGGTCAGGAAAATGAGCACAAGAGTCACACTTTTTTGAGAATTGAAGTACTTAGTGTTTTCTAGAAATGCCCAAAAAGAGATAATCAGGCCCAGCATTAAATATTTATTACAGCCTCTCCAATACATCTTTCTAGTTTTCTATTCCATCATCCTATTTACAGATTCTACTCTCTAGTCAAACCAAACTCCTCCCTGAACACTCTATCTAATATTGTCCACCCCATTTGTGCTCTATCATATTACTCCTGTTTTGTTTTATTCATAATACTTATCACTATCTGAAATTATCTAATTGATTTGTTTACCATCTATCTCTTGTCTCTCAGAATGTAAGCCTCATGAGAGCCAAGATTTGACCTTATTTAAGAGCTGGATCTCCAGGGTCTAGAACAGTGTTTGTCACATACTAGCTGCTTTATAAATATTTATGGAATGAATGAACTATTTCCCATAAACATCTGAACTTCATTGCCTCCGTGCCATAACACTTAAAGTTTTCTCTAAGTAGAATGCCTATATGCTCCACCAACTATATGTCTTCATCGTCTAGCTGAAATTTCATAGCAGTTATGCTTGTCAAGAGTTGCCAGTGTGAAACTACAGCTCCCCTTCTAGAGTGGAAAATATTTAGGGGCATTAGCTTTTTATGGTTTGTTTTTTCAAACACACACACACACACACACTAGCAGGGTATCACTCAGTATCTATTGCATTAATGAATGAAACTGTTGTCCCATTCAAATTCTACATATGATTTCACCTTAGCTAGAATTTAGCAAGAAAAGTGGGTCTATCATTTGGTTAGTGCTGTAGAAGGGCAGGAGAAATATATAAATTACATGTGTTCAATCCACACAGAAACAGCTAGAGTTGCAAAATTCTGATGTAAATTCAGATCGTTAGCAAATAAGCCTGACGTAATTTCATCATTTTAAGCTTAGCTGTCCGCTGCTGGCTCCTGGGATATAGCCAAACTCCCCGTGGCATTGCAGTGGGAGTCTGGGAAAAAAAAGAAGGAAAAAAAGAACAAAAACCAGAATCTTCCCAAGCTTAAATAAATCTGCAGGGGCCTCCTGTCTGTGGGTTTATGTCAGGGTGACCTCTGCTCTGCCCTAGTTGGTGAATCGGACTTGAACAGGTCATACGTGATTTGTGGAGGCAGGAAGAGAAATGCTTTTGTTCATCCCTTGAACTGAAGTGTCTTAGTACCAGGTCAGTCATTCTAATCCCACTCTTCTTTTTTTTGGTCATCAAATTACACTTTCTCAGCCCCCTCTCTCCATGCACTCAGTCTCTAATAGCCTATTCAGTAATGAGATAAATTCTTTCAACTACACTCTAAACAAGAATTCTCATGAGTTATAGTGAGTTTGACTATAAAAAGTATCAATGTTTAATCTCATGCTTTTTCCTGTATTACTTCCAGTCTCATTCTTTGCCTTATAACACAGAAGTATGCCCTTTTATTTCAAGTTGCTATAAAACTAGTCTTTGGCTGGATCTAGAGGTGAATGAAATCTGTGGATGATAGTATAGTTGGTGCATTTATTTTGGCTTTTTTGACAATAAGTGTGAATAGTGAGTTACAAATTGGCCAGTGATTCCCAAGGCTCCTTTTGTGATACCTAGGTCAGCCATGACAAATAACCCCAAAGGGTATCATAAAATCCTTAAAACTAAATTAATTTAGATTTACCTTAACATTTCTAAAATAAGTATGGGACAACCGCATTCCTTGACACAAAACATAACAAAACTTGCTGTATCTACAAATAGAATAGTAACTATTATTCCCAGAGACAGACCTAGTTCATTTCATTAATATCACTCAGTTTCTTTCCACAGAGTTTAGATGCTTCATGATGATGATGAATTATTATTGGCTGCATTCAAAGCCTTTGTATTTAAAAATATTCTCCCTTCTTTAAGCCCTTGTAATTAGAAATCCAAATACCCATCTTTCTTTAAGCCCCTGTTATTAGAAACCAGATGTATCAGGGAGAGTTACACAGTCAACTATTAGGAGTTGCAACGAGTGTTACTTCCAGGCTTTAGGTTGGCTTGCTAACATTCGAAGACACTGCAAGAGTTACTCCGTGGTGAAGACAGAGAAATGCATGTTCATTGACACTAATCAATTCAACTGACGCTGGTGAGATTCAGATATGAGTATGGCTTATTCATAAGACTCCCTTCAAATATAGTTTAAAACACCTAAACAAATTGGGACATAAATTAGAAACAAGTGGAGAAGACAAGGAAAGCCTCAATCCCACCTAAAAGTGCACAAAGCTGGAAAGTATTTCGATTAGTACCAGTGAACTTAACACAAATACTATTTAATACTTATTTACTTAATAATGCTTAGAACCTCTTAGTTAGCATTTATTTAGTACTTACTGTGTGCCAGGAATTATCTGAAGTCCTTTAACACATTAATCATTTAAACCTCACAGCAGCCTTATGTGGTAGGCTGTTATTGTTGTTTTAACCATTTTACACATGAAGAAGCTAAGACACAAAGAGAACAAGCAACTTGCCCCATATCATATGCCATTAAGTGGTGGAGCTAGGGTTCATAGCCAGAGATTTATAGCTCCAGAATCCATGCTCTAAGCCACTTTGCCTAAGGGGTACAGGTCATTTCTATAAACTTTACTAAGAGGTATCTTGAAGTTACAGAATATACAAGAAGCATTGCACACAAATGAGGAAAATAATACCAATTCAATGGGTTAAGTTACTGCAAACAATAACCTCGAAGAGTGTGCAGACTTATGTCGATCAGTACAGACTGATGTTCTCAACAAGAGTACGATATCTGCATCATTACAAATGGAGACTTCCACAGTTACCAAAATAAAAAGCCATTAAAAAAAATCTACAAAAAAATTGTACATTTGTGTGGACAAATCAAATTTCTAAGAAACATGATAAATACTACAATGATGGATTCTCCTCAGTTAGACATGTCATTCTTAGTGTGGTAACCTCAAAGAGATAGGCAAGAGAAGAAATGAATCAATGTCAAGTATCTCAATAAGACATCATTGAAATAACATCATAATAATCATGAAGGCTCTTTTAATGTCACCCATCTCTTGAGAATAATGTCTTGGCTGGGCATCATGGCCCATGCCTGTAATCCCAGCACTTTGGGAGGCTGAGGCAGGAGGATTGCTTGAGCCCAGGAGTTCAAGATCAACCTGGGCAACACAGTGAGAACTCATTTCTATTTTTAATAAATAAATAAAATGTAAAACAATTTTTAAGTAAAGAATAATGTCTACATCTATCGCCAACACAAAAACTCCTTTAGATAATAGGAGGTGCCATAATCAGTGAAGAGTAGATTAGTGTTCTATTACTAGTTAATTGCTTTCTTTGTTCTTTTACTTAAGCTACCATTTCATATTTGTTCATTCTTCCTTCTTTCTCCTCATTGCATCTACATATGTGGTAATTATATAGAGTCTCCAAGACAGGCATCTAAGCCAGGCATGCCCAGTTAAGGCAGCTAGACATGCCTGTATTGGTGAGTTCTGCCATATATCAGTATTCACTTGGTAGAAGCAATCAAAATTATAATATAAAGATTAATTTAAGAGGTCAGTTCTAGAGGATCATGACTTGAAAAATCAATGCTTTGAGGCTAACGGAACCTCAAAATCATGGGTATTATTAAATAAATAAAATTTAACTATTCAACAGCAGGAAATGTCACAGATGTCATTACAGTTCTTCCTGAGAATAGTAATACCCAAATGCCCATGTTAGCAACCAAGATAATAAATGGAAGGAACTGTTTGCCTTATAAGACACAAGTTTGATATTACAGTCAGTGAGATAATAACAAGAAATATATCATTTCTAATGTATTCAATTACTTAGAAGTTCACTTAGATAATTGTATACCTTTAACTAAAAATCTTGTTTTGTATATTAGAACTATCAATCTTTCATTAACATTGATTTTTATAAAGAAAAAAATGCAAAATTAAAAACTGAATTAAAGCTGCAAATGAGAAATAAATTACATAAGCACACTTAACCATCTAAATTAATAATGTAATAGTGTAATATAATAATGCTGAATTATATGATATTACAATTAGGGTATTATAGATATTGTATCCAAATAAAATTGCCCAAACTAAAAATGTGAAAGTATAAAATATTTCTGAGGAAATAATGTATTTAACTCACTCAGTCATTCAACAAAATTTTTTTTTTTAGACGGAGTTTTACTCTTGTTGTCCAGGCTGGAGTGCAATGGCACAATCTCAGCTCACTGCAACCTCCGCCTCCCAGGTTCAAGCGATTCTCCTGCCCCAGCCTCCCGAGTAGCTGGGATTACAGGCATGCACCACTACGCCCGGCTAATTTTGTATTTTTGGTACAGACAGGGTTTCACCGTGTTGGTCAGGTTGGTCTCAAACTTCTGACCTATTTAATGAGGATCTATAAAAGAGAATGTGTTGTACTCCAAACTTTTGATAAGTATTAATATATTAACTCATTGTATTTATTTATTCATATAGGCTATTATAAATACAATATGCATTATTCTTCTTCTTGAATGCATTTAATATACTCAATGATGAAACCATTTAGAAAATATCATATCGTTTTCTCAAGATGTTGTCCCCAGGGCTCATCTTTATTTGTAGAAAATGCACATTCAAAACTTAGGGGTCAGCCAGGCGCTGTGGCTCACGCCTGTAATCCCAGCACTTTAGGAGGCCAAGGCAGGTGAATTGCTTGAGCTCAGGAGTTCGAGACCAGCCTGGGCAATATGGTGAAACCCAACTCTACTGAAATACAAAACTTAGCTGGGCATGGTGGCACATGCCTGTAGTCTCAGCTACTAGGCTAAGACACAAGATCGCTTGAGCCAGGGAGGCAGAGGTTGCAGTGAGCCAAGATCATGCCACTGCATTCCAGCCTGGGTGACAAGAGTGAGACTCTGTCTCAAAATAAATAAACAAATTAATTAATTAATTAAAATTAGGGGTGATGGGCAATGTTGGCAACTTACTCCCAAATGATTCAAAAGAAAAACATTACTGCACCTTTTCTGTATGAGATTTCATTTTCAAAACACATTTTTAAAAATTTTAAAAAGAAGAAAAAAAGCTAAAAATTGAACCCTTTAAGACTTTTGAATGGTTCCACTAAAGAATTAAGCCTAAGACTTTCTTGCTTTGCCTTCCACAAGGTAAACCCTTTTCCATTTTAGGGATTTTTGCATTTTCTGTTTTCTCTGTAGAGATACCTTACCCTGAATGTGTGCATGGATTTGTTCCTCACTGCACTAAGGTCTCTACTCTAATATCTTATCCTCTTCTCTGGCATTACGTTCCTCCATCATTCTCCATCCTTTTCCCTGCTGCAACAGACTATTATGTGAGTCTGCTTTGGACCACTGGATTTGAAATAACAAAAAGGAATTCATGTGTAATAGACTTAGCATTAAGATGACTCTATGACACGGATCCTGAAACAAATTGTACATTACTCATCCATATACATCAATAAAAGTTCTATTTCCAGACATAATGACATTTGCTGGTTTGGAAACTGCTTCCATCATAATATTAAAGAATATTACTTTTATTAAAAGTATCTTGGAGGTCTGATGGCATTTGCTAATTGAATTTGAAAGTCAAGTACAATGAGATGTTCACTCTTAATCACTATATATGTGGGTTTTAAAGTTAGGAAGACCTGGCTTCAAATCTCGGGCCTGCAACTAACTAGCTGTATGAACATACCCCTGAAACTATTCTCTTTAAAAGCACCAAAAACCTTCTTTTGGTTAAAGCAAAGAGACATATTCCAGTTCCTATGTTATTGCACCACTCTGAATCATTTGATGCCGATGACAACTTTTTTATTTCCAGAAATTTTTTTTCTATATTTTTGGCTGCTTCTTGTCAGTGACCTTTGCAGACTCTTCTTTTCTTTGTCTTTCAAATACTGATATTCCCCAGAACTAGTCATTTTTTCTCCTCATTTAACATTCTTTCTTGGTGCTATCATCTTGTCCCATGCTCAGACTTACAACATATTAACTTAGCTTACAGCTGTCTCTTAAGGACCAGATCCACGTATGCAACTATCTACTCAACATCATCATATAAATTTCCCAGAGACACATCAAATGGATTATGTCCAAACAATAATTGTGCAACCCCTTCACATTTGGCCTATTTTCTATTGTCGCCTGTGTGAATGTAGGCACTATGATCCACTCAGTCACCCATTTCATAAAGCTGTACCATTCATTACTCCACTTTCACCTGCACCCTTTCCTTCTCTGATCAATCACCAAATCTTGGCATATCTACTGCCTGTGTGTCTCTCAATTTGTCTACTTCCCTTCAACTCCACTGCCATTACCCTAGTTCAGGGGGAGAAATCATCTCTCTCGGATCACCATAACAGTCTTTTATCTCCTCTCCCTGCAGATCGGTCTTGCTCCTTCTAATCTATTCTTCATAGTGTAAATAGAGATGTCTCCGTAAAACTCAAGTCTGACCAGGTTACTTCCTTTTTAAATTCCCTTGGCTTGCTATTTAGAGCCCACAGGACATAGGTCTACCCACATTACATGGCCCTCATTATCAGATCTTTGCTTCCCTTACCATCTCTTCTCTAAGTGCTCTTCCCCTTGCATTTTATAATTAAAAATGAACTGAAACTACTTATGGTTTCAACTCCAGGCCTTTGTTCACACTATTCTCTTTGCCTCTGAGACAGAGCAGGAACTCTGCTTAGGACCCTACCCGTCCCCCTTCCCCAAGCATAAAAATAAAGGAAAATCTCGAGTTCCTTCAAGAGAAATTCCAGGCACCTAGTTGTCCTTAGAAAGTAAATAAACAACATGATGTAAACAAAAAGATAACAACAGCTTAGCCGGGGGCAGATCACGAGGTCAAGAGTTCGAGACCAGCATGGCCAATATGGTGAAACCCCATCTCCAATAAAAATATAAAAATTAGGCAGGCATGCTGGCACGCACCTGTAGTCCCAGCTACTCAGGAGGCTGAGGCAGAAGAATCACTTGAACCCGGTAGGCAGAAGTTGCAGTGAGCCAAGACCACGCCACTGCACTCCAGCCTGGGTGACAGAGTAACACTTCGTCTCAAAAAAAAAAAAAAAAAAAAGAATAGCTTAGCCGGGCAAGGTGGCTCATACCTGTAATCCTAGCACTTTGGGAGGCTGAGGCGGGTGGATCACCTGAGGTCAGGAGTTCGAGACCAGCCTGGCCAACATGGCGAAACCCCGTCTCTACTAAAAATACAAAAATTAGCCAGGCGTGATGGCGGGTGCCTGTAACCCAAGCTACTTGGGAGGCTGAGGCAGGAGAATCACTTGAACCCGGAGGTGGAGGTTGCAGTGAGCCGAGATTGTGCCACTGCACTCCAGCGGGCGAAAGAGTGAAACTCCATGTCAAAAAGAAAAAAGAATAGCTTAAAACAACAGCCAAGAAAGTTAGAATCCCCATATGTTTGGATTCCTCTAAAAAACAAAGATAACGTCTTATCATATGTCCCTGAGTTGCTTTTTAACAACCTGGACCCCCACCAAATGGAAAATGTTGTCCACTGGCACATAAACCTACAATTAGGGAAAACTGAGGACTGAACTCTGACTGCTGTTCTTTGTTCTAAATTTCTTCCTGAGGAACCTAAGGAAAGTCACGCTCACAGGTCAGACCTCAACATTCCTTTCTACTGACCTCTAGATTTTAGATAAAGTTTTATTTCCTGAATCAACTGCAAATCAAAAAAATCTTTAAATCCACCTATGATTTGTAAGTTCTTGCTTCAAGATATCTCATCTCTGGGGGGCCAAACCAATGTATAACTTCCATGTATTGATTTATAATTTTGCCTGTAAGTTCTGATTTCCTAAAATTGACTACTGCCTTTAAAAATTCTTACTTGTAAACCATCAGAGAGGTTGGGTCTTAAGTGTGAGCTGGCCAATTCTCCTTGCTTGGTGCCCTACAAATAAACTCCCTTCTTTCTCCCACTTCCAAACATGGTGTAGATGTTTGGCTTTCCTGCACCGACTGAGTGGGTCCAGGTTCAGTTTGCTAACAATTTAGTGGTGACCCAGATGGGATGAAAATCCTGAGTGGACATCTCACCCAAGGCACATTGGCCCCTGGCCACAGCCACCCTTGGATCCCATTAGCAGCTGCCGTAGCCATTCTACTCAGGGAAAGATCCATGTGTTTGGCTGCCATCCCTGGCCCATGATGCTTTCACCTTTGCATATTAGAAACAGACATTTGGCTTGGAAGACATCTTTGGTAAGTGGCAAATTCATATGTGATGGCATCAAGGTGTTTTCCCTGCAAACACTTGGTTCTGCTTCATCAGAGCATTCAGTTTGAGGGTGGAGATATACCCTAGGGAGTCGAAGGGATTGAGACCTTGAAAAACTTCATTTGATTTTGATTTGCTTAAAATCTGTTTGACTTGCTTAAAACTGTTTAGAGACTGGCCAAGGCACTAAGGTTTTATCACCTATGGTTTTGTCATCTAAAATGGAAAACACAAGTTTTAGTCCTCCTTATAGCCCATTGGGGTGTATTCTGCAAAACTGGGCCATTTTTAGTTTCAGCCCATTTAAAAAAGAAGAAAAAAATGAGTTCTTATTACAGCACTACCTAGCCACGATATTCCCTGGGAGCTGAGGAAAGGTGGCCAGAAAATGGGTCTTTAAATTATGTTACAATTTTTCAATTAAAATTGTTTTGTAAACACAAAGTTGAATGAAATAAAATTCTATATATACAAGCTTGTATGCTTTCGTACCAAAGCAAACCAATTCATAAAAAACATAATTTACATAAAACCATGGTTCAAAGAGATGACCCTAGGATAGGAGGGGTAAAACAGGTTTTACCTGGTTCTAAGGAATCAGACGATGACTTACTGCTTCAACAAATGAATGTGCCCAATGCTCCTCTCTCCACCCTATGGGGGGCAAGATGTGGGAGCTGGGGCAATGGTCCTTCTAGCACAGACAGAAATGGGAACCCTTATTACCCTGGCTGAATTGGGGAATAATAACGATAGAGACAGGCTGGAAGGAGAAATGCACTCTCCTTCATACACCTGACAGGGTAGTCAATTTCGTCAGGGAGCCACTCTGGTTGAGACAGGGCAATTCCCATTAAGGCAAATACCCACTGATGGAATCAATGCCCAGGGTCAGCAGGCAGGACTTGTATGGGTGCACACCCCATTCTCTATCTCTGCCTTATACAATTGAAGGAATAACATGACTACCTACTGGGATGACTCAAGAACAATACAAAATTTGTTCTCCTCCATTTTTGCTACTCATAATTCTAATTGAGCTGGTGTGCAAAATTTACTAAATACTTTGTTTACCTCTGAAGAGCAGAGAATAGTCCTAGAAAACCCTTGGAAATAAGTGGGCCAGGAACATGTCGAGGCTTCTGGAAATCTGGTTCAGGCAGCTGCTGCGGAGGCTGTCCCAACCACAGACCCCAGACGGAATACAAACCATGTGAGTCAAGCACGTCTAGAGCATTATAGAGATTGTATTTTAGCAGGCCTTAGAAAAGGAACCCAAAACAGCATAGCTTTTTTAATAAAGTTCAAGAATTATGATAGAGGCTGAATGAAAACCCACCTGAGTATTTGGTGATAATTTTTGTCAGAAGTCTTTGGTTGGTTCACAGTATTAGGCCTGAAAGATACATTTTTCTTCATCCCCCTCATCTCAAACCTCAAGAGGTCTTTGTTTTTGAATGACAAAATCCAGAAACAAAAAATACACACCAATATTACTGGACTCTATTTCCACAAGTGTTCAAACCCCTCTCCCCCATCTCATTTGGAGAAGTGCTGGCAATAGACCTAAGGGAACTCCAGTTACAAGAGGACTCTCCTTTAATATGTAGATGACATAATGATAGTAAGTAAAACCTGAAAAAGCTCAAATAAAAATACCATAACCACTTTAAATTTCCTGGCTGAGAGAGGCTATGAGGTATGCCAAAAAAAGAGTGAATTTCTCAGCCCTCAGTAAAGTCTATAGGATTTAAATTAACAGAAGGAGACAGAAGGAGGCAGTAGCAACGGTTAGCCATCCAACCACCAAAAGATAATTATTAGGGTTGTTAGGAATGGCTGGATTTTGCTGTATATGGATTCCTCATTTCAGGTTGATGGCAAAACTCCTATATAGTGCCCTAAAAGAAACCAACCATGAGCCTGTAGTATGGACTAACAAATGCCAAAAAGCCTTTCGAATGATTTTTTAAAAATTGTTGACAGCTCTGGCTTTAGTACTGCCATATTTTTAAAAGCCATTAGATCTGTTTGTACATGAAAGACAAAAAATAGGATTGAGGGTATGTACCCAAAATCTAGGAGATGCTAAGTGTCCTGTGCCACACTTTTCAGACTTTGGATAGCATAACCCAGGAATGGCCATTGTGCCTCAGGGCAGTAGCCACCACCTGTGACTTACTACAAAAAGGTAAAAATTCACCTGGGGACAGCCCAAAGCCATACATCCCCTACATTGTGTATTATCATTATTCGAACAAAAAGGTGGTTATTGGCTTACTTCAGGTCGGCTGGGAAAATACCAAGCAATTCTCTTGGATAATCTTAATGTGACACTAAGGACTGTGTTCACCTTAAATCCCACTGCCCCACTCCCTAACCCATCAGAAGAATCTAGGCATAACTGATTATTGATTATTAAACAAGCCTATTATAGTCACCCTGACCTGACAGATGTGCCCTCGGAAGAACCGAATCTGGAGATGTTCACAGATAACAACAGTTGCATGGATCAGAAAAATCAGAAAGCTGGATGTGGTGTTAACTTTGAAAGATATTATAAAAGCTAAAACACTGCTCAGCAGGCAGAACTAATAGCCCTCACCCATGCCCTTCACCAGAAAAAAGACAAAAAGTTAAACATTTACACTTATTTAAAGTGCGTCTTCTCCGTGATACATGCACATGGGGCCACTTTTTAAAATAAGGGGCTGGTAACATCAGGGGGAAAAAACAAACGTGAACAAAAATTTCTTTAATTACTAAATGTGGTATTAAAACCCAAAACAATGGCAACCATACATTGCCCAAGCCATCAAAAATCAAACTGTTCAGTATTTCATAAAAATAACAAAACAGACCAGACTGCTAAGTTAGCCGCCCGGCCAAAAACTCCCACTGTTATAGCCTGGTTCCACATAGAGAGTTGGCCACTTTTTATTCAACATATCCCACAAAGATTTAAGATGAATAAAAAATTCGGGTTTCAGTGTAATGGCCCTAAAACCTAACTCCTGGACTATAAGCCAGCGGAAAAAAAAAAAATAGTCCTGATCCCTAAAATTTTGATTAAAAAAATAATTCAATTTATTAGAACACCTACTATAACAATTGTACCATGATTAAGTGGATCCAGAATTACATCATAGATCTTACTATGCAAAGGACTATACAAAAGGTTATAGAAAAATGTGTACACCGTGCAAAAAACAATTCAAACTCAGGTTCACCCACACCAAAAAAGGATATAAGCAAGAGGTGACACACAGGGGGAAGACTGGCAAATAAGCTTACTATAATGCCAAGAGCAAAAAACAAAATTAATATTCAGTAATAATGGTGAACACATTTATCAGATGGGTGAAAGCCTTTCCCTGTTTTACTGAGAGGACTTCAAAAATAATAAAAGCTTTACTAAAAAAAAAAATCATCCCCAGATTTAGATTGCCATTCACCATACAGAGTGATAACGGCAGTGCCTTTATTGTCAAGGTAACCCTGGAGTTATCCAGATAGCTGAAAATTAAATAAAAATTACAGACTCCAGTCCACTAAAAAGACTAAACAAACAAGCAAACAAATAACACACCTTGGAAGAAGATGTTACAAAATGTTTTCAGGAAACAAGTCTCACATAGGGAAAGATATTGCCAGTTACACTGCTTAAAATTAGAGAGGCTCCTAAAAGCAGGCTTCAAGTTCTTATGAAATCTTGTATGAAAGACCCTTCCTATAGTCTGCACCAATAGGCAAACAGATAAATGATTTAAAAATCAGAATTAGACACTGTCAAGTATATACAGTTTTGGGGTGTAACTTTAAATGCCATCCATAAATTTGCCTCTAATAGGATGATACATCCCACTGATGTTCCTCTCCATAAAATAAAGCCAGAAAACTGGGTGCTCCTCAAAACTTGGAGAGATATCCATTCCAGAGACCAGCTTAAACCACAGCGGATGAGGCCATATCAGATTTTATTAATAGCATGCTATTCTATTAAATTTTTAAAAAATAAGCTGTATATTCTTCATTCTCAGATAAAGCCAGTTCCTGATCCAGCTGTGGACCCACAAGACCCAGCCAATCAAACTTTTAAAGACCCAGCTCCTGCTAATTCCAGCTATTCCTATGAGCCAGGACCAGGCCTTAAATTAAAAATTATTTTTAAAATCTATAAATAAATAATGACTAATTCCTGGCCCTACATATTTACATATTATATATAGGGACAATTTATTAATTTCCTGTTTGCTTAGCTCCTTATATTTGCTGCACAAACCTTTTAACCATTTGGCTTGCAAATTTGTAATTAAAAATAAAACTTGTTATTTGTTCTAAAATTATATAGATTATATTTTATTTTTTCACTAAATTATAGTAATAATGCAACACCTTAGGTATCTTTATTTTATTAAAAATTTATAAAAATTTCAGTTCATAACAAAATTAAATATATATTATATATGTATATTACTTACGATAACATTCTAGTTGTTCCTCTAGAAATTGGCCAACAAGATTTTGGTTTATATCATCGCTTCTTTGACCCTTACACTTGCATAAAAATATAACTCTATAGTTAAAGTTTTCCAGTCTCTGGCCTCTTCAGGAAATTTAACCAATTACTAAATATGTCATCACAAACTATTTCTGGTTCATGACTATAAGGACCCTTTAATCATGCCTGTAACTAACTTTATGGTTGTTCCTAAGTTTACCATAAGGTAAAATAAAGAGCACTCCCAATCTTGTGACCTATTGAGTAAAGGTTAACAACCCAAGACCCTATGTCTCCAGTTCCCTGCTTCATCCTAACTCCTTTCTAGAAGAGCCTAAAGTTTGCTCTAAACCCTCCAAGCCTGTTAATTTCACCATAATTAACCTAGAGTTTCTTATTTTCTGACCAAACTAAAAAATGCTACATAAAAAAGACTAATGTTGTATGCCCCCTGCTTCTTAGAGCTTTCTTAATCAAGTTTGCTGGGGGAAAATAATCATACACTTTTCCTCTGTTTAGTACACTATCGGCTTGAGAAAAAAATATTAATAGCCCTTACTTCTATTACTATCATCCCCTAAAGTCCTGCTCAGAAATACCTCCAAACTCTTATCTTGGATCTTGTCAAATTCAGCAGCTCTTTACTACCAAACAACATTCAATGGAGAGAAAGAAGATACTAAAAATAAGGTTAAAAAAATTTTTAATTTTTTAAAAAAGAAAATCAATATAAACAATGTTCAAAAATAGACCCACTGGCTATGGATCTTTGATGTAATCCAACCCAAAATGCCCTGACACAAGACTCCAAGCTTAATCTGTACAGTATTTCTGGGTCCTCTGTACTCCTCCAAAATATCTATTTGTGAAAAGTACCCCAAAAGAAATCCCACTGGACTTATAAATATATTGACAATTGGTATATAGAAAACAAATTTGCCTGCTAGATTACTCAATTATCCCTCTTTCTATACATGAATCTGCTAAAACCAAACACTGAACTAGCTCCCTAAAATTACTTGATAGAACTAAACGGCCCACAAACTCACAATGGAGATTGTACCAAAAAGGTGGAGCTGGGTACTTCTTTGAGCAGACATTGTTACATTGGTCAAGAGTAGCGTCCCATGAACACATAATTAAAAACCTCTCCCTAACTTAAAAAATTCTTACTGATGAAATTACATTGGCAATAGCTGCCCAGCAGAAAAAAAAAAAAAAGTTAATTCATTGACTCAGGTTGTATTAGATAATAAAATAGTCTTAGAGTACATCTTACCTAAACCATATATATATATATATATATATATATATATATAAAACCATATATATATATATATATATATGGTTACAAATGTCACATGCTATACTTATATAAATAAATCTGCAAATAATAAAAACTAATCTAAAAAATGTTAAAACAAACCACTTGGTTATAACCAGTATCCCCAATATCCCCAACTGCCCCCAAGTATTGGTTTTCTTCCTTATTTTCTTAGATTCCTCATAAAATACAGTCCATGTCTTAAGGTTTGCTGAAGTAAAAAAGAAAAGAAAAGAAAAGAAAAGGATTGCTGAAGTTAGACATATCAATCTTGCTAATTCTGTTTATGCTTTATATTATAACCAAATATATATAATGAAACAGTGACTAAAAGAATTAATATAATAACAGCTCCAAGTCAAGTTTCCATGCATGAAACTCATAAATATCTTGAGCGCCTTGCTAGAAACTTTCATTCCTCATATCCTACTCCCCAGTCTTTGCCCCAATTCAACAAGAAGTAGCCAGAGTGCTCTCTATACCCCCTCAGGATTGAGAAATTATGAAAGACGGAGGACTGAAACGAGCAGCAAACCCTCTTAGGGGCCCATAGGCTTAAAAAATAAAGTAAATAAAGTAAATTTAAAAAATAAAGTAAAATCTTGAGTTCCTTCGAGGGGCATTCCAGGTGCCTAGCTAGCCTTAAGAAGTAAATAAACAGCCTGATATAAACAAAAAGATAATAATAGCTCAAAACAATGACCAAAAATAATACAGCCACAAAATATTTGATTCTGTATAAAAATTAAAGATAACATCTTAACATACATCCTTGAGTTGTTTATCAAAAACCCAAACCCCCCTCAAATGGAAAATGCTGTCTGTCCACTGGCAATAGGCCTCAGATAAAGGGAAACTGAAGACTGAACTCTGACCGCTGTTCTTTGTCCTAAATTTCTTCCTGAGAAGTCTAAAAAGAGTCATATCCACAGGCCAGACCTTAACATTCCTTTCTGTTGACGCTAAGTTTTTAGACAAAGCTTTATTTCTATAACCAATTGCAAATCAAAGAATCTTTAAATCCATCTATGATCTCTAAGCCCCTCCTTCAAGACATCCCACCTTTTGGGGCCAAACCAATGTATTACCTCCGTGTAAGGATTAGTAATTTTGCCTGTAACTCCTGCTTTCCTAAAATTTACCCCTGCCTTTAAAACCTTTACTTGTAAGCCATCAGAGAGGCTGGGTCTTAAGTGTGAGCTGGCCAAATCTCCTTGCTTGGTGCCACACAAATAAACTCACTCCTTTCTTTCACTGCACAACATGGTGTAGATGTTTAGCCTTCCTGAGCCAAGCAAGCAGACCCAAGTTCGGTTCAGTAACATGTAGAATGTCTTTCCTTCTTCTTTGCTCTGATATCTCCTAGTTGTCTCTCAATTTTATTCCAATATACATTAACAAAAAATTATAGAAGTACAACCAGTTGAAGGAGTGAAAGGGAGATGAAGAAAGGGACACAGAAATTGGCCCATAAAGGAAAGAAACACGTAGGTTTGCAATTAGACGAAGTCAGAGGAGCTCAAAGAGGAATTGTTTTGTTTTTATAACACAGGACAAATGAGTATTTTTAAAGTTTAGTGGGAAGAGGTCAGGAGAATAGGTGAGGCTGCAAATAGAGGACAGTGGGGGGAGCTGATGGGATGGAGTCTGTGAGGAGGCTGGATGGGATGAGACAGGAAGCACAGGGACGAGCCTCACATGGGTAGGGAAACATCTCTTCCATAGGGACTGTAGGGACCAGTGATTAATGGAGGCAGGCACAGGTGGTTTTGCTCTGTGGGGTGGGAGGATGTTGAGGGAGCTCCTATCTGATGGCCTCTGTTTCACAATGAGATAGAAGGAAAGGCTGCCTGATGGAATTGTGAAGGAAGCTGGTGAGGAAAGAGTTCAAGAGAGAATGGAATTCTGAAATGACCACAGAGGAGGATGGGAAGTAAAGGAGGATGGGAAACCAAGAGCTGAATTTGTTTCAATTATATAGTTTTTAAATTGTTTGCTATCATCATGGATTTTCCTAAACCTAAGCTCTGATAAGAAAACGTAATGCCACCTCTAGAGAATTGAGGCTTAAACCTGTAACATTGCCATGGGAGATCATTAATAAGCAACTTACAGCATTTGGAGTAAATTAATATTTTACTCTAGTGGTTTCTGACGCTCATTGAAAGTGAAGGTCATACCCTCAAAGGCCTTTCTTGAGAGTCAGAGACGATAGGCCTTGATAAGTTTATTTCATAAGAGTAATTAATGCTAAGGCAGAAACATAAAGGCATTTAACATTTGGGAACACTGACTGGAACAGCCAAGTGACACTAGACATGTTCATAAAGGATCTAGCCAATCTGATTTTACTTCATTCAGAGTTGGTGAAACTGAAAGTGTTAGCAGTTAACTTTTAACAAGAGATTTGAGATTAAATGTATTTATAATGAAATGCTAATGCTAGTTAATGGTTTTGCCTTTATATTAATAAACAAGTGATGCCTATGCCTCTTGTGACTGACCTGAAAACATCAACATTACAACTGCATAAATATCCTACTTTGTTTAAAGTATATCATTTTTCAGAAATATTGACTGCTTAAGTGATCATTTAAATAGTTACTGTGCTTACAACTTAATAATAATTTTTTAAAACCTGATTTTAAAATGAGCAAAGGATTTAGATATTCTCCAAAGAAAAATTGAAATGGCCCATAAGTACATGAAAAGATGCTCAGCATCATTAGTTATTAGGGAAATGCAAATCAAAACCACGATGAGATATCATTTCATACCCACCAGGGTGGCTAGCATCAAAAAGACAGAAAATAACAAGTATTGTCAAGGACATGGAAAAACTGGAACCTTCATGTATTGTTGGTGAGAATGTTAAATGGTGCCACCACTTTGGAAAATAGTTTGGCAGTTCCTCAAAACATAAATATATGACCTAGCAAGTCCACTCCGACATATATATACAAGAGAATTGACAACAAAAGTCTACACAAAAAACTAATTGTCTTAGTCTGTGTTGCTTTATAAAGGAATACCTGAGGCTGAGTAATTTATAAGGAAAAGAGGCTTATTTCACTCACGGTTCAGCAGGCTGTACAAGAAGCATGGTGCCAGCATCTGCTGGTCTTCTGATGAGGGCTTCAGGCTGCTTCTACTCATGACAAAAGGCAAAGGAGGCCAGGCGCAGTGGCTCACACCTGTAATCTCAACACTTTGGGAGGCTGAGGCAGGCAGATCACATGAGGTCAGTAGTTCTAGACCAGCCTGGCCAACATGGCAAAACCCTGTTTCTACTAAAAATACAAAGATAAGCCAATCATGGTGGTGTGCATCTATGTAATCCCAGCTACTCAGGAGGTTGAGGCATGAGAAACACTTCAACCCAGGAGACAGAGGTTGCAGTGAGCCGAGATTGCACCACTGCACTCCAGCCTGGGTGACAGAGCAACAAGATACCGTCTCAAAAAAAAAAAAAAAAAAAGGCGCATATGAAGGGAGGAGCCAAGATGGCCGAATAGGAACAGCTCCGTCTACAGCTCCCAGCGTGAGCGACACAGAAGACGGGTGATTTCTGCATTTCCATCTGAGGTACCAGGTTCATCTCACTAGGGAGTGCCAGACAGTGGGCGCAGGTCAGTGGGTGCCCGCACCATGCGCGAGCCGAAGCAGGGCGAGGCATTGCCTCACTCGGGAAGCGCAAGGGGTCAGGGAGTTCCCTTTCCTAGTCAAAGAAAGTGGTGACAGACGGCACCTGGAAAATCGGGTCACTCCCACCCGAACACTGCGCTTTTCCAATGGGCTTAAAAAACGGCGAACCAGGAGATTATATCCAGGAACGTGGCTCGGAGGGTCCTACGCCCACGGAGTCTCGCTGATTGCTAGCACAGCAGTCTGAGATCAAACTGCAAGGCGGCAGCGAGTCTGGGGGAGGGGCGCCCGCCATTGCCCAGGCTTGCTTAGGTAAACAAAGCAGCCCCAAAGCTCGAACTGGGTGGAGCCCACCACAGCTCAAGGAGGCCTGCCTGCCTCTGTAGGCTCCACCTCTGGGGGCAGGGCACAGACAAACAAAAAGACAGCAGTAACCTCTGCAGACTTAAATGTCCCTGTCTGACAGCTTTGAAGAGAGCAGTGGTTCTCCCAGCACGTAGCTGGAGATCTGAGAACAGGCAGACTGCCTCCTCAAGTGGGTCCCTGACCCCTGACCCCCGAGCAGCCTAACTGGGAGGCACCCCTCAGCAGCGGCAAACTGACACCTCACACGCCTGGGTACTCCAACAGACCTGCAGCTGAGGGTCCTGTCTGTTAGAAGGAAAACTAACAAACAGAAAGGACATCCACACCAAAAACCCATCTGTACATCACCATCATCAAAGACCAAAAGTAGATAAAACCACAAAGATGGGGAAAAAACAGAGCAGAAAAACTGGAAACTCTAAAAAGCAGAGCGCCTCTCCTCCTCCAAAGGAACGCAGTTCCTCACCAGCAATGGAACAAAGCTGGACGGAGAATGACTTTGACGAGTTGAGAGAAGAAGGCTTCAGATGATCAAATTACTCTGAGCTACGGGAGGACATTCAAACCAAAGGCAAAGAAGTTGAAAACTTTGAAAAAAATTTAGAAGAATGTATAACTAGAATAACCAATACAGAGAAGTGCTTAAAGGAGCTGATGGAGCTGAAAACCAAGGCTGAGAACTGCGTGAAGAATGCCGAAGCCTCAGGAGCCGATGCAATCAACTGGAAGAAAGGGTATCAGCGATGGAAGATGAAATGAATGAAATGAAGCGAGAAGGGAAGTTTAGAGAAAAAAGAATAAAAAGAAACGAACAAAGCCTCCAAGAAATATGGAACTATGTGAAAAGACCAAATCTACGTCTGATTGGTGTACCTGAAAGTGACAGGGAGAATGGAACCAAGTTGGAAAACACTCTGCAGGATATTATCCAAGAGAACTTCCCCCATCTAGCAAGGCAGGCCAACATTCAGATTCAGGAAATACAGAGAACGCTACAAAGATAATCCTCGAGAAGAGCAACTCCAAGACACATAATTGTCAGATTCAACAAGGTTGAAATGAAGGAAAAAATGTTAAGGGCAGCCAGAGAGAAAGGTCGGGTTACCCTCAAAGGGAAGCCCACCAGACTAACATCAGATCTCTCAGCAGAAACTCTACAAGCCAGAAGAGAGTGGGTGCCAATATTCAACATTCTTAAAGAAAAGAATTTTCAACCCAGAATTTCATATCTAGCCAAACTAAGCTTCATAAGTGAAGGAGAAATAAAATCCTTTCCAGACAAGCAAATGCTGAGAGATTTTGTCACCACCAGGCCTGCCCTAAAAGAGCTCCTGAAGGAAGCGCTAAACATGGAAAGGCACAACCGGTACCAGCCACTGCAAAATCATGCCAAAATGTAAAGACCATCTAGGAAGAAACTGCATCAACTAACCAGCAAAATAACCAGCTAACATTATAATGACAGGATCAAATTCACACATAACAATATTAACTGTAAATGTAAATGGACTAAATGCTCCAATTAAAAGACACGGACTGCCAAATTGGATAAAGAGTCAAGACCCATCAGTGTGTCGTATTCAGGAAACCCATCTCACGTGCAGAGACACACGTAGGCTCAAAATAAAAGGATGGAGGAAGATCTACCAAGCAAATGGAAAACAAAAAAAGGCAGGGATTGCAATCCTAGTCTCTGATAAAACAGACTTTAAACCAACAAAGATCAAGAGACAAAGAAAGCCATTACATAATGGTAAAGGGATCAATTCAACAAGAAGAGCTAACTATCCTAAATATATATGCACCCAATACAGGAGCACCCAGATTCATAAAGCAAGTTCTGAGTGGCCTACAAAGAGATTTAGACTCCCACACATTAATAATGGGAGACTTTAACACCCCACTGTCAACATTAGACAGATCAATGAGACAGAAAGTCAACAAGGATACCCAGGAATTGAACTCAGCTCTGCACCAAGTGGACCTAATAGACATCTACAGAACTCTCCACCCCAAATCAATAGAATATACATTTTTTTCAGCACCACACAACACCTATTCCAAAACTGACCACATAGTTGGAAGTAAAGCTCTCCTCAGCAAATGTACAAGAACAGAAATTATAACAAACTATCTCTCAGACCACAGTGTAATCAAACTAGAACTCAGGATTAAGAAACTCACTCAAAGCCGCTCAACTACATGGAAACTGAACAACCTGCTCCTGAATGACTACTGGGTACATAACGAAATGAAGGCAGAAATAAAGATGTTCTTTGAAACCAATGAGAACAAAGACGCAACATACTAGAATCTCTGGGACACATTCAAAGCAGTGTGTAGAGGGAAATTTATAGCACTAAATGCCCACAAGAGAAAGCAGGAAAGATCCAAAATTGACACCCTAACATCACAATTAAAAGAACTAGAAAAGCAAGAGCAAACACATTCAAAAGCTAGCAGAAGGCAAGAAATAACTAAAATCATAGCAGAACTGAAGGAAATAGAGACACAAAAAACCCTTCAAAAAATTAATGAATCCAGGAGCTGGTTTTTTGAAAGGATCAACAAAATTGATAGACCGCTAGCAAGACTAATAAAGAAAAAAAGAGAGAAGAATCAAATAGACGCAATAAAAAATGATAAAGGGGATATCACCACCAATCCCACAGAAATACAAACTACCATCAGAGAATACAACAGCCACCTCTACGCAAATAAACTAGAAAATCTAGAAGAAATGGATAAATTCCTCGACACATACACTCTCCCAAGACTAAACCAGGAAGAAGTTGAATCTCTGAATAGACAAATAACAGGAGCTGAAATTGTGGCAATAATCAATAGCTTACTAACCAAAAAGAGTCCAGGACCAGATGGATTCACAGCCGAATTCTACCAGAGGTACAAGGAGGAACTGGTACCATTCCTTCTGAAACTATTCCAATCAACAGAAAAAGAGGGAATCCTCCCTAACTCATTTTATGAGGCCAGCATCATCCTGATACCAAAGCCTGGCAGAGACACAATAAAAAAAGAGAATTTTAGACCAATATCCTTGATGAACATTGATGCAAAAATCCTCAATAAAATACTGGCAAACCGAATTCAGCAGCACATCAAAAACTTATCCACCATGATCAAGTGGGCTTCATCCCTGGGATGCAAGGCTGGTTCAATATAAAAAAATCAATAAATGTAATCCACCATATAAACAGAACCAAAGACAAAAACCACATGATTACCTCAATAGATGCAGAAAAGACCTTTGACAAAATTCAACAACCCTTCTGCTAAAAACTCTCAATAAATTATGTATTGATGGGACGTATCTCAAAATAATAAGAGCTATCTATGACAAATCCACAGCCAATATCATACTGAATGGGCAAAAACTGGAAGCATTCCCTTTGAAAACTGGCACGAGACAGGGATGCCCTCTCTCACCACTCTTATTCAACATAGTATTGGAAGTTCTGGCCAGGGCAATTATGCAGGACAAGGAAATAAAGGGTATTCAATTAGGAAAAGAGGAAGTCAAATTGTCCCTGTTTGCAGATGACATGATTGTATATCTAGAAAACCCCATTGTCTCAGCCCAAAATCTCCTTAAGCTGATAAGCAACTTCAGCAAAGTCTCAGGATACAAAATCAATGTACAAAAATCACAAGCATTCTTATACACCAACAACAGACAAACAGAGAGCCAAATCATGAGTGAACTCCTATTCACAATTGCTTCAAAGAGAATAAAATACCTAGGAATACAACTTACAAGGGATGTGAAGGACCCCTTTAAGGAGAACTACAAACCACTGCTCAGTGAAATAAAAGAGGATACAAACAAATGGAAGAACATTCCATGCTCATGGGTAGGAAGAATCAATATCATGAAAATGGCCATACTGCCCAAGGTAATTTACAGATTCAATGCCATCCCCATCAAGCTACCAATGCCTTTCTTCACAGAATTGGAAAAAACTACTTTAAAGTTCATATGGAACCAAAAAAGAGCCTGCATCACCAAGTCAATCCTAAGCCAGAAGAACAAAGCTGGAGGCATCACGCTATGTGACTTCAAACTATACTACAAGGCTACAGTAACCAAAACAGCATGGTACTGGTACCAAAACAGAGATATAGATCAATGGAACAGAACAGAGTCCTCAGAAATAACACTGCATATCTACAAATATCTGATCTTTGACAAACCTGAGAAAAACAAGCAATGGGGAAAGGATTCCCTATTTAAGAAATGGTGCTGGGAAAACTGGCTAGCCATATGTAGAAAGCTGAAACTGGATCCCTTCCTTTCACCTTATACAAAAATTAATTCAAGATGGATTAAAGACTTAAACGTTAGACCTAAAACCATAAAAACCCTAGAAGAAAACCTAGGCATTACCATTCAGGACATAGGCATGGGCAAGGACTTCATGTCTAAAACACCAAAAGCAATGGCAACAAAAGCCAAAATTGACAAATGGGATCTAATTAAACTAAAGAGGTTCTGCACAGCAAAAGAAACTACCATCAGAGTGAAGAGGCAACCTACAGAATGGGAGAAAATTTTTGCAACCTACTCATCTGACAAAGGGCTAATATCCAGAATCTACAATGAACTCAAACAAATTTACAAGAAACAAACAAACAACCCCATCAAAAAGTGGGCGAAGGACATGAACAGACATTTCTCAAAAGAAGACATTTATGCAGCCAAAAAACACATGAAAAAATGCTCACCATCACTGGCCATAGAGAAATGCAAATCAAAACCACAATGAGATACCATCTCAGACCAGTTAGAATGGCAATCATTAAAAAGTCAGGAAACAACAGGTGCTGGAGAGGATGTGGAGAAATTGGAACACTTTTACACTGTTGGTGGGACTGTAAACTAGTTCAACCGCTGTGGAAGTCGGTGTGGCGATTCCTCAGGGATATAGAACTAGAAATACCATTTGACCCAGCCATCCCATTACTGGGTATATACCCAAAGGACTATAAATCATGCTGCTATAAAGGCACATGCACACATATGTTTATTGCGGCACTATTCACAATAGCAAAGACTTGGAACCAATCCAAATGTCCAACAATGATAGACTGGATTAAGAAAATGTGGCACATATACACCATGGAATACTATGCAGCCATAAAAAATGATGAGTTCATGTCCTTTGTAGGGACATGGATGAAATTGGAAATCATCATTCTCAGTAAACTATCACAAGGACAAAAAACCAAACACTGCATGTTCTCACTCATAGGTGGGAATTGAACAATGAGAACACATGGACACAGGAAGGGGAACATCACACTCTGGGGACTGTTGTGGGGTCGGGGGAGGGGGGAGGGATAGCATTAGGAGATATACCTAATGCTAAACGACGAGTTAATGGGTGCAGCACAGCAGCATGGCACATGTATACATATGTAACTAACCTGCACATTGTGCACATGTACCCTAAAACTTAAAGTATAATAATAATAATAATAATAAAAAGAGTCATTTCTAAGTGAGTATTTTGGAACTTGAGATGCTCTTTTACATAAGAGTGTCACCTAGTAAATATATAACATTTCTGATAAGCAAATGCTTCTAGTAAATCTAGCTGCCATATACTCTACTATTATAAAGGTAAAATACATTCAAAGTGATAATTTTAAGGATGTCAAGATGTCACGTTCCCCCATTGTATCTCTGAAATAAGACTAGAGTTACTCTTTGAATTCACTTTACTTCAAGAAATACTTCTTGAACATCATCTACACACCTACATCTCCTTCTTCACCTCCTACCTAATGTGCAAAGAGAGAAAGAAGTCTCTCTTCTTCTCAATATGTGGGATTATGTGAAAATCCAAGAGTGCAGATTCTTTAAAAAGAGTGTATTAGTTAAGTCTCTTTTCATTGCAAATGTCAGAAACCCAACTTGAGCTAACTTAAACTAGAACATAATTTAAGAAGAATCTATTGGCTTGTGTACCAAAAAGTTTAGGAATAGAACTAGTTTTAGACAATAGACCTGAGGATTCTAATGACATCATCAGGCATCTTTCCCATTCGCAGAGTCAACTTTTGACTTTGTTTACCTGCATGGTCTTTTTCTCTTCTAACCACAATCTTCCTCCCTGTGATTTGAGAAAATGGCCACTGGCAGCCTTGAACTCAGAATGTTCCAACACCATTAAACTAGATGAAAAAGTCTTCTCCCACCTGTTCTAGTAGAAAAGTCATACTCTGATATGTCAGTTTGGCTGACATTTCAACTGAACTCTCTAAGGAGGTTGGGATACAAATTATAGTGATTGACAGTTCATATAGAAGCCCATAGAATAGAAAATGATGGTTCCAAAAAAAAGATAGATGTTGGATAAATGAATTAGATTTATGCAATTACAGAGAGTTAGAAATGGAGGCAGAGTTCTATTAAAGAAATAAAATATGTAATTTAAAACTTTTCCACAAAAAAAACCCCTCCAGATTCAGATGGCTTCACTGATGAGACCTATCAAATATTCAAGAAAGGAAGTATACCAATCTTACATAAAACCTTTCATAAAAGAAAGGAGAAGGAAAAACATACCAATTGGTTTCATAAGGCCTGATACCAAAACCTCAAAACACATTAAAAAAAAAAAAAGGAAAATTATATAACTGGTTAGCTCAGTTGGTTAGAGCATGGTGCTAATAAAAAAGGAAAATTATAAACCAATATTTTTATGAACACAGATTCAGAAATCCTCAGTGAAGTACTAGGCAATGGGATCCAACAACATATTAATAGAACAAGGATAATATCCCATGATCAAGTGAGGTTTATTCTAGGAATCCAAAGTTAGGTCAACATGAGAAAATCAATGTAATTCAACACACTACCAAAATAAGAGAGAAAAAAATTATCTCAATAGAATAAAGGAAAACATTTGACAAAATTCAACACCATTCCTCCTGAAAATTTCAGAAACTAGAAATCAAAAATAATTGACTCAATCTGATAAAGGACAACAAACAGCTAAAATCCAAGATGAACTAATGCTTTTCTCATAAGTAATGCAGGAATAGGACAAAGATATCTGCTGTCATCACTTCTATCCAACATTGTATTGGAAGTTGTCAACAACTGCTTTGAATGCAATAACATATAAGGCTAATATATAGCATATAACATAAACCTTATATGTTATTGCATTCAATGCAATTGTCAACAACTATATTATTTGGTGATCAGAAAGCTGTTTTGGGCCAGGCGTGGTGGCTCATGCCTATAATCCCAAAACTTTGGGAGACTGAGGAGGATCACTTGAGCCTAGGAGTTCAAGACAAGCCTGGGCAACACAGTGAGACCTTGTCTCTACTAAAAGTTAAAAAAATTAGCCAGGCGTAGTGGCGTGCCCCTGTAGTCTCAGCTACTTGAGAGGCCGAAGTAAGAGGATCGCTTGAGCTTGGGAGGTCAAGGCTACAGTGAGCCATGATCGCACTGCTGCACTCCAGCCTAGACAACAAAGGGAGACCATATCTCAAAAAAAAAAAAAAAAAAAAAAGAAAAGAAAAGAAAAAGAAAGCTGTTTTAAACATTTTACATCCTAATGTGATAGCTTGTTAGGTATGTGTGAACAATGATCCAAAATATGTCACACATGCACACACATACATGTACACATCATACAGCATAAATATCCTATAGAGTTGGTGTATTCATAAACAAGAGGCCTCCTTTGCCTGAGTCCTCCTTACCGGGCAGTTGATGGGAATTGCTGTTAGACTGGCAACTTCTGGAACCATTGAATAAACTAGCAAATTCCTTGTACCCACGGGGATTCTAGCCCCGCACTAAGGCCAATTCCAAGATCCTCTCTGCACCAAGTTCTTATGCACACTAAAGGCACTCTCCCCTTTGCGGCAATTATATTGTGTCTGATGATTCTTATCTGCTTCAGTGCCTGACAACAGTAACAAGGGTATTCCTTTCAGTGGTCAAGATAGTCTTGCTGCTTTCCTTTTTGTAATCAACATGTGTGACCTGCACACCAAGATGCAGCTCATCAACTGGTGACAGGTAGAGGAATTTCTTTCATGCACTAGTAAACTCTTACCTGATCATGTCTATTGTCTTTGTTAAGAGAGGAAACCTTTCCAAAATCATCACTGGGATACTGGGTCAAATCACAGTGGGCCTTTTTGGCCATAATGGCCATATCACCTTTTCTTTGCAGGAGCAAAGACATATGGTTGCCCCCACTGACTCCACATATGGCCCCTAAGCTAAGGCCCCTCATTTCTCTCTACAACTTGCAAATAACTCCTCTATCTGGAATAACTCCTTCCTGCCCCACAACAACACACCCTGCCAACTGCCAGCTCCCAGTGAAATACGGGTGCCTTTATCAGGACAATTTCACTTCTGGTCTGCCTATCAATGCTATCTTCCTAGGAGAGGCCACCTTAAGTCTGCCTTCTGAAGCACTCAAGAGGAGAACCAGGTCTATCTGGATCATGCCCCCACCTAAGCTATGCAGCAATGGGAGAGCACACATGGATTTCACACACCAAATTCCAGGATCCCACTCAAACCACCTCCTCAGTGTGGAGAGCGGTTCAAGAGAAGTATAATTAAATAATATCAGATGGTTAGGAAATAGAATAATGAATAAACTAATATTTAAAGTTTTTTTAAAAAGAGGCATTCTACTAGAAGAAAACTTAACTGGGAAGACATTCATAGGGTATAAGTGCACTGCCTGCACTTGGGGAAAGATTAGGAGAAGGATACATGATCTAAATTGCAACCTTTATTGACTGAATGTCTGGCTCTGTTTTACACCTTTGAAAAGAAAGAGAGAGACAGAGAAAGAAAAGAAGAAAGAAGGAAAGAAAGAAAGAAAAGAAAGAAAGAAAGAAAGAAAAAGAAAGAAAGAAAGAAAGAAAGGGGAAGAAAGAAAGAGGAAGGAAGGCAGGGAGGGAGGGAGGGAAGGGAAGGGAAAAGAAAAAAAAGGCTTTAATGGCAAAAGGCATTGACTGTGAGAAAAACTGGTTTAAAATACATTTTAGTTGTCCAGAAACTGAATTCATTGAAATGCCCATTTTCCCTCTCTTCTGAGTTTGTATTTCTCTCACTGTAAGTGATGGTTATGTTACCGTGTACATGTATCCCTAAAAGTTCACCATTTCCCCCTTCCATCATTATCATTACAAATTTAATTTCAATTCTCCCTAATAACAATGGGCCAATATTTGCAGTACAATGGCTAATCTTTACTTTGGTCCTGGAAATCAGAGCCCCAGTAGGCTAAGAGCAAAAGGGCCAGATAAAGACAACTGAAAAACAGACTTTATTCACTTCTTTCTTTTCATCCTCATTAGCACTCTCAACCACCTTCCAGCATCTTTTCTGGAGAATTTCCCCTCCAGAGATTCATATCAAAAGTAAGCTTATTACACAAATCTGAGAGGAAATAGGATTGGGGTAAAAAGTCTGGTCTTACACTCTGGCGTCTATTTCTGGCCTCAACAAATGCATCTTTGGTCAAGTAGAATGTGAAATGTAATAACTTGGTTACAACCTCAAAGATATGAGTCATTGAGATATTTTATGGTATGTTTTATTTGGAGAATGGCCTTTCTGGAAAAGACCAGCAAAATGTTTTTTTTTTTTTTTTCCCATAGGACACAAGACTTCCTAAAATGATCATTATCATTAAGAACAATTTGTTATTTCTATTTTTATTTATTTTAGAGACAGGGTCTCACTCTATGGCACAGGCTGGAGTGCAAGTGGTGCAATCATAGCACATAGCAGTCTTGAACCCCTGGACTCAGGTGATCCTCCTGCCTCAGCTTCCCAAGTAGCTAAGACTTCAGGGGCTCACCACCATGTCTGGCTAATTCTTACATTTTTATTTTTTGTAGAGACTGGGTCTTGCCCTGTTGCCCAGGCTGATCTCAAACTCCTGGGCTCGAGCAATCCTCCTGCCTTGGCCCTCTCAAAGTGCTGGCATTACAGGCATGAGCCACTGCTCCTGGCTGCCTGCTTTTTGTTGTTGTTGTTGTTTTGTTTTGTTAATGAGATAGCACATATACTGAGAGGAAAAACTTCAAATAGAACAAGGAGTTCCTTTCTACTCCACATCCTAAGCCAGTTACATCTGAAAATTACCTCTATCATGGGTTTTCTACTTATTCTTGCAGAAGTCCTATACATTTATATATGTCTATACATTTTAGTAGTTATTTTTCTAATTCCTTTGCTTTACACAAATGGAGGAATGTGACTTGTTCTATATCTTTTTGTAACATCTATCTTATTTATTTTAAAAAGCCACGTAGTCTTTCCTATTGTTACACATTTGGGTTGCCTATTTTTTCTCGATACAAATTACACTTCAACATCTTGCATATACATCTTTTCAGCTTTGTGAATGCATGTCCATTGGATAAATTCCTAAAAGTGGAATTTCTGGATGAGAAACTTTGTGTATGCTTAACTTTAATGGATATTGCTAAATTGCCCTCCACAGAGTAATATTTCTCAATTTGTACTCTCACTAACAGTGGATGGGAGTATGCCTTTCCCCATATTCTTATTAACATTATTGTATTATCCAACTTGTTAAACCTTTTTAATAATCTGATATGTGACAAATGGTACCTCCTTTGTGTGTTTTTTGTGTTTCAATATACATATCTTTGTAAATAAGGTTGAGAATAATTTTATGTGTTTATAATCCATTTACATTTACTTTTCTATGAAATGCCTATTTATATATTTTGCTATTTTTTTATTTTTGTAGCTTGTCCTTTTCTTATTGACTCTTAAGAATTCTTCAATGCTAAGAAAATTTGTGTTTTGCCTGAAATGTTTTCTTGTAATTTGCCAGTTGTCTTTCGACTTTGTTTAGAATATTTCTTGCTGTACAGAAAGCTTCATTTTCTTTGATATATAGCTACATTTCAGTATTTTCTGTTCTGCCTTTTTTTGTATGTCAGTTAAAAAATTCTTCATTACACCAAAATTATTGTATAAATGTTCACATTTTCCTTGAATATTTTATTGTTTTCTTTTTCATTTATTTCTGACAGTTTAGAAGTTGGTAGGCACTCAGCTATATTTTTCCACAAATGGAAAGCCAGTTGTTCCAATACCAAATTAGTAAATAATCTATTTTTATAAAATGATTTGAAATGTCATCTTTAGTAGATATCAAATTCCCATATTATTCTGATTCTAGCTGTAGACTGTGCTTTCTTCTAGTGGCAGTACAGAGTAGGCAAACCTCCGCAAGTTAAAATGTGCCAAAATATTGGTCCCCTCAGCCCCTTGGACAGCTAAGCTGGTCCTCAGGTAACCCAGGCCTTAAGCAATTGCCTCTACACGTGACCCTGATTGATTTCCCAGCATGCCATAAAAATATTTTCATTTTCTATGTGTACCACAACATGAAGAAGGTTGAGAAGCACTGGTGTTTGTTTATAGGTATACGGGATTAAATTATCTCTGCACAAAAAGCTATCTAGGTTCAAATCTAGGATCTATCTTTACTGGTTGTGTGACCTTGGGTGAATTATTAACTTACCTTGCTGAAAAGGGAATTAAAGAAATTTGTTCTTGCTATTGTTTATCTTTCCTTGGGAATGAATATTGGATTTTATCAAATGCCTTTTCACCATGTATGAAAATACTCCCTTTTTAACCATTTAGCCTATTAAATATATAAATTAAATCAATATATTTCTTAATATTGAACCATTAGTTCATTCCTGACAGGACCTTAACTTAGTATATATTATTATTTGAAATTACTAATAGATGCTATTACCTAATTTCTTTAGGATTTTGTATTGATATTCACAAATTACATTTATTAATAATTTTCTTTTTCTGTACTACATTTATCACATTTTGGAATAATTGCTTTCTGGCATCATAGATAATATTTGGAAACTTTCCTTCTTTATGCATTGAAGCAGTTGAAATAGCATTGAGATTATTTGTTCCTTGGAGGTTTGAATGATACCATCTGTGAAGATGTCTGGGCTTGATACTTCTTAGTAGGTCACTAAGAAGCCAACATCATCCTGATACCAAAACCTGACAGAAACACACACAAAAAAAGAAAAATTCAGGCCAATATCCCTGATGAGCACTGAGAAGAAAATCCTTGTGAAATTCCTCATTTATAACTTCAAATAATGCCACATTTCCAGTTAATTTAAGGGAGATTTTACAATGACATTACTAGTGAATTATCTTTGCTGACATTTGGACTCCCCAAAGTCCCACTTGATTCATAGTCCTTATTTCCAACATGATCCATAGAACAAGTTTTAAAACTTCTGTTTTAAAGGCATAGACACGTAACAGAGAAATATGAGAAAGGGGTATTTCCAGATGCTGACCCTAAAATGTACCTTATTCTGTGAGCCAGAGTCTAGTAAATTCTACTTTTGCACATTCTTCATAGATTCTCAAGCTTTTAACTAGGATTTATAATCTTAAAATGGATGATTCAAATTACTAAAATAAACTAAATTTCTTATTTATTCTGGACTGCCTAAGATTAGCTAAATTTCTGGCTTTGGATTTATAGCCTTTGGTCCCTGAAAAACACATGTATTTTTGGATATCACCATTGAAAGATTATTCACAAACTTTGGATTTTGTTATCTTTGTAAAGATAATTTTAAAATTAAATAAGTATGATAGAATATTAAATTTGATATTTCTTGGATTTTTTGTTTTGGGGTTTCTATTTTTTTGTTTCAGCAGACATCCCAAAATCTGAAAACAATAGAAGTGCCATATATACATACACACATATATGTGTGCATGTACACATATATGTATGTATATATGTATATACATGTATGTATATCATTATGCATACATATATACATACATGCGTGTATATATGTATATGTATGACATCTGTTGTTTTATATATAAATATATATATGATGTGTGTGTGTGTATACACACATTCTAAATCAAAGTGCCTGATTGCTTTTTCATTCATTCATTCATATGTTGAACATATATCTATTGACAGCCTACTACGTGTCAGGATTTTCTCTAAAACCAAATGATACAGAAATAATCAAAACACATAAAAAATGTCTGCTTTATTGCTGCTTACATTCCAGTGGATATTTGAAGACTATCATTCACCTCCAGACTAAGAGATAGCTAAATATCCACTGAAAGGGTGAAGAGGCTGCTAATGAGGATTTTTTTTTTTGGAGACTATTGTCAGAGCATTGTAAATTATCTCTCTCTTACATGGGAGGGAAAGGAAACTCCCCTTTCATCTCAAATCAATTGAAGGGGGCCTCAAAAGAACCATTTGGGAGGCTAATATGCATTCTCTGTAATTTCAGAGACATGAGAGCAAGTAACTTGACCCATGGCTGAACAAAAAAGCAAAGGTAAGTGTACCTAGAGCTGCCTATAGAAGAATAAGAAGCCTCTTGTCAGTAGTAAGTTACAAGTTCATTGAAAGCAGGGCAGAGGGGTCGATTTTCCATAGGTCACATACAACTCTGCGGAATGGTGCTGCCTGATAGTCAAGTTGATTAGCTGGCCATAAGTGCCACCAAAAGCTTCTGCCAAGGGTGAGGCAGCCTCAGCAACAAGAAGATAAAGGTGTGTCATAGATGCAGAAGAGATATGAAGGGGTGAAATTGACCATGTGGAAGCAGCATCACTCATTCCAGGAACTGCAGGTGAAGATCTCCAAGGAGGGAATCATCAAACTGAAGGGGGAAATAAAAATAAGCCTTGAATTCCACCATGCCCAGATGGCATCAACACCATATTACAACTTTACAAGTTCAAAAGCACATTTCTGCCCCTTATTCTCCTTTCCCTACTCTAATATTCCCTAGTATTAAAGGAGCCCAAAACAGCAACTGTTAAGTGGAGAATGCCGTGAAGCAAAAAAAAAAAAAAAAATCAGATCATAAGAACCCCTGTCTACCCCACCTTCTCAGTCGATGGAGCCTGACGCCAACCTAAACTAGGGAAGAAGAGAACTCTTAAACTAAATGAGATTTGGGACTTTTGATAAGCATTTGTGCTGTATATTCATTATTTAATGAGACAGAGGAGTCTTCGGACCTGACTGAGATTTTATTCCAGGGGCTAGAAACAACTGATCCGAAGAACAAGTGAAAAAGAATAAATTAAAGGTGCATTCTGCTTCACTCTACTAAGTACAGTTCATCCAATAAACCAATTAAATAAGTTTAGCTTTTCATAAGTAGAAAGAAACACAAACCTTTAAGTTAGACTTCCTGGGAGAATAAGGTAACATAATGTGGAATCTTTTGATATAAAAAGTGAAGCTACAAAGCCTCCTGAATCAATTTCTAAATAACCTACGGCAATAGGATATTAGAGATAAACAGAAAAATAATAACATATCTCCACTATGGGCATCTTTTCCAGGTTTTATAAAATATCTCTGATTATTTCTGTTATCAAATTTTATGATTGGGAACTTATGAGTGGGACCCATAGAGCTCTGAGGGGAGTAATTGTTTTTATTTTTTTCAAAAGCTTAATTTGAGTATGATGCCTGTAACAGGTTCAACAGTGGTAGAATAAAGTTTCTACCATTTGCGCAACAGAATACAAAGATCATCCAAAATAGAAGATAAATGAGTCAGATATTAAATACAGTGGATTTTTTCAGATCAGCATGCCCTCGTAGCATAGTTCCAGGGTTAATATATATCCTGAACTTATTATAGAAATAATCTTTCCAGGTGCATGTTGGACAATGATGAAGCCTAAAGCTGAAAAATGATATGCGTAAGGCCTACCTCTAAAAATGAAAATAACGTAATAGCCCAAAAATATTATAGTCTGGTCACCTTAACTTTGATACCTGAAAAGACCAAACTCATTAATCATTTCATTTATAAAATGCTAAATGATCACGGGTGCCAGAGAGTAGTCAGTGGGATTTTAGGAAGAATAAATCAGTCAGACCTATGTAATATTGTTCCATGACAGACTGCCAGGCATTATTGATTGGAAGGGAAGGAAAAAAGACTTTAATCCTGGTCTTAAAGGACCTAATCATAAACAAATTTAGGAAGATATTTTCAAAGTGCATCACTACAAGAATTCTCAACTTCTTAGAAGGCAGAACAGATGGTATTTCATTCTCCTCTTTTCTTTCCTAAAGCAAAAACAAGAGAGTGATTAAGCCTTTGTTAAACATATACAAACAGAGAAAAAACAAAGGAAAGAAAGAAATCCTTTACCAAATTGTTGTAAATTGAGAGGGTGTCATTCACATTGCAAGTGGAGAAAACATGCTATAAATAGCTTTGCAGGAGGATTTATTTTATGCTACATTAGCACAAAAAAAGTCAAAAGCTAGGGAATGTGGCTCCCCCCAAAAAAAGATGAGAAAGGTTCAGGAGACAAAAATCGATTTCAAGACAAAAGCTACAAAAATAGACAAAAAAAAGTCATTATATAATGATATAGGAGTCAATTCAGCAAGAGAACATAACAACTGTAAATATATATGCACCTAACATTAGAGCACCCAGATATATAAAGAAAATATTATTAGAGCTAAAGAGAGAGATGGGCCCCAATACAATAATAACTGAAGAGTTCAACATCCCACTTTCAGCACTGGGCAGGTTATCTAGATGGAAAATCAACAAAGAAACGTTGGATTTAATGTGCATTATAGATCAAATATACCTAATAGATATTTACAGAACATTTCATGCTATGATTGCAGAATACACATTCTTCTCCTTAGTACATGGATAATTCTCAAGGATAGGCCACAAGTTAGGCCACAAATCAAGTCTTTAAAGTTTCAAAAACAATTGAAAACATATCATATTAGTTTGTTCTCACACTACTATAATGAACTACTTGAAACTGGGTAATTCATGAAGAAAATAAGTTTAATTGACTCACAGTTCTACAGGCTATACAGAAGCATGGTTGGGAGACCTCAGGCAACTGACAATCATGGCAGAAGGTGAAGGGGAAGCAAGCAAGCACATCTTACCATGGTGGAGCAGAAAAGAAAGATAATGAAGGGAGAAGTGCCACACACTTTCAAACAGCCAGATCTCATGAAAACTAGCTCGCTATCATGAGAAAACAACATAACACATATCTTCTTGGACCACAATGGAATTAAACTAAAAATAAATAAAAAGAGGAGCTTTGGAAACTATATGAACACATGGAAATTAAACAATATGCTCCTAAATGACCAGTGGGTCAATGAAGAAATTAAAAAGAAAATTTCAGCAGTGAGCTGAGATTACGCCACTGCACTCCAGCCTGGAGGACACAGCAAGACTCTGTTCTAGAAAATAATCCCCTTTACAATAGCTACAAATAAAATAAAATACATAAGAATAAATTTAATCAAAGAAATGAAAGATTACTACAATAAAAACTATAGGCTGGGTACAATGGCTCATTCCTGTAATCCCAGCATTTTCAGGTCAAGATAGGAGGATTGCTTGAGCCCAGGAGTTCAATACAAGCCTGGACAACATAGTGAGATCCCATCTCTACAACAAATAAATAAATTTCTTTAAACTTTTAAACGTTTTTTAAAAAAAACCATAGAGTGCCAAGATGGCCAAATAGGAACAGCTCCGGTCTTTAGCTCCCAGCGTGATCAACGCAGAAGATGGGTAATTTCTGCATTTCCAAGTGAGATACTTGGTTTATCTCACTGGGACTGGTTGGACAGTAGGTGCAGCCAATGGAGGGCAAGCCGAAGCAGGGAGGGGCATCACCTCACCGGGAAGAGCAAGGGGTTGGGGTATTTCCCTTTCCTAGCCAAGGGAAGCCATGACAGACTGTACATGGAAAAACAGGACATTCCCACCTAAATATTGCGTTTTTCCAATGATCTTAGCAAACAGCACATCAGGAGATTATATCCCGCGCATGACTCGGAGGGTCCCATGCCCATGGAGCCTTGCTCACTGCTAGCACAGCAGTCTGAGATCCACCTGAGAGGCAGCAGCCTGGCAGAGGGAGGGGCGTCCACCATTGCTGAGGCTTGAGTGGGTAAACAAAGCAGCCACGGAAGCTCAAAGTGGGCAGAGCCCACCGTGGCTCAGCAAGGTCTACTGCCTCTGTTGACTCCACCTCTAGGAGCAGGGCATAGCTCAACAAAAGGCAGCAGAAACTTCTGCAGACTTAAATGTCCCTGTCTGACTGCTCTGAAGAGAGCGGTGGTTCTCCAAGCATGGAGTTTGAGTGCTGAGAACAGACAGACTGCCTGCTCAAGTGGGTCCCTGACCCCCGTGTAGCCTAACTGGGAGACACCTCCCAGTAGGGGCTGGCTGACACCTCATAAAGGTGGGTGCCCCTCTGGGACGAAGCTTCCATAGGAAGGATCAGGCAGCAATATTTGCTGTTCTGCAATATTTGCTGTTCTGCAGCCTCTGCTGGTGATACCCAGGAAAACAGGGTCTAAAGTGGACCTCTGGCGAACTCCAACAGACCTGCAGCTGAAGGACCTGCTAGAAGGAAAACTAACAAATAGAAAGGAATAGCACCAACATTAACAAAAAGGACATCCACACTAAAACCCCACCTCCAGTTCACCAATATCAAAGACCAAAGGTAGATAAAACCACAAAGATGGGGAGAAACGAGAGCAGAAAAGCTGAAAAGTCCAAAGAACAGAGCATCTCCTCTCCTTTAAAGGATTGCAGCTCCTCGCCAGCAATGGAACAAAGCTGGATGGAGAATGACTTGGATGAGTTGACAGAAGTAGGCTTCAGAAGGTCGGTAATAACAAACTTCTCCAAGCTAAAGGAGGATGTTTGAACCCATTGCAAGGAAGCTAAAAACCTTGAAAAAATATTAGATGAATGGCAACTAGAATAAACAGTGTAGCAAAGACCTTAAATGACCTGCTGGAGCTGAAAGCCATGGCACAAGAACTATGTGACACATACACAAGCTTCAGTAGCCAATTCGATCAAGTGGAAGAAAGGGTGTCAGTGATTGAAGATCGAATTAATGAAATAGAGCAAGAAGAGAAGTTTAGAGAAAAAAAGTAAAAGAAATCAACAAAGCCTCCAAGAAATATGGGTCTATGTGAAAAGACCAAATCTACGTTTGATTGGTGTACCTGAAAGTGACTGGGAGAATGGAACCAAGTTGGAAAACACTCTGCAGGGTATTATCCAGGAGAACTTCCCCAACCTAGCAAGGCAGGCCAACATTCAAATTCAGGAAATACAGAGAACACCACAAAGGTACTCCTTGAGAATAGCAACCCCAAGACACATAATTGTCAGATTCACCAAGGTTGAAATGAAGGAACAAATATTAAGGGCAGCCAAAGAGAAAGGTTGGGTTACCCACAAACGGAAGCCCATCAGACTAACAGCAGATCTCTTTGCAGAAATCCTACAAGCCAGAAGAGAGTAGGGGCCAATATTCAACATTGTGAAAGAATTGTCAACCCAGAATTTCAGATCCAGCCAAACTAAGCTTCATAAGTGAAGGAGAAATAAAATCCTTTACAGACAAGCAAATGCTGAGAGATTTTGTCACCACCAGGCCTCCCTTACAAGAGCT
Source organism: Pan paniscus (assembly GCF_029289425.2). Taxonomy (NCBI): domain Eukaryota; kingdom Metazoa; phylum Chordata; class Mammalia; order Primates; family Hominidae; genus Pan; species Pan paniscus. The sequence goes on from NC_073249.2 coordinate 73,432,490, forward strand.
CCTGAAGGAAGCACTAAACATGGAAAGGAACAATGGGTACCAGCCACTGCAAAAACATGCCAAATTGTAAAGACCATCGATGCTAGGAAGAAACTACATCAACTAACCGGTAAAATAACCAGCTAACATCATAATGTCAGGATCAAATTAACACATAACAATATCAACTTTAAATGTAAATGGGCTAAATGTCCCAATTAAAAGACACAGAACCAACCCAAATGTCCATCAATGACAGACTAGATAAAGAAAATGTGGCACATATACACTATGGAATACTATGCAGCCATAAGAAAGGATGAGTTCATGTCCCTTACAGGGACATGGATGAAGCTGGAAACCATCATTCTCAGCAAACTATCACAAGGACAGAAAATCAAACACCCCATGTTCTCACTCATAGGTGGGAATTGAACAATGAGAAGACTTGGACACAGGAAGGGGAACATCACACACCCGGGCCTGTCATAGGGTGGGGGGATGGGGTAGGGATAGCATTAGGAGAAATACCTAATGTAAATGACGAGTTGATGGGTGCAGCAAACCAACATGGCACATGTGTACTTATGTAACAAACCTGCACGTTGTGCACATGTACCCTAGAACTTAAAGTATAATAATAAAAAAAAAAACATTGATGTAAGAAATTAAAGAGGACACAAGAAATAAAATAATTCCATATTCATATATTCAAAAAATCAATTTTTTTATTTCAATAGTTTTGGGGATATAGGTGGATTTTGGTTACATGGATGAGTTCTTGGTGGTGAATTCTGGAATTTGTAATGCACCCATCATCTAAGCAGTGTACAGCATACCTAATATGTTGTCTTTTATCCCTCATCCTCCTCCCAACCTCCCCTACCCCAAGTCCTCAAAGTTCATTATATCACTCTGTATGTTTTTGCATCCTCATAGCTTAGCTCCCACTTACAAGTGAAAACATATGGTATTTGGTTTTCCATTCCTGAGTTACATCACTTAAAATAACGACCTCTAGCTCTATCCACGTTGTTGCAAGACATTATTTTGTTCCTTTTAATGGCTGAGTAGTATTTCCTGATGTATATATACCACACTTTCTTTATCCAACCATTGGTCAATAGGCAGGTTAGTTCCATATCCTTACAATTGTGAACTGTACTGCTACAAATATGCATGTGCATGTGTCTTTTTCATATACTAATTTCTTTTCCTTTGGGTAGATACCTAGCAGTGGGATTGCTGGATTAAATGATCGATCTATGTTAAGTTCTTTAAGGAATCTCCACGTTTTTCATAGTGATTGCACTAATTTACATTCCCACCAGCAGCGTAAATGTGCTCCCTTTTCACCACATCCGTACTAATATCTATTGTTTTTTGACTTTTTAATTATGGCCATTCATGCAGGAGTAAGGTAGTATCATGTGGTTTTAATTTGCATTTCCCTGATGATTAGTAAAGTTGAGCATTTTTTCATGTTTGTTGGCTGTTTGTACATCTTTTTTTTTCTTGCTGATTTGTTTGAGTTCCTTGTAGATTCTGGATACTAGTTGTTTGTTGGATGCATAGTTTGTGAATATTTTCTCCCACTCTGTAGGTTGTCTGTTTATTCTGCTAATTATTTCTTTGGCTGTGCAAAAGCATTTTAGTTTAACCAGGTCCCATTGATTTATTTTTGTTTTTATTGCATTTGTTTTGGGGGCCTTAGTAATGAATTGTTTGCCTAAGCCAATGTCCAGAAGAGTTTTTCCAATGTTATCTTCTAGAATTTTTATGATTTCAGGTCTTAGATTTAAGTCTTCGATGCATCTTGAGTTGATTTTTGTATATGGTGAGAGATGAGGATCCAGTTTCATTCTTCTACATGTGGCTTGCCAGTTTTCCCAGCACCATTTATTGAATAGGATTGTCCTTTCCCCTAGTTTACGTTTTTGTGTGTTTTGTCAAGGATCAGTTGGTTGTAAGTATTTTGGCATTATTTCTGGGTTCTCTATTCTGTTTAAGTGCCTATTTTTATACCAGTACCATGCTGTTTTGGTAGCCACAGGCTTGTAGTACAGTTTGAAGTTTGTAATGTGATGCCTCCATGTTTATTAATTTTTCTTAGTATTGCTTTTGCTATGTGGGCTCTTTTTTGGTTTCATATGGATTTTAGGATTGTTTTTCCTAGGTCTGTGAAAAATTATGATGGTATTTTGATGAGAATTGCATTGAATCTTAGATTGCTTTGGATGGTATGGTCATTTTCACAATATTGATTCTTTCCATCCATGAGGATGGGATGTATTTACATTTGTTTGCATCATTTATGATTTCTTTTGGCAGTGCTTTGTAGTTTTCCTTGTAGAGAGCTTTCACTCCTTGGGTTAAGTATATTCCTTGGGGTTTTGTTGTTGTTGTTGTTGTTGTTATTGTTGTTGTTGCTGCTGCTGCTGTTTTTGCAGCTGTTGCGAAAGGGATTGAGTTCTTGATTTGATTCTTAGCTTAGTCGTTGTTGGTGTATAGCAGTGCTACTGATTTGTATACGCTGATTTTGTAATCTGAAAGTTTGCTGCTAGTAGCCTTTTGGATGAGTCTTTGGGGTTTTCTAGATATACAACCATATCACTGGCGAACAGTGAGAGGTTAACTCCCTCTTTTCCAGTTTGAATGCTCTTTGTTTCTTTCTCTTGTCCTGTTGCTCTGGCTAGGACTTCCAGTACTACGTTGAATAGAAATGGTGAAAGAGGTCATCCTTGTCTTGTTGTAGTTCTCAGGGGTAATGCTTTCAACCTTTCCCCTATTCAGTACGACATTGGCTGTGGGTTTGTCATATGTGGCTTTTATTACTTTGAGGTGAGTCCCTCCTGTACTTATTTTGTTGAGGGATTTTATCATAAAGGGATGCTGGATTTTATCAAATGCTTTTTTCTGTATCTATTGAAATGGTCATATGGTTTTTGTTTTTAATTCTGCTTATGTGGTATATCACATTTATTGACTTACATATGTTAAACAACCCCTGAATCTCTGGGATGAAACCCTGCTGATCATGATGTATTATTTTTTTTTGATGTGCTGTTGGATTCATCCAGCTAGCATTTTGTTGAGGATTTCTGCATCTATGTCCATCAGGGATATTGGTCTGTAGTTTTCCTTTTTTGTTATGTTCTTTCCTGGTTTTGGTACTAGGGTGATATTTCCTTCATAGAATTATTTTGAAAGAACTTCCTCTTTCTATATCTTTTGGAATAGTTTCAGTATGATTGGTACCAATTCTTTGAATGTCTGGTAGAATTCGGTTGTGAATCCGTCTAGTCTTGGGCTTCTTTTTGTTGGCAAATTGTTTGTTAGTGATTCAACCTCACTCTTGTTGTTGGTTTGTTCAGGGTTTCTATTTCTTCCTAATTTGATCTAGGAGGGTTGTATGTTTCCAGGAATTTATCCATTTCCTCTAGATTTTCTGCTTTGTGTGCATAAAGGAGTTTATAGTAGCCTTGAATGATCTTGTGAATTTCTGTGGTATTGGTTGTAATATCTCCAGTTTCATTTCTAATTGAGCTTATTTGGATTACATCCTTTCTTTTTGTGGTTAATCTTGCCAGTGGTCTATCAATTTTGTTTCTCTTTTCAAAGAACCAGCTTTTGTTTCATTTATCTTTTGTGTTTTTTTAATGATTTCATTTAGTTCTGCTCTAATCTTGGTTATTTTGTTCTTCCTCTGGCTTTGGGTTTAGCTTTTTCTTGTTTCTCTAGTTCCTTGAGGAGTGATATTCAGTTGTCAATTTATGCTCTTTAAGACTTTTTGATGTAGGTGTTTAATGCTATGAGCTTTCCTCTTAGCATTGCTTTTGCTGTATCACAGATGTTTTGATAACTTGTGTCAATATTATCATTGATTTCAAATAATTAAAAAAAATTTTTTTTTTGACAGAGTCTTGCTCTGTCACCAGGCTGGAGTGCAGTGGCATGATCTCAGCTCACTGCAACCTCTGCCTCCCGAGTTCAAGCAATTCTGCCTCAGCCTCTGGAGTAGCTGGGACTACAGGCACACACCACCGCACCTGGCTAATTTTTTGTATTTTTAGTAGAGATGGGGTTTCACCAAGCTGGCCAGGCTGGTCTCGATCTCCTGACCTCATGATCCTCCCACCTCGGCCTCCAAAAGTGCTGGGATTACAGGTGTGAGCCACCGTGCCTGGCCAATTTTTAAATTTTCATCTTGGTTTCCTTGCTAACCCAAAAATCATTCAAGAGCAGAGTATTTAATTTCCATGTATCTTTATAGTTTTGAGGACTCCTTTTAGAGTTGATTTTCAGTTTGAGTCTACTGTGATCTAAGAAGATACTTGATATGATTTCAATTTTCTTAAATTGATTGAGACTTGTTTTGTGGCCTATCATATGATCTATCTTGGAGAATGTTGATGTGCTGATGAGAAAAATGTATATCCTACCACTGTTGGAAAGAATGTTCTACAACTATCTATTAATTCCATTTGTTCTGGGGTATTGTTTAAGTTCATTGTTTCTTTGTTGACTTTCTCTCTTGATTATCAGTCTAGTGCTGTCAGTGGAGTATTGAAGTCCCCAGCTATTATTGTGTTGCTGTCTATCCAATTTCTTAGGTCTAGTAGTAATTGTTCTATAAATCTGGGAGCTCCAGTATTAGATGCATATAAATTTAGGATTGTAATAACTTCTTGTTGGACTGATCCTTTTATCATTATATAATGTCCTTCTTTGTCTTTTTTTTTTTTTACTGTTGCTGCTTTAAAGTCCATTTTGTCTGATATAAGAATAGCTGCGCTTGCTCATTTTTGGTTTCCATTTACATGGAATATCTTTTTCCACCCCTTTAACTTGAGTTTATATGAATCTTTATGTGTCAGGTGAGTCTCTTGAAGACAGAAGATATTTGGTTGTTGTTTTTTTTTCTATTCATTCTGCCATTCTGTATCTTTTAAGTGGATTATTTAAGCCATTTACATTCAATGTTAATATTAAGATGTGAGGTACTATTCTATTCATCATACTAGTTGTTACCTAGATACTTTGTTTTTTTTCATTGTGTTATTGTTTTATAGACTTTATGAGTTGTATGCTTTCAGAAGGTTCTATTTTGGTGTATATCTAGCTTTTGTGTCAAGATTTAGAACTTTTTTTGCATTTCTTGTAGTTCTGGTTTGGTAATTACAAATTTCCTCAACATTTGTTTCTCTGAAAAAGACTTTTATTTCTTCTTCATTAGTGAAGCTTTCCTGGATACAACAGTCTTAGCCGAGAATTATTCTGTTTAAGGAGGCTACAGATAGGACCCAATCCTATCTAGCTTGTAAGGTTTCTGCTGAAGTCTGATGTTAGTCTGATAGGTTTATCTTTATAGGTTACCTGATGCTTTTATCTCACAGTTCTTTGAATTCTTTCCTTCATGTTGACTTTAGGTAACCTGATGATTATGTGCCTTGGTAGTTATCTTTTTGTAATGAATTTCCCAGGACTTCTTTAAGCTTTTTGTGTTTAGATATATAAATCTCTAGCAAGGTCCATACTACCTAGTAGTATCTATAGGCTCAATGCAATATTCATCAAAATACCAATGATATTCTGCACAGAAGTAGGAAAAAAACCCTAAAATTTATATGGAACTACAAAATACACAGAATAACCACAGACATCTTTGAGGGAAAAAAAATGAAACTGGAGAAATCACATTATCTGCCTTCAAATTATACTACAGAGCTATAAGAACAAAAACATCATTGTACTGGTGCAAAAATAGGCACAAAGACCAATGGTATGGAAGAAAATAACCCATAAATAAATCCACAAATCTGGGGTAAACTCAGTCTTGACAAAAGTGCCAGGAGCATACATTGGAGAATGGAGAATATCTTCAATAAATGGTGCTGAGAAAACTGGATGTCCATAGGCAGAAGAATGAAACTAGACAGCTATCTTTTGCTGTATACAAAAATCAAATCAAAATGGATCAAAGACTTAAATAGAAGACCTCAAACTAAGAAACCACTAAAATAAACATTGAGGAAACTCTCCAGGACATTGGCCTGGGCTAAGATTTCTTGAGTAATACCCCACAAGCACAGGCAACCAATGAAAAATGGACAAATGTAATCACAATAACTTAAAAAGCTTTTGCACAGCAAAAGAGACAATCAACAAAGTGAAGATACAACCTACAGAATGGGAGAAAATATTTGTAAACTATCAATCTGTCAAGGGATTAATAACCCAGTAAGAAAAATTAATAACTCAATAGAAAAAAATCTAAAAATCCAATGAAAAAATAGGCAAAAAATCTGAATAGACATTTCTCAAAAGCTGTACAAATGGCAAACAGGTATATGAAAATGTGCTCAACATTATTGATCACCAGAGAAATGCAAGTCAAACTGTAATGTGATATCATTTCACCCCAGTTACAACGGTTTTTATCTGTGAGATATCTGCACTCCCATGTTTATTTTAGAACTATTCACAATAGCCAAGATTTGGAAAGACCTAAGTGTCTATCAACAGAGAAATGATTAAAGAAAATGTGGTACAGATACACATTGGTGTACTATTCAGGCATAAAAAAGAATGAGATCCTGTCATTTGCAACAACATGAATGGAACTGGAAGATATTGTGTTACATGAAATGAGCCAGGAACATAAAGACAAACTTCACATATTCTCATTCATTTGTGGGAGCTAAAAATTAAAAACAATGGAACTCATGGACAGAGAGAGTAAGTGGATGGTTACTAGAGGCTGGGAAGATTAGTAGCAAGGGGGAGAAGAGAGGATGGTTAATGGGTACAAAAATACAGTTAGATAGAATGAATAAGATCTAGTATTTGATATCGCAACAGAGTGACTATGGTCAAAAATAATTAATAGTACATTTAAAAATAACTAAAAGAGTATAACTGGAATGTCTGTAACACAAAGAAATGATAAATGCTTCAGGATGGATGGATACCCCATTTACCTTGATATGATTATTATACACATTGTATGCCTGTATCAAAGTATCTCATGTATACCATAAATATATACACATATATTATGTACTCATAAAACTAAAAATAAAAATAGGTTGGGTGTGGTGGCTCTTGCCTGTAATTTCAGCACTTTTGGAGGCCAAGACAGGTGGATAGCCTGAGGTCAGAAGTTCGAGACCAGCCTGACCAACATGGAGAAACCCCATCTATACTAAAAATACAAAATTAACTAGGCATGGTGGCGCATGGCTGTAGTAATCCAAGCTACTTGGGAGGCTGAGGCAGGAGAATCACTTGAACCTGGGAGGCAAAGGTTGCAATGAGCCAAGATTGTGCCATTTCACTCCAGCCTGGGCAACAAGAGCAAAATTCTGTTTCAAAAAATAAAAATAACAAAACAAATTGCAAAGAAAGAAAATAAGCTCTAGCAGAAGGATGCCCATGTGCACCCCACTATCATGCCACCACTAGCACAAACATGTATGCAGATGCCACCACCCCACTCCCATCAGTGTCCCATCACAACCAACACATGTGCACCCTGCACACTGCCACAGCTGCTGGCACACGTTCCCACACCCCTTCAAAACACTTTGCTTGGCACCTCCCATCAGACTGTTGGAGCCAATAGAGAAGAACCACCTCAGCTGCTTCAGCACAACAGATTTCTAACCTCAAGGGGCCAGAGAACAAAGCTGTGGGGCCAGTATCAGCCCCCCAGGGACAGAGCACACAACCCATGAGTTCTCAGATAAGCCTTGGCTCCCTGAAATCTTCCAGAATCCACGCCAGTTGACTGAACCTACCTTACACCACAATCAAACTCCCAAGCTAAGATCACACTACTGCACTCCAACCTGGGCAACAGAGACAGACCCTGTCTCAAAAAATAAAAAATAAATAAAAGAACATCAACCCACACAAATAAGAAAGAACCAGTGCAAGAACTCTGGCAACTGAAAAAGCCAGAGGGTCTTTTTACCTCCAAACAACTGCACTAGATTCCCAGCAATTGTTGTTAACCAAGCTGAAATGGCTGAAATGACACAGAATTTAGAATATGAATAGCAGTGAAGATCATCGATATTCATGAGAGAGCTGAAACCCAATCCAAGGAATCTAAGGAATACAATAAAACAAAAAGGGAGCTGAACGACAAAATGGTCATTGTAAGAAAGATCCAAACTCATCTAATAGAGCTGAAAAGGCACACTACAAGAATTTCATAATACAACTGCAAGTATTAACAGCAGTATAGACCAAATTGAGAAAAGAATCTCAGAGTTTGAAGATTGGTTCACCAAATTAACTCAATCAGACATAAATAAAGAAAACAGAATAAACACAATGTGTGATTAAGTATATAGACCAAACATACGACTCACTGATATCCCTGAAAGACAGGGAGAGAAGGCAAAAACTTGGAAACATATTTGAGAATATCTTCCATGAAAATTTCTCCAACCTTGCTAGAAAGGTCAATAGTCAAATTCAGGACATGCAGAGAACCCCTGCAAGATACTATACAAGACAACCATCCTGAAGACACATGGTCATCAGATTCTCCAATGTCAGAGAAAAAAATATTAATCAACTAGAGAAAAGAAGCAGGTCACCTACAAAGCGAACTCCATCAGGCTAACAGGGTACTTTGCAGCAGAAACCCTACAGGTCAAAAGAGATTGAGGGCATGTATTAAGCATTCTTAAAGAGAAAGACTCCAACCAAGAATTACATATCCAGACAAACTAAGCTTTTTAAGTGAAGGAGAAATAAAATCCTTTCAGACAAACAAATGCTAGAGGAATTCATAATCACCAGACTTGCCTTACAAGAGGTTCTGAAGGGAGTGCAAAATATGGAAACAAAGGACTGTTACCAGCCACCACCAAAAAAAACACTTAAGTACATAGACCACTGACACTATAAAACCATCACACACTCAAGTCTGCAGAATAACCAGCTAACAGCACAATGACAAAATCAGATCTGCACATATCCACATTAACCTTGAATGTAAATGAGATAAATTTCCCAATTAACAGACACAGTGTAGCAAGTTGGATAAAGAAGCAAGACCCAACTGTATGCTGTTTTCAAGAGACCCGTTTCATATGCAATAACACCTATGGGCTTAAAGTAAAGGGATGAAGAAAAATCTACCAAACAAACAAGCGAAAGAGTAGGGGTTGTTATTTCTAATTTCAGACAAAACAGACGTTAAAGCAACAATGATTAAAAAAAAAAAAAAGGCCATTACAGAATGGTAAAGGTTTCAATACAACCAAAAGCCCTAAATAATCTAAATATACATGCACCCAACACAGAAGCACCCAGATTCATAAAGCAAGTTCTTAGAGACTTTCAAAGATACTTAGACTCCCACACAATAATAGTGGAGGTGTCAAAACCCCAATGACAGTATTAGACAGATAATTGAGGCAGAAAATTAACAAAGATAGTCAGGATCGGAACTCAGCACTGGATTTAATGTACCTGACAGACATCTACAGAACTCTCCACCCAAAAATAACAGAATATACATTCTTTTCATTGCCAAATGGCACATACTCAAAAACTGACCACACAACTAGCCATAAAACAATCCTCAGCACATTCAAATAAACCAAAAGCAACCAACCACACTCTCAGACCACAGAATAAAAGAAGATAAATCAATAATAAGATCATTCAAAACCATACAATTACATAGAAATTAAACAACCTGTTCCTTCCTGAGTGGCATCGGGGCAGACAATAAAATTAAGGCAGAAATCAAAAAATTATTTTAAACTAATGAGAACAAAGATGCAACATACCAGAATCTCCAGGACACAGGCAAAGCAGTTTAAGAAGAAAGTTTATAGTGCTAAATACCCACATCAAAATGTTAGAAAGATCTCAAGTTAACAACCTAACATTATACCTAGAGGAACTAGAAAAACAAGAGCAAACCAACCCCAAAGTCAACAGCAGACAAGAAATAACCAAAGTCTGCGCTGAACTGAATGAATCCAAGATGTGAAAAACCATCCAAAAAAATCAGCAAAATTTGAAACTGGTTATTCGAGAGAATAACTAAGATTGATAGGATGCCAGCTAGATTAACAAAGAAAGAGAGAGAAGTTACAAATAAACACAATCAGAAATGAGAAAAGGGATGTTATCACTGATCTCTCAGAAATACAAAAGAAAAAAACCTCTCAAAGACTATTACAAACACCTCTATGCACACAGAGTAGAAAATGTACAAGAAATGCATAAATTCCTGGAAACATACAATCTTCCAAGATTGAACTGAGAAGAAATTCAAACCCTAAACAGACCAATAATGAGTTTCAAAATGTAATCAGTAATAAAAAGCTTACCAACCAGAGAAAGCCCAGAACCAGATGGATTCACAGCCAAATGCTACCAGACATGGGAAAAAGTGCTGATACCATTCCTACAGAAACTATTTCAAGAAATTGAGGAGGACAGACTCTTCCCTAATTCATGCTATAGGCCAGCATCATTCTAATATCAAAACCTGGCAGAGACAACACGAAAAGAAAACTTCAGGCCAATATCCCTGATGAACATCAGTGCAAAAATTCTCAACAAAATACCAGCAATCTGAATACAGCAGCACATCAAAAAGCTAACCCACCATGATCAAATAGGCTTTAATGCTGAGATGCAAGGTTGGTTCAACATATGCAAATCAATAAATGTGATTCAACACAAAAACAGAACTAAAATCAAAAACTACAAGATCATCTCAATAGAGGCAGAAAAGGCTTTTGATAAAATTCAACATTCCTTCACTTTAAAAACACTCAACAAACTAGATATTGAAAGAACATACCTCAAATTAATAAAAGCCATCTATTATAAACCCACAGCCAACATCATACTGAATAGGTAAAAGCTGGAAGCTTTCCTCTTGAAAACTTAAACAAGACAAGGATGCCCACTCTCACCCCTCCTAATCAACACAGTTGACTTCCAGTAAACTGGAAATCCTAGCCAGAGCAATCAGGCAAGAGAAGGAAATAAAAGGTCTCAAAATGTGAAGATAGAAAGTAAAACTATCTGTTTGCAGACAATATGATTTTATGTCTATAAAATCTCACAGTCTCTGCCCCAAAGCTTTTATATCTAATACGCAACTTCAGGAAGGTTTTGGGATACAAAATCAATGTAATCAGTAGCCTTTCTATACACCAACAACATCCAAGCTGAATGCCAAATCAAGAATGCAATCCTATTCACAATAGCCACACAAAAAATAAAGTACCGAGAAATACATCTAACTAGGAACATGAAAGATCTTTACAAGATCTAGAAAACAATACTAAAAGAAATCAGAGATGACACAACCAAACAGAAAAACATTCCATGATCATAGATAGGAAGAATCAATATTGCTTAAATGGCATACAGCCTAAAGCAGTTTACAGATTCAATGCTATTTCTATTAAATTACCAATGACATTCTTCACTAGTACTCTAATGGTATTCTAAACAGAATTAGAAAAAAAAAACTGTTCTGAAATTCACGTGGAACCAAAAAAGGGCCTAAAGAGCCAAAACTATCCTAAGCAAAAAAAATAAAAATAAAATAAAATAAACAAAAAATTAAAAGCTGGAGGCATCACATTATCTGACTTCAAACTATACTACATGGCTACAGTAACTAAAACAGCATAATATTGGTACAAAAATAGACACAGACCAATGAAACAGACTAGAGAGCCCCAAAATAAAGCCACATACCTACAACCATCTTATCTTCAACAAAGTCAACAAAAACAAGCAATGGGCAAAGGACTCCCTATTTAATAAATGTTGCTGGGATAACTGGAAAGCCATATGCAGAAGATTGAGACTGGATGCCTTCCTTACATCATATATAAAAGCTAACACAAGATGGATTAAAGACATAAATGTAAAACCTAAAACTATAAAAATGCTTGAAGAAAACCAAAGAAATACCACTCTGGACATAGATCCTGGCAAAGATTTCATAACAAAGATGCCAACAGTACTTGCAAAAAAAAAATGGGCAAATGGAGCCTAATTAAACCAAAGACCTTCTGCCCAGCAAAAGAAACTTTCAACAAAGTAAACAGACAACCCACAGAGTCATAGAAAGTATTTGCAAACTGAGCAAAGCTCTGACAAAGGTCAAATATCCCAAATCTATAAGGAACTTAAACAAATGAACAAGCAAAAACCAAACAACTCTATTAAAAAGTGGGCAAAGGACATCCACAGGTACTTTTCAAAACACATTTGTGCAGCCAATAAGCACATAAAACTGTTCAACATCACTAATTATTGGAGAAATGCAAGATATCATGAGAGATATCATCTCACACCAGTCAAAATGGCTATAATTAAAAACCCAAAAAATTACAGATGCTGGCAAGGTTGTGGAGAAAAGGGAACACTTATACACTGCTGGTGGGAATGTAAATTAGTTTAGCCACTGTGGAAAGCAGTTTGGGATATCTCAAAGAACTTAAAAAAGAACTACCATTTGACCCAGCAATCCCATTATTGGCTGTGTACCCCAAGAAATGTAAATCATTCTACCATAAAGATACGTGCATGCTTATTGCAGCACTACTCACAATAGCAAAAACACAGAATCAACCTAAATGCCCATCAATGGTATAGTGTATAAAGAAAATGTGGTACATATACACCATGGATTACTATGCAGCCATAAAACAGAATGAGATCATGTTCTTTGCAGCAATGTGGATGGAGCTCCAGGTGTTTATCCTAAGTCAACCATCATGGGAACAGAAAGCCAAATACTGCATGTTCTCATTTATAAGTGGGAGCTAAACAATGAATACACATGGACACAAAGAAGGGAACAAGAGACCCTGGGGCCTACTTGAGGTTGAAGGGTGAGAAGAGCATGAGGTTCAAAAAACTACCTATCAGGTACTATGCTTATTACCTTGGTGATGAAATAATCTGTACACCAAACACCTGTGACACACAATTTACCTATAAAACAAACCTACACATATACCCCTAAAACTAAAATAAAAGTAAAAAAATAAAAATAAAAAAGCTGGGTGCAGTGGCTCACACCTGTAATCCCAGCAGTTTGGGAAGCTGAGGCAGAAGGATTTCTTGAGCCCAGAAGTTCAAGGCTAGCCTGGTCAACGTTATAGGATCCCATCAAAAGAAAGAAGGAAAGAGAGAGAGAGAGACATTAAGAAAGAAAGAAAGAAAGAAAGAGTAAGAAAAAAAGATAGGAAGGAAGGAAGGAAGGAAGGAAAGAAAGAGAAAGAAAGAGGAGGGGAGGGGAGGGAGAGAGGAAGGAAGAAAGGAAGGATGTAAGGGAGAGAGGAAGGAAGGAAGGAAGAAGGGAGGGAGGGAGGAAGGAAGGAAGATAGGAAGGAAGGAAAAAGAAAGAAAGAAGGAAAGAAAGAAAGAAAAAGAAAGCAAGCTAACTGAAGAAAACCTGAAAACCAGGACAGTCTAGACTAAAATAGAGGAAGTCATGGGATCTGAGCACATTTCTTCATACCAAGGAATTAGAAGTAAATTTAATCCAGTATTATTATCTATATATCCATTGTTGTACAGCAGACCTCTAGAGCTTTTTCATCTAGCATGACTGAATCTCTATACCCATTGAACAGCAACTTCCAATTTCTACTTCTACCAGTGCCTGGCAACTACCATTCTACATTCTGCTTCTAAGAGTTTCACTACTTTAAAAACCTCATGTAAACAGAATCATGCAGTATAGGTCTTTCTGTGACTGGCTTATTTCACTAAGCATAATGTCTTCAAGGTTCATTCATGTTGTCGCATATGACAGGATGTCCTTCTTTTTCAAATGTGAATGATATTCCATGGTATGTATAGACCACGTTTTATTTATCCATTAATCTGCTGATGGATGTTTAGGTTGTTTCCACATCTTGGCAAATATTCAGAAGTGAAATTGCTGGATGATATGGTAGTTTTATTTTTAATTTTTTAAGGATTGCCATACTGTTTCCCATTGAGGCTGCACCATTTTACATTCCCACCAATGGTGCACAAGCTTTCTGATTTTGCCATATCCTTACCAGCGCTTATTTTCTCTCTTTTTGTTTTGCTTTTTATAATAATAGCCATCTTAACAGGTGTGAGGTGATAGCTCATTATGGTTTACTTTTATTTCCTTGATGATTAGTGATATTGATCATCTTCTCACATACCTGTTGACTATTTGTATGTCTTCTTTGAGAAATGTCTATGCAAAGTTTTTATCTGTAGTCAATCAGTTTATTCTTGCAGGTTATTTGTTATTGAGTTGTAGGAGTTACTCAGATATTTTAGATATTAGACTTTTGTTAAATATATGGTTTGCAAATATTTTCTCCTATTTTGTAGGTTGTCTTTTCATTCTGCTGATTATTTCCTTTGCTGCATAGAAGCGTTTCAGTTTTCTGTAGTCCCACTTGTCTATTTTTTGCTTCTGTTGCCTATACTTTTGGTGTCACATTAAAAAAAGGTCACTGCCAAGACCAGTGTTATGATTTTCCCCTGTGTTTTCTTTTAGGAGTTGTATAGTTTCAGGTCTTATGTTTAATTCTTTAACGCATTTTGGGTTGATTTTTGTGTATGGTATAAGAGAAGGGGCCTGATTTCATTATTTTTCATATTGATATCCAGTTTTCCCAAGATCATCTGTATCCCCAGCATTTTTGGAACCAGGTACCAGTTTTGTGGAAGACAATTTTTCCATGAACAGGGACAGTGTCGGGGGGATTGTTTCAGGATCAAACTCTTCCACCTCAGATCATCAGACATTAGTTAGATTCTCATAAGGATACTTACAAATTTGTTAAGAGGGTAAACTTCATGTTATATGTTAGTTACTACAATGAAAAAAAAAAACCAAAAATACAAAACAGTTGGTGAGAAGTGTTCTAACAGAGATCTATTAACTCAGAAACCTAAGGCTTAAAGTATATTCTTCCCTCTACCTTGTCTTATATAATGTGCCAACAATGCTTAGAGATCTTCCTGCTTAGACTGTTCTATATTATTGCTTTAGTAACTTCAAATTAGGATCCCATATTTTTGCTGGGGCAAGTATTACAATCAATTCCGAATCGGTCTCTTTGCCTCCTCTTTCTCATCTTTAATAAATTCTCATCACTATAACCAGAAAAAAATTCTATGTTAAAATGTAAATCTTATGCATCTTTCCTGATTTAATCTCTTACATAACTCTCCCTTACTTGCCCAAAAGAGAAAATACTAATTCCTTACATTGATTACTGGTTGCCATCTACTTCTTCAGTCTCATCATTCTTGCTATGCCAAACTGTTTTCTTTTTGTTCACACAGGAACTCATATCCCTTCTCACTCCCAACCTCCTGGCAAACATTTTTTATACACCAATGTTGAGTTTATCATCACTTCCCAATGATACCTTTCCTGATCCCTGAGCTGCAATCCCAGGAAGAAAATATGTATCCCTTTTATGTCTCTACTATACCTTATGAATTATCCTGTCCCAGCATGTATAGTTTTTAATTATATCTTCATTTGTTGATATGTATGTATCTCTTACTAGACTGTAAAACTGATAGTATTTGCTTCAATATTTCTTTTCCAGCAATAAGCACATGCTCAGGAAATGTCTATTTTATGTATGTGTGCACAGTCGTATGTATGAACAAATTTACAGATATGTGAATGAATGAAAAAACAAGTGAATAAATTTCTATGATAACTAAAAAAAAAAAAAAAAAAAAAAGAAGTAAATTTAATCCCTAAAGATAGAATTACAAGAGGAAAGATACAAAAGACTTTAAAAAATCAAGAATTACAAGAGGACACAAATGGACTGCAGAATTCCATTGGCTCTGAGACAGTTTTGGCCTGAATTCAAGCAGGTAGCACAGGAACCAAAGAAGCCTCAAAGAGATTACTGACATTGTGGAACACACAATTCTTTATAGTCTCAAAACTTCCCACAAATGATTTATCCATTGAAACATGGCTTTGCTGTGATAATACAAGTACCTCATCAAACTTTTGCTCCAATGGAAGACTTATTAGTCCCGGTCCCAGTCATTATCTGGGCAAGAGAAGAAGATAAATATCTGAATGTTTCTTGGTCCAAACTGTTCTATCGATACGTCTTAATAGCTTTTTACCAGACTTAGTATCAATACTCACAGATCATATCACCATTCCTAACGTCTTTAATCAATGAACTAGTCTTTTTATTCATCCCATCCTTACTCAATCTCACTCGCATTCTTGACTTTAACACCCACCTCCCAGACTATAGAATTCCTCAAGTAAAATTACATCCACTAACATTTCATTTACAATATGCACATTCACACTTTGGATTTTAGTATCTGACATTGCTTTGCCTCCACATTTATAAAATTCTGGTTTTTTCAGTGCAGCACTTGCTTGTATTAAGTTCTTTCTGAAACTTCATTATGAACTCTGAACAACTAAACAAAACTAAATTTAAATTCAAACTTTTACATTTGCAGGCAATATGACTTTATGTGAGTTACTCCCAAACCTCACAGATGCCTCTCTGTATGGCAACATATTAGCATTGCTTGATGTAGCTCTTCACACTCAACTCACCATTAAAAATCTAAACAATATCAAAAAAAGACAAAACTGGCTACATTGTAAACTAAAAATGAGAAGAATACATAACAAGTCCAAAGGGAATTTCCATTTCTACTGTCTCAATAAAAATGGATTAAGAAACATTGTTTGACCATAAATCACATTTTCCACTATCTGAATAAAATATAGAAAGCTTCAAAAAGGGGAGGAAAAGGCTTTGACTGTTCTTTACTATGTGTCACCAACTCTGAGACACAGTGAATAAAATAATCAGCAAAATATATGACTGTCTTCCGACTATATTAGTCAAAGCCAGAATCACAAACTGTCATATTCTTTAATTCTTCTACTTTATTATTTTCCCTCTTCTTATATCTATACAAACACTACAATCTCCAATGCTCAACACAGCAGAAATCAGACAAGGTATTTGGAGGTAGAGTATATCCAGTCATTATTAGTTGCCTCAGTATGTCTAGATAAAAATGTTGATTGAGAAATAAAAAACAGAAGAAAATCAGAATTATTCTATTTGGAGATAAAATTTTTCCACATGACACTATACCAGAAAAGAAATGTACCTTTGTTATAGTAAATCAAAGAATCCAATTTTTTAAACCAGAAAAGATGTAATGCCAGTCCAGTAGGTAGACGTAAGATGAATGACTCCTAGTGATTGTACAGTTCAACCTATTCACGATAAAATAAAAATTTTAATTTAAGAAGAGGAACTGCCAGGCATGGTGGCTCACGCCTGTAATCCCAGCACTTTGAGAGGCCAAGGCAGGTGGATCACTAGGTCAGGAGTTCGAGACCATCCTGGCTAACATGGTGAAACCCTGTCTCTACTAAAAATACAAATAAAACCTAGCCGGGCATGGTGGCACATGCCTGTAGTCCCAGCTACTCGGGAGGCTGAGGCAGGAGAATCCCTTGAAACAGGGAGGCGGAGGTTGCAGTGAGCCGAGATTGCACCACTGTGCTCCAGCCTGGGTGACAGAGTGAGACTGTCTCAAAAAAAAAAAAAAAAAAAAAAAAAAGGAAAAAAAAGAAAAGGAATTAAATTAGCATCTTCCAAGACAAGATAATAGATACAGTCTTTATAAAGCAGGAGATGAACCAGAAAGAAAAAATAAATTGAAATAAAGACACAGGTAAAAAGAAATGACTGAAATAAGAGAAATGCAAGGAAATTCAAAACACAATGCCAAAATAAAATCTACATCTAAAAATAGTAAGGAAATTATTTTACAGAAATCCTTTTTACAGAGATTTTACAGAAACTAGAATCAGCAAATTTAATCCATAAATATATGAAAAGAATAGCATTTCCCAACCAAGTAGGGTTCATCCTAGAAATTCAGAACATTTCAACATTCAAATAACAATCAATGTAATCACCATATGATATAGCCTAGACATCTGCTCCTGCCCAAATCTCATGTTGAATTAGAAACCCCAATGCTAGAGATAGGACCTGGTGGGAGGTGCTTGGATCATGGGGGCAGATTCCTTATGGCATGGTGCTGTCTTCACCATAGTGAGTTTTCACAAGATGTGATCATTGAAAAGTGTGTGGCACCTCCCCCTACACATTTCTCCTGCTCCTGTTTTCACCATGTGATGTGCCTGCTCCTCTTTTGCCCTCTGCCGTGATTGGAGCTTCCTGAGGCCTCCCCACAAGCAGATGCCACTATGCTTCCTGAGCAGCCTGCAGAACTGTGAGACAATGAAACCTCTTTTCTTATAAATTACCCTGACTCAGATATTTCTTTATAATAGTGCAAAAATGGCCTAATACACCATGTTAACAGAGTAATAAGAAAAATTATATGATCATTTTATTGGATAAAAAAAGCGCTCGAAAAAATTGAACATCCATTCATGATTAAAAAAAAAAATACTCTCAGCAAACTAAGAATATAGGTGAAGCCTCCTAACATAACAAAGGGTATCAACACCTACCACTCACACGCCATTCCTATCCAACATTATGCTAAATGGTGAGAGACTGAATGCTTTCTCTGAAGATCAGGAAACTAGCAAGATGTCATTCCTCACCATGGCTATACAGCATCATACTGGAAATCCTGGCAAGTGCAATAAAGCAAGAAAAAATAATGAAAAGGAATATAGATTGAAAAGGCAGAAACAAAAATCTATTTGCACATGACACGATTGTGCCTGTAGAAAGTTTCAAAGAATCTATAAAACATCTCTTAAAACTAATAAGTGAATTTAACAAGGTTCCAGGGTTCAAAGTGTGTATTAGTCTGTTTTCATGCTGCTGATAAAGATATACCCGAGACTGGGCAATTTACAAAAGAAAGAGGTTTATTGGACTTACAGTTCCACATGGCTGGGGAAGCCTCACAATCATGGTGGAAGGCAAGGAGGAGCAAGTCATATGTTGTGCGGATGGCAGCAGGCAGAAAGAGAGCTTATGCCCGGGAACTCCTCTTTGTAAAACCATCAGATCTCGTGAGACTCACTCACTATCACAAGAACAGCACAGGAAAGACTTGCCCGCATGATTCAATTACCTCCCATGCAGTCTCTCCCCCAGCACATGGGAATTCAAGATGAGATTTGGGTGAGGACACAGCCAAGCCATACAAAAGTGAATACATGTAAAAGTCAATCATATTTCTATATATTAGCAATGAACATTTGAATCTTCAAATTAATAAAAATATAAATTACCATATCACAAAAAATTGAAATACTTTGGAATTAATCTAATAATATATGAACAGGTACTATATGCCAAATGCTACAAATCACCAATAAAAGAAACGAAAAAAGATTTAAATAAGTAGAAAAATATACTACATTATGAACTCAAAGACTGAATTGTTAAGATATCAATTCTTCCTAATTTGATATATAGATACAGCACTATCCCAGTAGATATTCCAGCAAGGTTTTTTGACAGATATTGACAAGATTATTCCAAAATTTGTATGGAAAGCAAAAGAACTAGAATTGCCAAAACGACTATGAAAAGTTGAAGGACTCAAAATTATAGCAAATCAAGACAGTGTGGTATTGGCAAAAGAAATATAGTTTCCATGTGAAGAATCCATGATAGTCTGCTAGATGCTAGAGACATGAAGCTCAGTTCCCCGTGACCCCAAACAAGTAAGTGAAGCCATCAGGAACTCTACAACCCCCCAGGCATCCCACTATCTGACTGCAGCCACATGAATGAGCCCAAGAGAGTCCAACAGTAGAACCATCCATCAGAAGCCAGCCAAAATTGCCCACCCACAGAATTATGAACTAATAAATGATTGTTGTTTTAAGTTTGGCAGATTTTTTTTTACATAGCAATAAATAACTGTTAAACCATAGTAACTCCAATGCCAACTGGCAGCAGTGGAAATATGATGGTGGGGAAGCCAGCATGGAAAGAAACAGTGGTTATCTTAGCCAATTATGTTTAAATGCCTTACTTTTGCAAATTTTACAAAAGTATATTATCATATAAACACATTATTCAGAGCTTTGGAAGGGACAGGCATAAGTGGGAGACTGAATCTGGAGCTTCATTCAAGGTAAATCTACCTCTCGTAAATGTCATGCTTAATGTTAAATCACTAACAATATCTCCCTTAAAGATATAGAGACTAAAGGATTGCCTGCTATAACCTTATCATATAATATTGCTGTATAAATCTTGCCCAACAAATTAACAATAATGACTATATTTAATGCTTATTATGTATCATCACTACACTAAGGACTTCACATGGATTATTTCACTTAATTATAACAACAACCTCATGAGGTAGGGACTATTATAACACTTTTCAGATGCAGAAACTGAGCCTTACAGGGTTTAATGGCCAAAAGTTACATAGTAAATGTCAGGTTTCCATTTTCAAAATCTGTGTTCTCCATGCCTGTAATCGCAGAACTTTGGGAGGTCAAGGTAGGTGGATCACTTGAACCAAGGAGTTTGAGACCAGCCTGGACAACATAAGAAGACCTCATCCCTTAAAACAAACAACAACAACAACAACAAAAATATTGTCTTAGTAACTACACTTAGTAGTGCAAGAAAGAAAAATGAGATAAAAGTAATGGAAGAGATTATTTTAATTTTAATTATTACATTTTTCCCTATAACTTAAGGGGATTTCCTAATATATTTTCTATCTTTAAAGGAAAACAGCCTATGTTTAATTTAGAGCTAGTTATCTTACCTTATGATAACCACCTTACTGACTCTTCAATTATTTTAAGTTGATGCTCTATATTTATGCTTATAGACAAACATCATCTGGAAATAGAGATGACTATATTTTTTTCCAAATAGACAATTCTATAGAAACCATTGGAAAAAGTTACAACTATTATATCTAATGAGACAGTTCACTAAAGTAATACATACAATATAAATTTTTTTAAACCTAGTTTTCCTGAAAGCCAGCAATAAACTGAAAAACTATAATAGGGACATATAGTATTTAGAGGAGCGTTGTACCTAGAGATTGTGAATGAAATATGCAAAGCTTATATATGAAAAGCTTAATTTTCTTATGTAAAGAAAATTTCAAATATTTAATCAGTTACATAAAAGAACCTACAAATAAGTGAACCTACATAATAATTTACTATATGTGAAGTTGGAATATGTGAAGTTGTCAATCCTTGACAAATGACTTTGTAAGTTAAACTTCAACCCATTAAAGCCTCAAAATTGCTTGCCAACTTTCTTGTCTGAATTTTTTAAAGTGATGCCTTCACAGGTTTCAACACATCAGAGATAGAATATGATGAATCAAAGACCTACAAATAATAGCCAAAACTATAAAACTCTCTTGGAAGAAATTAAAGGAGAAAGGCTTCATGACAGTGGACTTGGCAATGATTTCTTGGGTATGACACCCAAAGCAAAGGCAACAAAAGTAAAAATAAATAAATTTGCTACATAAAAATTAAAAACTTATGTGCCTCAAAGGACACAACCAACAGAATGAAAAGGCACCTGGCAAAATGGGAGAAAATACTTGCAAATCATATCTCTGATAAGGAGTTAATAGCCATAATAAATTAAGAATTCCTACAACTCAACAGCAAAAAAAAAAAAAAAAACCTTAACTTTAAAATGGGCAAAGGACTTGAATAGACATTTCTTCAAAGAAGATATACAAATGTCTAACAAGCACATGAAAATATGCTTAGCATCACTAATCATTAGGCAAATACAAATCAAAACCACAGTGATATACCATCTCATACCTATTAGGCTACTATTTTAAAAAACAGAAAATAGTCAAGTGTTGGTGCAGATATGCATAGAGTTCTAGTTTTGCAAGATAAAAAGAGTTCTGGGGATTGGTTGCACAACAGTGTGAATATATTTGACACTACTGAACTGTATGCTTATAAATGCCTAATTTGCTAAATTTTAGGTTATATGTATTTTACTACAACTAATTTTTTTTTTTTTTTTTTTTTTTTTTGGAGATAGGACCTTGCTCTACTGCCAGACTGGAGTGCAGTGGCACAATCATGGCTCATTGCTGCTTCAACCTCCTGGGCTCAAGCAATCCTTCCACCTCAGTCTCCCAAGTAGCTGGGGACTACAGGTATGCACCATCACACCTGGCTAATTTTTTTAATTTTTTGTAGAGACAGGGTCTCACTATGTTGCCTAGGCTGGTATCGAACTCCTGGGTTTAAGCAATCCTCCTGCCTCAGCCTCCAAAAATGTTGGTATTATAGGCATGAACCTCCACGCCCAGACAAAATTTTTTTTAGCGACACAAACACAGCATTCAGTGTATCAAAGATGCCATATGAAGAATTAAAGACCTAAGTATGAGAGCTAAAACTAAAAAAACTTCAGAAGAAATTATAGGGATCAACTTTTATGACCTTGGATTTAGCAATGGTTTTGTAGATATGTGCCAAATGTATGAACAACAAAAGAAAAAATAAATATATTGGATTTCATCAAAATTTAAAAGTATACATATCAAAGGATGCTATTAAGAGAGTGAAAAGACAACCCAAGAATGGGAGAAAATATTTGCAAATCATATGTCTGACAAGGGTCTAGTATCCAGAATATACTTTTTTTAACTCTTACAATTCAACAACAAAATGGCAATCCAACTTTGTACATGAGCACATAGGTTTGGAGTTGAACACTTGAATAGATATTTCTCTGAAGAAAATATACAAGTGTCAAATAACCAAACAAATGTTCAACATCTCTAGCCATTAATATAATGAATATTAAAGGTACAAAAGTATAATCTACATATTTAATCATAAAAATTAAAATATTAAATACTGACACCACCAAATGCTGGTCAAGATGTGAAGAAACTGGTTCACTCATACATAGTGAGAATGTAAAAAGTGTATTAGTGTCTGTTTTCTGAGTTTATTCCTTTAGTTAAACCTAAAATCACTATACATGTTCATGATAATTAGAATAGAAAAGGGACAAAGAACAAATAGAAATAAATTCTATTCCTTCTATATAGCAGTACTTTGTTGGGTATAGATGGAAAACATCAGTCGGGAGCATTAACTTGAGTTGATCGTCAAAAATGTAGTTACTTTTAGCATGTGTTTTGCTTTAGTATATATACAGAGGCTGTAACGAAGTTGAACTATCCCATCTTTCTTCTCATTTGTAATACAGTCATACAAACAAAAAGATGAATGCTACTAGAAGGAGGTCCTTATCAAAAATATGACCCAATGCATTTAGGTGACATGAAGAAAATCTTTTTTCTCCTAGGCCTGAGATCCTTCATCCAAAAACTTAGAAGATGGAATGAGATGATCTTTAAGTTTTGGCAATCTATGTACACACATCAATTATACATCATGACATAGCTAGACAACAAGGCTATATTTTCTGGACCCATGATGGTAGGTTTGACCATGTGACTTACTTAATACAACAATGATGCATGTATCTTCTAAGAGCCAACTGAAATGGTGTCATCTCCTTGTCCCTCTGTAAATAAAAAAGACAATGTCCCAAAAAGGGGTTGTTCCTTGAGCTTCAATCCTGAAGTGAAGATGATATGGAAGAATCAACAGCTGACATTAACCAATGGGGAAATACACCTCTGTTGTTGTTACTACAGCATCACCTAATACAAAATAATTACATACAAAAATTTGCTAATAATTGAGTATCGGTTCATAGTTAAGCTTTAAAACACAAAATTACCCAAACTTAATAGAAAACTTATATAAAATATGACACAATAGAAATAAGTTAAAAGCAACTTTAAAAAATGAAAAATAGTATTTGTAGTAAAAGAAATTGACAAACATATACACAGAATGTTTTTATTTTTATTTTACTTTTTTAAATTGGTGTACATAGAACTTTCCTTGTGATTTCTGAGTCCTAAAATCACTATCCCAAGTAAGAATCAATATTGCTAAAACCATTTTTCTTCATCATTAAAATGTTTCAAGATAATATTTCCATCATTATATAAAGGACAATCCTCCTTAGCAATCCAGGTTTCCAAATATGATCTACGGGTAAGGCTTCTCCTGAAGTAATGCGACATAACCATAACATTAATTTCTTAGCTGTTAATTTGTTATCATTTTTAAGGCTAACTAGAGCACCTGGAAATTCTATGATCTTTCCAATGCTCCATGGGTGGCAAAAGAACCATTGGTTTTCTCTTCTCTTTGCTCCCTTTAAGTAGAAAACCTGGAAGTAAAATTCTTTCTAGTTATGAAAGAGATCCTATCAAACTAGATTTTAAAAACAAAGCCCAGCTATATGTTGCTTACATGAGACATACTGTGTCAATGACTTATCCCCATCAGCATGCAACTTTAATTTTATCAATGC
Organism: Pan paniscus; assembly: GCF_029289425.2. Classification (NCBI taxonomy): domain Eukaryota; kingdom Metazoa; phylum Chordata; class Mammalia; order Primates; family Hominidae; genus Pan; species Pan paniscus. The sequence goes on from NC_073249.2 coordinate 73,456,924, forward strand.
AACCTTTGCAGCTGTTTCACTATTTTTTGCACCTTTCTGTTGTTCACTTACTGTTTCTTCTGCCTTGGAATCAATAATGTCTTTAACGATTTTCTGAGAGGCAGCCATAGGAGACTTTTGGATTTCCAGTTTTTCACACTCATGGTCTGACTGATGATGGTGTCTGAGGCAAAAATTCTTCTCACAATAAATACGTATAATTACCACAAGTTCTCATTCAGCACAGTCCTTGAATGAATGGATAAGATACATGTTTATCTGTTTTTAGTCCTCATTGATTACAGTCACCTCAGAACAACCATGAGACTCCTGGATTTGTATTCAAGGCAAAATATTCCTAAACAACCATAACATACAAATGGAGGAAAACTCACTGCTGCCATCCATGGAGCCAAAGCAGGGCTCAGGTCTCATGTGACCAAGGATGGGGATTCCCCAATCACCTTGATACCCGCAGTGCTACACCTGGCAGTGCTACTGGATGTTCAACTCCATCATCTCCCAGGTGCCACAAGGGGCAAGGCAGAGCCTGAGGGGGTGGGATAATCTGTTAGTGTCTTATAAATAAATATGCAATTACCATGCACTGAGCAATTGCACTCTTGGGCATGTATCCTAAAGAAATGTAAAATTATATTTACCAATAAAACTGCACATGGATATTTATTATAACTTTATTTGTACTAGTTAAAACTGGAAAAAACCCAAAGTGTACTTAAACAGATGAACTGTTAAACTCGTAACAATAATATAGAGGCCTGTAATCCCAGCACTTTGAGAGGCCAAGGTGGGTGGATCACTTGAGGTCTGGAGTTCTAAACCAGCCTGGCCAATATGGTAAAACCCCATCTCTACTAAAAATACAAAAAAAGTAGCCAGGTGTGATGATGCACCCCTGTAATCCCAGCTACTTGGGAGGCTGAGGCAGGAGAATCACTTGAACTCAGGAGGTGGAGTTTGCAGTGAGCAGAGATTGTGCCACTGTACTCCAGCCTGGGCAACAGAGCAAGACTCCGTCTCAAAAATAATAGTAATGATAATATATAGACTATTATTGAGCAACAAAAGAAATAAACTATTGATACACACAACAATTTAGATGGATCTCAAGGGGATTTTGCTGAGTGGAAAAAAAAACAGTCTTCAAAGGTTAGATACTGTATGATTCATTTATGTAGCATTCCTGAAATGACAAAATTACAGAGATAGAGAACAGAGTAGTAGTTGCCAGGTGTTGGAGATGAGAAGGAGGGAGGTAGTGGTGTTTATAAAAGGATAACAGAAAGGATTCTTGTGATGGAAGTACTTTGTATTTTGACTGTGGGTGGTAATTACACAAATCTACACATGTAATAAAATTACATAGAGCTAAGTACAGACATATGCAACAAGTGCATGTAAAACTGGCAAAATCTGAATAAGGTAAATGGATTCTATTAATGTCAATTTCCTGATTACGATATTGTACTATGGCTATGTAATATGTATATAACATTTGTAATCCCTGGGCCAGCAGCATTACCCAGCACTTGTTAGAAACATGAAACTCGTGGGCCTGACTTCAGACCTACCGAATCAGAAATACTGGATGGGGCTCAGCAATTTGTTTTTAACAAGCTCTTAGCTGATTCAGATGAATGCAAATGACTCTTAACCACTGCTTTAGCTTACAACCTGCTGATCCCTGGGGAACCATACCTAGGCTGGATGGAGACAACTGTTTATCACCCAAAGATCCAGGTTTTCAAGCTGGAAGCAGTAATTGCATGAGATTTGCAGGTTGATGAACTTGGGGAAGAGATGACTGTATTCCATAAAAGAGGAAAAAAGGTGTCTAAAAACGTTCTGTAGCCACAGGGATAGACTCTATTTGTTAACTGACCCAACTTCTCTCTTCCTGCCTTCTAGTCAGGAGTGGCCATGTGACATGTGACACTGTTCTGATTAATGAGATGAAAGTGGAAGTCTGTTATGAGGTTCCTGGGAAAACTTGTGTTTTCTTGATCCACGTTTGGCCCCCTTTCCCTTTTGATCTACTGAGTGCACATGTAAGATATCTATCCTAAGGAAATAATCAGAAACGTGTATACAAATTTAGCTCATTATCTTCATCATAGTGTATTTAAACCCCATCTCTACTAAAAATACAAAAAATTAGCCGGGCGTGGTGGTGGGCACCTGTAGTCCCAGCTACTTGGGAGGCTGAGGCAGGAGAATGGCATGAACCCACGAGGCAGACCTGGCAGTGAGCTGAGATTGCACCACTGTACTCCAGGCTGGGTGCCTCAGTGACAGAGTGAGACTCCATCTCAAAAAAAAAAAAAAAAAAAAAAAGAAATAATCTTAGTGTTCAACAACAGGACTATAAATAATTTTTTGTATTTTTATAAGACGGAATTTTTGTGGCCATTATGGATGATGATCACTGAGACTTTTGATGATATGGAAAAACTTATAATATTAAGTGAAAAATCAAGATATAAAGCTATATACATATTTGATAAATAATTGCATAAATATATTCACATGCATATACACTTTCAATCTTCACTTAAAAATAAATTTGTACTATAATCAATCTTTTAAGGTAAGAACTATTCTTTAAGTATTGTCTAAGTGGAGTTTCAATAATTCTTTCTTACATAAAGCACACTGATAGTGATTTTTAATGTACACCCAAGTTTAAGAACCATTGGTATACTCTATATAGGTGTGTGTCTGTCTATATATGTAAATTTTTTTACACGTAAGAACACTCCAAAATGTTAACAGAGCTATAACTGGGTGTCATTTCTCCATTATAATGAACTTTATATTACTGTGTCTTTGTTTTCATTTGTTTGTTTTTTGACACAGGGTCTTGCTCTATCACCCAGGCTGTAGTGCAGTGGCACCATCATAGCTCACTGCAGCCTCTAACTCCTGTGCTCAAGTGATCCTCCCACCTAAGCCTCCTGAGTACAGTCATATGCCACCATGCCTGGCTAATATTTTTTCAATTTTTTGTAGAGATGGGGGGGTCTCGCTTTGTTGCCCAGGCTGGTCTCAAACTCCTGGCTTCAAGCAATCCTCCCACCTCAGCTTCCCAAAATGCTGGGATTATAGGTGTGAGCCACTGCACCCAGGCCTTATTGTGTATGTTTGTAACTTTCTACTGCATAAGCATTATTACTTTTAATACAAGAAAAATGTAACTTTTAACATTAAAAAGAGAAGAGGAAATAATCCAAGCTCAAGGTAGAGCAACATAGAGCGAGAAGCATCTCAAAGACAGGAACGAGATGTCTGAGGGGTCTTAAATATCTGCCTTCAAATGGTATTTAAGCATCTCCTCCTCATCAGGCTCTAGTTTATCAATCAGGTTGAGCATTACAAACCCAAAATCTGAAATTTGAAATGCTTCTAAATCTGCAACTTCTTGAGCACCAACATGACGCTCAAAGGAAATGCTCATTGGATTATTTCGGATTTCAAACTGTCAGATTTGGGATGCTCAACCAGTATAATGAAAATATTCCAAAATCGGAAAAAAATTGAAATCTGAGACACTTCTGGTCCCCACCATTTCTGATAAGGGATACTCAATCTATAATAGCTACATGCCAGTTTACATGCTCCTCCCTGGTTCAAACAATGGAATCAGATCAATTTACAGAGTCTTTCAAAGAATTACAGCATACATATATATATGCAAAGAACAAGTATAAGTTTATTTTAGTTGCATATAACTTTTTCCTTAATATGAGATAAACCATTTTCCTAACTTATGTTTTTGCCTTTGGGGAGCCTCTATTTTCAGATGCACAGAAAGCAGAAAACACATTGGGGAAAAAATCGCTCCTCAAGGAGTGGTGTGATCAATGCTCTTTCCGTGCACCATCTCTCACTCCACTTCCACCTGGAAGATGTAATGCAGCAGGAGAAACCAGACCCTAAATATTTTACCAGGTGTTTTTCTAACAGTTTATGATTCTAGAATTCAAATTAGATTTTTAATTTTAGAATAAGGATTTTTAAATCATTAAAATTCTTCAGAAGCTTCCACTGCAGAGCTAGTGATAATAACAGATCATTGAAGCAACAGCCATCCCTCCCAAGGCAACACTCCAGCCATAATCAATTCACTTAATGCCCACGGGAGTCAGGTCTTTGTCTCCCTTACTACCTCACCGTTTATTTCAATAGAGAACTGAACCCAAAAGGAATGAAATTTATAGTGCACTTTTTGCCACTGATAAACTATAGAATTAAATAGAACATATAATTTCTAAAATGAGCTATGCTGGTGAATTTATGTGAACAGTTACTTATGAGATGACTTGTGGGAAATCAAGGTAAGTTCGCAATTACTGAACACGAAGCACCAACTGGAATTTCAAACGGGTAGAAGAGACGATAAGATACAACTATGCATATCTAATAGACATAGGATTCTACATTAATTTATATAGCTCTCCAGAGCCACATAATTCAGCTGGTTGTTTATTGAATTCCTTCATTCCTTTTGGAAAGATGACCTCAAGTTTTTGAATGGCTACATGGCTAAAAAATACCTAGCTTTTGGGGAAGGGTAAATTTAATTAACAGATATATTATTTTTAGAAAACGATTACAATTTTGTAGTTTCAAGGCAGATATAAATGAAGTCACTTGAAAGCTAAATGGTTACTTCCATTTCTACAGAGCAAGTCATGAGAACAAACTAGACTGTTCGAAGTCCATTTATCCAAGACAAAGGCTCTTTTGGAAGCTCAATCACCCAGTCCTTGGTTGATATATTTTGACACAGCTTTGATTTACCAGGGGATTTACAGGACTAGTTAATTAGAAAATCATTTAGCCAGATAAATTCACTATGCCTTTATCTCTGTTATGCTTATTCACTGACTAGGAGTAATCGTCGTTGGTAATCTATGCCTTCCTATACTGCTCTTAGTTTCTTTCCTGCTGATCCAATATGTATTGCCACCCTTTCTTGCAAACCTTTCACCTGTGCCCTCTGGAATCTCCAGGCCATGGAAAAAACAGATTTTTAAATATTATCAACGTGAATGTTTCTCATGGACATTTCTTCTCTTAAAAACTTCTCAGATGGTGCTTTTTATGTTCTTATCCTCCCTTAACCCCAAAGCTGATAGAATGAGTGTTCTCCTTACTCCTAAATGTTACTTAAAGACCTTTTTGTTTTTACCCTAACATAATATACCCTTCTCTTTGCATAAGGTGATTAAGGAATGTTGGCATGTGTTAAAGATAAAAGATGGTATATAGGGTAACACAAACTTTAGGAGAAAAGTGTTGCTTTCTTTTGAATATATTTATTATTTTTTATAATTCTATACTCCCAATTAGTTTCTAAGTTATATATTATATTGCTTTGTTTTTTAATGGTTGCCTTAGAGATTATGACATCTATCTCAACTTAACAAAGTCTGATATTATTTTAACCTCCTCCAGGACAATACAAAGGCCTTAGAATACTTTACTACATTGGGCTGGATGTGGTGGCTCACGTCTGTAATCCTAGCACTTTGGGAGGCTGAGGCAGGCAAATCACTTGAGGTCAGGAGATGGAGACCAGCCTGGCCAACATATGAAACCCCATCTCTACTAAAGATACAAAAATTAACCGGGCATGGTGGCACACGCCTGTAATCCCAGCTACTGGGGAGGCTGAGGCAGGAGAATTGCTTGAACCCAGGAGGCGGAGGTTGAAGTGAGCCGAGATCATGCCACTGCACTCCAGCCCGGGCCACAGAGCAAGACTCCCTCTCAAAAAAAAAGAAAAAGAAAAAGAAAAGTAAAAAGAAAGAAAATAATAATATTTTACTACATTGGCTACATTGGCTGGGTGTGATGGCTCACGTCTGTAATCCCAGGGAAGCCAAGGTGGGTGGATCACTTAAGGTCAGCAGTTCAAGACCAGCCTAGTCAATATGGTGAAAGCCCGCCTCTACTAAAAACACAAAAATTAGCCAGGTGTGGTGGCACGCCCCTGTAAGTCTCAGCTACCTGAGGCTGAGGTAGGAGAATCACTTGAGCCCAGGAGGTGGAGGTTGCAGTAAGTCGAGGTTGGGCCACAGGACTCCAGCCTAGAGCGAGACTCTGTCTCAAAAAAAAAAAAAAAAAAAAAAAAACAACACTTTACTACATTTACCCTCATTTTAATTTACATATTTGTTGATGTGATGTATTTTATTTCTCTGGATGGATAGATAAATAGATAGATAGATAGATAGATAGATAGATAGATAGATAGATAGAGTGGAAGATATAGTCCATATTCAACACAAAACACTTCTGTGACCAGATTTATGGGGGTTTACCCCCATACCAAGTAATTTCACAATACTTGCTGATGTCTTGTCAATACTTTAGTTCAATTCTGATACTATCTAACTGAAGATAGTGTCAGATCCCACAGATTAAGGGCTCAGCTCCACAGAACTGCCCCACTTCTGATGCCAATCACAAATCCTAGCCTCTGGAACTTCTGATTGACAAGCTATAAGTTGGGGTTTTTCAAGCCCCTTTCCTTGGGTTCAGTCATTTGCTAAAGCATCTCACAGAACTCAGAAAAGTGCTTTATTTCCATTTTCCAGTTTATTATAAAAGATACAGTGGAGTCCTAATAAAATAAGTAAGCCACAGCAAGGAGAGGGCCTGAGGTAGGGAAGAACAATTGTTCTGAAAGACAGTTAATCACAGACAATCTGCTGGCATGACATCCTACTCCCAGATACCTTGTTCCACATGTAGCCCCACTAGAATGACCTTATCTACAAAGCCTCGCTAGTATGACCTTATAAAACTTCCCTCCAGATCCTGCCTCTTTGCAGACAGCCCCTTCTCTGCTGTGCTGCCCCTTGCTTCCTGGCAATGCACTTTCCCTCTAATAAATCTTTATTTCTTTCTCCACATCTGTCTTGATAAATTCTTTTACCACCTGCAATGCTGGCCCCAGCCAGTGGCACCCATGACAGATACTAAAAAGGATACAGATGGGGATGCATAGGGCAAGCTATGCGGGAAGGGGTACAAAGCTTTCATCCCTTTCCAGGTGCATCATCTTTCTAGCAGCCCCATGTGTCCAAAAGCTCTCTGAACCCCTTCCCTTAGGGTATTTTTTTTTTTGAGGCTGCACTTTGTGGCTGTGATCAATTAAGTCACTGGCTATAGGTGATCAACTCTACCTTCATTCCCTCTCCCCTCCTGTAGTGAGCCGAAAGTTTCAAATCTCTAATCACATGGTTGGATTCCCTGGCAATCCCCCTCATCTAGAGGCTATCCAGGAGCCCCCACCCATCACTCATCTCATTAGCATAAAATAAGACACATCACATTGGAGATTCCAAGGGTTTTAGGAGCTGTGTGCCAGAAAATAGGGTTGAAGACCAAATGGATATTCGTTATTATAAATCACAATATCTTAGACACAGAGAGAAGATAGGTAGGTAGGTAGGTAGATAGATAGATAGATAGATAGATAGATAGATAGATAGATAGATGATAGATAATAGATAGATGGATAGATAGATAGATAGAATTCTAAATACCGTAAGACAGTTTTATCATTGTTTTAAACCACATTAATTTAAACTTACCACTTTCTTTGCTCTCCATTTCTTTCTATACCTCTGATCTTCCATCCAGGGTAATTTTCCTTCAACCTAAGGAATACCCATTGAAATTTATTTTATTGTGATTATCTCTGTTTCTGTTGATCTGAAAATTTATATACTATTTTCTTATATCCAAAGGGTATTTTTGGTTTGTAGAGCTTATATTTCAGTTGTCGTAATTGTCAGCACCTTGAAGAAGTCATTCCACTGTTTTCTGGCCTGCAGATTTGTTGAGAATTCATTTGTAAATCCAATTGTTGCTTCCTTGATGGCAGCCTATCTTGTTTGTATAGCTGCTTTAAAGATTTTCTATTTGGTTTGTTTTATGCAATTTCTCTATGAAGTGTCTAAATGTACTTTTCTTTTTATTCAACTGCCATGGGATTCATTGGATTTCTGTGTATTGATGTCTTTCATCAGTTCTAAAAGTCTCAGCCATTATCTCTTCAAATATTTGTAAAAGATATTACAAAATGTCACTTTTTATGGCTGCTAGTTTTCTGGCCAATTTTTCAGGCTTGGCCTTTCTGTTTGTAAACACAGAAATATCACTGTTTTATAGACTGTGTCTGATAATTCCAATCTCCAGGTCTCTGGGGGTTTGTTTATGTTTCTTGATTTTTCTTCTGGTTTTCCCCAACTTATTTTGTCCCCTTGTTTTCTTTGATTATATGCTATATGTTTTATTTGAAAACATATGTATAGAAATTGTTATAGGCCACAAATAATATTATTTTCTCCTGAAAGTACTTTTATTTTCTTCTGCTAGGCTCCTAAAGTCTGGGAACATATTAATCCAAGTTCAAGAACAGAGATGTTTTTATGCTAATAAAATAAGTGGTCATCTTGGAAACCCCAAACATGTGATCCCAGACTCTGACTATTGCTCTCTTGACTACCCAAAATACTGCTCAGCCTATCAACTGCCAATGTCAAATAAGCAAATATCCTCTAGATGAAACTTCAGTGTTCCCAGACTTCCCTGCATCCTGCATGTCAATCCAGTAATTGTTTTATATATATATGCCTTTAGTTAGATGCCTTCAGTTACAGATATATGTATATGTATGTATGTATATAACATAACTAATATATATCTCTATACATATATATCATACATACACATACATACATATATATTAGTTGTGTCCAGTGGGAAGGTTTGTCCAAATTATCCAGTCTGATGTTACTGGCCTTTCCTTTCTTTCCTGTAACTAAACTTATCTTAATTTTGAGCTTCCATCCTGCTAGGTAGTAAGCGGAAATAATTTACACTTTCTAACTAAAGGCATCTTTGGCTATTTACTTTTATAATAGTAAATTCAGTCTCTTTTGAAAAAAATGTGTCTTTTGGGACAATATCAAGTGCTGTCTAATTTCTCCCCTCCCCCTGTACCCAAGATGTAATCAATTATACTTGAAAACTTATGAAGGAGCTCAGGAAATTTCACCCCCAAAATATAACATCCTTATATGTTGATTATTTTAAATTAATGGCCCTTGAAGGTCAGCAGATGCTTGAAGAGGTTCTATACTGATATTCCTTTATCTATTTTAAGACTAAACCAGGGGGATGGCAGCATTGAGAGGGAAATGAAGGATTCAACCAGGATTGGCTCAGAGCCAAGAGGGACTCATTAGTGCTGGGAAAAGATAAGTGGGAGATCCTCATTACCAGTGCGGATTACTGCAATCCTAGCTACAGGAGACCCCCACAGTTCTCAGAGGCCCTGAGATTAGTATAGGAAGTTACCTAGAGTCCATATGGCTTCATTGCTCTAGAAAAGGAATTCATGTTGGGTCTCCCCTACTTGCCAAGACCCAAAATGCTACAGTTTGGTGCCATTCTGAGAACAGAGCTAGAGTGCATCCTGCACTGGAGGCCAATAGCTCCTGCATCTCCACATCCTTGAGGCCAATCATCAACCTAACATGCTCACACAAAAGGCTGGAACAGCACAACCCCAGCTACACCAGGAATTACAACCATGACAATAGCACATGAGCCCATGAAGCACCCTGCACCCTAAGAAACGGGGGATTTAACACAGCAAGTAGACCATCCCCAACACTGAGGTAACCAACAAATGTGTCCCCCAAGGCCCAAAGACCAGCACATGTAGTATCTACCACCACTGAGGGGACCCCATCCACCTCAACCAGTGAAGACACCATGCATTATGTGCACCTGCCAGGGCAAAAGTATCAGTTTGCTCAGCACCCACCATTGCTAGTGATGACAACAACTCCATGACTGGCAGAGCTGCCATACATGCTACACACACACACACCAAGGGCCTGAGAACTGACCCATCTCTGTCCCCAGCAAAACCATACCACTACCTTAACAAACACCTGCAGTTCTTAGGACATTGAGGCACTCACAGACATCGCTGATATTTATTACAGCCAAAGAAATCACTTGGAGACTACACTACAGCACCCACCTAAAACCAAAGCCAAAACACTCTACCTAACTGATACTGTAGGAAACATCTGCATGAAAAAGTTTCCTCCACAAAAACTACTCCATAAAATTGTAATAAGCAGCTGTTCCACCAGATGCACAGATACCATTGAAGGGACACACACACACACACGAAAAAAAAAAACATAAAAAAGCAAGGAAAGATGACACCTTAAAAGGAACACGATAACTATGCGGGAACAACCCTAAAGAAAAGGGAATGTATGAAATGTCTGAGAAGGAATTTAAAATAATGATCTTAAGGAGACTCCATGAGATACAAAAAAAATACAGGTAGACAATTCAACAAAATCAGAAAAACAATACATAATCCGACTGAGAAATTTAACAGAAATAGATATCATTTAAAAAGAAGCAAACAGAAATCTCAGAAATGAAGAATTAAAAGAATGAAATAAAAAATATAATCAAGAACTTCAACCACAGACTAGATCAAGCAGAAGAAAGAGTTTCTGAACTTTAAGACAGGTTCAGAAAGTTTCAAAAGACAGGCCTTTTGAAATAACCCAATCAGACCAAAAAAGAAAAAAAGAATGTAAAAAGTCTGTAAGTCTACAGGACCTATGAGACACCATTAAAATAACAAATATTCACATTAAGGTAATTTCAAAAGGGAAATACATAGCAAAGGACAGAGAAAACCAATTTTATAAAATACCTGAAAACTTACTAAATCTTGACAGAGATAGGGACATCCAGATCAACGAAGCTCAAATAAAGTCAACCCAAAAAAAATCTCTCTGAAGCACACTATAGTCAAACTGTCAAAAGTGAAAGACAAAAAGAGAATTCCAGAAAAGAGCAAGAGAAAATTTTCAAGTCGTGTATAAAAGGATTTCCATTAAACTAACAGCAGAAATCTTACAGGCCAGGAGAAAACAGGTTGATATATTCAAAGTGCTTTTAAAAACAAAAAACAAAAAACTAAGCCAGGAACGCTTTACCTAGCAAGCTATCTTTCAGAAATGAAGGAGAAATAAAGTCTCTCTCAGACAACAAATACTGAGAGAATTCATCACTAGACTGGCCTCACAAGCAATGCTTAAGGGAGTCCCACATCTGGAAGTGAAAGAACAGTAAATACCATCATAAAAACACACAAATATATAAAATTCACTGCTATAGCAGACACATATGTGCAAGAAAAATAAATCAAACCTTATCACTATAGAAAGCCACCAAACCACAACAGAGAAGGAGAAAACACAGACACACAGACCAATGGTACAGAAGGGAGAACTGAGAAATAAATTCACTTATTTATAGCCACCTGATTTTCCACCAAGGTGCCAAGAACACACTTTGGGTAACTGATATCCTCTTCAATAAATGGTGTTGGGAAAACTGGACATCCATATGCAGAAGAATAAAGCTAGATTCCTATTTCTCATCATATACAAAAATCAACTCAAAATGAATTAAAAAATTAAATTTAAGACCTGAAACTCCATCTTCCCCCTCCCCTATGAAGAAGAGTATTTAAGCATATGTACCTCACTGGGTTGTTGTGTAAACTTCTAATTTAATTAAAGAATTAAATGTAAGACCTGACTCTCCATCTTCCCCTTCCCCTTTGAAGAAGGGTACATAAGCATCTGTGCCTCACTGGGTTATTATGTAATCATTCTCCTATGATTCCCCCATGCTTATGCAAATTAAATAAATTTGTATGCACATTAAATAAATTTGTATGCCTTTTACTAGAAGAAAACATAGAGAAAATGCTATAGGTCATTTGTTCTGGGCAAAATTTTTGTGGATAAGACCTAAAAAGCACAGGCAGCCAAAGCCAAAATAGACAACTGGGATTACATAAAATAAGCTTCTGCGCAGCAAAGGACACAATCAACAGAGTGAATAGACAACCTACAAAATGAGGTAAAATATTTGCAAACCATTCATCCAACAAGAGACAAATAGAATATACAAGGAACTCAACTAACATTTAAAAAAACAAATAATCTTATTAAAAGATGGGCAAAGGATCTGAATAAACTTTTCTCAAAAGAAGACCTACAAATGACCAACAGGTTATGTGAAAAAAATGTTCAACATCACTGATCATCATAAAAATGCAAATCAAAACCACAATGAGATATAATCTCACCTCACTTAGAATGGCAATTAGCAAAAAGACCAAAAAAACAACAAATGCTAGTGAGGATGAGGAGAAGGGCTAGTCTCAAACTCCTGGGTTCAAGCAATCCTCCCACTTCAGCCTCCCAAAGTGCTGGGATTATAGGCATAAGCCATCATGCCTGGCCATGAACACTTACACACTGTTGGTGGGAATGTAAATTAATAAATTCTTTATAGGAACAGTATGGCGGCTCCTCAAAAAACTAAAAAGAGAATGACCATGCAATCCAGCAATTCCACTAATGGGTATTTATCCCCCAAAAAAGGAAATCAGTATGTGAAAAAGACACCTGCATTCCCATGCTTACTGCAGCACTACAGACAATAGCCAAGACATGGAACCAACCTAAGTGTCCACCAATGGGTGAATAGATTTTTAAAATGTGGCACATATCCACATTGAAATACTATTTAGCCATTAAAAAATGAACTTCCGTCATTCACAGCAACATGGATAAGCCTGGAGGGCATCATATTAAGTGAAATAGGTCAAGCACAGAAAGATAAATACACTATATTCTCACTCATGTGGAAGCTTAAAAAGCCAATTTCATAGACGCAAAGGACAGAATAGTGGTTACTAGAGGCTGGGAAGGGTAGGGGAGAGAGAATGATAAGGAGAAGTTGGTTAACAGATACAAAATTACAGCTAGAGAGGAGGAATAAATTTTAGTTTTCTATAGCTCTGTAGGGTGACTATAGTTAATAATAATTTACTGCATATTTTCAAGTAGCTAGAAGATAGGATGTTGAATGTTTCCAACACAAAAAAATAATAAATTCTTGAGGTGATGAAAATGCTAGTTACCCTGATTTGGTCATTATACATTGTATACATGTATCATAATATCACACTGGCCAGGCATGGTGGCTCATGCCTGTTCAGCAATTTAGAAGACTAAGGTGGGAAGATCACTTAAGGCCAGGAGTTCAACACTAGCCTGAGTAACACAGTGAGATCCCTTCTCTACAAAAAATGTAAAAATTATCCAGGCATGTTGGCATGTGTCTGAAGTCCCAGCTACTCGGGAAGCTGAGGCAGAAGGATTCCTTGAGCCCAGGAGTTCATAATTACAATGAGCTATGTATAATGGTGCCATTGCACTCCAGCCTGGGCAACAAAGCGAGATCCCTTCTATTTAAAAAGAAAAAAAACCCACCGTATCCTCTAAATATGTGCAATTATTATGTGTCAATTAAAAAATTAGTTTCATAAATGATTTAACTGGCCAAAGAAAATACAACTGCTTTCCATTATCTCATTATCTATCCCAGAAAAAAAAGACTAAGGAATAAAACCACACCTGGAAGGACTTTTTCTCAAGATAATGTCTGCCCCACAGGACCATTCAAATTCCAAATAGAATTATTTACAAGTTAGTTTCTGTCTCCCTGGTCCATTCATTCTCCCTAATAATCATTTACTACTCCTCAAAGGAACTGTCTACAATCTCCATCTTCCCCTTCCCCTATGCAGAAGGGTACATAAGCATCTGTGCCTCACTGGGTTTTGTGTAATCATTCTCCTGTGATTCCCCCATTTAATGTGCTTATTTAATGTGCTTATTATTATTTAATGTGCTTATTCACATTAAATAAATTTGTATCCCTTTTATTCCTGCTAATCTGTCTATCATCAATTCATTTTAGCAGACTTAGACTCTAACCTTCAGAGGGAAAGTTTGAACTTCCCTCACTTAACATATTCTTAAATAAATGAGGGAGGCACGTTGAGTCCATGTATGTAATCTTCGGTTAGCCTCTGAAACTTACTGGCCTCCAATTCTGAAATGTACAGGTGATAAATTTCTTGGTCTGTTTTCTAGGTACAATCATTGTCTGCTGGCCACACCTTAGCTCTTTCTGAGGTTGCAGATGCTCTAAGTCTTAGCCACATCCTCCATCTTGCCCTTGGATTACACCATCAATCCAGGACCCTCTACGTTAGAGTCAACTTGTCTTTTGCCAAAACAGCCCCATAGCAGGCCCACCCATTCTGCACTCTGCTATCTTCTGTGTCACCACAAGGAGCACACTGGACATTCTTGATTTTCTCAAGAGACCGATGGGGACCGTGTTTCTTCCAATGTTCTTTTCTTATTCCTGCATCATGTTAGGGGTGGCCCTTTCTGAATGTGGATCAAATTGGAGAGGCCTCTCATCCACAGGGAATGCCTGAAGAAGCACATCACTAACTCTGATGTCCTCTGGTTTTCCTATACCTGTCTATTGTACCACTACCTCTTCTGATCCTCAATATTTGGCCCTGAGTGGAGCCTATATAGGGATGCTAACTTGTGACCTTTTCACCCAACCTATTTTCCTCTCCAGGTGTCCTATGTGAAAGCCTTTCTTCTCTTCCTAACTGGTGGAGGCTTCCAAGCCTTATATTCTATGTTTCCTCCACTTATAATAGAACTCGTATTTAGTGCTCTAAGCCTGGCTTTTAATACATAAAGAGAATTGTTTGCTTTATTTGTTCATGTTTTGTTTGTTTAGAAATATCTTTTCACCGGCCAGGTGCAATGGCTCACACCTGTAATTCCAGCACCTAAGGAAAACAAGGTGGGTGGATTGATTGAGCCCAGGAGTTTGAGATCAGCCTGGGCAACATGGCAAAACCTTGTCTCTATTAAAAAAAAAAAAAAAAAATAGAAAAACTAGCTGGGCGTGGTGATGTGTGCCTGTCATCCCAGCTACTTAGGAGGCTGAAGTGGAAGAATCGATTGACCCCAGTAAGTCAAGGCTGCAGTGAACCATGATGGTGCCCCTACACTCCAGCATGATTGACAGAGCAAGACCCTGTCTCAAAAAACAGAAACATATTTTCACACTTAGTGAATTCTTGCCATCAGATTAGTGTTTTTCCAGAGGCCCCCAAAAAGTCAGTTATGAACCTGCAAGCTGATTGACTCCTTTGTTCTAGATGGAATCTGCCCTCCCCTGTCCCTGAAGGGAGACAGCTTCTAGGCAACAAGATTCACAATTGATGAAAGTAATCTGAAGATATTTCAAGTGTAATAAGGTCAAAAATTTAATAACTACCATTGAGATGTGCAAAATATGCAAGGGTTTTTTGTTTTCTATAACTAATCCAATGTTGTTCCTGGGTACCCATCCCTGTGAGCAATTAAGGAAGACAGGGATAAGGTAAACTAGCCAATTTAAAGTAGCTCATTCTCTTCTGATTTCAAATTTTCTCTTTCAGTTTAAAATATTTCATTTATCTCTTTTCCCTATTCCTCCTCCCAAAATGCAACCTCTGGATTTAGTGGAATGCTTACATGTTCTCAAGCAGTAGAACTCAAGTGGGAAATCATTCCAGATGTTTCCACATCAAAATGAGACAATCAGCCAGACATGGTGGCTCATGCCTGTAATCCCGACACTTTGGGAGGCCGAGGAGGGAGGACCACTTGAACCAGGAGTGTGAGACCAGCCCTGGCAACATAGGGAGACCCCATCTCTACAAAAACTAAAATAAAATTAGCCAGATGTGGTGCTGCATGCCTAAAGGCCCAGCTACACAGGAGTCTGGGCCTTTCACTCTGGGTGACAGAGTGAGACCCCACCTGGAAAAAAAAAATGAAACAACCTCTTCAGAGTGAAAACAACAGAAGGAATTTGCCAAGTAAATAGATAGCCAGAGATGGTGCTCAGCTTCTATAGGATCCAGAAGTTTCTGTGTGCCCTGGGTAAAGATGCAGAAGATAGTTGATTAGCAGGATTGTCAATGCATCACTACAGAAGAGGCAGAGCAAAAAATGTGGTTGAGAACCTGTGGGCACATGGCCCAAGACAGAAGTCAGTTGGAAGGCACAGCCCTATCTTAGAGGACCAGAAAAGGCTACTCACATGGAAGCTGGCTAACCTCCTTATCAGTAATACCCAGACTGAGAAGGTGGACCAGGAGTTTCACCAGAAGCAGAGCTTGATAATAGAGGACACAGAAGAGCTAGGGTAAGGTATAAGGACCCTCTCACATCTGAGCCTTATGGTTCCCCTCACCAAATGATGCAGAATTTCTGTGGTCAACAATATCCAGGCACTATCTTGGGAAAGAAAAGATGTCAGAAAATTAGACAGACTGAGCATTTACCCAAAATGGACAGTTTTAAAGAAAGGAGACTCTTTACCTTGAAGAGAATGAGATACTCCTAATTAACAAGTTTATGTCCATTCTTCCCTGGAAGGTAGGTTCATGAAAATATTCAAATAATTTATAGAAACTAAAGATGCTACATATTTTGTAAAACCTAAAGCCTAGTATATAAATATCAAAGCCATTTCACATTTTTCAAATTTATTAGGAGTTGCAAAGTATTTGCTTATAATTTCTTTTATTTTTTCCACATCTATTGTTTATCCTTCTTCATCCTGAGTTTTGTGTATTTACATTTCCTTCCTTCGTTCTTGACAGGTTAAACTAGTAGCTTTTCTATTTAATAAAGTTTATTTTCAAGGAATTAGTTCTTATTTTGTATATTTATTCTATTTTTCTACTTTATTAATTGGTACTTTCATCTTTGTTTCTTTTGTTTAGATGTTAATTCAACATCTGAATTCAATATTAATTTCATTTAATTATTTTTTGTTTGATAATGAAAGTATGCATTTTTCATCTGAGTCCAGCTTTTTCACTTGGAGGATATAAAGAAAAATTGATTTCATTTCCATTCAGTCGAATCTTATTAGCACCCACTCTTGTAAATAATGTCATTTTTTTGCATTACAATCAAAAATGTGTTCTGAATTGTTTTTTATATTTTGGATTTATTTAAGGTTTCCTTTGTGACCTAACATATGGACAAAATTTGTAAATATTTTATGAGTGAGAAGAAACCGCATTCAATATCTGTTTGCTAGGAAAAGAACTAAAGAAATACATATGAATGAAAGGCTGGATGTGATGGCTCACGCCTGTAATCCCAGCACTTTGGGAGCCCGAGGCGGGCGAATCATGAGGTCAAGAGATCGAGACCATCCTGGTCAACATGATGAAACCCCGTCTCTACTAAAACTACAAAAATTAGCTGGATATGGTGGCACGCACCTGTAGTCCCAGCTACTCAGGAAGCTGAGGCAGGAGAATCGCTTGATCCCAGGAGGAGGAAGTTGCAGTGAGCCGAGAGGGCGCCACTGCACTCCAGCCTGGCGACAGAGTGAGACTCTGTCTCAAAAACAAACAAAAAAAATACAACAAGAACAACAACAAAAAAGACATACGTGTCAATTAGAGCAGTTTTATTCTATTTTTATTTCTCTATGGCTTTATATTTTTTTGTCTTCTTTATCACTCAAGGATCAAGAGAGGATAAAGATTTTCATTACTATTATATTTTCATGTGCTTTCTTCATTTTCCTGAAAAGAATCTTTTGGCTTGACTCATGCATTTCAGTTACATCTTCATTTTGATTATATTCTTAATCATTACAAGTGTTTTTTTGCCCTGAATTCAACTTTTTTGTTAAAAGATGGGGTCTTGCTCTGGTTGCCCAGGCTACAATGCAGTGGCACGATCATAGCCTAGCTCTCTGCAGCCTTGAAACCTTGGGCTCAAGTGATCCTCCGATTTTAGGCATAAGCCACTGTGACCAGCAAATTCAACCTTTTTTGGTATCATCAAGTTTTTTTGTTTTCATTGCATTTTTTTACACTGATACTTCTTTTTTTTTTTTTGAGACGGAGTCTCGCTCTGTCACCCAGGCTGGAGTGCAGTGATGCTATAGTGCAGTGGTGCTATCTCGGCTCACTGCAAGCTCCGCCTCCCGGGTTCACACCATTCTCCTGCCTCAGCCTCCCAAGTAGCTGGGACTACAAGCACCCGCCACCATGCCCTGCTAATTTTTTGTATTTTTAGTAGAGATGGGGTTTCACCGTGTTAGCCAGGATGGGGCATCTCCTGACCTCGTGATTTGCCTGCCTCAGCCTCCCAAAATGCTGGGATTTCAGGCTTGAGCCACTGCGCCCGGCCAACACTGATACTTTTAATTTCACAGGATCACTTTTAAAAACTCTGTCTCCTATAAACAGCATAAAGTTGTTTTTTATGCTACTTTTTTATACTACTAAAAAAGTCTACTTTTTACTTGATTTAAGTGAAATCATCTACCAGAGGAAAAGTAGAAGCTTTCACTCCTTTTAAATTATGCATGTGTATATGTGTGGTTATAGAGAGAGAATACATCTTAACTAGTATTCTTTCATGCTGCCTTGGTATTTTATTTGATTTCTAACTTTTATTATGTAGTTTCATTTATTTTGTTTGCTACCCACATCATCCTCTACCTAAGTAATTTGGAAGTTATAATTTATTTTCTGGTTTTTGTACTATTGGTAACCTTGACATTTTTAAGTTAATTCTGAAACATATATTTCTCAATCAGTTCCAGATAAAAAACAGTATAGGTTTAATACTCTCAATTTTTGGTCATGTTCTAAGATTTCATTTTATTATTGTCAAATTATTTTTGCATCGTGTAGCTTTTGTTTCAATAACCATAATAATTGCAGTCTGTTTGGGGCCTAAATATGTTTTTGCTTTACTGGACTTAATGTTGACAATTCATTGTTTATACCACATCTTCTCCAGTTATGCATGATTTCATATTTGGTTATATCCTTTGATTAGCTGGATTACAAATTCAAATAAATTTTTTCAAATAGTACAGCTCAAAGGATTTCTCTCTGTTACCATTACACTTTTAAGAAAACTCAGCCAGATGTAGAATTATTGGGTCACACCTTTCAGTCAAGTATCAATCAATACATTATTCTTCAGTGCCCACATTGTGTGAGTAATTGTGCTAGATACTAAAAATACACAAATGGTCCCTGCCCTCACAAGGATTATATTTAAAAAGCAATTTCAAGAGACTTAAATATTTCCAAGGTAGCATACAGAGTCAAAGGAATATGCAATAATTTAACCTAGTTTTGATTTAACCAAGTTTAAACAATGAGAGAGATATTCTTCAAAGAAGTGAGATTTAAGTCCAGACCTAGAGGATGAGTAGGAGTCAGTGGGTAAAGAATGAGAAGAAGAATGATAGAAAAGCAGACAAATGGTTTCATTTGGACAAAGGGCTTGAGGGAAAAACAGGAGAGCTCTTCCGAGATGAAGCAATGAGGAGCACATAATATGTAGAGAATTTAACATTTAAAAAGCTACTAAAGGCATGGCACAGTGGCTTACACCTATAATACCAGCACTTTAGGAGGCCAAGGTGGGTGGATAGCCTGGGGTCAGGAGTTCGAGACCAGCCTGACCAACATGGTGAAACCCTGTCTCTACTAAAAATACAAAAATTAGCTGGGTGTGGTGGAGCGCACCTGTGGTTTCAGCTACTCCGGAGGCTGAGGTGGGAGGACCGCTCAAGCCTGGGAGGTGGAGGTTGCAGTGAACCGAGATTGCACCACTACACTCCAAACTGTGTGACAGAGTAAGACCCTGTCTCAAAAAAAAAAAAACCTACTTAAAATTAGGCTACTCTTTATTAGCAGCATGGGTCAACCATCTTAAACAAGATCAGTGATAAAATACTTCTCCCCAGACTTCTAGTTCTAGATAGGACATGTAAAGAGCTTGAAAGTTGTCACTTGTCTGCAGTTAAAACAAGGAAAAGCTAGAGAAACTGAAAATCAATTATTTTTCTTGAATTGATGTGGGGCTCAGAAAATGATATTCCAAAGTATGGTGCTTTGGTGTGCTGAGCACTTATGAACTAAAGAAAATTAAAAGACCTTAGACTAGAGCCTCAGAACCAAGGACTTTCTAGCCTTCTCCTGTTCCTCCTCCTAAGCACAGAGCGAAATTGTCTTCCTTAGGTTCATTTATCTGAAGCTCCTCCAGAAAAACACAGTTACCCTCCACCCCCTACCTGAAATTTCATTATCTACCATATAGTAGACTGAGGAATGTAACCACACCTGGACAGACGTTATGACAAAATATTTTCTGTCTCTCATTCAAATTCCAAAGAAACAATTGCAAGCTAATTTCCATCTCCTGGGTCCAGTCATCCTCCCTAAAATTATTTATCACCCTTCAAAAATTGTCTTTCAAAGCCATCTTCCTCTTCCCCAATTTTCTTTCCCCTATGAAGAGGGTATATCAGCTTCAGCCATCTGGCCCTTCTTTGTGTAAAAAGAAGTAATTCAAAATCAAAGCTGAACTACTTACATGACAAGGGATTAATAACCAGAATATATAAGGAGCTCAAACCACTCTACAGGGAAAAAAAATCTAATAACCCAGCTTTAAAAATGGGTCAAAGATCTGAATAAACACTTCTCAAAAGAAGAAATACAAATGGCAAACAGGCATATTAAAAGGTGTTCAACATCATTGATCATCAGAGAACTGCAAATCAAAACTACAATGAGATATCCTCTCACCTTAGTTAAAATGGCTTTTATCCAAAAGACAGGCAATAACGAATGCTGGCAAAGATGTGGAGAAAAGGGAACCCTCCTTGTACACTGTTGGGGGGAACATAAACTAGTACAACCACTATCAAGAACAGTTTGGAGGTTCCTCAAAAAACTAAAATAGAGCTACTATATGACCCAGCAATCCGAGTGCTGGGTATATATCCAAAAGAAAGAAAATCTGTATTTCAAAGAGATATCTGCACTCCTATGTTTGTTGCAGCACTGTTTACAATAGCTAAGATTTGGAAGCAACCTAAGTGTTCATCAACAAATGAATAAAGAAAATGTGGTACATATACAGATAGAGTACTATTCAGCCAGAAAAACAGGAATGAGATCCTGTCATTTGCAACAACATGGATAGAACTGGAGATCATTATGTTAAGTGAAATAAGCCAGGCACAGAAAGACAATCATTGCATGTTCTCACTTATTTGTGGAATCTAAAAATGAAAACAATTGAACTCAGGGTCATAGAGAGTAGAAGGATGGTTGCCAGAGTCTGGGAAGGGTGGGAAGGTTTGGGAAAGAAGTAGAGATGGTTAATGGATACACAAAATAGAAAGAATGAATAAGACCTACTATTTGACAACATCACAGGGTGACTATAGTCATAATAACTTAATTGTACATTTAAAAATAACAGAGTATAATTGGATTGTTTGTAACACAAATCATAAATGCTTGATGGAATGGGTACTCCATTATTTATGATCTGATTATTTCACATTGCATGCCTGTTTCAAAACTCATGTACCACAGAAATATATACACCTACCATGTACCCACAAAAAATAAATATTAAAAATAAATGAAACAAAGAAAGAAAATCAAAGCTATTGGAACTTTACATTATTTTGAGTCTTAAAGGAATGTGATTATGAGACCTGAGTCATATGACAGGCGATTGTAACCTAAGCAGCTGTAACCTAGGCAGCTATAACCTTTGTTCTTCTGATTATAGATATACATCTCTTACACAAAGTCCTTATGACTATCACATTGCCTAAAATAAAATGTTAAAGATACCCTTCTATGTTGGAAAGGAAAATAAAACAAGCTAAAGCAAATTAAATTACTGTAACTCATAAACTAGCCTTGTATGGAAAATGCTGTCATTCTGTTCAATTTTTTGCTCTCTGCCTATAGAAGCAATGCTTTAACTTTTCAGCTTCTTAGTGCTGATCCCATTTATTTGGCTTCTGTGTTACTGAGATGTCCATTCACAGCATTGTGTTTGAATAAAATCTTTTAAACTAGATTCTCATCCTTTCAATTATTTCTTACTGACATATGGCTCCTGTGCTTCTGCACATTACTAAATTTGTATGCCTTTTCTCTTGCTAATCTGTCCATTATTAGTTCATTTCAGTGAACCTTCAGAGAGTAGAGGGAAAGCCTTCCTTTTTCATCCCTACACAGGACAAATCACAACCCAAAAATGTGGAGAGAGACACAGCTGAAATCTGCACATCTAAATAAGCAGAAGCTGCTGGAGCCATAACATAGTAGAAACATTTAAATGCTTATTTGGGTGAAATGCCAGAGTCTGAGTGTGGACTGGCACAAGAATGAGAGGCTCCTGAGGGCCACAATGTTGGAGGGATCCTCATATTTTTATAAGTTTTGGCTCTAGAAATCTTACCACATTCTCATAGTAAACGCACAGGAAAGATCCCCTGTGGCTCTAGCAGGATGGAGGGAAGAGGGGAGACTAATCATATAATCCAGAACATTCTCCAGAAAAAGGCCTAGTCTCCAGGGGAAAAGACTTCCAGAGACTTATCCTATCCATGACAACTCCAGTCCCATTCACTCTTGCTAGCTCATGTAAGGGTGGAAAAAAGCTAAGAGACATTTGTGAAGGTCATGGTCCAGGGACATCATTATACAAAAGACTGAAATTTAATTATAAGATTATAGAAATTCTTCTTCTCATCACTTCTCAGCCTTTTGGCTAAGATCAAGTGTAGAAATTCTTCTTCCCCATGCGTTATACCACACTCACAGGGCTCCAGTGTGATCACAGTGAATCACAATTGAAAGAGATCCAAGGCCAAGACTTTTTCTGAGGAGACTACAGGAAAGTCCAGAGAAAACAGGGAAGATTAAAACAGGGACATAGAATTTGAAGCTTCTAGAATCTATAACTACAACAAATATTAAGTACACCCCAACTGCTAGCCAGATTAACAGAAATGCTCATACTAAAGACCTTCTACCTCATTTCCTATCGCCTGAAACATAACATTTAATTTCAGCAAAAAATTACAGGGCATACCAAACAAACAAGAAGAAAAAACAATCTGAGGAGACTGTAGGAGCTAAAGGAAAGCTTCTCTTCCATTCTGTCTGAAGTTTTACTGAAATAAACTAACAATAAACAATAACATGAAAAAAGTACAAATTTATTAACATGCATAAGCGTGGGAGCCATACAAAATATGAGACTCAAAGTAGAACCAGATGATTGAAGCTTAAATAACATCTTTATGCGGGGGAGTGAAGTTAGGGGTTGTAGGCAGTTTTACAGGAATTGTAAATAATTTTTAGAGGAAATGAATGAGCCCAAAGAACAGTCAGTTGTTTGTAAATGATTCTCTTTGCACAATAAATGGAAACTAAGGACAAGCAATATCTTGTGGACTAGATACACAAAAATGAGGGGCAGAACTGCACTATGAACAAAGGTTGTCTGATTGTGCAGATACAGTCTCACAGGTAATTTCTCAGCGCTCCCCTCAGAAAAATAGATGAAAAATCTTTCTGGATGTGTTCTCTTCTCTTCTTCTTAGTTAATCTTTTTCTATTATTTAATGAGATGTCTAGGGAGAGAGTTTTAAAACAATTACACTTCTTTTGGAAAGAAGTTTCCTCAGTCAGATAAAGAAATTCCAGATTGAGCTCCTCCCTGCACTGAGTGGTGGGTATAGGAAACAAAAGAAGGTTATAAAGTTTTTGGTTCTGAGGTAGCCTCTAAGACTGTCTAATTTTCTTTAATTCAATAATGCTCAGCATACTGAGCACCATACTTTTGGGTATGATTTTCTGGGCCAAACAAGACAAAGCAAGCAATGGAACCACACTCAGATATAATACAAATTTTGAAATTCTCAGACAGGCAATTTAAAATAATTATATATGCTAAAGACATATATAATTATATGTCTGATGGAAAAACTAGACAACCTGAAGGAACATATGGGTAATGTAAGCAAAGTGATAGAAACCGTAAGAATCAAAAGGAAACGCTAGAAATCAAAGACACTGTAACAGAAATGAAGAATGCTTTTGATGGGCTGATTAATCTGGACATAGCTGAGGAAATAATCAGTGAACTTGAAAATAGGTCAATGAAAACATCCCAAACAAAAATGCAAAGAGATAAAGAATGAAAAAAAACCCAGAACATCCAAACTGTGAGACAATTTCAAGAAGTGTAAAATATGTGTAATTGGAATACCAAAGGGAAAAGAAAGATAAAGTGAATCAAAAGAAATATTTGAAGTAGTAATGGCCAAGAATTTTTCAAATATAGTGA
Organism: Pan paniscus; assembly: GCF_029289425.2. Lineage (NCBI taxonomy): Eukaryota > Metazoa > Chordata > Mammalia > Primates > Hominidae > Pan > Pan paniscus. The sequence continues at coordinate 73,481,148 of NC_073249.2, forward strand.
CAAACACTAAAGCACAGTCAGAAAACTCAGAGAACACCAAGCAGGATACTTTTAAAACTACTAGGTATACCATATTTAAGCTGAAGAAAAACAAAGACAAAAGGAAACATCTTGAAAGAAAACAGATTTAAAAATAAAACCTTATTTATAGAGAAAGAAACATAAAAATTAAAGTAGACTGCTCATCAAAAATCATGCAAGCAAGAAGAAAGTGGAAGGAAATATTTAAAGTGTTGAAAGAAAAAAAACCAACAATCTCGAACTCTATATCCAGTAAAATTATCAGTAAAAAGGAAAGAGAAATAAAAGTTTTCTTAGACAAACAAAAACTGAGGTAATTTATCACCACCCAACCTGCCCTGCAAGAAATGTTTTTAAAAATTATTTAGGAAGAAGAAAAATGGTATAGGTCAGAAACTTAGATCACATAAACAAAAGAATAGCATCAGAGAAGAAATAAATGAAGGTGAGATAAAATATTTTGTTTTACTTGTTTGTTAATTACTCTAAGAGATAACTTTGTTAAAAGTGATAGTAACAATGTATTGGGTAATTACTACACATAATAGAAAAGTAAAATAAATGGCAGTGATGTCATAAGAAATGAGAGAAAAAAATTAGGAATACAGTAGTCCCTCACATCTCCATTCAAGGTTTCGCTTTTTGCAGTTTCACTTACCTCAGTCAACTGCAGTACAAAAATATTAAATAAAAAATTCCAGAAATAAACAATTTATATGACTTAAATTGCATGTCATTCTGAGAAGCATGATGAAATCTTGCACCACCCTGCTGCTTCTCACCTGGGAAGTGAATCATCCCTTTGCCCAGTGTATCCATGCTGTATACACTAGCCACTTGTTAGTCATTGTCTGCTCCTGACATTCAACCATTAACATCAGTATGGCTCAATGATGCAGAATCATCCACACCAGGTATTATCCTCCTCCTCCTTCTGATGTATTGTCAGAAGGTCAATTGTAGCCTAATGCTACAAAGCCTATGTCATCCATCTCACTTCATCTCATCACATAGGTATTTTATCATCTCACATTTTCATCACAAGAAGAAGCATGAGTAAAATACAATAAGATATTTTGAGAAAAAGAAAGAGCACATTCATCTAACTTTTATTACAGCATATTGTTATAATTGCTCTATTTTATTGTTAGCTATAGTTATTAATCTCTTACTGTGCCTACTTTATAAATAAAATTTTATCATAGGTATGCTTGTATAGAAAATAACATGGTATATATAGGATTCAGTACTATCTGCAGTTTCATGTATCTGCTGAGGGTCTTGAAATGTAGCCTCCACGAATAAGGAGAAACAATTGTATTGTTATAAGGTGCCTGCACTATATGTGAAGTGGCATAGTATTATTCAAAATGGACTTAGATTACCTAATAATGTATATTGCAAATTCTAGGGCCACCACTAAAAAAATTAAAAAGAAGTATAATTGACATGCTAAGAGATAAAATGGAATAATATAAAATAGTCAACCAGAACTAGAGAAAGCAGAACTAGAAGAGGTAAGAAATAAAAAACAAATGCAACAAATAGAAAATGTAAACACAGGAAAGATAATTAATTCAACTATATCAATAATCACTTGTGTGAATTATATAAATACACCAATTGAAGACAGAGACTATCAGAGTGGATAAATAAACAAGACCCAATCATATGTTGTCTACAAGATATTAAATTTAAAGGGTCAGGTAAACATAAAAGGATGGAGAAGAGTACACCATGCCAGTAGTCATCAAAAAAAAAAAAAAAAAAAAAAGCTGGAGTAGCTACATTAATTTTGGACAAAGCACAGAACAAGAAAAATTATCACAGATAAAGAGAGACATTACATAATAATAAAGAGGATAATTTTCCAAGAAGACATAATCCTAAACATATACAAACCTACAACACAGCATCAAAAAAATAAGAGGTAAAAGTGGATAGATGTAAAAAGAGAAATAGACAAATACACTATCACAGCTGTAAACTTCAATACATCTCTTTTGATGATTGACAGATTAAGCAGACAGAAAGTCAGTAAAGATATAACTAACCTGAACAGCACTGTTGATCAACTTGATCTAACTGACATTTGTAGAATAATCTACCCCAAAACAGAATAATGCACAGTCTTCTCAAGTTTACATGTAACATTAACTAAAATAGAAAACAATCTTGGCCATAAAACACACCTTAACAAATATAAAAGAATAGAAATCATGCAAAGTATATTCTCAAACCACATTGGAATTAAACTGTAAGTCAATATTAGAAAGATAACTGGATGATCCCCAAATACTTGGAGATCAAACAATATACTTCTAAGTAACACAGAGATCAAAGAAGAATTCTCAAGAAAAAATTTAAAATATTTTTAACTAAATGGAAATTAAAATACAACTTATTAAAATTCTTAGTATACTGCAAAAACAGTGCTTAGAAGGAAATATATAGTACTAATGCATATATTAGAAAAGAAGAAAGATCCAGAATTGATAACCTAAGTTTCCACTTCAGGAAACTAGAGTAAGGAGAGCAATTTATGCCTAAAGCAAGCAGAGTAAAAGAAATAATAAAAGAGCAAAAATTAATAAAATTAAAAATGGGAGAACAATGAGAAAATCAACAAAACCAAGGGCTGGTTCTTTGAAAAGATCAATAAAATTGATCAATCTCTAGCTAGGCTCACCAGGAAAAGAAGATAGAAAAAATAAGTTATCAATATTAAATATCAAAGAAAGATCATCACTATCAATCCCCTAAACATTTAAAAACTTCTAAAGAAATAGTATGAAAAAAGAGAAATAGTATGAACAACTCTATGCTTGTAAATATTTTTTATTTTTATTTTAGAGATGGGGTCTTGTTTTGTTGGCTAGGTTGGTCTTGAACTCTTGGCCTCAAGCAATCCTCCTGCCTCAGCCTCCCAAAGTGCTAGGATTATAAGCATGAGCCACCGTGCCCAGCTAATGCTTGTAAATTTGATAACTTAGATGAAATAAATCAATCCATTTAAAGACACCCACTACCAAAAATTGCATAAGAAAAGTTAGATAATTGGAATAGGTCTATGTATACCAAATAAATTAAATCAGTAATTAGTAACCTTTCAAATAAGAAAGCACTGGGCCCAGATGTTTTCACTTGTGAATTCTACCCAACAATTAAGAAAGGAAGAAATTGAAAGAGTCGGGATGATCAGGGAATCATCCAATTCTCTACAATCTCTTCTGGAAAATTCAAGTGATGGAAATTTTCTAGCTCATTCTGTAAGGCCAGTATTACCCTAATACCAAAACCAGATAGACATTACAAGAAAGGAAAACTACACACACATATCTCTCATTAACACAAACACAAAAATTTCAACAAAATATTAGGAAATTTAATTCAATAGTGTATATAAAGAATTACATACTAAAACCAATGACTTATTCCAGGTAGGCAAGGCTGGCTCATCATTGAAAAATAAAAAAATGTAATCTATGATATCAGTAGCTAAAGAAGAAAATTAATATAACTTTAGCATTTGATCCAGAGAAAGCACTTGACAAAATCCAATACCCATTTACAATTTTTAAAACTCTCAACAAATTCACAATAAATGGGAACTTCCTTAATTTTATAAGTAATATCTACAAAAGACACTTAAAATTATAGGTCTCTATGAAGTTTGGTGAGGTCCTCAAAAAAAAAGAAAAAATTACAGGTCAGGCATGGTGACTCACTCCTGTAATGCTAGCACTTTGGGAAGCTGAGGTAGAAGGATTATTTGAGGCCAGGAATTCAAGACCAGCCTGGGCAACAAAGTGAGACCCCCTTCTCTGCAGAAAAATTTCAAAATTAGCCAGGTATGAAGGCGTGTGCCTATGGTCCTAGCTACATGGGAGGCTGAGGCTGGAGGAGCATTTAAGCCCAAGAGGTTGAGGCTGTATGAACTATGTTCATGCCACTGCATTCCAGCCTGGCCAACAGAGTGGGACCCTGTCTTAAAAATAAAAATAAAAAAATATGCTGAAAGGTGAAAAACTGAATGTTTTTACCCTCAGATCAGGAGCAAGGCATGAAGGCATGAATGTCCTATCTCACCATCATATCGGAGATGTACCTATTTGACATTGTATGGCAGGACCAACCGACTACAATATGACAAGAAAATGAGATAAAATACATACATATTGTAAAGGAAGAAATAGAAAACTCTGTCTTTTTTTTGCAAATGACATAATTGCAGATATAGAGAATCCCAAAGAACACACACACACACACACACACACACACTACTTCTGGAACTAATAAGTGATTATAGCAAGGTTTCAAGATACGAGGTTAACATATAAAATTAAAATGTATAAAATTAAAATTCATATATATAATTGCTGTCCTGTATACCAGAAATGAACAATAGGAATTAAAAATTTTTTAACCATTTGAAATAATTACAACAAAATTGAAATACTTGGGTGTAAGTGTAACAATTTATGTAATTTATGTGCAGTCTATATGTGGAAATTACAAAATTCTGTGAAAAAAAATTAAAGGCGACCGAAAAGAGTTTGAAAAAAAAACCTTTAACAAAAAAACACAAAAAGTCTAACTTAATGGAGAAATATTCTATGTTCATATATTAAAAGACTCAAAATTGTTAAGATTTCTCCTAAAATGATCTATAGATTCAGTGTAATTTCAATCAAAATTCCTGCAATCTATATTGTAGATATTGATGAAATGATTCTAACTTTTTTTTAAAGTCTTTCTTTTTTTTTTTTTTTTTTTTTGAGATGAAGTCTCACTCTGTTGCCCAGGCTGGAGTGCAGTGGCGCAATCTCGGCTCACTGCAAGCTCCGCCTCCTGGCATTCTCCTGCCTCAGCCTCCCAAGTAGCTGGGACTACAGGCGCCCGCCACCACACCCGGCTAACTTTTTGTACTTTTAGTAGAGACAGGGTTTCACTGTGTTAGCCAGGATGGTCTCGATCTCCTGACCTCGTGATCTGCCCGCCTCTGCCTCCCAAAGTGCTGGGATTACAGGCGTAAGCCACCGTGCACGGCCATGATTCTAACATTTATACGAAATGACAAACAAACCTATAACAGCAAAGACAATACTGAAGAAGAACAAAGTTGGAGGATGCACACTCTCTGATTTCAAGTCATTCTACAAAGTGACTAGTAACCAAAACAGTGTGATATTGGGAGAAAAAAAAAAATAGACACATAGATCAATGGAACAGAAACAACAGAGCCCAGAAATATGCCCACACAAATATCATCAACTGATATTTGACAAAAGAGTAAAGGCAATCGAATAGAGAAGTCTTTTTAACAAATGGTGCTGCAACAATTTAATGTCCACATGTAAAAATAATAAACCTAGACACAGACCTTACACCTTACATAAAAATTAACTCAAAATGGATCATAAAATGTAAAACACAAAACTATATAACTCCTAGAAGTTAATATAGGAGAAAATATAGGTGACCTTTGGTTTGGCAATGAAATTTTTGATAAAACACCAAAAGAATGGTCCATTTAAAAAGTTGATGCATTGGACTTCATTAAAATTTAAAACTACTGCTCCATGAAAGACACTGTTAAGGGGCTAAAAAGATAAGTTAAAGACAGGAAAAATATTTGCAAAAACACATTTCTAAGAAAAGATTTGTATTCATAATATATGAAGAACTCCTAAATGCAACAACAAGAAAACAACTGTATTTTTTAATGGGCAAAAGATCTAAACAGACCCCTCTCCAAAGAAGGTACAGAGGCTGGGCGTGGTGGCTCAGGCCCGTAATCCCAACACTTTGAGAGGCTGAGTGGGGTGGATCACCTGAGGTCAGGAGTTCTAGACCAGCCTGGCCAACATGACAAAATCCCATCTCTACTAAAAATACAAAAATTAGCCAGGCAGGATGGCAGATGCCTGTAATCCCAGCTACTCAGGAGGCTGAGGCAGGGAAAAATGCTTGAACCCGGGAGGCAGAGGTTGCAATGAGCCGAGATCATGCCACTGCACTCCAGCCTGGACAACAGAGCAAGGCTCTGTCTCAAAAATAAATAAATGAATAAATAAATAAGTGAATAAATAAATAAATAAATGAAAAAATTAAAATACTTCTGTTCTAGGATCCTTTCCAGAATACATTATGTTTAATCATCATGTTTCCTCAGGATCTTTTGGATGTGACAGTTTCTCAGACTTTCCTAGTTTTGGTGACCTTTACAGCTTTGAGAAGTACTGGTCAGTTATTGTAAAGAATGTTCCTCAACTGGAATTTGTTTGATGTTTTTCTTATGATTAGACAGGGTTTATGGGTTTTTGGGAGCAAGACCATAGAGGTAAAGTCACATTATATCAAAGACACTTGCTAGCAATATGACTTGGGTGTTGAGACTTTGATCACCTGGCTGAGGTAGTGTTTGTAAGGTTTCTACACTGTAAGGTTTCTTCTCCCCATCACCCCTCTTCCCATACTGTATTCTTTGGAAAGAAATTACTACGCACAGTCCACACTTAAGGAGTGAGGAATCATGTTTCACCTCCATGAGGTGGGAGACTTTAACACCCCACTGTCAATATTAGACAGATCAAAGAGACAGAAAATTAACAAGGATATCCAGGACTTGAACTCAGCTCTGGACCAAGCAGACCTAACAGACATCTACAGAACTCTCCACCCCAAATCAACAGAATATACATTCTTCTCAGCACCACATTGCACTTATTCTAAAATTGACCACATAATTGGAAGTAAAACACTCCTCAGCAAATGTAAAAGAAAGGAAATCATAACAAACAGCCTCTCAGACCATAGTGCAATCAAATTAGAACTCAGTACTAAGAAACTCACTCAAAACCACACAACTACATGGAAACTGAACAACCTGCTCCTGAACAACTACTGGGTAAATAATGAAATGAAGGCAAAACTAAATAAGTTCTTTGAAACGAATGAGAACAAAGACACAACATACCAGAATCTCCGGGACACAGCTAAAGCAATGTTTAGAGGGAAATTTATAGCACTAAAAGCCCACAGGAGAAAGAGGGAAAGATCTAAAATAGACACCCTAACATCACAATTAAAAGAACTCGAGAAGCAAGAGCCAACAAATTCAAAAGCTAGCAGAAGACAAGAAATAACTAAGATGAGAGCAGAACTGAAGGAGATAGAGACATGAAAACCCCTCAAAAAATAAATAAATCCAGGAGCTGGTTTTTTGAAAAGATCAACAAAATAGACCACTGCCAGACTAATAAAGAAGAAAAGAGAGGGCCGGGCGAGATGGCTTATGCCTGTAATCCCAGCACTTTGGGAGGCTGAGGTGGGCAGATCACGAGGTCAGGAGATTAAGACCATCCTGACTAACACGGTGAAACCCCGTCGGTACTAATAATACAAAAAATTAGCAGAGCGTGGTGGTGGGCACCTGTACTCCCAGCTACTCGGGAGGCTGAGGCAGGAGAATGGCGTGAACCCAGGAGGCGGAGCTTGCAGTGAGCCAAGATCGTGCCACCGTACTCCAGCCTGAGTGACAGAGCAAGACTTCGTCTCAACAAAAAAAAAAAAAAAGAAGAAGAAAAGAGAGAAGAATCAAATAGATCCAATAAAAAATGATAAAGGGGATATCACCACTAATCCCAGAGAGATACAAACTACCATCAGAGAATACTATAAACACCTCTACTCAAATAAACTAGAAAATCTAGAAGAAATGGACAAGTTCCTGGACACATCCACCCTCCCAAGACTAAACCAGGAAGAAGTCAAATCCCTGAATAGACAAATAACAAGTTCTGAAATTGGGGCAGCAATTAATAGCTTACCAACCAAAAAAAATCCAGAACCAGACGATTCATAGTCAAATCCCACCAGAGTTACAAAGAGGAGCTGGTATCATTCCTTCTGAAACTATTCCAAACAATAGAAAAAGAGGGACTCCTCCCTAACTCATTTTATAAGGCCAGCATCATCCTGATACCAAAAGCTGGCAGAGACACAACAAAAAAAAAGAGAATTTCAGGCCAATATCCCTGATGAACATCAATGTGAAAATCCTCAATGAAATACTGGCAAACCAAATCCAGCAGCACATCAAAAAGCTTATCCACCACGATCAAGTTGACTTCATCCCTGGGATGCAAGGCGGGTTCAACATATGCAAATCAATAAACATAATCCATCACATAAACAGAACCAATGACAAAAACCACATGATTATCTCAATAGATGCAGAAAAAGCCTTCAACAAAGTTCAACAGCCCTTCATGCTAAAAACTCTCAATAAACTAGATATTGATGGAACGTATCTCAAAATAATAAGAACTATTTGTGACAAACCCACTGCCAATATCATACTGAATGGGCAAAAACTGGAAGCATTCCCTTTGAAAACTGGCACAAAACAAGGACACCCTTCCTCACCACTCCTATTCAAAATAGTATTGGAAGTTCTGGCCAGGGCAATCAGGCAGGAGAAAGAAATAAAGTGTATTCAATTGGAAAAGAGGAAGTCAAACTGTCTCTGTTTGCAGACGACATGAGTGTATACTTAGAAAACCCCATCGTCTCAGCCCAAAATCTTAAGCTGATAAGCAACTTTAGCAAAGTCTCAGGATACAAAATCAACGTGCAAAAATCACAAGCATTCCTATACACCAATAACAGACAGAGAGCCAAACCATGAGTAAACTCTCATTCACAATTGCTACAAAGAGAATAAAATACCTAGGAATTCAACTTACAAGGGATGTGAAGGACCTCTTCAAGGAGAACTACAAACCACTGCTCAACAAAATAATAGAGGACACAAACAAATGGAAAATCATTCCGTGATCATGGATAGGAAGAATCAATATCGTGAAAATGGTCATACTGCCCGAAGAAATTTATAGATTCAATGCTATCCCCATCAAGCTACCATTGACTTTCTTCACAGAATTGGAAAAAACTACTGTAAATTTCATATGAAACCAAAAAAGAACCCACATAGCCAAGACAATCCTAAGCAAAAAGAACAAAGCTGGAGGCATCACACTACCTGACTTCAAACTATACTACAAGGCTACAGTAACCAAAACAGCATGGTACTGGTACCAAAACAGAGAGATAGACCAATGGAACAGAACAGATGCCTCAGAAATAACACCACACAGCTATGACCATCTGATCTTTTGCAAACCTGACAAAAACAAGAAATGGGGAAAGGATTCCCTATTTAATAAATGGTGCTGGGAAAACTGGCTAGCCATATGTAGAAAGCTGAAACTGGATCCCTTGCTTACGCCTTATACACAAATTAACTCTAGATGGATTAAAGACTTAAATGTTAGACCTAAAACCATAAAAACCCTAGAAGAAAACCTAGGCAATACCATTCAGGAAAGAGGCATGGGCAAAGACTTCATGATGAAAACACCGAAAGCAATGGCAACAAAGCTAAAATACAAAAATGGAATCTAATTAAACTAAAGGGCTTCTTCACAGCAAAGAAACTATCATCAGAGAGAAAAGGCAACCTACAGAATGGGAGAAAATTTTCACAATCTATCCATCTGACAAAGGGCTAATATCCAGAATCTACAAAGAACTTAAACAAATTTACAAGAAAAAAACAAACAACCCCATCAAAAAGTGGGCAAAGGATATGAACAGCCACTTCTCAAAAGAAGACATTTATGCAGCCGACATGTGAAAAAATGCTCATCATCACTGGTCATCAGAGAAATGCAAATCAAAACCACAATGAGATACCATCTCACACTAGTTTAGAATGGCGATCACTAAAATGTCAGGAAACAACAAGTGCTGGAGAGGATGTGGAGAAATAGGAATGCTTTTACACTGTTGGTGGGAGTGTAAATTAGTTCAACCATTGTGGAATACAGTGTGGCAATTTCTCAAGGATCTAGAACCAGAAATACCATTTGACCCAACAATCCCATTACTGGTTATATACCCAAAGGATTATAAATCATTCTACTCTAAAGACACATGCACATGTATTTTTATTGTGGCACTATTCACAATAGCAAAGACTTGGAACCAACCCAAATGCCCATCAATGATAGACTGGATAAAGAAAATGTGGCACATATACACCATGGAATACTATGCAGCCATAAAAAAGGATGAGTTCATGTCCTTTGCAGGGACGTGGATGATGCTAGAAACCATCATTCTCAGGAAACTATCACAAGAACAGAAAACCAAACACCACATGTTCTCAGTCATAAGTGGGAGTTGAATAATGAGAACACATGGATACAGGGAGGGGGACATCACACACCAGGGACTGTCAGGGGGTGGGGCACTAGGGGAGGGATGGCATTAGGAGAAATACCTAATGTAGATGACGGGTTGATGGGTGCAGCAAACCACCATGGCACGTGTATACCTATGTAACAAACATGCAAGTTCTGCACATGTACCCCAGAACTTAAAGTATAATTTAAAAAGAAAAAGAAAAAAAAAAGAAATACCTCAGACTGGCTTTCTGATCAGTTGTTTTCCTGCACAGGCAGGCCATAGGCAGCCATGGTGCCCAGCCATAATGGCATGATCTCGAAGCCCCACTTCCACAAGGACTGCTAGCAATGTGTGGCCAAGTGGTTCAACCAGCTGGCCCATTAGATCTGCAGACGCAAGGCCCAGCAAGCAAAAGCACACCGCACTGCCCCATACCCCGAGTCAGGACCCATCCAGCCCATCATGTAGTGCCACACTATACACTATCACACCAAGGTGTGCATCAGCCGCACTTCAGCTTAGAGGAGCTCAAGGTGGCAGGCATTCACAAGAAGGTGGCCCAAAACACTGGCATCTCTATTGATTGGAGGAAGCGGAACAAGTCCACTGAGTCCCTGCAGGGCAATGTGCAGCGGCTGAAGGAGTACAATTCCAAGCTCATCCTCTTCCCCAGGAAGCCCTTGGCCCCTAAGAAGGGAGACAGTTCTGTTGAAGAACTGATATTGGCCATCCAGCTGACAGGACCAGTCATGCCCATCCAGAATGTCTATAAAAAGGAGAAAGCCCTAGTCATCACTGAGGAGGAGAAGAATTTCAAAGCCTTCGTGCTTCTCCTCGTGGCCTGTGCCATTGCCCAGCTCTTTGGCATAAAAGCAAAAAGAGCCAAGGAAGCTGTAGAACAGGATGTTGAAAAGAAAAAAATAAAGCCCTCTTAGGGATTTGTAATAAGTCAGCAGTAATGCTGGGGGAGGAAAAAAAAAAAAGACATATCTGAGACTGGGTAATTTATAAGGAAAAGAGGTTTAATTGGCTCATGGTTCCACAGACTGTACAGGAAGCATGGCTGGGGAGGCCTCAGGAAACTCCCAATCATAGCAGAAGGTGAAGGGGAAGCAGGCATATCTTACACGGCTGGAGCAGGAAAAAGAGAGAAGGGGGAGGTGCTACACACTGTTAAACAACCAGACCTCATGATAACTCACTATCATGAGAACAGCATGGGGCAAATCCACCCCCATGATCCAATCACCTCCCAGCAGGCCCATCCTACAACATCGGGGATTACAATTTGACATGAGATTTGGGTGGGGACACATATCCAAACCATATCACTTGGATTGGGTTTCAATGTACTCCTGTAACTCAGTGATCTTTGTTCCTATCCATATTCTGAATACTGTTTTTGTCATTTCAGCCATCTCAGCCCAGTTCAGAACCCTTGCTGGAGAAGTGATACAGTTGTTTGGAAGAAAGAAGGCACTCTGGCTTTTGAGTTTTCAGGGTTCTTGCATTGATTCTTTCTCATTTTTGTGGGCCTATCTACCTTCAATCTTTGAGGTTGCTGACTTTGGGATATTTTTTCCTTTTAACCTATTTGATGATTTTGGGGCTTTGATTGTGGTATAAGGTAGATTCAGCTGACTGGCTTTATTTCTGGGAAATTTTAGAAGGCCAATGCTCAGCTTCCAACTTCTGGACTGCATGCTGTATTCTGCGGGACTTGTATTGGTTCCCAACTTTGTTCTCTGGCTCCCTGAGGTTAGGAATCCACTGTGCTGTGGGTGGCACAGGAGACAAGGTACAGCAGCTGCAGCAGAGTGCTAGTGGGTGCCAGGGTGCCTGCCTTCCTGCAGGTGATCACCACAGTGGGAGAGGCAATGCAGCTGGGGAGTCAGTAGGTGTTGGGGGCCCTGCTGGCAACTGTGTGTGCAGCTGCACTGGTGGTGGTGTTAGCTCAGGTGCAAGGTGCTGGCAAATGCAGGTCTGGTTGCCTTCTCTGTGCTCTGCAAACAGGAGGGATCGCTCAGTGTTGCAGAGGATCTGCTGATCTCTCATAGCGTTAGCACGAGAGTGGGCACTGGTGGGGGAAGGGCTGGCTGGCTCTGTGCCCACCAAGGCTCTCTCTGCAATGGCAGTTGGTGGGGATGGGAGGTTGGACTGCACTCCTGCACACTGGTGGGCAAGGAAAGCAAACCTGCCTCTGCAGACATTGCCAGCAAAGTGATGTGGGGAGTTGCCATGGGCCTGGGGGGATGCTGCAGTATGGGGAGGGAGCAGGTGGGCTGGTGTGTGGCCATAGGGGCTGCCCGGCTGGAGCTGCCAGTCAGGCATGGTCTTCCAGGCACAGAAGCAATGGTGTGGGCCGCCAGGGCACTAGAGACTGCTCTGCAAGCAGGCGTAACCAGGCTGGGGCTCCTAGAGAGACCAGCAGACCAAGGGGTGCTCAGGTTGGACCAGCCCCACCTGATGGGGAAGACCACCCTGCAGAGATCATGTCTGACAGTTCCCCTAGGGCTAAAGTCTTCTATGGGAGCAAGTTGAGCCTAGGATGGCCATCCCTGGCCATGTTCCACTACAGACACTCCTGCAGTATACCCTCTGCGCTCCACACCAATGGCTTGCTGCCCCTACCCCTTCTCTAAGCAGCTCTCCCTGCCAACTCGAATGTCTGTGATGGTGAAGGGGTCTTCTCCTACAGGGGTTCCAGAGGCCCATGGCAACAGTGGGTTGTTCCTTGACAATTCAACTCACCTGATCCCCCAGAGCCATTGTGGGCCAGGAACAAAACCTGGTGTGCAGTAGTCCTGTGCCACATTCCCAGCTTTCACTACCTTCAGCCCAGCTTCTGTGTCTTCTCTCTGTCCACTCTTGGTTTCTTCCCTCTGAAGATCTGTTAGGGGCATTCCAGTCATCTTGGTCCCGCAGTGGGAGCTCTTCCACCTGGCTGTGTCTAGTCAGCCTTCTGAGTAAGATCCATTCCTGACTCCTTTTCTTTCCTATTCCTCTTCTTCCAGATAAGATAACATTCTATTAGCCAAGAGAAGTCAGCAAAAAAGGGGGGGAAAAAAAACAAAATAATGAATTTGGCAAATTGAAAGCAAGTAACAAAAATGATAGACTTCAGTCCAAACATATCAATAATTTCATTAAATGTAAGAAGATACATATAGGTTAAAAAGAAAAAGATAAAGATATATCATGTAAATGGTATGCAAAAGAAAGCTGAAAGTTTTATTAATATTAGGTTTAATGGACCTCAAGACAAGAAGAATAAAGACAGAAGAGATATTTTAATAAATGGATCAATCCATGAAGAAGACTTAAAAATATAGGTAGCTTAATAACTGAGCTTAAAAAATTGATGAAGCAAAAGCTGACTGAACTAAAGAGACAAGTAGACAAATTCACAGTCAAAAGTAGAGATATTGGCTGGACACAGTGGCTCACTCCTGTATTCCAGCACTTTTAAGGATGATTGGGAGGATCACTTGAGGCCAGGAATTCAAGACCAGCTTAGGTAACATAGCAAGACTCCATCTCTACAAAAATAAAAATAAAAACTTAGCCAGATATGGCAGGCGGCACATGCCTGTAGTCCTAGCTACTTGAGAGTCTGAGGCAGTAGGATCACTTGAGCCCAGAAGGGTGAGACTGCAGCGAGTCATGATCATGCCACTGCACCCCAGTCTGGGTGACAGAGTGAGACACTGTATCTAAAAAAAAAACAAAAGTAAAAATAAAAAGAAGTGGGGATATTAATTTTCTTTTTAATAATTAGATAAAAATCAGTAAGGATATAGAAGATCTTAAAAAAATTATCAACCACCCTAACCTAACTGAACTTTATAAAACAATTTACCCAACAACTGCAGAATTCACATTCTTTCTTGTGCACACAGACCATTTGCCAAGATGGACCTTATCCTGGAACGTAAAACAAGTCCCAATATATTATAAAAGCTTGAAATTTTCCAGAGTATGTTCTCTAAAAACCAAAATTAAATCAGATATTAATAACAATTGAAGATTTTTGAAAAGCCTCAAATATTTGGAAATTAACAAACTTCTAGTAACTAGGCAAAGAAGAAATAGTAAGAAAAATTACTAAATATTTGAATCTACATAATAATAAAAATATATCAAAATTTGTTGGATAGAGCTAATGAGTACTATTAAACAAAAATTACAGGAAGCTATTGCTCTGGACTAAACTCCTCCACTAGGTCCCAACAAAGTAGAGTAAAAAATCACAACGAAGCCAGTGATCACCGAACTGAAACTGAGCTGCTCTTGTTGCTATCAGAGTTATCAGGAGAGAGAGATAGCCTAACTTCCCAAACAGGCCAGTTTTAATCTTTAATCAGCATGATAATGAAGTTCCCTCTGTTTTAATCCTACAATAAAGAATTACCCAAGTAACTTGATGTTAACCAATCAGCCATCTTTCTCTTGTTCTGACTGCTTAGCCCTTCCCTAAGAAGAAAGTAACTTTGAAATGGCCAATCCACTATTTGTTATTTGTTTCTGCTTTCTTCAGTCCTCTTATAAAGCCAACCTCTTCTGCTGTATACATGAGAGCACTTAGTCTATTTCATGGAATAAATCGTTACCTGAAATTTATCTTTGACAGTACTTAGAGGAAGTTTATCAATTGATATACAAAATGACGTACAACAAAATCAATTTTTTTCTCATCAATGTGTTAATGAAATGATGTTGAAGAAAACAATGTTTTCGGAAGATCTGCTGTACATTGTTCGCTTAAAGTTGCAGTTCCGAAGAACCTATTGACATGTTAAGTGAGGACTTACTATATCTTCAAGTTCACTAACTCTTTACTCTGCCAGACAATCTACCATTGAGTTCCTGCGGTGAATTTTATTTTTCTTCTTGAGCAGCCAGAAAAGACTTCCAGGGAATTTTTTTATTTCAGTTACTTTTCAACTCCAATATTTCCATTGGGTTCTTTACAGTTCCTATCTCTTTATTGTTATTCTCTATTTAATGTAACATTGTTATATCTTCCTTTCCTTTTTTTTTCTTTTTAAATTCAAGACAGAGTCTCACTCTGTAGCCCAGGCTGGAGTGCAGTAGGCTCAATCTCGGCTCATCTGCAACCTCTGTCTCCCAGGTTCAAGTGATTCTCGGGCCTCAGCCTCCTGAGTAGCTGGGATTACAGGTGCCTGTCACCATGCCTGGCTAATTTTTGTATTTTTAGTAGAAATGGGGGTCTCACCATGTTGGCCAGGCTGGTCTCGAATTCCTGACCTCAAGTGATCCACTTACCTTTACCTCCCAAAGTGTTAGGATTACAGGCGTGAGCCACCACACCTGGCCTATCTTCCTTTACACCTTTAATCATATTTTCCTTTAGTTCTATGAACATATTTATAATGGCTAGTTTAAAGTATTTTTCTGTTAAATCTGACATCTAGTTGCTCTTATGGGCAGTATTTGTTGCATGTATGCACTAGAATTTCCCGTTTCTTTGCACACCTCATAATTTTGTTAGCAGTGGCAAATCCATATGCAACTCAATTTTTGCCTCCTTGGAGGAAAGAATTAGACTGCGGGGCATAAGGCAGAGTGAGAGATTGAGGCAAGTTTTAGAGCAGGACTAAAGGTTTATTAAAAAGTTTTCAGAGCCAGGCATGGTAGCTCACGCCTGCAATCCCAGCACTTTGTGAGGCCGAGGCGGGCGGATCACTTGAGGTCAGGAGTTCAACACCAGCCTGGCCAACATGGTGAAACCCCATCTCTACTAAAGACATGAAATTAGCTGGGCATGGTGGCACGCACCAGTAATCTCAACTACTTGGGAGGCTGAGGCAGGAGAATTGCCTGAACCTGGGAGGTGGAAGTTGCAATGAGCCAAGATTATGCCACCGCACTCCAGCCTGGGCTACAGAAAGATACTCTGTCTCAAAACAAAACAAAACAAAACAAAACAAAAAAGTTTTCAGAGCAGGAATGAAAGGAAGTAAAGTACACTTGGAAGAGAGCCAAGCAGGCAAATTGAGAGATCCAAGTGCACTGTTCAGCCATTGACTTGGAGTTTTATACTTTGGCATGGTTTCAGAGTTTGCATTTCTTCTCCCTTGATTTTTCCCTTGAGGTGGGCTGTCCACATATGCAGTGGCCTCCCAGCATTTGAGAAGGGCTGCATGCGCAGTGTGTTTACTGAAGTTGTGTGCATACCCATTTGACATGTTTTTCCCTTACCAGTTGAGTGTTCCTAGAGGAAGGTCATATACCAGTTAAACTCCACCATTTTGCCTTTTAGTGCACATGCATGAGCCCACTTGCCTAATCCTGAGAGCTCATCAGGAAGCTGCTGATGACCAGCTTCAGGTTTTTTTTATCTATCGGGACACTGCTTTTCCCTGGCACTGGGTGTGACCAACTACTATTTTCAATAGTCAGTTTAACAAGTTCCCTACCATCATTTGATGGTCACTTGACATTCCTAAGGGTGGAGGGCCCTCTTTTGCCGTGCTCATGTTTGCCTAGCTATCTACTCTTAACAATTTTTTGTTGGAAAACAGAAAGTTTTAGATAATATATTTTAGCAATGGTTATACTGCCCCACCTTCTGTTCTGGGACTTGTTATTATTTGATTTTTTTTTGTGTGTAATGATTATTTGGATTATTTCAGTGAAATCTGTGCTCCTCCACCACACATATATGCACGTGCACCCCCAAAGCAACACACACCCACACACACACACACACACACACACACACACACACACACACACACAGTGTTAAAACTCTGATCTTGCTCTTTAGGGAGGTACAGCTTTAGGTATGCCCAACCATGACCCTGGGATGACAGTTGCTTGCTTGCTTTCTTCGACCATATCCAGCTGTTAAATTCCACTAATTGCTGTCTGATTGCTCTATTGTTTTCAACAATGTCCTGGGAGGCATAAATTGCTCTACAAACTAATCCAATCAAATGTGGCTCCTTTAAAGTAATGGTTTTTAAGGACAGTGTAATTTTTCTGACCCCAAAAAGACTCCTTCTGGCTGTTTTATTCCCAATCCCTTCCTAATTGTTTTTCACTACACCTCCACTGTTTATGCTCTTAGCCTTGAACTTCTCTAGCTGCTTTACAAATGAAGTCAATTTCCTTGGGAAGAGATTAGAAGCTATCTGTTTTATGGCTTTCCTCTCTCCCCAGGCCAAATTTCTGATTGGTGCTGGGGACAATAGCAAGCTTCTCTCTGAGTGATACCCTTGCCCTGGGAGTTGAGTGCTTGGTGAAGTGGGGGCAAGGCAGCAGCCTGAGGTCCTCTCAAGAACTATGGGGCCCCAGTATTCTCAGTGCACTGGGACCAAGGCCTGGATTGTTCTTGTCAAAGACAAAATTACAACAAATTTAGTTTAGAGATCTTAATTTGCTCTATTTGTAATTCGAGAATCAGGCAACATTTCATTTCCATTGGAAAGTCTTCCAATGAACTGAGCAGAAGAGGTTGGTTTTATAGACAGAGAAGGGCTGAAGAAAGCAGAAGTAAAGAACGACACATGTGTTATTTACCATTTTTTCTCTAGAGACAGGATCTCGCTATGTTGCCCAGGCTGGAGTACAGTGGCTACTCACAGGTGTGATCATAGTGCACTATAGGCTCAAACTCCTAGTTTAAGCAATCCTGCCTCATCCTCCCCAGTAGCTGGAGCTACGGTCACATGCCACAGTGTCCAGCTTAGTTACTTTTTAAAGTTACTTTTTCAAGTTACTTTTTCTTATAAGGCAAGGACAGGGTGACAGAACAATTAAAAAAAAAAAAAAGCAGAGAGAATGTCATTATCATGTTGATTAAAGATATAAACTGGCCTACTTAGGAAATTAGCTGTTATCTCACTCTCCTGATTTCTTGGAAGGTCAGATAGCAACTTCATTGAGGTGTAATGATGTGGAACTTTAGCATGGGTGACTCTGTTTTGATTTTTAGTCTGATCTGTTGGGGCCTAGTATAGAAGCTTAGTCCAAAACAATGGTCTTCTATAATTTTTATTTGACATTCATTTTCTTTTGTTTTTCTGTTTTGGGTTTTTCTGTTTTGTTTTGTTTTGTTTTTTTGAGACAGGGTCTCACTCTGTCACCCAGACTGGAGTGCAGTGGTGTGATCTTGGCTCACTGCAACCTCTGCCTTCTGAGTTCAAGCAATTCTCCTGCCTCAGCTTCCCAAGTAGCTGGGATTACAGGCATGCGCCACTATGTCTGGGTAATTTTTGAATTTTTTGGTAGAGACGGGGTTTTGCCATGTTGGCCAGGCTGGTCTCAAACTCCTGACCTCAGGTGATCGGCCCACCTCTGTCTCCCAAAGTGCTGGGATTATAGGTGTGAGCTACCGTGCCTGGCCTTTATTTGACATTCTTAACTCACACAATAGCCTTTACTTTCCAAGTTAGTAGTCATTTGTGCGTCATTGTCATAGCAGTACCACAGACACTCACACATGTTCCTTTGATATTAATGGAACATTTCAGTTCATTGTTTCTTCTGCCTACTGCAATCAGGACGTCCACATTTTAAAATTATTCCCTCCTAACAATAAAAAATTATTTAGTTACCTTCCTGTAAGTTGAAAGAAGTTGGCCTTCCTGCCATTTTCCTTTGGAAAATATGAAATAATTATATCTTCATTCATATGCAAGGCTTTTTATTTTTTATTTGTTTACCAGATTGAGGTTTAACCCTCCTCCCGGGCTTAATTATGGTCATCCACCCCTAGAAGATAGGCCTTTCTGAGATTTATTCCAATTAGAAAGAAATGTAACACTTGTTACACATTTGGTATTCATTGAAGAGTTTCTCTAGGGTAGCATGATCCCTGAACTCTGAAAACTGAGGTAGGGTTGTGGAAACTGAAGAGTGAATTTTTTTTTTCTTTTTTCTTTTTTTTTTTTTTGACAGGAGACAGGGTCTCACTCTGTTGCACAGGCTGGAGTGCAGTGGTACAATCATAGCTTACTGCCTCAAACTCCTGGGCTCAAAAAATTCTCCACCTCAGCCTCCTGAGTAGCTGGGACTACAGGCATGTGCCACCATGCCTGGCTAACCTTTAAATTTTTTGTAGAGACAGGGGTCTCACTATGTTGCCCAGGCTGCTCTTGAACTCCTGAGCTCAAGTAATCCTCTTGCCTTGGCCTCTCAAAGTGCCGGAATTATAGGCATAAGCCACTGAACCCAGCCAACAGTGAATTCTTTATGTACAAGTTTCAGTTTGAAAGGGTATGAACTGTAGGGAGAAAGAATACACAATTACTCTGACACTGAAACCACTCTACCCAGTGATTAAGAACTGTCTGGAGATCTTTTGGTCAAGAATGAGCCTGTGAGCTGCAAGATTCAAATGGTGAAGCTCCTTTTGCCGTCCTTGCAAACACATGACAATGAAAAAGTGCATACAAATTTAAAGGACTTAGCTCAGCTAAAAAATAAGAAAAGCATTTCCTTGACTTGAACGGATGAGGACACAGATCTGCCTATCTGAAGCTACAGATCTGGGCTATAGAATCAGAAACCACATAGATGACAAGAGTACAATTTCTGTGGGGCAAGTGGAGTTTTAACTAGTGGCAGGCACCAAAGTCAGGCTCACAGTGTAAAACTGGATATTAACAAGAGGCTTGCTTCTTATATATTTAGATTTAAAAGGGTTTTGGCCTATGTCCAGGGCTTATAGTTCACATCTGGTAGCTTCTTGGATTAGGAGAAATGAGGTAAACCATTGTTCTCCTGGCAGGATATGAGTCTTATCCATTGATTAATGTAAGACTCTTTTCAAATTGGGGACCTCGGCAAACTGGATAAAAGTCACAAGAAATCTGCCAAATATAAGAACGTAAACATGGGGATAAGAAAAGCAAGACAAACACAAAACAGAAAAGCCTGCTCCTCAAACTGGACTTTTACAAGGATATTTCTGTAGGTCATAGGTACATTCACTATCTTGATTGTGGCAATGGTTTTGCAGGTATATACATGTTAAAACTCACTAATCACTAAATATGGGTAGTTCATTGTATGTCAATTTTTACTCAATAAAACCTTTTTAAAAAGTACTTACAAACCAGTTTTAAATTAGTAAAAATAAATTCATCATAAAATAGGTAATCAGCTCTAATACCAAAAAATTCTATCTAGAAATGAAAAACAAAATAATTTTCTGAAAATAAGTATGATATGAGAATGCTTAAAATCTTCAAGAAGGAAAGAAATAATATACAGAAAGCAAGAACAAGGAAATAATGAAATAACAACAAGAAAAAGGTGGATATCAATCCAAGAGCAGGAAGATTAAAAAAAATTATTAAAAAATCTGGAAATGTAAAATATAGCCATTGTGATTAAAACACAATAGAAATAATAAGTGCTATACTAAATAAAATCTAAGAATTAGTAAACTGCAAAAGTATTAAGACAATTACCTGAAACATAGCTTAGAAAAATAAAGAAATAAAACACCTGAAAAAGGAACACATGAGAAATAGAGAATACATAGAGGAATTCTAGAAGGAAAGAATTGGGGCAATGATGGAGGAGTGTAATTTGAAGAATAGCTGAATTAAAGAAAAATGTGCATCCACAAATTGCAAGGGCATACTGACCAGAATTAAATAAATAAATTCACAGATAAACAAATGTAGAAAATTAAGAATAAAGAAGAATTCATAGATAAAAAATTGGAGGTGGGCGGACCACTTGAGCTCAGGAGTTC
Organism: Pan paniscus; assembly: GCF_029289425.2. Taxonomy (NCBI): domain Eukaryota; kingdom Metazoa; phylum Chordata; class Mammalia; order Primates; family Hominidae; genus Pan; species Pan paniscus. The sequence goes on from NC_073249.2 coordinate 73,502,155, forward strand.
GAGACCAGCCTGGACAATGTGGCAAAACCCTGTCTCTACAAAAATCACAACTAGCCAGGCGTAGTGGTGTGTGCCTATAGTTCTGTTACCAGAAAGGCATCCTGATCTAAACCCCCAGAGAGGTTCTTGGATCTCACGCAAGAAGGAATTCAGGGTGAGTTCATAGAGTAAAGTGAAAGCAAGTTTATTAAGAAAGTAAAGGAATAGGCTCTTGAGCTGCTTGCTCGAGCCTGTCTGACTCTGTAGAGTGTACTTCCATTTCAATATATCTGTGCTTTTCTTATGTTAAAAAAAAAAAAAAAGCTTTGGGAGGCCAAGGCAGGTGGATCACCTGAGGTCAGGAGTTCAAGACCAGCCTGACCAACATGGTAAAACCCTGTCTCTACCAAAGACACAAAAATTAGCCAGGTGTGGTGGCACATGCCTGTAATCCCAGCTACTTGGGAGGCTGAGGCAGGAGAATTGCTTGAACCCGGGAGGCAGAGGTTGCAGTGAGCCAAGATCACACCATTGCACTCCAGCCTGGGCAATAGAATGAGACTCTGTCTCAAAATAAAATAAAATAAAATAAAATAAAATAAAATAAAATAAATAAAGCAAAGGAATAAAAGAATGGCTACTCTACAGGCAGAACAGTGGCATGAGCTGCTGGTTGCCCATTTTTGGGATTATTTCTTGATTGTATGCTAAACAAGAGGCGGATTATTCATGAGTTTTCTAGGAAAGGTGTGGGCAATGCCCAGAACTTAGGGTTCCTCCCCTTTTTAGACCATCCAGGATAATTCCCTGACATTGCCAGGGCATTTGTCGTGGCGCTGGTCTGGAGTGTCTCTTAGCATGCTAATGCATTATAGCTAGCGTGTAATTAACCATGAGGATGATCAGAGGTCACTCTTATTGCCATCCTGGTTTTGGAGAGTTTTGGCAGGCTTCTTTACTGCAAGCTGTTTTATCAGCAAAGTCGTTTATGGCCTGTATCTTGTTCAGACCTCTTGTCTCATCGTGTGACTAAGAATGCCTTAACCTCTTGGGAATGCAGTCCAATAGGACTTAGCCTTATTGTACCAAGCCCCTATTCAAGATGGAGTTACTCTGGTTCAAATGCCTCTGAGCATTTTAGCTACTCTGGAGGCTGAGGCGGGATGACTGTTTGGGCCCAGGAGGTTTAGGTTGCAGTGAGCTGTGATCCCACCACTGCACTCAATAGGACAGAGTGAGATCCTATTTTCTTTTCTTCTGAAAAGAAAATAAAAAACAAATAAACAAAAGAATGAAAATAAATGAGCTAACTGACAGTTTCAGAAGAATAACAGAATAAACCCAAAAAATGTAAATGTTAATTCTTCATTTAAAATTTTAAGGAAAAAACCCCACTACCACACTTAAGGCTAATGGGAAATGGCATCCAATTAAACATAGAAATATATAGCAAGACCAACCAAGGGAAAAAAGAAGGAAGAATGCACAAATAATAAAACTATATATGCAAAGTGGAAGAGAAAACAGCATAAAATACAGAATCAATCAGTAGAGGTTTTAAAAACCATAAACAGGCCAGGTATGGTGGCTCATACCTGTAATCTCAGCTCTTTGGGAGGCTGAGGCAGGTGGAAAGCTTGAGGCCAGCCTGGCCAACATGGTGAAACCCCCTCTTTACTAAAAATACAAAAATTATCCTGGTGTGGTGGTGCACACCTGTAGTCCCAGCTACTCAGGAGGTTGAGGCACGAGAATCACTTGAACCCAGGAGGCAGAGGTTGCAGTGAGCAGCGATTGTGCCACTGCACTCCAACCTGGGTAACAGAGCAAGACTGTGTCTCAAAAAAAAAAAAAAGGCAAGTTAATGTCAATAAATTTTAAAATTTAGATACAATAAACTGTTTTATAGAAATAATACATTGAATACCAAAATAAACTGGCTAAGGAAATGAACTGAATAGCTCTTCCAAAGTATAAAAAAAAAGATAATATCTTTCTTATATAAACTTTCAGAAAAGAGCGGAGGAAAATAAAGTTACTCCACTCATTTTACAAGGCTAATATAAGCTTGATATCTAAACCAGATAGAAACAGCCTAAGAATGGAAAGGTGTAACCAACCTCACTTGTAAACACAGACATAAATATGTTAAAATATAAGAAAAGTGAATGAGTAGTACACTTAAAAAATTATTATGATGACCAGGTGGAGTTTATTTTAGGAGAAAAATAGACGTAATCGACTAAATTAACAGATTAAAAAATATGATAAGTTATAAGCAAAAAAGCCTTTGGCAATATACACCTCTTATTCTAGATAGAAAATCCTACAGCTTGGAAACAATTGAACAGCTTTAATCTGAAACCTACAACAAAAGGTATACACACAGTATAAAGAAAAAACTATAGAAGCATTTGCACTAAAATCAATAACAAGAATGCTCTCTATAGAGCAGGAAAAACTATTTGCAATTCACAAAGAGCCAATTTCCCTAATATTTAAAGAGCTCCTGTAAATATATACAGCATTTCTTTCTCCAATTAGAATGAACTCTTCTTGAAGTTGGAAACAATCCTTATTTACTATTCACCCCCAGGACATGAGATAGTGTGGGGCATACAGAATTGTTACACGTTGTTACATAAATACATAATTGTTAAATAAGAGTTGTTCCTTGGTATTCTCAGGATGTATTAGTCCATTTTCACATCGCTATAAAGATACTACCTTAGACTGTGTAATTTATAAACAAAAGAGGTTTAATTGACTCACAGTTCAGCATGGCTGGGGAGACTTCAGGAAACTTAGAATCGTGGTGGAAGGGGAAGCAGGCACCTTCTTCACAAGGCGGCAGGAGAGAGAAAGAAGTCCAGGGGAAACTGCAACTTATAAAACCATCAGATCTCGTGAGAACTCCCTCAGTATCACAAGAACAGTATGGGGGAAACCACCCCATGACCAATCACCTCTAACCAGGACCCTCCCTCAGCACCTGGGGATTACAATTCAAGATGAGATTTGGGTGGGGACACAAAGCCTAACCATATCACAGGGGGACTGGTTCCCGAAGCCAAGCGTATACCAAAATCTACAAACACTCAAGTCCTGCAGTCCACCCTACAGAGCCCACATATAGGAAAATTCAGCCCTTGTGTACCTGGGTTTCATATCTGGCGAATAATGTATTTTCCAAACACATTTGGTTGAAAAAAATCTATGTATAAGTGGACCCTTGCAGTTCAAACCTGTGTTGTTCAAGTATTTGTTGAATGTAGTAGACTGCCAAAATAGCTTTTTACTTCTTGTAAGGACAAGAGTGATGCCTTCCAAGCTCTTTACACTTCAGAGTTGAAACCAGAAGGTGAACAAGTTTTTGGACACTTTGCTTACAAGTAAAGTTTTTTAAAAGTAGAAAGAGCCAGGCTGAGTGGTGCATGCTTATAGTTTCAGCTACTGGGGAGGCTAAGGTAGAAGGACTGCTTGAGTGCAGGAGTTCAAAGCTGTATGTGTTGCACTATGATTGCATCTGTGAATAGGCACTGCACTCTAGCCTGAGCAACATAGCAAGACTCTCTCTTAAAAAGACAAAAAAGAAACCCCTAAAAACTGAATTTTTTTAAAAAAAAAGTGGAAAGTGTGGCTTCAGGCAAAAAGTAAGTAATGTTAACAAATTCCTTGTATTTGAAAGGAAGCCTTGGAAGCACTGATAGGGATCTATTTAGACTCCAGCTGTCATAACTCCCAGGCCTGTAGTAAAAGTTTCAGCTTAAAAGCCAAGCCAGCCATACCTTCTCATTTCTCAGCATTGTCTAAGTGTCAGTCTCTTTGAATCATTTTCTAAACTTGCTAGACAAATTCTAAAAGGGCTGTAACACTCTGAGTAATGTTTTCTGATGACCAGGACATACAGACCATGAGGCAACTGTAGCCTCTGTACAGAAAGAAGAAAATTTTGATCAATTGGAACAAAATGCCCCTTAACAAAATTTTGGTTAAGCTCTCTCCTTCCTCCAGACCCCTAAATTTTGCCCCACCATTATCCTGAAAAAGCATACAGCCCCTCCGGAGAATAAACTGGCATCCAGGTAAAATAGTCTCTGATCTATCTGATCACATCACCCGTTTGCCTCACTTCCCCACACCTGGTTCTTTCTAGCTTTGTTTACTCCTTATAAAAGAAAAACTCTTTTTTCCTAAATCTCAAGTCACTTGTAGACCTGTGGTCAAAGCATTTTTCCCACTACGATTTTTGCCCCCTAATGCAATAATTCTTTTGAATAAAGTCTCTCCTTATAAAGTCTGGATTTGACTTTTATTCCACAGTCTCCCGAATAATTTATCTTGCTATTGCCTACCCTGTGATATCCCAAACCTAAGGGTTTCAGGTTTTATGATTAACCTTAATACTCAAGATAAAATGATGAGACACCACATGGAGCAGATTGCTGCGGTTGCAGCTGAGGTCCTTGTAGACGCATTAGCCTCCAGCCAATCCAGCAGCAGATTACAGACATAGAAGGGAGTCCCAGGGAGACCTAAAGGATTTCCCATCTGAGCTCAGTAAAAATTGCCGAAGTGTGGAGTCATGAACTATATAAGAGAATGTTGTTTAAGCCTCTAAGCTTATGTATGCTTGTTATGCAGCAATAGATTAAGGGTATATTGACTGAATATATGAATGAATGAAAGAATGAACAAAAATCAATCTGGAGACTGTGCTGACTCCTAAGTAAGAAGGGAAACAAGGATCTCCATAGCAGATTGTTACTGGGGCTTCTGATCCAAGATGATATATAGTATGTGATCTGACACAGATGAAAAAAAGTCTTTTGAGTGTATTTTTGAAACATCAGTTGCTATGGGGGTGTTTGGAAGTGTATCAAATGGTGTCACCCACTAAAAATATGGAGTCATGATATTAAGAGAATACTAGTGAGTTCTTAGTGAGTCATGCATTCACCCTAGTCTAAAAAATATCTTCATAATGTTGTAAAGACAAGTCAAAATTACATAGAAAGTTGGATTAGTTTTTTAAGGCACTTGTAAAACGTGAGGGTATATTAATTCAACATCTATTCAGTAAAAATACAATAACCCTTCCCTTTATATACCAGGTACTTTACTGGATGCTGGGAATAAACCAGTAAAGACATAGTCATCAAAATCAAGAATCTGAGTTGAACTGAAAGATACTGACAATTACAACAGTAAATGCAAGGACAGCAGTTAAGGAATCTATTGTCTATGTAACTTTATATTTTGGGATAGCACTAAGATCAGACATGGCTGGATTCAAGGCTGAAATGATGTGGTCAGAATTTAACTTCCCTCCCTTCCTCCCTCCATTTCTCTCTCTCTCTTTCTTTTTTTTTTTTTTTTTTTTGAGACAGAGTCCCACTCTCTTGCCCAGGCTGGAGTGCAGTGGCACGGTCTCAGCTCACTGCAACCTCCACCTCCTGGGTTCAAGCAGTCCTCCTGCCTGAGCCTCCCAAGTAGCTGGGACTAATTTTTTTATTTTTACGGGCTATTTTTTGTATTTTTAATAGAGATGGGGTCCAGCTAATTTTTGTATTTTTAGTAGAGATGGGGTTTCACCATGTTGGCAAGGCTGGTCTTGAACTCCTGACCTCAGGTGATCCACCCACCTCGGCTTCCCAAAGTGCTGGGGTTATAGGCGTGAGCCACTGCACCCAGCCATCTCCATTTGTTAACTCTGCTTTCCTCTGTTGGTCTCATTCAGGGGTTCCACATGGTAGCAAGATGGTACCAAGATGGTGGAAACAGTTTCAATCCCAATCTGAAGATCTCTTATGCTTCAGATCCAATGAGAAAAACAACAACAACAACAACAACAACAACAAACAAAACACAAGCTCCTCTTTCTTGAATCATTTGCTCATCCTTGAACCAATCTCTCAGGAAGGCATTGTGAATGTGATTCACTGGTTTAAACCTGGATTATATGCTACACTTCCTGGAGTTTTTGGCTCTGTTCAGAACCACATGGACAGAAAAATAAGAAAGAGCACAGATCCTCAAATGTTACCAGAAGTAAGGCAAATGGATGGTGGGGGCCAAAACACAATCAATGTGCACTATATAGAGCCTAGGGTTTGTCTTTCTCATTTACCGCAAAATTTTACACACATTTATCATTTGTCTTTTTTTTTTTTTTTTTCTGAGACAGGGTCCCACTATACTGCCCAGGTTGGACTCAAACTTCTGGACTCAAGGGATCCTCCTGCCTCAGTCTCCTGAGTACCTGGGACTAAAGATGTGTACCACTGCACCTGGCTTGGTTTACCTTTTTATGCTGGCCTTTGTCTTTGACATATGTGTGTTTAATTTTTATTGTTCTTAATGTTGCTAAATATGTCCTTCTTTTTCTTACTGATTATTTTAGGACATTTAGCCAAATTCTCCATAATTCTCACCACAACATTAATTGCTTGTGCATTTTCTTCTCATGAGGAAAAAATGGAAATAAACTGTGACTCAATATTGTTCTCAAGAAAGTTCCACCAAGTTCTGTGTGTGTCTTTCTGAGAAAGATACCTTTTACATTAGTAAAACAAAAGGAACATGTAATTTTACAGTTTTGTTGAATAAAATCTCTACTCAAATTTTAACAGCTACTGTTAAAAATGGCTCTTAGATACCTGTATTAATTTGCTAGGCTGCCATAACAACATACCACACACCAGGTGGTTTAAACACCAGAAATTTATTTTCCCACGTTCTCAAGTCTAGTAGTCCAAGATCAAGTTATCAGAAGATTTGGTTACTCTTGAGGTTTCTCTTAAATGTGTAGTAATTTGTTATGGCAACAATAAAAAGTAATACATTGTGGCTGGCACTGCAGAGGATGCCAATACCAAATTCAGCTTATAATTTCTTCAGAGGTATTTTCAAGATCTAGTTACATCTTGGTACAAACCAAGTGTTTGAGAGTGGTATACAGCAAAGAAAGAATGAGGAATGGTGCATGAGAATCGATTTTTACTTGTGACAGTGGTTCAACAGATTGAAAACTAAGATGTGCTCTTGAATCATCTAAAGTAACATCAAACAGAGATGACCCAGATTTGGCAAGGCAACCCTCAGTTGTTAAATATGGGGGTGGAGCGCCAAGATTTTGGCCATCAGCTTTATTGCTTTGACCTATTTTTTCCAAACTGAAGGCGAAATACCAGTTTCTACTATCTCACAACAAAGTGATAAATGCAAATGCAGTTGATGAGCTGGTTTAATGGTAGATGCTCAGGCGTCTGTGTGAGGGATGACTTACAGTGTGATAAAAGACATACCTGCTGTACCTGAATAAAGCAAATTACGAAAATAAGAATTACCACACTGATTCAGAGAATAAGAGGAATCACTGTCAGAGCAAAGCTTGCTTTACTTCAGATCATCCTCAAAGGTTAAAAATATGCCCCCAAAACTAACTTTTCTTCAAGGTTGCTATATACATCTAATCAAAATTATTGTATCCAAATACTATCCATTCTTCATTCAGGGTTCTTTATACAAGTTCACAATTTAGTGGCACTTTAGCATTCTATTTCTTATATAATTCAGTGGTGTAATTCTTTTGTTGCAGGCTTCTCTCCTGAGAACTTGGGCATGAGTCCAGGGGGATTGGTATGGAAGGCCATCTGAGTACTATTCATCACATTCAAGCTCATTCCTTCTCTCTGATAACCATGATTTATCCCTAAACCAAACTTGTATACATCATTTCTCTTTGCCACCAGTCGAATTTCTTACCATGAAACTTCCAAGTTGCTTAGGTAAAGAACACTCAATCTGTTTAGCATTACTGTACATAACCACACCCATAAAATACTATAGGTTGGGCATAACAAATCAGAACATCCAACATTTTTGAGCACTGACATGAAACCCAAAGGAAATGCTTATTGGAGCATTTTGGATTTCATATTTTTGGATTTGGGATGCTCAGCTGGTATGTGTAATGTAAATTTTTGAAAATCCAGAAAAATCTCAAACATTTCTGGTCCCAAGCATTTCAGATAACAGATCCTCAATGTGTAACAGTATAGGACTGATGCTGTGAACTCAAGTTAGCTCAGAACCTCTTTGGGCCTCAGACACACTGGACCCTTTCCTCCTTTTCCACATAGTACTAATATTATATTTCATCATTTCATGATTTTGTTCTGTCTTGACTATGAACTTATATTAAGTTCATATTACATAGTATAAAAATAACTTCAGGAGTGATAGGAGTCAGTATTAGAAGTGCTATTATTTACACACTACTCAAGGCATTAGGCAGAAAAGTATCACTCACCATCTAGGAAGGAGTCTTGATGCAAATTATAATGGACAATGTACTGTTTTAAACATTCCTTGATTCCAACTATATCCACTTTTCCAGATCACTTTATATTACATTACAGACACAGGTGGTCAAATCCATGCAGCAAAACACTTGTAACATTATCTGCTACGTTTCAATGTGAGGTGAGTTTTTTTCCCCTTCTGCCCTTTAATATCACCTCATAATGACACCAATTGATGTGTTCTTACAGAATTCATTAGACCTAATTTTGTTTTGGCTTATCTTTATGTGGATCTAAACCTTCCTGTACCTTCATAAAATATGTATTAATTCACCATATATAAAACTATTAAATATTTTTCCAATCAATGTTGGTTTTCTTAATCTTAGGCTTTTTTTTTTTTTTTTTTTTTTTAGCTTTCTGTCAGCCCCACCTTAGTGGTGTGATCACAGCTCACTATAGCCTTCAATTCCTGGGCTCAAGTAATCCTCTCTTTTCAACTCCTGAGAAGCCAGGACTAAAGTCATGCATCACCACACTCAGCTAATTTTTAAGTTTTTTTTATAGAGATGGGGTCTTGCTATGTTGCCCAGGCTGATCTTGAACTCCTGGCCTCAAGCAATCCTCCCACCTCAGCCACCCAATGTGCTATTATTACAGACATGAGCCACTGTGCCTGGCCCTGGCCCTCTGTTTAGCCTTTTTTTTTTTTTTTTTGAGACAGAGTCTCACTCTGTTGCCCAGGCTGGAGTGCAGTGGTGCAATCTCAGCTCACCACAACCTCTGCCTCCTGGGTTCAAGGGATTCTCCTGCCTCAGCCTCCTGAGTAGCTGGGACTACAGGCGCGCTCCACCATGCCTGGCTGATTTTTGTATTTTTAGTAGAGACGGGGTTTCACTATGTTGGTCAGGGTGGTCTCATACTCCTGACCTCGTGATCTGCCTGCCTCAGCCTCCCAAAGTGCGGGGATTACAGGTGTGAGCCACTGTGCCAGGCCTAGTTTAGCTTTTTAATACCATCTTCAGTTTATTTTACATTACTAATTTACCAGGACAACCACATTAATAACAAAACTTAACAGGAAACTATTGTTCACTCAGATATTTGGTTAGACAGCAATCTGGGCAAGCAGGTAGTAAACCCTGCAGGTGAGTCAGGAATCTGTTACAAAGGGCAGAGCTAGCTGTAGATGGAAACCAGCAGCCTTATCTTCCTAAAATACATTTGGATAAGACACCTCAGAAATAATGCCTGGAAAGTTCAATCCGCTTGGTAATTCCATTCCATCTTAACTCCATTAGACAGTATCAGTGCTTTTGCTAGAAGACTGGATTTTCTCTGGTCAATTTTTGTGGTTTATATTTAACAACATGATGGTATTCTTTTAACTATGTGGGTTTTGTTTTCATTTTACATTTACTTTCATTTTTTCTTGTTTTCTTCTCCTATTTGTTACTTCTCCTAAGTTGTCTTCCTTCTTGTGTGTTGTGTGTGTTTCACCATGCTTCCTCTTTTTTTCTTCTGCTTTCCCAGAAGATCTTGCCAGTAGAAATTAATAAGGACTGTGTACTTTCAGTCATTACAATTATGTATTCAGCCAGTACATTTATCTGGTACAAAAATGAAGCTCTATTGCATCACATACTCTCAGCTTCTTTTTGTGAATTTAGATTTTATAAAAAATACATTCCAAAGAGGTAATACTAAGCACTGATGATTTTTTTTTCTTTCCCCCTAGGAGACTTCTCAGTTGGGGTCATACTACTTTCTGTCTCAGCCCATTTTCTGCTGCTATAACAGAATACAACAGACTGGGTAATTTATAAAGAAAATAAATTTATTTCTCACAGTTGTGGAGCCTGGGAAGTCCAAGAGCACGGTGCCTGCATATGGGGAGGGTCACCTCATGGTGAAAGGCCCAAGACAGCATGAGAGACAGAGAGGCAAGATGGGAGCCAAACTTATCCAGTTATTAGGAACCCACTCCTGCAATAACTAACAGTACTCCTCATGACCTAATCATGAGACCTCTTGAAGGTCTCAACTCTCAACACTGTTACAATGGCAATTACATTTCAACCTGAGTTTTGGTGGGTACATTCAAATCACAGCAGTCCTCAGCATAAGCAACTTGGAAGGAAACTCTCACTCTGTTGCCCAGGCTGGAGTGCAATGGCACGATCTCGACTCACTGCAACCTCCACCTCCTGGGTTCAAGCCATTCTCCTGTCACAGCCTCCCAAGTAGCTGGGATTGCAGGCATGCGCCACCATGCCTGGCTAATTTTTTACATTTTTAGTAGAGATGGGGTTTTACCATGTTGGCCAGGTTGTTCTCAAACTCCTGACCTCGAGTGATCCACCCACCTCAGCCTCCCAAAGGGCTGGGATTACAGGCGTGAGCCATTGCACCTGGCCTGGAAGGAAACTCTTTCACGTTCTCTACATTATCAATCACAGGACAGTGTTGTGTTTTTTTTTTTTTTTTTTTTTTTTTTTTTTTTTTTTTTTTTTTTTTTTGAGACGGAGTTTCACTCTGTTGCCCAGGCTGGAGTGCAGAGGTGCGATCTCAGCTCACTGCAGCCTCTGCCTCCTGGGTTTCTTGGGTTCAAGCAATTCTCCTACCTCAGCCTCCCAAGTAGCTGGGACTACAGGAGCATGCCACCACTCCCAGCTAATTTTTGTATTTTTTTAGTAGAGTCGGGGTTTCACCATGCCAGCCAGGCTGGTCTCAAACTCCTGACCTCGAGTGACCCACCTACCTCAACCTCTCAAAGTACTGGGATTACAGGCATGAGCCACCGCACCCGGCCAATCACAGTGTTTTCAAAGTGTTAGTCACTTGCCTCAGATTCACCTGGGTGCTGGTACAAATGCATATTCATAAGGTAGAGCTCAGAAATCTGGTTTTTAACAAGCTCTGTAGGTGATTCTTCTGGGCACCGATGTTTGAGAATCATGGGGGAAAGCAATATGTTTAGCAAATAATAGGTCCATAATAACTATTTGATGATGATATACTATGCCCTTAGTAACTTCCAAATATGTCTCTCATGTGCTGAACTTTCTTCTGTGCCTTAACCCTGTGTTTTCAACCACTGCCTATTCTTTGAGTTTTTTTCATCCCACACTCATTCAAAACATTCAAAACTAAACCATCTACTGGACACCTCCAATCTTGTCACTACATTATTGTTACCCAGAAGTCATGTTTGGAGTCATTTCTGTTTGTGTTTCATCATTTTTACTTAATCAACATATTGACCATTGTGTCAAGCACTGATATAGACAGTGATGAATATGACAGATATGGGTCATACTCTCAAGGACGGTAAAGACAGTTTTACAGAGAGTAATTAAACTTTATACCATCAGTTCCTTAGTGTTTTTCTCAGAATATTCCCTTTCTTTGTCACCATCCTAATCTAGAATCTTATCATTTACGCTCGAACTGCTTTAATTTTTCCTAGTCTTTGTTCCTAATTTCCCACCTCTTCTGAAAGATTAATCTCCTAAAAAATTAATCTTTAAAACATTATAAATGTTTTTACCCTACTTAACGCCTAATTTCCGTGAAAGCTGTCATAATCAAAATGGAATTATATGGGCTCGGTGGTACACACCTACAGTTCCAGCTACTTGGGAGGCTGAGGCAGCAGGATTGCTTGAGCCCAGGAATTTGGGGGCTGTACTGTGCTATAGACTTGCCTGTGAACAGTCACTGCATCCCAGCCCCATCTCTTAAACAAAAGGGGGTGGGGGGCCCCATCTCTTAAACAAAAGGGGGTGGGGGCCCCATCTCTTAAACAAAAGGGGGTGGGGGGCCCCATCTCTTAAACAAAAGGGGGTGGGGGGGCCCCATCTCTTAAACAAAAGGGGGTGGGAGGTAGTCACTAATATATTTTTTAAAACACTGAAAAATAGATCAGAGGTCATGAAGAGAAGGGGTCTCATGCTTGCACACCTGATGACAAAAACTATCACAAAAACCTGCAAAAGCCACAATCTTTTTTTTTTTTTGAGATGGAGTCTTGCTCTGTTGCCCAGGCTGGAGCACAGTGGCACGACCTTGGCTCACTCCAACCTCCGCTTTCTGGGTTCAAGCGATTCTCCTGCCTCACACTCTCGAGTAGTTGGGATTACAGGTGCATGCCACCACACCCGGTTGATTTTTGTACAGGGTTTCATCATGTTGGCCAGGCTGGTCTCGAACTCCTGACCTCAGGTGATCCACTCGCCTTGGCCTCCCAAAGTGTTGGAATTACGGGCATCAGCCACCGCACCTGGCCAAAAGCCACAATCTTACACAAAAAATACTTCCGCAAAAACATCTGCCCAGCAACTTCCTGTCCAGTCTCCGACTGGTGTCACCTTGTTATTGATCTTCGTAGCCAAGGATAACGGTTTAAAAACAATTATGTAATTCTCATTTTCTTTAAATTTTAAAAACCTTTGCCTTCCTTTACCTCCTTGAATACGCACGTAGTTTACTAAGTCATGAGTATTTTCACAACACTTCATTCCCAAATAAATATATAAGAATCATAGAATGATAGAATTGAAAAGGATAAAATCACACAGTTGTTTCTAACTCCCACCCCTTAGAATGTGGCAAATGAAATTTTTTTTTTTTTTTTGAGACAGGGTCTCTGTCTCACAGGCTGGAGTGTAGGGATCTCCGCTCCCTACAGCCTCAACCTCCCCAGCTCAAGCAATCCTCCCACATCAGCCTCCCGAGTAGCTGGGACTACAGGCCTGCTGCCACCATGCCCAGCTAATTTTTTGTACTTTTTGTAGAGACGGGGTTTCGCTATCTTGCCCAGGCTGGTCTCTAACCTCAGGTTCAGCCTGATCCTCACCTCCAGGCTCAGGTGATCCGACCCCCTAGGCCTCCCAAGGTGCTGCGATGACAGGCATGAGCCACCGCGCCCGCCTATAATCAATTTTCAATATTCTAAAAAAGCCTACCAGAAATTGTATATTTTCTGGTGGTATTAAATGCTAGGTTTCCTTGTTTTGTGCTAGAATTATATCAGATCCACAATAAACCTAGGTTCTGACTGAGCTGGGTCTGATTGAGCAAAATCTGTTTTCCCATTATTGTTATGTTCAATTTGGCAAACAGCTTTTCAAAATATAGGAGTGAAGTCGTGGTCGAACTAATAAAATTGGTAACACTTGCTACAATGTTTGCAATTCGCAGAAAACCTCACTGACTTCATCTTAACTTATTCCTCACAAAGCTGTGGAATCACCATCAGTAGAGCAGGAGTCGTTGGCTCAATGCAGTGCTGTCTGCAACCGCTCGGAGCTTCTAGGTTCTTTCCGTGGGTCTCCAGCTTACGAGCACCTACATTCCGCGATTCGGAAGCACCTGCCTACCCCTCAGAAGAGAGAGACAGCTCCTTCTTCCCGTTCCGGAATGTGGTGCGTTCGCACGCATGCGTGACTCGGCTACTCCGCGCTTGCGCCGATATTCTCCGCTTGGGGCGGATACCCTGGGTAACCCGTGAGCGTCCGCGCCCGGCGCGCGCCTGCGCAGTCGCTTTTCGAGAGTTTCCGCCCCCTACGTTCTCGTCTTTTAAACCACCCCACCACCTATACCATTCATTCCAGTCTCCTCAATTCTTTCACTGTATTAAGACGGCCTGCCCTCTGGCACGTTTTCTGGAACGAAAGCGGCTTGGGACAGACAGACTCCCTTCGCCAGGGAGCCCCGACCCCGAGGGCGCGCCCTGAGCGTCTGAGCGCAGCCCTGCTGCGTCCCCAGTTGTATCCCCCGCCACGCCCGCCTCTTCCGCCGCTCGCGCGCGCGCGCACGGCCGGCCACGGCGCGCCGGGGTTGGCTGCTACAGGGACCGCGACGGCGGCGGCCTGGACAGCGGTAGTACCTTCTACTCCGCTTTTTTAGTTTCCTCCGCCCCCTCCCGTGGGACGCTGTTGTGTGGTTGCCTTAAAAAAAAAACGCAACTTTATTGTTCCTCAGCCCCACCTCCGGCTCGGCGGGCGTCCTCAGGATGCACTGAGGCTGAGGGGAGGGGAGGCGGCGGAGGGTCGAGGTCGCGGTCCCTCTCCTCCGAGCGCCCGGCTGGAGGGGAGGGAGTCACGATGTCTGGTAGCCGCCAGGCCGGGTCGGGCTCCGCTGGGACAAGCCCCGGCTCCTCGGCGGCCTCCTCGGTGACTTCCGCCTCCTCGTCTTTATCCTCTTCCCCGTCGCCGCCTTCCGTGGCGGTTTCGGCGGCAGCGCTGGTGTCCGGCGGGGTGGCCCAGGCCGCCGGCTCGGGCGGCCTCGGGGGCCCGGTGCGGCCTGTGTTGGTGGCGCCCGCCGTATCGGGCAGCGGCGGCGGGGCGGTGTCCACGGGCCTGTCCCGGCACAGCTGCGCGGCCAGGCCCAGCGCCGGCGTAGGAGGCAGCAGCTCCAGCCTAGGCAGCGGCAGCAGGAAGCGACCTCTGCTCGCCCCCCTCTGCAACGGGCTCATCAACTCCTACGAGGACAAAAGCAACGACTTCGTATGGTGGGTTTGAAGAGCACTCCCTCCTTGTCCCTAAATTATGAGTTTCTGCCGCTTAGGCTTGGGGGCGGGGGGTCTGGTGTGGGGGTGGCTTGTTGGAGAGCTTGGGATACTGGTGCTGTGGTGGTGTCTGCAGAGGGAATCGAGCGTTTGCAGGCATTCGAGCTCCTGGTTGGTGGGGTGAAGGAATGTTGGAGTAGCGAGGCAGGGTGGGGATAACAAAGAGGTAGGTAAGTGTTGCTGAGGAGGAAGTGAAGGGAGTTTAAAGAATGACGAGGGAAGAGGTGGAAGGTCAAATAAATGGTTTTGGATAACAAAGTTGGCAAAGAGGTTGAGTCTTAAAATTTTTGGCTCTCTGATGAATTGAGCACTCAGTCAATCAGGAGTACTTGTTGAGATGAATGAAATTTGCAAATGGAGAGGACTAAGCTTCCTGGGATGCAGAGGGGTGGAGTTGGTCAAAATTTATTTGAAGTATGGTAGATGATGCTGTAAACATAAGCATGGATGTCTTATAAAGACATGCTTTTTATAATAATGTAAGTACCTATCGTATGTATGTGTAAATGTCTTCTTCCATTTCAAAGGATGGGTCACTTAGGAATCGGCTGTTGAGACGACTGTAGTCAAAGTCTGTTAACAGATTTTTCACTTCTCCACCAAGTGTCTTGAAAAGAGAGAACCACGTTTGTTAAATAACATCCCTGTGTCAGATGTAACTGTACTATACTGGATAACAGAGTATACTGGAACTTCTGACTTGAGAAATGCTAGGTGTAGACATTTTGTCGTCATAGTTGGCATCTTGAATGATAGAGAGTAACATTTAGTCATGACATTTGGGATAGAGAGGTTAGTCATATGAAGTGAAAGGTGGTGCTGTGAGAGTGTTTTGGAATTTTTATTGGGTTTTAGATATTGGTAGGATTATGAGAAGTAATTGCTGTTAGCTAGCTGCTTAAGAAGTGGTAGTGTTTCGTACTTTCCTTTTTGAGGAAATTGTTGATCAAATATTAGGCATATAGGAAGTTGGCTGCTTGCACAGTCATTATGAGGGAAGTTGATTCAGATCAGGGTTGAAGATGGTCTGAGTTGGTGTTATTAAATAAGATAGAGCTAGAAGTTGGAACTGTTAGGAAAGTTATTGATTAGACTTACGGTTTCTAGTTCCTGCAGAAAAATGATGTCTTTATTCACCTTTCTGCTTTTTTGTACGTTATTTTGGATAGAATTAATCTGTTTTTCATTGAACATTTGGGCTGTAATATGATTGTTCTTTATAAATAAGCAGTTTATGGTTGGGGCTGAGAAGTGTTTGCACTTCTACACAGTCGATAGTGCGAGTAGCTAATAAGCTAATAAAACAAAGTGGAGTGTGCATAATTTAGTTGTCTTTTTAGCCACTGTTTGCATTTTAATTTTTAGTATACTTAACGAACACAAACATGTTAGCCTCCGTGTAAGTACACTAAAATAAAGTAAAAGATGTGAGGAATAAGGAATCGATCATTGTCATTCAAGAGATACTTGTATGACATTCACTGTCGGCCAGGCACCATATGAAGTTCAGTGCACTGCAGGCTATGCTATAGGGAATTGGGAACTCTTTTTTTAAAAGAGTAAAAATTTGTATTTGAGACGGAGTCTTGCTCTGTCACTCAGGCTGGAGTGCAGTGGCACCGTCTTGGCTCACTGCCACCCCCGCCTCCCGGGTTCAAGCAATTCTCCAGCCTCAGCCTCCCGAGTAGTAGCTGGGATTACAGGCACCTGCCACCACACCTGCCTAATTTTTTGTATTTTTAGTGGAGACGGGGTTTCACCATGTTGGCCAGGCAGGTCTTGAACTCCTGACCTCAGGTGATCTGCTCGCCTCGGCCTCCCAAGGTGCTGGGAGGGATTACAGGTGTGAGCCACCGTGGTCCTGAGTATTTCACTTTCTAAGAATCTCATTAGTTAATTATTTCTTTTTCTGGTGAGGTTTAATATTCAGAAGAATTAATTAATGAGAATCTGATTTAAAACTCAAGCCAGGTTTGATTTTGTCCAGACTCTTGGGGTAGGATGATATGGATTAGGCAAGGCCCAAGGAATCCTTTTTTTCTTTTTTTTTCCCCCCCGTTTGGCTGTGGGTCTTGTCTTGTATGCCCCAAGGTCAAACTGTGAACCAATTCAAATTATTCTATGCTTTTATATTTAAACGAAGCCCAAGTTCAAATAATGATAATTTCTTATTCATTTATGGGACATTTTAAAGATATGCTTATGCTTCACATTTTATTTTATCCTTAGAACAATTCTGTGATGTTATATATAACTTATTTTTAATACAATACTAATTATTTTCTCATTGAGGCACAGAGAAGTAATTTTGTTTCTCGTTGGACAGGTAAGGACAAAATGAGAACTCAGATTTCCCAGTTCTCAACTTTGTGTTTTCTTTGTGTGCAATTAGAGAGTTTCAGATCTGTAAGTTCGAGTACGTGTATTTAGCCCAGTGGTTCTTAAACGGCACAGATTGGAGGAGAAGCAGCTGTTTCATAATCATATGAGATAAATGTTTTATCCCTCACCACTCCCTTTTCTTACCTGCCCACATCCCAAGAGGACGTACCTGAATTGGAGGCTGGGGTGGGTGGTGTAATTTGCATATGCTCCCCTGGTGATAGGGACCTGTCCTTCTCCCCTCCTTGAGAACTGTTGATTTAAATAGTCACGTACCTAATTTCAGTAATAAACATTGGCCTCTCCTGACTTATATTTGAAAGTAAGTTTATATTTAATTGAAGAATTCATAAACATTTTAGGGGTTTAGGTTGCATTTTTATATTTTATTTTACACAAAAGATTGAAGGTATTATCAAGTTGAATAATTTTAACAGTGTTTTATTGATGGAGAATCTAATACAGGACAGTAGGATTTAGCTTGACATTGGATACATCTTCAACATTCAGAGGAAGTCTGTTATTTTGTTTTTTGCAAAATTTTCTTACGGTTCCTTTAACTAGACTATGAGTCTGGTCTGTATTTGAAAGACGACTTCTGTTTTTTATACGGACTTCTTTTTTAAACAATTCTATAACTACTGCCTTTGTATTAGCTTTTCCAGCTATCTCAAATGAAGTTTTCTACCTCTGCAAGTCCCAGCCATTCTTGCAGCAGAAGTATACGTTTGCATGTAGATAGTAAGCTCTTTATGAGAAGGTTGACTTTTTTTCTTTTTTTTTGAGACGGAGTCTCGCTCTGCTGCCCAGGCTGGAGTGCAGTGGCGCGATCTCGGCTCACTGCAAGCTCCGCCTCCCGGGTTCACGCCATTCTCCTGCCTCAGCCTCCCGAGTAGCTGGGACTACAGGCGCAGGCCACCCCGCCCGGCTAATTTTTTGTATTTTTAGTAGAGGCGGGGTTTCACTGTGTTAGCCAGGATGGTCTCGATCTCCTGACCTCATGATCCGCCCGCCTCTGCCTCCCATAGTGCTGGGATTACAGGCGTGAGCCACCGCGCCCGGCCGAGAAGGTTGACTTTTAATCATCTGCTTGATAGAAAATAGGATCTACATTAAATAGATCTACCATTCAGTAAATATGTGATTGCCTATTTTGTGTTAAACTAAGAATCTCTCTTCTTAAGGAGCTCATGATTTAATTCGAAGAATGGCTTTTAACTGTGTAATTATAATATCATAACCTGGTATCATTGCCTCTCTTAGTGTCATGACAGATGTTAGTACCATTCCTTTTTCTTAGTGCCATGGCAGATGTTAAATACTCTAATGGACTATGCATAGTACAATATATAGCCATTACCTATTAATTACATTTTAGCAGTAAAAATGAAGCCTGTTGACCATTCTTGTTAATATAACTGGTTTCCAATTTTTTTTTTTTCCTTTTTTTGAGACAGGGCTCTCCCTATGTTGCCCAGGCTAGTCTCAAACTCCTGGGCTCAAGCAATCTTCATGTCTTAGCCTCTCAAGCAGCGGGGATTAGAGACAAGTGCCACCACCTGTAATCCCAGGATATTTTTAATAGTCTGAAAAACACGTGGCTCTGTTTTTCAGACTATTAAAAAGTGAGGGTGGGCACCTTGGTTCACGCCTGTAATCCCAGCCCTTTGGGAGGCCAGGGCAGGAGGATTACTTGAACCCAGGAGTTTGAGACCATCCTGGGCAACATGACGAAACCCCATCTCTACAAAAAATACAAAAATTAGCCTGTGTGGTGGCTTGTGCCTGTAGTCCCAGCTACTCAAGAAGCTGAGATGGGAGGATCACTTGAGCCTGTGAGGTCGAGGCTGCAGGGAGCTATGATCACACCACTGCACTCCAGCCTGGACGACAAAGTGAGACCCTGTCTCCAAAAAAAAAAAAAAAAAAAAAAGTGAACTAGAACGTATCATAGAATCTGTCGTAATAAAGACAGTAACAGTTTGTGCAGCAATGTATGTGGAATGTATTTCTCACTGGGTACACTGGTAAAATTTTTTTTAAAGTCACTGAATTATAGGACTGAATTTCCTCTGATAGGAAAGTGGAAAGTTTAAGTGGCTTTTCTTTTTAGACCATTGTGAGCTTATAAATATAGGACTAAATGTAATTTAAAGAGCTGTTAAAAGCATGTTCAGTTACTGGAATAAACCAGCATTTATTATATTATTATAGTAACATCTGTCAAGAACTTATTTGAATCTGCAAAAGTCAAACTTGATGCTTCTTTTGCTTTATAATACATGTGCCATTTGGATGTCAATGATGAAACATACTCTGCAGGAGATGATGTCATATTTTATCAGACCTATTGGTACTGTCAGACCTGTGAACTATCAGATGGTGGGGCATCAGCATCAATGGTAGCAGGAGACTTCTATGGGTGAATTAAATGGTAGAGAAAATAGATGATCATGAAACAGGATAGGAAGACTATTAACTTGGAATTGTAGTCTATAAATTGAGAAGAAGGTACTTGTGCAATAGTAGTTCATTACTAAAGAATGTGTTGATAAGCAGTTATCTTTTCCTTTTACAAATCTTTATACCTTTTCTGATAATGAGCCAACATTACATAGGTGGATATGTTCCATCTAAGAACTGTTACTGATTAAAGTAACTGTAGCCTTAAACCTTGTTGCTTACTTTTCCTTCTTGTATGTGTATGTTTTTTCTTAATGGTGACTTTTTCGTATTTTATATAATTATTTTAACCTGCTACCCTTTTCCTCAGAAAACTTCCACAGCTTGGGAGGAAAGGCTTTTTTGACGGTGGAATTAGCCCATCGTCTTTTTCTTGTTAAAATTTGTATTACAGGGTGAGTATCCTCTATCTGAAGTGCTTGAGACCAGAAGTGTTTTGGATTTTAGGGGTTTTTTTGGTTTTTGTTTTCGAATTTTAGAATATTTAAATTGTATTTACCAGGTTAGCATCCTTAATCTGAAAAATCTGAAATCCAAAATGCTCCAGTGAGCATTTCCTCTGATAGTCATGTTGGCACTGAAAAAATTTTTGATTTTGCATGATTTTGGATTTCAGATTTTCAGATTAGGGATATTCAACCTGTATACCAAATAAAATGTTTTTTAAGTTGGGCATGATGGTGCATGCTTGTAGTCTCAGCTCCAGGAGTTTGAGTCCATCCTGGGCAATGTAGTGAAACTCTGCTAAATTGTTTTTAAAGTTCTTGATCTGTTTTTATATGTGATGTTGTATGTAGGACAAAATTCTGTAAGCATTCAGGTTTTTGTGCAGACTTGCCTTTGCCCTCCACCTTACTTGTTCTTTGTCCTCTTTCTTTATGTGTGTATGAGCCAAGTTCTATTCAGATAGGTTGGTACTTTCTCAAACAATATATTCACTGAGAGTAACATGTTTTTCTTTATACTTAAAATATGTTAGTTGTCCTTTCATTTTTCACAATTAAGTTTTATGAACTGATTTTGCTTCTGTTTCTATATAAAGTGAAACATAGAATGCAGTAGGTGATCTGATTTCTGTTTATTGTATTTCTGGTGTAACCATTGGGAATCCATCTTTCTTTCCTAATCTGTGTGGTTTGGGGTGGTACATTTTTTCCCCAAATTCAGAATTGGAACACATGATCCATGCTCAAGTGTCTAGTGCATTGGAATCCTCTGTCTTTAGTATTAATTCACGGATGGGCATTTGGCTCTAAATAGAGATAATGAGACAAAGTAGGCTTTGTAAAAATTACGACTGTTTTGGGGGTTCTTTTAGATATTTGAAACTCAAACGTTCATAAATGCCAAGTCCATTCAAGTGAAGATGGAATGTGTTGTACTGACAATTAGTTTGGGACAAATACTCATAATAATAAGTGCTCAAATATAAATTGCTATTTGCCAGGCACTATTTTAAAGGTTTTACGTTACTTGTTTAATCTTCACAACAACTGTTTGCTGTAGATACTCTTATAGTTCCCATTTTGTAGATGAGGAAATGTGGCCCATAGAGGTTATATAACTTGTCTCAGTTACACAGTTAATAATGGTGGTACCAGTATTTATATTCAGACAATTTGGCTCAGAGGTCAGGTTCTTAACCACTATTACAAATGGTTACCCAAGTTAACCACCCATTTCCTTGCCTTTATTTAGAGTTTGATTTTGTTTAAAATTAGCTTTACTAAGTTATAATTTGCATAAAATAAGTCACTGGTCATAAGTGTGTAGTTGAATGAGTTTTGACACGTGAATACACCTGTGCAGTCACCACCCTAGTGAAGATATGATACATTTCCAGAAAGTTCACTTTTGCCAGCACTTCATACTCTGTGTCTACCTTCACACCTAACACCTGGCAACCAGTGATCTGCTTTGCATTGCTGTCATTTTGCCTTTTCTGGAATTTCATATTAATGGAGTCCTTTAGTAGGTAGTCTTTTGTGTCTGGTTTCTTTCGTTTGGTATAATGTTTTTGAAATACACTGATGATGTTGAATGTACTGTTTTTTTCTTTTAAATGCTTAGTATTATCCCATTATATGGATATAACATGAACTGCTTATATATTTGCTAGTTAAAAGATTTTTGACTTGTTTCTAGTTTTTGGCTATTATTTAGAAAATTCTGTAAGCATTCAGGTTTTTGTGCAGACACGTCTTCACATTTTTAGGGTAAAAATATCTAGTAGTGAATTGCGGGGTTCTCTGCCAAGTGTATGTTTAGTTTTAAAATAAACTGCAAAACTTTTTAAAAACTGCCTCTACCATTTTGCATTTCTTTTTTTTCTTTTTTTGAGATGGGAGTCTCATACTGTCGCCCCAGCTGGAGTGCAGTGGCACGATCTCGGCTTGGTGCAACCTCTGCCTCCTGGGTTCAAGCAATTCTCCTGCCTTAACCTCCCGAGTAGCTAGGATTACAGGCGCCCGCCACCATGCCAAGCTAATTTTTTGTATTTTTAGTAGAGATGGGGTTTCACTATGTTGGCCGGGTTGGTCTCGATCCCTGGACCTCATGGTCCCCACGCCTCGGCCTCCCAAAGTGCTGGGATTACAGGTGTGAGCCACCACACCCGGCCACCATTTTGCATTTCTACCAGCAACAATTAAAAGTTCTTTTATTTGGTTTGTATTTATTTCTTGTATTGTTTTATTTGTTTTTAATTGTTTCACATCCTTGCCAGTGCTCAGTGTTTTCAGTCTTTTAAATGTTAGTCATTTTTGTGGATATGTAGTTTTATCACATTGTTATGTAACATTTTTATGTGCTTATTTTTCATTTGCATATCTTTTGTGAAATGTCTGTTTTGATCTTTGGCCCATTTTTTTCCCTTAAAATTGCATGTCATCTTGCGTTGTAAGTGTTCTTTATATATTCTGCATACATCTTTTGTCAGACCTGTGTATTGTGGTATTTTCTCTTAGTCTGTTGGTTATCTTTTCATTTTCTTAATAATTTTTTAAAGCGCAAAAGTTTTTTCTTTTTTCTAATGTATCGATAAAGTTTTCAGTTTTAAGTCCAAATTGATTTTTATTATTTTTAATTTTTGTGTTCTAGCTAAGAAGTTATCTAACATGAAATTAGAAAACATTCTCTTGTATATTTTCTACTAGAAGATTTATAGTTTTCTTATGGTTATGATCCACTTCAAGTTAGTTTTTATACACTGTGTTTGGTAAGGGTTGAAGACTTCATTAATATTATAACATCATTTGTTGAAAAGATCATCTCTGTTCATTGAATTTTCTTGGCACCTTTCTCAAAAATTAACCATATATATGAGTTTATTTCTGCAATTTTTATTCTGTCCCGTTGGTGTATATATGTTTATCCCTACACAAGTGCCACACTGTTTTGATTATGGTATTATTATAGTACATCTTGAAATCAGGTAGTGTAATTTTTATCCTTTATTTCAAAGTTGTTTTGAATATTTATGTTCTTTGCATTTCCACATAAATCTTAGGATTAGCGTGCCAATTTCTACAAAAAAGGATGTAGGATTTTAATGTTGGTTACTTTGAATCTGTGATTTCATTTGGGAAGATGACATCTTAATATTATCTTTTGAATCATGAACATAGTATATTTCTCCAATTATTTAGGTCTTCTGTAATTTCTCTTAGCAGTGTTTATGCTTTTTAGTTGAGGTTTTTCACCATATTTTTAAAATTTACCCCTAAGTATTTTATGTTTTTGATGGTGTTCTAAATGTTGTTCTTTTAATTTGGATTTCTAATTGTTGCTAGTATGTAAATACACTTTTTTTATGTTGACCTTGTATTTTATGAAATTTTAAGTTTACTTACTAGTTCTAATAATTTTTTGGTAGAACCTATAGGATTTGTAAGAAAACAGTCATGTTATCTGTATATGAATATACTTTTACATCTTTTAAATGTATATGCCCTATTTAAAGAACATACATTAATGGATTTATTTGATTGGGTAATTGTTTAAAAGGATTTTTTGGACCTTTATTAGTGAGTGATACTGGTCTGTGATTTTCTTTTAATTTTTTTCTGGTTTTCATATCACAGTGTATTGGTTTGCTTGGGCTGCCATAACAAAATACAACAGACTAGGTGGCTTAAACAACAGAAATTTATTTTCTCATCGGTCTAGAGACTAGAAGTACAAAACAATGTATAGGCAGATTCGGTTTCTTCTGAGGCCTGTTTCCTTTCTTTTTTTCAAAAGAGGTGGTCTTGCTGTCTCGCCCAAGCTGGAGTACAGTGGCACCATCACACTGCTTACTGCATCCTCGAACTCCTGGGCCCAAGGGATCCTCCTCCCTCATCTTCCTAGTAGCTGGCTCTACAGACATGTGTCACCACACCTGGATAATTTTTATAAGTTTTTAATAGAGATGAGGGTCTTGCCATCTTGCCTAGGTTGGGCCACTTGTTGTTGTGTCGTAGCTTTGTCACCTCTCAGTCTGCATGTTGCCTGTATCTTAGAAGAATACTGGTTGTATTGGATTGGGGTCCACCAATATGACTGTATTTTACCTTGATTATTTCTTTAAAGGCTTTATTTTCAAATGCAAATTCTGCGATACTGGGAGTTAGAATATAGGGATTTTCTTTTGCGAGGGATGGAAATACAATTTAACCCGCAACATAGGTCTTATTGCTGGTTTCACTTTTTCTTTCCCTCCCTCCCTCCCTCCTGTTGGTTTCACTCTTTCTTTCTTTCTCTTTCTTCTTTCTTTTTCTTTTTTTTTTTTTTTTTGCGTAGAGACAGGAGTCTCACTGTGTTGCCCTGGCTGGTCTTGAGCTCCTGGGCTCAAGTGATCTTCCCGTGCTTTGACCTCTCAAAGTGCTGGGATTATAGGCATGAACCACTGTGCCTGGCCAGTGCTGGCTTCTAAAAGACGATATGGAATGTTCCCCTTCTATTTTCTGAAAGAGTTTGTATGAAATTGGTGTTTTTCCTTAAGTGGTTGGTGGAACTTACTAGTGAAGCCATAGTTTTGGGTCTTCATATATTTTGTATGATTTCACTCCTTCCCTTTGTGGGAAGGTTTTTAATTACTAATTCAATTTCTTTAATAGACACTACTCAGGTTCTATATTTCATGAACTTTAGTAGTTTAAGAGTTTCTCCATTACACCCATGTTGCTGAATTTATTGGCATAATAGTAATATACCCCTTATTCTTTTAATGTCTTGGATTTGTTAATGGTGTCCCATCTTTCATTCCTGATATTGATAATTTGTGTTCTTGTGTTTCTTTTTTCCTTGAATGGTTTAGCTAGAGGATTATTAATTTTTTTTAGTCTTTTCAAATGATCAACTTTCATATTATTGATTTTCTATATAGTTTGTTCATTTTCTATTCCACTAATTTTCAGTTTACTTTATAAATTTCTTCTGCTAACTTGGAGTTTCATGTTTTCTTTTCTGGTTTCTTAGTACGAAAGCTTAGATCATTGATTTTTGGCCCTCTTTTCAATAGCAACACTTAATCTTATCAATTTCCCTTTCTAATCCCTACTTTAGCTGTATCTTCAAATTATCAATCAGTTCATAATACTTCTCATTTCCCTTGTGATTTCTTATTTGAAACATGGATTATTCAGAAGTATGTTGTTTAATTTATTTTACCTGTACATGCACAGGTTTGTTACGTGGGTATATTGCGTGATGCTAGTGATCTTGTCACCCAAGTAGTGGACATAGTACGCAACAGGCAGTTTTTCAGCTCCTAACCCCCTCCGTCCCCGATTTTGGAATCCTCAGTGTTTCTTGTTCCCATCTTTGTGTCTGTGTGTACCTAGTGTGTAGCTCCCACTTAAAAGTGAGAACATGTGGTATTTGGTTTTCTGTTTTTGTGTTAATCCGTTTAGGATAATGGACTCCAGCTGCATCCATGTTGCTACAAAGGACATGATTTCATTCCTTTTTATGGCTGCAGTTGTTTAATTTCTAAATGAGAATTTTCTGGGTATCATTCTATGTCTGATTTGTGATATAATTCAACTTTGTTCAGTTAATATAGTTTGTATGATATTAGTCCTTTTGAATTTATAGAGACTCGTTTCATGGTCCACCATAAGCTTTATCTTCGCTAATGGTCCATATGCACTTGAAAAAAATGAGTACTCTGCCATGTGTAGGCTGAGGTTCTATACATGTCAAATAGTAAAGTTGGTTGATGTGTTATTTAAGTTCAGTATATGCCTATTCATTTTCTGTATACTTGTACTGTCAGTTACATATTCTTCAATCATCTCCAGTGCTAACTAGATTTGGCTATGTCTCCTTTTAGTTTTCTCAGCTTTTGCTTCATGTATTTTGAAGCTTACACAGATTTAGAGTTGGTGAATTGATCTCCTTATCATTTTGAAATGTCACTCTTTATTCCTGATAATATTCCTTGTTCTGAAATCTACTTTGATGTTAATATAGCCTCTTCAGCTTCCTTCCTCCCTTCCCTCCCTCCCTCCCTTCCTCTTTCCCTCTCTTCTCCCTCTCCCTCTTTCTCTCCTCTCCCTCTTTCTCTCCTCTCCTTTTTCTCTTCTCTTCTTTGAGACAGGGTCTCACTCTGTCACCCAGGCTGGAGTGCAGTGGCGTGATCACAGCTCACTGCAGCCTCTACCTCCCAAGCTCAAGTGGTCCTCCCACCTCAGCCTCCTGAGAAGCTGAGACCACAGGCATGGGCCACCACATCTGGTTGATTTTTTTTTTTTTTTTTTTTATTTTGTGGAGACAGGGTCTCACCATGGTGCTCAGGTTGATCTCAAACTCCTGGGCTCAAGCGATTCTCCTGCCTTGGGCTCCCATAGTGCTGGAATTACAGGCATGAGCCACTGACCTGGCCTAGCTTTCTTTTCATAAGTGTTTACATGGTATGTTTTTATTCTTCATGTCTATTATGTACGTGTTTTAATATTTAAAGTGGGTTTCTTGTACCCAGAGTATCGTTCAGTCTTCCTTTTTATTTAGTATGACAATCTGCCTTTGTTGTTTTTGTTGTTTGAGACAGAGTCTTGCTCTGTCGCCAGGCTGGAGTGCAGTGGTGTTATCTCGGCTCACTGCAACTTCCTCCTCTTGGGTTCGAGTGATTCTCCTGCCTCAGCCTCCCTAGTAGCTGGGATTATAGGCTCATGCCACCATGCCCAGCTAATTTTTGTATTTTTCGTAGAGATGGGGTTTCACCATGTTGGCCAGGATGGTCTTGATCTCCTGACCTTGTGATCCGCCTGCCTCGGCCTCCCAAAGTGCTGGGATTAGAGGCGTGAGCCACTGCGCCCAGCCAACAGTCTGCCTTTTAGTTGGATTAGCTGGACTGTTTACATTTTAACATAATTATGATGTGCTTGGTTTTGTGTGTACTGTCTTGTTTGCTCTTTGTTTTCTATTTGTCTCTTCTATTTCTTTTCTCTTTTTTTCTTCCTTTCTTGCTTTTGGGATTAATTGGCTATTTTTAAGATTGCCATTTTATTTCCACTATTTGCTTATTAATGATTGTGTGTATTTGGTGGGGGGAAGTGGTTGCTCTGAGGTTTACAATACTGATTTTTAAACTTTTTGTGTTCTACCTTCAAATATTTCATATACGATATAAAAATTTTGCAATAGTATATTTCCATTCGTAGGATCCATTCTGCTACTCCCTTGTTGTCAAAAGTGTTAGTTCTCTATTCCTTTTGTTTAAAAAAATGAGGTGAAATTCTCACAACCCTGAAATACGCCATTTTAAAGTTGTGTTTTTAGTACAGTTGGCAGTGTTTCACAACCATCACCACTGTCTATTTTCAGAACATTTTTATCAGCCCCTAAAGAAACTCTGTACCCATTAAGCACTCTCCTTTTCCTCTTCCCTTAGCAATCACTAATTTACTTTCTGTCTCTGTGAATTTACCTATTCTAGACACTTCATATAAATGCAATCATATAATATACGGTCTTTTGTATCCCATGTCTTTCACTTAACATGTTTCTAAGGCTCATCCATGTTGTGACATGTATCAGCACTTCATTCTTTTTTATGGTTGAGTAATATTCCATTATGTGGGAATATTATTGAATAACATAATAATATTTAAAGTTATTTTAAAATAACATTTTAATATAATTTATATTTCAGTTGATGGACAATTTGGGCTGTTTCCACTTTCTGTCTATTATGAATAATGTTCCCGTGAACATTTGTATATGAGTTTTTGTTTTAACACATGTTTCTAGTCTCTGGGGCATTTACTCACAGTGTAATTGCTAGGTGATATGGTAATTGTGTTTTGCTTTCTGAGTAACTGCCAAACAGTTTTCCATAGTAGCTGCATTACTTTATTTTCCTACTAGCAATGTATAAGGGTTCTAATTTCTCCATATCTTGTCAACACATTGTTTTCCTTTTTGATAACAGCCAACCTAATGGGTGTGAAGTGGTTATTCATTGTGGTTTTGATTTGCATTCCCCTTTTCACTAGTGAGGTTAACCATCTTTTCAAGAGCTTGTTGGCCATTCATTTATTACTCTTTACAGGTTGTGTTTTCATTTTTAATAATTAACTTGTTTCAGACAGAAGTATGTTTCTTGGTAGCCAAAGGGAAGTTAAGGGAAAGTTGTCATCCATATTTTCACTGTTTGAATGCATTTTGTGTAGTGGTATATGCAATATACAGTGTTTAGGTTTTTGTTTCAAGAATAGAAGACTAGTTTAATTGGTACTATATTTTAAATTCAGCACTGTATTTGTGAAATAAAACTTAACTACTGAAACAACTTTTTTAAAAAATTAATCTTAAAAATCAAAGTAGGGATACAAGGAACACATCTCCCATGCATTTTGGAGATTTCTTTCACCCCTGAATAATGGGATGGGGATACTATCTAATGAAATGTATCACACATGGTACCCTGTTCATATTTTCTTATATTGTAATAGAAATTCCTGTTTTTATAGCTCCTCCTATGTAGGCATTTGTTTTTCTTCTGTGTGAACTTGGTATCTTCCCCAGTTGATTGGCCTGTGATTGGGTACTCTTCTGAAATGTGAGCAAAGCATAGCAATTACATCTTACTGGAATTGGCTTGAAAGATATTTTGGCCAATTATATTTTGTGTTTTAGGAATTGGAAATAAAATGAGAAACACTTGAGTTGGCCTAAAGTTCTTGGTGTAGTGTTGGTGCTGAAGGGGCTATATATTGTAAGCGGGTAGTCTTGAGAAGCAGAAAAGTATTAGTCACATTAATGGTGGAGCACTAGTGAAGATCTGTGTCTGTGTTTGAGGCCTGGTACTGTTGTTACTTGTGGTTTACTATGAGAGGATTCTCCTAATTGTTTCACCTGTACCTAACTTATAACTACACAAGACGAATTAAATCTTCTGTTAACTGTAAACCCTTGGTGGTAATTAGAACTGATTCTGTGTTTGGGCAGGAGCCTTGGGAGTGTGTGAATGGAATAAAATCCAGGAAGAGATCAAGAATGTATTGGGGTAAGAGGAATCAGCAGAAATACTTCTTGGCCATATGTAGTTCCCTGATTCAATCTTGCTTTTCTGTTATGGATACCAGAAATTGGTTCACTTGCATTATCTTTTCATGGCTATTACTTGTATTAATCATGGTGTCCTTTCCTTCCTACTCCATTGTGGTCTCATCCTTTTCGAACTTCTGACCCTGAAGCTAGCACATAGTTATTTAGAATCCTTATTTAAAAAATATTTTATTGTTAAATTACAGTCTAAAATGATTGCCGCTATGCTATTCTTTTGCTTCCTTACCTCTCTTCTCCTTATTCATAGAGCCTGTGACTTAAGGCAGTGTTAAACACAGGTCTTGATAGAGACAGATTAGGGAGGAATCACTTCACAAAATACCAAATAAGTTTAATCTCTGCTTTTGAAAAAATGGAGATTTAAGTTTTTTAAGGCTTTTTATTAGAGCAAATGGAACTGGGAAAGAGTGAGATGATGGGACATAGACTGGAACTTAACTGCTGCCTGTGAAGATTGGTTCAGAGGATCTAGTGTTATCGGTATAGGTATAAAGAAGAGTTTGAGGTTTATTATTTTTTTTCCTTTTTACTCATTTTTTTTCTTTCAGTCCTGAATATACTTGGGGCCAGTTGAATTTGGATGCTGCTTTTGAAGGAAGCAAAGGAAGAATTAAGAAATTAAGGGAAAAGAGGAAGCTAGAGAAATTTCAAGTTTTGAAAATTTTGTGAAGAAGGAAGAAACATTTCCATGGCCCTTTTGCTGGGCGTCTTTCATTCTTGAAGTTGTATATAAATTTGAGTATATTTAAAATAATTTTTCCAAGGTCTTCTATGTGCTGATAGCTGTGATTTTGATTTTCATAATCACAATGATGCATATTTTTATTATTTTTTACTCTTCTGAGATTATAGCAAGATAGAAAGAACATTGGGCTTGGAATTTAAGACCTTGAAATTTAACTTTGGACAAATAATTTATTGTTTTGGAGTCTGTTTTTTCATGTATAAATTGGGATGTAGTAATATTCTATAAGATTATGAGGTTTAGAGTATATAATGCATGTAAAAAGGCATTATAAATTATAAAATCACAAAGAATCAGGTGGTTATTTGCTAGAGTTTGGCATTTGGTATCAAAAGACGGAAGTGTTTCTGCAGTCCTGTTTGTGTGAGGTGTAACTACTGCTTGTTTTTCTAAATGACTCTAGATTGTCCCTGGCTCTGATTATCTCAGTAATATTGTTATTTTTAAGTATTTAACCTTTGAAAGATTGATTTTTTTTTTTAGTTGGAACCAGTACTACTATAAGACAGTTGACACATTTTATGAAAGCATAATGGAGTTAGCATTTGTACTAAAATATGCATGTATTGAACTATGTACATATTAGTTTGTTGGACAGTTCTAAGATAGTACTTTGTAAGTACTTATTAAATTCACTTAATAAGTTTGGATGCTGCTTTTGAAGGAAATAATGAATATAAAAGGGAATGACAAATAGAGCACTGATTAACGATGTTACTTCGGCCGGATTGCAATATGACCCTTGATTAACTGAGATGATATGTCTTATAAATGCATATTAGATATGTGAAATAATTTTCTGTATCTGGATCTGTTCTGTACTGTTTTTTTTTTTTTTAAATGTCCCAAGTGACATACATTATCTTTTGGCAAGCTTAAGGTTGTGCAGTATGATATCTGTCCTTCTGGCAATTGGTATAAAAATGTCTTCTTCACAGCATTTTATTGCTTGAAGAACACGATTTTAATAAACAGTGACAAGAGGTAAAAGTTCAAAATAATCTCTACTAATACAGGTTGAGTGTCCCTAATCCAAAAATCTGAAATTTGAAATGCTCCAAAATCTGAACCTTTTTGAGTGCCAACATGACATGCAAAGAAAATACTTATTGGGGCATTTTGGATTTTAAATTTTTAGATGAGGGATGCTGAACCAGTAAGAATATAAATGCAAATATTTCAAAATGCAGACAGATCCGAATCTGAAACACTTCTGGTCTCAACCATTTTGGATGATGGATATTCACCCTGCAGTAGTTTGAATGATACTCAGTTTTTTGTTATATTTAAAGTTCTGTGGTTGGAGTTGTAAAGTCAGATGCCTGTAATAACCATCTTTTTTTTTCCATCTGAAATCATTATTCATTATGCTTATCTACTCTTGTGTTCCTTTCTTTTTCATTCTAATTCTTTCTTGATTTTTTTAACCTCCCTTTTAAAACAATTCTTTCTTCAGAACAAGTTTGCTAAAGTTTTCTAATTGAGAATTTTTTCTTTCAGTTTTTTAATTATTGTTATTGTATTTCTTTCAGTCCATTTTGAAATATTAGATTATGATTGTTATTTGTTTTGGTCATATTTTTCTGGCTTGCTTTCATTGTTTCTAGGGACAGCGTTATGTTTCTTTTTCCTTTGGGAACCTTTGTTTCTCATTTTTTAGTGATGAAAGATAAATGTATTTTGTATTTATGTTCATCATTACTATTTTTAGAGCTCTTTATTTGTGTACATCCTAGTTTCTGTCTGTCTTCATATTCCTTCTGCTTGCAGGATTTACATTAATATATCTTGTAGTACAGGTCTGTGGGCAGCGAATTCTCTTAAATTTGTGTTTGTTTGAAAATGAGTTTATTTGCTTTCATTTTGAAAGATATTTTTGTTGAGTATAAAATTCTGAGTTGAAAGTTTTTTCTCTTAGTATTTTAAAGAAGTATTTTTGGTTCTCACTAAAAAATGAGAAACAAAGAATTCCCAATGGAAAAAGAAACATAATACTGTCCCTAGAAACAATGAAAGCAAGCCAGAAAAATATGACCAAAACAAATGACAATTATAATCTAATATTTCAAAATGGACTGAAAGAAATAAATGCAGTAACAATAATAAAAGAACTGAAAGAAAAAATTCTCAATTAGACAGTGCCTGCTCCATTGTCTTTTGGCTAGTATAGTTTCTGATGAGAAGTCTGTTTCCGTTTTTATCTTTATTCCTCTGTATGTAATGTGTCTTTCTAGGGCTGCCTTTAAGGTTTTCTTTTTATTTTTGGTTTTAGCAGTTTAAGTGCATTGTACGTGTTAGGGATATTTTCTTGTTTTTGAAATCCCTATTTAGGGGTTTCTGAGTTTCTTAGATCTGTGGTTTGATGTCTTGTTATTTTAAAAATGATTTCAGTTACTGTCGCTACATATTTTTTCCTAACTCTTTCTCTGTCATCTGTGACTTCAATTACATGTATATTAGAACATTTCACATATGTCACAACTCTGGGATGCTTTGTTCTCTCTGTGTGTGTGTGTGTGTGTGTGTGTGTATCTGTGTGTTTTGTCACTTAGGCTGGAATGCAGTAGCCTGAAGAGAGGAAGAGAGGGGGGAAATAGCAGGTTGGTGGAGGAGTGAGAACACAGTGAGGTTTGCCATCTAATATGGGTGCAATTTGTGGCTCCCCAAAACAGTTACGGTAGTAACATCAAAGATCACTGATCGCAGATAATTATACAGGTATAATAATAATGCAAAAGTTTGAAATATTGTGAAAATTACCAAAATGTGACACAGAGATATGAAGTGAGCACATGGTGTTGAAAAAATGAGCTGCCAACAGACTCGCTCAGCGCAGGGTTGCCCATTCTCCTTGAATGCTTTTGATTGACAGTGTTACAGAGGTCCTGAATGGATTGTTTTTCTAAATGGATGGTTCTAAATGGATACGTTTTTCCCTTAACCTACTGTTGGTATATTCTTGTTCTTCAAAAATTGGAAAGAATTAATGGTAATTCATTAGGATCTCCTCTTCATTTCTGTAGTTTCTGAGATTTTTCATCCCTTTCTTGGGAAGGGGAGTAATTGGCCAGCCCTTCTTTCTTTATTCTATTCTACCTATTTCTGACAGGAATTCTTTAAAGTTTTTGGCTTGGGTGGATAGTACTCTTCCTAAGTATTGTAGTCTGTGCAGGCTGCTATAACAAAATGCCGTAAAATAGGCAGCTTAAAAACGACAAAACTTTATTTCTCATGTTTGTGGAGGCTGGGAAATTCAGCCTCCACAAACATGGGGAGGTTTTTATGTCTGGTGAGGGCTAGATTCCTGATACGCAGGCAGTGCCTGCTCTCTGGATCTGCCTGATTTCATGGAGGGAAGAGGGGATAAAATTCCTTTAGACCTCTTTTGTAAGGGCACTAATCCCTTTCATGAGAGTTCTGCCCTCATGACCTAAAAATCTCCCAAAGGCCCATGTTTTAACACCACCTTGGGGGTTAAGATTTCAACATATGAAATTTGGGAGAACACAAATATCAGACCATAGCACCAGTCCTATTACTAATGTATATTTTCCCGTATTTTCTCTTTTTGGTGTATTCTGCCACTCAGTGAATATTGTGTGCCAGGCATTGTATTGAGCGCCTCATAGATATCTTGTTAATCTGTGTAATGATTCTATGATATAAATGTCATCCCTGTTATACAAAGAAGGAATTACAATTAGAAAGATTAAACTACTTGCTCAAAGTCACAAAGCTGTAGATGGCA
Source organism: Pan paniscus (assembly GCF_029289425.2). Taxonomy (NCBI): domain Eukaryota; kingdom Metazoa; phylum Chordata; class Mammalia; order Primates; family Hominidae; genus Pan; species Pan paniscus. The sequence continues at coordinate 73,535,904 of NC_073249.2, forward strand.
TAGCTAGGATTAATTTCACTTTTCTTGAAAGCTGTGGGGTAGAACTGTGATTAAAAAGCCAGTATTTCAGCCAGGAATAAGTAGCTCATGCCTATAATCCCAACACTTCGGGAGGCCAGAGTGGGAGAATCGCTCCAGCCCAGGAGTTTGAGAACAGCCTGAGCAACATAAGGAGATCCTGTCTTATATATATACATATATACACACACACACACACACACACACGTATATTTATATGTGTATATATATGTGTATATATATAGTGTGTTTATATGTGTATATATATGTGTGTATATATATGTGTATATGTGTGTGTATATATGTGTGTATGTATATATATATGAGCTACATGTGGTGGTATGCACCTGTAGTCCCAGCTACTTGAGAGGCTGAGGCAGGAGAGATGTCCCGAGCCCAAGAGGTCAAAGTTGCAGTGAGTCATGATCATGCCAGTGCACTCCAGCCTGGGTGACAGAGTGAGACACTGTCTCAAAAAAAGAATGGAGACCTTCTTTGATTCTCTTGTTATTCAGAATACATTTCTTAAAAGCTATTGGCTTTAACTGATTTGATAGTAATTTTTAGGTACTGTAACTTTTAGTATAAGTAGAACACATTATGTGACATGACACGTACTGTACCCCTGCTTTTTCTTTTTTCTTTTTAAATAAACTAACGGATGATGGAGCTGTGTGCGAAGTAAACCTGTAGTCATTTCTTCCAGTTTTCAGGCCAGAAACCTTCACTGATTTTTGTCTCATACCCAACATCTATCAGCAAACCATAGTTCTACCTTCAGAATATATCTAGAATCTCACCACTTCTCATCAACCCAACTGCTACCATCCTAGTCCGTTTCAACACTGTTTCTCACTGGATTATGATAGCTTCCGTAACTATTTCTACACTTGGCATCCCTTTAGTCTTCTTTTCAGCATAGCAGGTAGAATGATCTGGTTCATTACTGTGTTGAATCCCATCACTCCTCTTTTCCAAATCCACCAGTGAATTACCGTTTTACTCAACTTAAAAGCCGAAGTCTTCAACACATTCCTTAGTTCTTTGAGGTGCCCTTTTTTTTCTCTTTTCTTTTTGAGATAGGGTCTTGCTCTGTCACCTGGGCTGGAGTGCAGTGGCACAGTCTCTGTTCACTGCAGCTTCGCCTGCTGTGCTCAAGTGATCATTCTACCTCAGCTTCTTGAGGAGCTGGGACTAGCTAGAGTAGCTGGGGCTGCAGGTGTGTGCCCCTATGCTTGCTAGTTTTTGTGTTTTAAAAAAAAATTTTTTTTTGTAGAGATGAGGTCTCAGTATATTGCTCAAGCTGTGAGAGTGCCTTTTTAAAAAATTTGCATAGAGGTGTTCTGTGTCTTAGCAGTGACATACTTGAAGGATCCTCAAACACTAAAATACCCCTTTCTCAAAATGCTAACGATTAGGTATGTATTGTTTTCTATTAAATAGCTCCTGACATATTCAGTGAATTGATTGGTTGGTTCTTTTGCCGTTCCTCCTGCTCTGACCCCCAAATCTCAGTTTTCTTTACTATGGGTCCCTTTGTAGCTGGTGTGTCCTCTTATTATTATGTATTTATCATTATTGTATATATTGTATATATTTTCACATTGTGTTGTAATATCATCTATACATATTTGAGTCTGCCATTAGACTTTACATTCCTGTATTCTAAGGGATAGTGTTTATGCCCAAGAAATTTTTCTTGAAGGAGTGAGTGTATTTTCAGTTACAGTTTTAAGTGTCATTGTATCATCCGTAAGGATTTGGATTTGTATGCAAATAAGAGAAAACTTGATAAACATTGACTTAAGCAAGTCAAGATTTACCTTCTCATGTAACGTGAAGTCCAGCAGAGACAATCCAAAGCTGATGCAGCTGCTCAAGGATTTCATCCAGGAACCAGTATCCTCCTTTCTTCCTAGCTTAAGGTTTTTGTCTTCATGGTCAGAAGATGGCTGTTGTATCTCTGAACACTGCATCAGAATTTTAGTAAGGAAGAAAAGGGAAGGATAAAAGGAAATGTCTTTTTACAAGGTTTTGCATTTTTGTTCTCATAGATGTGGCCCCTTAGAAACTGATGTCTATATTTCACTGGCCAGAATAATATCATATAGCCAATCCTAAGTACAAAAAAGGCTGGGATTTTGAGTATTCTGTTTTTTATTCTTTATAGGGAAAGAGGGGAGAAGAGGATTACAATTGGTATTTAAAGTACCAGAAAGTAGTGTAGGACAAGTGGTTAAGAACGTAGACCTGAATTTGAATTTTGACTTTGTTACTTCTTAGCTGTGTGACTTTAACAGCTCTCTGCTTCTGTTCCCTCATCTATAAACTGTGCCTAGTAGTTGGTACCTATTTCACTTTGTTGTTGAAACTATTAAATGAGTCAATATATATTGTGGGTTTAATGTGTATAGTTTGTTTTATTTAAATAGCTAATAAGTTGTTATGATTGTTGTCATCATTACCTACAAGCATTGTCGAAACTGGAATAATAAATTTATCACTCAAGGAATTAGCTTTATTTGGGATAGGAAGAAAAGAGTATTTAGCAGGTCTGGGTACACGCTTTTGAGTACATGTGATGGAAAACGATGGTAGAGCTTTCTTAAGGGCTCTGGTGACTGCATTGTACTACTAAAAATTATGTGCCGAGTTAAAATATTGGAACCATTTTGATTTACTCATTGAGTTCATTTTGAAGCTCAGTGACCCTTAGGGTCATCCTGAACAAATCATCATTTTACCAACAATCCCCTAAAGTTTAGTTCAATAGAAATTTCATCTCTTATTGATAGAATGTTTATAGACTTAGCTCTAAACTGTATATTGAAATATGATTTCATTGGTATTGTTACTAGTCTTTTCCAATTTGTAATCACTCTACTTTAAAAAAAAAATCAATTATTTTTCTTTTCTTTTTAGCCCCATCTGCTTTGATATGATTGAAGAAGCATACATGACAAAATGTGGCCACAGCTTTTGGTAAGACAATTCTATTGAGTAAAATAATCTTTTAACATTTTAAAACTTATCTGTAAATGTAGCCAATGAGAAGTTACGTGTTTTAAACCAACTTTGATTATGTTACAGTCATATTTTTTTTCTAGATATGTCTTTGTAGATGTGGCAGTTTAAGGCTGTTAACATAATGGCTGGCGCATAATTTCTGTCAAATGTTTAGATTTAGCATAGGCTTTACTGATGGATTTGAAAACTTCTGCGTTTATTAATTGTTAATAGGAACTTTTCACTCCTGTTCTTAGTGATGCTGGACAATCAGGACCAACCATGAAGCACTAATTACTCACTTGTGGGGATAGGTTGGAGAACACAGTGAAGCAGGCTAAGAAGGTCATGGAAAAAGAATACAGGATTAAAAAGTTCTGTGTTCTTTTCTTTAACACTTTGCTCAATATTAACTTTACATTATATCATGCCAGGTTAACTCATACATTAAAAAAATTTTTTAATTTTAAAATTTACATAATACCGAATTTATATTTTTTATATATTTTTTTCTGGTTCTTTAGTCTTGGAGGAATTTATAATTTTAACCACAGTTATGTAAACAGTGCAGTAGTGTTAAGTATGTTCATATTATTGTACAATTGATCTCTAGAACTTTTTGTGCAAAACTGAAACTCGTCACTCATTAAACAACAATTCCCCATTTCCCCTTCCCTGTATCCCCTGGCAGCCACCATTCTACTTTCTGTTTCTATGAATTTAACTATTCTAGATACCTCGAATAAGTAGAAGTATTTGTCTTTTTGTGACTCGCTTATTTCACTTAGCATAATGTCTTCAGTGTTGTAGCATGTGTCAGAATTTCTTTGCTTTGTAAGGCTGAATAATACTCCATTGTATATATATACTACATTTTGTTTATTCATCTATCAGTATACACTAGGGTTGCTTCTTCTACCTTTTGGCTGCTATGAATAATGCTGCTGTGAACATGGGTGTACAAACATCTCTTTGGGACTCTGCTTTCAAGTCTTTTGGGTGTATACTCAGAAGTGGAATTGCTGGATCATGTGGTAATTTTGTTTGTAATTTTTTGAGAAACTGCCATACAGTTTTCTATAGGGGCTGCACTATTTTATGTTCTCACCAACAGTGCATAAGAGTTCCAATTTTTCCACATCCTTGCCAACTCTTATTTTCTGTTGTTGGTTTTTGATAGTAACCATCCTGATGGATGTGTAATCTGTGTATTTTTAATTATTTTTGCTTATTTTTAAACCTATTCTGTTGGCATATTATTTTAGCCTTAGTATACCTTGTGTTCTAATACTCCTTATATTCTAATTCATATTGAAATCAGGCCCGTAATTTTATGCTGAAGTTGGATATGATATCGGGCAGATTTATATCCCTTCATCATGAAGAGTATTGGGTATTAACACTGGTCTGTAAGATCTTTCGTTTCATCTGGAGCATGATGCTTTAGTGATAGGTGTATTCCCTCTGCTAGTCACTTAAAAAGCTTTAAATAAAAATCACTTTCTTAGCTTGTATTATCTATATTCTTTCTTATAAAATAAAGTATTAAAATGATAACAGCAATGTATATTATTGCTTTAAAAAACAAGTCATTGTACAGGAAGATGTAATATAAAATACAAATGTCCACCTTTATCTAGTTTTTCTTACCCACCTCCTCAGAGGTTATCACAGGAAAAGGAATGATTAGGTATTCTTTCAGAATCCTTTTACTATTTTTTTAAGTCATTTTACTTTCTTGAATACTTTTTATTTTCTGGTATATCATTGACATTATTATGATTCACGAATCACTTTCTGCTCTGTATTGCCAATGACATTCTGGACATGTGGGTCTTGCTTCAGGGCTGATACAGGTATGGTCTTGGCCTTTTCAGGCCATTGTTCGGCAGTAGTGTTGTCTTTGTTCCATAAATTGACCTAGCATCTTAGCATTCCATAGGAAACCATATGTTTTTTTCAGAGATTTTGGATTATGATTATTCTGGAAAATTAGGTGATCTAGAGTAGGCTTTCTCAACCTTGTCACTATTGACATATTAGACCAGATAATTCTTTGTCGTAGGTGACTGCACTGTGCTTTATAGATTGTTTAGCAATACTTGACCCCTACCCAGTACCACCCCTGCCCATCTCTGCGGTTGTGACAACCAAAAATGTCTCTAGACATTGCAGATACCCCTTGGGGGACAAAATTTTCCTCCCTTGAGAAGTACTCATCTAGCGCTAAAAGAACAAGTTCTTGATATTGTTAGACCAGGATTCTACTTCTGGTTCTGAAACTTACCTAACCTTTGTCAAGTTACTCACTCTCTGCTGCTGCTGTCCTGTTCCTCTTCTTCCTCATTCTCTTTTTACTCCTTCAATTCCTCCTCTTTTTATAGATTTAAAAGTGTTGAAATACGAAATAGATTGTGAAGTGAGGTTTTTAATTTTCTTGAGTGTCCTGTAACTTACATATCCATTGTGGCATTTTTTAAAAAAGGCCCTGCATCAGTTCAGTGACCTTTTTTCACTATGTTGTGAAGTGGAATAAATTACTGATTGACCTTATAAATGGACAGGCTAGGGCTTTTCAATAAATTTATAATCTTCATGTTGTCTTTAGGTCATTGTTGGAAAGCCCCATTGCTTTCTTAAATAGCTTTACCTCCTGCTCTCAAAACAGTTTAGGCTTAGATCCTTATTATAATACAATTTCATTTTTATGTTATACCCTGATGAGAACGTGTTTTTTTTGTTTATTTGTTTGGTTTTTTTTTTTTGAGATGGAGTCTCGCTCTGTCACCAGGCTGGAGTGCAGTGGCTCGATCTCCGCTCACTGCAACCTCCACCTCCCGGATATTCCAGCGATTCTCCTGCCTCAGCCTCCCGAGTAGCTGGGATTACAGGCGTGTGCCACCACGCCCGGCTAATTTTTTGTACTTTTAGTAGAGACGGGGTTCACCATGTTAGCCAGGATGGTCTCGATCTCGTGACCTTGTGATCCGCCCGCCTCGGCCTCCCAAAGTGCTGGGATTACAAGCGTGAGCCACTGCGCCCAGCCGAGAATGTGTTTTAAGATACCCACTGGAGAGCAGGTTTTAGTAGAATAGAGGCCATAATGTTGGCAGGAACTATTAAAATTGGAGGCTGTCAATTCCAACATCAGGCTTGCTATACTGATTTTTTTTTTCTTTTTGCAGTTTTGTTTAAAGCAAAAGTTTATAATTATTTACTCTTTCCTAACATGTGAGGGCTATGGAACTTCAGTCATTAACCGTAGCCTCTTGTGTCAACTTTCTAGTAACGTAAATTCTGGCTGGTAAGCTGGATTCAAGCAGTATACCACTTCAAAGCTCATCCAAATTATTACCACTAAATCAAATTGGACCACATCAGCTGTTTTTCCCTCATCCCAAGTGAAAATGTCTTTCCTAGTAACAATTTGGAGACAATATAGCAGGAACTTCTTTCACTTTATTTATTCCCACTTGAGAACCCACTGTTACCTGTATCTGTAGCCTAACTGAAATACAGTGATATAATAAGAAATCTGACTTTTACATAACGTAGAGATAAAATTGGCTCTTTGTCTTTGCCCATTTGCTGCCTCCAGCTTGTGCCCTGTACCGTATGTCTACCAAGCCCTGATTTACTATTTCGCTTCATTACAAGTTAGTTACAATTAATGGGGTCCTTCAGCATCGTCATCTCCCAGCATGTGGGTGATCAAGCCTGAGTGTCAAATTGCCTTTTGAGACTCTTGGCTAATCCATCATCTTGCACCATACTTTTGGTCTTTCTTTACACCTGGTTATTAGATGTAATGACTGGTTCTGATTTGTCCTGGCTGTTCTTGTTATAGTTTATTCTTTTTTCTAGAATTTTCTGATTACTTACAGTTGTTTATATCTACTCATCCTTGTTTACATAGATATAAAAAGATATTTATATTTGTTAGCAAGTATATACATAGTAGAAGAAACAACCATATACATCTATAGAGAAATACACATTTTTTATTAGCAGATACATATTTAATAGAGGAAATAGGTACCCATTTATATCAGCAGAATTAAAATAATTATTTTTAAGAGTTGCAGTGTGAGTAGCTTGAAAATTTCTCAGGTGGACCCGAGATATGTGTCCCTTTTACCTCTTTGTTATGCCCACCTGTTGTTGAGCACTAATCTAGATACTTATCCTTCTCTTAGTATCCAAAGCTTTGTATGCAGGCTGGTAATGGTCAAGTAGATTAGATGAATGAGAATGAATTAGAGTTACTGGGGTAAGAAATACTGAAAATTTGTAGTTTGTTTTATATGATCCAGAAGGCAGCAGACAGGCGTATGTTGCTTTCCTGGCTGTATCTACTCATTCATGCATTCAACATTTACTGAGTTTGAATTCTTTTAACAGGATATTGTGCTAAACATTAAGGGTACAGAGGGTAAAACAAATCCTTGCATTTAATGACCAAATAGAAGAAGGGCTGATAGGCACATACAGAAATAAGTACAAGATAAGATAGTAACTATTTCTCAAACTAAGGCAGGTCTCTTTTGGGGTGGTAGTGAAGTAGTAGATGCTCTAAGATACACTCGATGCATCCTGTTGTCACTTAAGTTGTATACAGTGGTATGTAATTTGATATACTTTGATTTTACAATATAATGGATTTTATCAAGTGCAATGCAGAAAAATCACTTGAACTAGTGTTAGTGAGGACAGTTACTTCCAGCTATGTCCCATTTTTTTTTTTTTTTTTGTCTGAGAGATAGTGTAGTAAGCCTATTGATGTGGAATAAGATTAGGATACTAAAGAAAAGAGGATTTTCTACTAGATTTTGGAATAATTTCTTGTATATTGACAAAAAATTTTTTTTCTGTTTTTGAGACTGGGTGTCACTCTCTCACCAGGCTGGAGTGCAGTGGTGCAAACATGGCTCACTGAAGCCTCGATCTCCTGGGCTCAAGCAATCCTCCTGCTTCAGCCTCCTGAGTAGCTAGGATCACAGGGACACACTGCCACCATGCATGGCTAATTTTTAAAATTTTTGTAGAGTTGGGGTTTCACCACATTGCCTGAGCTGGTTGAAACTCCTGGGCTCAGGCAATCCTCCTGCCTTGCCCTCCCAAATTGCTGAGATTACAGGCATGAGCCACTGCACCCAGCCTAACAAACTCCTCTCTGACTTAACAGCTTAGCTTGTTCTTGTCATATGCACATTTTCTATCATTTATTTTAAAGAAAAGTTATTTGCTAAAACCCATAATGTTCTCCTTCTACTTATCTGTCAACCCATCTCTTATCTTTATTATGTAATTTTTTTTTTTTTTTGAGACGGAGTCTCACTTTGTCGCCCAGGCTGGAGTGCAATGGCGTGATCTTGGCTCACTGCAACCTCTGCCCCCCAGGATCAAGCAATTTTCCTGTCTCGGCCTACTGAGTAGCTAGGACTATAGGTGTGCACCAACATGCCCGCTAATTCTTGTATTTTTAATAGAGATGGGGGTTTCACCATGTTGCCCAGGCTGGTCTCAAACTCATGACCTCAAGTGATCCACCCACCGTGGCCTCCCAAAGTGCTGGGATTACGGCGTGAGCCGCTGCATCCGGCCTTGTCTTTTTTTAAAAAAAAAACTAAAAAAAAAAAATTCTCCTGACCTCAAGTGATCTGCCCACCTTGGCCTGCCAAAGTGCTGGGATGACTGGCATTAGCAGATATACCCAGCCCGGCATGTCTCTTACCTTTTTTTGGGATGGAGTGGGGTGGGGACGGAGTTTTGCTCTTGTTGCCCAGGCTGGAGTGCAGTGGTGTGATCTTGGTTCACTGCAAGCTCCACCTCCCGGGTTCAAGCGATTCTCCTGCCTCAGCCTCCCGAGTAGCCGGAATTACAGGTGCCTGCCACCATGCCCAGCTAATTTTTTGTATGTTTAGTAGACACGGGGTTTTGCCATGTTGGGCAGGCTGGTCTCGAACTCCTGACCTCAGGTGATCTGCCAGCCTTGGCCTCCCATAGTGCTGGAATTACAGGTGTGAGCCACTGCTCCCGGCCATCTCTTATCTTTAATAACCTTTCAGAGTCTCTCCTTTATGACTTGCTTTGTTTGAACTTGCTGATTTTTTGTTGTTTTTTTGAGACAGAGTCTCGCTGTGTCCCTCAGGCTGGAGTGTAGTGATGCAATCTCTGCCCACTGCAACCTCAGCCTCCTGATTAGCTACAACCATAAGCCATGCAGAAGCAGGCCCAGCTAATTTTTGCATTTATTATTATTATTATTATTTTTGTAGAGACAGGGTTTTGCCATGTTGCCCAGGCTGCTGATTTAAAAAAAGAGTTAAATTTTGTATGTATATTTCCTGGTAATGTTAACTCATTTCCTTTTTCCCTAAGCAGACTATAAATTTCTTCATGTTGTGATTCTTAGTCTATTGTATTTGCTTGCCTACGTTATGCTTCTTCCTTGTAATAAAAATGAAAATAAAGATTTAGTATGTTATTTCCTTCAGTGAAATTTCCATGTAGGAAATTTTCAGTCATACATGAAGCATATTTTGTGATTATGGTAATCCTAGCCTTGTCAGAGTTGCAAGAGGTGATGATACTGTTTTTGGAACATTGTGCAGGTCATTTTTCAGTAGATATTTGCATATCTGTTATGTGCCTGGCATTTACTTCAGTCTTTAGGTCCCTGTGATTTGCCAAAGACCACTGTTACTTTGATTCTTCACATCTTCCTCCTTTTTACTTATCTTGAAAGTAACAAATGTGAGATGTGAAAGTAGTTGATAACCAGAAGGGCGAAACCTGGGGAATGTAGGTTTTTATTTTTTTGTTTGTTTTCTTTTGTATTTTGTTAAGGTGGAGGGGGAAGGTAAGTGGATATAAAAATCAACTTCAGTTTACAAAGCTCAAGTAAATTTATAGTAATTTGGATACGTAATAAAAGAGGTACTTTCTCTGTAGGAATGATTTTTACAGATCACCTTTGTAATTTCTTAGAAATCATTTTTTTCCTGAGTGTTACCAGTAATACTTATTTATTATAGAAACCTGAATTAAAGACATCTACAAAGAAAACATTTCCCATAATTATATGACCCAGAAACAAATACTGTTAACATTGTGAGGATTGTCTTTTATGGTTTATTTTAAATGTATACATATATGATTTTTTAAGAGAAGTGGGATTATATTATATCCACTGTGTTATAGATTGTCATTTTTATTCAGCAGTATGTATAATAACATTTTTTTCTTTTTTCTTTTTTTTTTAATATTTTTTTCTCATATCAGTTTGACACTTTTCCATGATTTGGTGAAAAATACTTAAGGAGTGTTTTTTTTAATAGGGAGGCACACAAATGTAAAAGGTTTAACATTATAGAAATATATAATGTAAGAAAGGGAAAATTTTCTGTAATCACAGTTCTCTAGCAATAACTATGAGTAGTTTATTTTTATGGCATACAAATTACAATAATTTGTATTGGATGGCTGTATAGCATTGCATTGGATTGATGTTTACAAATTTAGTTAGTCAATTTCTTAGTGTTTAGGTTGCTTCTGTTTTATTTTGCTATTTACAGATAACCTTGTATTAAACACCCTTCTAAATATATATTTCCTTAGGATAAATTCCTAGAAGTAAAATATTCAAAAGGGTATGTAAAAACCTTAAGGTTTTTCCTGCAACTTGCCTTCTAGGAAAGTTGTGCTGGTTAACATTTTCTGTAACAGTAGTTGAGATTGTTCATATCCACATATACTCTTTAACTATGACATTATTTTCTTTTGTCTTTTTTTCTCTTTTTTTCAGACAGGGTCTCATTCTGTCACTCAGGCTGGAGTGCACTGGCATAATCATGGCTCACTGTAGCCCTGAACTCCTGGGCTCAGGTGATCCTCCTGCCTCACCCTCCCAGTAGCTGCATATGCTATCATGCCTGGCTAATTTTTTCATTTTCTGTAGTAATGGAGTCTTGCTATGTTCCCCAGGCTGGTCTTGAACTCTTGGCCTCAAGTGATCTTCCTGCCTCTGCCTCCTAAAGTGTTGGGATTACAGGCATGAGCCGTTGTGCCTTACTGGCAGTATTTTATTTTTCCATCCTGATTGGTAAAATCTAGTATATAATTTTAAATCAGCTTTTTGTGACTCTTGAAGATGATGGTTTTCTCATGTTTATTGACTAATTTTTGTCTTTCGTTGAGTTTTCTGTTTCTCTTTTTTATTTCAATGAACTCTGAGTATTAAGGGTGTTAGCAGGCCAATAGTATGAATAGTCTGTTTGCTTAACTGAGCTGTAGGCATTAGCTTTTCTGGTGTTGTTATGAACTATCTAAATTGCATAAACTTAAAATTTAGGGAGTACAGCTTGTTAAATTTGTATACAGTGTCCTTGATGTTTGAGTTTGGTTTGAAATAACTTTTGTGTACTGTTTACCCAGTAAGTGCCCTGTATATCCTGTTGATAATGTAAAAATATAAGCAAAAATAAATTTATTAGATTAGTTATGTTGAAAATGAGGAATAGAAGACTAATAGTCATTATTTTGTGACCAGTTTATTAATTTTTCATTGATTTAATTAAGCCTTTTTTTTCCCCCCCTACTAATAGCTACAAGTGTATTCATCAGAGTTTGGAGGACAATAATAGATGTCCCAAGTGTAACTATGTTGTGGACAATATTGACCATCTGTATCCTAATTTCTTGGGTGAGTCTTTGGAATGATTTTTATTTTAAAAATATTTCGATCCCCAAAATTGTGTGCTAGCACTAATTTATTCAGAAAATCTACCTTAGTGGTAAGCAAGTCTCTCTCTACTGTATACCACAGTGCTTTCCTCTTCTTGGGTTGTGACATAGATTCTATACATTGTTAGTATTTTATTATTTTTAAGTTTTATTAAAAATTTCATAAAACTTTTAGATTATTGTGTAGATCAGGGACCCCTGGGCCATGGACTGGTACCAGTCTGTGGCCTATTAGGAACTGGGCTGCACAGCAGGAGGTGAGGGGCTGGCAGGTGAGCGAGCACTACTGCCTGTGCTCTGTCTCCTGTCAGATCAGTGGGTGGCATTAGATTCTCAGAGGAGTATTAACCTGATTGTGAACTGCACATGCAAGGGATCTAGGTTGCACGCTCCTTATGAGAATCTGATGCCTGATAATCTGAGGTGGAACAGTTTCATCCTGAAACCATCCCTCCCACCTCCCTTCAGTCTGGAAGAATTGTTCTCTATGAAACCAGTCCCTGGTGCCAAAAAGGTTGGGGACTGCTGATGTAGATGACAGACTGGATGTGAGGTTTAACAAAAATGGCAGCGGTTCTGAACACCTTTAGGTATCCCTGTGAAGTGTTATACATCCCTACTGTTTCTGCTTTTGCGGCAGAAGTGAGAAAGAGTCCATGGGTCTCGGGAACTCAGGTTTGTTGAATATTGAGGGCAAGGGGACAAAAAAACTTGGGTGTGATGCTTGCTGAGTTGGGAGTGAATGGGTGAAGAGAATCTGAACTAGGGAGGCAATTAAAAATTAAGAACTTGGGAAGGAATACATGGAGGAGAACTTTTGAGAGAGGAGTGGTAAGAGAGACATGAATAGGGAATCCTTAAGTATAAATGATAAATGATCGGAAATAATAACTAGTCAGAACCAACTGTGAATATCAGAAAAGTTCTGCATGTTAACTACCCTAAGATATTGTAGGAAACCTTTAATCTGAGTGTTTTGGGAATGAATAATAAGCTAAAGATTAATTTTCAGGTATGAGTAGGCATGAAGTAGGGCACTCTTGGGATTATATATCAAAAAGGTCAATTCTGCATTTTAAAGACTAATATGCTCAGAGTTAGGGTGTGGTGACTACTTTTGTATTAGATTCTGACCTGCTAGTACTTTGGTGGCAGTTTGATTTTTAGCTCAAATTGTTGTTTAAAATAAATTATGAATTTGAACGTATTCAGCTATGGTTTTCCTTTTTATCTGCTCTAAAAGTGCCTTAGCTACAATAGCTTTTTCTCTGTTACTCTTCACTGTAATTTTTTTTTATGAAGGAAAATCACTGGAGGATTACATAGCAGAAAGGGGTGCTTAAAGGAATTGAAGATTTTCTGCTAGAATGACAAATTCTTCTAAGTGGCTAAAGTTTTATGGCAAACTTGGAGAAGGAACTTAGGAAAACAACAAAGAGAGAAATATTGAGTGGCATGGTACCTTGCAGGATGAGACTTGATGGCCTAGTTTAGATAATAGGGAAACCACATCCTGTAGGGCAAAATCCTTTGTCCCTGTGCTTGTAAATTTGGATTGATGCTGCCCTGTGGAATCTAGGATCACTAAAGATCACTATGCTTTTTCTGTAGTCATAACTTTGGAAAACTACTTACTCTTTTGGAGTGGTTAAATATATAAAGGAATGTGATGTTCTGAAGATTTTGGTGTTTACTAGATTTTTCAGGCAACATTCCTTAGTTCACAAGTTTGAAATTCTGTTTTGTGAGTTTCTAAATAGTGAGAGAGAGTTATATATGAGTATGGAAGGAATATAAAAATATACTGCCACTTAAGCTGGAAAGTGATCCCCTACATTATATATATTCTCTCTTTTTTTTTTTTTTTTTTTTTGAGACAGCGTCTCACTCTGTTGCCCAGGCTAGAGTGCAGTGGCACGATCTCGGCTCACTGCAGCCTCCGCCTCCCAGGTTCAAGGATTCTCCTGCCGCAGTCTCTCTGGTTGCTGGAATCACAGGCGTGCGCCACTACACCCGGCTAATTTTTGTGTTTTTAGTAGAGACAGGGTTTCACCATGTTGGATAGGCTGGTCTCGAACTCCTGGACTCAAGCGATCCTCCCGCCTCAGCCTCCCAAAGTGCTGGGACTACAGGTGTGAGTCATTGCGCCTGGCCTTAGATATTCTCAAATATATGTATCTAATGAACAGTGAAGTCACATTTACTGATTTTTTTTTTTTTTGAGACAGCGCCACACTCTGTTACCCGCTGGAGTGCAGTAGTGCGATCGTGGCTCACTGCAGCCTTGATCTCCCTGGTTCAGGTGATCTTCCCACCTCAGCCTCCCAAGTAGCTGGGGCTACAGACATGTGCCACCATACCTGGCTATTTTTGTTTGTTTGTTTTTGTAGAGACAAGGTCTCACTATGTTTTCCAGGCCGGTCTGAAACTCCTGGGCTCCAGTGATCCTCCTGCCTCAGCTTCTTAAAGTGTTGGGATTACAGATGTGAGCCATTGTGCCTGGCCAATTACTGTTTTTTTTTTTTTTTCATTTTGTTTTTTTGAGACAAAGTCTCGCACTGTCACCCAGGCTGGAGTGCAATGGCATGATCTTGACTCACTGCAACCTCCACCTCCTGGGCTCACACGATTCTCCTGCCTCAGCCTCCCTAGTAGCTGGGATTATAGGCGCACACTACCACACCCTGCTAATTTTTTGTATTTTTAGTAGAGACAGGGTTTCACTATGTTGGCCAGACTGGTCTCAAACTCCTGACCTCGTGATCACCCACCTCGGCCTCCCGAAGTACTGGGATTACAGGTGTGAGCCACCGCCCCTGGCCCAATTACTGATTTTTTAAGCTAGAAGTTATCTTGACGGTGATCTCTAGTGCAGCTTTCAGTGGGATTATATTATTGTCAACTGTGGAAATAACATTTCATCCTGATACATCTATCTGTGTTTTTCTGCTGATTACCTCTTCTAGCCATGTCCTTTGTTCAGTGATAGCCAAATCCTAAGGTCTTACACTAGGTATGTAGAGACTATCTCCTGTTGGCTCAGAGTAATGTCATTGAGATATGTCGATCCATGTGTTCCTGAAAGTGGAATATCACTTGTTTTTTTCTATACTAAAAAATGTCTTCTAAGTTATTTTCATTGCTTCAGCTTAAGATGGCATGATTTGCATAATGCCTGCAGTTCTTAGTTGGGTTAAGGAGACCTAGAGCCTTTTAAAATGATTTCAGATTTCCTCTTAGCCTGGTAAAGTAATTGAGCATATGTTATATGATTCTGAGATGTTCTTGGCATCCTTGCACCTACTTAATTGATAGGTTAAGACTTCCAATGCCTAGTCATAGGTAGAGGACTGGTCCACACAATTTCTATAGCAGTACTCTTTAAAACTTTTTGCTTGTATAACTCATATGAAAATTTTGAAAAGTGATGATCCGTGCATATTTTTAAGTTTGCATTAAAATTTTTTCGTCAAAACTTTAAGTGATTGTAAAGAATACAATTTTGGCCAGGTGCAGTGGCTCAAACCTATAATCCTAACACTTTGGAAGGCTGAGGCAGGAGGCTTATTCGAGGCCATGAGTTTGCGACCAGTCTGGGCAATATAGCGAGACCTTGTCTCTATAAAAAATTAGCCAGGCGTGTTGGTATGCAGCTGTTGTCCTAGCTTCTTGGGAGGCTGAGGTGAGAGGATCATGTGAGCCTGAGGATTTTGAAGCTGCAGTGAGCTATGATTGTACCATTCCACTCCAGCCTGGGCAACAAAGCAGAGACTCTGTCTCAAAAATAATTAAATAAAGTTTTTAAAAAGAGAGTAAATTCTAGAGTATTATAAAAATGATTACTTCAGAACTGTTTTATCACTTTTTAAAATGTAACCGGTGGAATCTAAATGTCATAGTGATTTGTTACTTAAATATTGATTTAAAAATATATAAGTAAGCTTTTTATTCAATACCAGAAATTTCATTCATTACCTTTTTTTGTGAACTTAAATTTCATATCACACACATAGTTTTATCCTTATAATCTATTTCCGTGCTTGAAATTCTGACTGATCTGCCTGTAGTACTTTTCTGTAACAAAATTGTATATACAGGCATACTTTTATTGTACTTTGCTTTATTGCACTTTATAGAAGTTGCATTTTTTTTTAACAAATTGAAAGTTTGTGGCAACCCTGCATTAAGTCTCTTGATGCCACTTTTCCACTACCATGTGCTCACTTCATATCTCTGTGTGCTCAGAAGAATGTCACTGAGATCTTTTAGCCAAGGTGTGAATGCAAAGGAAAAGTTCTTGAACGAAATTAAAAGTGCTACTCCAGTGAAGACATGAATGATAAGAAGGCAAAATCGCTTATTGCTGATATGGAGAAAGTTTAGTAGTCTGGATATATACCAGCCACAACATTCCCTTAAGCCAAAGTCTTATGCAGAACAAGACCCTAACTCTCCTAAATTCTGTGAAGGCTCAGAGAGGTGAGGAAGCTGCAGAAGAAAAGTTTGAAGCTAACAGACGTTGGTTCAAGAGATTTAAGGAAAACAGCCATCTCCATAACATAGAAGTACAAGGTGAAGCAGCAAGTGCTGACGTAGAAGCTGTAGCAAATTATCCAGAAGACCTAGGTAAAAATCATTGTTGAAGGTGGCTATAGTAAATGACAGATTTTCAGTGTAGATATAACAGCCTACTTTTTTTTTTTTTTTTTTTTTTTTTGAGATGGAGTCTCGCTCTGTTGCCCAGGCTGGAGTGCAGTGGTGCGATCTCGGCTCCCTGCAAGCTCCACCTGCTGGGATCATGCCATTCTCCTGCCTCAGCCTCCTGAGTAGCTGGGATTACAGGCGCCCACCACCAAGCCCAGCTAATTTTTTGTATTTTTAGTAGAGACGGGGTTTCACTGTGTTAGCCAGGATGGTCTTGATCTCCTGACCTCGTGATCCACCAGTCTAGGCCTCCCAAAGTGCTGGGATTACAGGCATGAGCTACCGCGCCTTGCCTAACAGACTTCTTTTGGAAGAAGATGCCATCTAGGACTTTAATTGCTGGAGAGGGAAGTCAGTGCCTGCCTTCAAAGCTTCCAAGGACAGGCTGACTCTCTTGATAGGGGTTGATGCAGCTGGTGACTTTAAGTGCCACTGCTCATTTACCATTTTGAAAATCCTAGAGCCCTTAAGAATTATGCTAAATCTACCATGTCTGTGCTCTGCAAATAGAACAACAAAGCCTGAAGACAGCATATCTCTTTTCAGCGTGATTTACTGAATATCGTAAGACCTCTGTTGAGACCTACTGCTTAGAAAAAAAGATTCCTTTCAAAATATTACTGCTCATTGACAATGCACCTGGTCACCCAAGAGCTCTGATAGAGATGTACAAAGGAGAGTAAGGTTGTTTTCATACTGCTAACACAATATCCATTCTGTAGCCCATAAATCAAGGAGTAATTTTGACTTTCAGGTCTTATTATTGAAGAAACACGTTTCATAATAACTGCCATAGTGATAATGAGTCCTCTGAGATCTGGGCAAAGTAAATGGAAAACCTTTTGGAAAGGATTCACCATTCTAGATGCCATTAAGAACACTCACGTTTCATGGGAGGAGGTCAAAATATCAACATTAAAAGGAGTTTGGTGGAAGTTGATTCCAGCCGTCATGGATGACTTTGAAGGGTTCAAGACTTCAGTAGAGGGAGTAACTGCATATGTGGAGGAAGTAGCCAGAGAGCTAGAATTAGAAATGGAGCCTGAAGATGTGACTGAATTTTCCTGTACTATCCTGATAAAACTTAAACAGATGAGGAATTGTTTCTTATGGATGAACAAAGAAAGTGGTTTCTTGAGATGAAATCTACTCCTAGTGAAGATGCTGTGAACATTGTTGAAATGACATCAAAGAATTTAGAATATTACATAAACTTAGTTGATAAAGCAGCAAGAGGGCTTCAGAGGTTGACTAACTTTGAAAGAAATTCTACTGTGAGAAAGATGCTATCATGTAACATTGCAGGCTATAGAGACATTTTTTGTGAAAGGAAGAATCAGTTGATGCAGCAGTCTTTGTCATTGTGTTCTTTTAAGAAATTGCCACAGCCAGCCTAGTCTTCAGTGACTACCACCCTGATCAGTCAGCAGCCGTCAACATGGAGGCAAGACTCTCTACCAGCAAAAAGATTATGACTTGCCAAAGGCTCAGATGGTCATTAGCATTTTTTAGCAATAAAGTATTTTTTAATAAACGTATATATTAATACTTTTTTAAAAAGACATAATACTTAAACTACGGTATAGCGTAAACAGAACTTTTATGTATATTGGGAAACCAAAATTCATGTGACTTGCTTTATTGTGGGGCCTAGAACCAAACCTGCGATTTCTCCAAGGTACGCTTTGTATATAGAAATTACACACTTAAAAGTTTTTTTTGAACTTAATTTCCTCTTAAGCATTAAGAAGTCTTAAATATGTTTCCTATGTTGTTATTTAATTAGTAGTAGTATACAATTGATCAAACAAATAAATATTACACATAATTTTATGAAGTCTTAGACATAAAATTCTATAGTGAATGTACCGTTTACCAAGGTGTGTGGTATCCTTCTCCCCAAGTAGTTTAAGTGGCATTGATGCTTATTACTATGACGAGGATTCCATTTCCTTTGTGTAATTTTTATTTTTAAATGTGTGAGTCTTGAGAAACCTTGTTTATATTAATTAAGTTGATGGGACTTGAAGGCGTTTTTACAGCAACATGACTCATTTCTTTGCCTTCCTTTTGAATTTTGTGCTAAAGAAGCACTTACTGATTTATTGTCACACAAAAAATTTTAGATGCCCTATTAACAAGTCAGGCATTTTTTTCAATTTTGATGAAAAGAAAGAGTTGGAAACCAAATAACTCAAGATGGATTTGGTTTCTTGGTCATTAGAGTCATATACATTTTCATTGAGATAGATAATACGATTTTCTTTCTTTCCTGCTGTAAGCACTACACTATAGCCCCTCTTCCTCCTGACTTCCCTTCCCTGCATCTTTCTCTACCTTCCACAGCATTTTCTCTCATTCTCTTCTGTTTCTCCCTTACTTCCCTCCAGTGTGCATACTCTGTCTGCTCCTCTCTGCCTCCCTTGGTTTTGAATGCTCTCTTTCCCTCTCCTGATCCTGAAAGGCTGATTCAGGTAAGGGCTGGAAGTCCGACCCTCCATTACCACCCCTCCCCATTACCACTCCCTATATACTCTGCAGGTGTACTCCACTCCTGCCAAAGCTTGCTTTCTAAGCTCCCTTGCTTGCCTGCTTGCTTGCTTGCTTTTTTCCCCTCCCTCCCTCCCTCCCTTCCTTCTTCCCTCCCTTCCTCCCTTCCTCCCTCCCTCCCTCCCTCCCTTCCTCCCTCCCTCACTTCCTTCTTCCCTTTCTTCCTTCCTTCCTTTCCCCCGTACTCCCCCCACCCACCCAGCTGTCTTTTTCTCTACCTTTCTCTCTATATATAAAATTTGTAGGTCAGGGGTGGTGGCTCATGCCTGTAATCCCAGCACTTTGAGAGTCTGACACGGGCGGATCACGAGGTCAGGAGTTCTAGACCAGCCTGGCCAACATGGTGAAACCCTGTCGCTACTAAAGATACAAAAAATTAGCCAAGTGTGGTGGTGCGCACCGGTAATCCAAGCTACTCGGGAGGCTGAGGCAGGAGAATTGCTTGAACCCAGGAGGCGGAGGTTGCGGTGAGCCGAGATCGCACCATTGCACTCCAGCCTGGGCGACAGGGCGAGACTCTGTTTCAACAACAACAACAAAAAAATCGTAAATTGAATTTTCTTACCTCTCTAATGAATAATCCTCTTAACCACTAATAAAAAATACAGTATGCTTGCAACGTGTAAAATCCCTGTTTAAAAAAAAAATGGCTGATGCATATAAAAGTCCTTACTACTGTCAGTCACTGTTTTCAATCCTGTATGTACATGAAGTCAATCCTTACGGCAGGCTTGTGAGATGGGTACTGATTTTATCATCCTCATTCCTTAGGTGAGGAAACTAAGGCATAGACAGGTTGACTAACTTGTGTCAAGTTATACAGCCAAAGTGGTGAAATTAGAATTTGATCTTAGGCAATTTGGCTCAAGCATCTGTGCTTTTACTGTACTGTTCTGCCTCTAAAAAGACCGTTGCTTGAATGGAGTCTTTAGCATTAAAATGCATTTTTTTTTTGTACTAAGAAATGTTTTTTCTTAGTACTGTGGATGTTGTAAGGCTCTGTAGAATTATAATTAACAAACGTATAACATCCTTAGGTTTAGGTATCAATTCTAAGAATTGGTGATGGTTTCAAATTAAGGCTTATCTTAATTGGAAATGTGAAAGTGTTAGCTAAACGTGGCATGTCACTCTTAAAATCCAGGAGCATGTCATCAAGATTTCATTCATTCATTCATTCATTCATTCAGCAAATACCAGGTGCCTACTATGCGTCAGGGACCACGATGGTGGACAAGACAGACACTGATCATTAAATGCTTTAATCTATAGTATAAATAAGATGCTAGCTGATGTCTTCTGCTAATAGGTAAGCATTGCTTTTAAAATAAGTTTTCAAAGTTATGGAATGGAATTCACCATTTTGCTATTCTTGTTTGTAAGCTGTGACATAGTTTTGAAAGGGTTTTCCCACTAAATGTGTGACTCTAATGACTTTCATATATACATATATAGACATTTGAATGTTGAGTCCAGTGTATATACCTTGCATTTTAAGAGATTTTCTTCTGTTAAATTTTTGAAGTACAAAAATAATAAAATACCCCTTGATGAAGAAACACTTAAGCTGAGTGTACTAAATAAAATAACTTCTTTTATTTTCCATAGGTAACCATTGTTTGTTGTAGGATATAGTTTTTTAAAAATTTTTATTTTTTTGAGACAGCGTCTCTCTCTGTCATGCAGGCTGGAGTACAGTGGCGTGACCATGGTTCACTGCAGCCTCGAACTCCTGAGCTCAGGCAGTCCTACCACCTAGGCCTCCTGAGTAGCGGGGAATTCAGGCATGTACCACCACACCTGGGAAAGTTTTGTATTTTTTTGTAGAGACGGGGTTTTGCTATGTTACCCAAGCTGGTCTCCAGCTCCTGGCTCAAGCTGTTTGCCTGCCTCAGCCTCCCTAAATAATGGGATTATAGGCATGAGCCACTGTGCCCAGCCTAGGATATCGTTTTTAAAGAAGAAAAAAATAACCATTTTTTCAAGTAACTCCATGAAAAATCTGATACAGTAGTAAAAAACTTCGTTTGGTAAATGTAGAATTTAAATGTCTTTATATGACATGGCAAGCCAGTTAATACATTGTTTGTTTACACTTTATTTTTGCCATCATTTGCTGTAACTTTATTTTGTAATTTAATTTTGTGGCCTTTACAGGCTTGATCTACCTTGGCTGGGCATGGTGTCTCATGCCTGTAATCCAGCACTTGGGAGGCCAAGGTAGACGGATCACTCGAGGCCAAGAGTTCAAGATCAGCCTGGGCAACATGGTGAAACCCTGTCTCTATAAAAGATTCAAAAATTTGCTGGGTGGAGTCGTGTGCACCTGTAGTCCTAGCTACTGGGAAGGCTGAGATGGGAGGATGGCTTGAGCCTGGGAGGCGGAGGTTGCAGTGAGCCAAGATCACGCCACTGCACTCCATCCTGCGTGACAGAGTCACACCCTGTCTCAATAAATAAATAAGTAAAATAAATAAATACAGGCTTGATCTTCAGTTAATAGAGTTGCTCTTGAAAAAAATGTTTGATCTTACAGTATTGTTATTGAGAATCAAATATAATGGTATATAAGATTTTGTGGTAAAATTCAATGCGGCATATTCATGTAAAGTATTTAACAGTCACTATTTTTCTTCAAATGGTTAAATTCATAACTGTGACACTGACCTCTTACTGACTTACTCCTCTTTATTCCCACTGAATTATTTCATGCTCTCTCCTTTATCTGGATTATAATCACTTTTCTTGTGTAAGGTATCTGCAGTTCAGGCCCTTCACAATCTGGCTCTGATCTGCCTACATTTCCAGGCTTAGTTCTTAATCCCTGTGAATCATTCACAAGATCACTCTGACCCTTGTTTTAGCTATATTGATTTTACTTACTTACTTGTTTATTTATTTATTTATTTTGAGATGGAGTCTAGCTCTATCTCCTAGGCTGCGGTGCAGTGACACGATCTTGGCTCACTACCTCCTGGGTTCAAGTGATTCTCCTTCCTAAGCCTCCCGAGTAGCTGAGACTACAGGCACGTGCCACCATGTCAGGCTAATTTTTCTATTTTTAGTAGAGGCAGGGTTTTGCCATGTTGGCCAGGCTGGTCTCGAACTCCTGACCTCAGGTGATCCGCCCACCCTGGCCTCCCAAAGTGCTGGGATTACTATATTGATTTTAAATCATTGTATCTCCTACACACACACACACACACACACACACACACACACACACACACACACAGAGAGAGACACACACGACACACATCTCTCTCTCTCACCTGAATTTTTCTTCACTTTTATTTTTGCTTAGTGAGCCCCTGTGTGCCTATTATGGCCCATTTCTAATGTTGCCTTCTATATGAAGTGTGCTTGTTAACATTTTGATTGATCTCTGCGTGTATACTTTGTAAATCTATTTTAATGATAGTACTGATTATCACATTATATTACAAGTACTGTATCATATGCATCTGTCTTGCTAGTCTGAGTTGCTTGAGACCTTGGATTGTGTCTTTGAAGCTTGGATCCTTATGAGCTTGGTATCTGTTTGTTGTTTTCAAAAATATTTATACTTGCATTGTGATATAGTGGGAAGTATCAGACAGTTGGGTCTATATTCTCAGCATTGTCTCATTGTATATGTCACCATGCATAAGTTCCTTATGCTCTCTGTGCTAATATTTCTTCATCTCTAATTGGGGAAAATAATCTGTAAGATATTGTCTATAAAGTGCCTACCTAGCCTAGTGGTAGTTTCCCTTTTTAAAAAAAAAAAATCAGTTTTTTGTGTCAGTTTATATTTGTTGGTTGTAGAAAAATAGAAAGATCCAATTTAAAGTGGTTAAACATTATGGAAAATGTATCGATTCACGGGAAAAGAATTTCTAGAACTAGTTATCAGTGGTTCAGTGGTATTGTCAGGTTCTTTCTCTTGTTCTTTTCTTCCATTGCCAGCATATACCTTGGTCTTTTGGCTGGCTATTCTTGAGGTTGCAAGATGGCTCTAAGCAGTTCCAGATATCATCCCCTTATGAAGGCATGGTTTTTTTCTCCTATCCTTTTCTTTCTGAAAGATAGCACATCTCTCTTTGGTCAAAATTGGGTTATGTACTTAACCCCACATCAACCACTGGCAAGGGCATGAATGACTAGATTGCCTTAGGTTAGTCAAAGTAATACATGGGGTTGGGGTGGAATCTAACCTCTCTGAAAGTTATATGGCAGTCTGACACTTGGAAAAAAGTCATGTTATTATCAAGAAAAAGAGTAGGATCGTTTTTGGATAGTTCGCTAAAAGTGTCTTCCATGGTATTTTTAGAAGAATTACAAAGAAAAAGAACAAATGCAAGTCTTTAGTACTTAACTCATAGTAGATACTCAGTTACTCATGCCTTGTTACCATATGGGGCATGTGATGGTCTCACATGGTGAATGAGGATTTCTCTCTCAGCAAGTGCCAATAGCGTCATCATTGAGAAACATGTAAGGGAAAATACATATTCTGAAGAATTCTCCTATAGTAATAGTAGTTGTAGTAGTAGCAGCTGCAGCAAAACTGTTTTCTAATTTGAAATAAAATAAAAAGCTAACACTTTCTGTTTAGCATGTTTTGAATTTGGAGGCTATGTATAGGTAAAATAGAATCTATCTAAACCGAAGAATTACATGATACATTTAACAAAAATACAAATTATGTGTGCTTTTTATTTTGTTTCTGTTTTCAGTGAATGAACTCATTCTTAAACAGAAGCAAAGATTTGAGGAAAAGAGGTTCAAATTGGACCACTCAGTGAGTAGCACCGTATGTTTCAACTCTTATTACTATTTTTAATAAATTTCATTTTGTTGTTTTTATTGGTTTAATATTAGTTAGATGTTAAAGTTTAGTATATTATTGATTTTTCTTAAAAGGAGATTGTTTAGGATTGTTCTAGTCAAATAACTAACTTTCTTAACCGCATTGTCTGTAGTACTTTACTAGAGTGATCCTATTTTGAAAGGTCTGGTAGGATTATATTGAAACATTTGTCTGAATACTTGACATTTGAAGGATTATTTTGGGTGGTGAAACAATGGTTAGATATTTTCAAAAAACTGTTGAGGTTGGGCTCACACCTATAATCCCAACACTTTGGGAGGCCAAGGTGGGAGGATCACTCAAGCCCAAGAATTTGAGACTAGCTTGGGCAACATAGCGAGACTTTGTCTATATTCAAACAAAAACAAAAACAAAACAAACCTTTGAAAGATTCTCAATTTTAAAGGCTTAGTCCCAAATTATGGAGGCAAATGAGCTTAATACCTTACTACATGCAAAATTGAAAATATGGCTAGACAAATAATTAAATTCAGTCATTTTGAAGGTAAATTACAGCTTTAGAATAGTCTCAAATGCACCTTTTATATTTGTTATCTAAATTCATTTAAGGGAGAAGAAATAGTGTTTAAGTTATAACTATAAGACAGTAGGGAGCCACTAGCTAGGAAGGGGTAGTTTGGAACATTATAATATATTTTCGATATCTATGTAATGAGCATATTAGGAAGTAGCAAGTAAACATTTGTTTTAGTCTCTAAAACAGTCTTCATAGGAAGTTGTTGTGTTTCTTCTTTCTTCATTTTTAGAATGGCCACAGGTGGCAGATATTTCAAGATTGGTTGGGAACTGACCAAGATAACCTTGATTTGGCCAATGTCAATCTTATGTTGGAGTTACTAGTGCAGAAGAAGAAACAACTGGAAGCAGTAAGTGGTAGCTAAACTTAAAAAAAATTTTAAATGATGAACTTTATTGCAATGAAAAAGACGTAGAAAGTTTAAAAATAATAGGATAGCTTCACTAATCCATTCATTTTTACTCAGCTAGAAACAGCTACAAAGTGTCACTTCTGCTAGATTCCCCCTTTTTGTAACTTAAAGAACAATTTCAATACATTATAACTTATTTGCAATGACCAGTTTTTATTAACAAAAGCTGAGTGCTCAAAATCTTGAGAAAGTAAAGTTTCGTTTTCATAGGAAATAGTTTTGTTGGTTATCTGTCTTCTAATGAGTATCTTTCTTGCCATATTGTCCCCTCTTCATATGTGAGATTTGGAGGAGAAATAGAGATTATTTTTATCTACATACAATTCTTTCAGCAGGTGTCCATTGGTAGCAGTAGTAGTCTATGGCATAACTAAGAGCATTTAAAGAGATCTGTACTAAATATATCTTATTTAATGTAATGTAAAATTCCATTTATTTTACGTAACTGTTAAAGACGTAAAATGTGAAATTGCAAGTATTGGGAATTGAGTGTGATATATTATAAGCAACACACACCTTAGCATAAGCAAATACTACCCTGAGGTTAAACATAAAGGGAGTATTTATTGAGACAGTAAGTGAGTGAGTAACACATACACACAAAAAAGAATAGTTGAACCACCAAACTTTGAGAAGATTAGAACCATGGCTTCTCTGGAAGACTACAAGTACATGAGATAGGGATTTGAATGTTGTTGAGAGTCTTTCTTTTGTGCCCCTTATGCCTGTTTGATTGGGACAGCTCTGATTTTCTTTTCTCGTAGACTTTGTTATCACATGGTGGATAATAATGTCATTTGCACTCTTGGTTTATATGTATGTTTTTTTGATAAAAGAAAAAAAGGAGCTTTTGTTTCCAACTGCAGTTTAAAAATTTCTGTGGCTAGATTATGATTAACTTAGCTTGGATCTGGATTCCACTGACTGTGGTGGGGATCTTCTAGTAGGAGAAAGGTGTGTCAGGTTGAGCCAGCCAAAATAAGTTGTCTCCCATGTTGTATCTGTTTGGGAGGTGGGGTTCATGGGAATTTCTCTTACGGTTTTAACCATAGTTTACTATTAGCATCTACTGTTTGCCAGGGGTTGTGTTAAGGTCTGTGGACAAGCTAGAGTTCTGCTGTATGTGTGTGTTTGTGAACTAAATCAGTAAAGCAGGTATTTTCACATGGTGATAAGTAATATAAAAGACTTTCTTTTTTTTTTAAGGGACAAAGTCTCCCTCTGTCACCCACCCAGTCTGGAGTGCAGTGGTACAGTCATAGCTCACTGCATCCTCTACCCCCTGGGCTCAAGTGATTCTCCTGCCTCAGCCTCTCACTCACACCACTAATTTTTTTAATTTTTAAATCACCCAACTAGTTTATTTTTATTTTTATTTTTTGTAGATACAGGTCTCACTATATTGGCCTACAGTAGTCTCAAACTCTTGGCTTCAAGCAATCCTCCCACCTCAGCCTCCCAGGGTGCTGGGATTATAGGGTGAGCCACTGCTTCCGGCCCTAAAATGACTTTTTATGAGAGATTGAACATATGCAGTTACCTTGCTCCCTTTTGAAATGATGAAAATGACAGTAAATTAGGGATTTTAAAGAGGCAAAAATAAATAAGATATATTTTCAGGAATTTTTTCTAAGCTATGAAACAGATGGACAAAAGGTAACAGATAAGTAGATCTGAGGAAACTGAATGCTACACCAGCAATAGGGAGAAAGCTAAGAACTGACCCTATTTATATTGTGGAGCAGAGGCCCTGGGATTGGGACCATCAGGTATCTGACAGAGTAAAGGCTGAAAACAATGAGTGGTTGAGAATCTGTTTAAGAAGCAGTTGGAATCCCTGATTCCTTCTTATATAACTAAGCTAATGATTCTTCCTTTTCTACTTTAGGAGAAAACTATAATTTTTAACCCCTCCACCCCCAATGGAGGTGGTAAGAAAGAAGCTCTCTGGACTGCTTCATAACAGGCACACTTAAAGATGTATGTGGGTGTTCCTGTTTCTCCACAGCCTCGTCAGCATCTATTGTTTCTTGGCTTTTTAATAATTGCCATTCAGACTGATGTGAGATGGTATCTCATTGTGGTTTTGATGTGCATTTATCTAATGATCAGTGATGTTGAGCTTTTTTTTCCATACGTTTTTTGGCCACATAAATGTCTTCTTTTGAGAAGTGCCTGTTCATATCCTTTGCCCACTTTTCGATGGGGTTGTTTATTTTTTTTCCTGTAAATTTGTTCGAAGTTCCTTGTAGATTCTGGATATTAGATCTTTGTCAGATGGGTACATTGCAAAAATTTTTCCCCATTCTGTAGGTTGCCTGTTCACTGTGATGATAGTTTCTTTTGCTGTGCAGAAGCTCTTTAGTTTAATTAGATCCCATATGCCAATTTTGGCTTTTGTTGCCATTGCTTTTGATGTTTTAGTCATGAAGTCTTTGCCCATTCCTATGTCCTGAATGATATTGCCTAGGTAACAAACCTACACATTCTGCACTTGTGTCCCAGAACTTAAAGTAAAAAAAAAAAAAAAAAAAAAAAAGATGTGTGTGGGCTACCATACCAAAAGCAGATAATTACATAGTGAAAGTGAGAACTGGTAACCTTCTTCCTACCTTCTCATATGCCAGCATTAGTCTTTGTTTCCTTTTTGGCTTCGAATTGAAGAAACACAGTTGTCTTATTAGATTACAGATTCTTTCCTATTATTTTCTGAAGAGAGAGCCACCTCAGAAGCAAAGTTCCTGTCATAGATTTTTTTACATTATTGCTTTCTGTTTTACTTTTCATTATTATTTAACCTGAATCTTTCCAGCATACAGAAAAGTACAGAAAATAATATGGGGCTCTGAAATACTCCTTCCTAGTTTTAATAAATGTGAAGATTTTGGCGTATGTCTTAGATCTGACTTAAGAAGTAATTATTTTCATACTTAAACCCCTCTCATCTCATTCCCTTCTCCCAGTGTGACCACCATATGAAGTTGGCAAGAATCCTTCTCAAGCATGTGTATGCGTTTCTTATGTATGTTAGTATCTACAACCATATAAAGTATTGTTTGCATAAATTAGAGGTTTATATAAAGGGTTTCATGCTGTAGTTATCCTTTTGAAATATACCTATTTGTTTACTTTTTGAGGTTCATATTGATAAGTGTAGATTTGGTTTATTTATTTTAACTTCTTATAGTAATCTGTTTCAGAAATATATCTATTATTCTATTGATGGGCATTTAGGTTCTTCTCAATTCTTAGTTGTGTCAGCACTACATTTAGTATACCTTTCTCCTTGTGCTTGCATTAGGGTATGTGTGCACATTTTAATCTTATTAAATATTTGATATTGACAGATTGCTCTTCTGTGGATTTGTGCCATATAAGCACTTGGTATTTTCTGTTTTTTAGTTACTGCCAGTCTGATAAGTATCAAATGCTGTTTGTGTGTGTGTATGTGTGTTTTAAAAATACATTTCTGTAATAACCAGTACAGCTGAGAATTTCTTCATTTGGCCACCCTTGTTTTCTATTTGATGAATTACCTATTCATATTTTGTGTCCATTTTCCTGATGGATCATTTGTCTTTTCTCTTACTGATTTGTGTATGTGTGTGTGCTTGTATTTTGCGTATTACTACTTTGCCAAGTATATATTTTGGTAATTGAATTCTAGTTGAATTGCATTATAGTTGGAGAACATAATTTACATGATTTTAGGTGATTCCATTTTAGATGCTTTGTTGGTTCATCACTTATAATTTTTTGTCTTTTTAGTGGTTGCTTTAGAGTTTTTAATACAATTACTACCACATTCTACATTAAAGTAATATTATACTACTTCATCTGTATTACAAGAACCTTAGGCCAGGCACAGTGGCTTACGCCTGTAACCCTAGCACTTTGGGAGGCCAAGGTGGGTGGATTGCCTGAGCTCAGGAGTTCGAGACCAGCCTGGGCAACATGGTGAAACCCTGTCTCTACTAAAAATACAAAAAATTAGCTGGGTATGGCGGTGTGCGCCTATAGTCCCAGCTACTTGGGAGGCAGAGGTAGGAGGATTGCCTGAACCCAGGAGGCAGAGGTTGCAGTGAGCCGAGATTGTGCCACTGCACTCCAGCCTGGGAGACAGAGCAAGACTCCATCTCCACAAAAAAAAAAAAAAACCTTAAAAACAGTATACTTTCATTTTCTCTCTCCTGGCCATTGTAGTATTTTATGTCATATATTTTACTTCTAAATGTGTTATATATTCCACAATACGTTGTTATTAATTGTGGTTAAATTGTGGAGATTTCTAGCAAGTCTTATATTACCCATTTATTTACCATTTCTGGTGTCCTTTATTCTTTTGACTAGATTGGTTTCTATCTGTTATTTTCCTTTAGCCTCAAGGACATCATTTACCATTTCTTTAGTGCAGGACGGCGAGAGGTGAATTATTTCTTTTATATGTCTGACAGAGTCTTTATTTTACTTTTGTGTTTGAAAGGTACTCCATATAAGTATAAAATTCCAGATTGGCTTTTAAAGAAATGTTGCTCCACTGTCTCCTAGCATTGTTTCAAATGAAAAGTCTGCTGTCATTCTTATCTTTTGTCTTCTTAATGAAATATGTTTCTCCCAGTTTAAGATACTCTTTTTATGGGTGTAAGCATTTTGATTATGATGTGCCTTGCAGTAGAGGTTTTTTTTTTCCCCCTTTGTGTTTTTTGTTATTGGGTTCTTTGAATTTTTTAGATCTGTAGATTTATAGTTTGCTTCAGATTTAGAAAATTTTCAGCCATTATTTCTTCAAATATTTTTATGTCCCCTCTTCCACTTTGGGAATTCCAGTTACGTATCTCTTAGGCTAGTTGAAGGTGTTCTTTAGGTCATTGATGAATAGTTTTGTTCATTTTATTTGATCTTATTCATCTTTCTAGTGCATTTTGGATAGTTTCTATTGCTGTCTTCAATTTTTCTCCATATAGATTGACTTTTCCCCTTATTGTAGGATATATTTTTCTGCTTCTTTGCATGCTTGTTTCTTAATTAGATGCCAGAAATTATAAATTTCACCTTGTTCAATGCTGAATATTTTTGTAATCCTTTATATATTCCTGAACTTTGTCCTGACATGTAGTTAAGTTACTTGGAAACAGTTTGAATCTCTTGAAGCTTGTTTTTAAGGTATGATAGGGAGGAGCAGAGCAGTTTTTTGTCTCTGCTAGTTTTGCCTCACTACTGAGACAACCTTTTTGAGTGCCTGATGCATGTATATTTCTTGGTTTTTCTACTCTGGCTGCTGGGAACATGTAATATTTCTGGCCCTTTGTCTGGAAAGCATTGTTTCATATAGTTGGACAGGTGTTTTGTTGTTTAAGGCAGGAATGTAAATCTAGTCCCTTTTACTCCATTTTGGCCAGAAGGGGAAGCTCAATTTGCATGTGTTTAGTCCTTTGAAATTGATTGTGATTTCATTGTAGCTCAGCATAATCTGTTTTGTAAATATTCCACTTGCATTTGAAAACAGTGTTTTTATTCATTGTAGTTCTTTATAAATATGATTATGTAGTGTGGGTTAATATTAATATTGTTGTTGTTGTTATTATTTTTTTGAGATGGAGTCTCTCTTTGTCACTCAGGCTGGAGTGCAGTGGCGTGATCTCTGCTGCAACCTCTGCCTCCCAGGTTCAAGAGATTCTCCTGCCTCAGCCTCCCAAGTAGCTGGGATTACTGGCACACACCACCCCCCTCGGCTAATTTTTATATTTTTGGTAGAGATGGCGTCTCACCATGTTGACCAGGCTGGTCTCGAACTCCTGGCCTTGGGTGATCTGCCTGCCTTGGCCTCCAAAAGTGCTGAAATTACTGGTGTGAGCCATCAGAACCAGCCAGTTAATATTATTAAATTTGTTTTTCCTCCTTGCTGTCAGTTGCTGACGAGTGTGTAACAGTTATTATTTTAATTGTCTACTTTTGTTTTCTTTTTTGGTAATTTTTGCTTCATGTATTTTGAAGCCCTGTTATTAGGTGCAGCTCATACATGTTTAGAATTTTTATATCTTCTGGATGAATCATCTCCTTTATTATTATTATGAAATGGATATGTTTATTGTTGGAAATATTTATTGTTCTGAAGTCTGCTTTGTCTGATACTGATAGAGCCACAGCATCTTACTTATAGTTAATGTTTCCATGGTATAGTCTTCTTCATGCTTGTACTTTAGTTCTGTCATTGTCCTTATAAAGTGTGTGTCCTTAACAGTAGGTAGTATTTTTTTCTGTTCTTTTTAAAAACACAGTCTAATAAGTGCAGTGAATTGAAGTGCTTAAGTCCATTTAAATTTTATTTAATATAATTATTGATATAGTTCGGTTTGAGTCTACACCATGGTATTTGTTTTCCATTTCTCCCTCCTGTTCTTTATCACTTCTTCCTCTTTTCTTGCCTTCTTTAGACATCATTGGGTTTTCAGTATCTCATTTTATCTTCTCTATTTTTCATGCACTTCTTTTTATTGTAATTTTAGTGTTTTCTCTAAATACCACAAAAGGCCTTTTCTCCCACACAGTTTATAGTATGCTACTTCAAGGACAATATGTTTGCAGGCAATCTTGAATATATGGTATACCACATAACTCAGTTTACTAAACTTCCCCTTTTTTGGGTTCAAACCATGTTATAAGTCTCACCAAACTTTTTTTTTCTTTTTTAAAACATTGTTATTTTGGCTTTTGAAGATAGGATACCAAAATAAATACATAAAAAAGAACAAAAACCCACCAGACCCTTTTTTTATTTACCCAAATATTTACCTTATCAGATGCTCTTCATTTTTTCTCGCATCCATCTGGCTGATTTCCCTTTTACTTGTATAACTTTTTTACTATTTCTTGTAAAGCAGATTGTTTTGCTCTATATAGAAGCTTTGGGTTTTCTTTTTAAAACACTTTAAAGATATTTTCACTATTCTTTTGTTTCTGATGAAATCAGTAGTCATTTTTACCGTCCTTCTCCTAAAGCTAGTATATCGTTTTTCTCTCTAACTGCTTTTAAGATTTTCTTTCTGACATTGGTTTTCAGCAATTCGACTATGTTATTCCTACATTTTATTATTTTTATATTTATTCTTCTTGGGTTTCATGGAACAAGAGGATCTGTTCTTTATTTTATTTTGTTTTTTGGCAGCGAACAAATTCAATGCCTAGGATTTAATTTTTGAACATAGTGAGCCATTACTTGTTCAGCCCTTTGCTCTCCTTCCTTTCCCTGTAGGTTTCTAGTCATATGTTGTTATAATGTTTCATATTATCTTACAGACTTCTGATGCTCTGTTCTTATTTTCCTTTTTTTCCTGTGAATTTAAATAATTTGTATTGAACTGTGTTTGAGTTTGTTATTCCTTTCCTCTGCTATGTCTGCTTTGCTCTTAATTTCATCGATTTTTAAATTTATATTTATTTACTTATAAAATTATTTATTTATTTTAGTTTTTAGGAGCAAGGATGAGAGACTGACCCCTTTGGTTTTATTCAGGAATTCAGCTTAACTGGGGCTTCATCGCTGCTTGAGTTAGTTTCAGTCGTTGGCTTTAAAGAATAGTACGCATTTTTTTATTTATCCCTTTTTTTGTTACTGTGGAAGTAACCTTTTACATTTTAATCTGAAGAGGATTAAACACTAATTTTTTTTAACTGAAATGATTTGTACTGTGAAAGTGTTGTCTGTGATGCCAGTGCTTCCAAATTTAAGTCACTCATTTTATGAACTATTGTCACTTTTTGTAAATATTCCTCTTATGCTTTTAAGCATGTGTGTTCTGAAATTGTTTCAAGGATTTGTTCTTTATGTCTAATAATCTTTCTATTTAAAATTTTCTATTAAAATTATTTAAAAATAAAAACCCAGCTAATGCAGAAGAAAGTATATTAATTTACTAATATGATTATGGATTTTTCAATTTTCTTTCCAATACCGTCATTGTCTAGTTTCATATCCTTTCAGTCTTTTTGTATTTAACTTTTAAGTTCAGGAGTACATGTGCAGGTTTGTTATATGTAGGTAAACTTGTGTCATGGGGGTTCATTGTACAGATTATTTTGTCACCCAGCTATTAAGCCTAGTATCAATTAGTTATTTTTCCTGATCCTTTTCCTCTTCCCACCCTCTACCCTCCGATAGGCCCCAGTGTGTATTGTTCCCCTCTATGTGTCCATGTGTCCTCATCATTTAGTTCTCACTTGTAAGTGAGAACATGTGGTATTTGGTTTTCGTCCTGTGTTAGTTTGCTAAGGATAATGGTTTCTGGCTTCATTTATGTTCCTGCAGAGGACGTGATCTCCTTTTTTATGGCTGCATAGCATTCTATCGTGTATGTACACCACATTTTCTTTATCTAATCTACCATTAATGGGCATTTAGGTTGATTCCATGTCTTTGCTATTGTAAATAGTGCTGCAGTGAACATACATGTGCATATGTCTTTATAATGCAAGGATTTGTATTCCTTTGGGTATCCTGGTCACATACACCCTTTCAAGACTGAGCCAGGAAGAAATTGAATCCCTGAACAGACCAATAAAGAGCTCCAAAATTAAATCAGTAATAAGTAGCCCGGCCAGATATACAAAGAAAAGCTGGTACCATTCCTACTGAAACTATTCCAAAAAATTGAGGAAGAGGCACTCCTCCCTAAGTATTCTGTGAGGCCAGCATCATCTTGATACCAAAACCTGGCAGAGACACAGCAAAAAAAGGAAACTTAAGACCAGTGTTATTGATTCACATCCATGCAAAAATCCTCAACAAAATACTGGCAAATTGAATCCAGCAGTACACCAAAAAGCTTATCCAGCATGATAAAGTAGGCTTTATCTTTGGGATGCAAGACTGGTTCAACATATGCAAATCAATAAATGTGATTTATCACACGAATGGAACTACAAAAGATAAAAACAACATGATTATCTCAGTAGATGCAGAAAAGACTTTCAACAAAATTCAGCCCTCCTTCATATTAAAAACTCTCAATAAACTAGGTATTGAAGGAACATACCGCAAAATAATAAGGGCCATCTGTGACAAACCCACAGCCAACATCATTAAATGGGCAAAGGCTGGAAGCATTGCCCTTGAAAACCAACACAAGACAAGGATGCCCTCTTTCACTACTCCTGTTTATTCAACATGGTAATGGAAGTCTTGGCTGGAGCAGTCAAGCATAGAAAGAAAGAAAGGGGATCCAAATAGGAAGAGAGTAAGTCAAACTATCTGTTTGCAGATGACATGGTTCTATATCTAGAAAATCCCATAGTCTCAGCCGACAAGCTTCTTAAGCTGATAAACAAGTTCAGCAAAGTCTCAGAATACAAAATCAATGTACAGAAATCACTAGTATTCATTTCTGTCAGTACAAAGACTTGGGAACTACCTGACTTATAAAAGGATTTGTTATCTAGTCTTTAGAGTCATCCACTTTTCCAAACTGCAGTACTTTTTATTGCCTTATTTTGTTATTCCAGAGAATTTTATACCCCAGGGACATGTATAAGGTAAACTTCTGGGTGGGTAAAAGATAAGTGACAAGCCTACCTGCTTTGCTGCCATCCCTTCCTTACAACCTTCTGTACAAAGTGAGAATAGAAAATTTGATGAAAGAGGCTAGAATTGAGAACTGGAGTGATGTCCTGTGAGCAGACATGTTTTAGAAGAAGAAAAGGTAGATGGTGGAGAATTAGGGAATCAACTTCCTAAAACCCTCTGTGTCCACATACGCTTTGGAAGATCTTCATGCATTCTCAGGTATATCTGTACCCTTATTTGAAGTCTGTTGTCTATACAAGCAGAAGTGAATATCCTTTAGAAGTTTTCTGTTGACAGTAGATTTAAGGAAAATACTGTACTGTTCTAGAGAAAAATTATTACCCAAATAGTAATATCCTATCTAAAGTATGGGATGATGACTCCTGTTTGTGAAATGTTACTTGCACATTTTATAGGTAGGGAATCTGAACCCAAGTAGGGGAAACACACATAAAGTTATCTAGGGTTTTTTTGGTTAGAATTTTAAGCTGGGCACAGTGGCTCACGCCGTAATTACAGCACTTTGGGAGGCCAGGAAGGCAGATCACTTAGGAGTTCGAGACCAGCCTGGCCAACATGGTGAAACCCAGTTTCTACTAAAAATACAGAAATTAGCTGGACATGGTGGTGCGAATGTTTAATCCCAGCTACTTGGGAGGCCGAGGCAGAAGAATTGCTTCACCTTGGGGGGCGGAGGCTGCAGTGAGCTGAGATCGTGCTACTGTACTCCAGCCTGGGAAACAGAGTGAGGCTCTGTCTCTTTCTCAAGAAAAAAAAAAAAATCTAAGTAATAATTACTTCTACTTTACAGTGTCATAACATTATTAACAAGATTTATAGCAAATAGCAACAGTCCCTAGTTCCATTACTCCCAGTCCCTAATATCAATTTTCCAGAAGGAATCTTTTCAATTTTTAATTGTTTTTATTTACTGCACACACTCTCTATTATGTATAATTTTTTTTTTTTTTTAGGAGAGAGAAGGTCTCGCTTTTTCACCCAGACTGGACTGCAATGGTGCGATCACTGCTCACTGCAGCCTTGAGCTTCCCAAGTAGCTGGGACCGTAGGCACATGCCACTATGTCCAGCTAGTTTTTGAATTTTTTGTAGAGATGGGGTGTCGCCATGTTGCCCAGGCTGGTCTTGAACTCCAGAGCTCACGCAATCTGCCTGCCTTGGCTTCCCGCAGTGCTAGGATTTTGCAGCCAACAATTCTATATTTCTAAATAACTTGCGTATGCCATTGTGCTTAGAAAGTCTTATGCAAAAAAAAAAAAAAAAAAAAATGCCCTCAAAATGGCAGTTGTTCTACTCTTGAGACGACTGTTGTAGAGTGAACTGTACTTGGGAAGATGAACTCATGCTAACTAAACCTGTAAGGACCAAATTACTCATTTATAGTGAAATATTTAAAAATCAGTTACATTAGTTATTTACATAGTTATGACCAATGTGTTTTCTCCCAGTTGGAAAGACATCTAACTTGCCATATAACCGAAGGATACTAAAGCATGGAATTGGAATAAGAAGAGTTTAATAGGCAATTCACATATTTAATTATATTAGGCTCTGATCAGGCAGTTGCTTCCATTCCCATAATAAGGATAATTTTTTCTTTTAGAATACAACAAAATTTAGTTGCAGAGAAGGGTAGGAAAATAAAGAAGACCAATGTTCTATAAAAACTCAAAGCATATTTCATGTCACATAGCAGATACGCTCCCTCTTGAGACGCTTAACTGAACCAGATGGGACAAGTGTAACAAAAACTTGCTGTATTGTAGAGTACTGAGAGTAGAGAGTAAAATTCTAAATATGTTTCTTTCTTTCTTTCTTTCTTTTTCTTTCTTTCTTTCTTTCTTTTTCTTTCTTTCCTTCCTTCTTTCTTTCTTTCCTTCTTTCTTTCTCTCCTTTCTTTCTTTCTCTCCTTCCTTCCTTCCTTTTTCTTTCTTTCTCTCTCTCTTTCTTTCTAAATACAGTTCTCTTTATTCTTTTTCTTACACGCTTCCTTATCCGAAAATGGGAGAATTGGGCTAAATGATCATTACACGTTTTTTGGAAGTTTTGACGATTGTAAGAGATGTTTAGAGAATTGACTTCTTGGACTTTCATTTTTAGTGGTGGGATTACTTTCATGTTAAAAATTCTGCACCTGTTCTAATAGAACATTATATGGCTAGACATTTTGGTATAATTGGTTATACTCTTTCCATTTTTTAAAGCATTCTCTTTTCTTCCACTATCTCTTTTTTATAATTTTCTTTCATATTTATATGTGAAATTGTAGTTTCATATTTGCCATTCATCCCTTTTCTTGAAATTCTTCCTTTAAAAAGATTAAACTGCAGAAGAAGGTGTCATGTGGTGAATTCCTGGTGTATGTAGTTGGCCCCACTTTCCTTTTACATTGACATTTTGGGAACTTTCTCCTTCTTTCTACAAGTTAATTGCATTCTTGTCATATTTACATATTCTAGTTAATAGATTGAAATGAAGTGTTCAGATTTATAATTTTGAAGATAGTTTGTATAATTCCTTTGTAAATGAACTGTCACTTTATTAACTTGGAGTTACTTTTTGTATAAAGTTGTTACTTTTTAAATAAACACGTGGTCTTTGTCCTCTAGACAAATAATCATAGATAGTTAGAGATAACCAGTGTAGAGAAGTCCCACAAACAATGTGGAAGGCTTGGATGCTTTGTCGTCATTGTTGAGACAGAGCCCATGTGAGTTTGTTCTGTGTGACAGATTAACTCACTTGGGAAGAATGGGTCTAAGGTCCAGTCAAAGTCAGTTTGTCATGCAAGAAAAAATTTCAATCTTCATGATTCTATGTTTTGGAAATTTATTCAGTTGTAAAACATATTAATTCAGTTATATTATTTTAATTGGACTATCCTGTTGTGATTGTCAGTTCATATTTTATCTCTCCTTATTTGCCTTGACTTGTAAATTACGTTGATCTGTTTTGCCTCTTATTTTTTAAAATCCAAAGATCTGCAAGAGGCATAGACTCTGGAAGTGGGTGTGAGGTGGTCATGCTTATTTGTAGTACGTGTTATATCTTAGTGATTCTTCAGATTTTAATTGACTTATTCTTAACATCTGGGCACTTGTTTAACAAAAATTCCTGGAACCTTTTCTAGAGCAACAGGATCAGAATTTTAAAAATCTGACCCAGTGTCTGTTTTAACAAATGCCCCAGGTAATTCTGTTGCATAGCCAGGCAAATGAAAATTTTATTAATCTTTTTTTCCACATATTTTTGTTTGTTTTGGAATTGCTCCACTGGGCTTTTTTATTCTCCCTTTCAAGTATATAAGAAAAAATTAGAATGATGTTTGTTCATAAACTATCTCTTATTGTTATTTTATTTTTAGCTTTTGATATTATTTTATATATTTTTATCAGATTAACCTGGAATTCCTGGTTCTTGTGAATTTTAACAGTAAATGATACATACTTGTGTTTTTATGTTTTGCTACTCAGAAAATGTCAAGGCTTATTATACTTTCATTTATCTGTTCTATCTTTGTCTCAATTACCAATTTGAGTTACTTCCTACCCGCAAGCTGTCCACTTGATTATATTAAATTTTTTTGTTTTCAGATGTTTGATTTTGCCTGAGATCTTCCATAGAAATATATTCTCACATCTGTGAATAAGTAGATAATAACTAGAAATAGTAAATTTGACTTGTGAAAGGTATAGGTTTATCTCTATTTATTACACTTACCTCTGCAAATGAACTTCTCATGGAGAAAGTGATTTTAGTGTCTATAAGCTATGTTACTTTCACTGTAAATTTTGTTTTGATGTTTTCTTACTTCAGTTGGGGAAGAGAAGGCTAGGAGTCAGGAAATAGAATTGCCATTATCCGTGAAAAGATTTTTCAGCATGTTAGATAAGGGATGTAATTTAGAACACCTGTTTCTTAGTTTTAGTTAGTTTTGTAGAAAATTGATTCTTTTAAAAATGCCAATTAGCAAATGGAATGGGAAAACTGATTAAATAGAAATAATAGACAAACTTAAATGGGTGCATAAATTTGCTTCATACTGTTTATGCTATGGTGTTAAAGAAAACTTTCAACTCAGTTATATTTTTTAAAAGAAAAATTATAATTTTCTATTGTAGGAATCACATGCAGCCCAACTACAGATTCTTATGGAATTCCTCAAGGTTGCAAGAAGAAATAAGAGAGAGGTATATTATTTTGTGTGTTTTACATAATGTTTTATTTACTATTGTTAACTGTTCCCATTTTGTAAAAGCATTTCAGGCTAAAAAATTTCTTTAAATATTTTTAAAAGCATTTGAATTTTTAGGAGGTTTCCTTAAGATTTGTTATTTTAACTTCTTTTCTCTTTACAACTTGACACTTAAAAAATCATTTTGTGGAGATGTGCTGAAAAGTTATCAGTAAGATTGACTGCAATAACTTACCTAAAAACTATAAAGAATTGAAAATAGATGTATTAAATAACAGCTTACCCTTCACCATGAAGAGAAAACTTAGGAAAATTTAGATAATAAAGCCTTAGGTAAGATATAGTTTTTTTCTTACGGTAAAAACATATGTAGGCAAAAACAAGTAAAAACATAGCTACCTATTTAGAACTTGGGAGGTCTAACTCATGGAGGATAGTTAAAAGGCAATTTTGTATCAACAGTTTTATAGCGAGCATGTTCTAATTTAACATTTATAAAATTTCTCAGTCATTTCACACTATACAAAATATGGGAAAATTAAATAGTCAAAATCCTGTGCTCTGGATAGCATGCTAAAATAACTTTGAAAACTTTTTTTTTTTTTTTTAATTTCTAACTGGCTGGAACCTGGTATGTTTATGTTAAGAATTGTCTAATTAGGATACTTTTTACTCATTTAAAAATGTGTAAATTGTCTGTTATGTGCTATGTTCTGGGCTGTCTTTATTCTTTTTGACAATAAATAGATAAGAGATGTTTTACTGGATGATGAAGTGTTGAATAGCTAAATATTTTTTATATGGTTTGTGACTATATTTTTCTTATTCTCAACTGTTGCTAATTTAGTTGTGATTTTAATATTCCTACTAACAAACATCTGTTATAAATTTAAGATTTACTTGTGTCTCAGGTTTTTTTTTTGTGGTAGGAAAGAAGAAGATGTCCAGTCATTCATTTGTTTAAATGTCTGGTGGTGCAATATAAATGGCAATGTGCGTGAAAGTTGCCTGTTACGGAGCTTGTGGTGAGCCAAGATCGCGCCACTGCACTCCAGCCTGGGCAACAGGGCGAGAATCTGGCCCAAAAAAAAGAAAGTTGCCTGATGATCTTGCTAAAATGCATGTTCAGATTAAGGGAGGCTCTGTTGGAGCCTGGCAATCTGCATTTCTGGAGAGATAATGGAGAATTCCTTTCCAACATTAATTATTCCGTGTGATCTTCATTTGGCCTTTGATGTGGTGGCCCATGGCCTCCCACAACACCATCTGTGATATTGACTTTGATTTTATAGCTTTGGCATAGTGTTTTTATATTTCCGTTATTAAACTTCTGGATGAATCATGCCGTAGAACTTTTTCGCTTGATTTTGGTTTGAATCTAAGCTAATGTTTGTGATTAATTTTTTTTTCTTTTCTCTTGGACCATATTTTCTTGTAGTAGGTGGGTTAACCAAGAAACATACTAGTTCCAAATACTTCTGGATATTTGTGCCTCCAGTGTACAGTGATTGTACTGTCATTAATACATTTTGGTTTTCTTGATTTTGATATATCTGTGATTGAGTGACTTTTTTAGTTTTAATTACACAAGAAATTCTGAGGAGCTAGGTAACAAATTGTAAACGTTTATCTACTACTTTGATTAAACTTCTTGAATTTCACAATAATTGGAATTGGGTACTATAGTGATTTGTAATTATAAAAAGCTTTAGTCTAGAAAATATGTTTTAGTGCAGACAGATTGAAGTGAGTGGTTATATTTTCTTCTTGCATGTAAGTCTATTTGTGTGTTTAATCTTCAAAATGAATATAATTGTTACAGGTCTTAGGACCCGTAATATGGTTTATATACTTGAACTTATTCAAGTAAAATACAGATTTACCAGGAGGCAAATTGTTTCTTTTGACATTCAAACTTTGAAAATTAACTTGGTGATTTCATTTGTAACTTTTAATTGGAGTTCTGTTGAGTGTAGTTTTAGACATTGATATATACCAATCAGAGAAGTTAAATATGCTTTTTGGATTTAATGTTAAGATTCATTTAACTCATTTGGATAATGAGTACTCCACTGTCACAACTGGCTAGTAATTTACGGCCATTTAATTTTCAGTTTTATTTTTTCCTACTGATTCTCCTTAGAATATTAAGAGAATGGAAAGTGCAAGGCACATAATAGGCATTTGCATTAGTTATCTATTGCTGTGTGACAAATTACTCTCAAATTTGATGTCCTAAAACATGAAAAATTTAATATATTGAGTCTAGAATTTTGATTCAGAGTAGCTGGGTGCCTTGGCTCTGGGTTTCTTACCAAGCTGCAATTAAGGTGTTGGCCAAGGGAGCAGTTATCTCAAGGTTTGACTGGGATAGGAACTTTCCAAGCTCACTCATCAGCTTTTGGAAAGAGATAACAATTTTTTTGTCACAGGGGCTTCTCCATAGGATAGCTCACTACATGGCAGCTGGCTGCCTCTCAAAAGGAACAAGTAAGAAAGCAAGAGAGGATATTGAAGACAGAAGTCACATGTTCTTTGTAACTTCATCTTGGAAATTATATCCTAAAACTTTTGCTGTTTTCTGTTTGTTAGAAGCACATCATTGGTTCATTCCACACTCAGAATTGCACAAGGGTGTGAATACTAAGAGGTGGGGATCTTTGGAGGCCATCTTAGAACTTGCCTATTAACAGCATTTGTTAGTTATATATATTTAAATGAACATGTTAGTCTTCCTTCATGGTCAGATTAAACAAAAGGGTGTTGGGTTCCATGTAAAAGCCAGTCTTCTCTGTGCAAATTTGTACCAGCATTTGAATGATTCCCTGCTGTTTCATTTGATTTAATTTTAAAATGTACTTTTGGAAATTTTTGATACCTATTAAATTTACTGTAATATAATCGTTCTGATGAGTCTTGGTTTCCTTTTGGTTTTACTTGGAATTTTAGTGAATTGAATTTTAAACGAGTTTTATATGAAAAACACAAAAAAGTATATAAACCAAATTTATAGTTTAAAGAATTACAGTAGAGTGACCATTTGTATAACCACCATTGTAAGCACAATGCAATACTGCTAGAACGGCTGAAGCACCCTGACCACCCTTTTTGGATTGCAGTCATCTTCCTTGCCCATTAGGTAACCAATGTTCTGATAATTATGGTAGTCACTTTCTTGCCTTTCTTTAATGTTTTGCTGCCTGAGTATCCATAGGTCTCTCTGTTTTTGAGCGTTATTTAAGTGTGCTTGTGCAGTATGTAATCTTTTATTCCTGTCTTCTTTGGCTAAATGTTAAGATTCATCCACATGGTTGTATATGACTGTAGTTGGTTGATTTTTGTTGTTGTATAGTATTCCATTAAGTGAATATGCCCCATTTTTGTTGTTGATCGTCATTTGAGTTGTTTTCAGTTTGGGGCTGTTGGCAAAAAAATACTACTATGTTATATGTGTATCCAGGTTTATGTTAGTATACATATTTATATGGAATGTATTTAGAAGTGGAATTGATGAGTCATAGGATATGTGTATCTTCAAATTTAATAGATAATGCCAAAATATTTTTTCAAAACAAGTTGTATTAGTTATTCTTCCTACAGGCATTGTATGAGCATTTCTGTTGCACTGTGTTCTTGCCAGTACGTGATACCAGTAGATTTTTTTTCCAGTTTAGCTAATCTTGGGGTATATACTGTTATATGGTTGTAATTTGCATTTTCCTGATGACTTATGAGGTTGAGCACCTAGTACTACATTGATTGGCCATTTGGGTTTTTTTATGTTTGTGTGTGAAGTAATTGTTTAAAACTTTTTACATTTTTTGTTTGATTTTTCTTAATGGTTTGATATTTATATATTCTAGATATACATCTTGTCAGATCTATCTATCACAAATATCTTTCCCTCTAATTGGGTTGCATTCTTTTCATTATCTTAATGGTGTCATTTGATGACCAGAAGTTTCTGATATTAATAGAGTGAAATTTATCTTATCTGTTATAATTAGTGTGTTTTGTGTCACTTAAAGAAGTCTTTTCCACCTGTGGTCATGAAGACATTTTTCTATGCTGTTCTTTATTTGAAGCTTTATTCTTTTATCTTTCATATTTAGATCTATACTCGAAGATTTATTTTTGTGTATAATGTGAGGTATAGAGATATTTTCATATGGATATCTAGCTGCCCAAGCATCCTTTATTAAAAAGTCCATTCTTTCTTCATCACTCTGAAGTTTCACCTTTGTCATATATCATGTGTCCATGTATGTATGGGTCTGTTTCTAGGTCCTCTTTTCTGCTTCACTGGTCTTTTTGGCAATACCACCTTGTATTAAATACTAGAGCTTTGAATTAAGTTGCTGTTCTTCTTTAAAGTCTGGGATATTCCTGGCTCTCTGCATTTCAGTATAAATTTTAGAATCAGCTAGTACGTTTCCATGGTAAACTTACTGTGCTTTTTATTGGGATTAATTTGACTAGATAAATCTGGGAGACTGTGTATTTACAGTATTCAGTCTTCTAATCTGTGAATGTGGTACTTCCCTCTATATTTAGATCTTTAAAATAGCCTTAAAATTTTTGTATTTTTCAGGGTAGTCTTACACATCTTTATTTTAGATTTAGTCATTTTTGATACTATTGTAAATGATGTCTGTGTCTCTAACTTTAGTTTCTTATTATTGCTAGTGTGTAGAAATACAGGTGGGTTTTACATGCAGATTTTTAAAAATATCCAGCAACCTGGTTAAACTCTCATTAATTCTATTTGTAGATTCTTGTATGTTTTCTATGTACACATCATAATCTGCAAATAATAACAGTTTAGTTTCATTCTTTATGATCCTTATATCTTTTATTTATTTTTCTTGTCTTACTCTGCTGGCTAGGACATCCGGTACAATGATGAATAGAAGTGGTGATAGCGGGGCATCCTAGTCTTGATGCTGATCTCAAAGTGAAAGCATTCAACGTGTCACCATTAGGTATGAAGTTTTCTGTAGGTTTTTTGTAGGTACTTTTTATCACTCAAGGTAGTAAATTTTTACCCAGTTTGCTAAGAGAATTTTTAAAAAGTTTCTGAGTGGGGTTGAGTAGTCTCCAGAATTTTTGTGCATCTGATGCAACCATATGATTTTTCCTTTTCATTCTGTTAATGTGAATAATTACTTTGGTTTAGCATTGGGGAGTCAATCAACTTTGCATCTAGAGTGACCAACCATCCTGATTGGCCCAGGGGTGTCTTAGTTATATCTTAGTTATATCACTGAAGGTTCTGCATTCTAGGAAACCCCACCAGGACAATTGGTCCCCCTACTTGCACCCCTTATATAAACCAAACTTGGCCATTATGTATATTCTCTTCTATATGGTTTGGTTTGCTTATATTTTGTTTAGGATTTTTGCATCTATGTTCATGAGTGAGATTGTTTTTTTTCTTACACATATCTTGTCCAGTTTTGCTATAAAGATTATGCTAGCTTTATCAAATGTGTTGGGAAATGTATCCTCTTTTTAAATTTTCTGGAATAATTTGTGTAGTCTAAGAACATCTTTTTTGAATGTTTAAAGATCTTACTGGAGAAGCAGTCTAGACCTGTGATTGTTTGCGGGAAGTTTTAAGTTATTGAATCTGTTACTTGAACAGTTACATTCTTATTAAGGTTTTTGTTTTAGATGTCACTTTTCATTTGTTAAATTTTTTCTAGTCATTGTTTATGTCATCTCAATTTTCA
The DNA here is from genome assembly GCF_029289425.2 of Pan paniscus. Classification (NCBI taxonomy): domain Eukaryota; kingdom Metazoa; phylum Chordata; class Mammalia; order Primates; family Hominidae; genus Pan; species Pan paniscus. The sequence goes on from NC_073249.2 coordinate 73,580,235, forward strand.
GATTTATTGGCGTAAGATTGGTCTTAATAGAGTCTTAAGTTTTTAATGTCACCAGGGTTCATTCCTGGCAGTGTTTATTTTGCTTGTTCCTCTCTCTCTCTCTCTCTCTCTCTCTCTCTCGCTCTCTCTCTCTCTCTCTCTCTCTCTCTCTCTCTTGCTTGTTCTGTTGGATCAATTCTTGCCAGGAATATATCAATTATATGGGTTTTTTTTCTAATAACTAACTTTTGACTTTGTTTTTCCTCTCTATTTTGTTTGTTTTCTGTTTTATTTATGTTCTTTATTATTTCCATCGTGCTTTCTTTGGTTTTATTTTTTTGTTCCTTCCTAATCTGTTGGCTTGGGTGGATATGCATATTATTATGCAGATTATTTTTTCTAATGTAGGCATTTAGGGCCATAGTTTCTTATTTTTTAACCTGTACCTAATTGTTTTGGCATCATATTTTATTATTGTTCAAAATAATTTCTAATTTTCATTATATTTTTTTCTTAGGCCTGTGGCTTATTTAGAAACAAATGTCTTATTACTTGAACATTGAGATTTTGGTTTTTTTTTGTTCTGGATTTCTGTTATAATTGCATTGTAGTCAGAAAGTTGTGTTTTCTTTCTTTGAATATAATATTTGCTGTACCAACTGGTAATTGGTTAAATTTTGAAATACTTGTGCTTGAAAAGAATGCATTTTCTGCAGTTGCATGATTCATTGTAAAGTTGTTAAATGTGTGGTGAGAATTTCCTGCATTCATACCAGGTCTTTCTTTCCTTGTTATACCTATTACTGGCTTATTATCTTTTAGGTGAATTTCTTATAGATAGCATATGGTTGGACTATGCTTTGTAAATCTACTCTGCCAGGCTCAGTTTTTTAATTGTGTATTTAGGCCATTTATTTAATATAAATATTATGGCATAAGCCTGTCATTTTATTTTTTGTTTTATATTTCTTTTTTTATTATTGTTGCTTTTCTGTTTTTCTTTCCATGGGTTTTTGAACAGTTTCTTTTCGGAATTCCATTTTGATTTATCTATAATGTTTTAAAGTAAATTTTTTGTATCATTTTTTAGTGGTTGCTCTCTCTATTACATCATATATTTGTAACTTATCAGCCTACTGGTATTGACATCTGTTTACATTTGCTCTTAAATAAGCCATCTTATTTTGTCCCCTCACTACTCTATCATTTATTTATTTGGTTTTGTTCTTGCTTTTTCTGTTTTCTTCTCAGCTTAAAACAAAATGTTGGCTGGGCACAGTGGCTCATGCCTGTAATTCTAACACGTTGGCGACGGTAGGAGGATCATTTGAGGGCCAGGAGTTCAAGACCAGCCTGGACAATATAGTGAGACTTTGTCTCTACAAACAATTAAAAAAAAATTCGTGGAGCATAGTGGCGTGTGCCTGTAGTCCCCGCTACTTGGGAGGCTGAGGTGAGAGAATTGCTTGAGCCTAGGAGGCAGAGGCTGCAGTGAACTGAGATTGTGCCACTGCACTCCAGCCTGGGTGACAAAATGAGTCCCTGTCTTAAAAAAAAAAAAAAAGAAAAGAAAAGAAAAAGTGCTATGAAAGGGTTAAATGAAGTCTTTTAATCAGGTCTGCCATTTCAGGAACTAGATATTAAGTATGTGAGTGTTTGTGGAGTGATAGTATGGGATGACAAGGGTTTTGGCCTGCTGTAGTGTGCACTTCATATGGCTAAATGCTTTGTTTTTGGTAGTAACTCTCTTAGAATTAGCATATATTAAGTTTTGCTGCTGTATGTATGTATGTATGTATGTATTTTTTGAGATGGAGTCTTGCTCTGTTGCCCAGGCTGGAGTGCGGTGGCACTATCTCGCCTCACTGCAACCTGCACCTCCCGGGTTCAAGAGATTCTCCTGCCTCACCCTCCCAAGTAGCTGGTATTACAGGTGCCTACCACCACGCCTGGCTAATTTTTATATTTTTAGTAGAGACAGGGTGTCACCTTATTGGCCAGACTGGTCTTGAACTCTGACCTTAGGTGATCTGCCCACCTCAGCCTCCCAAAGTGTTGGGCTTACAGGCGTGAGCCACCGCACCTAGCCTTGCTTGATTTTTAAAATCAGCTTTTCCCCATTGAAAGTGTAATGGTGTATTCTTTTGTTCAGTTTGGAACAATTATATGTAATGTATTCAAAATTATATTAAAAATTCAAATAATGAGTTTAATGCTTAAGCATATCTTTATCAAGGCACTAATGAAAGTCAGTTGAGTACCAATGATACCTACCTGCACCAAATCCATTGTCAGTAATGGGAGAGTCTATCTATTATCTTCGTAAGGGATTCTGAGACTTACTTACTCTTTACCGTTACGTTAAATGTTTCTAAAAGTTTTCTTTGGGCTTTGGCACAGTGTTAAGAGAGTGCTTGCTATTGATTCTTTAGTCCCATGCCCTCAAATAGCATTGTCTTAGTCCTCCATCTTATATATTTATTTATTTTTCTGAGTGGCACCAAACTCTGTAATGGTGTTAAGATAAATGTGATCTAGGAGTTTATTATCATTCCTAATTTGTGATTGATTTTCCTTTAGATAATAGCAGTTCAGCTTCTTGAACTTTTCTTCATATATCTTTAAAACATTCTTGGACTTATATTCAGACTTTTCTTCTAAGTTCTCCTTCCTGGGGTTATGTTTACAGAGTGAATTTAGCCCATTTTTTCTTTCCACATCCTTGAAGTGGTTGTCCTTCATCATTTTTCTATTTACTAGTACTAAAATGTCTTGGACTGATGCCCTTACAATTTACAGCTCCAAATCCCTTCAGAATTCTCATCTTAAAATGGAAACACCTCAAATTTAATATGTGCTCTCTCAACAGTTTTCAGTCTTCCAAACTTTTTTCTTTTTAATATTTCTTGCCTGATACCTTGTCAGACTTTCTTATGGATAGGTTATATCATTTTGTTTTGCATTCTGTCTGTATATCTGTCAGGACAACACCATGCCTTCGTTATTTGATTTTTAAGTTGAACCGTATGAAATTGCTGTTTTTGAAGTAAAAATTGTTTTATTATTGGCAGTTTTATGAGGTTCACCTTATGTATAGAAGCCTTCATATGTAACAATAGGTATATGATCCAGTAAAAGCTTTGAGGTATTAGGAGATGGAACATTATTTTCAGAGAAGACATTAGAGTTTAATATTTTGAGATTTCAGGTCACATTGGAAATTTTTCTGGAATTTCAAGTTCAAAAGCAGAATAAAAATTAATTTGATTTCAATTATTATCATACAAGTAATATTGGCTGTCTTTGGCTATTGATATTACAGATATTTACTTTTTAAATATAATTTCAACTTTTCGATTCAGGGAGTACATGTACGGGTTTCTTACATAGATATATGGTATGATGCTAAAATTTGGGGTATGATTGACCCCGTCACTCAGAAATGTGAGCATAGTACTCAGCAGTTAGTTCTTCAACCCTTTCTTCCTTTCCCCACCCCAGTAGTTCCCAGTGTCTGTTGTAACCATCTTTATGAGTACCCAATGTTTAACTCCCACTTATAAGTGAGAACATGTGGTATTTGGTTTTCTCTTACTTCATTAATTCACTTAGGATGATGGCTTCCAGCTCCATCCATGTTGCTGCAAAGGACATGATTTGTTCTTTTTATGGCTGTATAGTATTCCATGGTGTCTCTGTATCACATCTTTATTGAGTCCACCGTTGATGGGCAATGATGGGCATTGATGAATCTTTGCTGTGATGAATAGAGCTATGATGAACATACAAATACACTTGTCTTTGGGGGAGAATGATTTATTTTCTTTTGGATATATACTCAATAATGGAATTACTTGGTCAAATAGTAGTTCTCTTTTAATAAGCTCTTTGAGAAATCTCCCAACTCCGGTCTCCACAGTGGCTGAACTAATTTACATTCCCACCAGCAGTGTACAAACATTCCTTTTTCTCTGCAGCCTCACCAGCTTCTCTTTTTTTGTTTTTGTTTTTGTTTTGTTTTTTTTGTTTTTGTTTTTTCACTTTTCAATAATTGCCATTCTGACTGGTGTGAGATGGTATCTCATTTTGGTTTTTGTTAACATTTATCTGATGATTAGTGATGTTGAGCATTTTTTTATGTGTGATGGCCACTTGTATGTTGCCTTTTGGGAATTGTCTGTTTATGTCTGTGCCCATTTTTTAATGGGGTTATTTGTTTTTTGTTTTTCATTTATTTACGTTCCTTGTAGATTCTGGATATTAGACTTTTGTCAGATAGTCATTCTTCTTTTTAAATGTATTTTTTAAAGCAATTATTCTAAAGACCTCTTATATATAGTAAAGCATTTGTTTAAATAAAAATTTCAAGAGTGGAACATTTTAAGGTAGTTAAATGAAAATGTTTAAGAGATTACCATGGGAGTGTTTTGCTGAATTAGAGGTCAGCATCACTGGATGCTGGAGTTGAAAATGTCCATGAACCCAAAGGCTTCAATGATGGTGGAGAATAACTGGGATGTTTATAGATGGCTCAAGTGGGTGGACAGGGATTTGGCTGCTTGGTATGAGCTAGACAGAGTGGTTTTTATGTTATGGTGGAAAACTAATTTTAGGGCGGAAGACTAATTGTTGGAAATAGCCATGGAATGGAGTAGAAATAGTGAGTTCCTATCTATTAATAAGTCCTGTAAACTCTGGGGCTTTAGAGACTTTATCAATTGAGCAGCCGTTATTTGAAAGAGTTTCAGGACAGACAGTGTCTTTAACAGTGAGCAGGGTTTCAGTTAAGGTGGCATTGTGTGACATATTTTAAGGTGGCAGGAAGTTTATTAAAGTAGATAGATGAGTTGAAAGCTTTTGAAAATGCTAATCACTCTTTTAACCCTTGATTTCTCCAATGGTACTGTCATTTCCCCTGGTTTTCTGGCTGCGACTTTGCCCTTCTTGATTGTTAATGCTGCTTCTTCCTTTGCCCATCTCTTTAACATTGGTGTTTTCTACCATTTCAGTTTTGCTTTTATCTCTTCTGACTATACTTATTGATGTTAAGCAGTTTTATTTATTGCCTTTCAGATTTATTATTTACCTTTCTCATAGCTTTTGTACCTTCGCATATGTTATTATTTACTCTGCTTATTCTGTCATGCCTCACTGTTTTCCACTTGGCAGAATTCTGTTAGTCCTTTAAGGCTCAGCCTCTGATTTAATTTTCAATCAAATTTTAGTTATCTAGTCCTCTTCTTACCCCACCAGCTCTACATTAGATGTGGTCTATATTCCCTTAATACGTTGTATACCATCATCATAATGCTTGCTATGATATTTCAACTATTGGCTTTCTTATTTGCCATCTCCCCTAGACTGAACTCAGGGTAAGGGCTACAGTTGTTTTTCGATCCTGTTCTTCTCAGTACTTAGGAGGGTGCCTAGAATTGGTAAATACTTGAATGAGTAAGTTACTAATTATATTACCAACTTTGCCTGTATTGCCACAGAAGATACTAATACTAATAAGTCTATAAAAAACCCTGTTTGCCCTTATCAGTTATTAAAGAAATGAGTTAATAATAAGGTACTGTTTTCAATAGGTAGTAAAGAATAGTAGTTAAAAGCATGAATTCTGGAACAATAAGCCTACCTTAATTTGAATTCCAGTTCTGCCACTTACAGAATGATTTTGGACAAATCATTTAACCTTTCTGTGCTTCATTTTCACATCTGGCAATCAGTAATATATAAGTATTAGTTGTTAATATTTTACATTTATAAATTTGTTCAATATTTCCAGGTTAGAGTAAGACAACCGCATCCTGGCGTTAGGAATTTAAATTGGTATAGTGTTTCTGGAAAGCAGTTTTCTTTTGATTGAATAATTTTATTTTTAATACTCTCAATAAAATCTGAAGTAACCTTTTAATAAAATCTGAAAATGAAATGAAATCTGAAAGAACAATATGTTCCAGAATTATATATGATAGTTTGCAGGCAACTTAAATCTCTAATGAGAAAGGGAATGGTTCAATATATTAAGTGTTATTCAACAGTTACAATGTTTGCATTTTAGTGGCATGGAAAATTATTAGTGGTTTAATAGGTGAGATATAAAAGATAAAATACTAACTCAAATATGTTTTTAAAACCCTTAAGAAGGAAGTGTTAAGATACTGACTTGTGGTTGCTTTTGGGTGAGGGGATTTAACCTCTGTCAGACTAATCTTTGTTTATAAAGTGTGATTAAAGTTCTGGTGCAGTGGCTCACGCCTGTAATACCAGCACTTTGGGAGGCTGAGGCGGGCAGATTGCTTGAGCTCAAAAGTTGGAGACCAGCCTGGGCAACATAGTGAAACCTATCTCTATTTAAAAAAAAAAAAGTGTGATTAACAACTGACATGCTGAATTTTTCTGTTTAACAACTAAATGAGGTAATGTGAAAGTTCTTTGGCTATCTTGTATTTTTTTAAGTCACTGTCATTCATCTCATACTTTTATTATAAAATCAAACTGTTGTATTAAAGAAGTACAACATTGTGTTTTCACATAATTCTCTACCTTTGCATTAAAAAATGGGAACTTCTAGCTATATTTTGTTGATGGTTATCCCTCCTGTTAATTTGCCATTAGTGCCAAGTTTGATAGAAATTATTTTCCTAATGTAAATTTATTTTATGATCATGGTGATGCCATTTTGGTTTGGCTTAGGCTTTTTTTTTTTTGTCTTTCTCTCTCTATTTAATCTGCAGCAACTGGAACAGATCCAGAAGGAGCTAAGTGTTTTGGAAGAGGATATTAAGAGAGTGGAAGTAAGGAATCAAGAATTTCTCACATCCTTAGCAATTTTTCAATTTCATGAAATTGTCACCTTTCCATTAAGTTGCTGTGTTAAGTTTATGGGATTGGTCTTAGGAAGAAAGTAACAGCTGTTACTTTCATTTTAATTGAGGATGAATTTTTGTAGAAAAAAACATTCTGAACACTTGATAAAATATAGTCTAAATTTGTTTTACAATGTTTTATTGCCATAATTTTTCTCGATTAGACTGACAAAAAAAATCACTCAGTTTTCTTGGAGTGCCATCATAACTTAAAACTGTCAATTATTACCACTAAAATGCTTTTTTTATTAATAACTTTTACATACCTACTCTGCGCATTTCTAGGAGTTAAGGTTAATTAAAAGAGAAATATAAGAATACATTACCAGTATTCTGGGAATTTACAGTTTAATATAGTTTACCTAAGGAAATTTATGGGAGGACCCTTGGGAGTCTTATAGGGTATTATGATTTGAAGTTTTTGCCTTTGGCTGTATTTATTAATTTAGTTTGTGTTTTTAGTTATTTATATGTATTATAATTTTCTTTTGCTGATACATAGAACATGTTTAAGATTAATGGATTTAATATTTAGTGGATGTTCAGTATCCTCTGTAGCATTCTTAAGTTGTTACACATTTATGTCACTTACCTGACTGTATGATTGAGCTGAGGTTGCATTAGCTAGAAATAATTCTACCTGATTATGCATCTTTAGTGGCATTTTAAAATTTGCTATTTTTTCATTAATCAAAGTTAGTACATAAAAAAGGAAGCTAGGTTGTCAGTGTGAGAGATAAAATTCATATAATGGTTGATTAGGCCTATTCCTCTGGATTACTGATCAAAAATTAGAGTCTAAGTCATTATTAAACAAAGCTGATATTTCAATCTTAATATTTGTGAAGAATATGTATAAAGCAGAGACTGACATATTCTGGGTGTTTTTTGTGTTTTTATGTTCAAGAGTTGAACCTGATGATCCAGTTATCTTACTGTCATATTTATCTTAACATTTATCAATAGATTATCACCTGAATTAATGATATGCTAGTTCACTATTCACATAGTATAATGTACATGTCATTTAAAATATTTACATTTACATTTATCTTTTTCTGCATGTGGTGGCTTCATTGATGAACAATATTTAGTAAACAATTTATAGTTCTTTAAGATTGTGTACCATGGAAAAGGCTTGTCTCTTAACTTTTCACATGTCCTTGCTTTTGTATTCTGTGGAGAGGAAGCCTTCAGAAATTTGATATTGAGACAAACAGGGACTGATGAAAACCTGGGAATAGAAAGGAATATATCATGCCTCTTCTTGATTTATATATCTTCTATTTGAAATATCTACTATAATTCAAATAATTTTATTTTCAGGAAATGAGTGGCTTATACTCTCCTGTCAGTGAGGATAGCACAGTGCCTCAATTTGAAGCTCCTTCTCCATCACACAGGTACAAGCTTCACACTTGCAATTGATTAGAATTCATATTACAAAGTATGCATATGGTCTAGTCCTTTAGGAGCCTTTTCCATGCAGTGTATGAAACCCCTGAGAAATTACTTTGGTCATGATCTAGAAATGATATTCATATGGCCCATCTGTTTCCTTAATGCGTTGGATTTCATGCCAGGAAGAGTTAGCGAGTAGAATACTATAATGTTATGAATTCACAGTTGGATTAAAAGTTTGATGAATTTCTTAAAGTAATGATAGCTTTAAATATCTTGTGAATTAAAGTCAGATGACATTCAAAAATCTAAATTTGAGAACATGAAGTGGTAATATTAGGGAAAAATGTGATAAAATAAAACCTTGGACTTCTCCCCCTAACTTGTTAAATTTTATTGGACAGATCACTTTTCCCACATTTAAAATGAGGGCAGTAGACAGATCTGTTAGTTTAGATTTCCTTGGTATTTTCTTATAACTACTTATTATTAATTAATTCTTCTATATGCGATATTAGAATAGGGTTATATTTGTCATGACCATTTCCCAAGATTTTAGAATAAAGCCTGGTTTCATTTAGTAGTAGGTATTTGTAAAGCATGGTGAATGTGTGTGTTTCCCTTTTAGCTGTAAAACCTACTTCATGAAATATATGCTATCTGAATCTTGAGTTTTGAATTTTTATGCTTGAAATGTTCAAACTAAGAACAGTTTTACATGAAATCATTTGTTTTTGATTTGTTAAATCCACTCTCTGTTTAGGATAACGATTTAATGGAATCTTATCAGACAAATAGTTTTAGGGTAATGTGTACTATCAGGAAGTCCAGTTCTACTATGGTAGATTATAATAACCTTCGGAAACCTTATCACTTTAGGAAAGCTATTATGGATCTAGTTCGGTACATCATGTACAGAAAGGGTGCAGGGATGTTCTAGTTAAGGAGACTTCAGAGGTTTGACATTTTTCCCATTAATTATAATATGGAGAATCCTTGTGAGTTCGTTAATTCTGGTGTTATTTTAGCTGTGTAATTCAGCCGATTTTCTTCTATATTTTACTTTCTTTGAAACATTTGAGAATGACTTGGTCTGTGTATATTGTTATCTTTAAGTCTTGAATTCAGTTCTGATATGCACAGGATCTTTGTCAATGGAATACTTATTATGTAAGTACATACAGGGAAGAAAAAGTTGTCACATCACAAAAAGTTCACTAATAATGATTCATTCCCATTGTCTTTTTCCTCTCTGTTTAACAGTAGCAAATTTTTTTTGTATATATTGTTTCCAGATCTTTGTTACTCAGTCTCTCACTGATTGTTGGATTTTATGAAATTGTGACAGTATAGTGCATTTACTTAATTGCTCTATTTATTGAATGCCTCTGATGTGCTAGGGACTATTCTAGGTGTTGGATCTAGCTGACAAAGTCCTCGTCCCTTTGGAGCTTACATTTTGGGATGTGTGTATGGAGGTTGGGGGAGACACTAAAAGGGCCAATGTATAGCATAGTAGTAGTATATAACATACAATACAGTCATGCACTGCATAATGACGTTTCAGTGATGGACTGCATATATGACGGTGATCTCATAAGAAAATAATAGAGCACATAAAGAGACCTAATATATGACACTTGATATTGGCATTGCAGATCAAGTAGGGGAAATGACTGACATTCAGTAATGGTGCTGGGACATTGGTTTTTCACATATATATGTGTACATATGTATATATACGTACGTATATACGTATGTGTGTACATACGTATATATATACGTATGTGTATGGGTATATATAGTATATATACGTACATATGTGTATATATGTGTATATATAGTATATATACGTACATATACGTACATATAGTATATATACGTACATATATGTACATATAGTATATATACGTACATGTACGTATATATACTATATATACGTACATGTACGTATATATACTATATATACGTACATATAGGTATATATGTGTATATATGTACATATGTGTATATATGTGTATATATAGTATATATACGTACATATGTGTATATATGTGTATATATAGTGTATATATAGTATATATACGTACATATGTGTGTATATGTAGTATATATACGTACATATGTGTATATATGTGTATATATTCATATATGTGTGTGTGTATATACACACACACATACATACCCCCATCTTGGTTTGTGTAAGTATACTCTATGATCACATAATGACAAAATTGCCTAATGACACATTTCTCAGACTGTATCCCTGTCATTGAGTGATGCATGACTGCACTACCTTAGGAAGAATAGTTAGGCATGGTAGGGCTTTGCAAGAGGATTCTGTTTTAGTTTTCATAGCCAGGCTTCTCCAAGGAGGTGACATTTAAGTTGACACATTAATCAAGTAAAGACTAATTTTGATGGAAAGTTATGGGATAGTGTTGAGCAGGATCTGATTTAGATTTTAAAATGTTTATTTGGATCCCTGTGTGGAGGACAGAGAAGATGTGTCCCTCTCAACCCCTTGACATTGGAAGCTGGGGAGAAAAGTTAGGAAGCATTGTAGCAGTCCAGAAGAGAGGAGATGTTGGTTTGCATTAGGATTTTATTGATAGAAGAGGTAAGAGTGGTTGTATTGTAAAATAAAGTAGCAGATCTTGTAAAACATACTAGATTTCATGAAGTTTATGAAAATATTGTTGGAGAATTGCTAAAATTGCTTGCAAAGCTGTCATTAAATTAGATTCTAGCAGAGTTAAATGGGTTAGCAGTTCAAGAAGGGAAAATAGGCAAACAGTATTTTCTTCAAGAGTGTTTTGATATTTTCTCTAAACAAGTGATGTGAATATTACTCAAGGATTGAGAGAGGCACTTGGGAAAAATGATGTAGCCCTTAAATACTCTTGAGTGAAAATGATCCTTAAGATTACGATTTGAAATCAGACACGCTGAGACAAATATTATCTTTTATAATACTATTCATATTTGATTTTTCTTTAAGCAATAGCATGTAGTTGCAATTTTACTAATCTTTTTTCTTTCAGAATTATTAGCTTTATTATTTAAATGCCAGACAGTTTTTGTTCTTATTCCTCACTAAAAAGTTTTGATCTCTCTTTTAAGCAGGCTTACTTTACAAAAGCTCTTTTCTAGATTTGTTAGTTTTCTGTAATGAGTATCTTTATTATATGTCAGGTCACTGAATCCTTTACATAGATTCTGGGTTTATGTTTAGATTATGTATTTAAATGAAAAAGAAAAACAGAAGCCAGATAATGGTATTCTCTCCCTTTCCCAGCCCCCCACAGAACTTCATATTCTGCCTACTTTGATTAGCTGTAATTGTCATATCCTGTTTTACTGCTTCTGCCTTGTTTAGATCCTTAGCGTCACCTCATCTAGCAATAATCTTTTAACCTATCCTTTTATGTGTTATTGCCAGAAATATGATGTTTCTTTCCTGCTTAAAATTTTTCAGTAGCTGCCTATCATGTACATTGGTTTAGATCCATCTCTTTGCATAACCCTCCGTAATTGCCTAGCCCCAGCCTATTGTTTTTGTGCTTTAAAATTGTATGTAACTCTCAAAGCAGAATGTTAGGGTATCTTTGCTTACACTGTTCCTTTTGCCTAGAAACTTCTCCTGGATTCAGCTGTTAAGTAACTATCCCCAAAGACCCCAAACCTAGGGTGAAGTCTTTCTATTCTTTTTTCAGATGCCCTTTCCCTAAAAAATTAGGGGCAGGGAAAAGGAAGCAGGAGATAGAATTAACCACTTGTTTTGTTTTGTAAAGATTTCTACTTATTTTGATTCTGTTTCTATAATATGTATTACTTTGGAAAAAATACATGTTTTCCATGCTGTACTGTAATCCTGTGAGTATTGTTTTTTTCTTATACTTCCACATTTTTATGTATTTATTTATATATAATAAGGACTTAAATACAAGGTTTTGAGTAAATATTTACCTAACCTAGAATGTCATTTAATTTTCACAGTTTGTGAATTTGTTAAAGCATCACATGTAGTATACTTAATAGGTTAATTATTTTAATCTTGCTATAAAAGCTATCAGCCATGCTTCATTGAGGTGAGGTATGTTTTTTAAAAAAAAAATCAGTTGAATTTTTTAACCTTTTAAGCTTTCATCCATTTCAAACTTTCCGTAGAATTAATCAAACCAATGACTGCTATACTTAGAATCTTTTTAATCTGTTTTAAATTCTAAGGAAGAAAGTCTTCACAATTCTCAGTATAAACCATAGTTTACATTTTATTGTTGCATAGTTTGTGTCAAATAATGAGTAAATTAGAGATTGGTAGGCAAGCATAGTCTCTTTTACTTATTATCAAGAGGAATTGGTTCTTTTGTATGGGAGGGTGATTATGAGGATATATATCCTATCTGCCGTTCTAGAGTATTATTAATATTTTAGACATTTTTTAACTTTTTAGCTCAGACTTTATTTAAATAATAAAGCAAAACATTTTTGTTAGGTTCTCGTCCTGGCAAATAGGACAATGCTGATTTTTTTTTTATATTGAAACATACTTAGACCAGGTTTGATTATCTCTGAATTTTTGAGAGCGGTAAACTGGGTGGACGCTATATGGATTAACAAATGTGGATTTTAGGCTCTTTAAATATTATTTAGTTTATTATTATGTGTAATTGAATAGGAAGCAGAGCTAAATAACTTATTATTAAGCCTATGAAGCCATTAGCTTAGTATGAGCCTAGTCTTATCCTTTTGTGGTTAGCTGTAAATCTGGTGTGATGACGAACGTTAGCATACTATTCGTTAGATTTCAAATTCTCGTCAAAGCCATTGCGGTAACTTTGCTTTTAAATTTCTGAATGTATCTTATTGATGTGATTTCTGTCTTAGAAATAGTTATCTCATAATTGCTTTATTCTTTGTCTTTAAGGAATTTTGGAATGGTGAGTTATTAGTCTCTTCTGTGTGTTCAGAACATCGGATAACTTAGTTTGAAAAATGATGTATTAGTTGAAGCTTCTCTATCTCCTTCAGCTGGGTATGCTTTATAAGATCCAGATAGTTGCTGGAGTTAAATTTGCCTAATAAGTCTTGTTTTTCTAAGGTAGTAAATAAATGTAGTACAAAATACAAGTACTAAATAAAAATTTTTGATCTACAATCTCTCATCTTTAAAATGCTTTTACTGATAAGAGATTGCTGTTGATTGAAAGTTTAATTCATTTTTTTAAAAAAATTGTCATGCAGACATGCATTAGTTTGAATTCTGAATTGCCTATTTTCTGTGCTAGAGGAAGGAGGAGATATATGAATAAAATATATAGGTAAGACTTTTATATGACACTTTTGATTTTATTTACTCTATCAGACATTTTTGAGACATACCTTTTATTTGTATTTCTATAATTTTGACAAAGTTCCAGACGAATCAAAGTATAGGGACAATAGGAAAAAACAAGGAATCATTTTATGGAGGCTAAGAGTATTTAACATTAAAAATATATATGTAGGATAGTGATCTAATACCTTGTGAATTTGTATATTTTATAATTTGAATAAATTAATGATATTTAAGAAACGATACTGCATAATAGCTTCTGGACTATATTAAGAAATTCCTCTAGTTTACCCATGTCATTCTATGCAACTATACTAATCTCTGGTCATTGAAAGAATATATGCTTGGGAGGGATATGGAGGACAGGGATGACTCTTTAGTATAGTAGATGAAAAGTGAGCCATCTTGCCTAAGTTTGCATAGTGAGTCTTTGGCTGGATTATTACCTATGACCAATGCATTGTCAATGTCTGCTGCTTCATGTTAATGCTTAAGTTCTTAGTACTTTTTGGCAATTATTATTGGTTCAACAACTTTATTTTATTTGGAAATTTTTTTTAATGCAGGAAATGAAATGTTTTTATGATCAAATTGAACTAATGCTTATTTAAGGGGAAGATTATGACAATACAGGAAATTATCTGTATACAATTTAATACTTTTTCTCAAACCTTGAAGGTTAGGTGATTACAGACAGATTTTAAGAAGTCTCAAGTACACTTAAATTGGAGAGTTTTGAACATACATGGTGTTTTGCTGTATTTTAATGAAGCTTACCTTTATGTGGGAGTAGTAAAACCATTTGATTGTTTTATTCTTGTGAGTACTAAAGGTTACTTTCCTTAATTCTGACCCTAAACCATGCCAAGGAGTTGAACTTGATGCCAAAGTCAGTAAAATAATTGAAGAATCTTAAGGAATCTTGATTGTGAACTAAAACAAAAACAAACACAAAACACAGGAAGCAAACTTCCATGGCAATAATATAGGGGATACTCTTCATACACCTGTAATTTCTCATTAAAATTGATAGGTAATAGAAATTCAGTAAGTTCTGAAAACCTTTCTTGAAACTCTGATTTTCTTTAGAATATTTGAAGAATTTATTTTCAGTCATTCAGCCAGTATTTGAGCCAGCATGTATAAAACACTGTGTTAGAACCCAATTATTGAGAGAAAATATTTGTAAATCATATATTGGATTAGGTGCTAATGTGCAAAATATACAAGGAACAAAATATACAAATACTCAATGAAACAACCCTATTTTTAAAATGAGTAAAGGACTTGAACAGGTATTTCTCAAAAGAAGACATAGAAAAGAAGACATAGATATAGAAAAAGAGGCTCAACATCTCTAATCATCAGAGAAATGCAAATTAATGCACATCACCTCACATTTCTTAGATTGGCCATTATCAGAAAGATGAAACAAGTGTTAATGAGGATGTGGAGAAAAGGGAGCTCTTATAAACTGTTGGTGGTATTGTAATTAGTACAGCTACATTGGAAGACATTATGGAGGTTCCTCAAAAAACTAAAAATAGAACTACCATACGATCCTGCAATCCCATTACTGGGAATATTCTCAAAGGAAATAAAATCACTATGAAAAAAGTCCCATCTTCTTTGTCCCATTATTCACAGTAGCCATGAAAACAACCTAAGTATTTATCTAAATGGATGAATGAATTTAAAACATATATTGTATGTATATATACACACACACACACACACACTCTAGAATACTATTCCACCTTAAAAAGACCCAGGAAGTTCTGTCATTTGCACCAACACAGATGAACCTAGATGACATTATGTTAAGTGAAATAAGACAGGCACAGAAAGACAGATACTGTATGATCTTGCTTACATGCGGAATCTAAAAAAGTTGAACTCATACAAGTAGAGCATAGTATGGTGGTTAACAGAGATTAGAGGTGGATGGGGAGAGGGGAGAAGTTGGTCAGTGAGTACAAAGTTATAGTTAGACAGGAAGAATCAATTCTGGTGTTCTGTTGTGCAACAAGGTGGTTATAATTAATAATAATGAATTGTATGTTTTAGAATAGCAAAAGAGAGGATTTTAAATGTTCTCAGAAGAAATATTTGAGGTGGTGGATATGCTATACTCTGATCATTTCACAATGTATGCAAGGATCAAAATATTTTATACCTCGTAAATATTCACAATTATTATGTCAATTAAAGATAAAAATTTTAAAAACACTGTTAGGCACTGGGATATATTTGTGAATATGACAGACCCTAGAACCCTGTTCTCATGGTTATATATTCTTAGGAGGAAAAATAAGATATGTGAGTGAATTGATTATTCTCTTTAAATTTTGGTGAAATAGACTTTTTGATTCCAATAATTTAAAATTATAAAACTGTTCCAAAAACTGTAGTAATTATGATTAATTAGTAGGCATTTCAGGATTTCTATAAAATATCCTTGGGTTCTTGATAAGAACTAAAATCATCAACAGAATGAAAGATAAAAATCATATCATCATTTCAGTTGATACTTAAAAAGTGATGTTGATGGCCAGGTGCAGTGGCTCATGCCTGTAACCCCAGCACTTTGGGAGGCCGAGGCTGGCGGATCACAAGGTCAAGAGATTGAGATCATCCTGGCCAACATGGTGAAACCTCGTCTCTACTAAAAATACAGAAGGCTGGGCATGGTGGCGCGTACCTGCATTCCCAGCTACTCGGGAGGCTGAGACAGGAGAATCACTTGAACCCGGGAGGCAGAGGTTGCAGTGAGCTGAGATTGCGCCACCGCACTCCAGCCTGGTGACAGAGCGAGACTCCATCTCAAAAAAAAAGAAAAGAAAAAAGAAGTGAGGTTGATGAAGTTCAATGTTCCTTCATGATAAAAACCTTCAATGAACTGGTTATAGAAGGAACATACTTCAACATAATAAAAGCCATATATGACAAACCTACAGTTAGTCGTACTAAATGGTGAAAAAGTGAAACCTTTCCTCTTAGATCTGGAACTCAACAAGGATGCCCACTTTCACCAATGTTACTCAACATAGTACTAAAAGTCCTAGTTAGAGCAGTCAGACAAGAGAAAGAAATAAAGTGCATCCAGATTGGAAAGGAAGAAGTCAAATTATCCCTGTTTACAGATGATGTGATCTTATATTTGGAAAAACCTATAGACTCCACCAAAAAACTATTAAAACGAAATGATACAGATTCAGTGAAGTTGCAGGATACAAAGTCAACATACAAAAAATCAGTAGCATGTTTATATGCCAGCAGTGAACGATGTGAAAAAGAATAAAAAGATATTCTTATTTATAAAGCCACAAATAAAATTAAATACTTAGGAATTAACCAAAGAAGTGAAAGATATCTATAATGAAAACTATAAAGCACTGATGAAAGAAATTGAAGAAGACACAAAAAACTGGAAAGGTATGCCATGTTAATGGATTGGAAGAATCAATATTGTTAAAATGTCCATACTACCCAAGCAATCTACAGATACATTGCAATCACTATCAAAACACCAATGACATTCTTCACAGAAATAGAAAAAAAAATCCTAAAATTTATATGGAATCACGAAAGACCCAGAAGAGCCAAAGCTGTCCTGAGCAAAAAGAACAAAAGTAGAGGAATCGTTATTACCTGATTTTACGTTATACTATATAGCTATAGTAACCAAAACAGCATGGTACTGGCATAAAAACAGACACATGCCAATGGAACCGAATAGAGGACCCCGAAACAAATCCACACACCTACAGTGAACTCGTTTTTCACAAAGTTGCTAAGAACATACATTGGGGAAAAGATATTCTCTTAAATAAATGGTGCTCGGAAAACTGGATATTTATGTTCTGAAGAATGAAACTTGATTCCTGCTGCAAAGATCACATCAAAGTGGATTAAAGACTTAAAGGCCTCAAACTGTGAAACTACTACAAGAAAACATTGGGGAAACTTGGGGCAAAAAATTTTTGAGTAATACCCCACAATCACAGGCAACCAAAGCAAAAATGAACAAAAGGTACCATATCAAGTTAAAAAGCTTCTGCACACCAAAGGAAACAATCAGCAAAGTGGAGAGACAACCCACAGAATTGGAGAAAATATTTGCAGACTACTCATCTGACAAGGGATTAATAACCAGAATATACAAGGAGCTTAGAAAATTCTATGGGAAAAAAAAACTAATAATCATTTAAAAATGGGTAAAAGATTAGACATTTCTCAAAAGAAGACAAACATGGCAAACCAGTGTATATAGAAGTGTTCAACATCATTGATCATCAGAAATGCAAATCACAACTACAATGAAATATCATCTCACCTCAGTTAAAATGGCTTTTATCCAAAAGTTTGGCAGTAACAAATGCTAGTGAAGATGTGGAGAAAAGGGAACCCTTGTATGGTGCTGGTGGGAATGTAAATTAGTACAACCACTATGGAGAATGGTTTGGAGGTTCCTCAAGAAATTAAAAATAATAGCATATTACTCAGCAATCCCACTGCTGGGTATATATCCAAAAGAAAGGAAACGCATACATGAAAGAGTTAGCTGCATTCCCATGTTTGTTGCAGCACTGTTCACAATAGCCAAGATTTGGAAGTAACCTGTGTGTCCATCAACAGATGAATAAATTGAGAAAATGTGGTACACATACTCAACGGAGTACTATCAGCCATAAAATGAATAAGATTCTGTTATTTGCAACAACATGGATAGAACTGGAGGTTATTATGTTAAGTGAAATAAGCTAGGAACAGAAAGATAAACAACACATGTTTTCACTTATTTGTGGGATCTAAAAATCAATTGAACTCGTGAAGATAGAGAATAGAAAGATGGTTACCAGAAGCTGGGAAAGGGTAGTATGGGGCTGGGGGGCAGGGGAGGTGGGAACGTTTAATGGATAAAAAAAAAAATTAATTAAAATGAATAAGATCTAGTATTTGATAGCATAACAGGGTGACTATAGTCAATAATAATTTAATTGTACATTTAAAAATAACTTAAAAAGTATAATTGGGTTGTTTGTAACACAAAGGATAAATGCTTGAGGGGATGGATACCCACATTCTCCATGTTGTGATATTACATATTGCATGCCTGTACCAAAATATCTCTTGTACCTCATAAGTATATACACCTGCTGTATACCCAGAAACACTAAAAATTTAAAAAAATTAAAAAGATCTAAAATTACTGCTTGATGATGATGATAAAAGTTCATTTAAATTCTGAAATCTGAGGTGTGAAGAAGCCAAACTGCAGTGTTCATGAGTGTCAACCAAGACTCGTATTTGAAATGCAGATTTTAAAAATCTGATTGATTAGGTTTGAGGTAGATCTTAGAGATTCAAATGCAGGCCTGGGGTTTGGGAGTGGTAGAGATGCTACTTTAGAAAATATGGGAAGATTAAGTAATTGGTGATAAGTCTGTGTTACTGACATGTTTTTGAATAAATTCTTAAATCTGACATGCTTATTTTCCTTTTTATAAGAGAAAGTTCAAATATTCAACACAAACATAACTGCATATTTCATGTTTTGTGCAGGGTGGGGGTAAAGATTTTTAATTCTTTTACTCTATTCTGTAAAGTTACACAGTCTTCTGTAATGTCTTTGAAATACCTCAGATAAAGTTTCTGGGCTTGAGAGGGCCAGAAAAGTTAAAAATCAAGTCTCTGTAAAGGAAACAAATTATTGGTATATACCAACCATTCCCTGTTAATTCCATTTATATGCTGTGATTAGAGCCTCATGTTTATGGCTTTTTGTCCTTTCAGGTTAGAGTCATTTAGAGTCACATAGGAAACTCTTTTCCCCTTTAATTATTATAGATACACTTTGATTCTAGGAGGTCAGAAATGGGGGTACCTAGGGAAACCAAAGCTGCACATGGTAAAACTTGCTTAGGTATAAGGACAACTGTATACAAATGTAAAATTTCATGTGCTGTTATCATTTACTATTTCTGCTGTTCATGCCATCTCTCCTACCGAAGTCCCATCATATTTTTCCCATTCACCACATCCCTGAACCTTTGAATTTTTAATTGTTTTTGGAATGCTTCTTCTAAGTATTTCTGGAGTACTTCTGAGGTTATTTCAGATAATTGTTTTTTTAAACCCTGATGGATTGTATCAACTATATCATCTGATAATTTAAAATTTCTACTGTGTGAATTACAAATAAATTGTAATCTACTCCAACTTGTTGGAAAGTAGTAGTAGAATACAAACTAGTCAAATACACCACTTTGTGTAATGAACTGAAACTTTATTTTGTTGGAGTCAAATCAGTCTTGTTGGTCTTATTCCTTTGAGCTTATTTTTGTCTATTTTTGACATTCTACCAACCGAAGTAGTTTACTTCCAAAAGTGATAAAGCAATAGACTCAGACCTGTTCCATCTTTTAGAAATTTTCCCTCATGCTTGCTTTTTATATCTGCTAGCAGTAAGTTTCTAAGGAAACTCCTCTTACAAAAAAAACTTTCAAATGAGCTGCTCTTTTGCTTTCCTTTTTCAGTTTCAGAATTATTATGTAATAAACATTTTAAAAGGCGGTATAAGTATTAGGTTCCATAGTCCCTGTATGCATTATGTAACTGTTACTTTTTGTAACCATGTACTAATTAAAAGAAGACAAGAGGTGCTGGGGAAGTTTTTTTCTGGAGTTCTGAAACACTGTGATAGCGTCTGTTGTTTGAAGAATAAATTACCCCTATGTGTTTCCTGTAGAAATCATAGATAAGTACTCTGTGGCCTAGTACTTCTGTTATTGAACTAACCTTGCATTCCTTAAGTAAACCTAAATTTGTATGATATATAAATTTCCAAAATTTTTTTGGAAATCTTTTGGGTCAGAGTATAGTCATACTCCTTTCCTGCCTTCACCGATTTTGGAAAGGTAACAGAGTACATATGCCATGTATCGTATAAAACTGATGGAAGAATAAGAGGGACTTTCCCATCAAGCACATTAATATTTCAGCGTTAAAACATGATGTCAGATGTGTTCAGACCAGGTTTTTTATTTTTACCTTTAAATAGGTTGCAAAACAGCATTTGATTTTCAGAGTTTTGAATTTTAGGTCTTAAATCATCTCTTTGAGCCCAGATTTTTTTTTTTTTTTTTGAGATGCAGTCTTGCTCTGTCGCCCAAGCTGGAGTGCAGTGGCGTGATCTCGGCCTACTTCAAGCTCCACCTCCCAGGTTCACGCCATTCTCCTGCCTCAGCCTCCTGAGTAGCTGGGACTACAGGCGCCCGCCACCATGCCCGGCTAATTTTTTGTATTTTTAGTAGAGACGGGGTTTCACTGTGTTAGCCAGGATGGTCTCCATCTCCTGACCTCGTGATCTGCCCGCCTTGGCCTCCTAAAGTGCTGGGATTACAGGCGTGACCAAACTTTTTTTTTTAAGGCCACACTATATTGCCAAAAATCTACATATTGCTAAAAAGCCATTGTCATCACTGACATTTATTTATACAAAATTTGTGTCCTTGAAATTCAGATACCATGAGAAGAGTTTAGTATTGTCTGTTTCTAAACAGGCAATGAGAGAAGATTTCATTTTAATTTTCAGTTGGATTTTGCATCAAAATCAGGAAATCTATTTTAGAAATACTGTCCTAGAGGAGAACTGCATTTATATGTCCAAGTTGCAACTGTCAAAGTAGTATTCCAGCTGTGGAATTGTGTCACTGCACTCCAGCCTGGGTGACAGAGTGAGATCGTACCTCTAAAAACATAAAAATAAAAAACAAACGACATTTAAAGAAATGAAAATAATGTCTGGTACTTAGTAAGAACTCAATAAATGTTAGCTGCTGCTGTTATTGTTGTTGGCAGATTAGTCGCATAGATTTTGGGTGATATATTTGACTACTTGTGTCAAATGTTAAAGGGTATGTGGAATAAAACAAGAAAAAACATGAAGAATGATTTCTAGTATCTCTGGAGGTCTCTGCAAAATTGGGGCCACAACAATTTTGGTTGCTCAATAAATGGGATTTACTATTAATTTAAAATTAAATATTAAAAATATTAAATTATTAAAAATTTAGTATTTTCAGGTTACTTCTTGCTTAGTGTGTTTTCTTTTGGAGAAACTGGTTCAGTAACTATATGTAGAGTACTGGAAAGGAAAAAGTTTTATTTGTAGCCCCACTTGGTTTATTTATTAAATGTAGAAGTTTATTTTTCTCTCTTTTATGTTTATAGCAAAAAAAATCAATGATAATAGTCTAATTTTATGTGAGTACATGGCATTTTGGACTCTCTTTGATTCTCTTATTCATAATTCCATATTTATTGTCTATGTTTAGCCTAAAATGATCTCAGTGTGCTTTATTTTTGCTCATCGATTAAAAATTTCTCTTTATAATTTAACTAGCTAATGTATCCACTAATAATTTAAATTTAAACCATTCTTTTTCAATATAAAAGGCTAGTCTAAAATCAATATGCCTATTATCTTTCCAAGAGTGAACCATTGTTTTCTCTTGGCTACCTCTTCATTATGGTATACCTCATATGTGAAATTGACTTAATAATCTTCTTTCTAGTTAGGAAATATGTCTTTGCTTTTGAAGGAAAATAATCTAGGTGAAAATAGTTATACGGACATCTACTTGCATAGCAGAATTTCTTTGATACCTCAAATTAACAGCTGCATTGTTTTTACTTTTTTTAGCAAAGCTTCTCACTGTTACCAGCAAGAACATTAAGAACTGTTTCATTATCTTTTGATTAAAGTGTATTACTCCTATATCAGTTTTAGTTACTACCCTGAAATTTTTTTCCCTTGACGTTTTTTGATGTCTTTATTAAGCTTTTTTTTTATTTTTTGGAGATAGAGTCTTGCCCTGTCACCCAGCACCCAGGCTGGAGTGCAGTGGTGTGATCTCGGCTCACTGCAACCTCCGCCTCCTGGGTTCAAGAGATTCTCCTGCCTCAGCCTCCCTAGTATCTGGGATTACACGCACTTGCCATGATGCCCAGCTCATTTTTGTATTTTTGTAGAGTTGGGGTTTCACCATGTTGGCCAGGCTGGTCTTGAACTCCTGACCTCAGGTGATCCGCCTGCCACAATTTCTTAAGCTAGTATAACTTTTATAATTTTATTGACATTTATTTGAAAAATATATGATTCTGTCTTATATTTATAGGTTACTGTTTTTCATTTTTCTCTTTAAAATATGTCTACAAAGTGGAGGCTAATCCAGGATTTTCCAGTTCTTAAGTTAGAGAACATAAGGTGCCTAGGTAGTTTATTTAGCATGGTGGTTCTTGTGGACTCTGGGACTTGACTGCTTGGGTTTGAATAATAACTCTGCTATTTCCCAGTGTTGTTATCTTGGGCCACATATATAATCTCTCAGTGCCTGAATTTTCTCACTTGAGAAATGAGAATGATAATAGTATTATCTACATTAGAGCTGTGAAGTTTAAATTATTTAGGTTAGTGCATAGTAAACCGTCAGTAAATGGTACTATTGATATTGTTACTGCCATCTAGTGACTGTGGATGAGTCAGGAGTTAAGTAGTAGTATAGCACCAGAGTCAAGAGGGACCCAGCCCTGTCAGTGCTTTCTAATATTCTTTTCTATATGTGTGTGTGTTTGTGTGTGTGTGTATGAATGTATAATGTATATATTAAGCAGAATTAATGGGTTTTATTATTCAAATTTTTCTATTGTAGCCTGCATTATACCTTTTTCTTAGTGAATAAAATAAAGACCTCGTAGAAAATAAGTTTCATATTTTGTAATCATTAATAAGATACTATTTTTAATTCTTAGTTTTATCTTCAACAAACTGATGAGTATTTTTTAACATATATTTGAAATGTAAAATTATCACTGTATACACTGAGATATCAATATCATTCATTTTTTAGGCTTACAGTCACAGAATTCTGAATCATAAATCCATAAAAATGCATAGCTGGAAATGTTCTGTTCTATAGGCCTCTAAATATGCAACTACACAATTTTATTAGTGTTATACAAACGCTAAGGGATTGAGTTTCATTAGTAGGAAGAACAGAGATTTTTAATGCATTGCATTACGTCACTTTCAGTCCTCTTAGTCTCTGGATGGAGTAAACTGAAAATAGCATGCAATCTTGTCATACCAGTGTGTAACTCTATAGGAAAGGCAAGTAATGGTTACATTTTATCAAAATAAACTCATGACAAGAACATTTGAATTCTTTATATGGTTAAGTTCTTCAAAGGCTCTTTTATAATTGAGTTTTGCTATAGTAATTGTTAAGAAACAAGGTTTTTGTTTTTTGTGTGCTGCATTTTTTGGCACTCATCTAACTTTATTTCTTTATTTTTTCATTGATACGTAATATTTTGTACATGTTTATGAGGGTACTTGTGATATTTTTTACATGCATAGAATGTGTAATGATCAAGTCAGAGTATTTGGGGGTTATCCCATCACCTTGAGCATTTATCATTTCTTCTGGCTATTTTGTTTTTGTTTTTGGTTTTTTGTTTGTTTGTTTGTTTGTTTGTTTGAGACAGGGCCTCTCTCTTGCCCAGGCTGGAATGCAGCGATGCATAGCTCATTGCAGCCTTGACCATTTGAGATTAAGTGATCTTCCTACCTCACCCTCCTGAGTAGCTGGAACCCCAGGCGTCCACCACCACACACAGCTAATTATATGTAGAAAACGGAGTCTTACTATTTTGTCTGGGCTGGTCTTAAACTCCTAGGCTCCAGTGACCCTCCCACCTTGGCCTCCCAAAGTGCTAGGATTATAAGCATGAGCCACCATGCCTGGCCTCTTCTAGCTATTTTGAAATATAAATACATTGTTGTTAACTATAGTCACCTTAATCTTCTGTCAAACCTTAGAACTTCTTTCTTTCGTGTAATTTTATGTTTGTACCCATTAACTATGCCTTAAAAAAAAAAGACTGCTGTGTAGACAGATTCATATGATTTATTTTTGAAAATGTGAGGTTTTATGTTAACTAATTTTGTTAATAAAAGAAAATAATATTTATTGAATGTTTACCATATTTTGGCATCATACTGTGAACTTCACATGCATTATCTTATTTAAATCTCATACTTCTCTGATGTGTCTTCATCATTTAATAGATGGAGAAGCTAGAGCTCAAATAAGATTAATCACTTGCCCAGAGTCAGGTTATTCACTTCTATGGGTAAAATTCAAACTGTGTACTACTTAGAGTACCTCCCATGCTTTAACCTTTGAGGTTCTTTCAGTACTAAGTAATTAATCATTTTGTATGTTTACATATAGAACCATTCTAATTAGTAATCTCAATTGCTTAAATTTTATAGGGTAGAAAGAATATAAACTTTTTTGTTGGTTTTTTGTTTGTTTGTTTTTCGAGACAGAGTCTTGCTCTGTTGCCCAGGCTGGAGTGCAATGGTGTGATCTCAGCTCACTACAACCTCCGTCTCACAAGTTCAAGTGATTCTCCTGCCTCAGCCTCCCAAGTAGCTAGGATTACAGGAGCTTGCCATCACACCCAGCTAATTTTTTTACTTTTAGTAGAGACAGGGTTTCACCATGTTGGTCAGGCTGGTCTCGAACTCCCGACCTCAGGTGATCCGCCCGCCTTGGACTCCCAAAGTGCTGGGATTACAGGCGTGAGCGACCGTGCCTAGCCTAAGCATGTTTATAGTAGAAATAGAGAAGAAGAATTTACAAAAAGTAAATAATCGTTTATACGGTTGGTATGTATGTCATGTGATTTTCAGTTGTTGATAGTTTTTTATGTAAGGCTTATTTAAAGATGAAAGGGAGATAGGAATGATGAAATGGTAAGATAGAAATGCTAAGATAGAGGAAGTAAAAGATAGTCTACACTTCTGGAGGTTTTTTTAGGGTTAGATAGAATGAATAGAGGATATAACCAAATAAAAAGAACCAATGGAGAAAGCAGATTATGTTTGACCAGAGCAGAGGAAACTAGTATATTGGTTTTGGGTTACAAAGACAAGATTATTGTTATTTTACCATTTATTTTATTCTTTTGATAGTTCAGTTTTTCACATGAGGTTTGATTATAATATTTTGAAGCTGGGAGGGACTCTAGATGATATATAAATAGCTAGCCTACATCACCTCATTTTTACAGATGAGGAAACTTGAGTAATTGATTATAAGTTAATTGTCCAAGAACACATAGCTTTTTAATGGCATAGCAGGGTGTGTTAACCATAGATTTTGATTGCATGCTTGTGCTCTTTTCCCAATAGTGTAAATTTTCTTTTCCTTAAAGTTCTCCAAACCTTAACCTGTCTGAAAATGAAATATAAACAGGTAAATCTATATAGACATCTGCCTTGTGATTATCCCCTATTGACATTATTTCTTGGTTTATATGTTTGAGGTGGTGGGTTGAAGTGGTAAATTGCTTAAATATTTGCTGATATTTTATGGGTTGTCTATTTGATGTCTAATGATTGGCAATAAATATTTTCTTGGCTTAGAAATTAGAAATACTGGGCTTATATATGATATACTTTAGATTTACTTTTTCTGTTGTTAAAATAATGTAAATACTGAAATCACATTTTTTTCTCTTCATTTTGCAGTAGTATTATTGATTCCACAGAATACAGCCAACCTCCAGGTTTCAGTGGCAGTTCTCAGGTAAACGATATCTTTGTTTGCTTTAATGATACCATGAGTATAATTATCTAAGTTATAAAATCATAGATTAGTTTACTAAAATGTCCTGTCACAAAGACAACCATTTTGAATGCAGTGGTGTTGATTAGCACTTGAATAGCTCTTATGCATAATGGTAGAATCAAATATTAATATTTGGTTTTTCAATGATAAGAACTTAAATTTATTTTCTTCACCAAGTTGTGATGGAACAAATCTAAAGTGTTTTGCTTTGTTTTTGTTTTTGTTTTTTTGAGACACTCTGTCAGGCAGGCTGGAATGCTGTAGCCTTGACCTCCTAGGCTCAAGCAATTCTCCTACCTCAGCCTCTCAAGTAGCTGGCCCTATGGAAGTGCACCACCATGCCCAGCTAATTTTTGTACTTACTGTAGATCTAGGTGGATTTCACCGTGTTGTCCAGGCTGGACTCAAACTCCTGGACTCAAGCGATCTGTCTGCCTCACCCTCCCACAGTGGTAGGATTACAGGTGAAAACCACTATCCCTGGCAGTTTTTTAAAACTTACTGTTAATTTCAGAACCTGAGAGGAAGGAAATACTTTAGGAAAAAAATTATGAATAATCAGAACATAGTTTATCTTAGAGATAATGAAAATTATAAATCTGTCATTGAATTACGCTTCATTACGTTGAAACTTAACAGCTTTTCCATGGAATAAAGAC
Organism: Pan paniscus; assembly: GCF_029289425.2. Lineage (NCBI taxonomy): Eukaryota > Metazoa > Chordata > Mammalia > Primates > Hominidae > Pan > Pan paniscus. The sequence goes on from NC_073249.2 coordinate 73,607,188, forward strand.
CACAGTCTTGAGTAAAATAGATAATCAGCTTGACTTCTTTGAATTAGTTGTATGAGTATTTTAACCTTTACTCTCTTCATCTTTGGCTTGGAGATACTGATATCTGTCAAGCTTATTTTTGAGGCCTAATAGGCTTTTTTCGACTTTTTATTTTTATATTTTATTTTATTTTATTTTTTTGAGACAGAATCTCGCTGTCTCCAGGCTGGAGTGCAGTGGTACCATCTCAGCTCACTGCAGCCTCCTCCCGGGTTCAAGTGATTCTCCTGCCTCAGCCTCCCAAGTAGCTGGGACTACAGGCACGCGCCACCATGCCCAGCTAATTTTTTTGTAGTTTTAGTAGAGACAGGGTTTCACCATGTTAGCCAGGAAGGTCTCCATCTCTTGACCTCGTGATCCTCCCCCCTTGACCTCTCCAAGTGCTGGCATTACAGGCGTGAGCCAGCGTGCTCAGCCATTTTTTATTTTTCTTTTTGAGACGGAGTCCCGCTCCTGCCCAGGCTGGAGTGCAGTGGTGTGATCTTGGCTCCTGCAACCTCTGCCTTCTGGGTTCAAGCGATTCTCCAGCCTCAGCCTCCCGAGTGGCTGGGACTACAAGAGTGTGCCACCGCGTCTGGGTAATTTTTGTATTTTTAGTAGAGATGGGGGTTTCACCATGTTGGCCAGGCTGGTCTCAAACTCCTGATCTCAGGTGATCTACCCACCTTGGCCTCCCAGAGTGCTGGGATTACAGGCGTGAGCCACCACTCCCGGCCACGTTTTTTAACTCTTTGTATTGAAATAAGTTTTGACTTAGAGAAAAATTACAAAAATACTAAAAAGAATTGCTTTATAGTTTACATCCAGATTGTCTAAGCACTTAACATTTTATCACATTTGTTTTATCATTCTCATTCAGCCTTTCTTTTACCTATATATGCATATAATTTCTTTTCTGGATTGTTTGAGTAAGGTACACACATATGTTTCTTTACCCTTAAATACTTCAGCATGTATTTCATTAGGAACAAGGATATTGTCTTATGTAATCACAATATAACTTTAAAATTCAAGCAGTTAATATTGATAAAGTATTATTTATAAATTCTAGATTTTCAGATTTTAAGAATTACCCTAATATAGCCTGGGCAACATGGTGAGACCCCGCCTCTACAAAAAATAAAAAAATTAGTTGGGCATGGTGGCATGTGCTTGTGGTTTCAGCTACTTGGGAGGCTAAGGTGGGAGGATACCTTGAACCCAGGAGGCCGTGGTTATAGTCAGCTGAGATCATGCCAGTGTACTCCAGCCTGGGTGACAGAGTGAGACCCTTTCCCCCCCACTCCCTCCCCCTGCAAAAAAAGAATTACCCTAATATCCTTTATAGTAAAACAAAAAACAATGAGGTGTTTTTAATGAACATTTATTTGTATATTCACTTTATTTGAAAAAATAGTACACCTATTTTTATCTAAATGAGCAATAAATCCTTTTGGATTATATCACTTCTGTTTTTCTTTTTCTTGTCTCCAAACTTGGATGACTACCTTGTTACTTTTATGATTAGTTTATGTGACTACTCTGTACATCATCCTGTATTATATTCATGTACAGTGCATGCATTTGGCCTATTCTTTTTTTGTAGTAAGTTTGTAGATTGGTTTGTATCTGTTTCTGAACAGTCATGCAAATACCAGATTCAAGTCTTTTTGTAAGACATAATGGAATACATTAGGAGAAAATTTAAAGCCTTAAATTGAAATATACCATAGGAACTTGAGAGAGAATAGCAGTCCCTGTATCTGGAAACTGGCTTGGCATTTATAGCTAGCCATTTATGTTCTCCTTCTGAATATAATTTCACAGAACATCAATATCAGACAAGGCTACTCCCTGTGACTGATGAAGCGAAACAAAAAGCAAGATCACTCCATAAAGTTGTCTAGCCACGTTTAAAAAACAAGGTCACTGTGCAAACTATAAAAAAAAAAAAAAAAACCCTACCCTGACCAATGTGAATGGTTGCTGCTTCTTTACTGGTTAAAACTTTAGCCTCCCTGTAGTCTTCTGTGCTCCTAGATAAGATTTATCATTACATAAGTTACTGAATTATAGAATCATTCCCACTTGACAGTATCCAATCCACAGTGAAGCCCCACTTCCTTGAACTCTCCCACAAATTATTTAACAAGTGCCTTAATCCTTTAAGTTGTTTCTAACACTGTCTTACTGAGCCATCTCTCACTTATTCATATTTATTGCTGCTAGCAATAAATAAAATTTATTTAACTACAGGTGTTTTTTTAATTGGTCTTTGGCTGGAGGACTTTGACCAAACTTTATATAGGGGAACAAGAAAAGGTTTCCACAGTTACCATTTATATTAACACTACTTTGGAATTTCTAGCAAATCCTATGAGCTAGAAACCAGTAGAAACTGAATCTGAATACAGCCTTCAGAATGTGAGAAAATGTTGGCAGATTATCTATCCGACAAGGGATTAATAACCAGAATATATAATGGACTCAAACAATTTGATTGCAAAAAATAATAATCCAATTTAAAAATTGACAAAAACTCTAAATAGACATTTTCAAAAGAAGATATACAAGTGGTCAATAGGTATATGTAAAAATACTTATCACTAACCATCAGGGAAGTGGAAGTCAAAACCACAATGAGATATCGTCTCACCACAGTTAGAATGGTATTATCAAGAAGACAGAAGTAACAAATGTTAGAAAGGACGTGGAGAAAGAGTGAATGCCCCTATACTGATGAGAATGTAAAGTCGTACAGCCATTATGAAAAAGAGTATGGAGGTTCCTCAGAAAACTAAAAATAGAACTGTCATATGTTCCAACAACCCCACTGCTGGGTATATATCCAAAAGAAAGGAAGAGATACCTGCACTCCCATGTTAATTGCAGCACTATTCACAATAGCCAATATTTGGAATCAACCTAAGTGTCCATCAGCAGACGAAAGGATAAAGAAAATGTGGTGTATATACACATTGGAATATTATTCAGCCGTAAAAAAGAATGAAATCCTGTCATTTGCAGCAACATGGATGGAACTGGAGGTCATTATATTAGGTGAAATGAGCCAGGAACTGAAAGACAAACAAACATCACATATTGTCATTCTTAAATGGGAGCCAAAAAAAAGTGGATCTCATGGAGGCAGAGAGTGGAATGGAGGTAGTAGGCAGAGAAGGGAAAGGCAAGGAGGGGGAATGGAGAGAACTTGCTTAATGGGTACAAAAATACAGTTAGATTAGGTGAATGAGTTGTAGCATTTGATAATACAGTAGGGAAATTATAGTTATTACTTTATTGTATATTTCAGAATAGCTAGAAGAGAAGAATTGCAGTGTTTCCAACACAAGAAATGATAAATGTTTGACATGATAGAAATCCCAGTTACCCTAATTGATTATTACACATTGTATACGCCTATCAAAATATTACATGTACCCCCCACAGATATGCACAACCATGATATAGCAACTTTTCTAAAAAGAAATTGAATGGGTGCAGCACACCAACATGGCACATGTATATATATGTAACCTGCACGTTGTGCACATGTACCCTAAAACTTAAAGTATAATAATAATAAAATTTTAAAAAATTGTAAATCCTTGAATCAAGATTAAAAAAAAAACTTGAATCTGGAGGAAAAAGAAAAACAATCAGAATCTTTTTTTTTTTTTGAAATATTTTAGAGTAGCACTTACTTTTATGTGGTGAAGGAGACTTTTGGTTTGAGATAGTGCACTGAGACAGTACGTAAATATCTTCTCATCCCCTCCCCCAAGAAATCCTATTGCTATATTGCTCTCCTCACACCCACAACTTAGAATAATTTATAGATGATTAAAAGAGAAAATACTTATGGAAGAAGAGCTGACTAATCTCTGAATCACTGTATGCAGGGTAAATGTGTGCTTAAGGATTAAATAACAGGTCTGCCAGGAGAATTCTTAGCATCTGTTAGAGGACTGGGTAGTTGTTGAGGAGGAAACCCTACTAGTGTTGAGATGGAGCTGACATGATACATTGCACTGAAGGCCTTACCCTTCATTTCTAGCTGTGCTCCAGATAATAGCTAGACCTAACATAAATGGAGACAAAAACAATTGAAATAGTGGATAGTCAAGTATAAGCCTGGCAAATGCAAACTAAAGAATACTGTAAAACTGAAAAAAACCCAAAAGTATGAACAAAATAGACAGTTTTTTTCGTATAAATAAAATGTATACTTTCCAAAAGTAGTAAAACTTAATATCATTAAGGATTGGAATTTATGTAAAGCAAAATCTGTTAGAAATTAAATACTTAGGGGCTGGGTGTGGTGGCTCACGCCTGTAATCCCAGCACTTTGGGAGGCCAAGGCAGGTGGATCGCAAGGTCAAGAGATCGAAACCATCCTGGCCAACACGGTGAAACCCCGTCTCTACTAAAAATACAAAAAATTAGCTGAGCATGGTGGTGCGCACCTGTAGTCCCAGCTGCTCAGGAGGCTGAGGCAGGAGAATTGCTTGAACCCAGGAGGTAGTGGTTGCAGTGAGCCAAGATCATGCCATTGCACTCCAGCCTGGCAACAGAGCGAGACTCCATCTCACACACACACACAAAATAAATAAAAATAAATTAAATAATTAGGTAGCATTTATTTTGCAGTTACTTTTCATAGACAGTGTTTGAACTATTCATATTTCTTAACTAACTTTCAGAGCTACTCTGTGAGATAAATACTGTTATTATTATTATTTTTATTTTTTGAGACAAGGTCTCGCTCTGTTGCCCAGGCTGGAGTGCAGTGGCGCCATCTCAGCTTACTGCAACCTCCGCCTCCCAGGTTCAGGTGATTCTCCTGCCTCAGCCTCCCAAGTAGCTGGGGCTACTGGTGCACACCACCACACCCAGCTAATTTTTGTATTTTTAGTAGAGACGGGGTTTCACCATGTTGGCCAGGATGGTCTCGATCCCTTGATCTCATGATCTGCATGCCTCAGCCTCCCAAAGTGCTGGGATTACAGGCATGAGCCACTGCGCCCTGCTGATAAATACTATTACTATTTTTTATTGAGAAGGAAACTGATACACAGAGAAGTTATGGAGGTTGACTCAGATAATATAGCTAGTAAGAGGAGAGAGCTGAGATTTTAACCCAGACATTATGGCTTCAGAGTCTTTGCTTTTAAATACTCATTTATTCAACCAGCAGGTTTTTGGGGTTTTGTGGTTGTTGTCATCTTTTTTTGTTGTTTTGTTTTTTTGTTTTTTGTTTTAAACATACCTCATATTTACTAGGCTCTGAGGACACCTCACTGGACAAAAGCAAAACAGATAGTAATCCTTGCTATAATGAAGTTTCCAATCTAGTTGGTAAGATACTTATAGCAAAAGTATAGATGACTTTTGAATGACCAGGATATGAGGAAGCAGAGATATGTCTACGAATGTCCCTGGGAAAACTTCTAGGCAGAGAACAAGAAGTAAATAATCCCTGAGGTGGAGAATGCCTTACATAGTTCAGAAGTCCAGTGTAGCTGGAGACAAGTGAACAAGGGAGATAAAAATAGAAGATGAGGTAAAAGAACTTAACAGAGGCTACATTTCATGTATGGCTTTCTTAGGCTGTTAGAAGGAGTTTAGATTTTTTGAGTGAAATGAGTTAAGCATGGCTTAATAGGTACTTGTCTCCCTATATACTTTGCATCAAAGGATATATGTTATTTATTGTAATCCTTGGAGAATTACGAAAAATTGGTTGAATCTAAGACAAGATAAATAGTATCGTCTGCATTGTGTGAATTAGAGCCCCAAATAAACAGATAGAGACAGACAGGCAGTCTAGAAAAGAGTAAATGAAGACTCCTCTGAGTACCTGTGTGTTAAAAAATCAGTGCGCTCAAAAAATACCGCTAGTGGAAACATTATTTATCAAAAATTTCTGGAATGTGGTCAGAATTGTACTAAACATTCATAGTCTTGAATGCTTTCATTTTTAGATAAGAATGAAAATAAATGAAATTATTATTTATCCAAGAGGCTACATTATCACTAGATGGTAAATATAGAAAGACCAAAAAAAAGCCCATATACAACATAAATTGAAATTAGCTATTATCATGATACTGGGTACATTAAAATAACTAAGACAGTGTTGATGCATACTAATAAAAATCACATTCTTAATGACATGTAATTTTAAAGAAGAATGTAAAATATTAAAATAGTTCAGATTAATTTTAGGACAATTGGGATAGACCAGTAACCATAATTACTAATTTAATTAGATTCCAATTTAAAAGAAATCCCAGTAGTTTTTTTTAAGGGTGTGTAGAATGTGGCCAATTAACATTGTAAAGTTCATTAGTACAATGAATTATTCAGAAGTTAATGATGAATTTACCTCATCAACTATTAAAATGTACTCTAAGACTGCTGTAACAAAAGAAGCAGAATAAAAATTTAAAATCTACCAAAAAGTAATTAATAGTCTGTGATAAAGGTGGTCATGTAGATCAGTGGTGAAAGGAGAGATTAAATGCATGGTGTTGGGACAAATGGGAAACTATTTGAAGGAAATTTAGCTTGTTTTCACTTACTGAAAGAGTTCATTTCAGCTAAACAATAATTTAAACAGCAATAGAACTATAGAAATGAAGAAAGAAGTCTACCCTACATATAAGAAAGCACCACAAACAAAATTTAAACCCAAATTGAGAAAGGCGTCATAATTAGGGCAAGTAAATGGCTTAATTGCTTCAAAATATTAAAAATTTTGATAATTTTATTTATTTTATTATTTTTTTGAGACAGAGTCTCACTCTGTCGCCAGGCTGGAGTGCAGTGACGTGATCTCAGCTCACTGCAACCTCCACCTCCCGGGTTCAAGCGATTCTCCAGCCTCAGCCTCCCGAGTAGCTGAGACTGCAGGTGCGCACCACCGTGCCCAGCTAATTTTTATATTTTTAGTAGAGAAGGGGTTTCACCATGTTGGACAGGATGGCCTCGATCTCTTGACCTCGTGATCTGTCTGCCTCTGCCTCCCAAAGTGCTGGGATTACAGGCATGAGCCACCGCTCCAGGCCAATTTTATCTTTTTAATGAAAGCTCCAAATAGGGTAAGAAAATGGTTCAGGACATCAATATTTTTAAAAGACAAAAATTCACACATTCAGCTCACATGAAATAATACTCAATTTTTGCAAATAAATAAAAGCAAAATATAGAATAATACTAGATACCATAGAAATCATCTGATAGTTATGGCTAAAATCAAAGGGATGTTCCAAAATGGAATTACTATTACTTGCAATGAGTGTATGTGCTCAACCATGTGCATATTGGGGAAGGGTAGGTGGAGGAAGGGAAAGTGGTAGTTGAGGTGATAGTCGTCCAGGAAGATAATTTGGCAGTATATACATGTGATCAATGCTAAAATAGTTTGATTTGGTAATTATACACAAATTTATTTCAAGGAATGATTCTAAGTACTATGTAAAGATTTTATACCGGTATTAATCATATGTGCAAAAATTCTGGAAAAATAAACATGCCCAGCCATAATAGAATAGTTACAGAAATAGTGCTACAACTATAGGATGGATTACTCTACTGCTCTTAAAAATAATATTTAGTAGTTGAATTGAAAAAAATGCTAACAATATAATATAAGTGAAGCCAGAAATGTATGAACTTTATAGAGTTGTATTTCTGAACTTTTGTAATTGCCTATTGATTTTGCTTTAGAATTTTTATATAACCATAGTACAATTAGCAAAATTAAAAAATTGATGTATCTCAGAAAACCTAAAATTTTTAATTTTAAATTTTTTACAAATTAAATTTCAACAGTGTATTCACTAATGTCCTTTATAGAAAAAAAAGAAATCTGGTCCAGGACCAATTCTGAATGACTTGTTGCATTTATTTGTCATGTCTCTTTAATCTCCTCTAAATTGGTACAGTTCTTCAGTTTATGACATCAACATTCTTGAAGAGTGTAAGTTATTTATAGGATTTCCCTCAGTTTGAATTTGTCTTGTGTTTCCTTATGCTTAAGATTCAGATTATCTATTTTCGTCAGGAATACTATAGTAGTCCTATTTTGTCCTCCTTAGTTTGTCATATCTGGAGGCATATGGTATCTATTTGTTTCAGTGCTGGTGATGTTAACTTTGATCACTCGATTAAAATGGTGGCTGCCAGATTTCACTGCTGTAAAGTTTCTTCCCTTTGAGCATCTATCATTGTATCTTACTTATAATAATAATTGTTAATGTGTTAGTTGTCCAAATGATGATTTTCTGAGTTTTTATATCTTCCACATTTATTAGTTAGTCCTTCTCTTTGTATGTTTATATCGTTGTGGAATCCTGGGTCATTAATATATATATTCTGTTACTAATTTTGAAACTCAAATCATCTTGTATTTGGCTAGTTGGAGCTCCTTCAAACTGACTTCTGTATCCTTTTGACATATTTCTATCATTCTTTATAAGTACTTTCTTAGACAGTAATGTTCCAGCTTCATTCCGTACTGACCTTGCTCCAGTCCTGGAATAGTCTTGTATCCAAGAAACCTCTTTTCTTTTAGTGGAGAAATATATTTTAAAACCAAAAATCTTAAGTATGCTCATTGTTCTTGGAGTATCATTGCTTGCAAGCTTTCTCAGTGGACAGAGCTAGGAAATATATGTATTCATATGTATTAATATACATTGTTATATATTTATACCCATAATATATATGCATTAATTACATATTAATCACTGTGTTTGATTACTGAAGGACTCCCAGGAATCAAACCATTTATATTTCTGGAACAGTGTGATTACAGGCAATGGATATACAGAACAGCCCAGCAGCAGTAGTGTATTTATTGAAAGAGATCCAGAGAATTCAGTCACAATATTCTTTGTCCTTCCACTGCTAGGTTGCACAGGAATTGCTTTGTCACCAGATTTAGAATCACTACTGGCTTGGGTTTGAAGCACCTGAATGCCAGGAGATCCAAAGTCAGCTTTTGGTTGGAGTCTCTAATTGTGAGCTAGTCATGTAACCACTCAATGGATTCACCTTGCCTGCTGCCTAGACAGAGTCAATTTATCAAGACAGAGGAATTGCGATAAAGTAATTCATGCAGAGCTGCTGTGCTGTTACTCAAATCAGTCTCCCCGAGCATTTGGGGATAAGAATTTTTAAGGACAACTTGGTGGGTTGGGGGAAGCCAATGAGCCAGGAGTGCCTGATTGGTTAGGTAGGAGATGAAATCATAGGGAATTGAAACTGTCCTCTTGCACTGGGTCAATTCCTGGGTGGGGGCATAATATCAGATGGGCCAGTTAATCAATCTGGGTGTTGCCAGCTGATCTGTCAAGTGCAGGGTCTGCAAAATATCTCAAGCACTGATCTTAAGAGCAGTTTAGGGAAGGTCAGAATCTTGTAGCCTCCAGCTGCCTAACTTATAAACCATAATTTCTGATCTTGTGGCCAGTGTTAGTTGTCTAGTCGCCAGGCAAGAAGGAGGTTTGTTTTGGGGAAAGGGCTGTTATGGTCTTTGTTTTAAGCTGTAACCTGTAAATTGGCTGGGCGCAGTGGCCCACACCTGTAATCCCAGCACTTTGGGAGGTCAAGATGGATGGACCACCTGAGGTCAGAAGTTCAAGACCAGCCTGGCCGACATGGAGAAACCTCGTCTCTACAAAAAATACAAAAATTAGCAGGGTGTGGTGATGTATGCCTGTAATCCCAGCTACTCAGGATGCTGAGGCAGAAGAATCACTTGAACCCATGAGGCAGGAGCTGCAGTGAGCTGAGCACACGCCACCGCAGTCCAGCCTGGGCAGCAGAGCGAGACTCTGTCTCAAAAAAACAAAACAAAACAAAAAACAAAACAAACCTGTAAACTAAGTTCCTCCCAAAGTTAGTTAAGCCTGTGCCCAGTAATGAACAAGGACAGCTTGGAGGTTAGAAGTAAGATGGAGTCAGTTAGGTTAGATCTCTTTCACTGTCTTAGTCATAATTTTGCAAAGGTGGTTTCAGTCACTTAGATGTGTACATTTTGGTTATGTGACCAGCTTTAATAGACACTACTGAAATCAGGTGCAAATCATGAAAATCATGAATTCAATTATTATTACTAAACAATGCTGACCAACTGATGTGTTCTGTGCCAAAACAACTCCCTGACTCATGATTACAGAAAATTATTTATCTTTAGTTAATATATTCTATAGCATAGGCAAGGGTCAGTGGTCAGTCCATACAAGCTGAGGTCAATCCATGCTATTCTACCATGTTTAGGGTTCATTCTAGCATTTGTCCTTTCTATATTTATAATTTCCTTTTCTGATGGAAACCTAGCTGTCATGATCAAAATACACTTACTTATTTGCATAGTCTTAGAATATATATACAAAAGTTAGCATGAAAATTGCTGAGAAAACCAATCTAACTAGAGATATTTCTTTGAAATTCCGTTTGTCTTTAGCCTGAGAATATATACTGAAAATATAGTATATTCAAAGGTTATTTGGATTTGTTTAATTTTCTTCAATTTTCGTTGTGATATTTCTTTGAAATAGTTAGGTTCATTTACTTCTATTTGTATTTCACCCCACTTTCCATCCTTATTATATATATCCTTTTTGAATATGTAAAATATTACCCTGATTCTAAAAATCAGAGCTGTATAAAAAGTTATAATCAATAACGGCTACCCTTTCAGCTTTTCTACCAATTTCCCTACCTCCATCTTTTCTACTCCATTTCTATTTACCTTCTTTAGGTCACCAATTTTATTAGTCAGATTTACAGATACATATGCACATTTTCTTATTTTTACTCTCTTTCACAAAGGGTAGCTTTCTAGTAATTTTTTTTCTGTACTTTATTTAACAATTTATGAGGAAGGTAACTCTATGGAAGTTCATAGAAGTCCTCCTCATTCTTTTTTACGGCTGCATGAAACTTCTTCATGTGGTTGTACTGTAATTTACTTAATCACTTTGTTATATAATGACAAGTACATAGTTTCCATTATTTTGAAATTACAGCCAGTAGAGAGTGACTAATTTGTGCCTATGTATTTTCATATTATTGGAGGTGTACTTTCAGTGTAAATACCTAGAAGTGGGATTGCTGGGTCAAAGGTATGAATGGATAGTACCAAATAAACCACCCTCCAAAAGCAGTTTGTGTCTTCACCAACAACATGTAAATATGTCAGTTTTCCCCACAGCACCTCTAACAGAATGACTTTGAAAAGTTTCATAGTTTTTAATTTTTGCCAATATATTAGGTGAGAAATGTATACCAGAATAGTTTTGTGTTTCTTTAATTATAAATGAGATTGACTATGTTTTCATATGTTTACTGGTTTACTAATATACTTATTAGTGAGTAGTATACTCATATCTTTAGCTGACAGACTCTTCTATTAGGTGCTTGACTTTTTGGGTTCAATTTATAAGACTTTGTTATATTAGGAATACTAGTCTGTTACCTATGACCTGTGTTGCCTATATTTTCTTCCTATTTTATTTTATTTTTTTACCATTCAAAAGTTTTTAGTTAAAATTATCAATTTTTAAAAATTACATCTAGATCTTTGAATCACAGTTAAAAGCTTCTCCCTACAACCAGGATGTAGAGAAACCCCTTGTTTCTTAAAATACTTGTCTCATCTTTATTTTTTTACATTTAAATTCTCAATCTATTTGGAGTTTATTTTAGTGTATGTTTTGAAATGTGGATTTAATTTCATCCATCCAAATGACTAGCTATGTGCCCCCAGCCCTATTTTTAAAAGTTTATCCATCTGCTGGTCTGGTTCTGTTTCTGTATTGTTATCATTCCTTTATTGTAGACGCTTTATGATATGTTTTAATGTCTGATACTTCTCTTCTTCCCCTATCTTAGCTTGTCTTTTTCATTGTTTTAGAGAATATTTCTTCCTGTTTGTTTTTTCATAGGAACTTTAGTATCAGTTTATCTAGCTCCCTAAAAAAGCTTCTTGGTATTTTTTATTGGAACTGCCTTTATCTTACCAATTATCTCAGGGAGAATTGACATCTTTATGATACTGATTTTAACTCTAGGTTTTGCTTATATTTTTCATAAGTTTATTTCTAAGCATTTTTTAAAGCTGAAAATTTGTTTTTAAAAATTTAAAATTAAACTTTTAATTTTGAGATATTAATAATTATAGATTTACATGCAGTTATAAGAAATACAGATTTAGCATCTGAAATCTAAAAATCCAGAATTTGAAATGTTCCAAGATTTGAAACTTTTTGAGCTGTGATATGATGCTCAAAAGAAATGCTAATTGGAGCATTTTGGACTTTGGATTTTCAGATTAGGGGTACTCAGTTGGTAAGTACAATGCAAATATTCCAAGGTAGGGAAGAGGATGGTTTGCAGAGCTTCCATGCCCTCTCTGGGCATGCATGCTCTCCTGATCATCCTAGACCTCAGTGTGTTCACCAACCTGGAAACTCATTCAATCTTATTGTTTAGGAGCTTTATAGAGTTTTATAGAGCTTAATCTCCAGGCCTCACCCACTTCCTGGAGGTTGGTGTGTGTGCAAAAGTTCCAACTAATTACTTGGTGATCTTTTGACCAGCCTCATCCTGAGGCTTTGTGGGTGTCTCACCCTAAGTCACTTCACTAAATTCAGGTATGATCAAAAGGAACTTGCTGTGAATAACAAAAGATGCTGATATCACTCAGGAATCTCCAAGGATTTTAGGAACTGTGTGTGAGGAACTGTAACACCCTAATGGGTTCCCCTTCCCCCACTGCCTAGACAGAGCTGATTTATCAAGACACTGGAATTGCAATAGAGAAAGAGTAATTCATGTAGAGCCAGCTATGCTTGAGCCCAGAGTTTTATTACTCAAATCAGTCTCCCCAAGCATTTGGGGATCAGAGATTTTTAGGATAATTTGGTGGGTGGGGGAAGTCCAGTGAGTCAAGAGTGCTGATTAGTTGGGTCAGAGATGAAATCATGGGGAATTGAAGCCGTCCTCTTGCACTGAGTCAGTTCCTGGGCCAGGGCCACAAGATCAGATGAGCCAGTTAATCTATCTGGGTGGTGTCAGCTGATCCATCAAGTGCAGGGTCTGCAAAATATCTCAAGCACTGATCTTAGGAACAGTTTAAGAAGGGTCAGAATCTTGTGGCCTCCAGCTGCATGCCTCCTAAACCTTAATTTCTAATCTTGTGGCTAATTTGTTAGTCTTACAAAGACAGTCTAGTCCCCAGGCAAGAAGGAGGTTTGTTTTGGGAAAGGGCTGTTTTCATGTTTTTTAAGGTGTAAAGTAAGTTCTTCTCAAAGTCAGTTCAGTCTATGCCCAGGAATGAAAAAGGACAGCTTGGAGGTTAGAAGCAAGATGGTTTGTTTAGGTCAGATCTCTTTCACTGTCTTAGCTATAATTTTGCAGTGGCAGTTTCAGAACTTTGGACAGAGACCAAGTATATTTCTTAGACCACATTTCCTTTTCATGTGTGTAGTGATATTGTTGCAAAATTTTCTCCTTAGTTCAGCTAAAACTGGGCTCTTGTCACACGAATGGGAAAGATTAGGCTTGCAGGCACGTACAAGGGTGAGGAAAACGTAATTTATTGGGCGAAAAGGAAAAAGGGAAAAATAACTCTCAACAAAGTGAGACAGAATCCTGCTAGCAGGTTTCTTGCCTCACAGATTGAATCCCAGGTCACCACCCAGGGACAAGAGAGGCCAGGCTCCTCCCCGCTGCAAATGGCACAAACTTCCTGAGGCCCCACCCCATCCTCTCAGTGTGCAGATGGGTATTATTTAGAAAGAATCAGCTGGGAAAGGGCAGGCTTCATCCAGGATGGGCAGTCTGGTTTTTCAGCCTTCAGACTGTTTTAGGCTTGAAGGAGGGGTTTTGCCTGGGGACACTTGGCTTCCTCCTGTCTCTATCATTTTCTCCTCTAAAGAAGTATATATCTAACTGCCGTAAGGATAAGGAGGAAGATTAATCTTAACTGCTTCCTGCTGACAGGGTGTGCTGTTTTGGGAAAATGGCAGTCAGATCTCCCTGCGAGGCCTGTCTAAGGGTCCCATCAAAAGGGGCCATCATCTGAGGCTTCGGTTGCATGACCATTTGGAGCGTGATGGCCTGAAGGCAAGAAGAGACAACTGGGTTATTAGAAAACATGTATCAAAACAAAATAAGGGGGGAGGGCGTGAGGACAGCTCAAAAATCTCGAGACCTTTTACTAGTTAGTGCAGGGAGATGGGGACAGAAGCCCGACTAGTAAAACAAACTTTTACCCTTTGCTGGCATGTTGGGCTTCTGGGTTCCCTTCCCCTGAGCCCAATCCTAAGCCAACCAATTTAAGGTTTGGGAAATTAACTTCTCCCAGTTTGGAAGATGCATCCAAGGGGAGTGTCCCATAGTACAAAGACACGATTACTTATCAGTGAAGAGAGGACAGAGGAGGAGAAAGGAAAAAGAAAGGCTTTTTTTTTCCCAAAGGAGTCCCGGGATTCAGGATGCATTCAAAAGGGTTACAGAGTGAAGATGAATGGGTGCTTATCTAGAAAGAGAGGAGCACGGTGCCCCAGGTTCCCTTCTCTTCCTAGCAAATACCTGGAGTATTTGAGGGAGGGAAAGTGAGGTGTTCCTCTTTCTTTCCTCTGTCCTTGGATCCCGAGTCCCACCAACCACGATAGGGTGCCACCCATGGGTGTCAAAGCAGCTTTCACTGATGTTGATGGTGGGGGGCATGCTACAGGGTGGGAGTATTCACTCTTACCCATGTACACCTTATGTCCCCTGCTGTCAGTAGCCTTTGAATTCCCTAGACCTTATTTATGCCATGGATAGTAGCGTGACCTTTATCTATGCAATGGGAAGCTTGGCTTAGTAAGAATCAGTCACACTAACCTATGCTGTGCCTTTTAACTTCTGTTATCATCTGCCTCTGGATCCATCAGATCCGGTTTTCTTTCCTAGGGCTTTGACCCAAAGCTTGGAATTGAGTTTGAGACAAAAATGTGTCTTGGGGGGTGGGGGTGTTGCACGGACTCCTTTTCTTAAGCTGAATGCTATGGTGAAGCTGTGGAATTGAGTCCTGCTCCAACAAGGGAGAAAAGGATATCTTGTGACACCCCAGATAACTGGTGGATATAGTTATGCCTGCTAAGATTTGGGTGCATAGTTCTTGTCTTTGGTTAGCTCCCTTGTTCTTAGTTTCCCAAAAAGGAAACCTCCGAGTGACGGGCATTCTGTTTATTCCCATCACCCGGCAGGATAATTGCTCAGAACTATAATATTGATCCAGATTTCTACATTACCCATCCCTTTTGTTTTTTTCTGAGCTGCAGCTGGAAACTACTGTTTGGTTCACAGGAACAAGCAGGGTTAGTCTAAAATGTAGGCAAACACTTAAAAATAACAAAGGAATGTAGAATTTAATGACAAATATATGATAAGTCTTGAAATATAATTTATCTCTCTCCAGTCTTTTTTTTTTTTTTTTTGAGACATAGTCTCGCTCTTGTCCCCAGGCTGGAGTGCAATGGCGCTATCTTGGCTCACTGCAACCTCCGCCTCCCAGGTACAAGCGATTCTCCTGCCTCACCCTCCCAAGTAGCTGGGATTACCGGCGCCTGCCTCCACACCTGGTAAGTTTTGTATTTTTAGTAAAGACGGGGTTTCACCATGTTGGCCAGGCTGGTCTCGAACTCCTGACCTCAGGTGATCCACCTGCCTCGGCCTCCCAAAGTGCTAGGATTACAGGCATGAGCCACCGCACCCTGCCAGTCCTTATTTTTGTTAAAAAACAAATCATGATAGGATTGAATGGTTTGCAAAATAGACCTTAGTCTTATACTTGGCCTGATTATTTGTGTAAAGTGCAGCAAGATTAATTATTTTTACATAGGCCTTTTAGATTGGCTTGGACGGAACTCTTCCACGAGAAATCCCAGATAAGACCTTTTAAAGCCAAGCCCAGCCATCAGTTTATATCCTCAAATGCCTGTGAGTTGGGTGATCCTGCCCTCTTAACGTCTCAAAATAAACTTGGAGCTCTGGGCCTGTAGAAGGTGACATTCTTTACTTATCACAGGTCAAGAACCCTCTACAGCGGCTGTGTAGACAAGGGTATGAGGCCAGTTTTCCCAAGGGGCTTTTATTGGCTCTGCAAGTCGAGCTTGACTCCTTAAAGGGAAGCATACCCTTCAAGTTAAGCCTTGGTAAAACAACATTTCTCCAGTTGCATCCAGTTGCAAAAGAAAATGGATTCTTATTGCACTGATGTAAACAACTATATTGCCATAAGTTAAGAACACTTACAACTAGTTTCCAAATTCTGGAGAAGCCAGGGAGAGAGAGAGAGAGAGACAAATATGCTCCAAATTTTTTTCACAGGAGTGTGCCATACTCAGTTATTAAAGACTGTAAATAGTTCAAAATAAGTTTCCTTGACTATGAAAAAACAAAACAAGGACCAGCAATATTCCAAGCAAAAGTTAAAAAGATTACCTCAGTTTTCGGTGAGTTCAGTTCATTTGTGAGTTCAGTTCATTTAGTTAACGCTTATTTTGCTTGATATTCGTCAACATTTTAGTTCTTCATGAGTCCTGCACGTTTTTCCTGTATAGTAATGTTACAATCTCCAAAGTTATTAGAAACCTGTATTTGAGAGTACCTGTTAGAGTCCTATAGCTTGTTATAAGCCATTTGTTGAAAAGGATCAAAACAAGACAGCAATTGTCTGTGAATAACAAAATGTCCAGGGTAGTTACAGTTAGAAACACAATTGACAAAGTAGTTCGATTATCTCTGTGGTTTACAATAACTTAACATAACAACCTTAATTATGATGGATAGCATATACTTTAGACATTAGAATTTTTGGAATCCCATACAGTTTTGAAACATATATTAGTAGTAGTCACCAAAATATAACCTAAAGAAGATTGAACACCATTTTGACAATCTCATGTAAGTAAATGTGTTCTGTTTACCCCTCATTTGGATACTCCAGGGACTCTCTGCAGCATCCAAAAGCTAGGCATCAGGAAAGACAATTTTGAAACTGAAGTTTGATTTTGGGAAGCCTGTTAAATATGTTAGAGGTTTAAAACACTTGATGTTATGAAATAGCATTCCAAATTATTCCAGGTAAGTTATTATTTTGCCAAAATGATGACTCAGAAATTTGAAAAACAAAAATCTTTTATAACCCTTTACAAATTTTCCTAAAGAGCAGATTAGTTCCTTAAGAGTACGTTTTTCTGCCTTTATTTCAATGCTTAGTTTACAGAAAAACCATATAATGCCTTTTTGAAGTTAGTCAATATGTTAACACAGAGAATTTATTTTGGAAGATTAATTTTTACAATCCTTCCATCACTTGTTTGAACTTTTAGCTTTTTTTGTTTGTTTGTTTTTTGAGATGGAATCTCGCTCTGTTAAACTTTTAGCTTTATCTTATCTAATTCAGAACAATCCTTAGACCCTAGGCAAAAATTTACATTTCCACACCTTCTTATAATCTTTTATTAAAAACACGTCATAACACACCTCACGTGTAAATCTATTTCCAATAGTTTCAATTACATATTATAATGGTAACTCTTAGCAATTTTACCTTTAAAACCTGGTAAATTGTTTTAATTAATTGCTTGGTGCAGCCAAGGTTTGACTTCTTCCAGCATAATTAAGGGCATGGTTAGTTCCTTATGTCGCCAGGTTTTACCAAATGTGGAGCCATCAAGTTAGATCGTTCTCAAAAACCAAAAAAGGCAGGTTATAACCTTAAAACATTTAGCAAACCTAATATCTGACCTATATAATTTAGTTTACCTATTTACATTTTGATGACATCTGTATTTTACCAATAATCTTTAAGGCTGTTTTTTATTTCTTAAAGATTAAAGTCACGTGAACTGGAAGGCACTACAGCTTTTATTTTCCTTTTAAAAAATATTTGATCAAAGTGTTTATCTTCCTTTAGGCCAATTAATTAGAGCTTTTTTTTTTTTTTTTTTTGAGATGGAGTTTCACTCTGTTGCCCAGGCTGGAGTGCAGTGGCATGATCTCAACTCACTGCAACCTCCGCTTCCCATGTTCAAGCGATTGTCCTGCCTCAGCCTCCCTTGTAGCTGGAATTACAGGCATGTCCCACCACACCTAGCTAGTTTTTGTATTTTTAGTAGAGATGGGGTTTCACCATGCTGGCCAGGCTGGTCTTGAACTCCTGACCTCAGGTGATCCACCTGCCTCAGCTTCCCAAAGTGCTAGGATTACAGGCTTGAGCTGCTGCACCCAGCCAGTCTATAAAAAAAGCTCTATAAAAAAAGAGCTTTTTTTATAGACATCACACACACAACACATATATACATACACAGATAGACAGAAGAAAACCCAATTGCCATAAGATCTTTCATTTGCCAGTCTCCTAATTGAATTAATGGTCTCCAGGTGGAGCCTTTAAGAGACAGGGCTAGGAAAACATTCAGCTTCTAAGGCCTAACAAACAGGCATAAATGAGGCAAAAACAGATTTTGAGGGGGATCTATTTGCTTTTAATTACTGGTGTTCCATGAGGAAAACAGAGGTCTCTTCCTTCTCATGTGTGCATTGAGAGTGGCAAGGAAAAATGGAGAAAAATAATTCAGTCGGTTTTTTTTCAACAAAACAAGGTCCTAGAAGAGAAAAACATAAAGACCTTTTACCTATGCCTACAACTTGGATATCTACTTTTAATTAAGCTGAGTGTTCTTTAAGAAAATCCTTTTAAATCCCCTATTACCTGACTTTAGCCATCCCAAGTGGCCAATATTTCTGGCTTTCAAACTTTACTAAAGGCTCAAAGAAAGTAAAATCCAAGGCATTTCGTGGAGGGGAAGAGAATCAACAAATAGCAAAGGTTGCACAGGTATCAAACCAAAAAGGACTCATTCCCTAAGCCAGGATTGAACCCCGGGCCACAAATGTAAAATGGCAGAGGCTAGAAGAAAACATTGTCATGTGGTTACAGGTCTGGCTCTGGAGGACGTAAAACAAGATGGAGGCCTGCAGCAAAGTTTGCTACTTACCATACAGAAAGTTATATAAAGCAGACCAGATTGGCTACAGCTTAAGACCAATATAAATCCTTTTTCATAGTTAAAACTTTACAGAGAATATAAACAGTGATAGTTGGGGTCTTGGCCTTGTAAAACATTTTCTAAAAAGGAAAAAAAAAAATCCTCTCACGTAAAAGTTAACTGCTAATAGGTAGAGAAAAAACAGTTCATAGTGTAAGGGTAACCCTGGGAGAAGAACCTCTTATTCTTATACAAATGGGTTCCTTTCCCCCTGGCTCAGACCAATGGTAGTCTGGCCAGTCAACCATGCAGGGCCCAGGCCCCTGAGGCCGCCTTGGGGCCTGGACAGTGGCTGTGGCTCATTCCCGCCCTGTGTGGTCGTTGGACACTGCACTCATGTGGCAGACATGGCCATGCACCCAAACCAGGAGGTAAGGGGAGCAGGGAGCTGCCATTCGCCCAACCATCCTGAGCCTGAGCCTGTGGCCATTTAAGTGGGTGTGGACCACCTCCAGTATTATAAAAGAAAAGATAGGTGCTGTTACTGTCCTGAAAAAAAAAAGAAGAGGCATGCCATAGGACCAAAAGGCTCAGAAGCGAAAGTGAGAGGTTTTGGGTTCACATTTTACTCACCCTTCCTTTGGCCTCACATTGGGCAGCAAAAATGCTGCAGAACTCTCTCCTTAGTTCAGCTAAAACCAGGCTCTTGTCACACAACTAGGAAAGATTAGGCTTGTGGACACCTAGAAGGATGAGGAAAGTGGAATTTATTGGGTAAAAAGGAAAAATAACGCTCAGCAAAGCAAGAGAGAGTCCTGCTAGCAGATAAAGTACATACTTCTCATTTTGTCACAGAATAGTAAAAAGGTATACATGCAAAGGCCTGGATTTAATGCAGGATTTAATTTGTGTGACCTTGTTAAGGGCATCCTTAAGTGAACTGATTCTTACAGATTTTTATATGTTTTTTTTAAAAAAAATTATGAATAGTGATGAAGAACAGTGTCTGCCAGTGGGATTTGGTGCCATTGCCTTTATTTGTGCTAAGAGACCAGCAGTCTTATACTGATCTTTGCTTTTGTATCACAAGTACAAACATAAGCACAAGGAAAATTGCAAAGAACATCTTTTTTTTTTTTTTTTTTTTCTGAGACAGGGTCTTGCCCTCTCACCCAGGCAGGAGTGCTGTGGCAGGATCTCAGCTCACTGCAACTGCCTCCTGGGCTCAAGCTATCCTCTTACCTCAGCCTCCCCAATAGCTGGGACTGCAGTTGTATGCCACCATGCCCAGCTAATTTTTTTGTGTGTTTTATAGAAACAGGGTTTTGCCATGCTGCGCAGGCTGGTCTGGATCTGGACTCAAGCAATCTGCCTGCCTTGGCCTCCCAAAGAGCTGGGATTACAGGCGTGAGCCACCACACCAGGCTGCAAATAACATCTTACTATTTTTAAGAACATAGCTTTGTCCTCCCAGATTCCTGAAAAGATCTTAGAGAACTCCCAGTGGTCCTCAGCCACATTTTGGGGATCACACTATGATAACCACTATTTTAAATTCTGTAACTCTTTGCTTTAAAGCTAGTCATTAAATCTGCTTGTATGAAAATGTGTGTATGGGTTTAATAGTTAATTTGTTTTATTATTTTGTATGTATTCCTTGAACTTATAAAGTTTACTTATTGTGTAAATAATGATAGTTTTCCATGCAGTGTTAATTTATGAAATTAGTTTGAGAAAAAAGTATTTGTAGATTGGAAAAATTTCAGGTTTCAGTCAACCATACAGACACTTTTAGCTTCATTTGAAGTAGGAGTCTCCTCTTAGTGGAATTGACAGGGAACTTTGCCATGGTAAGTTACTTATTTTATTATACAAGCATTGATTTCATTAGTCTTTTGAAGATCTCATTGCTTTTGTACTCCACTATTTTATATTAAGTATATGAAATAGAATATTCAGTTTTGCTTGCTGCTTTTCTGTTTTCATGTTAATTGCATTTATTGGGAATTAAAGTAGTTATATGTGTAAAGATTTTTCATAATTTACAGGCTGACCATAAATTATCTTTTTGTATGATCATCTAATTTGCTCTTTTATCTTCATAGTATGCGTATTAACTTTCTAGCATTTATTTGAGGACTTTTTTTTTTTTAACTTTTTCCAATGACCAAATAAGATATGCTTCTGTTTTTGCTGTGGTGAAATTTAATTATCTTTGAGTTTGCTAAATGTGATCATTTTTCTTTAGAACCAAGCTAGGTAAAATTAACATGGTTGATAAATATTTGTTTGATTTGTGTCGTATTTATATCTACCTCTAGGTAAAAGAGCTTATCTTGAAATTGTTTTATTTGAAGATTGGCCTTGTAGACTATCTGCATCCAATATGTATTTTCAAAACATTTATCTCTGCATACATAGCACATTTCTATTTTTTATATTAATATTATTTATAATTTAATAATTAAACTGGCATATGATGATGACCCAAGTGTTGCATATTTACCAACAATTATAAGGCAACCTAGTTGCTTGTAGAGTTTTTGAGTAAAGGATTTACTCTAGGGTTTTGAATAAATTTAAGAAATGTCAAGAATAAATACAGGAAAATAATTGAGAAAATGAGTTTACTATAAAAACTGGAAGCCAAATAAGTAAAACAAAACAGTGTTGCTGACTACTTCCTATTTGTTTTATATGCCCTGTTCCTGATTATTGTTAATTATTCTCATCTTTCAGGCTTTGAAGTCTTATCTGTTTTTCCGTTAAACAGATCACTTTTTTTTTTTCTTTTTTTTTGAGACAGAGTCTCACTCTGTCTCCAGGCTGGAGTGCAGTGGCACAATCTCAGCTCACTACAACCTCCGCTTCCTGGGTTAAAGTGGTTCTCCTGCCTGAGCCTCCCGAGTAGCTGGGACTACAGGTGTGTGCCACCACGCCCAGCTAACTTGTTTTTGTTTTGTTTTGTTTTGAGACAGAGTCTCTCGCTCTGTCACCTAGGCTGGAGTAGTGGCGTGATCTCGGCTCACTGCAGGCTCCGCTTCCCAGGTTCACGGCATTCTCCTGCCTCAGCCTCCCAAGTAGCTGGGACTACAGGCACCCACCACCACATCTGGCTAATTTTTTTTTTATTTTTAGTACAGACGGGGTTTCACCGTGTTAGCCAGGATGGTCTTGATCTCCTGACCTCGTGATCTGCCCACCTCAGCCTCCCAAAGTGCTGGGATTACAGGCGTGAACCACCGCACCTGGCCACTAATTTTTATATTTTGAGAAGGGGTTTCACTGTTTTGGCCAGGATAGTCTCAATCTCTTGACCTTGTAATCTGCCCACCTCAGCCACCGAAACTGCTGGGAGTACAGGCATGAGCCACCATGCCCAGCCAGATCACTTTTGAAGAGATCTGTAGGCTAAAATCTAGAATTACAATCTTAGTATTTATAAAAAATATGTTGGTACCTACGAAGGAATATATTTCATTAATATGTAAATTAGAAATATAGCAAAACTTTTATGGAACCGGCTTCTGTGTTAGTTATTTAATAATAGAATATTAAAAGTAGTATACAGGTTACTCATGTGTTCCTAACCAATTTTATCACCTGCTTCCTATCCAAATATAATTATTTTTCTGATATTTATGTTTATCAATATGTTGACTTTTAAAAAAGTTTTACCACATGTATACACACCCCTATATTATTTGTTTTGGCTGTATTTGAACTTTATAAAAATATTATAGTAAGTAGATTTCTGAGATTTGTTTTTTCAGAGATTAATTGCTGATGCCTGTGGCTGTAGTTGTCACTGATGTATAATATTCCATTGTGTTACTATACTACAATTTTTCAGTTGAATCTGTATACATTACATGTACTTCTAGGGTTTTTGTTGTTCTTGCTATTAAGGGCATCTTTGTACATGTCTCCAGATCCACAGGTGCAAGAGTTTCCCTAGATATGTACCTAGGAGAGGAATTAAAGGGCATTGGGTATGCAAAATTTGTATTTTGAGTTAATAACAAATTGTTTTCCAGCGTACTTTTATCAATTTAAAACTCCCACTACATGAGTGTATGAGTTCCAGGTTCTCAGCATTCTTGCTGATAATTAGTATTGTTGGACTTTAAAATGATTGTCACCTTAGTGGTAATAAATAGAGCATAGTTGCGACTTTAATTTTTATTTTCCTGCCACTATAAAACAGCACCTTTTCTTATATTTATTGGCCTTTATGTTTTGTCTTTTGTAAAATGGCATTTCAAGTCTTTCCCCATTTTTTTGTGTTGGTCTTAGAGAAATAGATATATTCTGGATACTAATCATTTGTTTTTGGATACTGCAAATATCTTCTTACAGTTTGTATCTTGTCTCACCTTTTTAATGATTAATTTTGGTGAACAGAAGTTCTTAATTTCTATGTCATGCAATTTATAATTTTTATATTAGTACTTCTTGTGTTTCATTTAAGAAATTCTGCCCTTTCTCAAGATTGTAAACATATTATCCAGTAACATATTACATGGTCAGTTTTTGTAAATGTTCTATGCATGCTTCAGAAGAATGCCTATTTTTAAATTAGGTACAGTGTTTTCTATATATTCATTATATCAAATTTTATATTTGGCCATATATAAACTAGTGTTACTTGCATAACACTAGTTGCATAACTCAGTTGACTTGCAGATTTATCTCCCATTGTGTTAATAGGTTTGTCCACTTCTCTGGCAATTTCTGCCTGAAAAATGTTAAGGCTCTCTTATTACATACAGATGGGTTATGTTAAATTGAACCTTTTCTCATATACAGTGGCTGTTTTCATCCTTATTAATGTTTTTCATCTTGAATCTATTTTTTTCTCTTTTAGTTAGTATTCTTTCATGTTATTCTAATTTTTTAGTTTGTCTCTTTTAAGTATTTCTTTGGCAGATAGCATACCTTTATTTTAAATCTATTCTGTCACTATTTCTATTGGTGATTGTTTCCATTTACATTTATTGCTAATACTGATATAATTTCATTCTTTTTTACTTATTATACTTCTGTTTTTCTCAGTTTTTGATTTTTTTTTCTTATGTTTTTACCTCCCCCACCATCCCTCTTCTGGTTTGATTACCTATTCTATCACTGTGCTTTCAGTAGTTGTCCTTGAAATTTATTCACACTTATCATCTAAGCAGAGTATCTTAATTATCTTAATTACCTTCCTGAACAATACAAGAGCTCCAGAATGCAACTTTTTCCACTTTCTTCTGACTTATATATTGTTACTTGGATAATTTTTTGTCTTATTCTTAAGCCCCATAAACTAGATATGACAATTAATAGTAATATTTAGAATCACTTATTTATTTGCTCTTTTCCTTGCTCTCTTTTTTTATTTTGTGTCTCAGATCTTCCAGTTGGTGTCATTGTATTATTCAAGTACACAATTTCAGAAGTTTTTTTTTTTTTTTTTTTTTTGAGACGGATCTCGCTCTGTTGCCCAGGCTTGAGTACAGTGGCACAGTGGCACGATCTCAGCTCTCTGCAACCTCTGCCTCCTGGGTTCAAGCTATTCCCTTGCCTCAGCCTCCTGAGTAGCTGGGATTACAGGCAGAAATTCTTTTAGAGATGGCTCACTGGTAATAAACTTCATTTTTGTTTATGATGTTGTGAGATAGCCTTTTGGGGTTCTGAATTTTAGGTTGAAATTTTTTTCTCTCAACTTTTTTAAGATTATTGATGTCCTTTTTGCTCTAGCTTCTTTCTACTGCTCTTGAAAAACATTTTGCCTTTTTAATTGTTGTTCCTAAATAAATTATCTTTCTTCCGGTTTTAAGATATTTTTGCTGTATAGACAAAAACACAGTTTCACCTTAGTGTGTCTAATTGTGGGTTTCTTTTTAATTATCTCACTTGATCGGAAGAATTTCACTTTCTGTGTATTCACGTCTGTTTTCAGTTCTGGAAAAATCTCAGCCATCAACTCTTCCAATATTTCTTCTTTAGTTTCTTGGTCTTTTCTTCTGAGTCTCTGGCCATATTTCAAACTATTATTCTTTTATGCCTCTTATATTGTTTTTCAAATTTTTTGTCTTCTTGGCTTTTATCCTACATTCTAGGCAGTTCTTTCAGATTTCTCTTCTACTTTGTAAATTCTGTTTTCAGTTTCCCTACTTGCGGTCCCTGGGCTTAATTCTCCAAATTCCAGTTCAATTACTTTTGTGTAGGTATTGTCCTCCTCTTTCCCCCTGCCCTGTGCTGCTGCTGTTATATTTTGTTTATCATTACATCTCTGAGTTCACCTTCCTGTTTGTCTGTTAAGTCTTTGAAAATTATCTTACTTTCTTGTGAGTTATTGACAAAGAGAGTCAAACGCTATAAAATATTTAAAGAAGTTTATTTGGAGACAAATAAACTTTTTTAAAGAGGTTTATTTGGAGCCGAAAAAACCAAAATGAGTGATCCTGGCCTGAGGCATAGTCTCAAGAGGTCCTGAGAACATGTGCCCAAGGTGGTTGGTATACATTTTAAGGAGACATAAGACACCTGTCATTACTTAGGAAGTTTACATTGATTCGATCTGTAAAGGCAGGACAGCAGGCAGGGACAGGGGGTGGGAACAGGGATTGGCTTACAGGTCACGCATGGATTCAGAGATTTTTAGATTGACTCTTGGTTCAAAGAGTTAAGTTACTATCCAAAGACCTGAGATTAATAGGAAGGAGTGTCTGGGTTAAGATAAGGGGTTGTGAAGAACAAAGTTTTTATGTAGATGAAGTCTCATAGGTGGCTACCTTTAGAGGCAGTAGATGGTAAATGTTTCCTAATTAGGCTGGACTCTCAGTTAATCTCTTCAGGATTGGGAGGGCCTGGAAGGGGAAGGGTGTAGTTATGTTAATACAGATGCAAAATTTTCCTCACAAAAGACTGCTTTGCAGGGTCATTTCAAAATATGGCAAAAAACTATATGGGGGTAAAATATATTGATTTCCTTCTTTATTTGTCGTGACATTATTCAGAGTCAGGTTGAAAACTAAGAGAGATTATATAGGGTTAAGTAAAACCCATCTGATGAGATTTTATCGTTTGTAGGGCATGACTGCAGTCTCCTTAAATAGGAATTTGGGCAAGAAAGAAAAAAACTCAGAGTTTAGGTCTCAGAGTGAAGCAGTGCTTTAAAATATGAATCTTACCTCCTCCCATCTAGTTTTATCAAAGCAGGGATACACTGTAGTATACATTACAGTACCTTAGTACTTTTTACTTTATGCATTTGGCATTGTGGTACAGTTATTGGTGAACTTGTGCCAGCAGGTAAATATCATACATATTTAGGACCACAAACCTTTGTTTTTTATAGGATTTATATGCTAACATTTTTCAAGTTTATTGCCTTTTATCTGATTTTGTTATTTTGTTCTTCTAATGAATATATCAAACTCTTTGGCATGTGTATATTATTGCCTCTTAATCTGATAATCAGTATTACATAGATTGTTGTTGTTGTTGTTATTGTTTTAGACAGAGTCTCACTCTGTCACCCAGGCTGGGGTGCACTGGCTCGATCTTGGCTCAGTGCAGCCCCTGCAGCCCTGGTTCAAGTGATTCTC
The DNA here is from genome assembly GCF_029289425.2 of Pan paniscus. Lineage (NCBI taxonomy): Eukaryota > Metazoa > Chordata > Mammalia > Primates > Hominidae > Pan > Pan paniscus. Next base: position 73,633,859 of record NC_073249.2, read on the forward strand.
CTGCCCCAGCCTCCCAAGTAGCTGGGGTCCTGCCACCGTGCCCGGCTGATTTTTGTATTTTTAGTAGAGACGGGGTTTCACCATCTTGGCCAGGCTGGTCTTGAACTTCTGACCTCGTGATCCACACACCTCGGCCTCCCAAAGTGCTGGGATTACAGGCGTGAGCCACCACGCCCGGCCTAAATAGATTTTTTTTTTTTTTTGGAGACAGAGTTTTGCTCTTGTTGCCCAGGCTAGAGTGCAATGGTGCGACCTCAGCTCACTTCAGCCTCTGCCTCCTGGGTTCAAGTGATTCTCCTGCCTCAGCCTCCCGAGTAGCTGGGATTACAGGCATGCACCACAATGCCTGGCTAATTTTGTAGTTTTAGTACAGACGGGGTTTCTCCATGTTGGTCAGGCTGGTCTTGAACTGCCGACCTCAGGTGATCCGCCCAACTTGGCCTCCCAAAATGCTGGGATTACAGGTACAAGCCACTGCGCCCGGCCAAATAGATATTTCTTACAGCTAAGAACTATTCCAGTAATTCCAGGTTGTAAGGCTACAGTGTAGGGATAATGAAAAAGCAACTCATTTTTCTTTTTTTGGAAGTAATAATAAAATAATTTTTTATTATGCCTTCTTTGAAATGGAGGTAAAACACATATAAAGAAAAGCACAGATCTTATGTATTTGCTTGAGTGAGATTTGACAAACACATACATGTGATCCCACAATGCCGAGATGAACATATGGAACATTCATCTTGCCTTATGCTCCTTTCAAATTCAGTTCCAGTTCTTCAGGGGCAGATATTATACTGACTTCTAGAAACTCATAATTCACCTGTTTTTAATCCTTATATAATGAAATTTTGTAATAACATTACCTTTTGTGTATGACTGTCATTCAGTGTTTTTGAGATTCATTCTGTTTTGTATGTATCACCAGCTCATTCTTTTTTTTTTATGATACTTTAAGTTCTAGGGTACATGTGCACAATGTGCAGGTTTGTCACATATGTATACATGTGCCATGTTGGTTTGCTGGACCCGTTAACTCGTCATTTACATTAGGTGTTTCTCCTAGTGCTATCCCTCACCTATCCCCCCACCCCATGACAGACCCTGGTGTGTGATGTTCCCCTTCCTGTGTCCAAGTGTTCTCATTGTTCAGTTCCCACCTATGAGTGAGAACATACGGTGTTCGGTTTTCTATCCTGCGATAGTTTGCTGAGAATGATGGTTTCCAGCTTCATCCATGTCGCTACAAAGGACATGAACTCATCCTTTTTTATGGCTGCATAGTATTCCATGGTGTATATGTGCCATATTTTCTTAATCCAGTCTATCATTGATGGACATTTGAGTTGGTTCCAAGTCTTTGCTATTGTGAATAGTGCTGCAGTAAACATACATGTGCATGTGTCTTTGTAGTAGCATGATTTATAATCCTTTGGGTATATAACCCATAATGGGGTGGCTGAGTCAAATGGTATTTCTAGTTCTAGATTCTTGAGGAATCGCCACATTGTCTTCCACAATGGTTGAATTAGTTTATACTCCCACCAACAGTGTAAAAGCGTTCCTGTTTCTTCACATCCTCTCCAGCACCTGTTGTTTCCTGACTTTTTAATGATTGCCATTCTAACTGGTGTGAGATGGTATCTCATTGTAGTTTTGATTTGCATTTCTCTGATGGCCAATGACGATGATCATTTTTTCATGTGTCTGTTGGCTGCAGAAATGTCTTTTTTTGAGAAGTGTCTGTTCATACCCTTCTCCCACTTTTTGATGGGGTTGATTTTTTCTCGTAAATTTCTTTGTGTTCTTTGTAGATTCTAGATTTTAGCAGTTTGTCAGATGAATAGATTGCAAAAATTTTCTCCCATTCTGTAGATTGCCTGTTCACTCTGATGATAGTTTCTTTTGCTTTGCAGAAGCTCTTTAGTTTAATTAGATCCCATTTGTCAATTTTGGCTTTTGTTGCCATTGCTTTTGGTGTTTTAATCATGAAGTCTTTGCCCATGCCTATGTCCTGAATGGTATTGCCTAGGTTTTCTTCTAGGTTTTTATGGTTTTAGGTCTAACATTTAAGTCTTTAATCCATCTTAAATTAATTTTTGTATAAGGTGTAAGGAAGGGATCCAGTTTCAGCTTTCTACATATGGCTAGCCAGTTTTCCCAGCACCATTTACTAAATAGGGAATCCTTTCCCCATTTCTTGTTTTTGTCAGATTTGTCAAAGATCAAATGGTTGTAGCTGTGTGGTGTTATTTCTGAGGCATCTGTTCTGTTCGATTGGTCTATATCTCTGTTTTGGTACCAGTACCATGCTGTTTTGGTTACTGTAGCCTTGTAGTGTAGTTTGAAGTCAGGTAGTGTGATGCCTCCAGCTTTGTTCTTTTTGCTTAGGATTGTCTTGGCAATGTGGGCTCTTTTTTGGTTCCATATGAACTTTAAAGCAGTTTTGCCAGTTCTGTGAAGAAAGTCATTGGTAGCTTGATGGGGATGGCATTGAATTTATAAATTACTTTGGGCAGTATGGCCATTTTCACAATATTGATTCTTCCTACCCATGAGCATGGAATGTTCTTCCATTTGTTTGTGTCCTCTTATTTCGTTGGAAAAAGTAACTCATTTTCTATTTGATAATTATTTTCTAACAATTTCTGGATATTAAGATTCCCAAAATCAGTCCGGGCGCGGTGGCTCATGCCTGTAATCCCAGCACTTTGGGAGGCCGAGGCGGGTGGATCATGAGGTCAGGAGATCGAGACCATCCTGGCTAACACGGTGAAACCCTGTCTCTACTAAAAATTCAATATAATTATAGCTGGGCGTGGTGGCAGGCGGCTGTAGTCCCAGCTACTCGGGAGGCTGAGGCAGGAGAATGTCGAGAAACTGGGAGGTAGAGCTTGCAGTGAGCTGAGATGGCGCCACTGCACTCCAGCCTGGGTGACAGAGTGAGACTCCATCTCAAAAAAAAAAAAAAAAAAATTCCCAAAATTCTAAATTTTAGAATGGCATAATGAATTCTATCTTCATTTTATTTGTAGAAGTGAAGATGTTTCTCATTTTAGTCTTGTAAAACTGTCCTTTAGAGCTTATTTTTAGTCATTATTAGTTTTAATCATTCTGTGAATGAATTTGGTTTCTATTTTCATGTTAAAAGATAAATTGGAAAATATCTCAGAATTACAGTTTTTTACTATTTGTAATCATTTTACTGTGATGAACTTCTGAGGGTAAATGCTCAAACATTTGAGTATTCTGTGCAAAAGAAGAGTATTGTTTATTCTAAGTTTTGTGTCTTTTCTTATTATTTTAGACAAAGAAACAGCCTTGGTATAATAGCACATTAGCATCAAGACGAAAACGACTTACTGCTCATTTTGAAGACTTGGAGCAGTGTTACTTTTCTACAAGGATGTCTCGTATCTCAGGTATATATTTAGACCTTCTCAAATTATCTGAAATCTACATTTCAGATCGGTTTCTAGGTTTTTGTGCTGAATTTATGGAAAGTCCTAATTGCAAAGCAAAAGTATGTATTTTTGACATAGTCTACCAGATCATCATGGAGGTTCTTAGTGATCTTAGAGAATGTTAGTTTCCAATGACTATTTTTTGTTCTATATTTGCAAATTCTGAATCTTTATATGGCAAGCTAGATAAAGTTAAAAAGAAATTCAGCTATGAATATGTAGCCAACAAAAATAAGTTTCATTCAGTTGCCTCCTATTTAACATTAAATAAACATGAAGTTCTAAGCACTGTCCTCTGTGCTAAGAATAAAAAGATGAAAGAACTGGTTTCTGTCGTTAAGGAGTGTTGTAAGTCGAGTCAGGGAAAGCAACAGATAGACAGTTCTGTGTGATATTATGTGTTAAATAAGTTTACAGGAGTATCATGAGAATAGATAATAATATCCACTAATACAACTGATAGTAAAAAAGAAATCCAGGCCGAATTGAAAATGGGGAGGTGTAAGGGAATGATCAGTGTAGGGATTTCAGAGGAGTTGTATATGGGCTATTCGAGTATGAATTAACTGAAAAAGATACTTAGAAACATGTTCAAAGTAGAGGAAATAACATATGCAAAGATGTGGATGTGATAGCATATGATATTTTTATTACTGTAAAAAAGTAATTTTGTTTTTCCTCTTTTTCTTAACTCTGTTCTTCAGTCTTTCTCAGTGTCTTTGCTCATCTATGAAGTAGAGACATTAACCCTAATGGGTTTTTTAATGATTGTAAGTGACATATATAAGATACAATGCTTGGTACACGTTGGGTGCTCAATTAATTCAGGTCATTAATGAGGCATCTGCTTAAAATAAACCCCACCAAGGGGGGAAAAAAAGAGTCTGATATTTTATTGGTTGTTAAAAACTGGGTGTTGGTTTTCTCTTGAATACATATGTTTATATTATTTATAATCTACATATTGCTTAGATCCTACAGACAAATTTGCCTCACGATTAGTGGTATAGGAAAAAATATATTAGATTTACAAAGCATTTTTCCTCTGAAGACCAAGGGAGAAGGCAAAATTTGTTTGTTTGTTTGAAATTAACAACAAACAGTTTTTATGCCGGGAAAGCTTTCATTTATTGCCTGGGAATGGAGCCCCTTATTGTGCTTGTGTAATAATTTTTGCTTAGGATTCTCTTGGCAATGTGGGCTCTTTTTTGGTTCCATATGAACTTTAAAGTAGTTTTTTCCAGTTGTGTGAAGAAAGTCATTGGTAGCTTGATGGGGATGGTATTGAATTTATAAATTACTTTGGGCAGTGTGGCCATTTTCACAATATTGATTCTTCCTATCCATGAGCATGGAATGTTCTTCCATTTGTTTGTGTCCTCTTATTTCGTTGGAAAAAGTAACTCATTTTCTATTTAGTAATTATTTTCTAACAATTTCTGGATATTAAGATTCCCAAAATCAGTCCGGGCGCGGTGGCTCATGCCTGTAATCCCAGCACTTTGGGAGTTGTTAAGTTGAAAGTAGCCCAATACCTGCATTCTGACTGGTAGAGTTCATGTTAACCCTTTCATACATTATTTGTTGGTATGATACTGAAATACAACTATAGGCAAGTGGCAGACCTTTAAAAAAAGAGGTGGGAAAGAGATTGGGGTAGGCTATTATTAGTAATCTTTAAGTCACTGGCAGCATAGATATGGTATGGAATAGTAAAGGTCATCACAAGTCAGTTTATATTTGGGGGTGTAGCTTTACAAGGCAGTAGAATAATAAATTAAAACCAGGTGGAAAATTAGATAGATTTTTTATTTGTATGGGTATGGCTGTATTGTACCTAAAACATGTCTCTAGTTTTCAGGAATCTTACGTTAGCTAGCTACTCTAATTGTATTGCTGGATTGTAAGTTCCTCCTAGTACTTACTACTCTGACCGTAAAGGGGAAATTTTAACTTCTCTGAAACGGTATACCTAAGAGGTTGATTGTCCTTTGTATATTTTCAAATGAGAATCTGTAAATCCATCTGTATTCTCTAACTTTTATTTCCAACTATTAAAATGAAAGATGAATATTAAAGAACTATTACTTTGGAGTTTTAACTGTAATTGAAAGAGGAAGTTAATTATAAAGCACTAGGAGAAAGAAAAGAGACATTGAATACACTTTTACAAACCAATTTGTAATTAGGATAGGAGAGGTGATATACCAGCAGATATGTGTGGATGTTGATGATAAAACACCACGCAAACAAAATTCTACCTTTTTGTAACCTCATAAGTTAAAATCAATTACTATACTTTCAGATACTGAAAAAACTAGTTTTATTGTTTTCTTTATGGTTTCTGTTGAAAGTAGCTATTAATGAGCTTATATGATGGGCAGAAATCCAGTTAGCCTAGAACAGGATTATTAGCTTAGAACAGAATACACAATATTGAATGCTTGTGAGTTTTATGTACTTAGGAATTGATATCAAAATGGGAATGAATAGGATAACATTGAAACTTTTTAAATTAATAAAACCAACCATCTTTCCAGTATGTAGAATGTTAAATAACTCACAGTGATAGGATTCCATATAAAAAGAATCATTACCTATTATATCCAGACCACTCTGCAGTACAGTTGGGATTTTTATTTTTGCAAATAACCCATGTTTTATTTATAATACGTGGAATTTCCTGAGAATAATTTTTGTGGAGCAAGAGTTTTGTCTCAATACCGTTATGATATTGCCTGCTAGGTAATTCCTTTTGCTGTCTTTAGAATGGAAGCACAACTAAGTGGACCCTTTAAATCTAGGTGTTTTGATGAATTTGCTTAGTGTTTAAATCTTTAAAATTTGTAAAATATCAGGGACAAAAGCTCACTCAGTTTCCTCAAGCAATGTTATTTATTTTTCTTCTTTCTTTTTTCTTTTTTCTTTTTTTTTTGAGATGGAGTTTTGCTCTCGTTGCCCAGGCTGGAATGCAGTGGTGTGATCTTGGCTCACTGCAACCTCCACCTCCTGGGTTCAAGCGATTCTCCTGCCTAGCCTCCCGAGTAGCTAGGATTACAGGCATGCTCCAGCACACCTGGCTAATTTTGTATTTTTAGTAGAGACAGGGTTTCTCCATGTTAGTCAGGCTGGTCTCGAACTCCGGACCTCAGGTGATCCGCCTGCCTCGGCCTCCCAAAGTACTGGGATTACAGGTGTGAGCTGCTGCACCCAGCCCTGTTGTTTATTTTTTTCTTATAATAATTGTTACATAAATTTCGTCATGCAAACAGTTATTTTCAAGATAACCTAATATCTCCAGATAACATAAATTCTTTACTGTGCATTATATTATCTGCATAACTCTTTTGACTTAATAATTCTTGCATCTTTTATTATGCTTACTATACTTCAGATGGCATTTAAGAAGGGAAATCATGAACATTTACCTTGAAAAAGTTGTGTGTGTGTGTATGTATGGGCTTAGAATAAAGAAGCTATGAAAATACAGTGGTATAACAAACTTGTCTCAGTTTCAGTCTAGGAAACTAAAGTGCTCATTGTTTTTTTCATTCTTCAGAAAGGAAAGTATACGTTCAAACGACACAGTGCTGAAAAGCAATGATTTTTTAAATTTATGCTTTTAGTGTAGGTCTGCTTCTATTAATAGACTGGAGAATAGATTCGTTGTATTCTCAGGTACTTCGTAAACTGATACTATGTTTTAAATTCCACATGATTTATCTTCCAATAGTTTACTGAAGTGGACTTTACCCAAGGTATTTGTATACTGTACCACTGGATGGAATTATTGTTCTTCATATTTCAGCAAGAGATTTGAATGAATATTTTTTCTTGATGAAGGCACTTTGAGATAAAAAGGAGCAATTTCAAACTTTTTTGTTTGTTTTTTAGAATTAATAGTTCATAACATTGCAGTTTTCTACTGTCTTCCTGTAATAGGATTTGAAACATTTCAGTATATTATTTGACCAAATATTTCTTATTTATAAACTATTTTATCTAAAATGTTATTGTAAACGGGATTTTAAACAAAACATGGGCATAAATATGTGTGCCAGTAAACACGTTCCTTCAAACTAACAAATACTCATCCAATATATGTACTCTTCTTAACATCCTCACATTCTCCATTGATGGATTTTTGTTTTAATGACTCTTAAATAGTAGCTTTATTATTATTATTATTGTTATTATTATTATCATTTTTCCAAGGAATTATTGCCAAAAAAGTGAGAATTCACAGTGGAAAGAGACAGTATCTTTCAAAGAACCAAGACATTTTTTATTAAAACTGAAAAACTGACCAATTAAATTGTGCAAACTAGTCTTTAGTAAAATCTTTAAAAATTGATTTTTGTATTTAGAATATAAATTTTAATTTGTGGATGTGGCTCTTTGACTTACTTTGCAGTTCAATTCATCTGTTTTGTCTTTTTTTTTTTTTTTTCATATAGATGACAGTCGAACTGCAAGCCAGTTGGATGAATTTCAGGAATGCTTGTCCAAGTTTACTCGATATAATTCAGTACGACCTTTAGCCACATTGTCATATGCTAGTGATCTCTATAATGGTTCCAGTATAGTCTCTAGGTAAGTATTGGTCAAATTACTATTTTCTTTTGTAAGAATGTCTAGAATCTAATTGAATTTGAGAAGCACTTATAGCATTATTATTAAAAGCGTGGGTTCTGAAGTAGCCTGCCAATTATTAGTTCTGTGATTTTAGGCAAGTTCCTGAGTTTCTATATGCCAAATTTCTTCGTCTCTAAAGTGGAATAATTGATAGTATCCTTCTCATAAGGTTGTAGCTTGTTTTCTTGTACTATCATTGTCTAGTTTTGATGACAGTATGCTCTTCTCATAAGTGCTCCCACCTCTGCATTTTCTGTAAGTTTGTATAGAATTGGTATTATTTCTTCCTTAAATATTTTGTAGAATTTGCCAGTGAAGCTTCCAGAAAAGAATTTTAACTACCAATTCAATTTGCTTAAGAGATTTAGGGTTAATCAGGTTATCTATTTCTTCTTGATTTAGCATTATAATTAGTTTGTGTCTTTTAAGACATTTGTCCGTCTCATCAGGGCTGTTGAACTTATTGGCGTACAATTATTCATAATATTGCCTTATTATTCTCTTAATATCTTTGGATTGTATGATGATTTTCCCTCTTTCATGCCTGATAGTGGATTTTGTTTCTTCTTACCTTTTTCCTGAAGAGTCTAGCTTAGAAGATTATCAGTTTTATTGATCTTCCCAGAGAGCCAGCTCTTGGTTTTACTGATAGGCTGTATTTTTCTGTTTTCTGTTATCATTAATCTTTGCTCTTAATTATTTTTATTATTCTACTTTTTGAGGGTTTAATTTGCTCTTATCTGCTAATTTCTTAAGATAAAAATTGAGGTCCTTTAGTTGATACCTTCTTTTCTAATATAGTTATTTTGTGCTACACATTTCCCTCTAAGTACTGTATTAGCCACATCACAAAAAAACTGATGTGATACTTTTCCATTTTAATATAGTTCAAAGTACTATTCTAGCTTTCTTTTTATTTTTTAGGAAGTTTGTTTTTTTAAAATTGACAGATAAAATTGTGTTTATTGCATACAGCGTGTTTTGAAGTATATATCAAAATACCTTTTAATTTCCATTTTGATTTTTCTCTTCGACCCATGATTACTGAGGCTGTTACTAGTTTCCAGATATTGGGATTTTTCCAGTTATCTTTCTGTTACTGATTTTTTTTTTTTTAAGAGACAGGGTCTCATTATGCTGCCTAGGCGATCCTCAGACTCCTAGGCTCATGCAGTCCTCATGCCTCAGCTTCCCAAGTAGCTGGGACTACAACTGCACCCAGCTTGCTTTATATTATTTTTGTCATTATGTGAAATGTTTAATGAAAATTTATACAGGAAAATGGAGAGAATGGAATAATTCCTCACATAACCATCACCCACATTCAGCAGTGGTTAAGGTTTTGCTGTACGAGTTTTATGTATCCTCTTCATTTTGATTATTTTTTGCTTAAGTATTTTATTACTTTTTTCCATGTTCCCTGACCACTTTTATTTTTTTATTATTTTTAATACTTTGAACCTTTTTTTTAAAATTATAGATTAAAGGGTACATAAGCAGGTTTGTTACATGGGTATATTGCACGACACTGAGGCTTGGGGTCCTAACATTTCCGTCACCCAGACAGTGAGCGTAGGTACACAACAAGTGTTTTATAAGCCCACGACCCCTGCCCTCTCCCACCTCCCCATCTAGTTGTCCCCAGTATGTGTTGTTCCCATGTTTACATTCATGTGTCTTCAGTGTTTAGCTCCCACTTACAAGTGAGAATATACATTATTTGGTTTTCTGTTCTTGCATTAATTCACTTAGGATAATGGCCTCTAGCTTCACTCATGTTGCTGCAGAGGACATGGTTTTATTATTTTTTAAGGCTATGTTGTATTCCATGTGCCACATTTTCTTTATCCAGTCCACCATTGATGGCCACCAAGATTGATTACATGTCTTCGTTACTGTGAATAGCACTGCAGTGAACATACCAGTGCATGTGTCTTTATGGTAGAACAACTTACTTTCTTTTGTGCGTATACCTACTAATGGGATTGCTGGGTCAAATGGTAGTTTTGTTGTAAGTTACATGACAAATCTCCAAACTGCTTTCCGTAGTGGTTGATCTAGTTTGCATTCCTAGCAACAGCATGTAAGCATTCCCTTTTCTTCACAGCCTTGCCAGTATCTGTTATTTTTTGACTTTTTAATAATTGCCATTCTGCTATGAGATGGTATCTCATCCTGGTTTTGATTTTTATTTCTCTGATGATTAGTGATGCTGAGTGTTTTTTCATATGCTTGTTGGCGACTTGTATGTCTTCTTTTGAGAAGTGTCTGTGTCTTCTCATTTTTTATTGGATTTTTTTGTTTTTCACAGGTTGATTTTTTTTTAAGTTTCTTGTAGATTTTGGAGATTAGGCCTTTGTCAGATACATAGTTTGCAAATACTTTCACCCATTCCCTAGGCTGTCTGTTTACTCTGTTGGCAATTTCTTCTGCTATGCAGAAGCTCTTTAATTTAATTAGGTCCCACTTGTCAATTTTTGTTTTTTTTGCAATTGCTTTTGAAGACTTAGCCATAAATTATTTGCCAAAGCCTATGTCATGAAGGATATTTCCTAGCTTTCCTTCTAGGATTTTTATAGTTTGAGGTCTTAGACTTAAGTTTTGATTGATCTTGAGTTATTGTATATGGTGAAAAGTAGTGGTCCAGTTTTATTCTTCTGCACATGGCTAGCTAGTTATCCAAGCACCATTGATTGAATAGGGAGTCCTTTCCCCATTGCTTGTTTTTGTTGATTTTGTCAAAGATCAGATGGTGTAGGTTTACAGCTTTATGCCTGGGTTCCGTATTCTATTCCATTGGTCTTATGTCTGTTTTTGTACCTACCAGTGCCATGCTGTTTTGGTTATTGTAGCCTGATAGTATAAATTGAAGTTGGGTAGTGTGATGCCTTCAGGTATGTTCATTTTGCTTAGGACTGCTTTGGCCATTCAAGCTCTTTTTTTGTTCCATGTGAATTTTAGAATAGTGTTTTTCTAATTCTGTGAAAAATGACGTTGGTATTTTAAGGATAGCATTGGATCTGTAAATTGCTTTGAACAATATTGCCATTTTAACAATATCAATTCTTCCAAATCATGCTTATGGAAGGATTTTCCATTTATTTGTGTCATCTTCGATTTCTTTCAGCAGGGCTTTGTGTTCTCATTGTAGAGATTTTTCACCTCCTTGCTTAGATGAGTTCCTAGGTATTTTATTTTCTTTGTGGCTATTGTAAATAAGATTGTGTTTTTTATTTCTTTCTCAGCTAGAATGTTATTAGTATATGGAAATGCTACCAAGTTTTGTACATCGATTTTGTATTCTGAAACTTTACTGAATTTGTCTATCAGTTCCAGGAGCCTTTTGGCAGAGTCTTTAGGGTTTTCTGTGTATAGAATCATACTGTCAGTGAAGAGAGATAATTTGACTTAATCTTTTCCTATTTGGATGCCATTTATTTCTTACTATTGACAGATTGCTCTGGTTAGGACCTTCAGTATAATGTTGAATAGGAGTGGTGAAAGTGGGCATCCTTGTCTTGTTTTAATTGTCAAAGGGAATGGTTTCAGCTTTTGCCCATTCACTATTAAGTTGGCTGTGGGTTTGTCATAGATGACTCTTACTATTTTGGGTTATGTTCTTTTGATTCCTAGTCTGTTAAGGGTTGTTATCATGACGGGATGTTGGATTTTATCAAAGACTTTTTCTGCATCTGTTGAGATGATCATATGTTTTTTGTTTTTTATTCTATTTATGTGGTAAATCACATTTATTGATTTGCATATTTTGAATCAAGCCTTGCATTGCAGGAATAAAGCATACTTGATTGTGGCAAATTAACTTTTGATGTGCTCCTGGATTCAGCTTTACAAGTATTTTGTAAGCTGAACAAATACAGAGTATTTTGTCAAGGATTTTTGTATCTGTGTTTATGAGGGATATTTGCCCAAAGTTTTCTTTTATCATTGTGTCTCTGCCAGATTTTGGTATCAGGATGATGCTGGATTCATAGAATAAATTAGGGAGAAGCCCCTCCTTGATTTTTTGGAAGTTTCAGCAGGATTGGTATCAATTCTTTGTACATCTATTAGAAGTTGTCTGTGAATCATCTGGTCCAGGGCTCTTTTTGGTTGGTAGTTTTTTGTTTTGTTTAAATTACTGATTCAATTTCTGAACTTGTTACTGGTCAGTTCAGATTTTCACTTTCTTATTGTTTGAATCTTGGGAAGTTGTGTGTTTCCAAGAATTTATCCATTTCCTCTAGATTTTCTAGTCTGTGCATAGAGATGTTCATAATAATCTCTGAGAATCTTTTGTATTTCTGTGGTATTGGTTGTAACGTCATCTTTGTCATTTCTGATTGCACTTATTTTGATCTTCTCTTTTTTTTTCTTTGTTAATCTTGTTAGTGGTTTATCAGTCTTGCTTATTCTTTTGAAGAACCAACTGTTGGTCTTATTTATCTTTTGTATGGACTTTTGGGTCTCAATTTCATTCAGTTCTTCTCTGACTTTAGTTTTTTCTTCTACTAGCTTTGGGATTAGATTGTTCTTTTTCTTCTAGTTCCTCTACATGTGATGTAAGGTCATTAATTTGAGATCTTCCTAACCTCTTGATGAAGGCATTTTTAGTGCTATAAATTTTCCTCTCTACACTGCTTTAGCTGCATCCAAAGATTTTGGTAAATTGTATCTCTATTTTCATTAATTTCAAATAGTTTTGTTATTCCTGCCTTAATTTCTTTGTTCATCCAAGAGTTATTCAGAAGCAAATTGTTTAATTTTAATGTTTTTGTGTAGTTTTGAGAGATCTTCTTGATATTGATTTCTGTGTTTATTCACTGTGGTCCAAGAGTTATGCTTGGTGTGATTATGATTTTTTTTAATTTATTGAGACTTGCTTTATGGCCAAGCATGTGGTCTATCTTAAAACATGTTCCATGTACAGATGAGGAGTTTGTATATTCTGTGATTGTTGGGTGTAGTACTCTGTGTCAATGTGTATCCAGTTGGTCAAGTGTAGAGTTTAAGTCCAGAATTTCGTTGTTAGTGTTCTGCCTCCACGATCTGTCTAATGGTGTGAGTGGGGTATTGAAGTCCCCTACTATTTTTTTTTTTTTTTTTTTTGAGATGGAGTTTTGCGCTTGTTACCCAGGCTGGAGTGCAATGGCATGATCTTGGCTCACTGCAACCTCCACCTCCCAGGTTCAAGCGATTCTCCTGCCTCAGCCTCTTCAGTAGCTGGGATTACAGGTGCCCGCCACCATGCCTGGCTAATTTTTGTATTTTTAGTAGAGACTAGGTTTATTATGTTGGCCAGGCTGGTCTCGAACTCCTGACCTCTTGATCCACCTGCCTCAGCCTCCCAAACTACTGGTATTACAGGCATGAGCCACCGCACCCAGCCTGAGTTCCCCCACTATTATTGTGTGGCTAAGTCTTCTTGTAAGCCGAGAATAACTTGTTTTATGAATCTGGGTGCTCCAGTGTTGGGTGTGTATATGCTTAAGTATTTTAAAACAAATCTCGAAACTTATCTGCATCTCTTAAAATGGACATTGTTAAACCACAGGGCTGTATCACATCTAAGCAAATTAACAGTAATTCCTTGGTATAATCAAATTGCTACTTTGTGTTCAAATCTCTTAGAACGAATAACCCTAAAAAGATGTTTTTTGAGGCATATCGGGAATTTGGTAAGTTTTAACGTGTCAAATATTGCTAAAACTTAACATGCTTTTCATTTACAGGACTAAGATTTGAATTTATTATGTATATGAAGATCTTAAAATTTAAGCCATTAGCTAAAGAAGCTATTGGAGGAGATCTTTTATTGTATTCTGTCAGCTGTTTAACTCAGTAATGAGTAAGACAAAAATCATACATTCCTTTATTTTTCTGTATGTTGGCACTTGACTGAGTAAAATTTGAAAATGCAGCAGATTATGGGGTGCATTTTATTACATAATTTAATTAACAAAAAATCATTGATAACGTAGTGCAGGCTAGGCCAGACTAGGCATATAGTCATGAACAGGCCAGACGTGATACTTGGATTCAGGAGAGCTCACAATCTTATTTTAGGGCCCTTATAGATAAGAAATAAAAGAATAGTTTATGAAACAGTTTACTTTGGAGCAACAGATTAGCATTCTTACTTAAATTCTTAACTATGTTAAGAATGTGTACTATGCTTTTAAGGACTTCAGAAATGTAGATTGAATGTGAAATGGCAAAAATAAGTATCAAAGTTTATTTATAATATTGACCTGATATGTATGCACTTACCTGTAGTTATGTGACTATACAAAGAGTAATAATATTTTTTTTTTTTTTTCATTCCTGAAAGCCATTTTAGCTTGATTTTGGGGAAGAGATGGTTTCATTATTGCTTTTTTAAAGCTTGATTTAATGTAGTGTTGAATTTTTTAAAATTGCTAATAAACCCTAATCATACTGACATTTATATGAAAACATTGTGCATTCTGAGGCAGAAATACATTCTTAGGAAGACCTAAACAAGATCTTAGTTTGGAAATACTTATAAATTGTGGTTAGATTAAAACATTTAGACTAATATAAGAAATTTTTAAGATACCTCTGGTTGGGCCGTCTTGCATGCTACATTCGTTTTTTTTCTATTAATTACACCAAATTAATGTTTTTTCAAGAAAAAATTCCAATTTTAAAGTTTCTTTGGCATGAGAGATGAAGACTAGCAAGAAAGGATGATATGGCCAAAGAAATGAAGGTGTGGAAAACTCTCACAGCTCTGTTGATTTTTTGCTTTTCTTAGTTTCTTATATTCAAACACATCATTGATAATAAATTTACTTCAACGCCTTTTAATTCCTCCCAAAAAAGGAAATTTAATTAATTTCTTTCAGAAAGAGGAATAAAGAGGCCAGGTGAGGTGGCTCACACCTGTAATCCCAGTACTTTGGGGGGCCGAGGCAGGCAGATCACTTGAGGCCAGGAGTTCCAGACCAGCCTGGCCAGCCTGGTGAATCTCCATCTCTACTAAAAATACAAAAATTAGCCAGGCATGGTGGCGTATGCCTGTAATCCCAGCTACTTGGGATGCTGAGACAGGAGAATCGCTTGAACCTAAGGGGCAGAGGTTGCA
This sequence comes from Pan paniscus, assembly GCF_029289425.2. NCBI lineage: Eukaryota > Metazoa > Chordata > Mammalia > Primates > Hominidae > Pan > Pan paniscus. The sequence goes on from NC_073249.2 coordinate 73,649,063, forward strand.
GTGAGCTGAGATCACTGCACTGGGCAACAGAATGAGACTGTCTCAAACAAAAAAAGAGGCCTAAACAAGTATTTGAGAAGGCAGATAATGTTGAATTTGGTGCATTATTTTGTTACTTTGTAGAAGAGATAATTATTCTTACTGTAAAATTGCATGACATAATGTTGGTCACTTATTGCAGTGATAATCTGAGAGAAAAGGCAGAACCAGAAACGTATTTTTCTTCCTTTGTTTATTTGGAGTTAAGACCATACCCTTCAGTCCACAAGGTGGCAGCATTTGTTTACTTTGACAGTATCTTGACTATTAAACAATAGACAAGGTACGGAATTGGTGACATACAGTGAGGTTCACTCTCATAAGTAGAAGATGGTCCTAGGTTAGCAATGGCAAGGAACAGGAAAGAAGACAGTTAATTGCATTCTTTTTACACACAGCAATAATAGCATATTTTGCATTTTTTATTCTATTAGGTGTTCAGTGTCCACCAGAGAGAAATAGTTTGAAACTGCATAGTTTAAACTTAATATACTTAGTAGTGATGGTTGTCTTTTGAATTCCGAGTTTGAATTTTGTACAACTAGATTGTTATGGTAAAAATTGTTAAACATTCTACCTCTAGAGAGTTTTTCAATATTTTTACTTATGTTTGTTCAAACTGTTGGAATGGAGTTGTATCAAGCATTAGTAAATTCCTAAGAAGAAAATAGTTATCTATGGTGGCATTCATTGATGCTAGAATAGTCTCTGTACTGGTAATGTGGAGTGTGTTACCTACTCATTTTTAGACAACATCATAAATATTTTACATCAATTCCCTAATTCATTTAATCCTTGTATCAACCCTGTGTAGCAAGATATTGCTATTAATCTCATTTTACAGATGAAAAAAACTGAGATAGAAATTTTGTAACTTGTCCAAGATAAACCTAATGCCAATATTAGACAGAACTGAGATTTGGATACAGGCGTACCTGAATTCTAGTGCTCTTCTATTCACTTAAGGATTTATTGAAACTTTGTAAAGTTTCAGAAAACACTTTTCCTTTGAGACACCCAGAAGAAAAAGAGGAATTAATTCTTTTGAGGTTCTGACACTGTGTATCCCTATTCCTATAAGGAGGTCAAAATAATGAATATTTTTTATACTAATTTTTGACGTATAATTCTGCACCTTAGATGTCACTTTACCATAGTTTGAAACTATTCAAATTAAACTTTATGTTTCTACGATAGTTACAAGGATCATTTTTGCTAAGTTTCAATTTATAATTACAGCAAATGTGGATCCAGATTGAGGGTAACTTTTAATATGTTCCTTATTGTAGAGTGCTTGTGAGCTTTAAATTTATACTTAAAAAGACATCTCTAGATAATTATTGACTTGTTTTCTAAGGAATGGATATGATTTTTAAGACTGCCAATGTACTTTCCCTTTTTGTCAGAAGGTATTTCCATTATTGTCTTAAGCGTTATTGACCATCTGGGGTTGGTTGAGAAATGAGATGAATGGGAGTGCAGAGGGAGGGATTTCCTTCCCAAATTTTGCCTGGGATCAGTCTTTTAAAGCAGTTATTTTTAAAGCTGTGTTTTAGGCTGAGAGATTCATCTAGGCAGGGGCCTTACCTGTCTTATTTCTTGCATATTCCTATGTCTGTAAATATTTGTTAAATGAATGCATGAATGAATGAAAACTTGTTTTACCTGCTGGGAGAGGATCCAGAGTAAGTAGGACTCTAGCATTTGTCCATATATGTCCACATATTTGCTTGTTGATAAGTATTCCTTTGAAGAAATAATCCTTAGGCTATAAAAGAAGTTTGTGAATTACCAATGACATGTGACAGAAATATAAATTCATGTTAACAACTTAAAAAGGAATGCAAGATTGTCAGCAAGTGTTGGTGAGTTTTCTACTTCTATGGTAATTCAAAACATACATGATTCAAAATAAAGGTTAAAAAGGAAACACAAACAATCTAAGCTTAAACTTTGAAAGTCACTGCATGTATTCCCACCCTCATAACTTCTACCCTAAAATTTTCCTCTTCTAATCTCAACTTGGTTTTCCTGTTTATTTTCCCTTGCCTTTGTTAGAGGCTTGTCAGTAGTACAGAGTGAAGCCATAAGCTGAAATAATTTTACACATATCCACAAAACAAGCATTAATTAGGTTAGCATTTAAAATTTTAGTAGACTTGTGAAGGTTTGTCACAAACCAGTGTTTGGTATCCAAGAAATAAAAGTAGAACTTACGTCTAGAAGCCACATTTTAAGGTTAATATAAGGAAGATCTTTGTAGTCAGCAGTGTGCTGAGGTAGAATAACCTTCCTCAGGAGGCAGTTGCCATACATTCTTAAGACTTTTTAAAACCAAATTCTAGCCGTTTTATTTAGAAAATCTTTCTGTGATCCTAAGATCAGTTACATATTCACGTATATTTGTCTAGAATATTTTTATGCTTAATTTTTTTCAAAATCATACCTATTCATGTCAAACAGGTTAAGTGCTGAGAGTGTAAGAGTGATGTACATGGTAGTGAGGACACAGACGGTTAAGCGAGTATACTAGGCTGTTCTTGCCTTGCTATAAAGAAATACCCGAGACTGGGTAATTTATAAAGAGAAGAGGTTTAATTGGTTTACGGTTCTGCAGGCTTTGCAGGAAACATGGTGCTGGCATCTGCTCAGCTTCTAGGGAGGCCTCATCATCATGGTGGAAGGTGAAGTGGGAGCAGGCAAGTCACATAGCTAAAGGAGGAGCAAGTGAGAGTGAGTGAGGGGGGAGGTACCACACATTTTTAAAATGACCAGATCTTGCGAGAATTCACTATCATGAAGATAGCACCAAGCCATGAGGGATTCATCTCCATGATTCAGACACCTCCCATCAGGCCCTACCTCCAGCATTATGGATTACAAGTTCAATATGAGATTTGGGCAGGTACAAATATCCAAACTCTGTCAGTCAATATCTAGAATAAAGTGTTTTAAGTGCTTTGAAAGTATTTACAGTGTACAGTATGGAGAAGAATTGGACAGAAGCAGGAGTGGTTGCGCATGGGAGCTCATGCCCATAATACCATTGCTTTGAGAGGCAGAGACAGGAGGATTGCTTGAGGCCAAGAGTTCAAAACCAGCCTGGGAAGCATAGCAAGACCTCATTTCTACAAAAATAAAAAAATCAAAAATTAGCCAGGCCTGTGGTGTGCACCTGTAGTCCTAATGAGGAGGGTGAGGTGGAAGGATCTCTTGAGCCCAGGAGCTCAAGGTTACAGTGAGCTCTGATGGCACTACTACACTCCAGTCTGGATGACAGAGGTTTTTTTGTTTTATTTTTTTTGAAATGGAGTCTTGCTCTGTTGCTCAGGCTGGAGTGCAGTGGTGCGGTCTTGGCTCACTGCAACCTCTGCCTTCTGAGTTCAAGTGATTCTCCTGCCTCAGCCTCCCAAGTGGCTGGGATTACAGGCAAGTGCCACCACAGCCAGCTAATTTTTGTATTTTTAGTAGAGACGGGATTTCGCCATGTTGGCCAGGCTGGTCTCGAACTCCTGACCTCAGGGATCCACCCACCTCGGCCTCCCAAAGTGCTGGGATTACAGGTGTTAGCCACCGTGCCTGGCTGGCAGAGTTTTAAATTTAAAAAAAAAAGTTAAAAAAAAAAAAAGGCAGCACAAGTGGCAATAGGGAGATACAGTATGTAGGTTCTGGGAGGTCTGTGGGGCAAGGCAGAAGAAGTATTTAAGAATATATAAGAACTAGGGTAGCCAGAACTTCGTGATTGATTTGATGTTGACCTTGAAGCAGAGGGAAATAACTTCTAAGGTTTTGGCTGGAGCAGCTGGGCAGGGAAAATATGGGTATCATTTACAGAGATGGGGATACTGGAGGAGGAGCTTGTTCAAATAGCAACAGGGTTCGTGGGGGATATCTAACATTTGATATAAATTTTCTGGTTATACAGAGATGAGGTGAGGGCTGTGAATTTGGGAACTTTTGCAGCTAGTAATTGACACCATAGTTGTAGATATATAGAACACTGACTAACATTTGAAGACTTGGTAGCTACGGAGGAACTAGTAAAGCACACTGAGAAAATTGGAAAGGAGGATGAGAGAGTGCATTGCCATGCAATCCAAAGGGGAAAGGAGATAATCTGTTGGATTAGATCATGAGATCTTACAGATGGGATTGGATCTGAAGCAAAGTAAGACTTTTTGCCTTAATTAGAAGGGAGGCTGCTGCCTTCTGGGTAATATAAAGAAACAAGAAGAGAGTGGATGCAGAGGCAGGTACTTTTTTAGATTTGCTGGCAAGGTGTCAAAGGGTCCTTAAAGAGCTTATGCAGTAAGTAAGTGAGGGAGAACCCTCTGGGGATGGTGGTCAGGGAGAAGTGTTCACATCTTTGGCAAGAATACTTCTTCATCTTTGTACTTCTAGCACTGGATAGTTTACTTGATACCTAGTGGGTATTCCTGTTTACCTGATATACCTGAGGAATACTCAATTGGAAGATAAACAACTTAAATTCAAGGTAGAAAATAAATAGTAAATGCTTGTGGCAAGTCAATAAAATACTGTGGGAGTAGACTAAAGAGAGAGTTCTCTTGAGGTGATGGCTTCTAGTTTCCTGGACACATTTGAAATGCTGCTTTAAAGTTTTCTATAATGAATTCCTAAGATTATTCTTTCTGTGCTTGATTTTAAAGATAGGATGCTGCACTAACATATTTACTTTTATTGCTTCATTATGTCCAAAACCACGTATTACTGTATTACATATAATTTCTTTTCTTCTTTTCTTTTCTTTGTTTTTTCTCTTGAGATGAGGTCTCACCCTATTGCTCAGGCTGGAGTGCAGTCGTGCAGTCCTGATTTACTACAGCCTTGACCTCCTAGGCTCAAGTGATCCTCCCACCTCAGCCCCTGTGACTAGGACTACAAGCACGTGCCACCACGCCTGGCTAATTTTTGTATTTTTTTGTAGAGACAGGATCTCACCATGTTGCCGAGGCCAGTCTCAAACTTCCAGCCCCCATTGATCCACCTGCCTTGGCCTCCCAAAGTATGGGGATTACAGTTTTGTAATTCCTTGCAGAAGTTTGTGGTGGAGGTAGTACTTGTTAAAGGCTGGGCTGTTGTTGTACTTAGCAAGTTTAAAGGGAAGGCATTTTGCATTTCCTCTGGATAAAACATGTGGAAGAAAAATAAGAGAATGCAATTATTCACATATATTCAATTATATAGACTACTTCTAGAGGAGAAGTCCTTTGTAAATCTTTAGAGTGCAACTAGTAATTTAAAACAGGAGTTAGAAGGATTGGTTTGAATGAATAAAGTTCATTCATTCAAGGTTTCATGTGGTTTGGAAAAAAATGTGCTTTTATCTCTTAGTTATCTAGCTTAACTGGAAATAGGCTCAATTAATCATATTTAAATAAGATGAAATGAGACCTTTGAAATTTTTCTGTGTTTTATATGGCATGTTGTAAATACTACGTAAATGTTAGTCGTTCTTACCCTTTCAGACTTACTAACCTGTTTTTAGGACAGTGCCTCATAATCTTCTGGAGATCTTGTTGAAACACAGATTGATGGGCTCCACTCTCAGAGTTTCTAATCCTGTAGTCTGTGCTATGTGTAAGAATTTGCATTTCTAGCAATTTCCAGGTTTATAGTGATGCTGCTGGTCTGCAACCACACTTTGAGAACCATTGTCTTAGGTTAAGAGCTTTAAAAAGAAAGGAGGGAGGGAAGAAAGGAAGAAAGTAGGCAGGGAGAGAAGGAAGAAGGAAGGGGAAGGAAGGAAGACATTTCTAATAAGAAATATTTATATTTTTAATTCTTTAGGGAAAGATCATAATTACTTTTTGATGGACTTTATTTTATGGAGCAGTTTTAGGTTCACAGTACAGAGATTTCCCATATACCTCCTGTACCCACACATGCATAGCATCACCCATTACCAACATTCCCCACCAGAGTGGTACATTTTGAAATGGGAAAAGTTCCCTTGTCCCCCTTGCAGGGTGTGCGATGGGGGTGTGGCTTGTTTCTTTGGTGCCCTGCTGCTCAGAGGAGTTGTGACCCTACGGGGAGGAGACAGACAGGCAGATTGTGGGAGCGTGGGCTCTGACCCCACAGCAGTGTCTGGGGGTAAACGTTTACAGCTCCTGAATCCCCAGTGGGCATGTGTTATAGAATGCTGTTTTGGTTTTGCCATCTGTAGGTGGCTTGTGTTAGTCAACTCAGACCCTCTGCCTTATCACAAGGTCAGAGAGCTTTCTGTATCCTGGGGTTCTTGTCTTGGTGTACCAGAAAAATTGGATCTCACATGGGCTTGGAGAATGAGTGCAAGCTTTTGTATTGAGTGGTGGTAGCTGTTAGGGAGGTTGATGGAGAGGCCAGAAGGAGGATAGAGTGGGAAAGTGGGTTTCCCCTGGAGTCGGGCCGCTCAGTGGCCAGGCTCTCTTCCAACCGTCCCAGCCAAATTCTGCATCCTCCTGCTGGTTGATGGCCTGCCGGTGTCTGCTGGTGCCTGTCAGTGTGCTCTTGTACCGATGTGTTCCTCTGCACATCCAGTCGCTGTGTCTCTGCCCACTAGGGTGTCGGAGTTTTTATAGGTGCAGGATGGGGGCGCGGTGGGCCAGACTGGTCTTGGAAAATGCAACATTTGAGCACAAAAACAGAAATGCTTGTCCTCACCTTAGTCTGTGGGCACAGGCGTGGGGTTGGAATCCTCACCAGGGACCCAGACCTTCTCCTCCCAGCACTTCACTGCCCCTCTCCCATATCAATTTGTTACAATTTGTACCTACATTGACACATTATTATCACCCAAAGTCTACAGTTTACATGAGGGGGTCACTCTTAGTATTGTATATTCTATGGGTTTGGACTAATATATGGCATATATCTACCATTATAATATCATACTTTTTATAATTTTTTATATTTATACTTTGTGAATCAACGAAAATAGAGTTAAAAACCATTTAGTTTCTAGAGCTTCTTGCCCAATAAGTTGTCATATGAGTGCGTTGCATGTGTACCAGGATACTTATTCCATCTGTCCCTGGGAAAGTTGGATAGGGGCTAGGTCTGGAAAACAGCTGGTAACCAACTGTTCCAAGGGCGGAGGGGATCAATCACATGTAACTTAATTGTCTTAGTGCCGAACATTAATAGAGAAACTCTAGTTTAGAGACCAGAACAAAGGAAATATCTTTGTTTTTCTCAAAAAAAGCTGTTCTAGTTATCATTTTTTGGTGAAGGAATTTCATAGTGAAATTTGAGATTGAATTCATTAATGTTTAAAATAACTGATATTTCATCTTGGTGATTGACCTGCAGAGCGGGTTTTTAAAAGGAAACATACTCTTACTCTGCTGGAGAACCATCTCACCTTGACGTAAAAGTCAGCAGCCACTGGGCTGCCAGTAAATAACACAAACATTTTGTAGGATTGAGAGGGAAGTTTTGAACTTTAAAAAATTTGATCTCCTCATTTATTCTTTTTTACGCTTTTTACAATTAGGATAAAATGGGCAAAGTCTTTGCCCATTTTATCACTGGAAGGAGTTTAGTAGGAGTTCACTTTACTATGTAGGAGAGGAAAAGCTTTTCTGTACCCTCTCAGGTTCAGTGGCTGGGCCTGTGGAATAAGTTGACAACAAATTGACAGGAGAAAAGGCACAAACACTTATTTGATGTTGAAAGTTTTACATGACATGGGGCATGGGGGCTGAAGAGGTGAGGGAGGTTCATAAAAGAAGGGAGAACCCCAAAGAAATGGCTAGGCTTAGAGGCTTTTATATCATTTGAACAAAGGGCAATTAAGAGAAGTAACAAGAGAAAGGAAAGGGACTTTGAGCTTCTAGGGTCAACACATATATGGGGAAACTAATGGTAGATATGGGCTTCTTAGTCTTGAAAGACTTGTGTAGATTCTTTTTTGGTGCCATCTCATCTTGTGATAAAATCATTATCCCCGGGCCAGGTGCGGTGGCTCATGCCTGTAATCCCAGCACTTTGGGAGGCCGAGGCAGGTGTTTGAGGTCACCAGGTCAGGAGTTTTGAGATCGGCCTGGCCAGCATGATGAAACCTCATATCTACTAAAAATACAAAAATTAGCCAAGCATGGTGGTGCGCACCTGTAATCCCAGCTACTCAGGAGGCTCAGGCAGGAGAATTGCTTGAACCCAGGGGGTGGAGGTTGCAGTGAGCCAAGATTGCGCCACTGCACTCCAACCTAGGCGACGGAGCAAGACTCTGTCTGAAAAAAAAAACAAAAAACAATCATCATCCCCTTCCTGGTACAGGAAGTGGGGTGGGGGAAACACTTTCCCAAAAGGAGTTTATGTTCTGCTTTCAGGCAAATAGGGGAGGACAGAAAGCTCATCCTATGTTTACTCTTTTTCCATTGTCCTCAGCTCAAAAGAATTTTTATGGCAGAGTGACATATTTTGGGGTGGCATGTTTTGATCCCTTACAACTGCAACTTACAAATAACTGATGTCATTATATGTAAAACTTAATCTGGTGACAAGTGTTTTATAACATAAATATTTGACAAAGAGAGCTTCAATTCACCGTTTGTCCTAGGTATGATAACTTCCCCATATATTGCTTCCATCAGACATTTTTAGACATTTAAAACTTCTTAGTAAGATAGGACATTACTGTAAGAGCATTTGTCTGCATATACTATTTCAGTTTTTTTCCCCTTTGTCTGAGTTAATTTCTCTATCTACTGTTCACAGTAAAGAGTTCCATAACATACTAACACTTGACCTAAACAGATTTTAACCTCTGGCAGTCTCATCTGACTGAAACATAGTAAGTAAGGCTTACATAAAATAAAAAGGCACTGGAATAAAACGAATGCCATTAAATTAATGACTAAAACTCATATTAGTTTATTGGGTTATTTCAGGGCTATTGACTTACGTACAACTTCTATAATCTTAGTTATATGGTTTGTGTCTCTCTAAATTATAAAGGGGAGAGTAATTGCAATAGGTAGGTTAAATGGCAACAGCAAGAAGTGGTAGCTACTACAAGCTTGAAAAAGGGAAGGAGGCCAGGCATGGTGGCTCACGCTTAAAATCCTAACACTTTAGGAGGCTGAGGCAGGCAGATTGCTTGAGCCCAGGAGCTCGAGACCAGTCTGGGCAACATGGTGAAACTCCATCTCTACAAAAAATGCAAAAATTGGCTGGGCCCAGGAGGCTGAGGCAGGGGGATCGATTGAGCCTGGGAGGTCGAGGCTGCAGTGAGCCATGATCACACCAGTGAACCCCAGCCTGGGCGACAGAGCAAGACACCATCTCAAAAAAAAAGAAAAGAAAGAAAACGGGGAAAGAAACCGTAACACTGCGGATAGGAGCTCAAAAAGTAAAGCTGCTTATATTAATTTCATATGAGGTCAAATGGTTTTAGATATTTTAATACACCCTGAGATCATTGAGGTGTATTAGAGTGTGGTAACTAATGTTGATAGGGCTATTCACATTACTGTGTTCAGTGTATTCATATGAAGGTAGTAAAGAATGTATTACATTTGACAAATTATACTCAGGGATTCAAAAGTTGGTTCCAGAATTTACTGAACTAATATTTTTGAGCATATATTGTCTTAGAGCAGTATATACATATGTCCTGGAAATGCTAGTGTGTCCATTAGCCTTTAAAAATAATATTAAAAATATATATCCTTATTTATGTAAATGAAATATGACAAATTTTTTGGTAATTTTTCAGTTTTTTGGAATTGTAAGTTTTCAGACTTTACATTGGGTTTGTTTTTATGCAAGGAAGGTCATTTTGATTGAGAAAAGTAAGAGCTTTTTTAAAATCAGCAAACTATGGACCATGGGCCAAATTTGACCCATTACCTAGTTTTGAAAGATCTGTCAGGTACAGATGGTTTTTATACTTTTAATTGGTTAAAAAAGATTTGTTTAGGCTCTAAGGATGTACTGCTACACTTGATTAAACTTCTGTCATATTTTCAGACATCAAAGTGTGTCTGTGAAAGAAAGTGGCTTTTGTCGGATTTTCTGATCTATTTGTGATGAGTGGCTATTTTATGTTTTATCATTACTTACTTAACAGTAATAACCTGTCACTTGGCCTGTCATATAGTAGACACTCTATCATTGGTTTAACGAGAGCTACAGGTTTTATTTACATAATAACAAGTTCTGGTATGTATAGCAGAAAGTTTCCTATTTGTGTATTTTTACAGTTATTTATCAAACAGAGTCCCCCAAAAATGCCCTGAAATAAGACAAAAGCTGACCTATGTTTAGGCAACTTAGCTATATCATACTAACATTGAAACAGGGCTGTTTTTCTACCACTAATGATGTTTGGTTGTGTTCACATTCTCTCCTCTTCTTCTCTTCTCCCCATCCACATCAATAGGTGATTTTGTGGATAACTTGTGGAGTTATAAAACTTGATGCTTTGATCTGTGCTTGAGAGAGATTAATTTGCAGGATGTTTTACATAATTTAAGAAATATAAAATCACAAGTTGGATAGTTTTTAAAATCACCTTTACTGAAGTATAATTTATATACAATAAAGCATTAAGTTTGAATTTTGATAGTTGTGTTAATGACAGTCAAAATATAAAACATTTTCAAAAATTTTCTCTTCCACCACTTGCAGTTAATTCCACCCCTCCTTCAAACTCCTGCCACAGGCAACTATTTATCTGCTTTCTGTCACTATAAAATAATTCAACCATTTAAAAATTTCTTATAAGTGGAACCATACAGTATATGTTCTTTTGTGTCTAGCTTATTTCGCCCAGCTTGTTTTTGAGATTCATTCATGTTACTGCCCATATTAGTAATTTATTTACTTATTGAGTAGTATTTTATTGTCTAAATATTCTACAGTTTATTTATTCATTTGAATAATTGTACAGTTTATTTATTTGAATAAACTTGTCTGGGTTTTAGTTTGTTACTATTATGAATAAAGTAATGAGTATTCATATACAAGTCATTTTGGATATTAATGTTTATATTTATTTCTTTGGGTGAATACCTGAAATTGGAATTGCTGTGCTGTATGGTTAGGATGTGTTTAACATTTTAAGAAGCTGCCAAAATGATTTTTAAAGTGGTTGGATTGTTTTACCACTTTAATCAGCAGTTTAAAAAATTCCAGTTCTAAATCCTCAGCAACTCTTAGCATTGTTATTCTTTTTAAATATCAGGCATTTTATTAATGGGTATGTAATGGCATTTTCTCATTGTTTTTCTATGCTTTTCCCTTATCACTAGTGGTGTTTAATGCACTTATTAACTATTTGTATATCTTTTGTGAATTGTCGATTCAAATCTTTTGGCCAGTATTTAAAAATTCAGGTCTTTCTTGGCCGGGCTCAGTGGCTCATGCCTGTAATCCCAGCACATTGGGAGACTGAGGCGGGCAGATCACAAGGTCAGGAGATCGAGACCATCCTGGCTAACATGGTGAAACCCCATCTCTACTAAAAATACAAAAAAAATTATCCAGGCGTGGTGGTGGGCGCCTGTAGTCCCAGCTACTCGGGAGGCTGAGGCAGGAGAATGACGTGAACCTGGAAAGGCAGAGATTGCAGTGAGCCCAGATCGCACCACTGCACTCCAGCCTGGGCGATAGAGTGAGATGCCGTCTCCAAAAACAATAATAATAATCAGGTCTTTCTCTTGTTTAGTGATGAGAATTCCTTTTATATTATGGATATAAGTTCTTTGTCAGATATATGTGTTATCAGAATTTTCTTCCTTGCCTGTGGCTCATCTTTGTATTTTCTTAATAGTGTCTTTCAAGGAACATGAGTGATACTTAATTTTGATGAATTCCAGTTCATCCATTTTTAAAATTTTTCTATCCTGTAGAAATGTTTCTGCCCCGAAGATTTTTCTTCTATATTTTCTTCTAACATTGTAATAACTTTAGCTTTTACTTACAGGCTTATAATCTATTTCAAGTTATTTTTTATTTAGATTGTGAGGTAATGGTTTAGTTTAATTTTTTCTTTTTCTTTTTCTTTTTTTTATTTTGAGACGGAGTTTCATTCACTCTTGCTGCCCAGGCTGGAGTTCAATGGCGTGATCACGGCTGACTGCAACCTCTGCCTCCCGGGTTCAAGTGATTCTCCTGCCTCAGCCACCTGAGTAGCTGGGATTACAGGCGCACGCCACCATGCCTAGTGAATTTTGTATTTTTAGTAGAGATAAGGTGTTTCCATGTTGGTTAGGCTGATCTCGAACTCCTGACCTCAGGTGATCTGCCCGCCTCGGCCTCCCAAGTGCTGGGATTACAGGCGTGAGCCACCATGCCTAGCCGAGGTTCAGTTTTTTCCTCCCAGTATAGAGATACCCACTTGTTCCTAGCATCATTTGATCAAAAGATAACCTTTTCCTGTTGGCATCTTTGTTTAAAATGAATTGACTGTATATATGTGAGTCTGCTTAACTGTCTGTTCTGTTGTATTGATCTGTATGTCTCCTCTTAGGCCAGTACCATACTGTCATGATTACTGTAGTTTTATAACAAGGCTTGAAATTAGGTAATATAAGTTCTCCGTCTTTGTTACTCTTTTCAAAAGTTATACTGGCTAGTATAAGTCCCTTACATTTCCATATACATTTTAGAACAGGAGCTCTTCTTTTTTTTCTTGCTGCAATGGTTTGAAGGGATTTATCTGGTAAAACTCACATTTTTAAAAATATTTTTCTTCAGTGTTTTTTACTACTTATTTTTATAAGAAACACAAAATGGGTTTCTGATTTTTTAAGTCTGCTGTGTTAACTGATATTTTGGGGACACATTTTTAAATATACATGATGAAATATTCTTCTAAACTGTAAATTTTTGCTCCATGTTAGTCCTTGGTAGGATTAAATGGTTTCTTTATATCATAGTTTTAAGGTTTCCTGATGAAACATCACAGCAGTGACATTACTGATTTAATATTGTGATCCTATTGGTTGCTTTGTAAATACTACCAGAGAACACAGAACTGAGAAATTAGATGTATTTTATTTTGCAGTTTCAAAAGTTAAGAATTGAAATTTTAGCTTCATATGATTCTCTGTTGAGTCTCTGTTGTACTTTTACTAAACACACATTTCAAAGTGTTTACTAAAAACATTTTAAAGAGGACAAAATGTCATAGTAACTTTGGGGACAAAAATATATTTTCTTTTTCAGCTCTTGTTATTTTCTCTACTAGATGTTGTTCTAAATGAACAAAAGTTGATATTAAGTATATTGATTTTAAAGGGCATCTTTAAGTGCTTTAAGGAGAAAGACATTTTATCACAAAATAAACACTTGATATTCACAAAAGTTTTTCAGAATATAGTCTATCAGGTAGTGTATTTATTTGTTTTAGCTATTCAATGATAGCCAGAGGGAATAGGAAAGTAAATTTTTTTAAAGTAGTTGTTTTAAAGCAAGATCTTGAGGTTTTATGGAATTCAAACAAAATGAGCCACCTAATAAAAATAATAGAATAAAAATATGCATAGACTTTAAAATGTGGCTTCAATTTAGTGCCTATGGAATAAAGTCTGTCCATTAATTCAGAATAAGGTCAGCAATTATCTAGCAGGTTGCTATTAAAAAAACAGTTTAAGGTCAGCAAACTAATACCTGCGAGTCAAATTTCAACTCATTGCTTGACTTTGTAACAACTAAGAATATTTTTTACATTTGCAAAGGTTGAAAAAAATACAAAGGATAATACTTTGTGACATGTGAAAATTCAGATTCTAGTGTTCATAAATGAAGTTTTGTTGGAACCACTGATGCTGTTCTGACATAAAATTAATAGATATCAATGGCTCACACCTGTAATCCTAGCACTTTGGGAGGCTGAGGCAGGTGGATCACGAGGTCAGGAGTTCGAGACCGGCCTGACTAACATGGTGAAACCCCGTCTCTACTAAAAATACAAAAATAAGCCAGGTGTGGTGGTGTGCACCTATAATCTCAGCTACTCAGGAGGCTGAGGCAGGAGAATCACTTGAACCCAGGAGGCAGAGGTTGCAGTGAGCTGAGATCACACCATCACAATCCAGCCTGGGCAACAGAGTGAGACTCTGTCTCAAAAAAAAAAAAGAAAGAAAAAAGATTTTGCAAACTCCCTAACTACAAATTTAAAAAAAATTATAGTGTCTTAATTCTAATATAAAGGAGAAATAAAAGGAAAATAAGATGATTTTAATTTGTAAATACTTAGCTGTTCTGTATGGTTAAAATAAGGAGATGGTCAAATAATAATTTAATGACTCACTTGTTTTATTGCCATACAAAGATAATTTTTTTCTTAGGTTCACAATGCTTAAGAGGGAGAGAATAATGTGAACAAGTTTCATGCAGAATACACTTGATAGATGAATTACATTAACCACATAGTGAGTGAGCTCCAAAATTATTAAAGTCTGGTTGCTCAATTAGGATGGAAGCAGGGCTCTGTGGAAAGTAAAGTTTAATTAAACATTAAAGTGTGCTTTTGTGTGAGCACAGCTGAGATCTGCAACCACCTGTAAGGGACCTGTAAGGTCCCTTGAAGTTAGAGGGCAGTGCTGGTGTTACAAAGCAAGGCTTCAAAGCTCCAATCCATGTCACAGTCTGAGCATTCAGTCTTCTGAGAAGTGGCTGACAGAGTGAAACTTGACACAGCCTAAGCTCTCAAAGTGTTGTCAAGCTCTTAGGTTTATATATGTTTGAAGTCCAGTAGTTGAAGTCAGTAACTCACATATGGGATCTGAGGAGGCCTGTTACCACATTCCAGAGGGGAGGAGAAGTTTCAGGTTTATATATGGGATCTGATAAGAGGTCACATTCTTTTTTTTTTTTTTTTTTAATTGATCATTCTTGGGTGTTTCTCGCAGAGGGGTATTTGGCAGGGTCATAGGACAATAGTGGAGGGAAGGTCAGCAGATAAACAAGTGAACAAAGGTCTCTGGTTTTCCTAGGCAGAGGACCCTGCAGCCTTCCGCAGTGTTTTTGTCCCTGGGTACTTGAGATTAGGGAGTGGTGATGACTGTTAATGAGCATGCTGCCTTCAATCATCTGTTTAACAAAGCACATCTTGTACCGCCCTTAATCCATTTAACCCTGAGTGGACACAGCACGTGTTTCAGAGAGCACAGGGTTGGGGGTAAGGTCATAGATCAACAGGATCCCAAGGCAGAAGAATTTTTCTTAGTACAGAACAAAATGAAAAGTCTCCCATGTCTACTTCTTTCTACACAGACACAGCAACCATCCGATTTCTCAATCTTTTCCCCACCTTTCCCCCTTTTCTATTCCACAAAACTGCCATTGTCATCATGGCCCGTTCTCAATGAGCTGTTGGGTACACCTCCCAGACGGGGTGGTGGCCGGGCAGAGGGGCTCCTCACTTCCCAGAAGGGGCGGCCGGGCAGAGGCACCCCCCACCTCCCGGACGGAGCGGCTGGCCGGGCGGAGGCGACCCCCACCTCCCTCCCGGGCGGGGCGGCTGGCCGGGCGGGGGCTGACCCCCCACCCACCTCCCTCCCGACCAGGCGGCTGGCCAGGCGGGGGCTGACCCCCCCCATCTCCCTCCCGGCCGGGGCGGCTGCCGGGCGGAGGGGCTCCTCACTTCTCAGACAGGACGGCTGCCGGGCGGAGGGGCTCCTCACCTCTCAGACCGGGTGGCCAGGCAGAGACGCTCCTCATATCCCAGACGGGGCGGTGGGGCAGAGGCGCTCCCCACATCTCAGAGGATGGGCAGCCGGGCAGAGACGCTCCTCACTTCCTAGATGGGATGGCAGCGGGGAAGAGGCGCTCCTTACTTCCCAGACTGGGCAGCCAGGCAGAGGGGCTCCTCACATCCCAGATGATGGGTGGCCAGGCAGAGACGTTCCTCACTTCCCAGACAGGGTGGCAACCGGGCAGAGGCTGCAATCTCGGCACTTTGGGAGGCCAAGGCAGGCTGCTGGGAGGTGGAGGTTGTAGCGAGCCGAGATCATGCCACTGCACTCCAGCCTGGGCACCATTGAGCACTGAGTGAACGAGACTCCGTCTGCAATCCTGGCACCTCGGGAGGCCGAGGCTGGCGGATCACTCGCGGTCAGAAGCTGGAGACCAGCCCGGCCAACACAGCGAAACCCCATCTCCACCAAAAAAATACGAAAACCAGTCAGGCGTGGTGGCGCGCGCCTGCAATCGCAGGCACTCGGCAGGCTGAGGCAGGAGAATGAGGCAGGGAGGTTGCAGTGAGCCGAGATGGCAGCAGTACAGTTCAGCTTCCGCTCGGCATCAGAGGGAGACCGTGGAAAGAGAGGGAGAGGGAATCCGTGGGGAGAGGGAGAGGGAGAGGGAGAGGTCACATTCTTGAAGTGGGGAGGGAATACACTCTAAGTTCTTATTATAGCAAAGCATATCACTCATGTAGCAAACTATATAAATGTTTAGCATCATTTCGGAGCTACATAGCAGGTATACGTGCATTAGACAATATAATGGATAATAAGATTCTTACACCTACTTATAATTAGTAAGTTTGGAATGTTCAGCAAATATTGGAAACGCAGGGGTAGTTTGTCTTTCTATGTAAAATGGATTTCATTTCTATGCTCAGTTAATTATAGGATTTTCATTTGCATAAGGATGAGAAGTATAAATATTTTTGGAGGTATAACGTAGATTGTGAGACAATCAATATGATGAGTAGGATTGGAAGAGTAAGGGCAAAAATAACTTTATCCTTTGCTCAGAGTAGAAACTTAGTAGATACATTGAATCCTTTATTTCTTTCTGTAGTAATTAATAAAGTATTTGTAGTCACTAGACAGAAATACTACAATTCCCATTTAGGAGAATAACACAGAAAACAAAAGAAAGAAATCAGATGGTCAAATACTTTAATTAAAAATGTGATTGAAACAATATATATCACAAAATAAGATGACAGATACAAAAGTAAACGTGATTGATAAATTTAAATAGGCTAAACTTCCTGGCAATAAGAAAATATTTTTATAGTAGATTATAACATAAACCACAAATCAGTGCTTGTATAGACGAGTTCTGAAAACTTCAAACTGTGAAAGTTGAAAGTAAGGTTTAATTCAGGCTAGAAAGCATTAGATCAATCTCTCTTTGTCTTACACACACACACGCCCCATTATAATGATCAAAGTTCAGTCTGCACTGAAGTTTAAGTCTAATAGTAAGTATCTTTATATATTAAAAAATCCCTGTGTTAACTGTAAGACAAAATAAACACATTTAGTGGTATGAGACTTTAAATCAAATCAGATCTTAGTCCATGACAGATTAAGTACACAAAAAATAAATGTTAATAAAACTGTAGAAGCCCTAAATAACATAATTAACAAACTAGAACACATATACAAACATTTATAAAGAATATACCTTCTTTTAAATTGTCCATGGAACATCAGAAAATGTAAAGAATCTAGATCATATACCAAATCTCAAATTACAGAAAATAAAAATTAACATTTTCTGATCACAACACAGTAAGATCAAACATTTATTACAAACTTAGAAAACAGAAAAATATACCACACGGAAATTTAATAGCTTTTTTGGCAACGCTAGGATCAAAATGGAAATCAAACCAGTGTGATGAAACTTCTATGTATCAGAACTTATGGGACATAGCTAAAAGTGCCCAGAATAAAACTCCTTACTCTAAAGGAATTAACCTACTCAAAAAGGAATTAACTGAAAAAGTAATGATAAATAAGATGATATAAAACAATTTAATTAAACAACCAAGCAAAGAAATTAGAGAAAGAACAAAGTAAACCTAAATAAAATAGAAGGAAATTAAATAAATATAAAAATAAGAATACATTATGAAAAAACAATTACTAAATCAATTCATGAGCTTTTAAAAACAAAAGATGAAAATTGTTAGTCAACCTAATCAGGTAAACCTGGAAGAAATTACTAGATGTTTGGCAGGGGATTCAGAAACTCAATTTTGGACAGGTTAACGATGCCTATCAGGTTAAAATTGGAGCTGTCAACTAGACATGAGGCAGTAGTGTAGAGAGAGGTCTGGTTTGGGAGACAAACACTTGATAGTCATCAGTGTACTATATAGATTGAAAGTCATGAGACTATATGAGATCACCAAAGAAATCCAGGAAGATAAAAAGAAGGTGAGGTACAAGAGCTTAGCTTAGCTCTGAGATGCTTTTGTTTTATGTTTTGTTTATTTTTTGAGATGGAGTTTCACTTTTGTTGCCCAGGCTGGAGTTCAGTGGTGCGATCTCGGCTTACTGCAACCTCCTCTTCCCGGGTTTAAGCGATTCTCCTGCCTCAGCCTCCTGAGTAGCTGGGATTACAGGTGCCTGCCACCATGCACAGCTAATTTTTTGTATTTTTGGTAGAGGCCGGATTTCATCGTGTTGGCCAGGCTGGTCTCAAAGTCCTGACCTCAGGTTATCCACCCGTCTCGGCCTCCCGAAGTGATGGGATTACAGGCTTGAGCCACTGCACCCAGCCTGGGATGCTTTATTATCAAAGTGAAGATGAGGAGGAATGACCAAAGTAGACTGTGATGGAGTTGTCAGTAAGGTAGGAGAAAAATCACTCTATTGCGGAAGAGAGAGTGATCATCAATGTCAGCTATTGTTGATATTTAAGGAAGGTCAGAATTCGGAGTTGACTGCTCTGTTTAGCAACTTAGTGGTCATTATTGACCTTCATACAGCATTTTCAGAGGTGGAGGTAAAAGCTTGATTCCAGTGAGTTAAAGAGAATGAGAGGAGAGGTTATGGAAAACTTTTTTTTGTAAACTTATGGTGTTAGGAAAGCAATAGGATAGTAGCTGAAATAGATATAGGAATATAAGAGGTATTTTGTTTTGTTTTTTACTTGAAAAGGAAGAAAAACATGGAAGCCTTATGGAAAAGATCCAGGATAGATGGAAAAATTGATTGATACAGGAGAGAGGAGGGAAATTTAGGAAACAATCCTTGAGTAGGTAAGCAAGGATGGGACTTACCGCACAAGTATAAATGTTGGTTACATCTAGGAGCACATCGTTCGGAATGACAAGAAAGACCACAGAATATATGAAAATATGTTGGTATAAATACTGATAAGTGGAGGATGTGGTTAGTGGGAGCCTTTGGAAAGTATATCTCCTTGTTCTTTTTATATTTTTCAGTAAACTTAAAAACAGAGTAATTTGGCCGGGTGCAGTGGGTCATTCCTATAATCCCAGCACTTTGGGAGGCCGAGACGGACAGATCACCTGAGGTCAGCAGTTTGAAACCAGTCTGGCCAACATGGTGAAACCCTGTCTCTACTAAAAATACAAAAATTAGCTGGGCATGGTGGTGCACACCTGTAATCCCAGCTACTTGGGAGGCTGAGGCAGGAGAATCAGTTTGAACCTGGGAGGCGGAGGTTGCAGTGAGCCGAGATCATGCCCACTGCACCCCAGCCTGGAGAGTGAGGCACCATCTCAAAAAAAAAAAAAAAAAAAAGAATAATTTGCTGAGAGTGATTATGAAGGTATGGGAAATTTGTGAAGAGTAAGAAAAATTATTTAACTTCTTTCAAGAGTGAGTGGATGAGGGTAGTTTCCTGTGAAGTTGGTGTTAAGTGCCTCCTTAAGGATCACTATCCCTTAAGGATAGTGATCATGAATTTAAAATGAGACCAGAGAACATGGTTGCATGTTTTTTCTCTAACCATATTCAAGTCTGCCAGTTCAAATGTAGAGTGAGTAGAGAAATTTAACTAGGGTTAGTTTTGCCAGGGAGGTAAAGTACAAAAAATAAGAGAATGAAAATGGTAACAGAGTGCAAAGTTGTGTGAGGGAGTTATATTTACTGGCCATGTAATTTATGTTGGGAAAGAAGAAAGTAAATACATAACAGAGTGAGGAGCAGTGGGTGTAGGTTCCATAGATTTTTAGATCACAATGGCCTTGAAGGATTGTTGGAGACAAGGAATCAACTGGAAAGAATGGAAGTAGTTGTCAGAAAGTGTTATGTCATAAGGTGAAGGAGGGAGTGAAGTTATTGGTAATGAAAAAGTGTTTAGGGTGTGGTCATGGTTGTGTGAAGTGGAAGTGGGCAGAATAAAAGATCTTTGGAGAAGAGGAAGTCAAGAAAACTGATAGACCAGGATATTAATCATCTATATATAGTTATTAAAATAATTAACAATTATGAAAGGAATAATTTTTAAGAAAATGACAGTGAGCTGAAAGTTAGAATTTCCAAGAACTCGTGGGTTGGTAGAGGAGCATCAAGGACACATATTGGGTGGTATATGTTACAGGAGATTTTGAGCTGGGAGGTTTCAGGGAGAAGAGAGAAAAATGACGAAGAAGCTATGTATAGTAAGGACACCGAATTTACTTCCAGGCCTATTTGAACATGGAATGTGGGAAGACTTTGAGGAAGCAGTATATTCAGGGGAGAGCTGGGTTTCACTTAGAATGAGAAAGCAAGGGGAGCATTTAGGGAAGAAATTGCAATTATTAATGGCTTATCTGGGTGGAGAGAGATTTAGCTTTTACTTAATAGAAAAGTGCACATATTTTTTGACCTAGCACTTCATATTCTAGGTGTATTTAAGAGTACTCTTGCTTATGTGTCAATTGACACATATAGAAGGGGTTTTTTTTCCCCCAGCATTGTTTAACAGTGAAAGACTAGAAATGAAATGTTCCTGGTTAAATAATTTGATACATCCAGGCAATGTAAATCTGTGCAACCATTGGAGACAAAAATGAGGTTGCTCTCATATGTGCTGATATGAAATGATGGTCAAAATACTATTGCATGAGGGGGAGAAAAGCAAGTGCAAATCAGTATATATGATGTCATCTCATATGTTTAATTGAAAAAAACCAAATACGTGTATGCGTGTTTATGCATAGGAAAACTAGTAAGATGCACAAGTTGAAATTATTGGTTGCCTACAGAGAGGGCAATTGGGTACTTATTTGGCAAGAGTGGGAGGGAGGCTTGCTTTTTTTCTGTATACTTTTTGAACCATTGCCTACATACATTTTTTTTAATGAAATATGTTCTAGGAAAACACTCAAGCCACATTTTGAAGGATCTTCAGTAATAGTTGGAGTCTGAATTTTACATAGTAGTAAATGGGTAGAATTATATGAATAGAGCTGTGTGTTTGGAAATTTATCCTAATTCAGTCTTTAAAATCGATTGGAAGAGGGAAATTTCAGGAGTAGGAGTCTTGATAAGGAGGCTGTTTCAGTAGCCCAGGCCCAATATATACTTCTGTGAATTTCTCAAATACAGTCCTGCATTGCTTAACGATGGAAATACATTCTGAAAAATGTGTCATTAGGCAATTTTTGTTGTGCAAACATCTTGGAGTGTACTTAGACACGTAGGTGATATAGTATAGCCTTTTGCTCCTAGACTGCAAACCTACATAGCGTGTTACTGTACTGAATGCTGTAGGTAGCTTTAACACAATGGTATTTGTGTATCTAAATGTAGGATATACCAGATAGAAACTGGTACACGTGTATAGGGCACTTACCATTAATGGACTGGAAGTTACTCTGGGTGAGTCAGTGAGTGAGTGGTGAATGAATGTAAAGACCTAGGATATTACTGTATATTACTGTAGACTTTATAAACATTGCACACTTTGGCTAGCTAAATTTATCTAAATTTTTTTCTTCAATAATTAACCTTAGCTTACTGTAACCTTTTTATTTTATAACTTAAAAAATTTTTTTTGACTTCGTGATTTTTTTGCAATAACCCTTGGCTAAAAACACACATTGAACAACTATACAAAAATATATCCTTTCTTCATACCCTTTTCTATTTAAAATTTAATTTTAATTTTTTTTATTTGTTTGTTAAAATCTGAGACACAAAGACATGTATTAGCCTAGGCCTACATACGGTCACGGTCAACGGAATCACTGTGATCTCTTCCACATCTTGTCTCACTGGAAAGTCTTCAGTGCCAGTAACACACATGGAGCTGTCATCTCCTATGATAAGATCTTCTGGAATACCTCCTGAAGGACCTGCCTGCGGCTGCTTTACAGTTTGTTTGTTTTTTTTTTTAATAAGTAGAAGATATACACTAAAATAATGATGAATGTATAGTATAGTAAATACACAAACCATTAACAGTTGTTTATTTTCAAGTATATGTACTGTACATTAATTGTGTGTGCTGTACTTTTATACAACTGGCAGCATGGTAGGTTTGTTCACACCATCTTCTCCACAAACCTGAGAATCGTGTTGTTGCACTGCAAGTCATTAAGTTAGGAATTGTTCAGCTTCATTATAATTTGTGGGAACATAAGATGTCCTTAAATAGCACATAACTGTAATGTGTTTTTTTTTAACATCTTGGTTTTTTCAGCAGCTATGTTAGTATCCAGCAGATAACTGGCACTCTGGACATTTGATGGCTGAAAATATTCACGGTTCATTCTTTTCTTCGAATGAGCCCCAATAATCATTGCCTCCTGAATTCCTCTATCAATATTTTGTCCTATCATTTGACATTTGCATATATTGTCTGTAATCTCTTCTACTAATTATAAACCCGGTGAGGCTACCTTATTCTTTTTTTTATCCCTTTGTGTTTAACTTGTTGCACAGGCTGAATTATGTGTTATTATCACTATATATAATGTAATGTATATTATTATTCTGTGTTGTTATTCTTATTTTGCCTGTGTATATGTTCATTGAAGACCAGCTCATTTGTTCTAATTGAAATTGCAAGTTTGCATGATGATTGAGAGCATAGACTCTGGAACCAATTGCTTAAATTTGAATTATCTGGTGTATCCGTGGACAAATTACTTAACATTAGTATACCTCAGTTTCTTTATACAGTGGAGATTTGAAGCTTATATAATTTATGTAAGGTGGTTAAAACAATGCTTGACACATCTCAAGTGTTATGTATGTTATGGAAGTTTTAAGTAGTATTGATTGGAAGAAAGTTGAGTAACATCAATTCTTAATTTACTTTACTTGTGTTTGTATTTTTTTTAAAGATCTGCTCATCACTTTTCGTTAAAATGGCCAGTTTCTAAACGTATATTTTGTTTCCTTAAAGTTTTAGTTACCTGCTCTTGAGGCACACTATCATGGTAATGAATGAGAATGAGACCTTTGACAACTGCTCTTACTTTATATTTTAATTTGATAAGTTGGGCTCTAGCATCCAGGGACACTAATCTACCATGTTTGTTAATACTTATAATTGCAAAAAGATATGAGAGACATTGGAAACACTGACAAAATTCACTGCTTGGGCTTATTGACGGCTTTCATTGCTTTGTGCCGCATTGTACTGGCAGTATGCATTAATCAGCTGTCCTGTGCGGTTTCTTGCCTTGCTGCTTAATCACTTGACTAATGACATTTTTGACAAAGAATACAGCTAGTTTCCTACAGCTGAATTACGTATTTCAGCTGTTGATATAAATCACTCTTTTAACAGTTGAAATGTTTCAAAATGTGAAAGAAAAATGCAATTTATGTCCCCAGAAACACGATTTTTCAAAAGTATACTTGTATGTTGAAATTAAAAACAAATTCTGTGAAATTGAATTTGTCATGCAGTAAATTTTTATAAATCTCTTGTTTTAATTATTACTGCTGACAGTGGATGGCAGAAATGAACGTTGTATAACAGTAGTAAGACTTAAAGTTTGTTTTTGAATTTAATTGCATAAGCAACATTTCAGTTAATTAGT
Organism: Pan paniscus; assembly: GCF_029289425.2. Taxonomy (NCBI): domain Eukaryota; kingdom Metazoa; phylum Chordata; class Mammalia; order Primates; family Hominidae; genus Pan; species Pan paniscus. The sequence continues at coordinate 73,672,815 of NC_073249.2, forward strand.
TTACCTTTTATTTAGTTTCAGCCTAAGTAGTCACTGTTTAACTTTTGAAGTACTTTTGCTTGGATTATCAGATTTCATAATAAAAGTAGTTGAAATATCATACTGTTATATAAGAGGTCATCTGTTTTGTATTAGTTCTAGAAAGCTTTCTGCACCTGAAAATTACAGTGTTCATTTCAGTTAGTTCATGATCTGTTTTTAGAATCTCATTATGTTCATGTTTGAGAATATATATGATTAAATATGTCAGAGATAGGGAGCAAATGTTTCAGTATCTAGAAGTCCTTAAATCCTGAGTCTTAGTGATGTGGAAGTTCTTCCACTAAAAAAGGTGGTTTGGGGGGGGACCTGTTTGTCTTTCTTTCCCTTTTAATCAAAATTTTCTAGAAATAATATTATTCTTTATACTTTTTGATTAATATTTCTATTAAAATCTATTTTTACAGTATAAAAGGATCTTGTTACCCCCAAAATATTTTTAAAAACATACTCTACAGGTTCTTGATACCTTAATATATTAAAAACAAAACATAACCAAAATGTAAGAAAATAATAGCAATGAAATCAAAACAAAAAGTTAACTTTTTAGTATGAGAGTTAAGAGTTAGCTAATGTCACTAAATAATAACATGTAGAAAAAAGAGAGAGAGCTGTCTTGAATAACAGGGTACCAGCAGAAGAAATAATAGACATATTTAGGTCATCATCTTAATTCTTTTGACAGCATTTTTACTTATGTGTCAGTTTTCTCCCTGTAAAGTATTTAAGCTATTATTTTGATAGGTTAGTGTTTAAACGTATTATATATGTTAAAACTAATAGTTTAGTAATGGCATACTTTTACTGGCACAACATTGGAATGGTGTTGATTAGCTATATATATGAGTAGGTGGAGAAAAAGTATTTAGTGATAACATAACTAGTTCACTTGAAGTCTCAGCTATACCAAAACCTCCTAAGTTAAAAACAGGATTTCAGTTCTGATAATAACTCTGTCCTTTACCAGATAAAGTAGTATTTCTCCTTCAGTGACATGAGACTATGGGTATAAATTGAGTTGGGATAGATGAATAGTTGTCATCATTATAGTTATGGTGCGTTAAAATCCACATGGCAGCAAGTAGTAGCTGAGGCAGCAGTTCAATTGAGGTTGTACAAATAAATCTACTGCATTGCTATAGTATCATACTTTACTGGAGGGAACATTTGCTGAATTGTGCTCTAGTCAGTGACACTTAACTGAATAAATTTTTTTTTTTAATTGGCTGGGCACCATGTCTGACGCCTGAAATCTGTAATCCCAGCACTTTGGGAGGCTGAGGTGGGAGGATTGCTTGAGCCCTGGAGTTCAAGATCAGCCCAGGCGACATAGTGAGACCCCATCTCTGTAAAAAAAAAAAAAAAAAAGAATTTTAATTCTTTAAAAAATTATATAAAATTAAGGAAGCATTTAAAGCTGTAAAGAAAAGTGGGCGTATCAATGTGTGTCTTTAAGGGAAATAGTCCTTGTTGTTGTTGTAGTTGTTTTTTAAGACAGGGTCTTGCTGTGTCACCCAGGCTGGAGTGCAGTGGCACAGTCATGGCTTACTGCAGCTTCAAATTCCTGGGTTCAAGCAGTCCTCCCACCTCAGCCTCCCAAGTCTCTGGAGACAAGAACCCATCACTGTGCCTCACTAATTTTTTCATTTTTTTGTAGCGATCGGGTCTCACTATGTTGCCCAGGCTGGTCTCAAACTCCTGGACTCAAGGGATCCTCCCACCTCGGTCTGTCAGAGTGCTGGGATTGCAGGCATGAGCCATCGAACCCAGCCTGAAATATTCTTAATGTGTCTTTTTCTTACTTATCATCATCAGTTCAGCAAGCTTCTTAATAAATCATTAATATTAACTGTTCTGTGAATGGATATTAAGAAAATGGATGTTTGTATTTTTGTATGTAGGTGTTTGTATTTTATGCATTAAATGAATGCTTAATAGATACAGAGCACTAGCTAGGCATTTTGAGAGAAGAAACACACATACATAGATATTGAAGATACATTCATACACATAGATTTTAAACCTTTAAACCTTTAGCCTTTACACTTTGAGTTTTACATTAACAGCTTTGATCTGTAATAAAGCATAGTAATTATTAGCACCAGCTCTGAAACCAGACTACCTTGTTTTTGAATACCACCTCAGCCACTTACAAATTGACTAACTTTGGGCAATTTACCTCACCTCTAATCTTCATTTTCTCATCTGTAAAATGTAGATAATAATAATACATATATCACAGGTTGTTATGAGCACTAAATGAGGTAATACATGCAAAATGTTTTAGTAGTTAGTGAATGATTAATGAATATTAGGTATTATTATGTAATTAATTGTAGATCAGTGAGAATTCTTATCGCTAAACCTCTAGAAAAGATGCTTAAATCATACTGAGGAATAATGTATGTGATGATTCATTTCAACTTTTACTACCTTTGGGCTAATTAGATTTCCAGCTGGTTATGTAACAACAACTTTGTTTAGGCTGCAAGTTCTGTAAAAGCGAGTATGATCTTGTACTTGCTTTCAAACAGCTTGTTTTGGAGCTTATATAAAAATGATCAGCAAGAGAGGAGTGAATAACGCTGAAGGAAAGGAGATTATTTATTTATTTATTTATTTAACCTCTTTTGTGATATGAGGAATGTGTATTGGGGTTTTATAATTCAGAGAGATATTTGGGGAGGGGGATTAGGTATGGATTTGGGGAAAAGTAATGATAATTCAATGGTTCTGTTATATGTATTCCATCCGCTTGTCATCACCCAATTGCTTCAGTAATTCAAATTATATACTAATTTATTTATTAAAAATAACATTTAATATTGTGAAATTCTACTACCTCCACAAAATGGCAGGGAAATAAGTAGAATGTATGGAAAAATTAGTTGATAATTGTCTTTTGGCATACTTTTAGTATATCAAATGATTCACGCCATTAAATCTTTCTCAGTAAGCTGTAATATGGTTATTAGAACTGAATGAAAAGCATGTCAGGTGTCTTGGAACAAAAGTACACCTGTGCACAATTGTGTAGATATACAAATGTATATATTAAAAGTTTTATATTACACAAATCTCAACAACTTTTAATTTGACATGTGTTGATTACTTAATCTGGATATGAGGTCTAGTACAATTTGAAGGTATTTAAAGTAGATCTTTTATCCTTGTAGACCGAATTACTTTAGAAATAGAAAATAGCAAATTCTGAAATGTTGTCATTATATACTTTTTCCCCTTAGTATTGAATTTGACCGGGATTGTGACTATTTTGCGATTGCTGGAGTTACAAAGAAGATTAAAGTCTATGAATATGACACTGTCATCCAGGATGCAGTGGATATTCATTACCCTGAGAATGAAATGACCTGCAATTCGAAAATCAGGTATTTACATTATTTTCTTGACATGATGCAGTGTAGATGTAACAATTTGCATATGTAATTATCATGAGATTATTTTACCTTTGCGTGACACTTTTTACTCATTCATGGTGAACACTATTATTGTACTATGTATACAGAGTATATATTATTATATCATCTTTCTTACAGATATTGGTTGCTTTTTTCTTGTGAGGTTAGCCTTTTTTTTTTTTTTTCTGGTTGCCAAATTAAAGTTCTTCTTTCACTTAATCAAATAAAGGTCTTTGTTGGACATGGTTGTTGGAGACTCTATGGAGTACTGAATGAGGATTAATGTAGCTTATGAATAGTATTTGAACATCAGGAATTTTTCCCCTAGCTTGCACATATCTCAACATATTAGAATTGTTTCTAGTTTTAAGAATGTTTTTTACAAGAATATTCTGCTTTTCACTGAAGGAATGGTGTTTATGTTTTCTGTATTAGAGATTATACTTTATAAGCAGTGCTTTTCAAACCTAAAATACTCTTAAACACTAACAGTATGTTAAGACTCTACTCCTGATCTGCTCCCCAAAAAATCTCAGAAGAATTCTAGAATCTGCTTTTTTTTTTTTTTTTTTCCTTCTAAACAAGCTTCCCAAGCTGTTCTCATGAGCACTGGCTTTAAAAGAGAATTATATGAGGAAATCATCTAATAATAACTTTGTATAGAACTTTGAACATTTTCAAAATAGCCATCCTTGAACCTTTTTTATCTTTAATGAATGGCATACATAGTATGTTTGTTACAGTCTTTGTATAATTTATTTGTTATAACTTTCTTTTTTCTAGTTCATTTATAAAAATACTATATCGATAATTGGTGAGCTTCCCCATTCATTTGTGGCACTCATCATTGAGAATCTGTTATAGTTTATGTCCTAAGTGAAGAGGATATAACATGAATTAGATACAACTTTATTGAATTCTTATACATCAGGCATTATCCTAAGTGCTTTGTCTTTAGCAGACCTATGAGATAGTTACCATTATTGCTCCATTTTATACAAAGAAAGCTGAGCACAGAAAGGTAAATAACCTGCCTAAGATTATACACCTGCTATATAGAGGAGCCAGGATTCAGACTGAAGTAGTTTGGTTCTAGAGTCTGTGCCCTTAAACATTTCCTGCTCCTTATTTATAAAATGGAGGTCACAATAGTAATATTTAATAGGATTGTACTTTTAAAAAATCCCCATAATGCACTCAGAACAACACTTGGCCCATGGCAAGTACTCATAATATATTACATAATGAAAACGTGGATTAGAAAGTTTAAATGTGCTGTCTACCTGTTCTGTATTTGTACGTGTAAAAATGTGCAATACTTCCTGGTATATTGGAATAAATGGTGAAAGCGCTCAAGGCTGAAAGCTGTGGGCCTGGGGCTGAAAGGATCAATACCTAAGGATGCCTAAAATAGATTCGGAGCACATCTACTGTGAAAGTGTACTAAATTAGCCAGAGCCACAGCTAGTAAGTAACAGATCTGGAATTTGAACTCAAGTCTACCTAAATTCAAAATGTGTCTCTTAATTGTTCCAGATAATTTCTACCAGAAATTCTAATTAAGTATATTTAAAAATGCAAATAAACTCTTCCAGTCTCTGGAATTTAGCATCAGTGCAACTAGTAGAAAGCAAAAGACCTTGTGTTCATGTCTTAGAAGTTACCTACATTAACTGTCTTCTAAGTAACTTCTTCCATAATATGCATTCCCTTTACTATATGCGTGATGCAGATATGTATCTCAGCAGAAGTTTTTAGATGTTGTAGACTTCTGGAGTACTTGAGAATAGCCAAAACCATAAATGATAAAAGTTTGATTCTAACTTTTAGATGCTTTTAATTGGAATTTTAGTCATAAGTTATAATTAGTCAAGTCAAGACTTTTGGGATGTAAATACAGAAACCCAATCCACTGTAGTTTATTTGGCTTATATGATTTGGCACAACTGGATCCAGGGGGTTAAACAGTCTCATCAGGTCTGTCATTCTGTCATGGTATGCCTTGAGCCCTCTGGATAGTATCACCTTCACTGATAGACATCGTTTCCTCATGTATCAAAGATGGCCAGTGATAGCTCTAGGCTCACATCCATCTTAACAGCTAGTGATCACAGTAAAAGGTGGTTAGGGTCATTACTTGTTAATTTTTATTTTTAAAATTTCAAAATTATTGATATGTCTTTTCCCAGGTATGTTGTGGGCAGAATAATGATTGTGAACTGATAGAGACCATTTTAAAATAGTGCAAATCTTTCTGAACACATTAAAATTATTTTTATCCCATTATTATTTATTTTTATGTAAAGTAACTTTTAACTGTATTTCTTTCAGCTGTATCAGTTGGAGTAGTTACCATAAGAACCTGTTAGCTAGCAGTGATTATGAAGGCACTGTTATTTTATGGGATGGATTCACAGGACAGAGGTCAAAGGTCTATCAGGTAAATAAGGGTACTAGTTACATGTTATATGAATCATATATTTGGTTTGTTTAAACTTTTAGAACTTCATGTGCCTTATAATTACAGATTTGAAGTCACTATTTAGTATTTTTTATACCTGTGTAACACCTATGCAATACCAAATGCTTTTTTTTCCTGTCTCCCTCTTTTGGTACCACATACTTTTCCAAAGCATTTCTTCAGACTTTGGTCTTTATAGAATGTATCAGGTAAATTTCTAAAAGCAATAATTTTGGTAAATGTATATATTAAAAGTTTTGGAAGTACTTTATATCAACATCTTATTTGCTTTTCATTTGTTTTCTAGCCTGTTGTCTTTCCCTCTCCCCGTAACAATACATTGATATCAGGTTTTTTTTTTTCTTGCTTTATTCATTTTGAGATCTGTATTCTGTCTGAGGCTACTGTCTTCTTTCTGCTTCCAGGAGCATGAGAAGAGGTGTTGGAGTGTTGACTTTAATTTGATGGATCCTAAACTCTTGGCTTCAGGTTCTGATGATGCAAAAGGTACTGTTTGAATCTCTTTCTCAGCACCTCCTTCTCCCTGGCCCTCTTAACTGTAATTCCTTTCATCGGCAGAAATACAAATATTTACTCAAACTCATGTCAGTCCTTTGTGATTACTGATTATTATTATTCCCCATGTTGTTTTGTTTTGTTTTTTGAGATGGAATCTCACTCTGTCACCCAGGCTGGAGTACAGTGGCACAACTGTGGCTCAGTGCAACCTCTGCCTCCCGGATTCAAGCGATTCTCCTGCCTCACCCTCCCGAGTAGCTGGAATTACAGCCACGTGCCACCATGCCTGGCTAATTTTTTATATTTTTGGTAGAGATGGGGTTTCAACATGTTAGCCAGACTGGTATCAAACTCCTGACCTCAGGTGATCTGCCCTGCTGCCTCAGCCTCTCAAAGTGCTGGGATTACAGATGTGAGCCACTATTTTTTTTTTTTTTTTTGAGATAGAGTTTCACTGTGTCGCCCAGGCTGGAGTGCAGTGGCGCAGTCTCGGCTCACTGCAACCTCCACCTCCTGCGTTCAAGCAATTCTCCTGCCTCAGTCTCCCATGTAACTGGGATTATAGGTGTGTACCACCACACTTGGCTAATTTTTTTTTTTTTTTTTTTTTTTTGAGACGGAATCTCGCTCTGCTGCCCAGGCTGGAGTGCAGTGGGGTGATCTCGGCTCACTGCAACCTCCACCTCCCAGGTTCAAGCGATTCTCCTGCCTCACCCTCCCGAGTGGCTGGGATTACAGCCACCCACCACCATGCCTGGCTAATTTTTTGTATTTTGGGTAGAGGTGGAGTTTCACCATGTTAGCCAGACTGGTATCGAACTGACCTCAAGTGATCTGCCCTGCTGCCTCGGCCTCTGAAAGTGCTGGGATTACAGACATGAGCCACCTTTTTTTTTTTTTTTTTTTTTTTGAGATAGAGTTTCGCTGTGTCGCCCAGGCTGGAGTGCAGTGGCGCAATCTCGGCTCACTGCAACCTCCACCTCCCGGGTTCAAGTGATTCTCCTGCCTCCACCTCCCATTTAGCTGGGATTATAGGTGTGCACCGCCACACTCGGCTAATTTTTTTTTTGAGACGTAATCTCGCTCTGCTGCCCAGACTGGAGTACAGTGGGGCAATCTCTGCTCACTGCAACCTCTGCCTCCCGGGTTCAAGCGATTCTTTTGCCTCAGCCTCCTGAGTAGCTGGGCCTACAGGCACGTGCCACCATGTCCGGCTAATTTTTGTATTTTTAGTAGAGATAGGGTTTTACCATATTGGCCAGGCTGGTCTCGAACTCCTGACCTCATGACCTGCCTGCCTCAACCTCCCAAAGTGCTAGGATTACAGATGTGAGCCACTGCACCTGGCTTCACCCAGTTAATTTTTAAAAAATTTTTAGTAGAGATGGGGTTTCACCGTGCTGGCCAGGCTGGTCTCAAACTCCCGACCTCCAGTGATCTACCCACCTCGACTTCCCAAAGTGCTGGAATTACCGGTGTGAGCCACCATGCCCAGCCTACTGATTATTTTTTTTAAAATCCAAGCAGGGGCCGGGCGTGGTAGCTCATGCTTGTAATCCCAGCACTTTGTTTGGGAGATTGAGGTGGGTGGATCACTTGAGGCCAGAAGTTTGAGAACAGCCTGGCCAATGTGGTGAAACCCCGTCTCTACTAAAAATACAAAAATTAGCCAGGTGTGGTGGTGCAGGCCTGTGGTCCTAGCTACTGGGGGTGGCTGAAGCACAAGAATTGTTCGAACCCAGGAGGCAGAGGTTGTAGTGATTCCAGGTCTCGCCATTGCACTACAGCCTGGATGACAGAGCAAGACTCTGTCTCAAAAAAAAAGAAAAAAGAAAAAAAGAAAAAGAATCCAAGCAGAGAAATTGATTTCTCTTCTTGAGTGAATGAAAAATGAATGTACTGCATCCTTATTCTAATGATGTTTTTAGATTCATTCCACATGGAGACATTTAGAAATTGCTGCTATCTTATAACCAAGTCCTTTAGATAGATATACCACCAAATAACCTTTTTTTCCTGGAAATATTTAGAAATCTCTATGTGCTGCATTGTATTTTATTTAATTTCTATTGTATACTAAAATCTCTTAACGAAGTTCATCATATATCAAGGCAAAATTCTACGTCACTTTTTGCCAATTTAATTGACCTTTTTTTCTGTTTCTTTTATATCCATCTTTACTATTCACTGTTTTCTGTTTTTCCTTAATGTGCTGTTTTGGTCTGGTTCTTCTCACCATTAAGTGTATAAAGCTATGTTAACAGATTTATTTTATCTTAGCATTACTACCCTTAATTTCTTTGCCTTTTTCTTCTTTTCTGCCTATAACTTTCAGTATTGTTTTGATAGGCAAGGATAGCTCTAGCATTGGAAGCTTTATTTCGCATCATGTTATGCCTTTCCCTTTGGCCTTTTAATACATAAAAGAAATGAAATAATGGAGCACAGTCTATTCTGTAAAAAGGGAAACAAACAATAGTGGACTGCCCCTAAAAAGTTTTGGGCCATAGAGTAGCAAGTTGTTTATTCCTACTATATACAGAATGGAATACCTTTTTTCCTTGATTTAAGAACTCGTCAGCCAGGCATGGTGACTCACACCTGTAATCCCAGCAATTTTGGAAGCTGAGGCAGGAGGATGGCTTGAGGTCAGAAGTTTGAGACCAGCCTGCATGAGACCCTGTCTCTACAAAAAATTTTAAAAATTACCTGGGCGTGGTGGTGCGCACAGGTAGTCTCAGCGCTTGGGAAACTGGGGCAGGAGGATCTCTTGAGCCCAATAATTCAAGGTTACAGTGAGTGAGGATTGTGCCACACTGTACTCCAGCTTGGATGACAGAGCAAGACCCCATCTCAGAAAAGAAAGATAGAGAAGGAGGGAAAAGGGGGTGGTGCAGAGAGGGAGAAGGAGAGAGAGAGGAAGGGAAGTGAGAAAAAGAGGGAAGAGAGAGAAGAAAGAGCAAGAAAGTAAAGAAAGAAAAATTGTCCTTGAATTTCTAAATTAGTGAGAGTACCATGTTACAATAGATATATTTATTTATTTTAGTTTTTTTATAGTGTTCTTTAATGCACAAAATTTTTTTCATTTTGAAGAAGTCCAGTTTGTGAGTTTGTTTATTTTTTCTTGTGTTGTCTTTGCCTTTGGTGTCATATCCAAGAAATCATTGCCAAATCCAGTGTCATGAAGGTTTTCCTGTAAGTTTTCTTCTAAGAGTTTTTAACTTTTTAATTTTTGTTTTTTAAGATTTTTTATAGTTTTAAGCTCCTATATTTATGTCTTTGATCCATTTTGAGTTAATTTTTATAATATGATGTTAACGATCCACCTTTATTCTTTTATCTGTGGATATTTCATTTTTCCATCATCACTTGTTGAAAAAACTGTCCTTTCCCTATTGAATGGTCTGGCACCCTTGTCAAAAATTATTTGACCATATATGCAAGAGTTTATCTTTAGTCTTTCTCTGCTCTTCTGTTGGTTTATATGTCAGTACCACACTGTAAGCTGTTTTGAAATCAGAAATTTTAAGTCCTCCATCTTTGTTCTTTTTCAAGATTGTTTCGGTTATTTGGGATCTCTTGAAATTCTATATGAATTTTAAGGTAATTTTTTTTTTTTCTGTAAAACATTCTTTGAGGTTTTGGTAAGGATTGAATTGAGCCTTATTGATGTTACTGATCTTTTCAAACCACCAACTTTTGTTTCATTGATTTTTCTCGTGGTTTCTTGTTTTCTTTCATCTATTTTTGCTCTAGTTTTTTTTTTTTCCCCTGCTTACTTTAGATTTAACTTGCTCTTATTTTCCTAGTTTTCTAAAGCAGAAGCTTACATTATTGATTTTAGATTTTCTAATATATGCATTCAGTGCTATGAATTTCCCTTTTATGTAGTGCTTTTGATCCCGCAAATTTTGATAAATTGTATTTTTATTTTCACTTAGTTCTGAATATTTTAAATTTCCCCTGAGATTCCTTTTTTGATGTATGTGTTACTTAGAATTATTTGGGAATTTTTCAGCTATTTTTCTGTTATTGATTTCTAGTTTAATTCCACTGTGATCTAACAGATACAATGTATGATCTCCAGTCTCGTAAATTAACATGTTAAGATGTGTTTTATGGCCCCAGAATGTGGTGTGTCTTCGTAAAAGTTCCATATGAGCCTGAGAATAATGTGTATTCTACTGTTAGTGAAAGAAATAATCTGTAGATGTCAGTTATATCCAGTTGTTTGATGGTACCATTCAGTTTAGCTGTTTCGTTGCTCATTTTCTGATTGTTGGATCTGTCCATTTCTGATAAAGGGATGTGTATGGGCCTGTTTTTAGACTCTGCATTGATCTATGTATCTATCTTTTTCTTTTCTTTTCTTTTTTTGAGATGGAGTCTAGCTCTGTTGCTCAGGCTGGAGTGCAATGATATGATCTTGGCTCACCACAACCTCCGCCTCCCGGGTTCAAGCGATTCTCCTGCCTCGGCCTCCTGAGTAGCTGGGATTACAGGCGCACGCCACCACACGTGGCTGATTTTTGTATTTTTAGTAGAGATGGCATTTCACCATATTGGTCAGGCTGGTCTCGAACTCTTGACCTTGTGATCTGCCCGCCTTGGCCTCCCAAAGTGCTGGGATTACAGGCATGAGCCACCATGCCCAGCCCTATCTCCTTTTACTTGTACCATGTTGTCTTGATTTGTAGCTTGTAATAAGTCTGAAATCAAGTAGTAAGTCCTTCATCCTTGTTTTTGAAAATGATTTTTAACTCTTCTATTTCCTTTGCCTTTTCATATACATTTTAGAATCAAGTTGCTAGTACCTACATAGAATCCTGCTGAGATTTTGTTTGCCATTGTATTCAATCTATAGACAATTTGGGAAAAATTAAAATCTTAATATACTGAGTCTTCTAGTCCATGAACATGGTTTATCTCTCCATATGTAGGGCTTTTATGATTTCTTTTCTCATAGTTTTGTCATTTTCAGCATGCAAGTTTCGCAGGTATTTTATTTTTTGGTGCTAATGAAAATGGTATTTTTAAAAATTTCATTCTTACTAGTTTATAGAAATACAGTTGATATTTAAAATATAAACATTGTGCCAATGTACTTGCTAAAGTCACTGTAGGTATAGATTACTTTTTCAGATTCCTTGGGATTTTCTACATAGCCAATTACGTCATCTGCAAATAGAAACATTAATACTTTTTCATTTTCAACTGTATGCCTTTCTTTCCCGTTCCCGCCTTGCTTTTTTGTACTGGCAAGGACTTCAGTATAATGGTAAATAGGAATGACAACAGTGAACCTTTCTTGCTTTGTTCCTGATGTTAGGGGGAAATCTTGCAGCTTTTCATCACTTAATATACTGACTAAATTAGGCTTTTAGTAGGCACCTGTGTCAATTTAAAGACGTTCTTTTCCATTCCCTTGTTTGCTGAGAATTTTTATCATGATGGATATTGAATTTTGTTAAATACTTTTTATGCACGTATCATCATGTAGTTTCTCTTTATTAATATTATGAATTATAGTCATTGACTTTCAAAACTTGAATTAGCCATACATTCCCAGGATAAACATGAATATATTATTCTTTTTCTGTATTTCTAGATTTGACTTGAGGTTTTTTTGTTTGTTTGTTTGTTTCAGAGGGTGAAGTTTTTTGTTGTTTTTTTTCTGTTTTTGTAATTTTTCGTGACTTTGATATCAGGGTAATGCTGGCCTCATAAAATGATTTTCCTCTTCTATGTGCTATGTGTTTTTTTTTTCTTACTATACTTTTTTTTTTTGAGACGGAGTCTTGCTCTGTCGCCCAGGCTGGAGTGAAGTGGCATGATCTTGGCTCACTGCAAGCTCCACCTCCCAGGTTCATGCCATTCTCCTGCCTCAGCATCCCGAGTAGCTGGGACTACGGGCACCCGCCACCATGCCTGGCTAATTTTTGTTTTTGTATTTTTAGTAGAGACGGGGTTTCACTGTGTTAGCCAGGACGGTCTCCATCTCCTGACCTCGTGATCCGCCTGCCTCGGCCTCCCAAAGTGCAGGGATTACAGGCTTGAGCCACTGCGCCTGGCCTATTCTTTTGTTCTTAAATGTTTGGTAGAATTTGTCAGTGAAGCTTTCTGGGCGTGTAGTTTTCTTTGTTTGAAGGTTTTAACTAAGAATTTAATTTCCTTAGTAGATTTTGAACTAATAAACTTATCTGTCTCTTCTTGAGTGAAATTTTTGACAGTTCATTTCTTTCAGGGAATCGATACATTTTATTTGTTACAAGATTTATGGGCATCAAAGTCCATAAAATGCTCCTCCACTTACAATGGGATTACAGTCCCAATAAATCCATCATAAATTGAAAATGCATTTAATACTCCTAATCGTAGCTTAGCCTAACCTACCTTAAATGTGCTCAGAATATTTACATTGGCCTACAATTAAGCAAAATAACACAAAGACTTTTACAATACAATGTTGAATAATACAGGTAAGAATATCATACCACATATCACTAGCCTGGTGAAATATCAAAATTCAAAATTGGAAGTATGGTTCCTACTGAATGCACATTGCATTCTCACCATTGTAAAGTCAAAAAATCATAAGTTGAGCTATTTAAATTGGGGACTGTCTATATTTGTAATATACTCATATCTCTAGGGTTTGTAGCCATGCTTTTTTGTGTTTTTTTTTGTTTTTTTGTTTTTTTCATTACCTCTGAGAAGCTGTGATGAAGTCATCTTCTGTCTTTTATTCCTGATAATTGGTATTTTGTGTCCTCTGGTTTATTTATTGTTTATTAATTTAGGTCAGCTTGGCATTAGGTTCTTAATCTTTTCAAATGCTCAACTTTTGGTTTTGTTGATTTTTCTGTAATTTTCTATTTTTAATTTCATAGATTTCTGCCCATTTTTCTTCTTGCTTTGGGTTTAATTTCCTCCCCTTTCTAGTTTTTTGAAGATTGAAGTTTATGTCATTTAATTGATACTTTTGTCTTTTTAATCTGAACATTTTTTGTTATATACATTTCCCATTAAGCACTACTTTAGCAAATTTTGAAACAAATTTGAAACCAAGTTTTCATGACTATTTACTATTATATTTGCTATTATATTGTTTTCATGACTAGTATATTTGCTTTTCCATTCAGTTTAAAATTCTGTTTGATTTCTCTTGTTATGCTCTTGTTCATCTATGGATTGTTTAAAGTATTTTTAAATTTCCTTAAAATTTTCAGAAATCATTCTGTTGCTGATTTATAACTTAATCCTCTTATGGTTAAAGGATATATTTTACATGGTGTTAACTTTTTTAATTTGTTATTTGTTTTATGGTCCAGAATATGAACTACCTTGATAAATATTTCAAATGCATTGAAAAGAAACTGTACTATAAATGCTGTTTGGTGAGTGTTCTGTAAGTGTCAGATCAAAGTTGTTGCTACTGTATTTCTGATTTTCTGTATGCTTGCTGTTTTTTTTTTTTGTTTGGTCTCGTTTTATTGATTATGAGACAGAAATGTTAAAGTCTGATTTTATTTCTCTGTTTAGTTACCTGTTTTGTGTTAAGTGTGTTTTTACCTGATATATTTTGAAACTATTGTTAAGGGCATAAATATATTTGGGATTGTTATGTCTTGGTGGACTGAATCATTTGTTAATATATAATATCACTATCCCTGTCAATATTCCTCTGAAAACTACTTTGTCACATACTTATCAAACTACTGCTAGTAATCTCTTTTTCCTCTCCTCTGGGATTTTAATTATGTTAATGTATTAGACCCTTTCGTTCTGTCTCATAGACCTCATATTCTTTTTCTTGTCAATATTTTTTTCTCTTCAGATTGGGTAATTTATATTGTTCTGTCTTCTAGCTCATGATTCCTTCATCTGTCATCTCCATTTTGCAAAAATTTTCATTTGATTCTTTTTAAAAAAAATAGTTTCTATATATTCTCTGAGTGCTTCTATCTTTCCATTAATTTTAAGTTTGTTTATTTTTACCCCATGGAGTATAATTACAATAGTTGCTTTAAAATCTGTTTCATTTAATGTCTTGGGATCCAACATCTAAACCTTAGGACTGACCTTTGTTAATTGTGTTTTCCTTTGAAAATTCTTCACATTTTCTTGGGTTTTTGTATGTTGAATAATTTTGGGGTTGTCTCTTAGCCATTTTGAATATTATATTGTAAGATGTTGGGTCCTGTTTAAATTGTGTGGGAAATGTTGGTTTTTTGTTTGTTTCTTCATTTCTTAGTAGGTGATCAGTTGGCTTAGATTTAGACTGTAAGTTCTGTCTTGCTTTCCCTAGGTGATTGTTGCCTTGTCAAAGGAAACAATCAGTTCATTTCTCAGAGCTTTTGCTGTGGTACTTTGAGTCTGCCTAATGCCCATGCCAGTTAGAGCTTAGTTTAGGACTTGGGTCATCTTTTCAACTGTAGTTCAGTGCACAAAGCATTTGCTGCTCTGCTTTGTGTCCATCTTGCACATACACAGCTCAGAAGTGACTGTGCCAGTGAATGCACAGAACTGTAGAATCTCCTTCTCCATTACTTTCTTTCCAGGTTTCTCCCCGACTCTTTATCTCCCAGGGCCCCCTTTTACTGATACTTTGTCAAGAAGATTGGGTTGTTTCATTTTAGGAGACTTTAGTGCCCAGTCTACTGCTGAATTCTGTTAGTAGGGCCCACCACAAGGGCAAAGAAGCAAGAGAATAAATAAGAAAAATATAATGGGGATTCGCCTTTTTCATATTCGTTATATCACAGATGCTCCTTTTTATATACACAGAGTTTTACTCTGAGTATTAGCTTCTCATACTGCTGTAGCTCTGTGACTGAAGCCCACCCATGGGGAAAAGTTGGAGGAGAAAAAGAGTAAAAAGGAAAAAATTACTCCCAATCCCCTGGTTTGCTGAAGTCATTAATAAACACAACAATTTTACTTAGTGTTTGTTGCTTGAGGTGCTGACTTTAGCTTGCCAAGGGAGAAGAGAGGGGGATAAATGGTACTCTTCATCACGAATTTCATTTAAGTTTAGAATTCTCTCCTGGAAATGACTGTTTTTGTTTACTTTTTCAGTTTCCTCATATAGTTGCTTTTGTTTTTTGGATATTGTCCAGAGTAAACTCAAAGTGAGAGAGATTGGCTTACTCTCTTAGCTTGGCAGTAAAAGTCTCAAATGCTTTTAAGCCCATCTTAAGAGTATTATTTAGTGTTACTTAAATGTATTTATTACTCTTGTCTGTTTGGCGATCATATAAAATATTGCCTTTGTGATAACTTTATAGTTAGAGAATATTTTAAATCACTTATTTTATACAAATATATTTTGCTTATTTTCTATATTTTGTATTTAGTAAATGTTTAACTGAGGAATTTTTTAAACAGCTGTTTTTTTCATTGCTTAAATAAAAACTGAGTTCATATGAATATTTTTCCTACATATGCTGTATATTTTTAAAATAATTTAGTTCCAAGTATATATGCACATAATTACATGTTAAAGAACCATCATTATGTGGCAGCTAATCAGAAAGGAATTTTATGAGTCATTTTAAAGGTTCTTTTGGAGAAATATATTTTCCTTTTTAAATATGTAACCTGAGAATTGTTTCCAATAAATAACCTTGCCTTTGAATTAAACACATTCTTTAAAGGTATTTTTCTTTAAATGTGAGTTTGAAGAATTTAGACTGTATGATAGCAGAAGTTACAGGTTCTTCTTCATTCCAGATTTCCTTAATATTACTATTATTATTATTATTTTGAGACAGAGTTTTGCTCTTCTTGCCCAGGCTGGAGTGCAATGGCACGATCTCAGCTCACTGCAGCTTCCACCACCCGGGTTCAAGCAGTTCTCCTGCCTCAGCCTCCCAAGTAGCTGGGGTTACAGGCATGTTCCCCCCACCCTCGCCCCGACAGCTGGCTAATTTTGTATTTTTTTAAATAGAGATGGGATTTCACCATGTTGGTCAGGCTGGTCTCCAACTCCTGATCTTAAGTGATCCACCCACCTCGGCCTCCCAAGGTGCTGGGATTACAGGCATGAGCCACCGCACCTGGCCCTTCATTCCAAATTTTCTTAGTTGCATAAGTTAATGCACAAGTGACAACTGTGAAGTCTTGGTAGATTTTAGAAATCAGTTAGTGAAACTCATGCTGATTGTAATGCTTCCAGTTTTTCATCAGCAGATTAAATAACTTAATAAATAGCATTATGATAACAGTTATTATAATTTATAACTTTAGAGGCAATTACCTTTCCTATAAGTTAAAGCTTTACTAAGTATATTCTCTCCTGAATTTAAATGAAATGTTAAAGACTTATGTTGATCAGCATCCATCATGGCCTCCAGGGATCTCTGCCTGCTAGTGTTCTTATGCTTGTGTAGTTCCCCTTCACCTACCTTGTTCCAGGCTTCATTTATGTGACCAGTAGATGCCTCTTCTAAAATTAGGTTATAAAAGACTCTGTAGCCTCTATCTTCATCATTTTCTCTCTTCGCAGTCGCTTGGTTTGGGAGAAACATCTGCATTGTCACAAGCCCACATGGTGGGGAACTGAAGCCTTATGCCAAAAGTCATGTTGAGTGAGCTTGGAAGTGGTAGTTTAATAGTCTAGAGTCCTAGGAGGGACAGCTCAACTGCAGTGTGTTGAGACTGAGCCACAACTACCCAGCTTACCTGCTCTGAGATTCTTGACCTCCAAAACTGTGTGAGATAGTAAATGTTTGCTGTTTTAAGTAGCTAAGCTTTAGGGCAGTTTGCTGTATGACAACGTCTAGCTACTAATACAAGGTCTGTTGTTTCCCTTTGACAAAGTTTTTAAGAGTCAAGCTTATTTATATTTGGTAAACAGTATTAAAGTTTACATCTTTGTATTTAATCTTTCATACTTTTTATAGAGGTATAAAACAATACACATTGCCCCTCAGTTTTATGGTAGTTTTTGTTGAAATAGCACTCTCCCTTTTTACTCATATGGATAACTTTCTGTTTTCTGTAGGACCTGGACAGTAGTTTAGAAGCGAGTCTGGAAGAATTCCATATGAAACTTACTCATATTTGCACATCCTCATTAAAGCATTGGGCTGTTTTACTGTGTCAAACTTCTGTCCCTGTTTTCTCTTTCTTTGGTAATGAATTCTTTCTTAGGATACTTTGGCGCAAATAGACATGCAGTAGGCCCTGTCAGAGAAACTCAGAAACATAAACCTTGCACACTGGAACTGAATCTGATGTTATTATAGATAAGCAATATCTTGTTCTCTATTTTTGGAAACAATTTTAGCAAACTACTTTGGGGAATGATTCACTCAAATTTTACAGATTATTAGATGATATACTTTATTCTGTAGTGTAGTTGGATTTTTTAAGATTCAGTATTTCAAAATCGAACTGAAAAATTAGGTGACACTTAGAAGACACTTTACACATTAACGTTAAAGAAATAAAACTTGTATAGAACACTTAGTGTTAAGTAACAAATTTATGGCCAACTAGATAGAGTATGTTTCTTTATTTTAACCTCCTAATTATGGTATGATTTTCCTAATGGTTACTCTTTTGATTATTTACTGAGAGCCAAAGGAGGCCATATGTAAATAAATACAGTGTATTTTATTTGATTTAATTGCTTTAGCTCTTCACCTAGAAGATGATATTTTCTTTTAAATTTCCTTTTCCTTTCAAAGGGAATTTTCGTCAATAAATTCTGAAATTTAAATTTTGGAAGTTAAATGAAATTCTTACTACCATCCTTGCAAGGAAAAAGTAACAGTAAAGGTGTTCTTATTAATTTGTATACTGTCTCCTTATTTTGAGGATCGCCTCATTTATATTTGGCTTAGTTTCTTCTCATACTTGATTTCTTCTATGCTTCCTCCAAAAGATTATACTATTTTATCTTTCGATCTGTGATGCCATCTTAGGATATTAAATAGATTTCAATATTATTTCATTATATTTGTTGTATTAGTTTTTTAGGGCTACCATAAGAAAGCATACCACAAACAGGCTGGCATAAGACAACAGAAATTTGTTCTCTTATAGTACTGAAGACCAGAAGCCCAAAATTAGATTGTTGGCAGGGCCACACTCTGTGTGAAGGCTCTGGGGAAAAATTATTTCTTGTCTCCTTCCTAATTTCTGGTTATTGATGGTCATTCTTATTATTTATTGACTTGTAGCTGTATCATTCTGGTCTTGGCTCTCTTCACACATGGCCTTCTTCTCACTGTGCCTTTGTCTCTAAATCTCTCTCTCCTTATGAAGACACCAGTCAATGGATTTAGGACCCATCCTAATCTAGTCTGACGTAATTTTAACTTTGTTACATCTGCAAATACCCTATTTCCAAATAAGGTGATGTTCACAAGTAACTGGGGTTAGGACTGAAACATGTCTTTTTGGGGAACACAATTAACACCTGTTTTGTTTAATAACCACTGAAATTATTGTAATCTCTATACCGCTTTTCCATGCTGTATTCATTTAGTGTATGTTTATTTTTAATCTTAGTTACCCTTGTAGCTCAGACAGTTATATTGAATTCTAATACCTTATATATTGAAAATTATAATCATGGTGGTTAATGTTGTGACTTATTTAAATAATATTAATGATTACTGCATTGAGAAAATTACCATGAAATTACAAAAGACCTGCCACACTTCTAACTTAACTGTCATTCTGTCAGTACTGTTTTTTTCTCACTTATATTTAATTAACGTTAAACAATGATACATAATGCTTGTTTGTAAAGGTTTTTAGTGATTATAAGTGGGGTTATGGGCACAGTAAGTGCTCCATACTTATCTATTGTGAATTACCTTTCGGCCTAGGCTATTAGAGTATAATCCAGTCAAAGTCCACTTAATAATCTAATCTTTAAGTGCTATGTTCGGCATGTTGACTTTTAATTCCAGGTAGCCATCTCATCTTAGAATTGTATGTCGTGATTGACCAAATGATTGCATTTTGATTGAAATAGTACATCATGCTTATTGGAGAATAACATGGAACAAATCAAATATTGCTATTTAAAAATCTTACTCCATCTCTACTTTAAAAAATATATATTAGCCAGGCGTGGTGGTGTGCACCTGTAGTCCCAGTTACTCAGGAGGCTGACATGGGAGGATCACTTGAATTCAGGAGTCCAAGGCTGCAGTGAGCTATGATCATACCAGTGCACTCCAGGATGGGTGGCAGAGTTTGAGACCTTGTCTCAAAAAATACTACTACTAATAATAATGATTGTTATTTTAATATTGAGGGTCTTAGTTTACTGTGGGAAAGCTAATAAATTTATCAGATTGTAAATTAGCAATATTTTTTGATAATGATTAATTTCTACTTGGAGATTTCACATATTAAATTCTTACGTAATCCCATTTCATAGAAGTGGTATTTATTGGAACCAGTTTTACTTATTTTATTCACTGCTGTTTACAGGTTACTGTATCAGTATTTCTAAAAATATTCTAAGATTTTTTACTATGCTTCCATTCCCAATACTGGTTTCCAACCCCAAATGCGTGTTAGAATCACCTGGAGAGCTTTTTTAAAAAACAACAGTACCTGGACCCTCTCTGGGTAATGTCCTGGATGGGACACTGGGACAGATTGAAAGATGGATGGAAAGATTTTGTTGTTGTTGTTAATGTTCATTTATTTATTCTAATGTGCATCCAGGATGACAACTTATATACTGAAAATCTATTTTATGGGTGTATCCTGTCTTACTGTTTTTATTGTTGAAAAATGATATGATAGTTGCTCTGGTACCTTTGTAAAATGGCAACTCATTTTCTGCTTCTGCTTTCAAATCAGACCTATTTTGCTTAGTCAGCTTTGCTCTCCCTAATCATTACAAATTTTAATATATATCACTGGATTAGACTACTTATTCAAATACAAAACCAAAATTTTGAAATTTAACTAAATAATTCTAGAATATATTACTTTAGACATATTTAAGTTGTATAACTGAATTACTACATAAAAATTTAAAATCACGAAATTCTTAATTGAAAGATAAAATAAGAACAGTTTCCAAGTGCTTTAAAGATGTTTGTGTACATTTTCATATTTATGATGTATATCAGTATACAGTCATATGCACACACATTTAACGAATAATTGGCTGGGCCCAGTGGCTCACATCTGTAATCTCAACATTTTGTGAGGCTGAGGTGGGCAGATTGCTTGAGCCCAGGAGTTTGAGACCAATCTCAGCAACGTGATGAAACCCTGTCTTTACAAAAAAAATAGAAAACAGGTAGCCAGGCCTGGTGACACACACCTAGCTACCCGGGAGGCTGAGTGGGGAGAATCACCTGAGCCTAGGAGGTAGAGGCTGCCTGAAGTGAGGCATGATTGTGCCACTGCACTCCAGCCTGAATGACAGAGTGAGGAGACCCTGTCTCAAAAATAATAATAATAATAATAAAAAGAATAATATATATAAAACTGTATATATATATATATATATATATATATATAATATACCACCTAGCTCCAGATTGCTTTTTTTGTTCCTGTCTTTTATGTCTTAGTTGTGGGTCTGTGTTACATCTGAGTATAAATTTATCATTTATCTATATTGATTTTTCCTTTTTATTGATTTTTCTTTTTTTATTTCATTTCATTTCATTTTTTTTTTTTTTTTTGGTGGCATGATCTCAGCTCACTGCAACCTCTGCCTCCTGGACTCAAGTGATTATTCCACCTCAGCTTCCTGAGTAGCCAGGACTACAGGCCTGCACCACCATGCCCAGCTAACTTTTGTATTTTTAGTAGAGGCAGGGTTTCACCATGTTGCCCACGCTAGTCTCTTAACTCCTGAGCTTAAGTGGTCTGCTGCCTCAGCCTCCCAAAGTGCTGTGATTACAGTCATGAGCCACTGTGCCCAACCTTTTTATCTATATTGATTTTTGACATTGAAACTAAGCTCTCTTGGTTTTAATGTTATTCTGTTATTCAGTCATTCAGTGATATGGTTTGGCTGTGTCCCCACCCAGATCTCACCTTGAATTATAATAGTCCCCATGTGTCAAGGATGGGGCCAGGTGGAGATAATTGAATCATAGCAGGTGGTTTCCCCCATACTGTTCTCGTGGTAATGAATAAGTCTCATGAGATCTGATGGTTTTATAAATGGGAGTTCCCCTGCACACGCTCTCTTGCCTGCCCCCAGGTAAGACATGACTTTGCTCCGCATTCACTTTCTGCCATTGTTGTGAGTCCTCCTCAGCCATGTGGAACTGTGAGTCAATTAAACCTCTTTTTTTTTTTTAATAAATTACCCAGTTTCAGGTATCTTTTTATTAGCAGTGTGAGAACAGACAAATACATTCAGCTTTAACACTTTTAGTCCTAGTAAACCAAATGTTTTAGAGTGGCACAAAAAGATTTCTGGAGCAATAAGCCAACTTTCCCAAGTTACAGAAGCATTTACTAATGTATTACTTGTTTCTCTTTTTGTTTTTATTGTCCTTTGCCCTTAGTGAAGCTGTGGTCTACCAATCTAGACAACTCAGTGGCAAGCATTGAGGCAAAGGCTAATGTGTGCTGTGTTAAATTCAGCCCCTCTTCCCGATACCATTTGGCTTTCGGCTGTGCAGGTAAGAAATGAAAGCAGATTTGTCTTCCTTTGATGTTGGTTAAATATCATGGTAAGGATAGGAGAGCATTTTAAAACAAATAACTCTTTTGTAGGTTTAAATGTTGTTTTTATTATTAGGCTCTAAATTAGAAGTATACAGTATGCCATCATTACTCATTTAGTGCTGTACCTTAATTGCACTATTCTGTCACTTATCTTTAATACATAGATATGAATTTGTTAATTTTTGTCATTTTTCTTAGTGTTTATATGCATGAATTAATGCTTATTACTTATTCACAAACATAAGGTCATAATAACATTTAAACAGTTAAGCTATTATTAAGCTATATTGTATAGGCACAGGAACACTTTTTTTAAGGCAAACTATTCTTTCAATAATTATTTATTGAGTCCCTACTATGCACAAAGCACTCATCTAGGGACAGTGAATAAGACATAGTCTTGTATCATGGAGTTCATGCTAACATAGTATTCAAAAAATGTTTGCTATTATTATCATACCAAATAATCATTTGGTAAATTATTTTTCTTAACTAGGGTGACCATATGTCTGTGTTTGCCTGGGACAGTCCTAGTTCACACCGTTTGTACCATTGTATTTATTATTAGTGCCCTCTTTCATTCACAAAAGTGTCATGAGTTGGAAGGAAGATAAATCATATGGTCACCCTACCCTTAATTTTTTTATCTTTCATATTTTCCCCCTTGAATATTTATTAAAATAGTAAATACTTGTAATTTGGCTTCTGAATGGTGAAGTCTTATTTTTTATTAATAATATCAGGGTTTTACAAAAAAAAAATACAAGTTAGCACCATCTGATGGAGACAGTAGCAACTTTTTAAAAAAGGAAATGCATAATTTAAACCGTGTCACTATACTTTTTCCTTTTATTCAACTCACTGTGTCACTGGGCTACTGACATAATTTCATAGTTCAGTTTAAGGAGGACATGGACTAACATGTAGATGTGGGTAAAATTCTCTTTTTTTTAGCATATAGAATTTATTTTTAATGATTACATGCTGTTTTCATTTGATCCTACTTCTGTCTTGTTTAAATACTTACTTTGTCACGAATTAGAAATGTGAACTTGAGCAAGTTCTTTAACTTTCTCCCAAGTTTTTTATCTTTAACTTAGAGGTAGAGCTGTTTGGGGCTGTTATGAGGATTATGGAAAAAAGATTCTTTGTGTAAAGTTCTTATTATTGTTATTTTTATTATTAATATTATGTATTCAATTAAAATATATACTCTTAGTTTATTGAGTTTGAGTGTATGTTCTGTTTTATAAACATACTGGCCATCATTTATGGATATAATATTTTATCAGTATTTAATTAATTTGTACCAATGCCAGGTATGAATATTATCAAATTTTCTCCTTCTTGGAAAATAGGAACCTACTTTAAAAATGCTTCCGCTATCTGCTAGGCAGTTTTCCCCAGTATTATACATTTTCATACATTTCTTAGTTATTTTTCTCATTTAATTTTCCATGTAAGCTTTAAGATTTATAGTTTTCCAATTCTAGAAAAATTCTTTTGGGATTCTTATCAGACTTTCTTGTATTTATTTGCTGATTTTAGAACCATTGGCATTATTGTGATAGTATGTCTTTCCACAGTTACATGAGGTGTCTTTTTTATTTGTTTGGGTTTTCTTTTTTTTGTTTTTTTGTTTTTTTGAGACAGGGTCACCCAGGTTGAGTACAGTGGCACGATCACAGCTCACTGCAGCCTGGTCCTCCCTGGCTCGAGTGATCCTCCAACCTCAGCCTCCCAAGTAGCTGGGACTACAGGCGTGCACCACCACACCTGGCTAATTTTTGTATTTTTCGTAGAGATGAGGTTTTGCCATGTTGCTCAGGCTGTTCTCAAACTCCTGGGCTCAAGCAATCTGCCTACCTCAGCTTCCCAAAGTGCTGGGATCACTGCCCCCTGGCTATTGTTTGGGTTGTTTTCTGTCTTTCAATGAGATTTCATAATATACTTACTTTAGGTTCTGGACTTTTCTGGTCAATTTTTTTTCCTATATATGTTACCATTTTTGTTATTTTTAATAAAATTTTATTGTCCACTCTTTTTTTAGGTTTTTTTTTTTTTTGCTAAATGTAGACAAAACTTGTTCATATTTGGATATTTGTTTTGTATCTTGGGACCTTATAAATTTTTTACATTAAGTCTAGTAGCTTTTTAGTAGTGTTTGGGTTTTCTGTTTATACTTGATATCTGCCCAAAGCAATAATTGCATTTCTTCTTTTCCAATGATTTATCACATTCTCTACCTCTAAGGCAGAGTTATACTAGTGATAGCATCCTCCCCCATCTATTTCATTTAGTTGAATGAGCTTTAGTGTTCTGCTGTTTAGAATATCTACTTTTGAAAAATATTTTATTATTCAAATTGTTTTACTTTACTGTTTCTTAATTAGAAGCAAAACAGTATTTTATCAAGTACCTTTTAGCACCAATTGGTGCTTATGCTTTTTCTAACACGGAATTGTATTTTTCTTGAATGAACCTTGCTTTGGCATAATGTAGAATTATTTTGATAAACTACTATATTTTAAATCCATATATTAAATTAGCCTATTATTCATTTTATTTTTTTTAACTATCTTTGCCATTTTTATCATCAATAGTTTTGTAATTTTCAGTGTAGAAGTCTTGAACTTCTTTTGTTAAATGTATCCTTATTTTGTTACTTTTATTTCTGTTGTGAATGGAATTGCTTTTAAATTTTATTTTTTGATTTTTTTGTTAATAGTGCACAGAAATACCATTGATTTTTATATATCTATCTTGTATCTCTAACACTGCTTCTCTTTATTCTTGTTTTATTGTGGATTTCTTGGGGTTTTCTACACGTAGAATCATATCTGCAGTTGAACAATTTATGAATGCCATTTTGCTTTATTGTATTAGCTAGAAGATCAAGTACAATGTTAAATAGAAGTGGTAAAAGTATGAAAAACTTTTCATCATACGTGAAGAGCATTTAGTCCTTCACAATTAAGTATGGTGTTGGCTGTGAGGTTTTTTGTAGATACTTTTTATCAGTTTGAGTAATTTTTTATCTGTTCCTAGTTTGCTAAGAGTTTTTGTTATGAATAGGTGTTAGATTTTGTCAGATGCTTTTTTTCTGCCTCTGTTGAGGTTGATTGTGAGGTTGATGTCCCATACTATAGTAATATGGGACAGTAATGTTACTATAATATTAAACCAGCTTTTCAAGTACTTTTGTGTCTGTGTTAGTAATGGATATTCATCCGTAGTTTTATACATTTATTTAGAGACAGTCTCACTCTGTCAGAGCCCAGGCTGGAGTGCAGTGGCACGATATTGGCTCACTGCAATCTCTGCCTCCCAGACTCAAGTGATTCTCGTGCCTCACCCTCCTGAGAAGCTGGGACTACGGGCACCAGCCACCACATCTGGCTAATTTTTTGTATTTCTAGTGGAGACAGGGTTTCACCATCTTGGCCAGGCTGATCTCGAACTCCTGACCTCAAGTGATCTGCCTGCCTCAGCCTCCCAAAGTGCTTGGATTACAGGCATGAGCTACCATGCCCGGCCTGTAGTTTTCTTATGATGATATTTTCTGTCTTTGACAGCAAAGAGCTACTGGGTTTAAAGAATGAGTTGGAAAGTGTTCATTCTGCGTTCTGAATGAGTTTGTGAAGAATTGGCATTATTTTCTTTAAATATTTGATAGGATTCATTAGAGAAACTGTCTGGGCTTGGATTATTCTTTTGGGGAAGATTTTAAATTCCTAATTCAATGTGTTTACTTTTTCTTTTCTTTTCTTTTCTTTTCTTTTTTTTTTTTTTTTTGAGATGGAGTTTCACTCTTGTTGCCCAGGCTGGTGTGCAATGGCACGATCTCAGCTCACTGCAACCTCTACCTCCTGGGTTCAAGCGATTCTCCTGCCTCAGCCTCCCAAGTAGCTGGGATTACAGGCATGTGCCACCACTCCCAGCTAATTTTGTATTTTTAGTAGAGATGGGGTTTCACCATGTTGGTCAGGCTGGTCTCAAACTCCTGACCTCAGGTGATCCACCCGCCTCAGCCTCCCAAAGTGCTGGGATTACAGGCGTGAGCCACCACGCCTGGCCTGTTTACTTTTTCTAGGTGAATTCATATTTTCTAAGTTTTCTAATTTATTGGCATAAAGTTGTTAATAACATTCCTTTATAATTCCTGTATTGTCAATAGTAATGTACCTAGTTTCATTCCACTATAATTATGTATTTTCTCATTTCTTTTTGGTAGGTGTAGCTAAACATTTGCTAGTTTCTTCACCGTGTAATAGTGTGTGTGGAAAGGCTGTTGTAGTTCTTATTGTTGGAAGGTCTGTAGAATGATTCTGTAGGCTTGGCTTCCTGTAATGACTCTTAGCTCATCATCAGATAGGCCAGGAGAGCTGTTATTTCTCAGCTAGTGGCACTACTGAAATCAAGAATATGATGCCATTACTGTAATCACGGAATCAGGAATCCTTCACTACAACTCCCACAAAGCTAGAAACTAGACACTGGAACACTACAACAGAAAACCCCCACATCTCTACAATGGTGCTTGTAACAGAAACATTCAAAGCAGAAGGAGAATGACCATAAAATGTTCACCTTTCAAATCTTAAATAAGTGCATCTGATTGATGGAATCTAATTCATGTCTAGAAGCATAAATGCAAGGGCATCTGAGCAATGTAGTTTTAACCTTGTATCTTGCATAGGTTGTAAGCACTTTAAGATGGTGGAAATGGATGCTGAGGGCACATTGAGGTTAGGTATGAGCTAATTTTCCTCGGTCTGAAGCAGGGGATAGTATCAGCAAGGCATCAATGAGGCCAATAGTGCTTAATTCATTGCCTTTCATTGTACCTTTCACTGACTAAAACATTCCTTTAATACAAGAAAAACTTTACAACTAGAAAACTGACCGATATTCAGTCATCTTCATTTAGAATTGAAACATTTTTTAAAATGTAGCCTGTCATCTAAATGTTTTTCTTTATGAAATAACACTGTTTCTTTAGCTGTATTGTTTAGTTTACCACTGAGAGCGATACAGAATCATACTCATGAAGTTGCTTATTAATAAATATCATTTGTGATGATGAATCTGACATTAGGAATGGGCTGTACTTTTCTTAAACATTGCTTTTGGAGTTTTGAGAGGTAGAAAATTAGTATATGAGCTACCCACCAATTATAGTTTGACTTCCTGTTGCAAGGGCACTGTGGATCCTACCAGGGAAGTGAGGCATCATGCTAATTGTAAGCTTCCCTGTCTGTCTTGCTTAGATCTTATATTTGTGCTTGTTACAATAAGTTTGTTTCTCTTTGTACTTTTATTTTGTTATTTTGTTCTTCCACCTTTTTCATACATATAAAAGACTTTACAAGTCCCAATATAGTTATCAAAGGAATAAATTAGAATGAAAACATATGTCTTCTGAGCTTTGTGTATGTAATAACATTGCCTCAAAATACATTAATTAAAATGAAAATGCTAAGATAATTCAAATTTCAGTATCTTAGGAGATTTTATAGATCTTTCTATGATAGAAAAGCAAAAATTAAAAGATAATAAAGATGTGAACACGAAAGTTAACAAGTATGTATATAGAAGATGGAATCTGTCAGCTAGAGAAATCCACGTTCTTTTCAATCAGACATAGATTATTTACTTAAAATGATTTTTTATGCTTCTCTTTTTCAATAAAGTCAAGCATTCATTCTGATCCCAATATATCAGACTTGGTTCTAAATGATTTTGACAGCTTCCCATAATGAATTTGTCTCTGAGGATATTCAAAGAAAGCAGCAGTAGTAGTGTTAAAGGGTCCCAGCTAGGCCTTTTCAGTTCTTTCCTATCATTGTTAATGTAGACAACCATTTCCCAGATTTTTGAGATAAATCAGTTTATTTATTTGCAATATTTACATGCCTACATGGTTTTTTAAAGTTATTTTAATGTATTTTTAATGATTAAAAAATTATGTCCCGTATTTATTAGTCATTCATTACTTACCATTATTTGCATTTAATCCTTAAAGCAGAAGTGTACAAAAAAGAGATTAATGTAAAGCAAATCAATGAGGATTGAAGCAAATTAATTCTCTCAAAATAAATATGTAGTATCTTTAGATAATTTGGCACCTGCTGAGTTTGTACAATCTTAGCAAACTAGGCCATTTAGAGGAAATAATTCTGTACTACTTTTCGAGTGTGTTTTTTAATGCTTTTACTTCTGGTGTGGGCATGCTGGATTTTATATTTCTAAAAACCAATAAAATTTGGAAGGCATTGCCTCTAAATGTTACCTAAAAAATAGAAAACACAACCATAAATATGCCTAGTAATTAGCACATATTTTATTTCATAGAAACTGATTCCTGGCTGGACCTGGTGGCTCACACCTGGTAATCCCAACACTTTGGGAGGTTGAAGCAGGGGGATTGCTTGAGCCTTTGAGTCCAGGAGTTCAAGGTGATAGTGAGCTGTGATTGTGCCACTGCAGTCCATCCTGGGAAACAGAGCAAGACCATGTCTCTTAAAAAAAGAAAGAAGAAAGAAACTGATTTCTAAGCAGGCAAAATGTAATATCAGTAATTTTTGCCCACAGCTTGTGCTTATTTAGTATTTTATAACTCATTGTAAATACTTTAGATTATGTGATTTATGTTTATTCCTTAGCTCATTACAGTAATATAGTGATAATACTGTGTTTTCTGCAAGTAATTACTTGTATATGATGCTTTTAGATGAATTCAAATAGTAAATCACCAAATTTTAAATTATTTGATACATATTTTCCTACATTTCCCAGTGATAAAGCCCACAATATAATTTCGTTGTTGTTGTTGTTGTTGTTGGGACAGAGTCTTGCTCTGATGCCTAGGCTGGAGTGCAGTGGTGGCACAGTCTCGGATCACTGCAGCCTCCACCACCCAGGTAGAGCGATTCTCCTGCCTCAGCCTCCTGAGCAGCTGGGATTACAGGCATGCACTACCTCGCCTGGCTAATCTTTCTAGTTTTGCAGAGATGGGGTTTCACCATGTTGGCCAGGCTGGACTCGAACTTCTGACCTCAGGTGATCCACCTGCCTTGGCCTCCCAAAGTGCTGGTGTGAGCCACCATGCCCAGCCTTACAGTGTAATTTTTTTAGCCACTAATATCTATGTATAAACCATGTACTGGGCCCTGTTAGTGAGTATGAAGGTTTTGTTTTTTTTTCTCCCCCCCGAGATGGAGTCTCACTTTGTTGCCCAGGCTGGAGTGCAATGGCGCGATCTTGGCTCACTGCAACTTCTGCCTCCCAAGTTCAAGCGATTCCCCTGCCTCAGCCTCCTGAGTAGCTAGAAATACAGGCATGCGCCACCATGCCTGGCTAATTTTTGTATTTTTAGTAGAGACGGGGTTTCACCATGTTGGCCACGCTGGTCTTGAACTCCTGACCTTGTGATCTGCCCACGTCGGCCTCCCAAAGTGCTGGGATTATAGACGTGAGCCACCATGCCTGGCCAAGTATGAAGTTTTAAACAGGATCTTTACCTTTGGCAGTCTAGTTTGAGAAATATCACGGAAGAATTAGGGCAACATATTTCTTCCTTCAGATAAAATTAAAATAAACAAATCATGAACATATATAAATAGATCTTACTGGAAATAAATGTTTCCTGTAACGCCGTTAGTGATTTTTTTTTGAGACAGGATTCTCCCTCTGTGGTCCAGGCTGCAGTGCAGTGGTGTGGTCTTGGCTCACTGCAGCCTCTGCCTTCCAGGCTCAAGTGACTCTCCCGCCTCAGCCTCCCAAGTAGCTGGGACTACAGGAGCATGCTACGATGCCTGGCTAATGTTCATATTTTTTGGAAAAACGTATTTTCACCATGTTACCCAGGGTGGTCCTGGATTCCTGGGCTCAGGCAATCTGCCTGCCTATGCTTCCCATGGTCCTGGGATTACAGGTGTGAGCCACCGTGCCAGGCCCCGTTAGTGATGTTTTGATTTTTTTTTTGTTATGATTTGGTGGTAGTAGTAGTGATGATAATGATGATGATGATGATGATGATGATGATGATTATTATTATTTGAGATGGAGTCTTGCTCTGTTGCCCAGGCTGGAGTGCAGTGGCATGGTCTCAGCTCACTGCAACCTCCGCCTCCCAGGTTCAAGTGATTCTCCTGCCTCAGCCTCCTGAGTAGCTGGGACTACAAGCGCACACCACCATGCTCAGCTAATTTTTGTATTTTTAGTAGAGACGGGGTTTCACCATATTTGTCAGGCTTATCGCGAACTCCTGACCTCGTGATCCGCCCGCCTCGGCCTCCCAAAGTGCTGGGATTATAGGTGTGAACCACCACGCCCGGCCGTGATTTATTTTTTTAAAAAGTCTATTCTCGCTCTGTTGCCCAAGCTGGAGTGCAGTGGTGCAATCTCAGCTCACTGCAGCGTCTGCCTCCCAGGTTCAAGCGATTCTCGTGCCTCAGCCTTCCAAGTAGCTGGGACCACAGGTGTGTACCACCATGTCTGGCTAATTTTTTTATTTGTAGTAGGGACAGAGTTTCACCACATTGGCCAGGCTCGTCTTGAACTCCTGACCTCAAGTGATCCACTTGCCTCGGCCTCCCAAAGTGCTGGGATTACAGGCGTGAACCACCTTGTCTGGCCTGGAATTAAGCATTAAAAATTCTTCACTCTGTGGTCCAGGCTGGAGTGCAGTGGTGTGATCTTGGTTCACTGCAGTCTCTGCCTTCCAGACTCAAGTGATTCTCCCGCCTCAGCCTCCCAAGTAGCTGGGACTACAGGAGCGTGCCACAATGCCTGGCTAATGTTCATATTTAATATGGACATTAATATTAATATACCTTTTTCAGCAAAAAGAGATAAACTTAGTATGGATAAAATAAATGAAATTATTTTTTCCCTATTGATAAACAGAATCAGTTCTTTTCAAATTATGTATTTTTTATGTTCCTCAAGGATTGAGAGTAGGAAAGGATGGCTCAAGCAGACAGGGAGAAAAAAAGAGTAAAAAGGGTTCTGATTCCTACTTGTGCTTTAAGCTGAGCAGCTCTTCTTTAATCTGTTTTATATCATAGGGTTTCAAATAAATTAGGTGAGGGAGGACTGGGTTTTTTCATGTTTCTGCTACTCTTTCTTAACTGAGACTTCTTTTTAATTGTGGGAAAATGTACCTAATTTAACTGAGACTTCCTTAAAAATTGTATTAAGTTTTTAAAAATTGTCTTAATTATTTTAAATTACTGACAATTGTGGTTTAATCTAATGCGCAGATAAGTAATTGCTACTTCTTTGACTCTAGGAGAATATCACAATTGCTTGTATATCTATTGTGGATTGGTAAGAGTTGGAGAGATTATTCACAAAGTAAAGGGTAAATAATAATGGCTAACGTTAGTGCATCTTTAAGGTTTTATTCAGGTTGGAAACCAGGGCCAACTGTATGTGATAGAAAATAGGAAGTGATATCTTCTAATTCCTCCTCAAATCATGAACAAAGATCTGACAACTAAATTGAGAGCAGGCGTTAAGGGGAAATGCTTCTAAAGTATTCCATGTGTGTTTGTGTAACGGATACTTAGCTTGCTCTCTCTTTTGTCAAAGAGTAGCTTTCTTTCAGTTCTCTAAAACGGTATAGTGAGATACCATCAAAGGCTTAAAGGAAGTAAAAAATGGTTTAGGTATTGCTATTAAAATTAATAATGAGTCTGGGCACAGTGGCTCACACCTGTAATCCCAGCACTTTGGGAGGCCGAGGTGGGCAGATCACTTGAGGTTAGGAGTTCGAGCCCAGCCTGGCCAACATGGCGAAACTTCATCTCTACTAAAAATATAAAAATTAACCAGGTGTGGTGGCGCATGCCCTGTGGTCCCAGCTACTTGGGTGGCTGAGGCATGACAATAGCTTGAACCCAGGAGGCGGAGGTTGCAGTGAGCCATGATCACACCACTGCACTTTAGCCTGGGTGACAGAGCAAGACTCTGTCTCAAAAAAATAAATAAAAATAAAAGTAATGATATCTGTATGAGATAAATATTAGTAACCAGTGGACCTGTGTATGTTTAAATGGTCAAAATTTATTTCCCGCCTAAGAAAAACCTAGCAGGGATTTTCCCGACTTTTCTTCCCACCCCAGTCCTGTCACAGTATCCAAAAGCTAGGGCACTGAGGACTTTTATAAACTCTCAAGCATCTGAGAAGCCTAAAGAAATTCAGGATTTTTGAAATTCAGTTTGATGTCTGATTGGCCGTATTACATATGAGTCTTCCTTTATGTCTTATTGCTTTTTGGCACACAGTCTAGACTGATTGTGTCCCAATCTGTATTTTAAAATGTTGCCTCCTTAATAATAGTCATTTTATACTTTCTTTACTAAAGGTAGTGAAATATTCATTGAACATTTAATAAGATATTCCTTTATCTATTTCACCTGATCATTTTAACGTATTGATGATTGCCTTATCAATGGTGGAAATGTCTCTGGTTCTGTTTTTTGTTTTTTACAGTAATCCTACAGGAAAATTATTTGTTGTACTAGAAATTATTCTGTAATATTTACGGAAATAAAGAGTTAGTGCATACTTTTGATTAGCTTCAACACTTAAGATGTTAGGAATTGATACACCCCTTAAACATTTACCTAATGTGTTCCTAGACTGGCAGTTTCTTTCTCTGTTTATTTCAGATAAAACAATGAAACAGTGAATGCTGATTTAAGTAGATAAATTTTTTTGTTTATTTACCTTTGTTTTATCACCTGGATTGATAGTTACCTGTAATTTTTTTTTTTTAAAAAAGAGTCATTCATAAAAATGGATATGTAAACACAATAAAAGTGTATTACAAATTCTATACAAAATAGTTTTTGAATGGAAATATAATTACATGTACCTGGCATCTCTGTTCCGTCTGCATTTTAAACGTGCAGTTTCCCCTAACTCAGAGAGGGAGGGAAAGAGAGAGAGACAGAGAAAGAGAAGAAAGAGCTCCTCCTTAACTCCAGCTTCTCATTCCTCTGAAGTCTGGTTTCTGCTCCTACCCTTACATAGAAATTCTTCTCACTAAGATCAGTAGCAGCCTCATGTCACTAAATTCAAGCCCTTATTTTATTTGATCTCTCAGTAGTAGTCAACACTGTTGACCACTCACTTCTGGAAAAACTTTCCTCGCTTGGATTCTAAAACAACACCCTCTGGTTTTTTTTCACCTCTCCCATATATAGTTCTCAGTTGTCTTTTCTTTGAAATGTTGGTATTCTTTGATACTCTGTTCTCTTGTCACTCTCTAAATTCCCTATGGGTTATTTTATCCATTTAGTTATTGTGTTTAAATAGCAGACTCCTGAATAGTTATCTCAATTCCACTCTTAGCTTAAAAAACTCCAGACATTTCTATTCTACTTACTGGAAATTCCTACCTGAGTATTCATTGCCACCTCAAACTTAACATCCAGAACTCAATTTTTCTTTTGCAAACCCATTACTTTATCTTCTTTTTTGTTAATTTTCCTGTTGATGCAGTGGTCCAAGCCATGTATCTCATTCTTCATGTTAAATTGAAGCATGTGTGTTCTACTTACTAAATGTCATCCTCTTTTTAAAAAAAATCATATTACAGAAGAATTTTCCTTTTTCTGGCTCCTTTTCTGCCATTCACATTGTAGCCCACTTCACCAAGGCTTCTGCCACCATAATTCCACTTAAAGTGTTCTTGTCATCATCACCAAATTACCTCCATATTACTAAATTAATTGATCTAGTCTGTTCTTTTTCATTACTATTTAATATAATTGACCACTCCTCTATTTCTTCCATCCTTCTCTTCTCTTTGTTGCTTTCCCTGCAGTCATATCCAGCTTAGGCAGGAATTGAGTTATCTCTAGTTCAAGCCATTACTGTAACCAGGCAGCTTAACTTCAAAATTCATTTTAAAACTTTTTTTTCCTCCTTGGTTATCAAGATATAACCTTGAGGCACACATTGTACTCAGCTCAATTATTGTATGGCTTCCTTACCAAGTTTTCCCTTTTTAAATCCCTGCCTTCCCCTCAAAAATTGAAGTGGTTATTTTGGATAGGAATCTGACCCCTTCCCTTTACTTTTGGTTAATAAAGTGTCTGTCTTTCTACCAGACCTTGTCGTTGTTAATTGGACTCTGCAAACTGCAACGATTCGGACCTGCGTTTGGTTACATTACCTTTACCACTGGAGTAACCTCTTGCCTGAATACTCAGCTCTTCTCTACTTGTTTCCCTTCAGTTTGTTCTACAGACAGCAGCAGGGATAATATTCTTTCAGATAAATTTATCCTGCGTTCCTGCTTTGATCTCTTTCAAACTTCTCTAGATTCATCCTACATTATTTCATGCTGCTCTCACTGTGCTGCTTCTCTGCTTTAGACATTCTTCCCCTGGCTCTTACCACAGCCAGTGCACACTCTTCAGTCTCATCTTAAACATCGTCTCCTCAAAGAAGCCTATTGAAAACGCTCTGTCAAGGAGACTCACCCAGTCATTACCTTCCCTCTCTGTCTCATTGTTATCACTTGATCTATATTTTATTTATTTACATAATTGTTTTTGTCTGACTTTAATACTTGAATGTAAGCACACAGAAAAGCAGGGACTTTTCTTGTTCATTATTGTATCCCCCACAATGTCCCTTACAACTGTGCATAATAGATTTTCAATAAATACATGTATTTAAAATATTAGTACTAACAGACATATATTAGTACTAATATAGTGTGTATATATGTATAGTGTACATATATATGTATGTATACATACACACACATTGTTTTTTGCCTAATTTTTTTGTAAAAGTTTTCGGAATACCAAGCCAACATAGAGTTTTGATTTCAGGTTGTAAGCTTCTTAAATTCAGAGAGTGATAAGTAAGGTGAAGTTTCATTTAGGACCCTTAGATTTTAATTTTTAAAAAAACATGTATTTTATTATGAAACTCAGTCTTTAGCAGATAGTTTTATTTTTTAAATGTCCATATAGCCTTAAAGAAATCGTAATTAAAGAATGTAACCACCTGTTTTGAGGGTAATGACTTCTAACAGATAATTAGAATAGTTTTCAAATAAATGAATGACTTCCATTTAATAGAGATAAAGGTTGCAACTAGGCAGCATAACTTGTGCTGTTGAAATAATAAATGATTAAGTAGCTAATTTAGCACCCAGAATCACTTTCTCTGAACTTGCATTGATGAGAGTAGACAGTGCTTGACACACTGATGATTGTGTAGGAATTGGTTGGGTGGGGTCCGGGAGCAGAAGTCTGTAAAGCAGCCTTTCAAATGTAAGCGCAGCTTCCCACTTGATCTCAGTAGTCAGATGTATTCTCTTACTTTCTGTTTTCTTCTGTTCTCTATTTTCACCTCAAATCAAATTCTGCTTGCTTTCTGCAAATGAAAGTTCATTGTGCACCCTTTATTCTCCACCAAAAACATGAAGATAAAATACAGATACTTTGTATATTTTGAGGGAATGGAGAAATAGCTTCATATAATTAATCAGTGTTCCCACCCCAAAATTAAAAGAGCACTTATTGGAATGAACTCTTAATCAATGATTATAAAATCGGGCTGAGTAATCTTTCATACAGCTATAAAACATACATACTTTTGGCAGTGTCTTAACTAAAAAAGCCACAGGTACTTTCCTAGAATAACCTTGATAGTTTTACATGTGCACGTATTTAAATAAGTCTGGAATTTTAATTTTTTCTGCAAGCACGGCTTTCAAAGTAAAACACTATGTTAGTAATAGTGAGGTTATAAGTATACCAGCTATAAAAGGTCCTTTTGTATAAATAATATATGAAACATTTTCTCATACTTCAGTTAAAATTCTGTGTCTAATTTTGACTTTTCACATATTATATGGTGAGTTGAAATACATTTGTAGTCTTTGTAAACTATTTCAGTCCAAAGAGAATTATAATGAAATAATTTATTTATGATAGTCTAATGTAACAGAAATGAGAAATTATACAAGGAGAAAAACTATAGCAGGAAGGAGAACCAAGTAGGTTTGCTCATTAAATGAAACTTAAATCCTTTATATTCTTTATAATGATTCATTAAGACCAAATAAGATACTACAAAGAGCAAATGGAAAATTTTAAATTACAAGATTATATTCCAGTTATCTCTTATTTTAGAACTCATCATCATCTTGTGTTTTTCCCCCTAGCTAAGTAAATTTCTGAACCGTATTTTCTTTTCTTACTATAATCATATATTTTTGGGATGAGTTACATACTCAGCCCTCTGTACCCTTGGGCATCTGCTGATTTAGCCAACCTTGGATCAAAAACATTTAGAAAAGTATTAATATGACAATAAAAAATAAGATAAATTTTGGAAATACAGTATAACAATTATTTACATACAACATTTATGTTGTATTAGGTGTTATAAGTAATCTAGAGATGATTTAAAGTATATGGGAGGAGGTGTGGAAGTTATAAGCATATACTATGGTCACTTTGTAAAAGAAACATGAACATCCATGGATTTTGGTATGGAGGGCATGGGGATTTGAAACCAGTTCCCCTGAGGATACCTAGGGACTACATAATGCAATCACGTGTTGCTCAAGGATGGGGATGCATTCTGAGAAATGTGTCATTAGATTTTGTCATTGTGGAAACATCACAGAGTATACTTACACAAACCTACTGCATACCTAAGCTATATAGTATAGCCTAGTAATCCTAGGCTACAAACCTGTATAGCTTGCTACTGTACTGAAAGCCGTAGCCAATTATAGCACAATGGTAAGTATTCGTGTATCTAAATGTAGAAAAGCTACAGTAAGAATACAATATAAGGTTAAAAAAAAATGGTACACCTTTATAGAGCACTTACCATGAATGGTGCTTGCAGAATTGGAAGTTGTTTGTGGTGAGTTAATGAGTGGTGAGTGAATATGAAGACCTAGGTCATTACTGTATACTTAGGCTATACTAAATTTATTTTTTAATAGTTCTTTGTTTAGTAATAAATTAACCTTAGCTTAATGTAATTTTTTTACTTCATTAACTTTAAAACTTAAGCTTTTTGACTCTTTTGTAATAACACTTAGCTTGGCTGGGTGCGGTGGCTTACATCTATAATCCCAGCACTTTGGGAGGTCAAGGTGAGTGGATCACTTGAGCTCAGGAGTTCAAGATCAGCCAAGTCACATGGTGAAACCCCCAGCTCCACAAAAACTTAGTGGAGCATGGTGGTGCACACCTGTAGTCCCAGCTACCTGGAAGGCTGAGGTGGGAAATTCACCTGAGCCCAGGAAGTCGAGGCTGCAGTGAGCCATTATTGCACCACTGTTCTCCAACCTATGGCTCAGGCTGAAGTACAGTGGCTATTCATAGGCACAGTGTTAACACACTGCAGCTTCAAACTCTTGGGCTCAAGCAGTCCTCCTGCCTCAACCTCCCAAGTTGCTGGGATACAAGCACACACCACTGTGCCCAGCTTCCTGAGGTTGTATTACAGTTTTTTTTTTAATTAATAGAAGGAGTACACTCTAAAATAATGATTAAAAAGTACAGTAAATACATAAGCCAGTAACACAGTTGTTTATCATATATTGTATACAGTATGTAATTGTATGTGCTATACTTTTATTTTATTGTCAATGCAGTAGGTTTGTGTACACCAGAATGACCAAAAACTTAGAATAATGTGTACAAAATTACTAATAGGCACAAAGTCTCTAGGTGATAGGAACTTGTCAGCTCTATTATAATCTTATGGCACTGCCATCATATATCATCATGAAATGTCATTATCTGGCATGTGACTGTATATAAGTGCATTATAATAAATGTCTATGTGTGTTATATTTCTAAATTCTCTCTAGCCATAAAACAGTTACTATTTTGAAGCTCACATTTTGAGTAATTGGACAATTTGAATCTCACATTGTCTAGAAAGATTGATTTGATTGTTAAGATGGTATGATAAGCATACTCTCTGGTTTATGGAGTACATTAATGAGAAAAAAGTAAGAAAGGGAAGATTAACTCACATAATTAGTGAATGTGAACATAACCATCTTAAGTACTTAGAGTTTATTCTTCTATTTCGGTTACTTTCCTCCCTTTAATAGAAATGGAATTTCTACTTACTACACCATACATATTTGTAGATTATTCATTGGTTTAGTTATTTTCTATCAAAACTGTCAAATAGAACTGCAGTAATAGTTCTAGCTACATTTGGCTGTTGAGCACTTGAAATGTAGCTGGTTTTACTGAGAAAGTAAGTTTTAGTTTAATTTTATATAACTTAAATAACCACATGTGGCTAGTGACTACTGTACTGGACAGCACTATTCTAATTTTATAAAGTACAGGTTTTGAATTACTGCCACCACATTATTTTGTTTTTCACACCAACAAAAACTTTGAGATATCAACTAAAACTGAGATAAACTAAAATCTGTTTTAATTAGAAAGCATGTTTAAAGGGGAATATTAAGAAAGATTAAAGTTCTCTTTTCACTGTTCCCCACAATTAAAAATTAGCCTTAAAAATGTACTTTAATCTGTCCTCAGGCTCCTGAGGAAATGTTAATATAGACAATTTTATTTCTATAAATGGTGATATTTTTGATATCACCTTGTCATTTAGCATTGATTTTCTATGAAGAGTCAAGTATTAATTCATCTTGTTGGCTTAAAGTATTTGTATGGTTTTTCTTACCGACATTTGACATTTAGCTGCATAAAAAATAAGATGTGTTTGTTTTCTTCTTAATGGCTGTGGAGATAGCATCATTTGACTTAACAACTGAAATAAGAGAGACAGATTCCCTTTATACTGAAAAGGCCAGAAGGTCATTTAAGTAATCAAATTTGGCATCACCATTGGAACAAACATGTGCCTCTTCTTTTGATGTGATAGAAAGGACCATCACCTTTATAGTATTTGTGCCAAAAACATTTAATTTGAACATAATAAGAAAACATTTAGACAAATTCAGATGTGTGGAACAATGTGCAAAACAGCTGTCCTGAATGCTTCAAATATAACAATATTATGAAATGTTTTATATAATAGGCCAGAGACATGGCAACTAAATACAATGAGTGACCCATTAGTAAAAACTTAATAAATATTCAGGCCCTTTTTTAAACAGTTGGGAGATATCTGAATATAGGATGCATTGTATATTATATCAATATTAATTTTCTTGATATTGTGTACATAGGAAAGGTTTTGTTTGTAGAAGGTAGAGGCTGAAGTTTTTAAAAGTCAAATATCCTGATGTTTGAAACTTAAAGTGGTTCAGCGGTACAGGGGGCAGAGAGAGAGAGAGACAAGAGGCGGTGTGTGTTTGGGGTGTGGGTAAAGCAAATATGGTGAAACATTTACAGTTGGTGAGTCTAGAATAAATGGTACAAGGTTATTCATTGTGCTGTTCTTTCAACTTCGTTGCAGACTGGATATTTTTTTCAAAGCTAAAAGGGGAAAAGGAAAAACAGTAATTGACTGTACCCTAATTCCTCATTATTAAGCATACTTTTTCAATTATGGCAATGCTTCAGAAATATAAAGACATACCGTCCTTTATAAAGGAAAGAAAATTATTGCGGACCCCCCCCCCCAAGTAACCTAAACTTATAACTTAACATCATAATGTTACTACAATATATATAAAAATGTAAAGGTGTAGACCATCTTCATATGCCCCTGTCTCCTAAGTAACTATAACTCAGAACAAATTCTAATTATTAATAAATGCAATATATAAAATCAAAATTCAAAATAACAATATGATGGCATAATAATAACAATAATCAGATTAACTGGTATAATTTTGCTGAAAATAAGTCACCACTCAACATACCAAACTGGTTATGAGTACTCCAATACAGTTTCTTTTGAAGTTGTCACGTCTATAGAAACATCTGTCATTTGATAACTCACTGTAAAAACCTTCGTGCAGTACGCAATTTTTAGCTACTGTAAAACTTTTATGCAGTACACAAGGACATAATTTAACCTTTACTTATATGCCTTTCACATATTACACCCCTTTTGTATTAACATGAGAATACGTTAGTATATTATTATACGGTACTATGTTATTTTTATAATACCAAATTATTGTCACCTTATGAAATAACTTCAGAAATTATGTATTAAAATGTTTTTGAATTGTGAAATATTAGAATATTGTTACTATTTGACCCAACTCAAAATCTCCATGGGAAAATACCTGTCGATACCCACAGTATTGTTGAAAATAATCAGATGCAGTATCACAGCTGTGTCAGACTCTAGTACCAGTTGGGCAATCAAGGCACAGCTAAAAATTGAAAACAAAGATCTGGACAACAAAACAGCCAAAGGTGGGGGTCAAGAAGCTCTGACATGTACCTAGTTGTAGAATGCTATGCACATGTGCCAGGTGTAGTGTGCATATCCAGGAAAAACTGCAGAGAGCCCCAGTCTTCACCTCTGGTTGACCATGAGCTCTGTGTAAGCAGGAAGTGAAGGCTAAGGCAGATTTAAGCTCTGAAAGCATTCCGCAACATACACACAAATCGTGCAAAGCATTAAGGAAATCTTGTTACTGCTAAGTGTTGCTGACCCAGGAACAACTCCTACTCAGCTGGACTTAAAAATAAAAACAAAAATAAATAAAAAACTCATTAAAGATGTCAGTGGCTCCATGCAGTAGGAATTACAGGCTGAACAGATTTAGTCCCAGGGAAGTCATTAAACCACAAACAGCAACACCACCAATAGCAAAAAGCTGAGCTGGAAGAAAACCAGGAGGAAGAACTGAGTCCACAATTGCCACATAGTATTTTCCAAAGTGTCTGCTTTTCAGTAAAAAAAGGTATACACAAACAAGAAAAATTCTTAGTAGAAATTATCCTAGCTATAGGGCTTATATATTTGTAATTAGTTATTACAAATATATTCAAAAAAGGTAATTAAACCACAAAGAGTTAAAGGAAAATATGACAAATATACTTTATCAAATAGAGAATATTAACAAAAAGAAATAAAAACAAATAATTTTGTTGTTGAAAGTATCATAACTAAACATGAAAAATTCATTAGAGAGGTTCATGAGAAAATTTGACCTGTCAAAAGAAAGAATCAGGAGGAGCCAAGATGGCCAAATAGGAACAGCTCCGGTCTACAGCTCCCAGAGTGAGCAACACAGAAGATGGGTGATTTCTGCATTTCCATCTGAGGTACCGGGTTCATCTCACTAGGAAGTGCCAGACAGTGGGTGCAGAACAGTAGGTGCGCGCACCGTGCCCGAGCTGACGCAGGGCGAGGCATTGCCTCACTCGGGAAGTGCAAGGGGTCAGGGAGTTCCCTTTCCGAGTCAAAGAAAGGGGTGACGGACGCACCTGGAAAATCGGGTCACTCCCACCCGTATACTGCACTTTTCCGACCGGCTTAAAAAACGGCGCACCACGAGATTATATCCCGCACCTGGCTCCGAGGGTCCTACGCCCACGGAGTCTCGCTGATTGCTAGCACAGCAGTCTGAGATCAAACTGCAAGGCGGCAGCGAGGCTGGGTGAGGGGCGCCCGCCATTGCACAGGCTTGCTTAGGTAAACAAAGCAGCCCCGAAGCTCAAACTGGGTGGAGCCCACCACAGCTCAAGGAGGCCTGCCTGACTCTGTAGGCTCCACCTCTGGGGGCAGGGCACAGACAAACAAAAAGACAGCAGTAACCTCTG
Organism: Pan paniscus; assembly: GCF_029289425.2. NCBI lineage: Eukaryota > Metazoa > Chordata > Mammalia > Primates > Hominidae > Pan > Pan paniscus. The sequence goes on from NC_073249.2 coordinate 73,714,650, forward strand.
CAGACTTAAATGTCCCTGTCTGACAGTTTTGAAGAGAGCAGTGGTTCTCCCAGCACACAGCTGGAGATCTGAGAACAGGCAGACTGCCTCCTCAAGTGGGTGCCTGACCCCTGACCCCCGAGCAGCCTAACTGGGAGACACCCCCCAGCAGGGGCACACTGACATCTCACACGGCAGGGTATTCCAACAGACCTGCAGCTGAGGGTCCTGTCTGTTACAAGGAAAACTAACAAAAAGAAAGGACATCCACACCAAAAACCCATCTGTACATCACCATCATCAAAGACCAAAAGTAGATAAAACCACAAAGATGGGGGAAAAACAGAACAGAAAAACTGGAAACTCTAAAAACCAGAGCGCCTCTCCTCCTCCAAAGGAACGCAGTTCCTCACCAGCAACAGAACAAAGCTGGATGGAGAATGACTGACGAGCTGAGAGAAGAAGGCTTCAGATGATCAAATTACTCTGAGCTACGGGAGGACATGCAAACCAAAGGCAAAGAAGTTGAAAACATTGAAAAAAACTTAGAAGAATGTATAACTAGAATAACCAATACAGAGAAGTGCTTAAAGGAGCTGATGGAGCTGAAAACCAAGGCTCGAGAACTACGTGAAGAATGCAGAAGCCTCAGGAGCCGATGCGATCAACTGGAAGAAAGGGTATCAGCGATGGAAGATGAAATGAATGAAATGAAGTGAGAAGGGAAGTTTAGAGAAAAAAGAATAAAAAGAAATGAGCAAAGCCTCCAAGAAATATGGGACTATGTGAAAAGAAAATCCCAAGCATTCTTACACACCAACAACAGACAAACAGAGAGCTGAATCATGAGTGAACTCCCATTCACAATTGCTTCAAAGAGAATAAAATACCTAGGAATCCAACTTACAAGGGATGTGAAGGACCTCTTCAAGGAGAACTACAAACCACTGCTCAATGAAATAAAAGAGGATACAAACAAATGGAAGAACATTCCATGCTCATGGGTAGGAAGAATCAATATCGTGAAAATGGCCATACTGCCCAGGGTAATTTACAGATTCAATGCCATCCCCATCAAGCTACCAACGCCTTTCTTCACAGAATTGGAAAAAACTACTTTCAAGTTCATATGGAACGAAAAAAGAGCCCACATCGCCAAGTCAATCCTAAGCCAAAAGAACAAAGCTGGAGGCATCACACTACCTGACTTCAAACTATACTACAAGGCTACAGTAACCAAAACAGCATGGTACTGGTACCAAAACAGAGATATAGATCAATGGAGCAGAACAGAGCCCTCAGAAATAACGCCACATATCTACAACTATCTGATGTTTGACAAACCTGACAAAAACAAGCAATGGGGAAAGGATTCCCTATTTAATAAATGGTGCTGGGAAAACTGGCTAGCCATATGTAGAAAGCTGAAACTGGATCCTTTCCTTACACCTTATACAAAAATCAATTCAAGATGGATTAAAGACTTACATGTTAGACCTAAAACCATAAAAACCCTAGAAGAAAACCTAGGCAATACCATTCAGGACATAGGCATGGGCAAGGACTTCATGTCTAAAACACCAAAAGCAATGGCAACAAAAGACAAAATTGACAAATGGGATCTAATTAAACTAAAGAGCTTCTGCACAGCAAAAGAAACTACCATCAGAGTGAACAGGCAACCTACAGAATGGGAGAAAATTTTCGTAACCTACTCATCTGACAAAGGGCTAATATCCAGAATCTACAATGAACTCAAACAAATTTACAAGAAAACAACCCCATCAAAAAGTGGGCAAAGGACATGAACAGAGACTTCTCAAAAGAAGACATTTATGCAGCCAAAAAACACATGAGAAAATGCTCATCATCACTGGCCATCAGAAAAATGCAAATCAAAACCACAATGAGATACCATCTCACACCAGTTAGAATGGCAATCATTAAAAACTCAGGAAACAACAGGTGCTGGAGAGGATGTGGAGAAATAGGAACACTTTTACACTGTTGGTGGGACTGTAAACTAGTTCAACCATTGTGGAAGTCAGTGTGGCGATTCCTCAGGGATCTAGAACTAGAAATACCATTTGACCCAGCCATCCCATTACTGGGTATATACCCAAAGGACTATAAATCATGCTGCTATAAAGACACATGCACACATTATGTTTATTGCGGCACTATTCACAATAGCAAAGACTTGGAACCAACCCAAATGTCCAACAATGATAGACTGGATTAAGAAAATGTGGCACATATACACCATGGAATACTATGCAGCTGTAAAAAATGATGAGTTCATGTCCTTTGTAGGGACATGGATGAAATTGGAAATCATCATTCTCAGTAAACTATCACAAGAACAAAAAACCAAACACCGCATATTCTCACTCATAGGTGGGAATTGAACAATGAGATCACATGGACACAGGAAGGGGAACATCACACTCTGGGGACTGTTGTGGGGTGGGGGGGAAGGGGAAGGGATAGCATTAGGAGATATACCTAATGCTAGATGACGAGTTAGTGGGTGCAGCACACCAGCATGGCACATGTATACATATGTAACTAACCTGCACAATGTGCACATGTACCCTAAAACTTAAAGTATAATAAAAAATAAATAAATAAATAAAAATTAAAAAAGAAAGAATCAGTAAACTTGGAGATAGGTCAGTTGTGATTATCCATTGTACAGAATACAAAGAAAAAAGAATAAAAGAAAAAATGAACTTCAGAAACCTGGAGACACCATCAAGCATGCCAACATTTGTAGATTTCCAAAAGATGAGGAGAGAGAAAGAGGTAGAAAATATTTAAAGAAATGATGGCCAGTATTTTTGCAAATTGGATGGAAAACATCAATCCACACATCCAAAAAGCTCAGTAAACCCCAAGTAGGTAAGATGTACATCTAAACTCATCATATTGAAACTCTTGAAAGGCAGGCAGAGAATCTTGGAAATGGCAATCAAAAAGTTGCTCAGCAAGTACCAGGGATCCTAATTAAGATTAATGTTAACATTTCTGATGACTTCTCATCAGAAATCATGACTGCCAGCAGGCAGTAGGATATGTTTAAAGTATTGAAAGGAAAAGATTGTCAATAAAGAAGTTTATATTCAGCAAAACTATTCATCAAAAATGAAGGGGGAATTAAGATATTCCCAGATAAACTGAGTGAGTTCTTTGTCAGGAGACCTACCCCATAAGAAATACCAGAGAGAGTTCTGCAGGCCGAAATAAAGGGATACTAGACTGTAATGTAAGTCCACAAAGTAGTAAAGAGAACTGGTTAAGATAATCATATCGGTATATAAAAAGATAGTTTAGATGAATTTTTTTGTAAAGAATTTTTATTCTGATTTTACCCTTTACTCATTTGCCCTGAGAATACTTGCTGGTGGCACTTGCGGCTGCAGTTGTTTACCCTGAGATAACTTTGCCACGAAACATCTCGCTTTTATTATTATTTTTACATCACTGTAGTATATCAACTTTGGAAACAAAAGACATCATTCTGTCCATAGCGTTCTGTTTTTAGTAGTGGTATTTCCATTTACACAAACAAAAATTGAGAAAATTTGACAGAATTACTATACTCAATCGCTGAAAATGTCAGATCCTTAGAAAACATAGCATTCTTATGCATGATGTTAACATCGTACTCAAATACTTGCTGCCTAGAGGTTCATTTGATGAATCCAGGTTTTTTTAAATAGATGTTTCTGATGATTCAGACAATTCTGATGTTAATTCTCTTTAGAAATAACTCCCAAGAAGAGTTTTATATTTTATTTTCACACTAAAAATCAGTCAGATTTGCAGTAGCCTTGAAGAGAGTGTTCATGTAAAATTAAATGCGCTTTGGCAGCGAGCTGCACTTCCTTTTTTCTAAACTGGAAAGGGTTTGAAAGACAATTGACTAAAATAGTAATTCTAAAATTGTTGATGAACATATAACATAGAAAGGTGTAATATGTATGGCCATAATGTTTCAAAGGTTGGGGAGGAAAGGAGATGGAGCTATATTGCAGCAGAATTTTGACATAGTATTGAAATTAAATTAGTGATCATCTGAACTAGGTTATTTTAATTTAACATGCCAATTATAATCCCCAGAAAAAACACTGAAAAATAACTTTTAAAATATACTCAAACTAAAATGATACACTAGAAAATATCTGTATAACACAAAGTAAGGTAATAATGGAGGCATAAAAGAGCAAATGACATAACAACAAAAAAAAGCAACATTGCATGTAAAAATTCTACCATATACAGGTTGAGAACCCTTTTTCCAAAATGCTGAGGACCAGATGTGTTTTGGATTTCATTTTTTTTTAAATATTTACATTGTAGAGTCATGTAGTGTATAATGACATTTCAATCAGTGAGAGACCACATATATGACAGTGGTCCCATAAGATTAAAATGGAGGTAAAAAATTTTAAACTTCTAATGTTGTCATAGCCATTATAACTTCATAGTGCAGACGTCACTCTCATGTTTACAGTGATACTAGTGTAAACAATTCTATGCTACCAGTTAAATAAAAGTATAGCACACCTACAGTGGACTCATTTTTGACAAAGTTGCCAAGAACATGCACTGGAGAAAAGACAGTCTTTTCAATAAATGCCAATGGGAAAACTGGATATCCATTTGCGGAAGAATGGAGCTAGACCTCTGTCTGTCACCATATATGAAAATCAAGTCACAATGGATTAAAGACTTAAATCTAAGACTTCAAACTACAAAACTACTACAAGAAAACACTGGGGGAAATCTCCAGTACTTTGGTTTAAGCAAAAATTTCTTTAGTAATATCCCACAAGCAGCCAAAGCAAAAATGGACAAATGGGATCATATCAAGTTAAAAAGCTTCTGCACAGCGAAGGCAACAGTCAACAAAGTGCAGAGACAACCCACAGAATGGGAGAAAATATTTGCAAACTACTCATCTGACAAGTGATTAATAACCAGAATATATAAGGAGCTCAGACAATTTTGTAGGGAAAAAAATCTAATAATCCATTTTAAAATGGGTAAAAGATTTGAATAGACATTTCTCAAAAGAAGACATATAAATGGCAAACTGGTATATGTAAAAGTGCTCAACATCATTGATCATCAGAAATGCAAATCATGGCTACAATGAGATATTATCTCACCCCAGTTAAAATGACTTATCCAAAAGTTAGGCAGTAAACAAATGCTGGTGAGGATGTGGAGAAAAGGGAGCCCTTGTACAGTGGTGGTGGGAATGTAAATTGGTACAACCACTATGAAGAATGGTTTGGAGATTCCTAAAAAATTAAAACTAGAGCTACCATATTACCCAGCAGTCCCACTGCTGGGTATATACCCAACAGAAAGGCAACTTCTATATGAAAGAGCTATCTGCATTCCCATGTTTTTTGCAGCACTGTTCGCAGTAGCCAAGATTTGGAAGCAAACTTTGTATCCATCAACAGATGAATGAATAAGGGAAATGTGGTACATATACAAAATGGAGTACTATTCAGCCATTAAAAAAAAAAGAATGAGATTCTGTCATTTGCAACAACATGGATGGAACTGGAGATCATTATGTAAAGTGAAATAAGCCTGGCATAGAAAGACAAACATCACGGATTCTCACTTATTTGTGGGATCTAAAAATGAAAACAATTGAACTCATGGACATAGAGAGTAGAAGGATGGTTACCAGAGTCTGGGAAGGGTACTTCGGCTGTTGGGGGAAGTAGAGGTGGTTAATGGCTACAAAAAATACACAGAATGAGTAAGACCTAGTATTTGGTAGCATAACGAGGTGACTATAGTCAATAATAATTTAATTGTACATTTTTATTTTTAATTTTTTATTTGCTATTAGATGCTACATTTACTTTCTCATACCATCATGGGTAGAAAACTGTCCACAATGCTCAGTTAAGTCACGGATGTGTTTTAAAATGGAAAGACATAAAACAAAATAGAGAGTCATAGAAACCCATCAGTTGTGCTCTGCTTTGCAAGTACTGGAGCATATCTTTATCATTAACATGAGTGGAATTGAGTGTGCCATGTAATCTGATAAATCAGTACCACTCAATGAAGTTCCATTCCGTTATTGCTTAACAGGCACTGAAATAAACACAAAATATTTCCAAATGATTACCTAGGCTTTACCTTATCCTACCTAGGATTACCTTATGTTTTTTGAATACACCAAAAATGTGTATGAGGAAAGAGAAATGAGTTCCTTCCAAATTTTAATTAACTTACACCAGAAAGGTAAAATCATCTCTGGACTATTGTACATTATGAACTATCTGTGAGTATCCTAAATGGATGTAATAACCCTGGTACTAGATGAAAGATTTCATAATTTGCAGAAGTCCTGAAATGCTATATACAGATTTAGTTTTTAAATATATTTCCATTCACAGAAGATAATTATTTTTTAACATTTTCTGAATGCCTGTTAATCCATGGTTCTATTTTTTTTTCTTTTTTTTCTCTTTTTTTAATTTTATTATTATTATACTTTAAGTTTTAGGGTACATGTGCACAATGTGCAGGTTAGTTACATATGTATACATGTGCCATGCTGGTGTGCTGCATCCATTAACTCGTCATTTAGCATTAGGTATATCTCCTAAAGCTATCCCTCCCCTCTCCCCCGACCCCACAACAGTCCCCAGAGTGTGATGTTCCCCTTCCTGTGTCCATGTGTTGTCATTGTTCAATTCCCACCTATGAGTGAGAATATGCGGTGTTTGGTTTTTTTGTTCTTGCGATAGTTTACTGAGAATGATGATTTCCAATTTCATCCATGTCCCTACAAAGGACATGAACTCATCATTTTTTATGGCTGCATAGTATTCCATGGTGTATATGTGCCACATTTTCTTAATCCAGTCTATCACTGTTGGACTTTTGGGTTGGCTCCAAGTCTTTGCTATTGTGAGTAGTGCCGCAATAAACATAATGTGTGCATGTGTCTTTATAGCAGCATGATTTATAGTCCTTTGGGTATATACCCAGTAATGGGATGGCTGGGTCAAATGGTATTTCTAGTTCTAGATCCCTGAGGAATCGCCACACTGACTTCCACAATGGTTGAACTAGTTTACAGTCCCACCAACAGTGTAAAAGTGTTCCTATTTCTCCACATCCTCTCCAGCACCTGTTGTTTCCTGAGTTTTTAATGATTGCCATTCTAACTGGTGTGAGATGGTATCTCATTGTGGTTTTGATTTGCATTTCTCTGATAGCCAGTGATGGTGAGCATTTTCTCATGTGTTTTTTGGCTGCATAAATGTCTTCTTTTGAGAAGTGTCTGTTCATTTCCTTTGCCCACTTTTTCATGGAGTTGTTTGTTTTTTTCTTGTAAATTTGTTTGAGTTCTTTGTAGATTCTGGATATTAGCCCTTTGTCAGATGAGTAGGTTGTGAAAATTTTCTCCCATTTTATAGGTTGCCTGTTCACTCTGATGGTAGTTTCTTTTGCTGTGCAGAAGCTCTTTAGTTTAATTAGATCCCATTTGTCAATTTTGGCTTTTGTTGCCATTGCTTTTGGTGTTTTAGACATGAAGTCCTTACCCATGCCTATGTCCTGAATGGTATTGCCTAGGTTTTCTTCTAGGGTTTTTATGGTTTTAGGTCTAACATGTAAGTCTTTAATCCATCTTGAATTGATTTTTGTATAAGGTGTAAGGAAAGGATCCAGTTTCAGCTTTCTACATATGGCTAGCCAGTTTTCCCAGCACCATTTATTAAATAGGGAATCCTTTCCCCATTGCTTGTTTTTGTCAGGTTTGTCAAACATCAGATAGTTGTAGATATGTGGCGTTATTTCTGAGGGCTCTGTTCTGTTCCATTGATCTATATCTCTGTTTTGGTACCAGTACCATGCTGTTTTGGTAACTGTAGCCTTGTAGTATTGTTTGAAGTCAGGTAGCGTGATGCCTCCAGCTTTGTTCTTTTGGCTTAGGATTGACTTGGCGATGCGGGCTCTTTTTTGGTTCCATATGAACTTGAAAGTAGTTTTTTCCAATTCTGTGAAGAAAGTCATTGGTAGCTTGATGGGGATGGCATTGAATCTATAAATTACCTTGGGCAGTATGGCCATTTTCACGATACTGATTCTTCCTACCCATGAGCGTGGAATGTTCTTCCATTTGTTTGTATCCTCTTTTATTTCACTGAGCAGTGGTTTGTAGTTCTCCTTGAAGAGGTCCTTCATGTCCCTTGTAAGTTGGATTCCTAGATATTTTATTCTCTTTGAAGCAGTTGTGAATGGGAGTTCACTCATGATTTGGCTCTCTGTTTGTCTCTTATTGGTGTATAAGAATGCTTGTGATTTTTGTACATTGATTTTGTATCCTGAGACTTTGCTGAAGTTGCTTATCAGCTTAAGGAGATTTTGGGCTGAGACGATGGGGTTTTCTAGATATACAATCATATCATCTGCAAACAGGGACAATTTGACTTCCTCTTTTCCTAATTGAATACCCTTTATTTCCTTCTCCTGCCTAATTGCCCTGGCCAGAACTTCCAACACTATTTTGAAGAGGAGTGGTGAGAGAGGGCATCCCTGTTTTGTGCCAGTTTTCAAAGGGAATGCTTCCAGTTTTTGCCCATTCAGTATGATATTGGCTGTGGGTTGGTCATAGATAGCTCTTATTATTTTGAGATATATCCCATCAATACCTAATTTATTGAGAGTTTTTAGCACAAAGGGTTGTTGAATTTTGTCAAAGGCCTTTTCCGCATCTATTGAGATAACCATGTGGTTTTTGTCTTTGGTTCTGTTTATATGCTGGATTACATTTATTGATTTGCGTGTATTGAACCAGCCTTGCATCCCAGGGATGAAGCCCACTTGATCATGGTGGATAAGCTTTTTGATGTGCTGCTGGATTCGTTTTTCCAGTATTTTATTGAGGATTTTTGCATCAATGTTCATCAAGGATATTGGTCTAAAATTCTCTTTTTTGGTTGTGTCTCTGCCAGGCTTTGGTATCAGCATGATGCTAGCCTCATAAAATGAGTTAGGGAGGATTCTCTCTTTTTCTGTTGATTGGAATAGTTTCAGAAGGAATGGTACCAGTTCCTCCTTGTACCTCTGGTAGAATTCGGCTGTGAATCCATCTGGTCCTGGACTCTTTTTGGTTGGTAAGCTATTGATTCTTGCCACAATTTCAGAGCCTGTTATTGGTCTATTCAGAGATTCAGTTTCTTCCTGGTTTAGTCTTGGGAGAGTGTATGTGTCCAGGAATTTATCCATTTCTTCTAGATTTTCAAGTTTATTTGTGTAGAGGTGTTTGTAGTATTCTCTGATGGTAGTTTGTATTTCTGTGGGACCGGTGGTGATATCCCCTTTATCATTTTTTATTGCATCTATTTGATTCTTCTCTCTTTTCTTCTTTATTAGTCTTGCTAGCGGTCTATCAATTTTGTTGATCCTTTCAAAAAACCAGCTCCTGGATTCATTAATTTTTTTGAAGGGTTTTTTGTGTGTCTATTTCCTTCAGTTCTGCTCTGATTTTAGTTATTTCTTGCCTTCTGCTAGCTTTTGAATGTGTTTGGTCTTGCTTTTCTAGTTCTTTTAATTGTGATGTTAGGGTGTCAATTTTGGATCCTTCCTGCTTTGTCTTGTGAGCATTTAGTGCTATAAATTTCCCTCTACACACTGCTTTGAATGTGTCCCAGAGATTCTGGTATGTTGTGTCTTTGTTCTTGTTGGTTTCAAAGAACATCTTTATTTCTGCCTTCATTTCGTTATGTACCCAGTAGTCATTCAGGAGCAAGTTGTTCACTTTCCATGTAGTTGAGCAGTTTTGAGTGAGATTCTTAATCCTGAGTTCTAGTTTGATTGCACTGTGGTCTGAGAGACAGTTTGTTATAATTTCTGATCTTTTGCATTTGCTGAGGAGAGCTTTACTTCCAACTGTGTGGTCAATTTTGGAATAGGTGTTGTGTGGTGCTGAAAAAAATGTATATTCTATTGATTTGGGGTGGAGAGTTCTGTAGATGTCTATTAAGTCTGCTTGGTGCAGAGCTGAGTTCAATTCCTGGGTATCCTTGTTGACTTTCTGTCTCATTGATCTGTCTAATGTTGACAATGGGGTGGTAAAGTCTCCCATTATTATTGTGTGGGAGTCTAAGTCTCTTTGTAGGTCACTCAGGACTTGCTTTATGAATCTGGGTGCTCCTGTATTGGGTGCATATATATTTAGCATAGTTAGCTCTTCTTGTTGAATTGATTTCTTTACTATTATGTAATGGCCTTCTTTGTCTCTTTTGATCTTTGTTGGTTTAAAGTCTGTTTTATCAGAGACTAGGATTGCAACCCCTGCCTTTTTTTGTTTTCCATTTGCTTGGTAGATCTTCCTCCATCCTTTTATTTTGAGCCTATGTGTGTCTCTGCACGTGAGACGGGTTTCCTGAATACAGCACACTGATGGGTCTTGACTCTTTATCCAATTTGCCAGTCTGTGTCTTTTCATTGGAGCATTTAGTCCATTTACCTTTAAAGTTAAGATTGTTATGTGTGAATTTGATCCTGTCATTATGATGTTAGCTGGTGATTTTGCTCGTTAGTTGATGCAGTTTCTTCCTAGCCTCGATGGGCTTTACAATTTGGCATGATTTTGCAGTGGCTGGTATGGGTTGTTCCTTTCCATGTTTAGTGCTTCCTTCAGGAGCTCTTTTAGGGCAGGCCTGGTGGTGACAAATTCTCTCAGCATTTGTTTGTCTGGAAAGTATTTTATTTCTCCTTCACTTATGAAGCTTAGTTTGGCTGGATATGAAATTCTGGGTTGAAAATTCTTTTCTTTAAGAATGTTGAATATTGGCCCCCACTCTCTTCTGGCTTGTAGAGTTTCTGCCCAGAGATCCGCTTGTTAGTCTGATGGGCTTCCCTTTGTGGGTAACCCGACCTTTCCCTCTGGCTGCCCTTAACATTTTTTCCTTCATTTCAACTTTGGTGAATCTGACAATTATGTGTCTTGGAGTTGCTCTTCTCGAGGAGTATCTTTGTGGCGTTCTCTATATTTCCTGAATCTGAAAGTTGGCCTGCATTGCTAGATTGGGGAAGTTCTCCTGGATAATATCCTGCAGAGTGTTTTCCAACTTGGTTCCATTCTCCCCATCACTTTCAGGTACACCAATCAGATGTAGATTTGGTCTTTTCACATAGTCGCATATTTCTTGGAGGCTTTGCTCATTTCTTTTTATTCTTTTTTCTCTAAACTTCCCTTCTCGCTTCATTTCATTCATTTCATCTGCCATCACTGATACCCTTTCTTCCAGTTCATCTCATCGGCTCCTGAGGGTTCTGCATTCTTCACGTAGTTCTCGAGCCTTGGCTTTCAGCTCCATCAGCTCCTTTAAGCACTTCTCTGTATTGGTTATTCTAGTTATACATTCTTCTAAATTTTTTTCAAAGTTTTCAACTTCTTTGCCTTTGGTTTGAGTTTCCTCCTGTAGCTCAGAGTAGTTTGATCGTCTGAAACCTTCTTCTCTCAACTCGTCAAAGCATTCTCCGTCCAGCTTTGTTGCGTTGCTGGTGAGGAGCTGCATTCCTTTGGAGGAGGAGAGGCACTCTGCTTTTTAGAGTTTCGTTTTTCTGCTCTGTTTTTTCCCCATCTTTGTGGTTTTATCTACTTTTGGTCTTTGATGGTGGTGATATACAGATGGATTTTTGGTGTGGATGTCCTTTCTGTTTGTTAGTTTTCCTTGTAACAGACAGGACCCTCAGCTGCAGGTCTGTTGTAGTTTGCTAGAGGTCCACTCCTGACCCTGTTTGCCTGGGTCCCAGCAGCGGTGGCTGCAGAACAGCGGCTTTTCGTGAACCGCAAATCCTGTTCTCTGATCGTTCCTCTGGAAGTTTTGTCTCAGAGGAGTACCCGGCGGTGTGAGGTGTCAGTTTGCCCCTACTGGGTGGTGCCTCCCAGTTAGGCTGCTCGGGGGTCAGGGGTCAGGGACCCACTTGAGGAGGCAGTCTGCCCGTTCTCAGATCTCCAGCTGCATGCTAGGAGAACCACTGCTCTCTTCAAAGCTGTCAGACAGGGACATTTAAGTCTGCAGAGGTCACTGCTGTCTTTTTGTCTGTGCCTGCCCCCAGAGGTGGAGCCTACAGAGGCAGGCAGGCCTCCTTGAGCTGTGGTGGGCTCCATCCAGTTCTAGCTTCCCGGCTGCTTTGTTTACCTAAGCAAGCCTGGGCAATGGCAGGTGCCCCTCCCCCAGCCTCGCTGCCGCCTTGCAGTTTGATCTCAGACTGCTGTGCTTACAGTCAGCGAGACTCCGTGGGCGTAGGACCCTCCGAGCCAGGTGCGGGATATAATCTCGTGGTGCGCCGTTTTTTAAGCCTGTCGGTAAAGCGTGGTATTAGGGTGGGAGTGACCCGATTTTCCAGGTGCCGTCTGTCACCCCTTTCTTTGACTAGGAAAGGGAACTCCCTGACCCCTTGCGCTTCCCGAGTGAGGCAATGCCTCACCCTGCTTTGGCTCGCGCACGGTGCGCTGCACCCACTGTCCTGCACCCACTGTCTGGCACTCCCTAGTGAGATGAACCTGGTACCTCAGATGGAAATGCAGAAATCACCCGTCTTCTGCGTCGCTCACTCTGGGAGCTGTAGACCGGAGCTGTTCCTATTTGGCCATCTTGCCTCCACCTCCCATTGTACATTTTCAAATAACTGAAAGTGTATAATTAGATTGTAACACAAAGGATAAATGCTTGAGGTAGGTACGCCATTCTCCATGATGTGATTATTATGCATTGCATGCCTGTATCAAAACATCTCATGTTCCACATAAGTTTATATACCAACTATATACTCAAAAAAAATAAAAAATGTTCAAAAAGTCTAGCACATACAATTACGTATACTACACAATGCTTGATAAAGATAATAAATAACTATATACTTGTTTATTATTTACTTTTTACCATTATTATAGACTGTACTTCTTACACTTGTTTTTTTAAGTTACTGTACAACAGCCTCAGGCAGGCCCTTCAGGAGACATTCCAAAAAAGGTACTGTTATCAGAGAAGATGACAACTCTATGCATATCATTACCCTTGAAGACTTTTCAGTGAGACAAAACGTGGAGGTGAAAACAGTGATATTGATTATCCTGACCCTGTGTAGACCTAGGCTAATTTTCTGTTTCTTAGTTTTTAACAAAAAAAGTTTAAAAAGCTTTTTCCTATTTTAATTTTTTAACTTATAAGGAAATGTAAAAAGGAAATACTTTTGTCCAGCTGTACAATGTATGTGTTTTAAGCTAAGTGTGATTACAAGAGTCAAAAAGCTTTAAAAAATTTTTAAGTTTATAAAGTCAAAAAATCACAGTAAGGTAAGGTTGATTTATTTCTGAAGGGAGAACAGTTTTTTACAGTAAATTTAGTGTAGCCTAGGTATACTGTTAACGTCTTAGGCCTTCATGTTCATTTACCACTCACTAACTCACCCAAAACAATTTTCAGTCCTGCAAACTCCATTCATCATAAGTCCCCTGTATGGGTGTGTACCATTTTTTACCTTTTATATCTTATTTTTACTGTAGCTTTTCTATATTTAGATACATAAATATTTACCATTGTTACAGTTTCCTACAGCATTCAGTACAGTAACGTGATACATAGGTTTGTAGCATAGGAGCACAATAGGCTATTCCACATAACCTAAGTGTGTAGTAGTCTATACCATCTAGGTTTGTGAAAGTACACTGTATGCTCACACAGTGATGAAATTGCTGAATGATACATTTCTCAGAATGTATCTCCATTGTTAAGTATGTATTATTGTACTTACTGTTCAGCATCTCAAATCCAAAGTCTGAAATGCTCCAATGAAGAAGCATTTGGAGCTTTGATTGAAATGTTGGCACTCCAAAAGCAAGGATTTGGGATTTTTTGATTTCAGATGTGCAACCTATTAATAATTATATTAAATGTAAGTATGTTGAATGTTGTAACATTCAGGGATTGGCAGAATGGGTTTACAAAAAAAAAATTAGAATCCAGCTTTATGCTGTCTACAAGAGATAGACTTTAGATTCACAGACACAAATAGGTTAAAGTAACAGGATGGAAAAAGATATACCATGTAAGTAGTAGTCAACAAAAATGGTAGAATGGCTATATTTAGGTCAAACAGAATATACTTAGAGTAGAAATCAGTACTAGAAACAAAGACATTTTATAATGGTAAAAGAATCAATAGTGAAAAGATACATCAATTATCAACACACCTCAAAACAAACTTTTTGTAGATATATGAAAAGAAAATCTGTGGTATTTAAGGGAAAAACAGATATTTTGACTGAAGTTGTTGAAAAATACTCCACTTTTGATATTTCATAGAAAAACTGGACAGAAAATTGGCAGAGTTTTAGAAGACTTGAATAACATTGTCAATCTGACATAACAGACATCCGAAGACCACTTCAGCCAACAGTAGAAGCATGCACATTCTTCTCAAGCAAGTGTTAGTAACAGTCTCCAGGGGACACCATATTTAAGACTAAAAAAAAGTCAATAAATTTAAAATGCTTGAACACATACAAAACAGTTTTCTGTCAATAAATTTAAAATGATTGAAGACATACAAAATAGTTTTCTGACCAAAATGGAATTAAATTAAAAATCAACAATAGTTACTTTGAGACATCTGCAAGTATTTGGAAATTACGTGACACATTACTAAATAACCCATTAGTCAAAGAAGAAATAACAAAGGAAATGTAAAAGGATTTTAAACTGAATGAAAATGGAAACACATCATATCACAATTTGTGGTATCAGCCAAAGCAGTGTTTATAGAGAATTGTGTATCCTTAAGTGTCTGTCTTTAAAAAGAATAACAAAGCTAACTGAAGACAAGCAGAAGGAAGGAAATAATAAAGGTTAGAGTAGAAATTAGTGATAGAGACAGACAGGAATAGAGACTGCCTGTGATGGTGGATGCCAAATGAGTGATCTTATCGGAGTGCAGAAATACTCTAAAACTGATTTATGGTAATGGTTGAACTGCTGGTTAAATTTAGTAAAGATCATTGAATTGCATACAATATTTTTAGTGTGTGTATTTTATTATATACAAAATATATCTAAATAATGGTTTTTTAAAACAAATATGGGAAATAAGATTATATAGCATTATGTTTATCCAGATGTCCCATAATGTTTATATTAACATTTTTTAATGACATCATTAAAACAAAGATTGATTTTTAAGTTTCCAGTTATTTTGACCCCTTAATACTCTCTTTCTAGAGCCAATCTTATATTTGAAAAGGATTCCTTTTCCTTTGTTTTCTGGCTGTTAGAGATTAGACATCATATGTGAAACTTTTAATGAAAAAACCAAAAACCAGTTAAAATTAACTTTGCTTTCCATTTCTGCATTTACTACATTTATCTAATTTTGTTTTGTTTTAGATCACTGTGTCCACTACTATGATCTTCGTAACACTAAACAGCCAATCATGGTATTCAAAGGACACCGTAAAGCAGTCTCTTATGCAAAGTTTGTGAGTGGTGAGGAAATTGTCTCTGCGTGAGTATTACTCTCCTCAGAGGTTGAGCTTAATACAGAGCTCTGTACTTACCTACCAGCTCGTAATGTCACTGAGGGTGTATGTAAACTATAATATTGGAGTATATGTACTTTTTCTTAAATAGTAGATTTTTTTTTTATCTTGTCCAATTAAAGTAGTGTGGATTCTGGTCTGTATTGTGCACTTTTATATGTGAATTGTGGGTAAAATCCTGAAGATACTAGTTTTTATATACCCTCCCCCCTTATCTCATCCTCCTATGTTTAATTGCATTTGAACTTCAGATTAGAGTTTAGCTATTGCTTCTAAAGAAGAGATAAACAACATAGTTGATGCAATAGAATGAGAAGTATTTTATTTATTAAAGTCAACTCATGTGTTACTGTATATTTTATCTACTTGCAGTATAGTAGTAGAATTATTTTTGGTTTTAAATATTACTTGGTTGGCTTTTACACTGACATGTTCATTTATCTGTGATTTCATGGTGACTTTGAATATGTTGAAAAGAAAACTTTTTTTTTTTTTGGCACAGAGTCTCACTCTGTCACCCAGGCTGGAGTGCAGTGGTGTGATCTCCGCTCACTGCAGCATCTGCCTCCCAGGTTCAAGTGATTCTCCTGCCTCAGCCTCCCAAGTAGCTGGGACTACAGGCACGTGCTACCATGCCCGACTAATTTTTGTATTTTTAGTAGAGATGGGGTTTTGCTATGTTGGCCAGGCTGGTCTCGAACTCCAGACCTCAGGTGGTCCACCTGCCTCGGCCTACCAAATTGCTTGGAATACAAGCGTGAGCCACCACGCCTGGCTGACAGATGAACATTCTAACTCAGTCTGGCTCCAGAGCCTGCATTCTTAACCAGCAAACTGCATTGCCTCTAATTAGTAGTGATGAGTTTCGTGCCAAGAAATTTTAAGTAAGTTCTTACTCTTTGTACTTTTCCTCAGCTCAACAGACAGTCAGCTAAAACTGTGGAATGTAGGGAAACCATACTGCCTACGTTCCTTCAAGGGTCATATCAATGAAAAAAACTTTGTAGGCCTGGCTTCCAATGGAGATTATATAGCTTGTGGTAAGTGAAACCATCGTTTCCAGGAACTTTTTAACAGGTATTTGTTATTGAAATTGAACTCAGTGGAAATAGAATAAATACTAAGTCAGGAAATGGTCTGTGCACTCAGAAGATAGTATGATAGACATGATGCCCCAGCACTACTGATTTTCCTTGTGTTGTACTAGAAAAGCATTAGTCCTTCCCTTTTTTATTGTGTACAAACCCTGAACACCTCCAATACCTGAACACCTGATTTTTAACTGTTTTATAGTTGTTCTCCATTATAACATAATTCTTTAGATATTGTGTAGAAGACAGAAAAGGTTAAGTTCTGTGAGTAATATTTCCAATTTTGGAGACATTATGTGTCTTCTTAAGCTTGATATTCATTTTCCCCTATCTGCTGTTCTCTTCATGAAGTAATCTGTTTGCATAGCATTGATCTGTTATTCTATGGCTTTTATTGTTGATAATTTATAAAAATTTAAATAAGAAATAGAAAAATCAAATTTGATATTATTCAAATGCTCTGATACATCTAATGCCTGAATAGATGAGCTTTGATCATACTTTTAAATGACTTGGCCTTTGTTCAGCAAAGTTGACTTTCTCCACATATGTATGAGACTGCCAAAGCAAATATCTGGAACAATTATTTTATCTTTAATAGATGGCTCAAAAATAAAAATACAGTTCATAGACCATTAATAGAATAATTCCTATACTGAGAAATGGAAATAAATTATGTAGGCTATGAAAATCTGCCTGTGTAAGTGTTGCCACTTTCTTTTACCTCTGTAAATGGAAATCTTCCTAAATGTAATTTAAGATTCTTATAATATATTTCTGGTTCTACTATAGACTTATTAGGCTGGTGCAAAAGTAATTAAAAGTAATGACAACACCCACAATTACTTTTGCACCAACCTCTATAAATGATTTTATAGGGTAATTTTAGCCTTAGAATTATCAGTATTGTTGTATCATTTAACACTGATTGTTTCTTTAGATTAGTAAAGTATAGCTTTTGTCCAAGAATCCTTTTCTTACATGATTTCTAATTAGTCCTGTGATCTAGCCTTTCAAATTTGCCCATAAAAGATCTTTGAACTATAACTTTGGCTTATAATTACTATTAGACTGTGATGTCCTAATTCCGAGTTTTTCTATTCTAAAATACTATTATTATTATTTGTTTTCAGGAAGTGAAAATAACTCTCTCTACCTGTACTATAAAGGACTTTCTAAGACTTTGCTAACTTTTAAGTTTGATACAGTCAAAAGTGTTCTGGACAAAGACCGAAAAGAAGATGATACAAATGAATTTGTTAGTGCTGTGTGCTGGAGGGCACTACCAGATGGGGTAAGTTTTCATATCAGTTTTTTCACCTTGGGATCTCATATTATGCATTATGTATACACAGGGTTTGATTAAATTTTAAAATATAAATTGGTATGTGGTATGTACTTTTTAAAAAACTTTGTAATGTGTCACCAAAGACAATAGGCATTTTAGGTAGTGATTGAAATGCATAGTAATAGAGCAATGTCATGGTGTCATAATGTCCCTCTGTGACCCATAGCATTTAGTGCGTATCTCAGTTATAACCATTATCATATTGTCTGTTCATATCTCTTCTATAAGACTGGAAATTCCTCTAAAATACGCATTCTGTCTCATCTTCTTTATTGATTATGTGCAGTATATGCTTGATAAACATTAAGCTGAGCTGGTATTTTAATAGGGAGGGAGAAAAAGAATTGGTACAGGTAAAGGATAGTGGCCTATATGGTCCTCTAATTAAGTACTATTTCAAAGTAGAATTGCTGTCTACAAAATACATTTATATATGAATATTTAAGCATATTTAGTATATTGATGAGACAGTTATGCTACTGGGTTTTATAAAGAGAAGTTGCCTCAAACTTTTCACTTATATTTTAAAGTATAAGGTTTTTCATAAGTTATATGAAAAAATAATTCTTAGGCCAGGTTCGCTGGCTCACACCTGTAATCCCAGCACTTTGGGAGGCCGAGGCGGGCAAATCACGAGGTCAGGAGATCAAGACCATCCTGGCTAACACGGTGAAACCCTGTCTCTACTAAAAATACAAAAAATTAGCCAGGCGTGGTGGCGGGTGACTGTAGTCCCAGCTACTCGGGAGGCTGAGTCAGGAGAATGGCATCAACCCGCGAGGCAGAGCTTGCAGTGAGCCAAGATCGCGCCACTGCAGTCCAGCCTGGGCGACAGAGTGAGACTCTGTCTCAGAAAATAATAATTCTTGTTACTATCTTGATTTATATAAACATGAGTTATTAGTATCATATTTTTAAAATAGCTTTTTAGGTGATTAGTTGGGTTTTTGACAAAAAAAATTCTGACTTGATATGTAATTTAAAAATCCAAGTTTCAGGTATAGTTTCACTTTAATTTGATATATTCTATTGCTGTCTTATTTAAAGTTCTGTGGCTCCATTTCCAGTTTTGCTAATTGACAGACTAGGTAATTTGGACCAACCCTTCCTCCAAGTAAAATTAGAAAAAAAGGACCAAATGTATGTATTTTAAAAACAAGAACCTATTTGAAAGCATTGGAAAGCAAACAAGACAGGAAAGAATTACCAGATTTGGATTGTGACCCTGGCTTTTGAATCTACTTTTCCCCTGTGAGCATTTGTCAGTTCTGATGGGGTGGGTGAAAGCGCTTATACTAGCTTCACAGGGTTGCAGGGATTGGAGCTCAGTGCCTGACATTGTATGGGTGATTACTTTGTTTTAAGTCCCCACAGGGGTATATTATAGGGGAAACCAGAAGATAAGTCTTCATAGCGATTGCATCTGAACTTCATATCAATCTCTGAAATTGAATTGAGATGACCCTTGATTGCTAATATCCACAGGATGCAAACTTAAATCCTCTGAAAAAAGATAAGATCATCTAAGTGCTTTATTTTTTTTAGTTTTATAACTACAATAACTAGGGCACAATAAAAAATAAACAGACATAGTAAAAGAGAAGACAGCATGAATTAAACCAGCCTAAGCAACAGACTGTAGAAACAGTCACAGCAGCTCTAAATATTGAAATTATCAGACAGCTTGAAAGTAGCTATGCTTACAAGATGAAAGACAAGA
Source organism: Pan paniscus (assembly GCF_029289425.2). Lineage (NCBI taxonomy): Eukaryota > Metazoa > Chordata > Mammalia > Primates > Hominidae > Pan > Pan paniscus. The sequence goes on from NC_073249.2 coordinate 73,734,383, forward strand.
TTGAAAATTTTAACTGAGAACTGGAAACTATTTTTAGAATGAAAATATCATTCTGCTTCTGGCCCCTCCCAAATTTCATGTCCTCACATTTCAAAACTGATCATGCCTTCCCAGCAGTCTCCCAAAGTCTTAACTCATTTAAGCATTAACTCAGAAGTCCGAAGTCCAACATTTCATCTGAGATAAGCCAAGTCCCTTCTGCCTATGAGCCTGTAAAATCATCAGCAAATTAGTTAATTCCTAGATATGAAGAGAATATAGGCATTGGGTAAATAGAGCTATTCAAAATGGGAGAAATTGGCCAAAACAAAACTACAGGCCCCATGCAAGTCCAAAATCCAACAGGGCAGTCAAATCTTAAAGTTCCAAAATGATCTCCTTTGACTCCATGTCTCACACCCAGGTCACACTGATGCAAGAGGTGGGTTCCCGTAGTCTTGGAGACCTCAACCACTGTGGCGTTGCAGGGTACAGCTTCCCTCCTGGCTGCTTTCACAAGCTGGCATTGTCTGTGGCTTTTCCAGGTGAACGGTGCAAGCTGTCAGTGGATCTACCATTTTGGGGTCTGGCGGATGGTGGCCCTCTTCTCACAGCTCCATAGGTGGTGCCCCAGTAGGGACTCTGTGTGAGGGCTCCCACCCCACATTTCCCTTCTGTACTGCCGTGGCAGAGGTTCTTCATGAGGGCCCCACCCTTGCAGCAAACTTCTGCCTGGATAGCCAGGCGTTTCCATACATCCTCTGAAATCTAGGCAAAGGTTTCCAAACCTCAGTTCTTTATTTCTGTGCACACGCAGGCTCAACACCACATGGAAGCTGCCAAGGCTTTGGGCTTGCACCCTCTGAAGCCATGGCTCGAGTTCTCTGTTGGCCCCTTTTAGTCATGGCTGGAGTGGCAGGGACACAGGACAACCAAGTCCCTAGGCTGCACGCAGCATACCAACCCTGGACCTGGCCCAGGAAACAACTTTTTCCTCCGGGGTCTCCAGGCCTGTGATGGGAGGGGTTGCTCTGAAGACCTGTTGACATATCCTGGAGACATTTTCCCCGTGGTCTTGGGGATTAACATTCAGCTCCATCTTACTTATGCAAATTTCTGCAGCCAGCTTGAATTTCTTCCCAGAAAATGGGATTTTCTTTTCTATTGCATTGTCAGGCTGCAAATTTTTTGAACTTTGATGCTCTGTTTCCCTTATTAAACTGAATGCCTTTAACAGCATTCAGGTCACCTCTTGTATGCTTTGCTGCTTAGAAATTTATTCTACCAGATACCCTAACTCATCTCTCTCAAGGACAGAGTTCCACAGATCTCTAGGGCAGGGGCAAAATGCCGCCAGTCTCTTTGCTAAAACATAACAAGAGTCTTCTTTGCTCTATTTCCCAGCAAGTTCCTCATCTCCATCTGAGACCACCTCAGCCTAGATTTCATGTCCATCATTATCAGCATTTTGGTCAAAGCCATTGAACAAGTCTCTAGGGAGTTCCAAATTTTCCCACATTTTCCTGTCTTCTGAGCCCTCTAAACTGTTCCAACCTCTGCCTGTTAACCAGTTCCAAAGTCACTTCCACATTTTGGGGTATCTTTTCAGCAGCACCCCACTTCTGGTACCAATTTTCTGTATTAGTCCATTTTCACACTGCTGATAAAGATATACTCAAGACTGGGTAATTTACAAAAGAAAGAGGTTTATTGAACTCACAGTTCCACATGGCTAGGGAGGCTTCACAATCATGGCGGAAGGTGAAAGGCATGTCTCACATGACAGCAGAAAAGAGAAGAAAACTTGTACAGGGAATCTCCCCTTTTTAAAACCATCAGATATCATGAGACTTATTCACTGTCACGAGAACAGTTCGGGAAAGACCTGCCCCCATGAGTCATTTACCTCCCACTGGGTGCCTTCCACAACATATGGGAATTCAAGTTGAGATTTGGATGGGGACACACCCAAACCAAATCAGAGGAGTCTTTTTCATTCCTTTAAGCCATCAGTTTCTTTTCTTTTTGACAAATAATAATTGTAAGTATTTATGGGGTACAATGTGGTGTTTTCATATACATGTACATTATGGAATGATTAAATCAAACTAATGAGCATATCGGTCATCTCACATGCTTTTTTTGTAGTGGGAACATTTAAAATCTTATTCTCTTAACAATATTGAAATATCCACTACATTATTAACTACAGTCACTCTGCTATGCAATACATCTCAAAAACTTACTCTTTTTGTCTAATTAGCTGAAACTTTGTAGCCTTGGACCAACATCTTGGCATCCTACCACTCCCATCCCCCACCTCTGGTAACTACCATTCTATTCTCTATTTCTCTGAGTTCAATTTTTTAAGATTACACATATAAATGAGATCATGCAGTATTTCTTTCTGTGTGTGATTTATTTTACTTAGCATAATGTCCTCCAAGTTCATGTAAAGCTGAATAGTATTCCATTATATACAGTTTAACCTTGACAACGTGGGGGCAAGAGGCACTGACCCTCCACTCAGTTGAAAATTCAGGTATAATTTGATTCCCTGACTCAAAAGCTTAACTACTAATAGCTTACTGTTGACTGAAAATCTTACCAATAACATAAACAATTAACCCACATAAGCTAGAGAAAAGAAAATATTATTAAGAAAATCATAAAAGAAAATATATTTACTGTTTATTAAATGAAGTGAATCATAAAGGTCTTCATCCTCATCTTCACATGGAGTAGGCTGAGAAGGAGGAGAAAGAAGTGGGGTTGGTCTTTCTCTGGAGTGGTAGAAGAGGAAGAAAATTTGCGTATAAGTGGTTCCTCACAGTTCAAACCTGTGTTTTCCAAGGGTCAGCTGTATACCATGTTTTCTTATCCATTTATTTGTTGATGGGCACTTAGGTTGATTTCATATCTTTGCTATTGTGAATAATGCAATGAATAAAAGAGTGTGCATGTTTTTTTCTGTATCCTAATTTTAACTCTTTTGAAATTGAAGTGGGATTCAATGCTCAGAAGTGTAATTGCTAGGTCATATTGCCATTCTGTATTTAGTATTTGAGGACCTCCATATTATTTTCCATAAAAGCTGTACTGATTTACATTCCCACCAACGTTACAAGAGTTCTCTTTTCTCCACATTCTTGCCAACGCTTGTTATCTTTCATCTTTTTTTAACACACCCCACTTCACAGATGTCATTTGTCTTTTTGATGATAGAAATTCTAGCAGTTGTGAGGCGATACCTCATTGTGATTTTAATTTAAACTTCCCTGATGATTAATGATATTGAGCATTTTTTCATATACCTGTTTGTTATTTGTATGTCTTTTTTTGAGAAATGTTTATTCAGGTTCTTTGCTTGTTTTTTAAGTGGGTTATTTGTTTTCTTGCTGTTTAGGTGTTGGAGTTCCTTATAACCCCCTAACTGATAAATAGTTTGCAAATATTTTCTCCCAATCCACATGTTGTCTTTTCACTCTGTTGTTTCCTTTGTTGTGAGGAAGCTTTATATTGATAGTTTGATGCATTCATGCTTGTCTGTTTTAGCTTCTGCAGTTGTAGCCCAAAAAATTTTCAGACCATTATGGAGCTTTTACCTTATGTTTTCTAGTAGTTTTACAGTTTTCAGTCTTATGTTTAAGCCTCTAATCATTTTGAGTTGGGTGTTGTATATGGTGTGAGATACTCAACTTCATTCTTCTGCATATGGATATCCAGTTTTCCCAACACCATTTATTGAAGAGACTACCTTTTCCCCCAGAGAGATTCTTTTTTCTTCCTCCCTGGCTTCCCCAGAGAGATTCTTGAAAGAAGGCAGAGAGAAAATATTGTCAGTTAGACTGACAGCCAACTTCTCAATGAAATAGTGGAAGCCAACAGACAGTGAAACCAGATAGTGTGGGAAGAAAAACATTTGCAAACCATGAATTCTACATCCAGTGAAAATCTCTAGACAGTGGTAAAATAAAGACATTTTAAAATAAATAAACCTGAAAATTTTTCAATCAGCAAACCTACACTAAAGAAAACCTTAGAGAATATGCTTAGGGCAGAAAGAAAAAGATTCCAGATGAAAGTCTTATCTTTTTTATTAACATTGATTTATCTAGAGACTGGAGTTAGGTAAAGGAACTTATATATATTCTGTATCTGTGGATCTGTGACATGACTCTTATCTGAAACTATTGGAATGAAATATGAAGTGTTTTAAGTATACAAATGAATGTATTTGTTCCTATGTGATGATGCCTGTGTAAAGGGACACAATATTTTTGTTGGGGGTAGACCCTGAGTCCATAGTAACTTCTATTGAGGCTGCAGATACCCTATTATTGTTTTGTCAGCTCTGAACCGTAACATACATACTTAGCTACTCACCAATCCTAAGTGGATAGCTAATAGTAAAAGGCAGTACTTGTAAAGGACACTTATTACTCCTTTAGCTCTTCAGAAGTGACCCCAAAAAGTACACTCTATCCTCAGGCAAAAAAAAAGCAGTGGTCATTAGGGTGGACATTTTCTGTTGTGGCTTGAGACATCAGGAATCATACTAAAAGTTTCTGTAGCTTTAGGGTTAGGGGAGGCAGGGATCAGGATAACAGATTTCCAAATTTCCCCTCTCTGAAACCAAGTGCAGCAAAACTTGGCTTGGGAACCTATCAACTATGCTATAATACTTTCTATGCAGTTATAACTATGCACCTTTGTTTTCAGTTATATCATTAAATTTTATTCTCTCTAATTTCTAACAAAACTTTTTTGTTATATGATGAAATACTATTCTGAAACATTGAACTATACTGTGTTCTTAAGCAGATGTTTTGCTTACCTAAGTTTCTTCTGATTCTTGGCCTTTAAAAATACTTGCTGAATGAATTAATATACTGTCTTGTATTGTATTTGTGTTCAAGTAACCTCCAGACTCCTCAAAAAAAAGACATCATAGTATTTTGAGTAAGAGCAGAGCCAGGCTACCTAGGTTGAAATCTCTCAGATTCCCAACTTAGCTGTGTGACCTTGCTGAATTTCCTTAACCACACGGTGCTTCAGTGTCCTCATCTCTAAAGTGCCCATAATAATAGCCACTTATCTTCTAGGGTTGTTATAATGTTAAAATGTGGTGATGCACATAAAGCGTTTGGAACAGTTCCTGATACACAGCAAAAGCGATACATGTTTGCTATTAGTATTATATTTTTAATTACCCCTAGCATTACACAGCGTGTTTGTACATAATGCATAATTAATATATAATTTTTGTAATGAACAATACAACACTTCAGGCTTGGCCTTTATCTTTTCTGTTGCATAATTAAATGGTAATTAATTGGAATCAAAGAAATGCTGAAGTGGAGTTGGGAGATACTTCTAATATCTAATAGGCTCACTTGAAACTAAATGGTAATAATCAATTACCATTTAAGAAAAGCAGTTTTGCTGACATGAACCATTCATATGTACATATAATTACTTCAAAATTACCATTTTGCCCCTTGGGATATAATCTCCAGCCCATTTTGTCTATTTTCAAAAGCAACAAAAATTTTTAAATGTATGCAGCTACAAGAAAGTAGGCGTTTATTATTGGCTTAATATTTTTATTACATTTATATTATGTTCTCCCTTCCCTTCTCCATCACGTTATGGCATTTCACAACTCAGTCTTTTTTTTTTTTAAAGGCATATCTACTTTCCAAATTTATGTGAGTTTTATCTAAGGAATCCCTTGCTTCTTAGTAACATTTTATTGGGGTGTGTAAAACATCAGATTTCAGTAAACTAGAAAAGTAAAGCACATTTGAGAAGCCATGCAATACTGTATTCCAGTCTGCTTTCATTAAAGTATAAAAGATGTCTATAATAAAATTTATTTATACCAGTGGTTCTCAAAACTGACTGGTAATCAGAAAACCCTGGGGCTCTTTCAAAAACAATTAACAAAACAATTCTATTTTTAGACCCATGAATACATATTTTGGGGGAGGAAGAAGGAGGGTATAGATCTGTATTTTGAAAAGTTCCCCAGGTCTCCTTGGGAAATTATATGAACAATCATGTTTGGGAACAAATGAATCATGTTACCACTGGGAAGAAGTTTGTTATACATCCTAACCAAGAAACCTAAATGGTTCTTAAGCATCTGCTAGCAGAAACAGTTATAATTATGAATACCTAATGTCTGTTAGATTTTGCTGATCCCTCACCTACCTCAGGAAGAAACAAATCCAAAAAAGTAAGATACGGTCTTTTTTATTTGTGTTAATTAAAAAATGCTACTCCTAAAAATATACTAACTTTCCACACTTATAAAGGTGTTTCTTATTTTAAATTCCTCAATGAATGCTGAGAAGACAACATAGAAGCTTCTTCTCTTTCTTTCTTTCTTCCTTCAACTCTGTTTCTCTTCTTCCTTTTATCTTTCCTTTCTTTTCTTCTTTCCTCTGACTGGATTGTTTATAACACTTTAGAAAATTTCCCTGACTGGAAGAGGGCCAATCTGAATGAGCTTTTGTCTGTCTTGGGAGTAGAATGAAAGAAGATTCTGAGCATGGACCCTGACTTACAGAAAGACTCCCATCTCCTCCTCAGTGCCTCACTCTTCCCTCAGTATCCAGAATAGAGTGGGGTGGGGAAGTAGAAAAGGAAGGAAATAAGAAGGTGGTAGAAAACTGAGGCAACCCTAGTAATTGTTTTTCTCTAAGTAAATTACAGGAAGTATACATTTTCTTTAACCTTAATGTCCACTACTGTGTGGACAGCCTCTGGGAAAACATCTGTTGCATTAGATACTTTATGGTGAATATTATAATAAAATCAACAAAATATGATTTATGAGGTCTGCTAGTTGACATTTTAAATTTTTCATTATTATCATTTTTATATTTCTGTAATAGAGTTTGACCTACATTAGAATGATTCTTAACTTTTCTTCCTCATTAAATCCTTTTTTAAAAAGAGTGTTCTGTGTATGCCAATCTTGAAGCATAGAATTGATGCCAATTTTTAAGCTACTTGCTGTTTTTGGTTTTAGTCCTGCCTTTTTTAAGGGAAGAAAAGAAATAATATTAATTTGAGAGTGTATTATGAATTATGCCATTATCCTAACAGTAACTTTTATTGTAATCTCACCATGCTAAAAAGTATCCAAAATATTTTGAGATGGGAAGGGATTTGAGTTTGGTTTCTAATGTTTATCTTTTGGTAATCCCTACCAAATTTTCGTAGTAATAGTAGAAAGAAGGAAAGTGAATATTGGATATTATTTCCTTTACTTAAAAGCTTTTGATGGATACTATTTGAATTGGTTTAATATGCTGAAGTGTATGTAATGGAAAAACATTATTATTTTCTAAATTGAATAAAATGGATTTAATAAATACTGAAAGCAGAATTAACTAAGCAAAAATATGTATGTTTTGCTTAGAAAATGGATGGCAGTTGCTTAAGAAAAAAGGTTTTTTTACTAATTTAAAAATATACGGATTGTCTGGGGAAAAGAAACTTTTTTTTGTATTTTACTTGTACAGTCTCACATATAACCACTGTTGTTCTCATGACACTCTCCTATATTGATGTGATCTTTATATGGTTTGTACCTTTTTTATCTCTTATTCCATTATTTCTTAAATTCTATTTTATTCACCAGTTTCCCAAATAAAGCTATCAGGGTTGACATCAGCTATTCCCAGGAAAATAAAAAGGTTATTACTGCTGAACACTGGAATAATTTGATTATGTAGATTGAAGAAAAGTCAATCTGTTATAATTGCTGTAAAGAAGCCATTTAATTTTGTGCCTGTTTGCATTAGTCTTTTTTTAACTAGATATGCAGATTAGTGGGATGAAAATATATATTCTTTATTTGAATTGTGATTGCCAACTGAAAGATGAATATGAGGGCAGAAAATGAATCTAAATCTTTGGTTTAAATGATAAAGTCTTTACACATTGTAGAGAATTAAATAAGCATTTGGTCATACTTTTATTTATCTTCAGGATCTTTTGCTCTCTGATAAAAGTAGAAAGCTTTAGGGAATAGATTGTGTAGAAAGTAAATCCGACTTCAAGATTCAGTTCCTTTTTGATAATTTATTGTTTTAAATCCTAAATATCTGAAGCAGTAATGCCATGACTCACCAAACATATCTTTGTGAAATGATTTCCAGAGATTGGGAGAAAAAAATACTAATAGTTGATTTTGCTTTAAGTGTTTTTTATTTCTCACAACATTCCAAATGTTTGTTTTAGGAGATACAAGAGTTTATCATTTTTTCTTTTAATTGCTAAGAAGACTTGTTACAACTTTCAAAAAAAGTCCTCATGGAACCTGATAAATAAGAAGTTCAATGTCTTATTTCATTACGAACTATCTAAATATTTTTGTCAGATTCAGAATATGTAACTGAATGTATGTAATTCTTTTTTGTAGCAGCCAAGAATAATTTAAGTTTCACAACTAATACTGATATGCCTTTATCATATTTTTGTTAACCAGCCAAATCTGTATTCCCATGATCATCCTTAATGTTTGTGCTAGTAGAGGACTATAGTGGTGCAAACTGAACCAAAATAGCAACTAATAAGAAGGAATAAATGAGGCCGGGCACAGTGGCTCAAGCCTGTAATTCCAGCACTTTGGGAAACTGAGGTGGGAGGATCACTTGAGGCCAGGAGTTTGAGACCAGCCTGCCCAACATGGTGAAACCCCGTCTACACTAAAAATACAATAATTAGGCAGGCATGGTGGTGCACACCTGTAATCCCAGCTGCTGAAGAGGCTGAGGCAGGAGAATCACTTGAACCCGGGAGGTATAAGTTGCAGTGAGCAGAGATTGCACCACCACATTCCAGCCTGGGCAACAGAGCAAGACTCTGTCTAAAAAAAAAAAAAAAAAAAAAAAAAGAATGACTAATTGATATAGAGACTTACATGGGTATTTGCATTTAAAAATAGTTTTATATTCTGAACAGAATAAAATAGTTATACCTTTCCCAACTAACAAATTAGCCTTGCAACTTCAGAGTTCAATAAGAGTCCCTGTTTATTACCAATATTCTTATTTCCTCAAAGTTTTTTGTTTTGTAAAGGATTGAGACCTTCTAATTCTACATCTTTTACATTTTACTGGATTTTTGAGATCTGACAACTGATTTTCCCTTTACTAGTAGAAAGCATGAAATGTCATTGATAGCAAAACAAATTCTAAGATCCCTTATGGAGATCTCACTGTTCTTACTGGTAGGGAAAGCCCAATTATCATGTAGACTTTACATTCTCCATCAGAGTATCTACTGTGTTAAAACAGGTTCCTAATCATCTCAGAATAGAGAAAACCATTTATTTTATCCAGTACGTGATTGTCCTTTATGCATTAAATTCATGCTTTTACATACTTGTGTTTCCTTTTCATTTTGTCCTTCCAAATCATTATTTTAGGAATATAGAGAAAAGGGTTGGCCAGGTGCAGTGACTCACACCTGTAATCCCAGCACTTTGGGAGGTCGAGGTGGGTGGATCACTTGAGGCTAGGATTTCAAGACCAGCCTAACCAACATGCAACACCCTGTCTCTACTAAAAATACAAAAAGTATCCTGGCATATTGGCGCATGCTTATAATCCCAGCTACTGAGATGGCTGAGACATGAGAATCGCTTGAACCCAGGAGGCAGAGATTGCAGTGAGCCGAGATCGTGGCACTGCACTCCAGCCTGGGTGACAGAGTGTGAAACCCTGTCTCAAAAAAAAGAGAAAAGGATCATTTTTCAAGAGTAATAACTTCGGGATGGTTGTGGGTTCTGGCTTTTGGTTTTTTGTTAGTCTTTGTTTAAATGCCATATTAACTCCAAACTCACACATCTAATGTAACTAATGGTAGTGGGAGTGGGGAAGGTTTTGGGGTGGGGGATAATATTAGTAAATTGTTTAAAGGTATATTTATCCTATCAAATGAAATCTATCAAAAGCATAGGTAACTTAGAAGCTTTTATATATCCTATGTATTTTAGATACAGAGATTTGCATCAACCAGAGTTACTAAGAATGAAACTGTTGGCTCTGAATAGGTGTGAATAAATCCTTAGGAAGAGATTTCCTACCTGCCCTTTAGGTGCCATGTTTCTTACTGACAGCTGTCAATATTTTTTAAAAATGAGCATGAGATTTTGGTTCTTTGCATGAATTGCATTTGAATTATGCAATTTTGGCGGGTTTTCTTTGTGGGTTTTTTTTTTTTTTTTTTTGAGACAGGGTCTTGGTCTGTCACCTAGGCTGTAGTGCAGTGCAGCCATGGCTCATTGCAGCCTTGACCACCCAGGTTCAAGTGATTCTTCCATTACAGCCTCTCAAGTAGCTGGAATCACAGGCATGCACCACTGCACTCGGCTGATTTTTTTTATTTTTTGTAAAGATGAGTTTTGCTATGCTGCCCAAGCTGTTGTCAAACCCCCGGACTCTCAAACCCCCGGACTCTCAAACCCCCACCTCCACCTCGCAAAGTGCTGGGATTACAAGTGTGAGTTACCACACCTGGCTGGCTCAGTTTTGTCTTATTATGCTTAACTAAATTATACAAGTTATATATCAGGAGAGTTAAATCAAAATAACCACACACTTTCTTCTCAAATAAATAAATAAATAAACAAACAACTAATGTCTGACCAAGCAGAAACATCTTCAGCATTTAGACCCTCTTACTGTAGTTACATTTTATTCAGGAAACCCAATGTCTTTTTTTTTTTTTAATCCCTGCATCATCTGTGCTTCAGAGTATTACATTTTCCCCCACTAATAGAGAACTTTTAGAAAATAAATAATAGAGAAAATTGGCCTGTAATTCTATCTCCTGAACAGAACCATAGTTGATGTTTGTCCTTCCAGTCAACTTACATTTTTTTTAAAAATAGTTTTACAGTGTAGGTATATTTTTTGTATCTAACTTTATACATGTAACTATAGCATTTCCTAACCTTCATAATTTTAGTAGAATGTAAATATATTATGAGTTACTATTTGTTAAACATTTAGGCAGCTTCTAATTTTTCTCATTTCTAAGTTTGTAATATTTGGGGGCCTGTTGTTTTCCCCCCTTTATCTTGTTATATTTGTGATATAAAATCTTACAAGTTGGAAAAAAAAACACTAGATTAAAGGATTTAATTTTTTCAGCTCTAGATATCTATTGTTATTTTACTTTCCAAAAAATTAAACTTCCAGTTTATCTTACTATGCTAGCATTGGTTGTAGGGAAGGGAGAGAAGGGGGTGACATAAAGAGAGAGAATTCGTGTGTATATATTGATACTTGCATGTAGCTCAGGCTTTGGGGTCAGATCTGGGTATAAACCCTGGTTCTGTCACTAACTGTGAGACCTTGGGCATATTCCTTATCCTGTCTTGAGTCTACTTTCTCATTTCTGAAATAAGGTAATACCACTATTTAAAATACCTCAAAGAGTTGTTAGGAAATAAATGAGATTATTCATATGGAACATTTGCACATATTAAGCTTTCAATAAATGGTAACTACTACTAATAATAAACTAATGGCTAAAAATTGGGAAATTAAAATTGTAACCTCTGCCCCATCCTCCTATTTTGCATTGTATTTTGCTCACATTATTCAAATGTATTTCCGATGTTTCTAGTCAGAAGAAACAGCATGTGCAAAGGCTTGAGAATTTGAAAAAATGTAATGTTGTTTGCAGGCTGCTAGGATGTGACTGGACTGGTGAGAGATAAAGCTGGAAACGGATTAGAGAGAGAGATTTTTAGGGATCATTCAAGACTATGTTAAGCACTTTGAACCTTACCTGTGCAACTCTGAAGAACTTTAAACAGAGTAATTGACATCAATTTTTGATGTGTGATTTTTTTTAGTTTAATTTTTTAAAAAACAAAAATATCACAGCTTGCCAGTAGTAAAAATGAAAGGAAACAAAACAAAACAAAAATAGTGCAGACAGTGCATAAGGTAGACTGCAGTAGAGAGGGACTGCTTACAGGATTTTTACTTTGCTCCAAGAATCTGGGATATATGTTTGAGTTAACAGGATCTACACTCATTAGAGGGATGAGAACTGTAGGTTTATAGCCATTAATTAGCTTCTTTGATTTTAGGTAAGTCAGTTAACATGCCTGAGTCTCATTTTCATCTTCTCTAATTTGAAGGCGTTGTATACTAGATTGCTATTGCTCAGTGGCCATTTGTAAGACCATTTATGCTTACAGTAAGACTACAATGTATATACGTTAATAAGTTAAACCTAATTTTACCCCATGCATACCAAATTCACCAAAATACTAACTGTCTGAGAACTCTGGTTTTCATTATTAACCTCTTAATTCAGCTCTTGGACTGATTTACAAATGGAATAATTACCTCCAATTCTAGGATGTTACTTAACCCCTAAGGAAAGAACCCCTCTGCCAGTTGAGCATAACTCACCTCAGAATAGAAACTTTCTTGATATTGAGAAGATAGGACAAAAAGTTTCCTAAAGGAAATTTTCTAAGAGATACTGAATTTTGTGTGACTATTTTTAGGAATCCTTATTGAGCAAATTGCATTAGCCCTTAAGGACTATGGTTCTGACATATGAATATTTTACAAATAGCAGTGATAAGGAAAAAAAATTTATTTGTAAAAAATCTCACTAAAATATATTTCGAACCTCTTGTTTTCATGCTCTTATTTCACTCTTACTGTACTGTTTCTCTAATTACTATTTTTTTTTAAGATTTTTATTCTTTGAGATGAGTCCATGTTGCCCAGGCTGCTGTTGAGCTCCTGTGCTCAAGCAATCCTCATTCCTCAGCTACCCAAGTAGCTGGGATTACAAATGTGTGCCACCATGCTCAGCTTGCATTCTTTTTTACATTAACTTTGGCAACTTTACATTGTCAGCAAGTGTTCAGATAGACTTTTGCTGCCACAGGTTAATAGAATGTTATTACATTTTAGTTTATATTGCATCTTAATAATATCTGTCACATTCCTTTAGTAAAGAGTTTCTGTTCTAATCAGTTACTATTTTGAAAGATTATAGATTTAAAAAACGGTAGACTAATGCTTTCTTTTTTTTTCTTTGGAACATTGCTCTGAAGTTTTTATTGGACAAACATAACCTACATGTAAAATGAAAGAATCAGTGCAGAGGCACTCACATTTCCTAATATATAACTGTAGTTTTTAGTGTTTGCATGAATTAGCACACTTCTCACTGCTCTATTAATAATGATATACTAATATTAATAATGATATACTAAAATGAATAAATAGAATGGATAGTAATTCTCACACTTCAAACTAGTGATGAGTTAGTTGATGTGGTTTATCTTCTGGAACTAAACCATTTTTTCTTAAGCCCCTTCTTGAATCACATGTGGACATTAGATTAGCGTTACCTCATTTGATTACTCATTATAGTCCTTTAGGGCTCTTTGATTTCTCTAGTAAAAATTTTTAACTTGAGATTCATGGAACACCTACTCCACAAGGATCTTCAGGACATTTTTTACCAATTGAAATCATATGAAAAACTTTTTCATTTCCGTGTGGGTATTTTACTAGGAAGAGAGTTTATAGCTTTTAGAAGATTCCTAAAAGGGGTTAAATGTTAACGATTAAAAATCAGTGCTCAAAAAATGTCTATAATCTGACAAGTTGTCCTGATAAGACTGAAAATTAAATTGTACTAGGTGTACTAATTACTAAAAGTTACAAATATTAAAAAATAAATAAAGTTACAAATGTTAGTTGCCTGTTCTCACTTAGAAGTTTGCTAATTTTTAGTTTGGTAGACTTAAAATGAAAGAAAGAAAAAGCCACACAATTGTTTAGGTGCTCTTTATTTTACTGCTTTAATTCTTCTTGTCTACTACTTTCAGTCTAGATTCCTGTTGTCTATTATTTTATAATTAAAAAGTGAGGAAGAGAGAGTCTGTAACCTTAAGCAAGTAACTTTACCTCTCTTGTTTCCTTATCTCTTAGAGGAAAATAATACCAGACTTCCTCACAAAGTTGTAAAACTCAAGTGAGATTTTTGGCAGTAGACAAACTTTAATTTACATAACATCACATTTATACAATGTACATCTATTGTATGTAGAACAGATCAGTTGTAGTGAAGAATTCCCCATGTATCTGCTAATGCATAATTAAAAGAGAATGACTTCATAAACACATTAATCTGCACATAATGTCACAAATAATATCACAAATGACCTCACAGGTAAATAAGATTATAAAGACATCTTTTTTTCCCCATCTAAGACTATTAGATCTGTTTATGAAAAGAAAGTTTGAATTGGGCTTATGTATGTCAGCTAGGTATATTTATACATATATTTTATGAGCTTATGCCAAGATTATTAATTTCCACCTTCGAACAAATATAAAACATGTTCACCTTTTAACGTGAGCTTTTTAGAAAGCATTGTTTGGGTAAAATATCTCTAATTTGAAATAAAAGGACTATATCCATAATTTGTGTATGATTTCACAGTCTGTTAAAAATGAGTATGCCTGGTGCTTGATTCTGAGTGTGGTTATAGAGACTTCAAAAAAAAGAATGTGCTGGCCACAGTGGCTCACACCTGTAATCCCAGCAGTTCGGGGGGCTGAGGTGAGAGGATTGTTTGAGTCCAGCAGTTTAAGAACAGTCTGGGCAACATAGTGAAACCCCCATTTCTAAGAAAATTTTAAAAATTAGTCAGGCATGGTGGCACACACCTGTAGTCCCAGTAACTTGGAAGGCTGAGGTACGAGAATCCCGTGAGCCCAGGAGTTTGAGGCTACAGTGAGCTATGATTGCTCCTCCGTATTCTGAGTGATAGAATGAGACCCCATCTTTTAAAACTTTAAAAATAAATAGATAAATAAGAAAAGTAAAAGAATATGAAATAAAATTTGTATGTGATATAGGTAAAAAGAAAAATATGTTGAGCTATTTAATTATACATTTGCTAGTTTTATTTTTTATATTTGCTCTTTTTATTAATGAAAAATTCCTGTAGTATACAACCATTGTATTACTTATTACTCTGCATTACCACATAAGTTTTTTGTTGTAGTAATCTTGAAAACAAGAGCCTTACATGGAAAACTTAGTAGGTCAGTTGTTAAGAAAATAGAGTGACTACATTTTTGAGTGGGCAGTTACACACATGGGTGCTTTTCAGTCAGATTCTTTTTTCTGTTTTGTTTTAGTGCATAAGGTTCAGTTTTCATCCTTCTCAAAATAAATGGGCAAACAGTTTTACTGCACCATTTGTTAATTAGATGTTTTTACCTCATTATGAAGGCTGTGTATAAAAACAAAACACCTTCATCCTAAATCTTTTAAAATTTAGAAGGCATGTTTCTTATGTAGACTATAAGTTAATAACTGGCACTTTTTAAGTGTTTTCCTCCTCATATTCTGAAGTGATTGAAATGTAGTATTTCAAATAAGAAGAAGAGTTTTTCTCATTTATTTCTGTAAAATATACCAGAATTCTGACCTGAGACTTCCCAGATTCTTCCCATCAAAGATGCCTCCTGAATAGAATATTCCAACTGACACGGAATTCTAGGCAATATGTTTTGTGTGTATTTGTTTTTAATAGAGTAGATGGCATATTTAATTGAGTGAATGGATTCCAATCATTTGAATATGAGGTCCTAGGGATAAGAAATTACTTTATTAAATTGACCTGTTCTCTCTCCCCATCCAATTACAGTATATAATGTATATATATTTTTATTTGATATGTTATTTAGAGTAACAGTCTTACCTTATAAAATAACATGATTCACTAGGATAAGTCTGTACTCATAGTTTTTAGGAAAATAGAAGTATTTGTTTCTGTTCTTCCTCCCAAATATGCAAGTGTTTAATGTATACCTATATGTGCACATAACTTAAATTTTTGAAAAACCATATGAATTCATTCATTGAAAGTAGTAGTATTCAATGTCGCCAGAGTACTTTTTTTTTTTTTTTTGAGACAGATTCTCGCTCTGTTGCCCAGTGGCACAATCTGGGCTTACTGAAACCTCCGCCTCCCGGGTTCAAGTGATTCTCCTGCCTCAGATTATAGGTGCCCGCCACCACGCCTGGCTAATTTTTTGTATTTTTAGTAGAGTCAGGATTTCACCATGTTAGCCAGGATGGTCTCCATCTCCTGACCTCGTGATCTGCCCGCCTCGGCCTCCCAAAGTGCTGGGATTACAGGCGTGAGCCACTGCGCCTGGCCCCAGAGTACATAATTTCTTAACACTTTATTTTATTTCCTTGTCCTCCTCCATTTCTTTTCTCTTTGAAAATGATTTAGATAGTTTGGAGGTTCACATTTAGGCAGAAAGAGTGACGGATAACTGCTCTTCACTCTAGTTTCATTTGTTAAGACTACTTTTGAGAGAAAAATTAACATCAGCCATGCAAGAGGAACTCTTAATAGTTATTAGTGTAGCATTTGAGATAAAATGTTAATGAAGAAAGAGCATGTAACAAATTTTTTGGTGTTTATGCCTTCCCTTGATTATTACTACCAGTTTTCACTACTCCCAGTAAAGCACATCCAGAAGAAATGTACTTAAGATATACTAGCCCTGTAATTTTTAATTTCATCCAGTTGTAATTTTTTATAACTTCTGTTGATATTTTGTTTGACCTTTGGGTTATTTATTTGGCACATAATAATTGTATATATTTATGGAGTTCACAGGGCTGTTGCAATACATATATATGATCAGATCAGAGCAATTAGCATATCCATATTTCTCATCTCAGAATAAATATTATTTCTTTGTGTTGGAAACAGTCGATATTCTCCTTCTAGCTATTTGAAACTATATATTATTGTTAACTATAGTCATCCTACAGTGCTGTACAACACTAAAACTTACTCCTTCTATCTAGCTGTAATTTTGTATCTTTTAACAAATCTCCCCATCCCCCTAGCCTTTGCATTATTTAGAAGTGTGTTGTTTAATATCCAAATTTGAGGGTTCTCCAAGTATCTGCATTTTAAGTTTAATGTTTGTTTCATAGTCTCAAATATAGTCTAGCTTGGTAAATGTTTCATGTGCACTTGACAATAATGTGATTTTATTAGTTAGATTGTTCTATAAATGTCAGGTCAAGTTGGTTCATAGTGATTTGCATTTTTCTATTTCTGCCTAATTTTCTTTCTGATTGATGTATCAACGAGAGTGGCAGTATTGAAATTTCCAACCATTAGTTGTTCAGTTAATTATTTCTCCTTACAAATGTCAGTTTTTGCTTTTTTGGTGTATGCTCTGTTGTTTGGCATACATACATTTATATTTTTATAGCTTCTTGATGTGTATCGACTCTTTTATCATTATGAAATATCCCTTTTTTTCTCTGATAATGTTTTTGATCATAAAGTCTGTTTTGTCTGACATTAACATAGCCATTCCAGCTTTTTTATAGTTATTGTTTATATGGTATATTGTCTTCCTACCTTTTAATTTCAACCTATTTTTGTCTTTGAATGTAAATTATGTGTCTTACAAGTGGAATTGTTGGATTTTTTTTGTTTCTTCAATCTGATAATTCCTGCCTTTTGATTGGGGTGTTTAGACCATTCCCATTTGATGTAAATAATGTTTTGTTTTGATTTACAGTGCCATTTTGCTATTTGTTTTCTATGAGTGCCTTTTTTATTTCTGTGGTCGTCTTTCATTACCTTCTGACTTCTTAATGTCCCATTGAAATTTAATTTAATTTTGTTTTGTTTTATTTCTTTAGTAGTTGCTGTAGGTATTACAATTTGCATCTTAATCACAATTTACATCAGGTTAATACTAATGTAATATTTAGTAAACTATAGAAACTTCGGTTTAATACCACTGCCTTCCTTGCTGCCTGTTTGGTGCTATTTTTCATATGTATGACAGCTACTAAAAATCCTTACTGGTTTTCTCCCTACTTGTTCTGCCATGAAAGAGACAGAGAACTATGGAGTTCCTCAACTGTAATTGTGTTTTTTCTCTTTTTCCTTTGAAACATGCATTTTGCTTCATGTATTCAGTGCATTATTGCGCATATATTTTAGATCGTTATTTCTTCTTGAGGAAAAAAACCCTTTATTGTGAGGTAATATCCCCCTTTATTCCTGATATTTATTGTCTTGAAGTCTATTTTCTCTGAAATTAATATAGCTTCGAGCTATTTTTGCTTAGCATTTGCATTATATGTTTTTCTCCATGTTTTTACTTTTAATCTGTCTATCTCTTTATTTGTAAAGTAGGTTACTTATAGATAGCATATAGTTAGGCTTTGTTTTGCCGTTTAATGCATGTGTGATTATATTTGTATTAAAATATATCTTCATGCCTACTACATATTTTTCCGTTCATTTTCTGCCTTTTTTCAGATTTCATAGACTGTTCTTTATGATTTGTGTCACCTCTTTTGACTTATTATTGATACCTTTCTTCAGAATTTCTCAGTGATTGCCCTAGAGCTAACAATATGCCTTTGAAGTAATCTGAAGCTTTCTTAAGTAATATTGTACAGCTTCAAGGGTAGTATAAGAACCTTACAACAGTGTATCCTGAATTTCTTCATACTATCCTTTGTGCTATTATTTTTATGTATTTTATTTTTACATATGTTACAACACAGAGTAAAATGTTGCTACTTTTGTGTTAAGTAGTTATATTTTAGAGAAGTTAAAAATAAGAAAAAATGAATATTATTTTATCTTCAATGGTCTTCATTTATTTGTATAAATCCAAGATGCTGACCTGCATCACATTCCTCATAACTTCCCGTAACATTTTCTGTAGGGTAATTTGCGGACAGTGAATACCCTCAGTTTTTGTTTGAGAAAAATATTTATTCTTCCTTTTTGAAAGATATTTTTGCTAGGTATTGAACTCTGGATTGACAGGTTATACCATTGTCTTCTTGCTGACATAGTTTCTCAAGAGAAGTCTGATGTAATTCTTATCTCTGTTCCTCTGTATATAATATGTCTCCTTTTTTTCTCTCTTACTTAAAGATTTTATCTTTGATTTTTCAGCAGTTTCTATATGATATATTGAGATGTTGGTTCATCTTGCTTGGTGTTCTCTGAACTTCTTGAATGGGGATTTGGTCTCTGCTCTTAAGTTTGGGAAATTCTCAGTTGTTATTTCTTCAAATATTTCTTCTGCTACCTTTTCTCTTCACCTGGAATTCTAATTATTATGGGTGTCTTAGCCCATTTGATACTGTTTCATAGCTCTTAGATGCCTATTTTGTTTTGTTTTTACACTCCTTAGTTCTTTGTATTTTATTTTGGGTCCTTAGTTCTTTGTATTTTATTTTGGGTGATTTCATTTCTACATTCAGTCTCATATATTCTTTTTTTTTTTTTTTTGAGATGGAGTCTCACTCTGTTGCCCAGGCTGGAGTGCAATAGCGCAATCTTGGCTCACTGCAACCTCCACCTCCCAGGTTCAAGCAATTCTCCTGTCTCAGCCTCCCAAGTAGCCGGGACTACAGGCGCACACCAACACACCCAGTTAATTTTTGTATTTTTAGTAGAGACGGGGTTTCACCATATTGGTCAGACTGGTCTCAAACTCCTGACCTCAGGTGATCCACCTGCCTCAGCCTTCCAAAGTGCTGAGATTACAGGCCTGAGCCACCATGCCTGGCCCACGTATTCTTTCCTTAACTGTTTGAAGACTGCTGATCATAGCATCAAAAGCATTTTTTATTTCTGTTACTATGTTTGTATATTTCTAGGATTTCTCTTTGATTCTTTCTCATAATCTCTTCACTGAAATTACCTATTTGATCTTAAACATTTTCTGTCTTTTCCATCAACCCCTTTAACCATATTAATCATCGTTATTTTATTTTATACAGTTTTAACATTTGAACTGAGTGTCGTACCTGAGTCTGGTTTAATGATTGCTTTGTCTCCTCAGATTCTGTTTTTCCCTGAATGCCTGTAATTTTTGGAGTTGCTATAGAAATTCAAACAATGTAGTCTATTGCATTGACTTACTATCACATGGAAAATATTGGATTAAATTTCTAAAATTTTAAGCACAGTCCTATCCTTTGGCATTTCATAAATTTAAAGACTTTGGATCTTACAAATGCAAAACCAGTATGTATGTATCTAACCAGTGGTATGTGTCTAAGCACAAACTTAATCTTGTTTTTCCTTTAATATATATTGAATCCATCCTTATTTCCAACCCTGTGACTCTACCACCTGCCTTTAGTTCAAGCTCCTGCCATTTAGTTTAGTTTATGTCCTGCCATTACTTCTTAATAGTTCTAGACTTGTTTATCTCGTTGTTTAAAATCTGTTAGTGTTTCCCCAATGGTTACAGAATAAGATCTAAACTTTATGTGACATCTAACAACCTTCTTTATCAGGCCCCCACCTCCCTCTCCAGCTCAATCACTTACCACTTGCATAAGCACATTTTACACTCCAGCAACATGAACTGCCTGTAGGATCCTCAAACACCCAATGCTGGGTTTTTTGTTTGCTTGTTTTCATCTTTGTGCTGTAGATCTTGCTGCTCACTGTTCCCAAATATCCTTTCCTGCACTTCTGTTTGTTACATATGATAATGCCATTATACTGGAACTTTGCACAATGCTGAGTTTTGTAGCCACAAAAATATTAGAGTGTTCATTGGGTAGATAAATACCATTAGATTGATCTAGACTTACTTTTTTCCATTGTAGAAATTATGTATATCACATCTCTAATGGGGGTGTTTTTCAAAGTTATTTGAACATTTCCAGTGGTAGGGAGCTCCTGCTTTACAAGGCAACCATTATATTTTTCAAAAACTCTTAAGTCTTACAAAGTTATCTCATAAGAACAGCCCTAATTTCTTCTTTCCACCACTTTGTAAACAGTATATACTTTAAAATGTGTAACATTTAGCAACTTGTAGCTCTGCATGCAGTAAAATTCAACATTTTCTGAATTAATTTTTACTGTGTTATGCTGACTTCATGTATTTTATTTTCATGGGCTGGTTTAAAAATACGAGAATGGAAAGATGAAAGAAAAGATTAGTACCTGCAAACTATAGAAGTTTAGGTAGCAACCCAGTCCTGAGTTTCCCATTTCATCTTCTTTTATTTTAAATTCTCAATGTATTTCCATTTGCAAAGTTAACTCTTTTACTAAACTGTCATGAGCCATTTGTGTAATTCAAACTCCAGTACTGATTATAATATCTTTTAACCAAATACATTTCACTAAAAATTAGACTTGTAAAAGTGTTAAAAAAATAAGGCTTGGCCAGGTGGGGTGGTTCACGCCTGTAATCTCAGCACTTTGGAAGGCTGAGGCGGGCAGATCACCTGAGTTTGGGAGTTTGAGACCAGCCTGACCAACATGGAGAAACCCCATCTCTACTGAAAATACAAAATTACCCGGGTGTGGTGGCGCATGCCTGTAATCTCAGCTACTCGGGAGGCTGAGGCAAAAGAATTGCTTGAATCTGGGAGGCGGAGGTTGTGGTGAGCCAAGATCGTGCCATTGCACTCCAGCCTGGGCAACAAGAGCGAAACTCCGTCTCAAAAAAATAAATAAATAAGGCTTATGTGCAGTTATTCTCAATGAGCTAAAAAGCTTCCTGAGGCTAGAAATTCTTGTCATTTTTGGCTGGGAGCAGTGGCTTACACCTGTAGTTTCAGCATTTTGGGAGGTCAAGGCGGGCAGATCACCTGAGGTCAGGGATTTGAGACCAGCCTGGCCAACATGGTGAAACCCCGTCTCTACTAAAAAATACAAAAATTAGCTGGGCATGGCCATGGGCGCCTGTAATCCCAGCTACTCGGGAAGCTGAGGCAGGAGAATAGCTTGAACCCGGGAGGTGGCAGTTGCAGTGAGCCGAGATCACACCACTGCACTCCATTCTGGCAATACAGCCAGACTCTGTCTCAAAAAAAAAAAAAAAAAAAAAAAATTCTTGTATTTTTTATATTGCTGCTCTCTGGGCCTCAGATGGGATCTGTTAAGTAGGTATTCGGTAAATTCTTTCCTCCTCACTTCCCTCTCACTAGCCACCTGACCAAAAGCAGAAAAATACGTCTTGGTTTTCCCTCTGAGTTCAATATTTGTAGATAGTTTCAACATGTGTATTAGTATTTTTCAAAGTATGGTCTATTGATCACCTGCTTTAGAATTATTAGTTACTTGGGATAGGAATTAAAATTTTAAATATCTAAACCCTATACTTGTTATATTTAGACTTTCTGAAGGTGAGGACCAAGAACCACCTTTTGTATTTGTTGTTGTTGTTGTTGTTGTTATGGGTTACATAATTCTCTCCTTTTGTTTTGTTAAGTAGCCTAGAATTGCATGGGAGAAGCAAAGATCCCATCTCTGTCACATCCAGTCTTGGAGCCACCGGTGGAAATTTAGAAGTGCCATAGTGTTCCCATCTGGAAAGAAAATGCCAAAGTGTTTCCAACAGTCGCTGCCGCAGACCTATTCTTTCTTTACAGGAGTGATTAGGTACTGTCTCAAACCCTCCTGAGTGCCACATCAGGAGGCTCTCTATGGTCTGTTGGTCACTTTGGAAGATATAGAGACTAAATCCAAGGGAGACATTAGATAATAGGCCAGGGTTCTCATCCGTCTCCTCAGTAGCAAAAACAAAGGCTAGAACATTCTGGTAGTGCTCATGATTAACTGGAACATTACAGCTGGAGTCAAAGATCTGCCTCCTGAAAGGTACTGTGTTCTGATGTTTACAGCCAAATTCCATAAAACATTGACTGATTTATTACAATGGATACAACTCAGAAATAGCTCATGGGAAGAGATGCATAGGGCAGGGTATTGGAGAGTGGCGGGTGGAGTACACAGAATAGGTCTGTGCTGGTGACTCTTGGAAACACTTTGGCATTTTCTTCCCAGATGGGTACCCTCCTAGTACCTCAATGTTTTCACCAACCTGGAGGCCCTGGAACCTCCATTTTCAACAAACTCCCTTTGGGATTTATATATAATAAAATGCTATAAAATATCAGTTTTTGAGCTCTTTTCTGTTTGTATATTTGCTTAATAAGAATTTGCTAAATGAATAAATTTTATCTGATTAAGTTTTCAGGGACCCAAATGACCAAAATAAGAACTTACTTTAAGACTCAAAATATAACAAATGAGGTTAATTTAAATCAGGCAGTGAGTTTTTGGAGAATATGTTCTGTACAACAAAAAAAAAGTTACTACAAAATACCCTTCCAACTTTGACATATTAACATCCTTATTTCCTTCTGGCTTTATCAGTCTTTCTAAGTCATTTAAGTCTAAAACCCCAGAATCATTATTGTTGCATCTCTTTATTTTCCATCTAATTATTCATCAAATAGCAGTAATGCTTTCTTTGAAATGTCTTCTATATATCTTTGTTTTCGTTTCTGCTTTTCATCTCCTCATTTGTGTTCCTTCCCCTTCCCCTTCTCTCGATTTACTTCTAACAGCTTTATGTCCCCTTCAGTCGGCCTTTATGCACTACCAAATATTCATCTTTATACAGAGATAATCAATCAAACATTGCTTGTTACCTTTAGTTGACCCAGGTCTTTCAGAAAAGTTTTTTTCAAATTCAGCATTTGCGTGTACCTCTATCTGGTGTATTTTGGCCAACACTAAAAATAACGGGAAATTTTGATAAATATATTACCTGAACTTGTTAGTTATTTAATCTATTTCACTTCAGATATCTGTATCTAATTTTAAAATTATATTTACCCTTACTATTAAATATGATCCTTAAGAAAATTCAATACTATTGAATATTTACCCTTACTATTAAATATGATCCTTAAGAAAACTATAGGAAAAAGTACAATAGAAAAAAATACTCAAAGGTAACTCAGATTTCAAAATTTACTAGTATTTAGAAAATTAGCCTTTATAATAAGTATAGAACAATGTCGTTCCTATATCTACTTCTTAACTGCTCTATTTCCTGATCTCATGTGTTTGCACTTAGACTATTGTATCTAAACTATTACATTCAAGATTTTCAATAATCTAATATAATGCTATCCATCTAACTTTATTTCTGTTTTCTAACACAGTTCACCTACTTCATTAAGAAAGTTTCTTCATTGTCCCATACTATTCCCATTCCGGCTTCTAAACTCGTATTCATGTTGTTCTTCATATTGCCTTATCCTCTTATTTCTGCTTAACTAAGTTCTCATCATTTTTTAGCCCAATCACTGCTTCTCTTTCCCTCTTTTAACCATTTTATCTCCTTGGTTTCTGGTTTCTCACAGCTATTGATGAACCTATAGAATGCAGTCTACCAACTGATGTTCAAATTCATCTTGAATTGTTTGTTGTGCTTCATTAGTGTTGCCCCAGGTACATTCCTTGCTTCAACTTGGAGAGCAAAAAAATACAAACACCAGCAGCTACCAGAGTAAGAGCTACTTAGTTTTCTACGAAAGAGGAGTTAAAGATTGAGTGAGAATAAAATTTAAGTCTGCCTAACCCGGAGAGCCTACTTTTATCAATTTCATAAGATCATAAATATACTGACTAGAATAATACACTAGTATTATTACTACTAGTACACTGTGATACTGACAATACTAATATGATACTAATAGTACTATCATTGCTTGAGATAACTACCCTTTAACTGTAAAGAAATTAAGGTTATATAGTATTTTAGTAAAAGCAACTATCATTCATTTGTTTGGTGCCTATAGTGTGCCAGTTACTCTTTGGTTACATGCTGTAAGGGAGAAAAGATTTTTCTCACCTGTTGGCTTGATTCATGACGGAGACCTCTGTAAGTTTTACATGACATAGAAGTTTTACGTGACACAGAAGGCTTCAGAAATGAAGACCCAAAGAATGGGTAAACTTGTGTATGTTTATGCTTAGGTTTGATGAAGAAATGAATAGTCTCATGGAGAAGTATGATTGGAGGACAAAGGGGTATGATCTAATGGTAATAAACTGGGGGCAACTTAGCAAGACCTGTTTGTTGAGCTTCTTCTCTGTGTCTCTGTCTCCAGAGATAAGGGCATTCCTTTCCTCAGGTAAGGATAGGCACCTCTGGAATGAGAGTCTTATGACCTGCTTCAGTGGAAGGGCAGAGAATTCTTTTATGACCTGCTTCAGAGGAGAAGTGTGGGAGAAGGTCTTCCTGCTTCTGCTGTTTTTTCAAATACCAAGGTGACTACTTGGAGGTAGTGTATTCTGATCCCTAACAATGCTCTACTGTGTTTTCCTTGAATCTTCATACAGATTCTACCTAAGAGTATCTGCTTTATATTTGGAGAAATTGAATGTCTAAAAGGATTAAGCAGAACCAAAATTCAGATCCAGGTTTCCATGCCTTGAATGTATTGCTTTTTCTGTTAACATGGTATTCCCCCAAATAGTACTGAATTCTAGAATCAGCTTTACCAGAGTAGTCTGGAGGAAATTTGCGAATAGCTCTCTTAAATATGCACAGTTCTATGCTCAGAGGAGCTCTTCTCAGTATTAATCAGCAATCCAGTCATTTTTTCCCCTCATACTTGTCATTGTAAGCACATTTTTCTCAAGCTTTATTCAGAAGATCATCCAGAGATATTAACTGTTAACATGTGCTGCAAATTGAAAGTGTTTAGAGATAATATTTGAGTGCAGTGTGACAAGGATAATCAAGTTGTTTAGGGCCAGTTGGCGAGAAGACTTTGGAAAGCATTGAGAAAGGAATGATGAATGTATGTGTTCTTTTGTATCTAAATCCTTCTTCCCTTGTGTATGTTCTTTACAGCCTTTTCTCCCTGAATAAGGATCACTTTGACTTTGTATGCTAAGTGTGCCTTCTTAATGGTTCTTTTCCTGTTATCTGAATCCTGATTTTGTATTTATCTTATTTGAATGCATTGAAGTATATTTAAATGAGAATTTGATGTAGTTAGTTAATTGGAATATAAAAGACTGG
The DNA here is from genome assembly GCF_029289425.2 of Pan paniscus. Classification (NCBI taxonomy): domain Eukaryota; kingdom Metazoa; phylum Chordata; class Mammalia; order Primates; family Hominidae; genus Pan; species Pan paniscus. The sequence continues at coordinate 73,760,311 of NC_073249.2, forward strand.
TTAACAAAAGTCTTCTTAATAATGAAGCACACCAGAAATGGAAGCTGCTGGAACCAGCCATGTGGACAAATGAAAAAAAGCCTTTTGTCTACAGATTGCAGCAATCCTACATAAACATATGGAGGTCTCTGTCTGGCTTAGGACAGCTGGCTAAGTCTGATCGTTCCCCTCCATACAGCCTTTAAAACTGCCACTCTAAATGCTTGGTTTCCTTGCCGTTTTATTCAGTATCTGCTGGTTATGAGTACTGTATTTTTTAAATGGGCAACCAAGTAAAGTTACCTCTGTATCCATCTGAACTGGTTTTTGAGGTATCTTACGAGTTTTGAAAATAGGTGTTATTTGCTTATTTAAGGAACCTACAACCAGGAAGTAGAATGAATGTGGAAATATTATTCTTCTCTTGCCGAGCATGGTGGCTCACACCTGTAATCCCAGCACTTTGGGAGGTCGAGGCAGATGGATCACTGAATGTCAGGAGTTCAAGACCAGCCTGGCACCAACATAGTGAAATCCTGTCTCTACTGAAAACACAAAAATTAGCCAGGTGTGTTGGCAGGCGCCTGTAATCCCAGCTACTTGAGAGGCTGAGACAGGAGAATCACATGAACCTGGGAGGCGAAGGTTGCAGTGAGCTGCGATTGTGCCATTGCACTCTAGGCTAGGTGACGGTGCGAGACTCCATCTCAAAAAAAAAGAAAAAAATATTATTCTTCTAAGGGGCCACATTGGCTTAACGAATTCAGGGTTACCAGTGAAGGTCAATACTTTAGATATGAAGGAGCTAATCAGAGATAGCTTCCGTGAAGATTTTCTCATTAAGAAAGTGATTTCTCCAAAATCCAGTTTATGTAATTTTTTAAGGCTGTAACCAAAGTTCAGAAATAACCATTTGCAGAGGAAAGCTGCTGCTAAGTATTAACCTTCTTAGTACTGAATTCAAAATCTTGGTTTTTCCTGATGTGTGTTTTGCTGTTAAGTTGTGGGGAGAGGTTGCTCCCACCTACCTCCCCTAACTTCTACAACTTACAACAGCCACAGCTGGGTTTGTTTGTTTGTTTGTTTGTTTGTTTGTTTGTTTGTTTTTTGAGACTGAGTCTCACTGTGTCACCCAGGTTGGAGTGCAGTGGCATAATCTCAGCTCACTGCAACCCCTGCCTCCTGGGTTCAAGCAATTCTCATGCCTCAGCCTCCTGAGTAGCTGGAATTACAGGGGACCACCATGCCTGGCTAATTTTTGTATTTTTAGTAGAGATGAGGTTTCAACGGCGCGGTGGCTCACGCCAGTAGTCCCATCACTTTGGGAGGCTGAGGCGGGTGGATCACCTGAGGTCAGGAGTTCAATACCAGCCTGGGTTTATTTATAACTAATTGTATGAGGATCCTTGTTTGTGGTTCTGAAATCCCATATTTCTTACCCTGAGCAGTTTTTGCATTAGACAGTTGTCAAATGAGTAGCCATACTTTTCTAGGCCCTTTAGAAATCCACTGTTCTGTTCATTCTAATGAACGATTTTAAGATTTTGTAAGGAAGGATACTAGTGGAGAAGAAAGAAGAGATTTGGGATTAACTGATTTTGAAAGTGTTCCTTTGTGATGAAGAAATCCCAATTCCCCAGATCTCAAATTGGGATTTTGTGTATGGGGGGTGGGGGATTGGAAGGAGAGTGGGAATTTGGCCTGTCAATGCCATGTATATTGACTTTGGAACACTCTTTACCACTTCGGTTCTGTGGCCAAGCCTTTTCCTCTGTTGATATTACTTGAAATCATACTTATAGGGAGATATATAAAAGACCAAATTTTCCATGTAACAAGGCTTTTAGGAGCCTAGGTTTATGACATTTGAAATGTAATGTATATTTATAATGTATGAGAACTGAGGCTCTCTTGTACATAGTCAGTGACCACCCAAGACACCTTTCTTCTTTCTTCCATTTTGCTTTAATAAATTCAGGATGAAGCCCAGACACATATGTGATAAGCTTACTGGGTCAATATGATACAGATCAGCATTGGTATATTTCTCAGTTTTCACAAGTTGATTCCTGGCTTTGCTCTTTCTTAGCTGTGTGTATGAATTTGGACAAGTTATTAAGTCTAAGACTATGTTTACTCTTTGTAAATTGATGATAAAAATAGTACCTTCCTCATTGGGTTGCCATGCAGATTAAGTGAAGTAATCCATACTAAATTCTTAACTAAGTCACTGACGTATAGTGCTCAATAAATATGTGATAATGAAACAGGTTTTTAAGTGTGTGTGTGTGTGTGTGTATTGCAAACACAATTCAGACAGCTAATTCACTCAACCCCCTTGGATTTTTTATAGAATGCAGGGAAGGCTAACTAACATTTTAGTTTAAAGACCAAGACCTTTTATTGATAGATTGTAGTTTTGTGTTCATTCTTTCTTAGACATATTTATATATATTTTTACCAAGTCAACTCTGAAAGACCACATACTGAAAGAAAAGTCAGGGACAAAAAGAAACTATTAGGCTTACAAATGGCATTTAAAAACCTTTGAAGATGATATTGGAACCTATGTTTGAATATCTTTGTATGGACTCTCACTTGGTTCCAAAACGCAGCGTAGATTTATGTCTAGAATAAAGTAAAGAAACACTCCGGTCAAATAAGGGGATTCTCATGATGAATCAAACCCAGATAAGTGGCTGGGTGCGGTGGCTCACGCTTGTAATCCCAACACTTTAGGAGGCTGAGGCGGGTGGGTCACGAGGTCAGGAGTTCGAGACCAGCCTGACCAACATGATGAAACCCCCTCTCCAAATACAAAAATTAGCTGGGTTTGGTGGCACGCACCTGTAATCCCAGCTACTCAGGAGGCTGAAGCAGGAGGATCACTTGAACCTGGGAAGCGGAGGTTGCAGTGAGCCGAGACTGCGCCACTGCAGTCCAGCCTGGGCGACAGAGCGAGACTCCATCTCAAAAGCAAACAAACAAACAAACAAAAAAAAAAACCCCAGATAAGTGAAATGAATTTCTCTGAGCTCCAAAAACAAAAGAAATTTGAATTTTAAAAGATGTACTAGAAAGTGCTTTAAATAAAAGAATGATTCTGCGTGTCAGGAAATCAACAGTGGCCCAATAGGATGAAGTAACAAAATGTCAGCACGAGTGATGAAATTGGACAGTTGAATAGTATCACTTAACAAGGCGTTGAACAAAGAAAAATTTAAGAATCCCTGTATCTTATATCTGTATTTCTTCTCAAGGGCAAGGGAGAGGATGTTCATAAGGCAACTATAGATCATGCATCAAAAGAAGGGCAAATTTATTTGAAATTGTTCTGTGGCTGCAGGATCCTGAGTGAAAATCAGATTTGACTATACACAGAGTCCATGACCTCCTACATGAGGAGAGAAGCTATTTTAGTTTTCAGGATGCAATTGCAGTACAAATAGTAACAGCCCACCGTGAAGACAGAAAAAAAAAATGGAGCAAAAGCCCATTCTTTTATGTTTATAATCTTGGTATGAAAAAGAGCTTAAGGCAGGTATGGTCTTTTATTTTCAGTGACATGAAATCATCTTTGTATGAGTGCAAATTAACACTCTCTTTTCTGGCAATGAGAAAACAAGACATTTGTGTTCATAAAGAGAATGCCTTTGTCCAAATAAGACAAGAGGCTCTTATGGAGAGAATATTAAGGAATTAACAGATATAGTATAGATTGTGAGTTTTTTTGTGTGAAGCCTAGTTACCTCAAATTTTTATCCTTTATATTTATTTAAGGAAGGATATTTAAATTCAGCCATGTTTCTCACTGTTCTGTGCCCTCCAGGGAGCTGTATTTGCAGGTACTGTATGTTGTTCATAGTGATTTACCATTTCTATTTAATCAAATGCTTGTTAAAGGACTTAAATGGACATACAATTTAAACTTAGTGGGCACACTTTAAGAAGAAAATTCAGTGATTATAGGACAAATTGTTTAAGGCAGAACTGCTTATAACTTCGCTAGCCATCTCAGCTGCAGTTTCTGCTTTTAGAGGACAAATGTAAATAGTATTTCAGTGTACTTTACATTTTCTGTGTCACTAATAGTGTTCTACCACTTGAAAGGGAAACTAAACTTAAAAATCATCTTCTGGGCTTTTTTTTCCCCAGTAAAATTTTCAAGGAACTTACCTTCCTTTGTCATGAAGTTGTTTTAGGGGAGAAAACATTTCTGATTTTTGTTGGCTTTTTTTTGTTTTTGTTTTGTTTTTAGATCCTTATTTAGCAAGGTTGTGCTTTTAAACATCTAAGGGTAGAGGGTGGGATATGTGTCATTTATTACCTTCTGTCTTGGCGTAATGTTCTGATTGAGAGTGCTGGAGCCAAGTTGCCAGGTTTGCCTCCTATCACCATTAAGTATTAGCTGTAAGACTTTGGGAAAGTTATTTAACCTTTCTGTGCCTCAGTTTCCTCTTCTGTGAAATTAGATTAATAGTATCTTGCATGTAATATTCTGAAATAAAATTAGAAAATACATGGAAAATACTAAGAAAATAGTTGGCACAAGATAAATGATCAATCAGTAAATGTTGCTGTCATCTTTAACATTTTATATACTAATCCACATAACTGGACAACTGTACTTGTTTTTAGTTCATCAAATATTGTGCAATATGAAAATATATTCTCTGCATTTAAGTGATTTACAACCTAGTAAATAGAAATATTCATAAATAACTATAGTATGAACCCAAATGAAAGAAATCTTTATAAGATCATTACCCCTGAAATTATTGACCCTAGAGGGAAGACGTTACTTCTAACTTGGAGAATGATGGAATACTTTATGAAGATAGGGGCTTTTGAGCTGGGCTTCATAAAGATATAAAGGGTTTCAGAAGTCTAAAGACAAAGGGAAAGGAAGGTACCTGGACAAAAGACCATAAACAAACACATCTATTAAGTACCAACCAGGCAGTATACTAAGTGCTATCTTAATTTAAAATCATCATCATCAATCTTTTAAGGCATATATGCTTGAGTTCCTTTAAAAGTGAAATTGAGGCTCAGATTTGCCCAAGATTACACAGCTAAATAAGGGATACAGTTGGAATTAGAACCCAGGTCGGGCTGGCTGTAAAACGTACACCCTTTCTGCTATACTGCAGAAAGCTAGAGAACAGTGTAAACAAAGGCGCAGATGAGGGAAAGTGCAATAGATGTTTAAGAAACTTCTAATAAAGTGTCTAAGTAGGATGGTGGAGTAGGGACTTTATTGAGAGATGAGGCCAGAAAGTGTGCTAGATATTATAGTCTTGAATGCCATACTGAGAGAAAAAAAAAAAGTTTGGACCTTCTTCTGTAGGCATTAAATGCCTAAAGCCCACTGTGAAGATAATCCCATGAGAGTATTATCATAGCAGTGGGTATAGTGCATTGTAATGAGAGATTAAAAGTAGAGAGTCTACTCAGGTAGGTTATTAAATAATTTAATTATTCAGGGTTTTTTTTTTCTGTGTTCAGTTTCCTTCTGGGGAATAAGAATAACAGAAAACACCCACATGTAACATTCATGTTTTTCAAGATGTTAAGTTTGCCCTCACATATTTAAAAAAATGTTTATTTGACGATGTTTCATTATATTCACTTCAAACAATAAATCTTGAACTATGTTTGCGGATATAATCATTAACTTCTACCTTCTAGTACACAACTTAATTTTTTTTCTGCTTTTCCAAGAATTCACTTATTTAACTTAACACATGTGAATTGAAGAGTTTTGTTAAGAGATAGGATTAAAGGAGATGACTCTAGGTGCCCAGGGAGGGGGAGGTGCGGTGAGAGATGGCTGAAGGAATAGAACACTGGTGGGAAGCAAAGTTCTTTTCTACCCTCTTAGGTTCTCTGGCTAGGTCTGTGAAATAAACTGACAACTGATGGATTAACAGAAAAGGCATACAAATTTATTTGATATTCAAAGTTTTACATGAATCAGCTGCCAGGGGTGGGTTGGAATAGTGGGGGATATCTCGTAGAAAGAAAACTCCCAATGAAAAGGCTCGGTTTGGAGGTTTTTATACCATTTAGACAAGAAGACAAATTTAAAGGGAAGCGACAAGACAAAGGAAAGGGACTTTGAGCTTCTAGGAGTGATGAACAATAGGAAGGCAAATATTAATATATAAGAAACTAATGGTAGATAAGGGCTAGTTAGTGAGGTTTGTGCAGATTTTTTTCTCAGTACCATCTCATCTTTGGTAATAATAATAAGGTTGTTATCCCTTTCCTGGTACAGGAAGTAACTGGGGTACAGGGAATTCCTCTCTTTCACAAGAGGAATTTATTGTCTGTTTTCAGGCAGATAGAAGGAGAGCAGAAAGCTCTCCTCAGTTGCTTTCAGCTCAAAATAGTCTTTCCACCAGAGTAGCATATTTTGGGATGGCATATTCTGATCTACAACACCAAAGAAAAACTGCTCCTATCTATTTTTTGCATAAAGGCAGTCACTGACTTTTGTTATCCATAAATAAAATTCACAGATAAATGAATCTTACTTATTTTCTAACCCTGGTATGCTACAGTTTACATGCTTACCCCACCTCATATTTTCATCTCATTAACTAATACATAAGCTGCTTTCTCCACACAATTTGTCATCATTCCAAAACCATTTTTTTTTTCAAATTTATTCCATGTGCATGACCGTGTCCCTTTGCCTAACATATCCATCTTTTCTCCTGGGAAATTTCAAGTTTTATTCTTCCATTGTTCCATTTGTGACCTAATCTATGAAGCCTTTCTTACCTTTTCCAAGTAAAGGATCACTCTCTTCTTACTTCCTCAGTTGCCCCTTTGAGCTCTATAATATATTCTTTTTTTTTTTTTTTTTTTTTTTTTTTGAGACAGGGTCTCACTCTGTTACCCAGGCTGGAATGCAGTGGCCCAATTCAGGCCCATTGCAGCCTTGACCTCCCAGGCTCAGGTGATCCTCCCGCCTCAGCCTCCCAAAGTGCTGGGATTACAGGCATGAGCCACCACACCCAGCCTATTTCTTTCTGTTAAAAGTCCATTTCCCCTGTTGGCCTATGGTCTTAAGATCAGACATCATGTCTTATTCTCCTTTGAAATTCCAGGACCCAGCACAATTATCTGGCATGTGATATCTACCCTAATGGATGGATAATGATGGATGAATAAAGTGGCATGAAATTAATAAACTTCATGCCAAAGTCACTATTGTATAATGAAACGACTGTGATGATTGAAAGTTATTCTCTCTGTGAATCAATTTGGGAGCGTTTCTTTATGTCTTAGGGTTCTCCAAAGGGACAGAAGTAATAGGACATGTATAGTTAGATCTATGAGAGGGTTTTTATTTGGGGTATTAGCTCACATGATTACGGAGGGTGAGACGTCCCATGATATGCCAGGGAGGCCGGTAGCATGGCAGAATCTTAGGCTAAAGGCCTGAGAATTTGAGGGCCCATTGATGCAAGTCCCAGAGTCCAAAAGCTGGAGAATCTGGACTTCTGATGGCCAAGGCCAGGAGAAGAGTGTCCCAGCTCCAGGAGAGAGGAAGCAAATTCACCTTTCTGCTCCCTTTTTGTCTATCCAGGCCCCCAGCTGATTGGATGGTGCCTATCCACATTGAGGGCTGAACTTCCCCACTCAGTCAACCGACTCACACACCAGTCTCTTCTGGAAACACCCTCACAGACTTACCCAGAAGTAGTGCTTTGCCAGTTCTCTAACTATCCCTTTATCCAGTCAAGTTGAAACCTAAAATTACCCATCACACTGTTACCTTGGACATCAGGAGTAGCTTTCTGGAGAAGCCTCTGTCAAAGCCAGTTTCTAATGGCTAAGTTACCCAGGGACTTATAAAGGCCCTTTATAATGCAAACTTGACCATTTGGTGGAGTTGCTTTTGATGTTACCAGTAACATCTAATGTCCAAATCCAAATAACATATTATTACTAAACAGTCTTCATTTCCTCATGATTTTTGACAATTTTGACTTGCTTCTCTTTCTTAAACTCTTCTTTTAGCCTCCATAATAGTCTTCTGTTTTGCTTCCTGCCCCTTTGTTCATTTTGGGCTCCTTTGCTTGCCTTCCTTGAACAACTAAGCCAGAAGCAATTTTCCCTCACTTAAAGATCACTTATAAGATACATACTTTATGCCAGGCACTTATGTATGTGTCTGTTTGATCATAGAAATGGTTCTGTTAGCTTAGTTTTATTAGCATTGTTTTATAGTTAAGGAGACTGAGATTCAGAGAGGTCAAGTAACTTGCCCATAATGACAAGTTTAGAAGCGTTAGAGCTTTGAATTGAAATCTTTCAGACTCCAAAGACATTTAATCTACTCTGTCACTCTGTCTATGTTTTGTCCACCTGTTAATTTGATTTTAGGAATACAGATTGTCGTATATAATTCTGGTCCATTTCCTCCTGAAAACCAGTTACTGGCATTTCCATGAATATACAAAACTCTGTAAAATTGTTTTTTCTATAAGAGAAGCCTACAGACCTCTCTTAGGTGATGAAGAGGCTTAGAATTGAATATCAAATTTGGCTTGCCACTTAAAACAGAATGGAGTCTCAAGTTGCAAGTAGGGTTGTTTGTTAAACCTGAAACACAAAACAAGATAAAGGGAGGATATAACCACCAAATAGAAAACTTTTGACTCTGTACATTTTGAGAAAGCCCCGAAGATGTATTTGATCTATTATACAATTCAGGTTTACATTAATGATGGTAATTTACCTAGAAAGATTTCACACCTGATAATAGTAGTTGACTCTCTAGGGAGATGAGAGACACTCAGTTTTCCCCTACTCTTTTGTACTGTGTGAATTTTTACCACATGTGTATATTATCTATTCAAGTTAACCAATAAACATATTTTTCTAAATAAGAGAAAGGTATCTAGGTAGTCCTTAAGGGATCCATTATTTATTATCCCCATTTTTAATCCAACCATCTTGCTAAACTCTCTTATTAATTTTAATTATTCATTTCTACGTTCCTTGGATTTTTTATGCACACAATTAATTCATCCACAAATAATTAAAGTTTAGTGTCTGCTTTTCCAGTACTTATACCTTTATATCTTTATTCATTTGCCTTATTTTGATGGCCAGAACATCTAATGTAATGTTAAATAAAAGTAATGGTATCTGGCATCGTTGACTTGTTCCTCACCAAAGGGAAAGCTTTTAAAGATGTTATCATTAAGTATGTCTGCTGTAAGAGTTTTGTAGATACATACCCTTACAAAGAAGTTTCCTTCAGTTCTCAATGTGCTGAGAGTTCTTACCATAAATGAATGCTAAAGTATATTACTGCTTTTTTGTACCTATTTAACATGATATAATATTTTTCTTTCAAATATTGATCTAGTAGGTGAAGTTTTTTTTTAACCTAATATTAAACCAACTTTACATTCGCTGGAATAAGCCCAACTTGGTCAAGATTTATTCTCCTTATATATTGTTAAAATCAACTTGCTACTATTTTGTTTAGGATTTTTTCATTTGTCTTTATGAATAACATTGGCCTATAATCTTTTCCTTTTTTGCATTGTCCATGTCAGGTTTTGATTTCATGGGTATATTAACTTCATAAAGCAAATTAAGGAGTTCTTTCCTCCTTTGATGTGGAAAAATTTGTGTAATACGGAATTATTTCTTTCTTGAATATTGGCTGAACTCATAGATGAAGTCATGTAAGCCTGAGGTAGAAATATTTTTGACTGTCGATTTATGAATTTAATACCTGTAGGATGATTCTTGCTTTCTATTTCTTCTTGATTAGTTGGGTAAGTTTTTATAGGAATTTTTCCACTTGGCTTAAATATTAAAATTTATTAACATAAAGTCTTTTCAGTTTCTTTTTTCTATAACATTATTTATTCTCATTCTGAGGGAAGTCATCAATTTAACGTAATGCTTAACATTTGGAGAAATAAATTTTAAAGAAGGGTTATATTCTGATTTTGTTTAATAGTTATCTTCTGGTTAATAAAAGGAGGAGAAATGTAGGGTGGAAATGCTTATCATAGTAAATAGCAAGGTTTATATATAAAACCATCTTTATGTTGAACGGGGAGAGAGGAATGACAAAAATATTTACCTTTCTTTTTGATAATTCAGTGCCTTATTTTGGGGGAAATATTTAGCTTCATAGCTGAAATGGCTTTGATATTATACTGAATGGTTACAGAGATCTCATAAATATAGTAGTGATAAGGGGTTTATATATTATGTTGGGAAATCAGAAAATATTTAAATCATGAATAATGACTTAATTGTTAAAGACCAATATTGAATTTAAAGTTAACTTATAAAATACATATTTGTTCTTGTGTGTTTGTTCCCAGCTTTTTAAAATTGATATTATTGAAATATAATTTACATAAATATAAACTACATACATTTTAAGAGTATTCAGTGAATTTTTACAAGTGTATACATCAGTATAACTACTACCTTAATTCAGTTATAACAACATTTTCATCACCCAAAAAGTTACCTTGTGTCACTTTGTAATCAGTCCCCTCCCTTCTCCACTACAAGCTACTACTAATCCACTTTATGTCATCATAAGTTAAGTTTTGCTTATTCTAGGATTTCATATAACAGGAATGATACAGTATGTAATTTTTTGCACCTGGCTCCTTTTATTTAGCATGATATTTTGAAATGCTTGTGTTATTGCCTGTATCTGTAGTTCCTTCTTATTAGTAATCCATTTTATAACTATGCAACAAATTTTGTATCTATTCACCAATCTTTAATATTGCACTTGTTTCCAGTTTTGAACTATTTTTAATAAAGCCGCTGTAAACATTCATAAATAAGTGTTTATGTGACTATATACCATCATTTCTTTTGGATAAATACCTAGGAGTGGCATTATGAGATTGTAGAGTAGTTGTAAGTTTAGCCTTATAAGAAACTGTCAAACATTTTTCCATAGTTGTTGTATTACATTCATTTGTCACTTAACAATGGGGATACGTTTTGAGAAATGCCATTAGGTAATTTGATTTCATCATTGCACAAACATCATAGAGTGTACTTCCCAAACCTGGATGGTATAGCCTAGTACATACCTTACCTATGTGGTATAGCCTGTTGCTCCTAGGCTACAAATTTGTACAGCATGTTACTACACTGAATAGTGTAGGCAGTTGTAACACAATGGGATTTGTGTATCTAAACACAGAAAAGCTATAGTAAAAACACAATATAAAAGGTAAAAAATGGTACACCTGCCTAGGGCATTACCATGAATGGAGCTTGGCGGAGTAGAAGCTGCTCTCGGTGAGTCAGGGAGTGAGTGGTGAGTGAACGTGAAGACCCAGACATTATTGTACATTACTGTAGACTTTATCAACACTGTATACCTAAGCTACACTAATTTATTTTAAAATGTTTTCTTTCTTCAATAATAAATTAACTATAGTTTACTGTAACTTTTTACTTTATAATTTTAATTTTTTTCACTTTTTGACTCTTTTGTAATAACTTTTAGCTTAAAACACAAACACATTGTACAGCTGTACAGATTTTTCCTTATTCTGTAAGCTTTCTTCCATTTTTAAATGTATTTATTTATTTTTACTTTTTAAACATTTTTTGTTAAGCTCATCAACATCACTGTCTTCTACATCTTGTCCCATCGGAATGTCTTCAGGGACAATAACACACATAGAGCTGTCATCTCCTATGGTAACAATGCTTTCTTCTGGAGTATCTCCTGAAGGACCTGCCTGAGCCTATTTTACAGTAACTTTTTTTGTTAATAAGTAGAAGGAGTATAATCTAAATTAATGATTAAGAAGTACAGTACAATAATCTTATTGGACCACCATCATATATGTGACCCATCGTTGACCAAAATGTCATTGTGCAGTGCATGACTATATTTTGCACTCCTGCCAGCATCCTAAAATCATTTGTTACATATTTTTGCCAACACTTGATATTGTCACTTTAAGAAAAAGATTTAGTTGTTCTAGTAAGTGTGGATGGTATTTTAAAATTTTTGATGAAGTCCAATTTATCAGGGTTTTTTTTTCCTTTATTGTACATGTTTTTTGCATCCTAAAAAATAGTTGCCAACCCAAACTCTGATTTTTTTTCTTGAAGTTTTATTGTTTCAGCTTTTACATTTATGTCTTAGATCTATTTAGAATTAATTTTGGGAATGGTATGATAGAAGGATTGAAGTTTACTTTTTTCTGTATATACAGTTGTTTTAGCACACATATGGTTGTTTCACATACCTGCAGTTGTTTCAACAGCATTTGTAAAAATTACTCTATTTTTTTTTTTAACTTGCCAAGTTGTTTTGAAATTCAATTGATTATGGATGGATCTGTTTCTGGAATTTATTTTCTGTGCCTTTGATTTATATGTCTATCTAATAATACTACACTGTATTGATTCCTAATGCTTTTATTAACAGTAGAACTTTAAATCATGTTGTGTAAGTCCCTAGTTTTATTTTTTCTTTTTCAAAATTATTTTAACTATTATAATGTCTTTGCTTTTTCATTTAAATTTTTGAATCACTTTGCCAGTTTCTACTAGAAAAGTTTGTATGATTTTAATTGGAATTGCATTGAGCCTGTAGATAATGTAAGAAGAATTGGCATTGTGACACTATTGAGTCTCTGGTCTATGAACATGGTATAACTGTCAATTTATTTAGGTATTCTTTAACATCTCTAAGCATTGTTTGGTAATTTTTAGTATGTAGGCCGTGTGTGTGTGTGTGTGTGTGTGTGTGTGTGTGTGTGTGTGTGGTTTGTCTCTAAATGATTCATGCTTTTTATGGTACTATAAATGGTATTTTTTAAATTCTATTTGCTTATCATTTATTGTTAGTTTATGGAAGTGAACTGATTTTGGTATAATTGACTTTGTGTCTGACAATCTTGCTGAAGACAGTTTATTTATTCTAGTGGCTTATTTTTAAGGTACATTAGGATTTTCCACATAGGCCATCATCTCTTTTGCAAATGAAGACAGTTTTCTTTTTTCAGATCCATATGCTTTTTCCTTTTCTTGACTGTCGCACTGGGTTGTACCTCTAATACAGTGTTGAATACAAATGGTGAGAGAAAGCATGTTCACCTTGTTCCTAGTCTGAGAGAGAAAGGGTTCAGTATTTCACCACTAAGTATGATGTTAGTTGTAAGTTTTTCATAGGTATTCCTTATCACCTTGAAGAAGTTCCTTTCTATTCTTAGTTTGCTGAAGGGATGATGAATGCTCTCAAGTGCATTTTCTGTGTTGTGATTACATTACTTTTTCTTTTTTTTTTTTTTTTTTGAGGCAGGGTCTCACTCCTGTCACCCAGGCGAGAGCACAGTGACACAATCACAGCTCACTACAGCCTTCCCAGGCTCAGGTGATTCTCCCACCTCAACCTTCTGGGTAGCTGGGACTACAGGTGCATGCCACCACACCCATCTAATTTTTTTGTGTTTTTGATAGAGGGGGTTTCGCCATATTGCCCAGGCTGGTCTCACACTCCTGGACTCAAGCAGTCCACCTGCCTTAGCTTCCCAGAGTGCTATCACAGGCATGAGCCACCCTACCTGGCCTTTTCTATTCTCTTTACATAGTGAATTATATATATATTTTTTTAATGTTGAAAACCAATTTTAATATCTGGATGAATTCCATTTAGACATGATGCATTATTCTTTTTGTATATGACTGAATTATCTTTACTTGTATTTTGTTAAGGTTTTTTACATCTGTTTATAAAAGTAGTTGGTAATTTTATTTGTTTTTATAATGTCTTTCTCTGGTTTTGTTTGATTTACAAGCTGAGTTTGGAAATGTTCCTTAGTCTTCATTTTTAACAACTTTTTCTTTCTTCTGTCATAATTGGGAATTTGTATCTTTCATAGAATTTGTTCATTTCATTACCTGTCAGTTTTATTGACATACAATTGTTCATGTTTATTTTCTAATTATTCTTTTAATATCTATAGAATATCTAGTGATATCCCGTAATTTATTACTGATATCGTTAACTTACATTTTCTTTTTGTTAAGGCGTATCAATTTTATTGATTTTTTTCAATGAATTAACTTTTCATTTTAATACTTTTTTACCTTTTTCTGGTTTTATTTTGATTTCTGCTCTTCATGACTGTCATTCTTGTACTTACGTCATGTGTAACTTGCTCTTTTCCTAGCTTCTTAAGGTGCAAGTTACTATATCATTAATGTTCAACCTTCCTGCTTTACTAATAAGTATTGGAAGCTATAACTTTCTAGGCATTGTTTTAGGTGCATTACACAAATTTTGATATGTTGCATTTTTATTATCTTTTAGTTCAAAATGGTTTCTCATTTCCATCCCTGGGTTATTTGGGAGTATATTTTTAAATTTGCAAATACTTGTGGATTTTTCCAGATTTCTTTTTGTTATTCTTTTCTACTTTAGTTCTGTTTCTTCAGAGAACATACTTGTATGATTTTAGCCCTTTAAATTTACTGTGATTTGTTTTATGGTCTGACACATCTTTGTTGGGGACTAGTACGCATGCATTTGAAAAGAATGTGTATTCTGTCATTTAAATAAAACTTTCTGTAAATGTCAGTTAGTTCAGTTTGGTTTTTATGCTATTGTTTAAGTCTTTTATATGGTTATTGATTTTCTCTCTACTTAGTCTTTGAATTATTGAAAGGTGACTGTTAAAAGTTCCAAACATGAGTCAATTTATTCTATTTAGTTTTGTCAGTTTTGGCTTTGTTTTAGATATATATGTATATAGGAGTTTTTTTTTTATATATATAAGTTGACCCTTATTTAATTATGAAATACCTGTCTTTATCGCTGGTCAAATTTCTTGTCCTGAAGTCTACTTTTTCTGATATAGCCATTCCAGCTTTCTTATGATTAATGTTTGCGTGGTGTATCTTATCTGTATTTTTGTTTAAAGTGTTTCCTTTTTTTATTTTTTTAAGACAGGGTCTCACTTTGTTGCTCAAGCTGATCTCAAACCCCTAGTCTCAAGCAATCCTCCCAAAGTGCTGGAATTACAGGCATGAGCCACCGCGCCCAGCCTAAAGTGTATTTCTTAGGGACAGCATAGAGTTGAATCTTGCTGTTTTATCCAGTCTTATAATCTCTGCCTTTTAATTATAATATTTAGACCCCTTATACTTAATTATCAATACAGTTGGTTTTATGTCTGTCATATTTTTTGTCTTCTCTAAGTTCCTATGTTCCTCATTTCCTTTCTTTTTTTTGAGTATTTTTATAATACTTTTTCTCCTTTACTAGCTTATTAGGTATATACTGTTTCTTGTATTTTTTAATGGTTTCTCTAAAGTTTATAATATGTTTAACTTTTTACAGTCTGTCTTCAGATTATATGATACCACTTTATAATGGAAGAATCTTATAACATTATACTTCTATTTTCCCCTTTTATTATTTGTGCTTTTGTTGTCATGTATATTTACTTGTGTTTGTGTTATAATCACCTTAAAGCTCTGTTATTATTTTTCCTTAAAATAGGAAATTATCTTTTAAAGAAACTTAAAAACAAGAAATCAAATATCTTTTATATTTATCTACCTAGTCACCATTTCTCACAATATTCATCCCTTATTTATTTATTGAGACAGAGTCTTGCTTTGTTTCCCAAGCTGGAGTGCAGTGGTGCAACCATAGCTCACTGCAGCCTCAAACTGCTGGGCTCAAGAGATCCTCCCGCTTCGGCCTCCGGAGTAGCTGGGACTAGAGGCATGCATGCATCACCATGCCTGGTTAATGTTTTTTTTTATTTTTAGTAGCAACAAGGTATTACTCTGTTGCCCAGACTGGTCTCAAACTCCTGACCTCAGATGATCCTTCTACCTCAGCCTCCCAAAGTGCTGGCATTGCAGGTGTGAGCTACCATGCCCACCTTATCCCTTCTTTAGATCAGAGTTTTCATGTAGTATAATATTCCTTCAGTCTGAAGAACTTCCTTTAACAATTTCTTACAGCGCAGGTCTGTTTGTGAAAAATTATCTCAGCTTTATTTTATCTGAAAATATCTTTATTTTGACTTTAATTTTGTGTGTCTCAATGGATGGCTTTCTTGTTTATCATCTTTTTTTTTTTTTTTTTTTTGAGATGAAATCTTGCTCTTGTCGCCCAGGATGGAGTGCAATGGTGCCATCTTGGCTCACTGCAACCTCTGCCTCGCAGGTTCAAGCAATTCTCCCACCTCAGCCTCCAGAGTAGCTGGGATTACAGGCGCCTGCCACCACGCCCAGCTAATTTTTGTATTTTTAGTAGAGATGGGGTTTCACCATGTTGGCCAGGCCGCTCTCAAACTCCTGACCTCAGGCGATCCGCCTGCCATGGCCTCCCAAAGTGCTGGGATTACAGGCATGAGCCACTGCGCCTGGCCTCTTGTTTATCATCTTAAAGATGCTGTCCTATTGTCTTCTGGCTTGCATTCTTGCTGATGGGAAATTGGTGATCTTTCTCTTTATGTAATGTGTCTTTGTTTCTTTGGCATTTCTACAGATTTTCTCTGTTTCTTGTCTTCAGCAGTGTAACTGTGGTGTGCCTTGATGTGGTGTTGTGCTTCTTTCCGCCAGAAATTGTTAAGCTTCTTAGATTTGTGGGTTTATAGTTTACAAATTTGAAACATTTTAGTCTTACGTTTTCATATATTTTTTTCTCTTCCTTCTTTGGGACTCCAATTATACATTTATTAGGTTGCATATTGTCCAATAGGTCACTGAGATGCTAATCTCTTTTTCCTCTCATGCTTTTTTCCTGTCTGCTTCAGTTGTAATTTTGGAGGTGTTACCAAATTTTTTGATGTTTTATTCTTCACTTGTCTCATCTGTTGATATGTCCATCTCCTTACCTGCTTTGTGGTCCAGAAATTGCCTCTCAGTAGAAAACCAGGGTGATTATAGGACTCACTTCATTTGTTTCTTTTCTCTCAAAGATCACAGTCCTGTACTGCCTGTGGTCCAGTGGTATCTTACATATTTTTTTCAGTTTTCTAGTTGTATATGGTAGGAAAACAAATTTAGTCTGTTCACTCTGTTATGGCCAAAAATGGAAGTTTTTTTTTTATATATATATATTCACGTATCTTATATTTAAATACATTGTATATACTTATACCTATACTAAAATTAATTTACATTTAAAATCAGTTACATCTATCTCTATGAATAAATCCACCAGTTGCTGAGTGAATAACTGTTCATTTCTCAACTTGTCAGGATTTTATTTTATTATATTTTATATATTTATTTATTTATTTTTGAGATGGAGTTTTGCTCTTGTTGGCCGGGCTGTAGTGCAGTGGCGTGATCTTGGCTCACCATAGCCTCCACCTCCCGGGTTCAGGCGATTCTCCTGTCTCAGCCTCCCAAGTAGCTGGGATTACAGGCATGTGCCACCACGCCCGGCTAATTTTTTTTGTATTTTTAGTAGAGACGGGGTTTCTCCATGTTGGTCAGGCTGGTCTCAAACTCCCGACCTCAGGTGATCCGCCTGCCTTGGCCTCCCAAAGTGCTGGGATTACAGGTGTGACCCACAGCGCCATCCAGAATTTTAATATATTGTCTATAATGACCCTTTTTAAGCAAGTCAATAAAGATAAAACTATTTTAGTAGATGCAGGTTTTCTTCACTAGCCTACGTGTGCTACTAAAAATGTTTTGGTATAAGTTAGTGTAGCATCACTGACTTAAGCAAGTTGGTGCATGTTTATATGTCTTCTGTTTTTATAAAAGACTTGCTAATTTTTCTGTTGTCTTTTCTTAGTCTCTTCATAGTCAGAAAAAAATATTGGGTATTTTATTAGCTTAGCCTTGAGGAGAGTTCTGCAGTAAAACTGCCGGTTTCCAAAAAAGAGGGAGAAAATAATAAGAATTACTGACTCGCACTTTTATTTTATTTAGCAAGTAAAAAATAACCTGTTGAGCTAGAACTTATTTATAGTAGGCCCTAGCAGACCACAGCTACAACTAGGAATTACCAGTCATCCAAAATACAATCAAGAATCATTAAAAACTTACATTAATAACTTTGTACATACCACTTCCACATCTCTATGCTAGAAGTAAAATATCTGGTTTTATTTTTCTGTTGCATGCAAAAAAAAAATAATTTATCTTAAGCCAATATCTAGCTATCTGATAGTTTAATTCTAAATAACTTTTTTGTAATCATACTACCTTTGGGGAGAGAGGATGTACTGAGATATGAAGCCATTATTTTTCTTTCATTAAATTTCAGTCCTAAAAGACCATTCAAACTGGCATTCAATTCGTATGTTGACTTTTTTTTTTAACACATAAAGTATTTATCTGTTTCTGCAGGAAATAGTGTTAAGAGTTAACCCTTGGATAGCATCTAATATGACATCATATATTAATGCCATAGTAATCCTGAGGTTACAATAAGACAGTGTTTATTCATGTTGGATAGTTATCAGATGTCCTTCTTGGGTTTAGAGTGGTAATTGTACATATTTTAAACTCCTCTTGTGTGGTAATCCAACTAGATTATCTTATTTATATTGGGACTAATTTTTCATACTGTAAGATAATATACTACAATTTTCCTAGTTTTGCTCCCATCAGAAGTCAGAAGTTTTAATTATGTAATTTATAATCCCTGTAACTGCCAGAAGTAGACTCCCTGCTTATCCCCAAGTGAATCCTCATCTTCACCAGGTCTCTGCATTCCTTCTCTATATTAAAAGGTGACTAGACCCAAAATGGCAGAAGGAGATGGAGCTTTCGGCTTTAAATTTTTCATTGTCTTGTCATTATTTGTTCTCATAGCAAAGGGAGCAGTTCATGATGGCTGCAGCATTTAGTGGTGGTGGCTCTTGGCAGTAGCTTTCTTGCAGACCAGAGTCTGTCCCCTCCTTGAATGGCAACTAGGTTGATCAGTGAGATTTTCAACTGCTTTTCTGGATGATGTTTACAGGAGAATTATTTCTGGGTCACCAGTGGCAGTTCTGATACCATACAACTTGTTTAAAATTCCTGCTAGAAAGAAATCCATATTGCACCACACAGTACCTCTTTCTGCTGTTTTCTGAGGCCAGCATAGAAATGCTGTCTCTTAACCAACTCAGGGTAAGTTATTATATTCCTAAAGGACATCCAGAACCTACTCCAACCACTTTCTACATTCAGGTCACTAAAAGAGTAAATAAATCCCAAATTCATCTTCCTTTCCCCGCACCCCAACCCCCCACCCCGAATATGGAAGTGTTGATTCTGTATACCTCAAGTCCCAGAAATAGCCCATAATATTCCAAAGTTAATTCTAATAGTGAGTATTGTATTACCCATGTTCCTTTTTTTTTTTTTTTTTTTTTTTTGAGACAGAGCCTTGCTGGAGTCTCTCCAGCCAGGCTGGAGTGCAGTGGTGCAATCTTTGCTCACTGCAACCTCTGCCTCCCAGGTTCAAGCAATTCCCCTGCCTCAGCCTCCTGCCTAGCTGGCACTACAGGCACACGCCACCACGCCAAGCTAACTTTTTGTATTTTAGTAGAGACAGGATTACACCATATTAGCCAGGATGGTCTCGATCTTCTGACCTCATGATCTGCCCACCTCTGCCTCCCAAAGTGCTGGGATTACAGGTGTGAGCCACTGCGCCCAGCCCCCATGTTACTATTTTTAAGAACATTTGCTAATTTAAGGAAAATCCTCAGCTAGGAAAAGATCAACAATTCCCATGCCCACGTGTCTTTATTTCTTCTTGATACACCTATAATCTTTGATGCTGCTGACTAATTCCAAGGAGTATTCTGATTCCATTAAAAATTCTGGAATAGTGGAAGACATTATTATTTTCTTGTATGCCATTAGTAACAAGATGCACATTTCTGAAGAGCAGCTTTATTAGAAATGAAAGGGAAAATTTTAAAATGGAAATGTATGAGTTTGTAAAGTGCAACTTGCATATGTCAAAGAAACTAAAGTTTAACTCAGCTTAGCTGAAGTAACTTTTCTAACATACAAGCCAAGAGTTTTCTTTGTTCTTATTATTGCTTTGTCATGAAGCCTGAAGGATATTTAGGTAGATCCTATCCTACATTCAAATTAGACCACTTTATCTGTTTCTCATAGCTGTTATTTGGACTTCGTTTTTCTCTGTGCCACCTGGCCTGACCTCTATGGCATTTTAAGTCTGTTTACCACCTCTTAGCTGCCTACCATGGAAAGCAAAAGACTCCAACACATCCAAGTTCCAGAGCCCTTTAGATGCCCAGTTTCCTACAGGAGGCATGTCTCCATTCTTCCTACTTTCTGAGATTCTCTCTAGTAAACTCAGTCATGTCCATTTCTTTTCCCACTCTTCCTACTTTCCAGAGAAATGTTTTTTCCTTGGCTTAGAATAGAAAAATACTTCACCACATATATTCTCATCCAAGTAATTACCAAGGTTATTAAAAATGCATGTGCTGAATGATAGAATAATTAAAAAGAAAGATAGTCCTTTTTCCCAAATGAATATTCACATTTTCTTGTTTTCCTAATACCAAATGTCCATCCATAGAGATTTGTGCCAAGGATGTTGGCAGGTTTTACATCAATTACTGGTATTTTATGAGAGAAAATGAATGAAGAAGGAGTGTTCTGGGAAAGCGATTATTCACTTTGTTTTTCTCAACTTACTCTTTTTTTCATTTTATTTCAGTCTTTGTTTCTTTTGGCTTTTCTTCCATTGACAATCTTTTTCCCTTTTATTTTTGTTTACATTCAAAAGTGTCCTACTCTGCTTCTAACTTTATTCTTTTAATTAAAACTTACACTTCAAAATATGGGATCTTAAGTTTAAAATATAGTTAAAAACATGTTAAAATTGTCTCTTCGACTGGGCACAGTGGCTCATGCCTGTAATCCCAGCACTTTGGGAGGCCAAGGTGGGCAGATCACCTGAGGTTGGGAGTTCGAGACCAGCCTGACCAACATGGAGAATCCCCGTCTCTACTAAAAATACAAAAATTACCTGGGCTGGTGGCACGTGCCTGTAATCCCAGCTACTCGGGAGGCTGAGACAGGAGAATCGCTTGAACCCAGGAAGTGGAGGTTGTGGTGAGCCAAGATCGCGCCATTGCACTCCAGCCTGGGCAACAGAGCAAGACTCCGTCTCAAAAAAAAAAAATTGTATCTTCATATTAGATTCAATTGTCTTAGGAATTGAAGTGAAGAAAGAAGGATGAAGAGGAAATTATCTCTTGGATTGCTCTCCAGGAAATCCTTCTCTATACTTTAAAAGCTCTTGTTCTTTTCTAGGAGTCCAATGTGCTGATTGCTGCTAACAGTCAGGGTACAATTAAGGTAAGCTATTTACTATATCTCCATTTTAAACTCAGGCCCGTTTTTAGACTGAAACAGGATTATGGAAATACACCATTGTACTGAGCCTTAGAGATCATCCCAAATCATGGGTCTGTGTCTCCTTACAAATGGCTTGATTTAAGGGAAAAGAATAGGTAGCTTGCATCTGTGGAGAAGATGATAGTGCTTATTGAGGTTGTATGGATGCTGGATGGATTAATAGATGGTCAGTTTGAAAAACAGATAAAGACTAGTGAACATTCACTGTGGGCTAAGCACAGTTTAGCTTCTGTTATGCCAGTACAACTATCCCACAGGGCTTTCAGTAGATAGAGCCCAAAATACAGCAGGAGATGCAAGATATAGCAGAAGATGCTTAGACATCACCAGATTTAAACATATCTTGGTCTTATTTTATTCTCTTCCTTATGGTTCTCTTTCTTCTGTCCCCTAAGAAGTAGGTTTTTCCTCAGTTGTCAAAGGGGAAAAAAAGTTATTTTAGTGTTCAGTTGAAAATTGATAGATGTGATTCAAGGAAGCCTAGCCATAAAAAAAGGAAAGAAAATTGATTGATGCATATATAGCACTTGTACATGATACATTGGATAAATAAATCCTGAGATAAGCAGTGAACTTTCTAAACAAAACACCATTTTGGTGGAGTACGTGTTTCTGAGAGTACCTGTTTTTTCCACATATTCTCTGCTGATTTGGTAGAAATATTGAAAGTTTTTTTAACATAACGTGTGTGTTTCTCCTGCCACTTAGCATTAATTTTGCCATAGCTTCCTTAGACTCATCATAAGTGGAGAATAATCCATCAGCCAAGGCAGCAAATCCTAGCCTAAACATTCTACAGAGGTGAAATGAGCAAACTTAACGCAGAAGAACTGCACTAATTTACATGGTAGTCTCCTTTTTTAGGCAGCCAGTTTCTCTGTTTGAAAAGCCTCTTTAGAGAACCACTGAGAGCTTAAATGAAAACGAGGTTTTTTAACTGATCAGTGTTTGTTATGTTCTGGAAGCCTCAAGCAAGATGGTAGGAGGTCTTGGAATATCTGATTTAAGTGGCTTTCTATACTCTCTTAGTCTCTCTCTTACTCTCATGTCAAGTCATGAATTGAAAAGCTACACCTTACTCTTCAAAAAGTTTATCCTTTACACCAATTGGGATTGCCAGCATACCTACAAGAGCTCAAAACTACATAGGTTCTCATAGGATCCCACTGACAAATCTAAGATTTTGTTCAGCATCATTGACTTCTTATGTTAAGTAGCCTAGTTACCTAATATAAAGACAAAAGCATTATGGAAGCACGTATATTAGTCAAGCCTTAGATGAGCAGCAGGGGAAAGGTTGCACGTTTAAATATTTGCTACTTAGTGAGTGTTGTAGTGTCCATCTAATGTAATTCTTTTTGACAGTGTCTCATAACTATCCTCCTGTTCCGTGATCTTTCTTAGCCATTTGCTTCCTCTTAGTTTTAGCAGTATCACAACTTACTTTTTTATGACAGTATACTACTTTAATTCTAAAAATACAAAGTATCTGGACGCGAGATGATTGGCTAGAAATGGATGAAGCAGCAGGAAAGAGCAAGACTTTAGGTCCTGTAACCTTGATCATTATAAACAGTGTTTATTGATGAAAGAAGAAAACAGATTAAAATCCTAAACAAGGATACTTAAAACTTTCATAAGAATGTGGAAAGATTCCAACATATATTCCAAAAATGTATTTGTGCTATGCATTAGCCAATTTATTTTTCCATGTGTTTTATGTAGTTTACCTTGAAGGCTCCCAAGTTAACTGTGGAGATAGCTCATCTGAAAGAGTTCATGCAGCTGTTAAGCTGCAGGTCAAAAAGGATTAATGTCCAATCCATTCAAATTCTTTGGCATTTTCCCAGTTGGGAAACGTTTTTTAAATTTGCTTTTCTATTGGTAAATATAGTAAAGAGTCATTAAATTCCTTTTATATCTTAAATGATTTTATTAAATGGATCCTTTTTTCCCCCCAATTAGGTGCTAGAATTGGTATGAAGGGTTAACTCAAGTCAAATTGTACTTGATCCTGCTGAAATACATCTGCAGCTGACAATGAGAGAAGAAACAGAAAATGTCATGTGATGTCTCTCCCCAAAGTCATCATGGGTTTTGGATTTGTTTTGAATATTTTTTTCTTTTTTTCTTTTCCCTCCTTTATGACCTTTGGGACATTGGGAATACCCAGCCAACTCTCCACCATCAATGTAACTCCATGGACATTGCTGCTCTTGGTGGTGGTGTTATCTAATTTTTGTGATAGGGAAACAAATTCTTTTGAATAAAAATAAATAACAAAAAAAAATAAAAGTTTATTGAGCCACGGTTGAGCTCGGAAAGTTTTTGTCAAATGCAGCAAGAGATAACTCTTTTTAAGAAGTAGCATATGTGAACTATAATGTAACAGTGAATAATTTGTAAAGTTCGTATTTCCCAACCTCTTTGGGAATTACGCATATCAATGTAAACAAAATATAAAGTACATAGATTTCTGCCAGTGAATTTACTGTTTACGGTAGGTAGAAAGATTACTTTATAAAATTCTTTCTTCATTCTCTGACCAGATTTATATCATCAGCAAGTACCATGTTGTCCAGTCTCTCTGAATCTGGCTAAGATCTAAAATTTTGATCTATTGAGACCACATTTAAACAGAAAGAGAATGTTAGTCTCTGACAGCTAGCTCTGTCTTTGCCTTTGAAATGTTACATAAACATACCATAAGCCCTAAATGTATACCAAACCAACTAGTCCATTGCTTTTAGTACCATCCTAGGCTGAGTAATGTCTTGGAGCAGGAGTCAGCAAACTTTTTCTGTAAAGGGCCGGATATATTTTTGGTTTTGCAGGTTATATGGTCAGTGGCACAACTATTCAGTTCGGCCAGTATAGCAGGAAAGCAGCCACAGACACATGTGAACAAATGTGCATGGCTGGGAAGTAGGCAGAGGGTCAGATTTGGCCCACAGACTATAGTTCAACAGCCCTTAACTTAGAGGAAAAGGATTTAAAGCCCTGTTATCCAAATTTCTAAGCCATATGGTCACTTAGATTATCTAGTTGGTTTTTATAAATTATTTTCAAATTGTAAAAGGAAAGAAGACCAGCAAGTCAAGCAAAAGTAATGTAAAGAGTTGCTTTAAAAGTTATAAACAAGGCCAGGCGCGGTGGCTCACGCCTGTAATCCCAACACTTTGGGAGGCCGAGGCGGGCAGATCACGAGGTAGGAGATCGAGACCATCCTGGCTAACATGGTGAAACCCTGTCCTTACTAAAAATACAAAAAAAAAAAAAAAAATAGCCAGGCGTGGTGGCGGCACCTGTAGTCCCAGCTACTCGGGAGGGTGAGGCAGGAGAGTGGTGTGAACCTGGGAGGCAGAGCTTGCAGTGAGCCGAGATAATGCCATTGCACTCCAGCCTGGGCAACAGAGCAAGACTGTGTCTCAAAAAAAAAAAAAAAAAGTTATAAACATACTTATACACCACACATTTTATAAAAATAAACACTTGAATAATAATAATAATATAATAATAAACACTTGGTTGAATAAAGATAATGCACGATGAAGGTAATCAGAATATCCCAATGTATTCTTCCACTCAAGATTACTGAAACCTGTTACAGGTTCACATCTTCTTATCTGAAATACTTGGGGCCAAATGTATCATAGAACTTAGAAATTTTCAAGTATGGCCGGCACGGTGGCTCATGCCTGTTAATCCCAGTGCTTTGGGAGGCCAAGGCAGGTGGATCACTTGAGGTCAGGAGTTTGAGACCAGCCTGGCCAACATAGTGAAACCCCATCTCTACTAAATATACAAAAATTAGCCAGGCATGGTGGCGGGCGCCTGTAATCCCAGCTACTTGGGAGGCTGAGATGGGAGAATCACTTGTGCCCAGGAAGCAGAGGTTTCAGTGAGCCAAGATTGCACCACTGTACTCCAGCCTGGGCAACAAAGACTACACAAGTATTAGAAAACTAATAGAGTATATATACTGAATATTATGTAACAACCTCTAACAGAGTCTAGAGCAGTAGTCCCTAATCAAACACATTAATACTTCTGTAGCAGAATGCATAAATGTTCACATTACATGGGGTTAATTAACCAAAAACAGTTTTGTATCAGTGCAAGATCTGGTTTTACCACCAAACCAGTTCCTCAAAGTCAGGTGAATCTTTTTTTTTTTTTAGTTTTTTTAAGTTTTTTTTCATTTTCAGATCAAGAGCAGTGTATCTTGGTTCTGTGAGTTAAGACCTGATAAACTTTTAGACTCAATTCTGAGAGGAAAAGCTAGTATCATTCAAAAATTACAGGTCACCAACCAGAACAATATTAGTTGAACATTGTTTCCAAGATTAATAAAGGACCTTTTGCAAAGATGTAGAAAGAATATTCAAATATAGAAAATCCTCCAAATACGAAGCAGAGAGTTAATGCCTCCTGAATGCATTTAAGTAGAAGCATATTATTGTGCTTATTTTATTTGGTCTTTTTTAATGTTTATTTCTAACCGTCTACATTTGGGGGCCATTTAATTTCTATATGTTTGTAAGAATACAATAAGGTACATTTAGTTATCAAAGGAATTTCGTTTTTAAAGAAGGCAGTGCTTCAAGTTTTTTTCTAATTTTTTCTTATAAATACCATTTTTAAATTTGAGATCATCTCTGTGAGATGTCAAGATCAAACTAATATTACTGTTCCTTGCAAAAATAACATACTATTAAATAACTTAAAGGTAATATACATTTTAACACCAAAAAACTCCTCACTCAACGGTATGGCTTGTCAAAATGTTCCAATTTAATCTTTACTTAAGTGGACTTGTAGGGGTTTCTCAGACATTAAGATGGAACACTTTTTTTCTTTTTTAAATAGAGATGGGGTCTCTCTCTGTTGCCCGGGCTGATCTTGAACTCCTGTCCTCAAGGAGTCCTCCTGCCTCAGCCTCCCAAAGTGGTGGGATTACAGGTGCAAACCACCATGCCAGCCCAAGCTTGAAGAATTTTTTTTGAGACAGGTTCTCGCACTGTTACCTGGGCTGCAGTGCAGTGGTAACAGTCATACCTCCCTGCTCATAAACTCCTTGGGGCTCAAGCAGTCCTTCTGCCTTACCCTTCCAAGTACCTGAGACCACAATTTATTTTTGTAGAGACAGGGTCTCACTATGTTGCCTATGCTGGTCTGCAACTCCTTGGCCTCCGTAAGTACTGTACTTGCACCCAGCCAAGATTGGAGAATTTTATACAGTTCTTACAAGAAGACTGAACTATTAAATATCAAAAAACATATGGGACTGTGCTACAACTTCAGAAAGATTAGCCTGAACAATGAAGAGAGAAGTATAGGCTGAATTGAAAGAAATGGAGGAGCCTAGTACAATGAGCCTTCTAGAACATAACTGAGAATTTGAATTTGGTCATAAAAGCATTAAAGGGAGGGGCTAAAGGGGATGGTATAATCTGATTTATGGTGAATGGATAGATGGGGGCAAGAGTGCAGTTAGGAAGGTGATCAGTCAAGAGTTTATGGAGACTTGGAGTGAGGTTGCAGCATTATCCAACCTAAAAGCTTGTTTCAGCTATAGAGTTCACCACAATCTTAATTCTTAATCTTGGAAGATTCTGAATTTTTAAAGTCATTGTCTTATAAGTTGTGAACAACAAAGAGTGTAACTCAGCAAATTTATTTCTTCGGTGGTTATACAATCTTCAGCCAGCAGTAAGTCACTTGGGAAACTCATGACCAAAATGTTCATGAGCTATTCTGGGGGACCAGTTCTCTAAGTCAGCAGACCTAGAAATTCTCCAGCCCTGGTCCTAAATATAAGAGTAATTAGTCATTGCCTTTAATACAATTATGCAGATAAAACTGGGGTTATTAGAAGTCTGCATACTTAGAAATGAAACATTAGGAGGTGCTACCTCAGATCTTGAGCCTGTTATGTTACATGGCTAACATTAAAACTTTACCGACAGTAGAAATTTGTTGTTCCTCTCAGAGCAGTTAGCTAACAAATCCACATGTGGCTTCTGGTTAATGTATTAGGCATTTCTGGACTGTTGGACTGAAGAGAAAATCATAGTGATATTCTAGACATATTTGTTGAGCTCCCCCTTTGTGCAGGGAACTATGTACTATGTACTAAGAATAGATATAAATAAGATTTGATCCCTACCCTCAAGAAGCTTATTGTTCAGTGGGAGAAGCAGATAAGTATACTGGGTGTAAGTACCATAATACACAAAATCTTTAGGTATATGCAGGAAAAACATAGAGTAGTGGGAGATTAAGGACTAGTAGAGGCAGTTTTCAGGATTTTTTTTTTGTGAGAATTAAGCTATAAGAGGCAAAGGAACATCTAAGCCCAATGGAAGCAAATTTTTAAAGTATGAGTAGCTCCCATGGCCAAAACTGGAACAATTTGAACAACGAAATGAAGTAACATGGAATTATAACCCAAAGTATAAAATAAATATGTGAATCCATGTTGATATAAACAAATGATTGAATAAATATATAGAGAAGAGACAAATTTTCCATGAAGAATTCCAAATAATTTATGTAGGTAAATCAAAGAGATGGAGCATAACTTTCCATTCCAGTATGGTCTCTGCTTATTGACTTCCCTCCCAAAGAGTACAATATGGAAAAGGAGAAAAAAAGAGTCAATTTAAAATTGAGAAGCCTTACAAAGACTACCTTGGCCAGGTGATCAAGGTCAACATCCAAAGTGGTAAGTCATGTTGATAGTATATACTGTTGATAAGATGCAATGAAAAATGGCATTTTAACTCTGATCTTTCTTCCAAAAATAACCACGTAACCCCAGCCTGAGAAAAACACCAGATGAATCCCTGTTGAGAGACAACCTACTATAGCAGGGGTCTCCAACCCCCAGGCTGCAGACTGGTACCAGTCCGTGGCCTGTTAGGAACCAGGCCGAACAGCAGGAGGTGAGTGGTGGGTAAGTGAGCATCACTGCCTGAGCTCTGCCGCCTGTCAGATCAGTGGCGGCATTAGATTCTCATAGGAGTATAGTCCCTATTGTGAACTGCACATGCGAGGGATCTAGGTTGCGTGCTTTTTATGAGTATCTAATGCCTGATGAACTTACATGGAAGGAACAGTTTCATTCCCAAACCACTACCCCACCTCTGATTGTTTCAGCTAATAGAGTTCTCCACAGTTAATCTTGGAAGATTCTTAATTTTTAAAGTCATTATTGAGTTTCCATAGACGTCTGGTCTATGGAAAAACTGTCTTCCATGAAACTGGTCCCTGGTGCTAAAAAGGTTGGGGACCACTATACTATAGTACCTGATACTAAATACCACAAATTAGTTCTTCAATACCTCATCAGTGCTCAGTGACAGTTTTGTCAAAAGTCATCAGAAACAAAGTCTGGGCATCTGTCATAGCCATGAAGAGCCTAAGGAGACTTTACTGTGCTATAACTGGATGGGATTTTAAAGCAGAAAAAGACATTACATAAAAACAAATCTGAATAAAGTATGGACTTGATATTATTGTGTCCACATTGGTTCATTGATTGTAACACACATACCATACCAACATAAGATGTTAACAGAAGAAGTGGAGTGTGAAGTATATGGGAACTCTCCTACCTTTGCAATGTTTCTGTACATCTAAACCTTGTTCCAAAATTAAAAGTTTATCAAAAATTTTTTAAATTTTAAAGTATGAGGATTATTATACTCAAAGTGGAAGACAAAGTAATGGGAGTGAAAGCTGGAGAAGTATAGATTATAAATCAGTGATCTGTTCCAGTTGTCAAAATAGGGACAAAGAATAGGGAGTTTAGAGATTTACATTTCAATCCCAACTTTGTCATTAAGAAATTGTGTCGTTCTGAAGAAGATGGTAAACCTCTTCATATTTATCTCTAAGATTATGCTGTACAAAGTCCATAGTCATTCTTGGTGATTTAGTCTCAGATATCTGAGTGCTGGTAGTTATTTATTTATTCTTTTTCCCAGAGATCATTACAGCTTCTCAATATGAGAATCAAGAACTTTTTCCATTCATGTATGATTTTAATTTGTTACTTCAAAGAACAAATCACAAATTTGTTCAGTTTTAGAGTCAAACTTCCTAGTGCCTAAATTCTGAAAGAGGTCTTAGGCTGGAAGTAGGTAGAATTTCTCATGAATTTTAAGTTCAAGTTCCCGAACATGGTAGCAGTTGACGTTAATTATTGTGTGAAATAATCACCTTTGGTAAACAGCTGAAAGAATTTTTTTTTTTTTGAGACAGAGTCTTACTCTCTTGCCAAGGCTGGAGTGCAGTGGTGCAGTCACAGCTCACTGCAGCCTCAACTTCCCTTGCTCAAGCAATCTTCCCTTCATAGCCTCCTGAGTAGCTGGGACTACTGGCACACACCATCATGCCCAGCTAATTCTTTTAATTTTTTGTGGAGATGAGCTCTCCCTATATTGCCCAGGCTGGTCTCAAACTCCTCCCACCTTGGCCTCCCAAAGTGTTGGGATTACAGGCATGAGCCACCACACCTGGCCCTGAAAGAATGATTTATCCTAGAAAATTGTTTGTGTGAGCTTCATTGGAAAAGCAGCTTAATAATTCAGTTCACTCCCTTCTTTGATACCTTAGCTAGTAGTTTGTAATGGGTATGAGCAGTTATTCCGAAGGAATGAGTAAAGTTGTTGAACCACTTGCATATGGTGGTTTCATTCCTTCAATAAAAATTTTAGTGGGCCAGGCATGGTGGCTCACCCCTGTGATACCAGTACTTCGGTAGGTCGAGACGGGCAGACTGAGCTCAGGAGTTTGAGACCAGCCTGGGCAACATGGCAGAATCCCATCTCCACAAAAAATACAAAAAATTAGCTGGATGTGGTGGTGGTGCACACCTGTAATCCTAGCTACTTCGGGAAGGCTGAGGTGGGAGGATGGCTTCAGGCTGGAAGGCGGAGGTTCAGTGAGCTGAGATCATGCCACTGCACTTTAGCCTGGATAATAGAGTGAGATTGTCTCAAAAAAAAAGTTCAAAAAATTTTTAATTAAAAAGTCAATTTTAGGCCGGGCACAGCGACTCACACCTGTAATCCCAGCACTTTGGGAGGCCGAGGCAGGCCGATCACGAGGTCAGGAGATCGAGACCATCCTGGCTAACGGTGAAACCTCGTCTCCACTAAAAATACAAAAAAAAAAAAAAAATTAGCCGGGTGTGGTGGCGGGCGCCTGTAGTCCCAGCTACTCAGGAGACTGAGACAGGAGAATGGCGTGAACCCGGGAGGCAGAGCTTGCAGTGAGCCAAGATAGCGCCACTGCAGTCCGGCCTGGGCGAAAGAGCAAGACTCCGTCTCAAAAAAAAAAAAAAAATCAGTTTTAGTGCTTACTGTGTGGTAGTCTCTTTTCCAGGATAGGAGTCGGCACATTTTTTCTGTAAATAGCTAGATAGTAAATATTTTAGGCTTTGTGGGCCAGAAAGTCGTCATCACAACTACTTAACTCTGCTATTGTAGTATGTGAAAGCAGCCCTAGAGAAAATGTAAACAAATGAGTATGGCTGAGGATAGAGAGGAGAAAGTGCTTTTTTTATACTCTCAACAACCAGTCAATTCTGCAATGGACACTGGCTGGGTGTCCTCTAATTCAATTCAGTTCATACACTATCTACCTGGAGATGTTACTGATGGAAGGTATCCGAGTTACTGGCAGTGAATTTGTACCGCTCTGCAACAACCTCAGTTCTCGCCGCCTCAGGAGAAAGAATTTGACCAACAGGCATAAGGCAAGAAAAGAGACCGAGGCAAGTTTCAGAGCAGCAGTGGAAGTTTATTTAAAAAGTCTTTAGAACAGGAAAGCAAAGAAAATACACTTGGAAGAGACCCAAGCAGGCACCAACATCAAGTGCCGTGTTTAACTTTGATTCTAGGGCTTTTAGGCTGGCCCCTTTCCCATGATTCTTCCCTTAGGTTGGCCTGCCCCCATGCAGTGTCCTTACCCTTGGGAGGTGAGCATGCGCAGTGTGTTTAGGAAGTTGTACACATGCCTGCGGCTCTCTTCCTCTTCCCAGTGGTGTGCCCCCTGAAGGTCATACTCCGCCATTTTGTCTCTTAATACACATGCCTGGGAAGTTGCATCTCCCTGGTGTCTGCATTCAGTTAACACTTCAGTGCAACAGATGTGGACCATCAACAAGTGAACTATCCCTGGTGCCCAGCTGCCAATTTATCACTTTTAGAGAGGCAATGTGATAATTGTTGAACCATCACCCAACATTCCTAGTGGGTGGGAGAATAGCCCTCTCCTGCTCCACGCATGCCTGTCTAACCACCTGTAAAAAATATAGCATCAGATCCCACAAGTGACGGCTCAGTCCCACAAGACTTCCCCCCTACCCACACCTCCAATGTCGGTTGCAAGCTCTGGGTGGTTTTACCTGTTCTTTTCACAAACTGTAAATCAGGGTTCCCATGAACCCTTCTTTGGGTTTAATTTTCTAGAGCAGCTCACAGAACCTAGGGAAACACTTAAGTTTACCAGTTTATTAAAAGGGATATTTTGAAGGATACAAAGGAGCAGCCAAATGAAGGTCTACATAGGATGAGGTCTGGAAAGGTCCTGAGCACCTGCACTTCCATCCCAGTAGAGCTGGAGTGTACCCCCTCCTGTCGCATAGATGCATTCTGCTATCCAGAAGCTCCACAAACCCAATCTTTCAGATATTTTTATAGGAACTTCATTACCTAGGCATGATTGATGAAATCATTGGTGATCAACTCAACCTTCAGTCCCTCTCCCATCCCCAGATGTCAGAATGGGTGGGGCTGAAAGTCCCAACTTTCTAATCATGCCTTGGTTTTTCCAGTGACCAGCCCCCATCCTGAAATTACCATCCAGTCATTAGTCAACTCATTAGCATACAAAAAGACACTTAACGCTTTGGAGATTCCAAGAGTGTTCCAGGAAAGGGGACAAAGACCAAATATGTATTTCACAATGTCACACTGCTAACAAAACCACTGAAGTGTGAGTTGTCATGTGTCACAGAAATTTTTTTTCAAGCATTTAAAAATGTAAAAACATTTATCTCTCATGAGCCATATAAAAAAAAATAAAAATCCACAAGCTGGATTTGGCTTGCAGGCCACAATTTGCTGACCCCTGTTCTAGGTGCTGACTAGACAGCAGTAGCAGGAGAAAGAAAAAAAAAAAAGATGAAAATCCAAACTTTGCTGAGTTTGCGTTCATTCTAGTGGATAAAAGTACGTCCACAGAATGCAATTCTCTTTCCACAATGGTGTGGAGCACAGGAGCCTGGAAGGCCATTTTAGAGGGCATACCACCCAACTAAGAGGTTTGTTGTTGTTGGCTTGCATGCAATTTCCACAGGAGTGTACACAGCACTGTTATACCTTGGTATGTGTGCTTTCAGAGAACCAAGGAACACTTTTCCTGTTAAACCTCAGTAATGTTGGGCAGGGTGGTTTGTGCCTATAATCCCAACACTTCAGGAAGCTGAGGTGGGAGGATGGCTTGAGCCCAAGAGTTTGAGACCAGCCTGAGCAACAAAGTGAGACCCTGTCTCTACGTAAGATTTAAAAAAGAAAAAAAGGAGGAAAAAAAAAAAGCCTGGTGTGATGGTGCCTTCCTGTGGTCCCAGCTACTTGGGAGGTTGAGGTGGGAGGATCACTTGAGCCTGGGAGGTGAAGCTGCAGTGAGCCATGATCAGGCCGCTGCACTCCAGCCTGGACAACAAAGTGAAACCCTGTCTCAAACAAACAAATAAATGAAGCTCTGGAGACAGAACTTTCAGAGTTTCTTTGTTTTTGTTTTTTAGACAGTCTCATTCCATCGCCCCTGCTGGAGTGCAGTTGCACAGTATCAGCTCAATGCAACTTCTGCCTCCCAGGTTCAGTGATTCTCATGCCTCCCAAGTAGCTGAGATTACAGGCATGACCCACCACGCCTACTTAACTTTTGTATTTTTAGAAGAGATGGGATTTCACCCTGTTGGTCAGGCTGGTCTCTAACTCCTGACCTCATGAGGGTGATCTGTCAGTGTTGGCTTCTCTTTTCTTTTTCTTTTTTTTTTTTTTTTTTTTTTTGAGACAGAGTCTCCCTCTGTCACACAGGCTGGAGTGTATTGGCATGATCTCAGCTCACTGCAACTTCCACCTCTTGCAGAACTTCAAGCAATTCTCATGCCCCAGCCTCCCAAGTGGCTGGGATTACAGGCGTGCACCACCATGCCCAGCTAATTTTTATATTTTTAGTAGAGATGGTGTTTTGCCATGGTAGCCAGACAGGTCTCAAACTCCTGGTCTCATGCAATCTGCCTGCCTTGGTCTCCCAAAGTGCTGGGATTATAGGCGTGAGCCACTGTGCCCGGCCCAGTTCTATTAATGTATCTATAACAAAGATAATTTAGAGGTCTGAGGTTGAGATTATTTTCATTGAATACTCTGAAAGATTTGTGCTTAAGATATAGCCTGTTGAATGTGGGGAAACAGGATATTTTACAAGGCTGGCTTTTAATTTTTTCCCCTTTTCTTTCCCTTTTTCTCCCTCACCTTTCTGGTTCTTTCACCCTGAGCTATTGAAATTTCTTTTCTGAATATAAGGCAGTTTCTCAGGCTTGTAGCACTTGTATGGAGACTTGGAACCTGATTCTTTTTTGGAATGACCAAATCTCTTATAAGTATTCATATCTTATAGCTAATGTTTGTGCACTGGCTAATTTTGAGGGGTTAAATTTTGAAAGAATTAATAAATTACTTTTCTGCTAAATTAGCTACTATTAACAGGTAGCCATTTTTTAAAATATTCTTAATGTTTAGAGACTAAACTTTATTCCAGGGGTGTCCAGTCTTTTGGCTTACCTGGGCCACACTGGAAGAAGAATTGTCTTGGGCCACACATAAAATACACTAACACTAACGATAGCTGATGAACTTAAAAAAAAATTGCAGAAAAATCTTAATGCTTTAAGAAAGTTTACAAATTTGTGTTGGGCCACATTCAAAGCCGTCCTGGGCTGCATGTGGCTTGCACGTTATGGGTTGGACAAGCTTGCTCTAGTCAGTGTTTACACTTTAGAAGTCCTCACTTCCCCTTCCCAAATTCCATTTGGTGAGTCCCAGGAGAGACTCCCATGAGCTCCACTCCATGGTTCCCATGGGAAAGGCAGCCTTCTATTCCTAGAAATGGAATGTGGTGCTCTGTGCTGTTGAATTGCAAAGCTTTGTGGAACAGTTTTAGTAATATATCTGGAAAGGCTTCTGGCACTCTTAGAAATTAAAAAGCACTCCATGAATATAGGGCAGCATTAGCATATGCATATTAAAATCTAGTCACTCCTCAGTTTTTTTATTTTTTATTATAGGGAACAAAGAAGTATAAAGTATAAAAATTACCAAAAAAAAAAAAAAAAAGGAAGGTCAAATGGCTATTCTGGAATTTTCTTTTTTTCTTTTTTTAATTTTTGTTTAATTATACTCTAAATTCTGGAATACATGTGCAGGATGTGCAGGTTTGTTACATAGGTATACACAGGCCATGGTTGTTTGCTACACCCATCAACCCATCATCTATATTAGGTATTTCTCTGGAATTTTCAACAGATGTAGGGGCCAACAGGTATGGGGGTTATGGTGGCAAGACAGGGTTTGAGACTGGGAGAAGAGGAGGCCTGGCTAACAAAGGTGGTCTTTCTCTGTAGATGAGACATCACAGGTAGCAGCCCTCAGAGACAATAGATGACAAATGTTTCTTTCAGACCTTTAAATGTGTCAGACACTCAGCCGGGTGCTGGTGGCTCATGCCTGTAATCCCAGCACTTTGGGAGGCCACAGGGAGTGGATCACGGGATCAGAAATTGGAGACCAGCCTGGCCAACATGGTGAAACCCCGTCTCTACTAAAAATACAGAAACTATCTGGGCATGGTGGCGGGCACCTGTAATCTCAGCTACTCCGGAGGCTGAGGCAGGAGAATTGTCTGAACCCGGGAGGCAGAGGTTGCAGTGAGTGGAGATCACACCATTGCATCCCAGCCTGGGTGACAGGGTGAGACTCCATCTCAAAAAAAAAAAAAAAGGTGTCAGACTCTCAGTTCATCCTTTCTAGATCCAGACAAGGGAGGGCCTCAGAGAAAGCCTGCTGCATCAGTGCAGATTCTATACAGATGCGAATCTCCCCCACACAAGACAGTTTTGCAGGACTACTTCTGTTTCAAGTCCTCTGAAAAACCATCTCAAAATAGGTCAAAGAAATATATTTTGGAAAAAAGATTTTTATTTCCTTTAGCATCACCCCCAACCCTGCCCTACCTTTTGAAATTTTTCTTTCAGAAAGTTTCTCATGTTAAGAACCAACTTGATAGCTTTAGAGAGATTTGTTTTAGAGGCTGGTAGATAAGAGATTGGAAAGGAGGTGAGGAACAAATTGGGATAAGCAGAAGAGAGCAAATTTAAATAGATCATCTCATATCTTCTTGAATTAATTTCTTAGTCCTGAGAATAGGTCAGTTCAGTTAAATTGCTGTGTCTCATTCCAAGAGGTGGTATCGTAGATGAGCTAGGGTTCTATATATGATACAGGCAAACAGATCTTTAATAAAAGACATTTTATTGGAAACAGAAGAAAAAAGTTAATTCATAGAGTTGTCTATAAACTAGTTCTAGAGTTTCAAGTTCTGGATTTTCTGGCATTGTACTTTTTCCTATACTATAGAATCAGGTGTTCTAGTTAACTTTTTAAGTAGTCCATGCATCAACAGACACAAAGGCTGTTTATATTGCAAGTTGCTGTGGTGATTTCTCTGGAAGTTTATATCAAGTTTTCTAGCTTCAGTTTGTAGGGCATTAAGAAAAGCAGTTTTATTTTTTAGTGATTTCAAGTCAGAAAAATAGGAGAAAAATTAGAAAATGTCGGTTTGGAGACTTATAGCCAGGAAAGAATTTAGCATTTAGATCAAATTGTAGACAAATAATAACTAAAAAACAATGGTCAGGGCTAGAATCTAATGTCACATGTACTATAGTTTTCTTCTAAAACATATTTTTTCTCTATAATCTCCCATTTGTACCAAAGATAAATCATAGTGAAACCAATACATTTGCAAAATAAGTTTTAGTCATATTGTACTTAGCCTGATGATTTATATAAAGTACAGCAATAATAATGATTGGCCATATAGGGTCTTTTCAAGTTGGTTTTGCTAGAACTTTTTCATAAGGAATCTCAGATTAGACTTTAAAAATGCTCTTAATGTTTAGGAGCCAAGCCAAAGTTTGTAATACTTGTACAGATTTGGTGAATTAATTTCTTTCTTTCTTTCTTTCTTTTTTCTTTTTTTTTTTGTTCCTAAAATATCTTGAAGTTCCTGTACCTGTCAAAAAGTGACATTTTTTTCTTATCACAAGGTTAGGAACCTTGAAAGGGAACAGTTGAGGCAAGATAGTAGGTTAGTCTTTAGATAAAGAAAATGTGGTACCTATACATCATGGCATACTATGCAGTTATAAAAAAGAACAAGATCATGTCCTTTGCAGGAACATGGATGAAGCTGGAAGCCATTATCCTCAGCAAACTAATGCAGAAACATGTTCTCACTTATAAATGAGAGCTAAACAATGAGAACACATGGACACAGGGAGGGGCCTGTTGGGGGAGGGCAGGAATGGGAGGGCATTAGTGAAAGGAGCTGCTGCATGCTGGGCTTAATACCTTGGTGATGGGTTGATAGGTGCAGCAAATCAGCATGGCACATGTTTACCTATGTAACAAACCTGCACATCCTGCACATGTACCCCAGAACTTAAAAAAAAAAAAAAAAAAAAACAGATGACTGGACACGGTGGCTCATGCCTATAATCCCAGCACTTTGGGAAGCCAAGGCAGGCAGATCACAAGGTCAGGAGTTCAAGACCAGCCTGGCCAATATGGTGAAACCCCATCTCTACTAAAAACACAAAAATTAGCCAGGAGTGGTGGCCAGCACCTGTAGTCCCAGCTACTTGGGAGGTTGAGGCAGGAGAATCACTTGAACCTGGGAGGCAGAGGTTGCAGCGAGCCGAGATTGTGCCATTGCACTCCAGCCTGGGTGATGGGGCAAAACTCTGTCTCAAAAAAAAAAAAAAAAAAGATAGTAGGCCACTCTTTTTTAGTCTATTGGCTTTAAAGTCATCCTCAATTCCTCAAAGCAGTCTGGTCACATTTAAAATGTGACATTCCAGTCAAAGCCTTGGTAAAATAACCAGTGTCTCTAATTGTGTCCTGTCACTGAAGAAAATAGATTCTTATTAAACTTACACAAATAAATCTATTGCCATAAAATAAAAATACTCACAAATAGTTTCTGCATTCTGGAGGAATTGGGTAGAGAGAAAGGTAAATGTTTCAATTTTGTTCACAAAAGTTAACTTTACTCAATTGCTGTAAGCAATATAAGAGGGAAAAAATTTTCTTGACTAGAAAATAACATAAAAAGAACAATTTTTTTTTTTTTTTTTTTTTTTAAGACGGAATTTCACTCTTGTTGTCCAGGCTAATGTACAATGGAGCAACCTTGGCTCACCACAACCTCCGCCTCCCGGGTTAAAGTGATTCTCCTGCCTCAGCCTCCCGAGTAGCTGGGATAACAGACATGCACCACCACACCTGGCTAAGTTTGTATTTTTAGCAGAGACAGGGTTTCTCCATGTTGGTCAGGCTGGTCTCAAACTCCTGACCTCAGGTGATCTGCCTGCCTTGGCCTCCCAAAGTGCTGGGATTATAGGCGTGAGCCACTGCACCTGGCAAGAACCAGTAATGTTTTAAAGTGAAAACTTTAAAATCATTTGCCTTGCATTAGTTCAGTTTCATGTAATTAATTCTTCTGCTTGATGTTAGGTTAGCATTTTATGAGTCCAGTTTTTCTCTTTGAAGGTTTTAGAATTTTTACCCGATCCAATTATATGATCTCACAGTCATAAGCAGAGGTCATTATTTCAGAGTATCTGTCACTTTCATATCCATGAATTTACTTGAAGAAGCACAATGTTTGAATAGTAGCTGATTATAAACTGCATTTTTGTGAAGAAACAGAGTGAAACAATAGTTGTGAATAACCAAAATTTAGAATAGCCATCATTAAAGATACAATTGACACGGAAATTTGTTATTTCTGTAGCAAACAACAATTTAACAGGATAATCATAACTATGACTGATAACATATAACAAGATATATCAAAATTTTTGGAATCTAACACAATTTTGGAACACATATTAACACACTTATACAACTATAACTCAGAGATTGTTAAACACTATTTCTTATTAACAATACTTCCTGTATGACTTTTACATACCAAATAAGACTAACATGTCTCTGTTGGACTTCCAGGGGCTTTTTTTTTTTTTTTTTTGGAATGTCTAAAAGTTAACTTGAGTTCAAAAGGACATGTTAGAATTAATTTTGGGAAGTTTGTCAAATATCAATGGTTTGAAACACTTGATATTAAAAAAGAAAGGTTTGGCCAGGCACGGTGGCTCATGTCTGTAATCCCACCACTTTGGGAGACCAACCAGGCAGATTTGGTGTTTGAAACCAGCCTGTGCAATGTGGCAAAACTCTGTCTCTACAAAAAATACAAAAATTAGCCAGGTATCGTGGTCCACCCTTGTAGACCCAGCTACTCAGGAGGCTGAGGCTGGAGAATCACTTGAGCCCAAGGAGATCGAGGCTGCAGTGAGCTGTGATCATGCCTGGGTGCACTCCAGCCTGGGTGACAGAGCAAGACTCTGACTCAAAGAAAAAAGAAAGAAAATAAATTTTTAAATTATTGCTTTGGCTAAATAACTACTATTTTACAGTTATGTTGATCCTATCTTGATCAATTCTTTTAAACTTTTTTTTGTTGTTGTTTTTATGAGACAGGGTCTCACTCTATTGCCCAGCTGAGTGCAGTGGCATGATCATGGCTCACTGCACCTCAGCCTCCCAAACAGCTGGGACTACAGGTACATGCCACCACACCTGGCTAATTTTTGTATTATTTATAGAGACAGGGCCTCTCCATGTTGCCCAGGCTGGTCTCAAACTCCTGGCCTCAAGCAATCCACCTGCCTCGGCCTCCCAAAGTGCTGGCATTAGGTGGGATCCACCACACCAACCTTAAAGATTTGCAAAGCAAAACCTTTACTCCTTTGATGGGGCAGTTTTCCAAATAATTAAAAGATTTCATAAAGACAGCATAAGAAAATGTGCTCCTAGTTTTGGGGTGGGGGAGGGGTTGTAGTTTATTTAAAAGGTGAACAAAAATATTTTATTATCTATTATTAATATGACATAAAAATTTTGTTGAAAAGAACAAATTTTATCCTTTTTATGTATCCTTAATATTAAAGTTAATTTTAAGAAAACTTTATAAACATCTAATTTTAGTTTTGACAACACAAAATAAGATTCTGTAAATAAGATTTTATAAAATATTTTATTTCATTTCAACTGTATTTTAAATTTAAAACAACTTTTTAAAAACCTTTACACTAGAAAAAATTACTTTCTCTTTAACAAAATCCATATGTTGATGTCTTTTTGTAATGTTTTATTAAAAAGACATTTTACTTTTCTTATATCTATACTTTGTGTATAGAATTTTAAAATATTTAGTAGTTTCAATAATATATTAATTACAATTTTAGCTCTTAATAACCCTGATTTTTAATGGAAAACCTGGGAAGTAAGTAACTGTGATTGTTATGTGTCAGGTGCAGAGCCAAGTACAGAGAACAGGACTGTGAAGACAGTATCTGGAGGATCTGACCCCTATTAGCATAGCCTGGAAACAGCTGGACCAGGGAGAATAGGGCCCAGGCACTGTGAACACACATGTGTCCCCAGTCCTCATCATGGCCACTCGTCTAGACTCCAGAATCTAAATACTCAAAACCAAGACATAAGTTCAGAGACAAATTAAGCTAGTATTAATATTACAGAAATAAGAGTTTTATGACCCTAAAACATCAACTAGAGACAATATAAACCAGTCTGACGAACAGACCCAAGCAAACATGTCTGAATTAAATTTTGAAGATGTTTTTATTTTATTTTACTAATAATTTTTAAACTAGCTTTATTTATTAAAGATTTCTAAAATCACATTAACTTGAAAGTATTTGGACATACTTACGTTATGAGTACTTATTAATTTATGTCAATCTGGTACCATGTACACAATATGCAAACACAGACATGTACATATGTGCACAGAAAAATACACAAATATAGATTTTGTAGCTTTCGTTTAAAAATTTTAGCCATGAAACAGGTAAAACTCACTAGTTTAAAAGGATAGTTAAATTTTGCCTCTGTAAATGGAATGGGTTAAAGTTTGTTCCACATGGCTAGAAGCCCTTATCACATTTTGGAGTAAACAAGGTAGCAAATTTACATATTAAAACACAGAGAGAATTTAAGCTCTTTAAAGAAGTTTGGGTATATTAAAGGAAGATTAAAAA
Organism: Pan paniscus; assembly: GCF_029289425.2. Lineage (NCBI taxonomy): Eukaryota > Metazoa > Chordata > Mammalia > Primates > Hominidae > Pan > Pan paniscus. The sequence continues at coordinate 73,801,181 of NC_073249.2, forward strand.
TGGGTATCAAGGTAAAATCATAGGAATAAAAATAAATCATAAGAATTTACCATAAGATTTTACAAGGAAACCAATTTTATTTATCAGTTAGTTTTAAATTTAGTCTTCATTTTCCAACTAGGCCACTGAGCTCAGGGCAGAACCCAATAACAAACAGAGTGAAAAAAGCATATGTAGTTTTCAGGGACTGCTGTGGTTTGTTTATCCCCACGAAGTCTCATGTTGAAATTTGATTTCTAACATTGGAGGTGGGGCCTGATGGCAAGTGTGTGGATTGTGGAGGTAAATCCCTCATGGATGGCTTGGTACCATTCTCATGGAAGTAAATGAGTTCTCTAACCCTTTGTTCCTGTGAGAACTGGTTGTTGAAAAGAGTCTGGCACCTTCTCCTCTCTCTTGCTTCAGCTCTGTCACCATGTGAGCTCTGTACATGCCAGCTCCCTTCCTTTTCTTTTTCTTTTTTTTTTCTTTTTTCTTTTTTCTTTTTTTTTGAGACAGAGTCTTGCTCTGTCACCCAGGCATGCAGTTGCACGATCTTGGCTCACTACAACCTCTGCCTCCCAGGTTCAAGCAATTCTCCTGCCTCAGCCTCCCAAGTAGCTGGGATTACAGCTGCGTGCCACCCCACCTGGCTAATTTTTGTATTTTTAGTAGAGATAGGGGTTTCACCATGTTGACCAGGCTGATCTCGAACTCCTGAACTCAGGTGATCCGCCTGGCTTGGCCTGCTGAAGTGCTGGGATCACAGGTGTAAGCCACCACACCCCGCCTACCTTTCCTTTTTTACTATGAGTGGAATCAGCCTAAAGCCATTGTGATGGTTAATATTGAGTGTCAACTTGATGGGAATTGAAGGATGCAAAGTATTGTTCCTGAGTGTGTCTGTGAGGGTGTTGCCAAAGGAGATTAACATTTGAGTCAGTGAACTGAGAGAGGCCACCCCACCCTCAATCTGAGTGGGCACCATGTAATCAGCTACCAATGTGGCTAGAATAAAAGCAGGCAGAAGAACGTGGAAGGACTTGACTTGCTGAGTCTTCCAGCCTTCATCACTCTCCCATGGTGGATACTTCCTGCCCTTGAACATCGGACTCCAAGTTCTTCAGCTTTTGGACTCTTGGACTTACACCAGTGGTTTGCCAGGGGCTCTCTGGACTTCGGCCACAGACTGAAGGCTGCACTGTTGGCTTCCCTGCTTTTCAGATTTTGGGACTTGAACTGGCTTCCTTGCTCCTCAACTTGCAGATGGCCTATTGTGGGACTTCACCTTGTGATTGTGTGAGTCAATACTCCTTAATAAACTCTCCTTCCTATATACATCTATCCTATAAGTTCTGTCCCTCTAGAGAACCCTGACTACTACAGCCATCATCAGAAGCAGACAGTAGATCCATGCTTCATGTGCAGCCTCCAGAATGGTAAGCCAAATAAACCTATTTTCTTAACAAATTTACCCAGCCTCAGATATTCCTTTATAGCAACATAAATGGCTAAGACAGAGCCTAATACCTAAATATGTGGAAAGCAGGTGCAACTGGAAGGCAGACACCCAAAACTTCAAGGGTCCGATTTTTACACTGTTGTTTGGCACCCTAAATAGAAGGAAATGTCATGGGACTGGAGAGTGTATTGCTTTCAGAGTATACCTTACTGTAAGGACATTTCTGTAAGGCTGCTGGGTGACCTCATGTTAATCAGCCCACTCTGTGATCAGCCTGTCTCTCATGGGAATCTTATCCCTCAGTAGCAAGTGTTTCCACAGCCTCTAAGTGTTTAAACTGTACCCTTTTTATCTAAATTCACAAAGAAATAAGTAGCCCCCTGTAGAAATAACCATTTACAGCAACTGCTGTCAGCCACCTCCAAAACTATGGTTCTCACCAGTGACTAGTCAGTCACCATACACACAAAGGTCAAGTTTTCTTTTACAGTACAATGTAATTCCTTGTAACCACCCCCTCAACCACCACCACCACCACCACCACCACCAAAATGAAAGAGATCAAGGAATTTAATACAAAAGAGGGTAGAGCTTTAGACCTGACAAAAACCGGCCCAGGACTTTAGGAACTCCAGGAGGAAAACAGAAGACCTCCAAAAGAGGATGTGTGGTGTTTTTGCTGTGTTTCTCAAGGAGTCTCAGGGTTGCTAGAAGTCTCTCAGATTTTTCTTAATGTGGTCAAAGATAGAAAAAAGGAAAAGTAATACAAGTGGAAATAAATGGAAGAACAAGTCTTAGAGGAGCCAATTTGGGGGAGATTTTGAGCTTTTTAAAAGGCCAATGAAGTTTACATGTTTTTGGTTTTGGGGTTTGTTTGTTCATTTTAACAAAAATCATACCAATATGAATGGAAGCAAATGAGAACTAAACCTAATTTAAAATGGGTTTCAGTTGACTGAAAATAACTTCTCAGAAACAAAATCCAAAAGAGAAAAAGCAAAAACACTTCTAAAAAATATATTTGCCACTTAAATATCAGCTTTTGATTAAACTTCTGACCGTAGAGATATCTTCTAAAATCTCTGATTTTCAGATGTTAGCTGCGACACACAGCTGATATTCCTGGCTTTTGCACTTTTTACCAAAGTTGATCTCCCAAGTGACTTACCAAAATCAAAGTCTTGACCAAAGTTATGACTTAGTCAAAGATGCATGAGGCCTCTCTAAAGAGATGTAAAGCAGTCCTCACAAGATCTAGAACCACCCCAAAGACAGTTAAAGAAAGGAAACTTTCACTAGCTGCAAATGGAGTACAACCCACATCTGTCTGGCCATATTCTCTAGGATCTCAGCTTCTCAGCTGACTGTGAACACATAAAGACCCAAAAAGACTCGTATGCCCCCACAGACAGAAGGAGACAGGAAATCAAAAGCTGTTTAAAAGGGGAAAAGAATCAATAATCCTAAAAAGTGAAAAGTGACACAAATATCAAACCAAAAGGGACTGGTTTCCTGACTGAGAAGCAAACCCAGGCCAAAGTGGTGAAGCATGGAATTTTAACTAGACAACAAGGTGGAGTGGCTGTCATTAAAATACAAGGGATTTTAACTTTATTTTAAGTCAGATTTTTGCTCTTCAATTTTGTCAAGAGAATTTTTAAGGCTATCCACGACATTATTATGTGTCTTTTAAAAAATATGACCATTTCTCCGCCAACCATAGTCTATGGACCTTTTTACATAATTGAATATTTTCAATTATTGACATTTTGTGTCTAAAGGTTGACTTAACATGAGACATTTTCATGCAAAGTCTTCAGTGGTTGTAGAGTCTATTGTTTTGTGAATAAACAAATCTGAATCTATTTTATATGATATTAAAAAATTTGATCTCATAAATACAAACAAGACAATTGTTTAGAATGAGAGTCTAAAATCTTTTTTTAATTTAGGGGTCTTTCCAATTTAACAAATCCATCATTTGGCCACTGACGTTGAGAATTTCCAATGGTGTACTTATTTCAATAGCAACTTAATTCAATAAGTCTTTTTATCGAAAGCCCAGGGGGTAATTTACCAGGTTTAGAACAAGTTTTTAGTTTTCTGGAGAGGGCATAGAAGAGATGGTTTCAATTATCCCCCAAAATCTACTCCCAGGAATAGGCTAAAATACTAAAAGACTCTTGTTACCACATGTGGTTAAGGATGGTGTTTGTGTGTACAGTGCCTCCACTATCCCACATATTTGTGGGAGGCTGCCAGTCACAGACACATTAATCTGTGACATTGGCTATGCCCTCCTAGGATTGGACTTTCCCAGGGACAGCAAGGGTTGAGATAACAAAAGCTCCTTGTGAATGGGACCTTCTATTAAGACAAATCCCCCTGAGAGTTTGACATGTTCAGAACAAAAAGTGTGTGCTGGCAGGGCGCGGTGGCTCACGCCTATAATCCCAGCACTTTGGGAGGCTGAGGTGGGTGGATCACGAGGTCAGGAGTTCAAGACCAGCCTGGCCAACATGGTGAAACCCTGTCTCCACTAAAAATACAAAAATTAGCTGGGCGTGGGTGGCAGGCACCTCTAATCCTAGCTACTTGGGAGGCTGAGGCAGAGAATTGCTTGAGGCAGAGAATTGCTTGAACCCGGGAGGTGGAGGTTGCAGTGAGCTGAGATCAAGCCACTGCACTCCAGCCTGGGTGAGAGAGCGAGACTCCATCTCAAAAAAAAAAAAAAAAAAAAAAAAAAAATTGGGTGTGCTGATATGTCTCAGGGTTCCAAATTTTTTTAGGCTGGCCACCAATTTGAACCAAAAACTATATCCCTCCCTCTGCCATGATGGCAGAGACCAAGAAACAATGCTCCCACTTGTTCACAAGCCAAGCTCTCAAGGACATAAAACAAGATAAGAATGGAACCTCATCTGGTTTTTATATCAAAGACTCACAGCAGTTTGTCTAAATAAATGCCAGTCTGGTCAGAACTGCAAAACTGGTCAATCCACAGGGCTGGCCTGAACAACAGACATATGAGGGTTTTAGGTTTGTGTTCTACCATATGGTACCCCACTTTATGATAGGCAATACAAAAAGACAAAGAAAAATACCGTTTTGGGGAGAAAAAGGATTCAACAATATGAATATTTATACCAAAAGGTACACCAGAGTCACTACACCAAAGACTAGTCACACAAATCCTTTTCTCCCATTGGTCAAGATTTTAAAGGGGCAAAAGAAACAGTGATTTTTACCATCCATTTGACCAGACTACACAGAGAGAGAGGCAAGGAGCTTAGCTGGTAGAAATTTCTTACCCTTCTGCTGGCATGTCTGATCCTGAGTTTTCTTGTCTGTGGCTTCCAGAAGAGCAGAGTTTTGGTATCCTGCTCACAGTGCCCAAACTATAGGGGCCAAGGGAAAACTTCCCCTTTGCCCTGTGAAGGGTCGCTTAAAATCAGCTGACAAGAAGGCAGATGAATAGGAGAAATGGCATACAAATCTATTAACAAGCAGAGGAGAGAACCACAGAGTGATTGCCCCAACCTCCCAATAGGGTTCAGAAGCTTATATACCATACTGAGGTTACAGAAAGAATAGGGGCTTGCAGCCTGGCCCAAAACAGGTTATGGTGGTTGCTATATTTGGATGTTTGTCCCCCAAACCCTCATGTTGAAATTTGATACCCAACCTTGGGATTAGGGCCTAATGGGAGGTGTTTGTCATGGGGGTAGAGATTCCTCAGGAATAGCTTGGTGTCTTTCTCATGGTAATAAGTGAATCCTTGCTCTAATAGTTTCCATGAGAGCCAGTTGTTAAAAATAACCTGGCACCTCCCCTCTCTTGCTTTCTCTCTTGCCATGTGATCTCTGCACATGCCGGCTCTCCTTTATCTTCCACCATGAATGGAAGCAGCCTGAGGTTTTCACCAGGCACCAGACACACTCTTCCCAGCCAGCCGAGTTGAGAGCCAGATACACTTTTTTTTTGTTGTTGTTGTTGTTGTTGTTGTTTTCAGATGTTTATTTTATGTACAAAGAACTATCATGGCTTTTCATTGAGTAGATGCCTTGGATGATCCTTTGAAGGAAGATCATTTAGTCCAATTTAATGAAACCGATATCCTTCGCGTACTGACGGAAACACTGGGGGCACATATTGAGGCCATATTTCTGGATCAGACCCTGCCGGTTTGAACAGACGCGACAAGAGCGAGAACCCTGGCCGAATTTTCGCGGGTGGCTCCAGTACAGCTGCTGGTGACCCATCTTGCTCTCAGGAGTGCAATGAGGTAAAAGGCCAGATACACTTTTTTTTTCTTTATAAATGACTGAGTCTTATGTATTCCTTTATAGTGATACAAACAGATGATGACAATGGTAAATCTGACTATGGTGGTAAGACAGGGTATAGGAGGGGAAGAAGAGGAGGCCTGACTAGCAAAGGTGGTCTTGCTCTGTAGATGAATGAACCTCATAGGTAGCTGCCCTCAGACAGAGTAGATGGTAAATGTTTTTTCCAGACCTTTAAAGGTGTCAGACTCTCAGTTAACCTTTCCTACATCCAGACAAGGGAGGGCCTCAGAGAAAGCCTGCTGCATCAATACAGACTCTATACAGATGCAAATCTCCCCTACACAAGACAGCTTTGCAGGACTACTTCTCTTTGCAAGTTCTCTGAACAACCATGTCAAAATATGTCAAAGAAGTATGTTTGGGGACAAAACATTTTTATTCCCTTCAAACAGGCGTATAAAATGGCTTTATTCCTTATGCTGTTTGAACATAGCATCCGCCTATTTCTGTGTGAGCTGACCCACCATAGGCCATTGTATTAGCCTCTTTTCATGCTGCCGATAAAGACACCTGAGACTGGGAAGAAAAAGAGGTTTAATTGGACTTACAGTTCCACATGGCTGGGGAGGCCTCAGAATCATGGCGGGAGGCAAAAGGCACTTCTTACATTGAGGCAGCAAGAGAAAAATGAGAAAAGCAAAAGCGGAAACCGCTGATAAACCCATCAGATCTCATGAGACTTATTCACTACCATAAGAATAGGATGGAAAAGACCGGCCCCCATAATTCAATTACCTCCCCCTGGGTCCCACCCACAACATGTGGGAATTCTGGGAAATACAATTCAAGTTGATATTTGGGTGGAGACACAGCCAAAACATATCAGCCATCATCGCAGGTTCAATGAAAAGCTAGTTTAGGAAAATGCTCAAATTAAGATTTCTGAAATATCCCCTTTCCTACCACATGTCCAGTGCATTCTCTCACTGGAGAGTAGGACTTAGGTGGCAGGGGCTGAACCAGCATCACCTCTACTAGTCTTCTTATATGCAGGCAACAAGACTGAAGAAGGGAAAGGGAATTGAGATTGCAGGCAAGAGATGAGATTGTTTGTCAAGAAAAACCCCGATATTGATCATATCTATGGAGCCACAAGTGGAAGCCAAAAGCGGTCTTCCCAGTGTATTAATCTCTGGGAGGTGTTCTTATCTTCCAGCATCTACTCCCTTCTAGTTATCTAATTGCATTGTAACAAATCTTTATGACAGAAGTGGAATGCCTCTTTCTCCCTCCCTTTCCCCACCTCCCCTTGGTATGTGATGGTAGACAGTATAGTGACTTCGAGTGTTTATTTAACTGTGCATGCTTTTTCTCCATCGTCTAAACATCTGCCAGGAACCTTGACATTAGTTTCACCTCTCCTCTGGGGCTGAGAGATGGGAAAGAAGCGTCAGGAACTTGAACAGAAATCCAGCTCTCAGTACATTGCGGTAAGTAATCACTTTCTTTTTTTCCTTTCAGAGTAAAAAAACCTGTTTCAAACTCTCTTCAGGGCAACCAATGAATTAAATATCCTACTCATTGCAGACATGCTTCATATTTCACCATGATGGGCAGTCTTAAAGTCTCTACTTAACTATTGATAGCCATTGAGATCCCAGTAATTCCTGAGACACTCATGGCAGAATGGTTCTAATTATTAGACAACTTTTTCCTAGACTGAGCTGAAATCTGTCACCATGGAATATATCTTTCCCTTCCCCACTAGGCCTAGTTTTTCTCTGTATTAGTCATTCTGCCAGGCATTATGGAAGATATCAAATAGTGAAGGGCATGATCCCTTCATGGAGCTTTAGGCAGGTAAGATATACCGCATGGAAAATAATTTATACATAATATAATAATCCTATGAAGTAAGTATTATGCTTTCTTAAAACAAATGAGGAAAACACATTCAAAAATGTTAATTGCTGCATGTGTTATAGTGAAATGATTGTTTAGCCGGGCGTGGTGGCTCACAACTGTAATCCCAGCACTTTGGGAGACCGAGGTGGGTGGATCACCTGAGGTCAGAAGTTCAAGACTAGCCTGATCAACATGGTGAAACCCCATCTCTACTAAATATACAAAAAAATTAGCCAGGCATGGTGGCGGGTGCCTATAATCCCAGCTACTTGGGGGACTGAGGCAGGAGAATCGCTTGAACCCAGGAGGTGGAGGTTGCAGTGAGCCGAGATTGCACCACTGCCCTCCAGCCTGGGCAACAAGAGTGAAATTTTGTCCAAAAAAAAAAAAAAAGTTTAAAAGGCAGAATTACTGGAGTGCTAAATGGGTTGTATAATGGATGTAGGATTTGACTGGCATTCTAAAAATTTGAGTCATATGGGTAGTTTACTTCCCCTGATCAAGTAGATGTCAAGGGGCACAGCTGAGAGCTATCTTCAAGGAGGACAATGTGTGCACATGGTGACACTGTCTGTTAAGACACTAAGGTGTTGTCTAGATCTGATGATAAATTAATTAGTTTATGGTATTATTTATCTGATGATTAATTTATAGCAGGAAGGACTTCAGCTAGGCAAAAGAAAGAACTATGAACCTAGCTGGTTGCTAAAAAACTGGAAGGTACTACCAATGGAAATTGGTGACATCTCCATCCTTGGAGATCATCAGAGGTGACCAGACAACTACAGGTTCTAATGATTTCAACATTCAGCTGCCCAAAGGCAGGGGCCTGGATGGAATTTTTCTTTCTGGTACCTTTCAGATCTAAGAATCTGATCCTAATTCAGAGGTAGAGGAAAACGGGTAAAATATTTCTCTCCCTAATGTGATAGCAAGTAAAAATGAAAAATAAAGGGCCTAAGGCTGGCTGTGATGTCATTCACCTGTAGTCCCACCTACTTGGGGAGCTGAGAGAAGAGGAGTGTTTGAACCCAGAAGTTTGTCGCTAGCCTGGGCACATAGCAAGACCCTGTCTTTATAAACAAAACAAAATAAAATAAAAATTTAGAAAATAATAGAAGACCTAATTCTCCTTCTTGAAAATAAAAATAAGAGAAAAGACACACCCCCATCAACCCTGCCCTGCAATCCTCAACTCTTTTTTCAGAACTTTTCTGTCCTTCCTTTTCAAATGTATATAAATCTTCTCTTTGGCTAAATAAGTTTCTCAACTCAGGAATGTTTCCTGCAGGGCCTGGGAGTCATCTTTTTGAAATGCAAACATCACGGAAGATAGTGTCCCTATCTCCGAGTTCCTGTGGGAGGGTTAGAGCCTAACTTCAGTGGGTACCTTGCCCCAATTTGCAAAATTATCTTCTGTCATAAAGATATGGAAAGTTTGTTTTTCCTCCAAATAAAGCCAACACAGGTGGTCTCCCCAATTACCAAGATAAAGTTAGGACAAACTGTGTGTGACAAAAGGTGTTGTCTCTTACTTAAGGACTAGTGATTGTTTATCTTGGGAGCATGAACGTACTGGGTTGTATCTGCTTGGCTGTACAAGGGGGGAGTTTCCTTTCTGCCTTTGCAATCTCTTAGCAATTGCATGTGATGCACATCACATTCTGGTTTAATGGTTATTCAATAATAAAAATAAACGGTTATTCAATAATAAAAATAAAAATGTTTTATGGCCAGGTGCAGTGGCTCATGCCTGTAATTCCAACACTTTGGGAAGTTGAGGCAGGAGGAGTATTTGAGTTCAGGAGTTTGAGATCAGCCGGGGCAACATAGCAAGACCCTGTCTCTATTTTTTTGTATAAAAATTATTTAGGCTGGGCACAGTGGCTTACGCCTGTAATCTCAGCACTTTGGGAGGCTGAGGCAGGTGGATCACCTGAGGTCGGGAGTTTGAGACCAGCCTGACCAACATGGAGAAACTCCGTCTCTACTAAAAATACAAAATTAGCTGGGCATGATGGTGCATGCCTGTAATCTCAGCTACTCAGGTGGCTGACGCAGGAGAATCGCTTGAACCCGGGTGGAGGTTGTGGTGAGCCAAGATCGCATCATTGCACTCCAGCCTGGGCAACAAGAGAGAAACTCTGTCTCCAAAAAAAAATTATTTAAAAAATTAAATTTAAAAAAAGTGTTTTGTTTCTCTACTAACTTTGTGGAGGGGATTTCTGGGTTGGACAAGATCTTGGTTTTTTTATTTTCTCAATTTTTGTGAATGAAGGTAAGATGACTGGCAGTTTTTGAATAAAGTGGACAACTGAAGGTCTGTGTCCACACAGAGTCAGGTAAGAGACCCTGATTTTTAAAAAGTCTCCGGTCTACCTCTCTACTTCTTTGGAATACTAACTGGATGATACCAAATTCAAGCTGTTGCTATTGAATAAACATGGGAAGTACAGGCTCTAAAATCTCATCAAGATCACCATTAGGTTCATGGTAGAAAAATATGGGATGCCAGGAATGTTGCCTGTAGGTCTCTCTTGAATGGCTAACATATCTCTCACACATTTGGAATGGATATACACATCAGATCCTAGTCCTGCAGTGGCCTAGGGATAGTTCTTTTGATTTGGATAAATTACTGCATTTGCGGAAGTTCTCGGAAGGGCCTTATGTCAAGCAAATGAGTTACTGGTATTTGTGGGATGAATATTATTCTAAGAGGAAACTTAAAAGTGATTTAGATAACCAGAGAGAAAGACTGAAAAAAAACCAATAGAACAGGAAATACAAAAATTAAGAGCACTTTCTCCTTCACAGAAACCTCCTCCTCCATTGCTTATTCTTGTTCCCTCTGTTCCTGCTGCCTCACTTTATCCCTCCTTGTCTCAGACTCCTGGAAAGGGATGCGTGGTGAACTTTTAGACAAGGGGTTTTCCTGTTTAGGGGGTTCCATGAGAAGAGAAAAAAGGATGTCACTTTTCCAGCTGTAAATGAGTTACCTGCCCTGCTTGAGGACGTAGAATTGACTGCCCCCTGGCCTATCCCCAAGTCCACTTCTTGCCTTAGACCAGATTTCACCTCCAGGGATCTCTTCTCATCCACACACCATTTAGCTAGAAAGGTGAAAAAGATGAAGATAAATAATCAATATCCTGGAATAATTGAGAACTCAGATAAGAGACTGTGTCCCTGTATGAAGGCAGCAGGATGGAGAGTTACTTGGAAAAAGACAAACAAAAAGATATTAGGTTCATAAACACCAGTATGGAAAAACAAACCAAGGTGCCATATAATCCTCCCTTTTTCCTATTTTAATGCATAGAAAACCAGCCCTTTTTACTCAGATCACCAGCAAATCTGAGGCCACCGAGAAGCTCCCCAGGACCCTTGGGCGCAAAGGAAACATTAAGCATCTATGTGCTCTTCTCCCCTGCTGATATCATCCATCTGAAGGATTTTTCCCGTACCCTGTGAAGATACACAAAAGTTTGCAGAAATGCTCCACAGCTTGTTTTTAGTTTACAGCCCTGCACATAGGGTTGTGCACTGACTCTTGTGGGTAATCCTGCAACCAGCCCATTTTGCTTGTTTGAGGACCTGGAGATGATCCACCACCTAAGGTGGCACTGTGACCAGAGGAAATTGATTACCACTCCCCTACAACTACGGAACTGAGCACGTTAGAGATCCATCCAGAGCGATTGCTAGCAGCAGTACTTAAAGGCTTTCCACTAAAGGTAAGCTGGGAGAAGTTGCAATGGTGTACCTAGAAGAATGAGTCCTCCATTGATTTCCAGCAGCAGTTTTTGGAGGCTTTCTCAGAATTTACTAGCATGGACCCAGGAGGAGATAAAATCACTCCCTAATCTTGGCAACCTTTACCTCTGCTCTCTTGCTGACTAACCAAGCCCAAATTAAGCAAAAGGTGTTAGGATAGCAAGGACAGACTATTATTCAAATCCTAGCAGCAGCCACTACTCAGTTTAGGGTTAAGACAAGGAAGAAAAGCAGAGATTAAAGACTGCTGTGTTGGCTACTCAGTGAGAATTATTACTAAGGAGGATAATCCCTATACCGGGCAAAGTATAAAGATAGCAAAGGAACAGGAGAAAACTGAATGTTATTATTGCAAAATACCAGGACATTGGAAGGACTATAGAAAGAGACTCGGGAGGATATCAAAATTGCAGAGACAGGAGAGTCAGGAAAGCCTAGAAAGATGAAACCCTCAACTAGGAAATAGTTGGCAAATGGCTCAAAATTCACAGATTGGGGGTATCTCAGAGGTGGGAAGTGGTAAACCATCTATGTCAAGGACTTTTACTGAACCCCATCCATCCTTGGCTTTTCTGGTAGATATTGGTGCTACTTATTCTGCAGTTTCCTCAGAAAATTCCTGCTTTCTATCTGGCAACTGATTAGTACAAGTTGTTGGTACTTTGGATCAGCCTCCATTTATTCCTTTTTCTCTTGGATTCCCAGACAGGTGCTCTTACTGAGGTACCTTCATTCTGACTTTCTCCTGTATCTCCTATAAAACTATTGGTGAGAGACCTACTCTGCAAATTAAAGGCTACTATATTTTGTACTCCAGATAGCCTATTGGTGAAGCTCCTTGAACAAAAGAGCACCTGAAATGGTTACTATGTTCCTCATAGAAGAAAAGGGACCAGGCATGGTGGCTCATGCCTGTAATCCCAGCATTTTGGGAGGCTGAGGCAGGAGGATCAGGAAGATCACTTGAGCCCAGAAGTTCGAGACTAGGCTGGGCAACATAGGGAGATCTGTCTCTATTTAAAAAGAAGGAAAACAAGAAATTATTTTATTTATTTATTTATTTATTATTTTTTGAGACAGAATCTTGCTCTGTTGCTCAGATGGAGTGCAGTGGCGTGATCTCAGCTCACTGCAACCTCCACCTCCTGGGTTCAAGTGATACTTGTGCCTTAACCTCCTGAGTAGCTGGGACTACTGGTACGTGCCACCGTGCCTGGCTAATTTTTGTATTTTTAGTAGAGACAGGGGTTCACCATATTGGCCAGACTGGTCTCAAACTCTTGGCCTCAGGTGATCTGCCTGTCTTGGCTTCCCAAAGTGCTGGGATTATAGGCATGAGCCACTGAGCCTGGCCAGTAAGGGAATAATTTAAAAAGGACATTCACCCTGTTATACTACCATACTTCTAGTGAAAAAGGAAGGTAAGTTTCATAGAGATATACAGATTTGCATGAGATCTTGGAGACATAAATAAACTTACTGTTCCATTAACTCTGTGGTCCCTAACCCTGTAACTATTCCAACTTTGGTACTGTCATCTACAAATATTTTTTTCTGTGATTAGTCTATATTTTGCTTTTTCTTCTGTTCCTCTAGTGGGCAAGTCTAAATGTTTTTTGCTTTTACTTACGAAAGAGCCCAATATCTGTGGCAAATAATTCCTACAAATAATGCCTCCCTACTATTTTCTCTAGTTATTTTGAGGAAAACTTAGAGAAATTTGTTCCACCAGAGGAATCTATAATTAATCAATGTGTAGATGATTGGCTGGTAGCCTCAGAAACTAAAGAGCAACACAAAATGTATTAAAGCATCTATTGTCAGCTGAAGACTGTAAAGTGTTACAGTCTAAGAGTCAACCGATTTTGAATATCAAACAGCTTTCTATAGAGAAACAATTGAGACAATTTTGGGGATTAGTAGGACATTGAAGACAATGAATCCCAACTTCTGCTGAGTGTGCAAAACCTTCTATGAGCAATTGCATGATAACTCTCTCTGGCCTTTAAAATCTGAGGAGGCTTTTGTACAACTGAAATTAGCTATAACTTCTCCCCTAGTCTTGAGGATTCTCAATTTTGAAAACCTTTCCACTTATTTTGTTATGAAAATAAAGGTGCTGCTAGTGAAATATTAGCTTAAAAGTTGGGATTGAACTGTAGGGCAATAGTTTATTTATCAGTTCTAGGAGCCACTGCACTGAGAATGCCTGGGTGTCTGCAAGAGGAAGAGGTAGCCAGCATTCTTACTGAAAAAGCCCAAAGTCTTACCTTGAGTCACATGACTTATTTGCATGTCCCACATGCTGTGAAAGCAATCTTACAAGTCCATAAAGCCTAGCATTTGTCAGTATGCCATTGAACTAACTGTGAGCAAGCATTATTAGGTAGTCCTAACATTGTACTTGGGAGGTGCAATCTCCTAAACCCTACTACCCCCTTATGAGATTCTGATTAAATAGATGATCATGACTGAACAATAGTAATGGAAGATATTAAGCCCTGGCCTGATTTATTAGACTTCCAGTTTCAAAATGCAGATTTGAGTCATGGTCCTGGGCTAAGAAAGGATGGCTGAAGACTTTCTGTGGTGTGGTGACTTCTCATGAAATTTTGGAAGCTTATGTTTTGTCTGGAATTAAATCAGCACAAGCAGCTGAGTTAACAGCAGTTACTAGAGCTCCAATTCTTAGTTATGGACTGGTAAATTAAGTTTTACCTAAAGCTGCCTTTTTACAGATTTTATGTTCAGCCTAAAGGCTTTTCTATACATAGTGAACTGTAACCTAACTGGATGTGTAAACAGACTATAACCTACTCTTGGGACAAGAAGCCAAGTCTCAGCCCATCACAGCAGCCATACTTCAACCACTCACAGGTGACCAACTATTCAAACCGTGTTCAAATAAAGCAAATGCCAAACTGTAACCAGTTTGGCTGCTTCTGCACCTCGCTTGCATTTTGTATACATCATTTTCCTTTTTCTGTCCATAAATCCTCTCCAACCACATGGCAGCACCAGCGTCGCTCTGAACATATTCTGGTTCTGGGGACTGCCTGATTCACAAATAGTCCTTTGCTCAATTAAGCTCTGTTCATTTGTCCAAAGGTTTTCTTTTAATAGATGGTGTCAGAAGTAGAATCTGAAATACAGCTTCTAGTGACCCCCAGGAGCATCAAGTAACCAAGCAAGGTACCTGCTGGCCCTATTATGTTCATTGTTTTCTCACAGCAACTGTGAATCATGGGTAAGCTCTCTTGGATTCTGTAGCTACATGGCTTTTTGTTTTGAGCTACCTGAGCTTGTTAGAGCACATTTTTATCCAAACTGTGTTCTGGAGTTTACAGCAAAATCTGTACTGGGTCTAGGATTAGATTGGATCTGATAATTAACTGCTTGCATCCAGTTAGTTGTCTTGGCTGTCTGACTGTGTCAGACAGGAACTGTCAGTAAATCGCAATACTGCAGGGGGTCTAATTTTTGGCTTCCAGAAATTTTTCAGATTTTTTGTGTTCTATCCCCTTGGTTGTTGTTGTTATTGTTGTTTTTCTTGCACTGTTAGGTAGGGGAAAATTCATTGGCTAAGTTGATCAAGGGGATCTAAATGGTCAAGGTAAAAATGGAATCCTTAATTTCTGAAGAACTGAATACTCCCCCTTCTGACTATGCCTACATTTACATGTATAAGTATTAGGCCCTAGAAACAGCAAATGCTTACAAAAATGGTGAAATGTTACTAAAGATATTTTAAAATTACAGTGGAATGTTCCAAATGAAAAACATTGCACTTTAAAAAGTGCATTTAAAAATGAAAGCTCCCAAACTAGGCTAACCCAGGGATGCCTATTTATGTGCAGAAGTTTCTAAAAAGATTTCGATGTTTTTATTACCTCTTTTAAAAGACCTTTATAAAAGGCAAATAAAAAGCTTAGGCAACGAATTGATAGGAAAAATGAAATCTGCTAACATTTTGGCTTAATAATTATTCCACCCCCAAATGTAAAAAGAAAGCTATCCTGGATAAAGGTTTTATAAAAGGTAGGGCCTCAGGTAAAGTAGACTTGCTTTTTCAGAGCTATTTGTGCTGAGTCCAGACGTACAGAATGCTTTCTTTGCCCTATTTCTCAATGTACTCCACCCTGAACTTAGTAATTTTAGTGAAGAAACAGTAGCTAAGTTAAAAAAAGAAAAAAAAAACCTGCCTATTGAACTAAATCATTCTCCAAAATATACCTTTCTGACATTTAGCTGGCTGCTTTGAAATGCTTTTGTAAATAAAAGTTACATCTATAAAGGAAATCTTCATTTGTAAGAATGCCTGCATCTGTGCACTTGGAAAAGAGGGAGGACTGAGTCACTAGAAACTCTTATCATTGGTTTAAATTTATATAACAAATCTTACCTTTGTTTAAGGTGCTTTTTCTTCCCATCTTGTCTTAACTAGGCCTTTACCTATATCCTGATCCCTTGGTTTGGGCAAATTATAGTACAATATTTAGGTCTGAAGTCTCAGTTCTCTGATTTTTGAGATATACATTTCCTACCTTATTTTACTTAAGAGTCATCCTATTAGAAATGCAAATTTAGGGTTGCCTAGCTAATGATTGCTTAGAACAATGGAACAGATAATTGGAAGATTGATTGTCACAATGGGGAAAATAAAAAAACTATTTGAGAGCTGGCAAATGAGAATCTTTATGAAAGCTATAAAATTTGCTTCTGTTATGTGTGTCTGTATGTCTATATGTGTTATGTGTATGTAATAATATTTGATTTAGAAAACTAGTTTAAAAATTATTGGTAAAATAAAATAGAAGTGGCCTCAGAATTGTCAGTTAAATATAATTCAGACATTTTTGCCTGGATCTACTGGTCAGACAGGTTTATGTTGTCTCCATGACATGTTTTAAAGTTATGAAACTGGTATCTTTGACATTTGCTTAATTTGTCTGTTAGCTAAAACTGTAAGGCACAGATGCTGGGCTACACTGAAGCCTTGTATATGTCTTACTGTGAGCTTGTTTTTTTATTTTGAGCCTCTGGATTCTGGGATCTGGACAGGTTGTTACAATAGGTAGCTAGTAAGATATGAGCAGAGCAGGAGAGCCCTCCCTCCCCCAACCAGGAATGTCAGGTGACTATCAAGTGATGGTCAGGTGGTTGTTAACTGTCTCTCTAAAATACTAATTGGTTTCAGCCAGTGCCAAGGAAAGGCAGTCTATAGATAGAAAAACCTGAAACTGGTGATCAGCAGCTTCCTGATAAGATCTCAGGAGTTGGGCGTGCATTAAGAGGCAAAATGGCAGAGTTTAACTGGTGTATGACCTTCTAGGGACATTTGGTAAGGGAAGAATGCCTCAGGTGAGCATGCATACATCTCCAGTAAACACACTGCACTTGCTCCTCTTCCAAGTGCTAGCAGTGCCACTGCTCATGTGGACAGCCAACCCAAAGGAAGAATAACAGAAGAAGGGATGCAAGACCCCAGAAGTATGCCAACATATAAAACCCCAAGTCAAAGGTCAAATCATGCACTTGATCTCTCAAGTCATCTCCTTGGCCCTTTTCCAAATAGAGAGGGTCAAGTATTTCCAAATGTATTTTATTTCCTTTTGTTCCTGCTGTAAAGCTTTTTAATAAACGTCACTCCTGCTTTAAAACTTGCCTCTGTCTCTCCTTCTGCCTTATGCCCTTGAGTCAAATTCTTTCTTCTGAGGAGGCAAGAATTGAGGTTGATGCAGACCCACATGGATTCACTGCTGGTAACAAGGTGACCATGGTGAGGCCTAGGAATATGTCCTCAGTGCCTGGACCACTATCTGCAAAGCAGAGCCAACCTCCAATGGCACATTCTCCCTGAACCAGTGTTGCCAGCTGGCCATGCCGGGAGGGGTTTGATCCTCCGGGTGTCATCTTCGCAGTTGTCATCTATCCTGAGCTCTATACCTGGTATGTAAATTCAAGACCCAGATGAGCCCTTCACTATAGAACTGCCTTGGGTGCCACATGGGTACTTAGGACCCAGGATGATTAGGGAAGGTATTAGGGAGGGTATCTATGTCATAATTTAAAAATTCTTTTCGGTAATTAAAAATCTTTAATCTGTTAAATTAACCAATAGATAGTCATAAAATGTTTGAGTTATTTCTAAGTAAGTTAAAATATAGAAACATTAATTATTTAACCTAAGTTTAAGTTTATATATCTTGGCATCTTATTTTTACATAGTATAGAGAAGCTAAATATGTTTAGATCTGTTAATAAACAAGAAAAACTGAAGAAACATCTTTCTTAAAACATTAGGAAATTATTTTCATCTACAAATACTGATATAAAACAGTTCAAAATTACTTCCTAGGTTTTCACTAGAAATTAGGGTTATTAAGAGTTAAAATTAAAGTTAATATATGTCAATAAAACTACCAGATATAATATACAGAATGTATTGTTTTTAAAAAGGAAGATATGTTTTTAGTGAGGAAAGTTGTAAAGGCATGAAGATGTGTATATGTTGAAAAAATAATTTTGTCTAGTTTAGAAGTTATTTCAAGTTTGTTTCAAATTGAAGGAATAAAATATGATATAGATAAAACTACATGGGTATAAAAATTTGGGGAAAGAAAAAATAGAAAAAGTTTGTGAGAGGCTAAAAAAGATTTATGAAAATCTTATATTGTATGTTCAAAAGCTGCCTGAGGTTGGATGAATTTGTTTGTAAGGTTTTAGTCAAATTAACTTTAGTGTTGATAATACACTAATACAATATCAAAATTTGGTTTCTCTTGAAGAATTTTATGTAGTACGAATAAGAGTCAGTAAAATATTTTTATTCACCTTTTGAGGAAACTGCAAAAAAGAAAAGGGGAAGAGAAGAGAGACAGATTCTATCTTATGCTGTCTTTATTAGGCCTTCGGATTATTTGGAAAACTGAGCCTCCTCTCTATCAAAGAGTAAAGGTTTTTGCTTTTAGAATCTTTTAATTATCACTTTGACTAAAAGAATGACTATTATTTTATAGTGACATGTGATACTACTTTGATTAAGTGTTTTAAACTTTTGATGTATTTGACAGGCTTCCCAAATTCAAATTTTCAGATTCAAAATTAAGGCATTTTGACCTCACACTAACTTTGGGATGTTACGGTGGGTCCCTGCAGCATCCAAAACAGGGATCATAAACAGGCTTATTTGACATGTTAAATTACATGAGAAATATTGTCAGATAAGAAATAATGTTTAACCTTCTTCAAGTTATGTTTTTATGGATATGCTATTAATATATGTTTCAAAATTATAAGAGATTCCTAAAATTCTGATATGCCTTGTTATGTTATTGGTTATAATTATGGTTATTATGCAACAGAAATAACCAAATTTATTTGTCATTTTTGTCTTTAACCATGACTATTTTAAGTTGTTTCCACAGTTAACTGCTTAGTTCTGATGCATTTTCTTTTTTCTTTCTCCCTTTTTTTTTTTTTTTATAGACGATGTCTCACTATGTTGCCCAGGCTGATCTTGAACTCCTGGGTTCAAGAGATCCACCCATCTCAGCCTCCCAAAGCGCTGGGATTACAGGTGTGAGCCACCGTGCCCAGCCCTGATGCATTTTCTGAAAGCTCTTCAGAAGCAAGTAAATTGCTAAAGTATTGTGTCTCCTAAAACGTTCATGGAAAGGATAGAAAGGACCCTGACATCATTTGCGCTGGGTAAGAATTCCCAGAATTCTAATGAAGAGACTGACTGGTTTATAAAACTGCTAATCCAAGCAAGACAAGAATTAATTGAATACCAAGGAAATACTTTGCCAGATTTTCATGCTAGATAAGCCAATAATGAAATTGTTAAGATCTGCAGTTTCAATAAACTCCATAGTCCAAGCCAAATTACCTCTGATAACTCATCTAATAAACAGTGCTATGCACCTGTATTGGAGAAACAAAATTGGTGTTTATGAGGTTATAAATTAGTTGTTAAATGTGGACTCATGGAGAACCTGGATAACCACATGGTCCCTCCTACATCCTTAAAGCCTCCACTATTAAAAGCTCTGCAATTTGTATATATGGAAGACAATAGAAACTTCTGGTTTTTGCTACCTGATGTGCCATTTGGACATTTATAGAGGGATTTTATTTCTCTGCCATTTTCAGTGCACGTTTTCTAGATGTTTAGAAGCTTTTTCATGCAAGAAGGCTGATGGTATAACAGTGGCTAAGAGGTTATTAGGAAATGTGTTTCCCTCATGGGGCATTCTGGAGAAATCTCCAATGATAGAGGTATTTGTTTCACTGGACAAGTTGTAAAACAGTTAAATAAAGTTTACAGATACAACAGCATTAGACAAAGTTAACTGAATTGGCTGGATTGCCTTGGTCAATGGTATTGCAGATTGATTACAATTAGATCCACTTTCAATGGAAAATATAAGTTGACCCCTTATGAAATAGTCACTGAAAGGTTTGTGCCCCTAATAATGGGACCTCATGTATCCTCTGCTCCTAAATTCTGAAATGACTAAATGCTGCAAATCTTTAATGCATTATGCCAAAGTGCACTTTTTTTTTTCGAGATGAAGGAAGCTTTTCATGATGCACTAACTGAAGACAATGAAACCCATTATGATCTAGAACCTGGAGACTGAGCCTTCTAAAAACATCAGAACCAGCATGGCACATGTATACATATGTAACTAACCTGCACATTGTGCACATGTACCCTAAAACTTAAAGTATAATAATAAATAAATAAGGAAAGAAAGAAAGAAAGAAAGAAAGAAAGAAAAAATCAGAAAAAGACTGCCCTTGCCACCTACACTGCAGCAATAGAATCTCTGGTCCATGGAGTCACTCATGCTAAATGTGACATAATCAAACTGAAACTTGAAACTTGAAACTATGGAAGCAGATAGATCCCAAAGCAGACTACGGTTGTTTTTTTTCTGTCTCTCTCCTGAAACAGAAGACTCTAGCATAAGAAAGCCCCTTCTGGCCCGGTGCTGCGGCTTACGCCTGTAATCCCAGCACTTTTTGCTTGAGCCCAGGAGTTCAAGACCAGCGTAGGCGACAGAACAAAACCCCATCTCTACTAAAAGTACAAAACTTAGCTGGGCATGGTGGCAGTCGCCTGTAATCCCAGCTATTCGGGAAGCTGAGGTGGGAGAATCACTTGAACCCGGGAGGTGGAGGTTGCAGCGAGTCGAGATCGCGCCACTGCACTCCAGCCTGGGCGACAGAGTGAAACTCCTTATCAAAAAGAAAGAGAAAGAGAGAGAGAGAAAGAGAGAGAAAGCCCTTTCTGGTGTAACCCTTACAAAAAAATAACCTGAAGTCCTTGTTCCCACCTTACAAATTCCACTGCTTTGCTATTTCCCAGTGGGATTTGAGTCCAAATAAGAACGTTTATGATAGCGACAGTGACATCAATCGCCTAAAGAGAGGATTTGTTAAATTAAGTTTAACCTAAAACTGCCTCCTTACATATTTAAATTTGGTCTAAAAGTTTCTTCACATAAAGTGAACTGTAACCTAACTGGATTTGTAAACAGACTATAACCTACTCTTGTAACAAATAGCTGAATCTTAGCCAATTACAGCAGCCGAGTTTCAGTCAATCACAGGTAGCCAACTGTTCACACCATGTTCAAATAAAGCAAGCACCGAGCTGTAACTAATCTGGCTATTTCTGTACCTCATTTCTGTTTTCTGTTCACTTTCCTTTTTCTGTTTAGAAATCCTCCCTGACCACATAGCAGTGCCAGAGTCGCTCTGTACCTATCGTGGTTCTGAGGGCTGTCTGACTCCTAAATCATGCTTTGCTCAATTAAACTCTGTTAATTAATTAATCACTTAATTTGTCTAAAGTTTCCATTTTAACCAGACTTAAAGTGTATATATATATGTATATATATACACACATATACACACATATATGTATACACACATATATATATGTGTGTGTGTGTGTATAGTCACACTGATAGTAACTATGTCTTTGGTGTCTGTCATGCAACAGAGCAAAAAATTTTTTAAATAGAGGGAATAGAACTGAAAAAAACCTCCTATCCAATTGGTAGCTGATTTATTAGGAGTTTTACAACTGCCTGCTCAGGTATCGGTAGTTCATTTTGCTAGCAAAGCTTCAAAAGCTGCTGTTAAAACACAGCAATCTCCAAACTTAAAAAGCTTCATTTTTAACACAATGAGAAACGTTTGTTCATTTTTAAAACAATCCTTTGTAAAAGAAAATAGACAAAAGGATTATAAAAGGGGCTAAATGAAATTTGACCGACTATGGAAACTACCTAGCAAACTAACTCCTATGCCACAGTACGCATTTGCTTGGTTAGTATTGTCATGTCATCAACAAAATCACCTGAATAAAAGAGGGAATTTAAAGACACTAAATTCTTTCTACACCTACCAAAAAGGGAAAAGTATTCAAAACGTATGGAAAAGAGATGTGCTCTTTGTCAGCAGAATTCTATACAGGCCACTCCCAAGGTAAGCCCAAGAAGTTCTCCCTGGCCAGCTTTACGAGGAACCTGGTGGCATTTGATTTCATAGAGTTAATGCCTACAGACAGTGCTTTTGTCTGCTTACGGTGTGTGTAAGGTCTAGATGGCCTGAGGTCTTTTCCTTTTCCAAAGCTGATGCTCAGGCAGTGATAAAGGCTCTCCTATTACACATAATTCCCACTTTTGGGATACTAAAGCATATTGAATCAGAGGAAGTCATTTTACTTTTACTCTTGTCCAGAAATTATGCAAATGTTTACAGGTCTCTAAAAGTTCCAGTCTTCTGCACAAGCAGAGCAAATAAATGCAAAAAAAAGCAAACCAAAAATCAAAACCAAACATTCCTTGGATAAGATTCAGCAATCTATCAGGTTAAATTGACCTAGAGCCTTATCAATTAGCCTTATTACAAATTAGAATTTAAAAAATAGAATAACCCCTGCAACAAACATGGAATCTCTTCTTTGGACTTATATTTGGGGAGCCTATGAATTTGAGTCTGAGGCCATATGATATGCCTGACTTAACTGAATCCTTTCATAATCGTATTCAGTACTTTAACAATCTTCTCTCTTCTCCCCAGAAACCCTGAGACAAAGTCAGAAAGATCTGGAAAGACCTGCCAGAGGAAATCTGCCACCCCTCTGGACTAGGAGACTTCATCTACATAAAAGTGGGCTGTCACCATGCTGGGAGGGACCCTTTAAAGTGCTGTCGATGACCCATAAGGCTATCAGTGCAAAAGGCAAACTGCTGAATCCAGGCTTCCTATGTGAAGCTAGCACCACAGGACAGGTGGACTGTGCTTTCTACAAAGGACCTAAAACTGAAGTTTTCTACTCACCCGAAAAGAAGTATTCTAGAAAATGTATTACTATTCCTATAGGCTGCCTGGCTGTTCTGTTCATGACGGTGGTTATTCCAATTACTTTGAGAATTATATTTATTAGAAAACAAACAGTATTATTTGTTGCACTTCTTTTTTCTTCTGCACTCCCAGTAAATGTTCCCATAACCCCACATCACCAATCAGCTTTAAATTATGCTCCCAGGATGAACATGATCTGGACTTACAAGTCCAACAATTTCATTTTTAGCAGAGTGTAAGTGGGGTCATTTTCACTAATACTGTTCAATAATAATGAAAGTAATAAATATGCATCCAGACACTCAAGCTCTAAATTTGACACCAAGAAAAGTTAACTGGTTTGATTGGAAGGATGATGTAGAAAGGCATCTAATGAATAGACAAACAGAAACTGCAAAAGACAGTTTTAATGTCACTAGATTCACATTGGGATGCAAGTTCTCTCCAATTCCAGTACAGATGAATAAACAAAAGTGAATGCCTGTTGTATTTAAGGGTTATTCCTCCAAGGCAAATATTATACTGAATTTTAAAATTCATCATACTGTGATTCTGGTAATTGCATTGTTTGCATTTTACTATAGATTTGCTGAATTTTCAGGCAACTGCAATTTGCCCAGAAAAAGGTACCAATAATTAGGAGATTGTAATGTGATTTTTGTAGTAACACAGGGAGGTGATTGTAAGGGCAAATACAAATTAAAAATAAGAGGCTTAACTCTCCCTGTTGAAAATAAGAGAAAATATCTCCCCTCTTTCTTTTCAGAATTTCTTTTTCTATTCTTTTCAAATGTGTATAAATCTCTATGGCTAAATAAGTTTCTCAACTCAGGAATGTTTCCTGCAGGGCCTGGGAGTCATCTTTTTGAAATGCAAACATCACGGAAGATAGTGTCCCTATCTCCGAGTTCCTGTGGGAAGGTAAGAGCCTAACTTGGTGGGCTCCTTGCTCCAATTTGCAAAACTACCTTCTGTCATAAAGATATGGGAAGTTTGTTTTTCTCCAAATAAAGCCAACACAAGTGGTCTCCCCAATTACCAAAATAAAGTTAGGACAAACTCTGTGTGACAAAAGGTGTTGTCAAGTCCTCTAACTTGAGGACTAGTGATTGTTAATCTTGAAAACACGTATGCACTGGGGTGTATCTGCTGCCTATGTAAGGGGATGAGATTCCTTTCTGTCTTTGGAATCTCTTGGCAATTGCCTGTGAGACCCATCACATCCTGGTTTATGGTTATTCAATAATAAAAGTGGCTTGCATAAGAGCGTGAAGGATAAACTTAAAAGAAAACTAACAGTAAAGGTGGTTTGTTTCTCTACTACCTTTGTGGAGAAGATTTCTGGTTAATTATATTTCCCCCACACTACCCCAAAGCATCAGCAAGTATGCCTTCTGTTGTGTTCTATGGTATTACTGTTTTATTCCTGTTAAAAAAAAAAGTGGGAAATCTGCTCCAAACAGCCCTATGGTGGCATAGCCAGCAGTGATTAATCAAACCTATCCGTGCTTTAATAAGCCACCCCCAACCCCCAGCCCCCATCCCCACCCCCTAAGGACATCAGTCAACAGATGACTTGAGAAGAGCACAGCATCATTGTTTTCTTTCTCTCTGTGTGTGTATTCAGATACTGCTTAGTTCACCAGAAGAGCCTTGTCCAGCTCCTTCTGCCAACCTTAGGTGTGAGGCACTTTATCTTTCTGTGGCAGGACCAAGCCCCCGTAGTTCCTATAGTCCAAAGGATTGATGAAAGACTCTCTGTGCCTCCTCTGAGAGCTACTGCAGCCACAGTTTCATTTGTGTTATTAACCTTCTGCAAAGCTGGCTTTCCACAGAAATACAATGGCTCCTCCTGAAATGACACTGTGTCTGTGTATCTTCTTTCTTCCCTTATTTAGGATTTTTTTTCCAAAGGATCAGGCTGAGGTCCCTTGGAGGAAAGGGTCTTATCCATTTAGTTATCTTCTACTGGTGCATCTTTGCCCCACCTCTCCCACTTTGTTTAAAGACACTTGCTTTCTCTGCTTGATTTTTAAAGTCCTCATAAAATGGGCAAGCCTTACCTTTCTAGCCTGATTCTACTGCCCCTTCCTCTGACATTTAAGCCTCTAGTACTCAGCACTGGCAGATAGTTGGCACCCAGATTTTTGTTGAAAAAAAAAAAGAGATTTCAGCTTCTAGAACATCCTGGAATATCCTTTGGTAAGCCTGCCTACAACTTAAGCACTCTTCCAGGAATGTTCTTTCACCATGGAAACCTCCCAAGATTTCATAGTGAAATGGGAGAGTTCCCTGACCTACCCTGCAGGACGTGTGATGGGTGTGGCTCGTCTGTTCGGCCGCCATGCATGCTCAAACCACTTACAGGATGAGGAGCACACTGATGGGCAAGTGCAGGAGCTGGGGCAAGCACTTTTGGGCTCCGGCCCCACGGTAGCATCTAGGGGTGGGTGCTTGGGACTCCCGAAACCCAAGTGGGTGCATGTCACACTGTGCTTTTTTAGCTGTGTCATCTACAAACGGCTTAAGTGTTAACCACCTCAGAGCCCTCTTGGTACCCAGGTTCTTATCTGGCATCCAGGAAGAATCAGGTCTCACACGGACTTGAAGAATGGTGAATGCAGGGGTTTTATTGAGTGGTGGAGGTGGCTCTCAGTGGGATGGATCGGGAGCTGGGAAGGGGATTGAGTGGGAAGATGATCTTCCCCTGGAGTTTGACCATCCAGCGGCCAATCTCCCCTCCCACCACCCCAGCCGAACTCCTCTCGATGTTCAGATTCTCCTTCTCTTCTGTCTTTCTCTGCCATGCTGTTCTGCCACTCTTCTGCTCTTCTGTTCATC
Source organism: Pan paniscus (assembly GCF_029289425.2). Lineage (NCBI taxonomy): Eukaryota > Metazoa > Chordata > Mammalia > Primates > Hominidae > Pan > Pan paniscus. The sequence continues at coordinate 73,826,819 of NC_073249.2, forward strand.
TGCTCATGGAGCCTGGGGTTTGGGGTTTATATGGGTACAGGATGGGGGGTGTGGTGGGCCAAAAGACAACTTTTGGGTGTGAAAACAGGAATGCCTATTCCCATTTAGGGCTGTGGGTTTTCAGGCTTGAGGGTCAGGCCTTTGCCAGGGAACTGCCCTCTTCTACCCAGTATTTCCCTTTCTCCTGTCCATATCAATAGCACATGCTCCCTAACCCCGCCACTGCACCACCACCACCACCACTATGGAAATCAATTTCTGCCACATACATCCACAGCACTTTGATGCATGCCATACTAAAGGTATCACTAGTCTGCCTGGATCAGTGATTTATGTATGTGCACGTGTCCTTACCACACTGGAGCCCTTGTGGGACTCCACCTGCAACTGATTCGCCTTTAAATCTCTGTATGCCTGTGCTTGACAGAAGAGAGGTAAATGTTTGAATCGAAGTCTTGTTCTCTTTAGGCAAGAGAAAGAAATATATCTAGCCCTCCCCACCTCCCCTAACACCCCTCCCTCTCTTCTGACCATGCAGCAGCCAGCCTGTGCAGGAGCTGCCCTTGAGAGGGGGGAACATGAGAGATTATGACAGTGTCACAGCACTGAGGCACATAAATATTTACAGGCTGGGTTTATTTATAGACTAGAGGAGTGTGACAGTTCTGCTTCAGTCCCTTCACTTTAGCCACTTGGTGTGAGGCAACCAAAGCAGCCTTACCCACTTTCAGCTCCCAAGAGGACCAGGGAGGTTCTCCACAAGCCCCCATATGTGGTGCTGACCATTCTGGGCCCCCCGGTCTTAGGCACCTGGGATGCTCATGAGGCTGCTTGGTATCTGCATTGCCTGATTCACCTGGAGAGAGGAGGCTCAGTATGTGTAACCTCACCTAGCCAACCAGCAACTCCTATTCATGACTGCATTTTAAATCTATTGCATCGGTAAGAATGGACTATTCTGCCCACAAGTCCTTGGATGTAACTCATTACAGGCAGGGCTTTGCAGCTTCAAGAACAGATAGCTACTTTGCAGAGGCTTTTAAAAAGCATTTGGTCTCATTCAGGCAAGTAAATATTACTGAGTCCCTTCTTTTCCTCCTTTTCATTCATTCTGAAACCCAGAGGGTTGAGAGGAAGTGGGCAGTAAAGGACAGATAGGCCCCAGGGGAACCTCTAGGGTCTCATACCCTAAACTTCTGCACAGACAACAAGGCTTTGCATTTGCATAGTAATTGTTTATTGAGCTTTCCTATATGCCAAGCACTGTGCTGAATACTTTACATGCATTATTTCATTTAGCTCTCAAAAACAACAAAGACTCCACCAATAAAGTGCATGTGTTCAATGTGTGAGGCCTCACTGAGTTGCACAATGTGCAATTGGATTACGTGCAATTTTCTGTATATATGTTATACTACAATTTAAAAAGCCCTGTGAAGTACATGCTGTTATCTTTTTTCAAAAAAGAAACCAAGTGAGTTTGATCCCTGAATCCAAACTCTTTACCACAACGCACTACAAAGTATCTCTAAGAATTTTCCCTAAACACAATGGTTCAGAAGGAATGGCAGCGGCCTCAAGTTACCATCCCCACACCAAGATCTGGTTAAATGAGCTCAAGCCCACTGGACCTGGCCGGTCTCTCGCCTACCTGCCTAAGTACTGGGAGGACAGAGACCTTTATGAATTTCTCACCCCACCAAACACAGCTGGACCCTCCAGGTTCTACTTTCAAAAGCCATTCCTAAGCTCCCAGCCCTCACCAGGGATGAATCAGGGGTGATGATTCACTTTATGAATAGATAATTTTTTCTCTTAAACAAAACAGTTCATTCTCTGACTTCTTTCAAAAGTAGTGGGCTTCCCTAAGGATACCCTGATACTGCATACATAAGTAGCCACCTATTAGAGATCCTGAGGACACAGAGCAGATGGGAGAAGTGAACTTGCCCTTTACTTGGAAGTCACTGACACTTGAAAACTAAACGAAAAGAAGGCTGAGCATCTCTGAAATTTCAATTTAATTGAATGGGGAAATATTTGTTTCACAATAATTTTATGTGCATAATAACCCTTAAGGGCAGTTTCTATTGTTCAAGATGAGGGAGCAGGCAGAATGCAGAAGTGTTGGATTAACCATGTTGGTGGATTGGCAGCTCCTGCCTCAGGGCCTTTGCACTGGCTGCTCCTTCTACCTAGAAACTCTTCCATCAGATAGTGCCGTGGGTGATCCCTTGCATCCTTCAAGTCTCTGCTCACACTTCACCTTCTTAGAGAGACCTCCTGGGGCCATTCTATGTGAGATCCCCCCATCCTCCCTCTGTCTCCTTTACCTTGCTTCATCTTCCTCCATAGTTAGTGTCCCCATCTAGTGTGTGCATACGCACGTGATTTCTTGGCAATGTGTTGTCTCCTGACATTGGAATATAAGCTTCACAAGAGCAAGCCCTGTGTCTCTTTTGCTCCCTACTCTACTCTCAGTAACCAGAACAGCATCAGGTCTACAGTAGCTGTTCCATAAAATGTGTTAAATAAATAGTTGCTTCCAAAGTAGGTTTCTCCTTTTGGGAATTCTGTGTGTTCTGTTCTCACAGCCAGCTGAATGATTAAATTACATTTCAGTCTGTCCCTACCTATATTGCCAGTAGTCTCCTCTTTATGTTATATCCTCTTTGGGAAATGAGAGTTGCTGATAGTTCCATGAGAGATGAGAAGGCATCAATTTTAGTCTGGGAGGGACCAGAACTGATAAACCCCAGCCCCGCAGCCATATTCCCCACCAAATTTCACACTTTCAGTGAAGTGCTCCCGAAGGGCAGACACTGTATTTATTCTTTTCTTTTGTTTCACTTTCTTCCCCAGCACCTACTGTTGTAGTTGGCACATTGCAGGTACTCAACACAATTTTGTGAATGAGGATGTATGTCTTCTTCAGATGGGATCATTCCCTTGACCCCTTTGCAGGACTTGCAAAGATGTTCACCTGTTTACTTAGCCTGCAGCTCTCAACCCCTCATGGAATGGGGAGCACACAGGTGAGTGGGTGCAGGGGCCAAGACGAGTGCTTCTGGGTGCTGGCAGGAGTAGAACTCTATGTGGCCCCATGGCAGCATCTGGTACCCCTGTGACCCCTGGAGCCCCAGAGGGCATGTGTTACAGTGTGATCTTTTAGCTTTGCCATCCATGGACACCTTAAGTGTTTAACAGCTCAGTGGAGGGTCAGGGTAACAGCTTTTTGCACCTACCCTCTGGGTACCTGAGTTCTTGTCCAGCATCCAGGAAGAATCAGGTTATGTGAACAAATTGAAGGGTGGTAAATGTGGAGGATTTTACTGAGCAGTGGAAGTGGCTCTCAGTGGTATGGGAGCTGTAAAGGGGATGGAGTGGGAAGGTGGTCTTCCCCTGGAGTTTGGCCGTCCTCAGCCAAACTCTTCTCTGAAGTCCTGCCATCAAGCCCTCCCTCTGAAGTCAAGCTGTTTCTCTCCGACACCTGGCTGCTTCTTCTTTTTTCTCCTCTGTGGCTCTGCTTCTGGGGCCTGGGGTTATTATGGGTGCAGGATGTGAGGAGGGGAGAGCCAGGGTGGTTTTGGAAAAGGCAACATTCGGGTGAGAAAACAGGAATGCATGCTCTCACTTTGGGCTGCAGTTTCAGGCTTAAGGGTGTGTCACTTGCTGGGACCACCCTCTTCTACCCAGTATTTCCCTGCCTCCTGTGTGTATCACTCTCAGTTTCACACACCAAAAAGGATATTCCTCCATGCCAGACTGCTGGACACTGGATCCACACCACTCTCTGTCCTCTGAGGATGCTGCTGTCTCCTCCCTCCCTGCAGCTCCAATGTGACATCCTCAAGAGGGTTCTCTTACCACCCTAACAAAAGGAACTGCTTGCCCCCAACACACATGCATACATGCACACTCTTTTCCTGGTTTCTTTTCTCAAATCACCTTGCACTAACTGAAAGTATCAATTAAGATCATCAAGTTCAGTTAGTCCATTTCATAGATGAAACCTGGGCAGGTTAATGTGCATTTACCCACAGATAACAGCTAGTTACTGAAAGAGCAGAAGCATGATTAAAATCTTCCTGCTAGGCGGATCTTCTCCCTCAGCACCCTGAGACCCCTCATTGGCCCTGTGTGTCTTCCTGGAAGGTGAGCTGTGAAGCAGCCCACCCCTGGTCAGCTGTTCCTGGTGGAGCCAAGGCAGGGTAAGGCCCACAGCTTGCTCCCTCCCGGTCCTCCATCCACTCTGGGGAGAGGGCCTGGGCCCAGCCCCCTCACACTCCCTCAGGGATCCTTTTGGCTGCAGCTTCTCCTGCACACTAGCATTTTTTAATTTTTGGCTGGTGGGGGTAGGATTTCTGAGTTCCAGTTTGAAGAGGGAGAATCTGACAGACCTGGCTAAGAACTAACCTCTCTGTCCATGTTAGGGGCACCAATCAATCAAAATGTGAGTTGGTTACCCTTGAGTGAACTGTCCACTCCAGCCTCACTCATCTGCCACTGGGGGTGAGGGTAAGGGCGGAGACAAGAAGAGTCAGGGGTGCATGATTGCCCACCTGCCCTTCAGCAGGGACTGGCTTTGTCTTCCTTTCTTCTGGTCCTTTAGAAATTGCAGAGGAAGAATTCCAGCTCAGATCTGTCCACTCCCTCAGGGTCCCAGACTCACGCACTTTTTACCACACCTTCTCCACTCTCATGCCTCCACCCACCCCTGCCTCCTAGAGATCAGGGAAAGGGCCTCTGAGCACTGGCCCAAGATCTCTCAGGTAGGGCCTGTTTTAGAGAAAAAAGGTCGTTTAAAAACATAGCCAAACACAAATAACTCCTGGCGCAGATGATTAGTATTCATTTAGCTCTGCCTAGACTTATAACTCCCAGGGTGTCAAGGAGCAGGACAGTTTACAAGCTTTGGATTCAAACCCATCATTAAGGCCATTATTAATGATGAGTTTGGATTCAAACCCATTGTTAAGTCAAGAAAGGGATGACCAGATAGTAGATATTCCCATTACCTTGATTTCATTACATGAATGTATAAAATTATCACATGTACCCCCAAAATATGTACATCTACTATGTATCAATAAAAAAAGAAGTCATGACCACCTTAGATACCCATATATGTCTTCTGAATCTGGATTGGGAGCAGAGACAACTGTTTCTGCACACCTGGAGCTGCTCTCCTCTCTCTGACCCACTAAGGAAGTGTAGCAGAGCAGTAGTGATAAAAGTGACCTTATTATGCACACTAGGCTGAGTGGGCTCTAAGTTCCTTTAAAGCAAATATGTGTATGTCTGAAATATATCTTTGTTTTGTTTTGTTTTGTTGAGACAGGGTCTTGCTCTGTTGCCCAGGCTGGAGTACAATGGTGCAATCATGGGTCACTGCAGCTTCAACCCCCTGGGCTCAAGGGATCCTGCTGCCTCAGCCACTTGAGTAGTTGGGACTACAGTCATATGACACTGTGCCCAGCTAATTTTTTTTTTTTTTTGTCAATAGCTTATTGGTTTCATTAAAATATTTCCTCTTAGAAGTAATTCAAAACACTCATTTAAAAAACATATTACATTCCTGTTGTGTCCACTTACTATTATTGAAAGAAGAGTCTACATTTGATTATGCGCCCAGCTAATTTTTTAAGTTTTTTGTAGATACCAGGTCTTGCCAGGTTGGCTAGGCTGGTCTCAAACCCCTGGGCTCAAGCAATCCTCCCACCTTGGCCTCCCAAAGTGCTATTACTACAGGTGTGAGCCACCCCATCCTGCTTGTAATATTTCATAATTTTAAAAAATTGTTGCTAATCTGGATATTTAAACTATTTTTACTAACTACTCATTTGTGACACAGCTCATGAACTTGATACCTTGCAACCTGGTTGAGAAAGATGCTACAAAGAATTTCTGTGCCCCAAGGGCATACATGATATAGCAGGGTTGTATGAAGGCATTTGAGTACTAACACTCAAACAGTAGGTGCTGGTGAAAAAAAGAGAATAAATACAGTGCCTGCTCTTGGGGAGCACTCTACTGAAGGTGTGAGGTCTAGTGGGAGGTGTCTCCCACCCCCTACCATATGCAATTCAAGTTAAGCAATGCTAAAACCATAAAGTGACAAATAACAAAAATTTACTTGTATGTTAAAAATCAAGTCGCTTCTTGGATGGGCTCTTCTGGCTTTCCTAGATCCATGCTTTGTCTTACTGGTGGGTAAAGTCTAGACCAGCACTGGTCTAGACTGTAAGCTCCCTGAGGGCAGGACTGGGGATTACAACACCCCATGTGCCTTACAGCTCGCCTCACGCACAGCCTGCCTCTAGTGTGTGCTGCCTCCATCTCTGTGGAATATAGAGGAACTAACTGTTTCTGGGTGTCTGGAATGGATGCTTGAAGGACAATGGGCTGAGAAGCCTCAGAAGTCATTTTTTTCCTCATCTATGGAAGTGCTGAAGGAACCCTAAGGAGGTGGGTCATTACAGACCTGCTTCCATCTGTAACTCCTGCTCATGGACACATTTGCTGGGCACCTCATCTGGGGATGAGGACAAGGTTGGCTCACCACTGAGCACTGACACAGTTCAGTTTGAGGCAGGACCAGATTTAACATTTTTATCCACCCACCTGATTTCCTACTATTTGCGGCTTCATATCTTTATGTCTTGAAGACTGTGATATTGTGATATAATAAGAAATATATATTTGGTCTTCATCCGTGTCCAAGGCACAAGAGCTCCTAAAACCCTTGGAACTTTCTGAGGGATAGGTGTGAGAGGAGTGTCTTTGTTATTTATAATAAGCCCCTTTCAACCATACCTCAGTTTGTGCAAGTGAGGTGACTCTTTGAGGATGGGGGTTGGTTGCAGAAAAACCAACCCTGTGATTAGAGGGTTGGAACTTTCAGCCCTGAACACCATTCCTGCCTCCACCCCACATCTCTGGAGAGGGGCAAGGGGCTGCTGAAGATGGACTTAATCCCAATGACCAAAGATTTAATCAACCATGCCTATGTAATGGAACCTTGGTTAAAAAAAAAAAAAAAAACTAAAGAAAGGGGTTCAAAGAGCTCCAGAGTTGGTGAATGCTGGGAGGGTGGTGCAACCCAACTCCATAAGTACAGAAGTCCTGTGCTTGGAACCTTCTTGGACCTTGCCCTATATGCCTCTTCATCTGACTGCTCATCTGTTTCCTTTATAATTAACCAGTAACAGTAAGGAAAAGTGTTTCCCTGAGTTCTGTGAGCCCTGATAGCAAATTATCAAACCTGAGCAGAAGTCATGGGAACGCATGATTTGTAGCTTAGTTGGTCAGAAGTACTGGAGGCCTGAGACTTGTGACTGTTGTGTGAAGTGGGGACAATGTTGTGGGACTGAGCCCTTAGCCTGTGGGGTCTGTGCTAACTTTGGGTAGTCATTGTCAGAAATGACTTAAATTGTAAGTCAACTAGTTGGTGTTCACAGAGAATTAGTGAACTTCTTGGTGGGGAAAACTTGTGTGTCTTGTGTTTAAAGTGTTGAGTATAGAAAATAGTTTTCTTTTAAAGGTCTTCGGATTACCTGAGCCTCCTCCTTAAGGGGCAGCCACCTTAAGCTTTTGTTAACCTACTCTTCAGGTACCAGGAGCCTCAGTTAGGCCTAGTAGGAATAAAAGTGGACATAGGATAATATGACAAATAATGTGGCTTGGCTTACCCAAACCCCATTTCCAATTCACTTCCTACTTGCCGCCTTTCCCACAGGGGTGGCCAGGAAACACAGTTTTAACTAATGAGACATAGATGGAGCTCTGCTGTGAGGTTCCTGGGAAATCCTTTGCTTTTCTCATTCAAGCATCACCCTGATTCTTTCATAATTGAGTCCAAAGCTCATACTACTCGCCACACAACAGCCAATAAGTAGAGATACAAGGTGTTGGGGCAAGGAAAGCAACTTTTATTGGGAAAGCCAACAAACTGAGAAGATGGTGGACTAGTGTCCTAAAGAACCGTCTTAAGTTAATACAAATTTTAGACTCTTTTTATGTTAGGGGAAGGGAGAAGAGGAAGGGAATTGAGGTCAAGAGATGACTGATGATCACAGACATCTGGGCCGCAGTGAGGGTCCAAGGAGGTTGTGAAACTTCTGTGTTCTTGGTCACGTCACAGTGCTCCTCTAAATCTTTAACATGGACAGGGATGGTGGCTCATGCCTGTAATCCCAGCACTTGAGGGAGGTTGAGGCAGGAGGATCTTTTAAGCCCAGGGATTCAAGACCAGCCAGGGTAACAAAGTGAGACCTAGTATCTACAAAAATAAAAATAAGAACAAAAAGTTTGTCAGGCAAGGTGATGCATGCCTGTAGTTCCAGCTACTTGGAAGGCTGAGGTAGGAGGATAACTTGAGCCCAGGAGGTCAAGGCTGTAGTGAGCTGTGAGTTTGCCACTGCACTCCAGCCTGGGAGACAGAGTGAGAAAGACCCTGTCTCAATCTTTAACATACTTGTGCATACACCCTCCGTATCTCCTTGAAGGTTAGCTGGGGAAGGGACTATTATCCTTGCTTTAAAGGTAAACTATAAGCTAAATTCTTCCCACAGTTAGCTTGGCCTATGTGCAGATAAGCAAAGCAGTTAGCCCAAAAGATATCACTCCGCCTGGGGGATGGGGAAATAGCAGCAAACTGGAGTTAGTCATGCTAGGCTTCCTTTTCATGGGTACACTTTCCCTGTTTTTCCTGCTGTGATTAAAAATTTGACGTTTACTGCTTCAGCAGCCATCCTAAAATCACGAGGAAATGATCAAAAGAACCCCAGAGGTTTCAGTCCTAACTGCACAGAGCCACCGGATCAGCAGCAGCAGTAATCGCTCACCTCGACTTCCTGTTAAGTTAGAAAAATAAATCTTGATTTGTTTAGATCTTTATAGTATGCTTTGCATTATTTGCAGCCAAAAGCACTATTATGAATACATATAGACCCCTGGGATGCAGGAGGGGAGCACTCCCACAGCCATGCTTACCTATAGGGACCTGGGTTCGGATCTGCTGGATAAAGCGCAGGTTCCAGAGTGACTCAGATCCCAACTGCTAGACATGGTTTCTAACTGGAGACTAGGACTCTAAGTCAGGAAACGGCAGGATGGTGAGTGTGCTGAATTTCCTGGACGACTGTCACTGTGGGGTTTAGGGAATAGGTGGGCAGAGTGCCCATGGTCTTATCACCAGACTACATTGCAATCCAGCTGTGCTGGTGTATTAGTCCGTTCTCACACTGCTATGAAGAACTACCTGAGACTGGGTAATTTATGAAGAAAAGAGACTTAATTGATTCAAAATTCCTCGGACCTAACAGGAAGCATGACTGCGAAGCCTCAGGAAACTTACAGTCATGGCAAAAGGCAAAGAGGAAGCAAGTACGTCTTAGCATGGCAGAGCAGGAAAGAGAGAGAGGAGGGTAGTGCCACACACTTTTAAACCATCAGATCTCATGAGAACACACTCACTATCATGAGAACAGCAAGGGGGAAATCCGCCCCCATGATCCAATCATCTCCCACCAGGCCCCTCCCCTGACATATGGGGATTACAATTCAACATCAGATTTGAATGGGGACACAGAGCCAAACCATTTCAGCTGGCCTCATAAGGAGTGAAACCAAGAAAACACTGCGGGACCCCCTGGAAGCTGGGCATAGAGAGGGTCACGCTCTACCCAGCTGGGTCACTCAGGAGACTAGGGACTCAGATAGCTCTTTTTCTTCTGAGTTGGGTCTTCTGTCTCTGCCCAGCAGTGGCAATCAGCCTTGTCAAGTCCTCCGTGGAGAATGATGATGGCTTGAGGTGAACGAACACTACAGTGTTGTAGAAATGGAGGAGACAGAGCTGCCGTTGGCATGGGTCCTTGTCATCCCCTCCCCTGCCTCCCCTCCTAGTATCATCCGCTCTCCTGCTACACCGTGTGACCACCCACCCCTCGGGCAATTCCTCCAGCCTCCGTGTGAGGCAAGGAGTTGAAGGTGGAAGCTGGATGAGCTGGGGGTGTGAGAGGTGGAGCGTAAGGTGGGCAGGGACTGTGTCTCATCCAGCTTGGTGTCATCAGCACCTGGAACAGAGTGGGTGGCAAAAGATGTGTGGCTTATGAAGCAACATCGGGACGCTCATGGTCCAGTTTCTGAGCAGTGCCCTGTTTAACAACCAATGTGTCATTTCAAAAAGACTCAAGTTCGTTACTGTCTTTTCTTGAACTCCTTGGAGGGAGATATGTAGACCACAGCAACATTCCTAAAACATCTTGAAAGTGCTGCCTGCCGCTGTGTCTCTGCTTCCTCCCTGCAGCTCATAGGTCCCAGCGTGGATCACACATGTCCATCCAGCAGGTCCTTCCCCTCCTGCCTTCTGGAAAGCTGTCCTGGACCATGGCCCTCTGCCTGCTCCCACTACCTCACGTCCATGCTGCACACCTCCTCTCTGTACCCAGTGCTCCTGTTAGAACCCACTGTGTGTGTTCTGCTGGTTTCTTTGATTGTCTCTCCCCACCCACCCTGGCCACCACTAAGTTGTCAGTTCCATGTGGATAGGGACAAGCCTTTTATAGCCTAGCATTGCGCCTTGGTACATAGTAAATGCTCCAAAAAAAAAGTTTGTCAAATAGAAGGTATGCTCCTTGCTTTAGGACTTGCTTTTTATTGAAAGAGATAAGCTGTAAAGACATCCTTACAAATAAAATGTGTAATGTGTCGGAAGGGGAGTGAACCTTACAGAGGGGCCCTGAGGAGTGTGAGGAAGAATCCCAGCACAGGAGCTGGACTTGTTCTAGAAGCGACATCCCGGTTTCTCCGTGGAGCCGCAGGATGCACATTCCCTGTGACAGACAGGGCCAGCAGCTGCCCAATGTGCCATCACAACTTTAATGTAAATGTAGCTGTGTTTGTATGAACGAATACACAATTCAGTGGTGTCACATGATGCTGAGAGGGAAAATGGCCTGATGGGACAGCCTGTCTGCAGCTCCATACCAACACATGCCCTCGTGCCATCTTCTCCTCAGTGGGGGTCCAAGGCCTGTTCTTATTAAAAAAAATAAAGGCTGTATGTGGCCGGGCGCAGTGGCTCACGCCTATAATACCAGCACTTTGGGAGGCCGAGGCGGGCGGATCACAAGGTCAGGAGATCGAGACCATCCTGTCTAACACGGTGAAACCCTGTCTCTACTAAAACTACAAAAAAATTAGCCAGGCATGGTGGCGGGCGCCTGTAGTCCCAGCTACTCGGGAGGCTGAGGCAGGAGAATGGCGTGAACCCAGGAGGCGGAGCTTGCTGTGAGCTGAGATCGTGCCACTGCACTCCAGCCTGGGCGACAGAGCAAGACTCCATCTCAAAATAAATAAATAAATAAACAAATAAAGGCTGTATGCAAGCCAGGGAGTGGCCTTCATGTCCCAGATCTGCCTGGCTTTGCCCTTTTTAGCTGTGTGATTTTTTTTTTCTTTCTTTTTTTTTTTAGACTGAGTCTTGCTCTGTTACCAGGCTGGAGTTCAGTGGCTTGATGTTGGCTCACTGCACCCTCCACCTCCCGGGTTCAAGTGATTCTCCTGCCTCAATCTCCTGAGTAGCTGGGACTACAGGGGTACGCCATCATACCCAGCTAATTTTTGTATTTTTAGTAAAGACAGGGTTTCACCATGTTGGCCAGGGTGGTCTTGATCTCCTGAACTCGTGATCTGCCCGCCTCAGCCTCCCAAAGTATTGGGATTACAGGCATGAGCCACCGTGCCCGGCCTAGCTGTGTGATCTTAATTCTCTATGCCTTGGGTCCCTTATCTCTGAAGCGGGGATGGTAATAGCATTGACCTTATGGGGTTATTGCAAACATTAAATGAATGAATATGGGTAAAACAGGTCAGTGCCTGGCCCATCTGAAGACCTGGAAAGTACCAGGTGTTAGCTGTGATTGTACTCTGTGCACAAGCCCTCTGTGGTCTGGAGCATTTGTTATCCTCTCTGAGCCACAGCCACTGCTGTACATGTGTAAACACTCTCTACAGAATTTGGAAAATGCAGCCTGGGTGGCTTCCTGGGAAACATAGATTAGGACTGGATGCCCCAGGGAGGTAAGGTTGACAGGTGTAGCAAAGAAAACTACGGGGAGCCCAGTTACATTTTAATTTCAGATAAATAGCAGATACTTTCTTTGGTATAGATATTTCCCATTCAGTACAGTATTTGGGATATAAACTTGAAAAATTTATCACTGAAATTCAAATTTAACCAGGTGTTCTATATTTACTCTGGCAACCCTGCTGGGAGGGTTTCTTCAAGGCATTGGCTTCTGATCTGGTAGCCTACAGCCTGCCAAAGTGAAGGGGAAGACAGGAGCCAGGGATTAAAACCAATGACCCATCCTGGAGCCTCTAAATCATGCCTCTAAGTCTCGCTACCCTCAGTGGCCCATTGGCCCATCCTGGAGCCTCTAAGTCATGCCTTCTGTGACTTCAGACTTTGCCAGGGCTCTTCAAGGTGTCTGTGCAGCATTGCATGGCTCCAGCAGGCACTGAGAAGAAATCGTGTTGACTTGACTGATTGAATGAATGAAGGAATGAATGGGGTTATAGTGGGTCTGAAGCCTGCGGAGTGTGATTGGAGGGACATCAAGAGGCTCCATTCCTCAACATTTGTTAGCCACGCTTCCCCGAGGTCTGCAGACTTTACCATGAGAGAGCCATTCCTCAGAGCTAAGGAATTTGTCCACTGGAGCCTCCATTAAAGTGGAGTAGGCCTGGGAGGGGCCATACTCAGTGCCAGCAGCCCTTCCCACATTGGCAGGCTCTGTGAGTTACACAGGGTGTGTGTAGGTGGGGACACTCAGGGCTCTGCGGTCAGGATGCCTGGATTTGAATCCCAGCTCCATTCACTGAAACAGGCATTGATTCTCCCTATATTTTCTCCATCTCCCATTTCAGTCTGGCAGCCTTGGAAGTTGCTCAAAGGCAGCTGTTCTCCATGCCTTGGTGCAGGACTAAACACATTGAAGAGCTTATGCCAAATGCCATTGAGGGTAATGAGAAAGAGAGATAGACGGAAAGAGTGATGTTTCCCCATAATGGGTTGAGAGAGAGTGAGGATCTGGGAACTATCTGGTGAAAGCAAATTGAGGAGAAGCAAGAGCTTAGAGGAGACTTCTGGCTACTTTCTGAAGGTTCCAGGCCCTAGGAGTTGTGTGGGCCTGGAAGGACATCGTGGGCAGGATAACGGGTGTCTCAATAGCAGACAGTATAGACAGATCAACAGCAACGGTAATTGAGTGCTTTGTGCCTGGCACTGTGGTAAACGCCTTACAGGTATTCATCCATGCTTAGAGTAGCCGCTTCTGTTTCCCCGTGAGAAGCTGAGGGGCGGAGAGTTTAACTTCAGAACCACCAGGAGGTCTTCTTTGAAGCCTGGGCTTGCATTAGATCTGGGGTGAGAGATTTTATGGTGACTGAGGGTAAATTTCTCTCAAGCTGGAGGGGATGAAGACTCATACTTGTATTTGAGTCAATTTAAAGAAAAAAAAAAGAAATGTGATATTTGGTTTGTCACTGAAATCTGGACTCCCTGTACACCTTCATTATGGAGATTTGTTCGTTGGACTCCAATGTGCTCCAGCCTGACCCGCTCAGGCCCCTCTGAGGCAGGAGGATGCGCAGGCATCGGACTGCTCCTTAGGGAGTGGCGGGGAGGGGTTCTGCTCGATTTACCTCTTGGCAGCCATCAGAGCCTCCCTGAGGGAGGAGGGAGCTGGGAGAGAGTGGCAGGGGCTTCACGTGCGAGCGCTAAGTCTGAGCCCTGTGCCCCAAGCTGCCCGGTGCCTGCACAGCCTCCCCGGCTCCTCATAAAGGCTCTGAGTCTAGCACAGTATCTCCAAAGGCCACTAGGGGCAGTGTCAGCCTGCGCTTCCCAGGGCTAGCCCAGTCGTCGGCCTCCGGAGAATCCCCAAGAGGTTCCCAAACAGGCAGATTCTGGTACCAGTGCTGGAGGTTCAGTGGGTCTGGGGCAGAGCCCTAGGAATCTGTATTTTCACAAGCACCTCCAGTCGATTGTGATGGGCAGTCAGGTTTGGGAACCACTGATCCTGGCTTACCTTCTACCCATTTCCGGCATCCTCCGTCGCCTCCTCAGGCCCAGCCCCTGACCACAGCTCATCCAGCCTCAGTTGGAACTCTCCTTGTTGTCGATTGTTCAGAATGCCTGACAGTTCTTTCTTCCACTGAGCCAAAGGCTCGCCTCCCGCTGCTGTCCTCTGACCCACATCCTCCCGCAGTGCTGTGCTGTGCCTGCCTTCCCCAGCATCTCTCCCCTGCCGGGCCCAGCACGGATCACCTCTCCCTACCTGCTGCCCTCGGTGCGGCTTTCCTCCTGGCGGCACAAGGCTCCCGGACGGCCCACCCTGTGCTTGTTCGCTGGACGTGTCTGTTGACGCCTCTGTAAATACACAGCCACGCTGGAGCCTTAACCTCCAAGACGTCTGATGGGGAGAAGAGGCACAGAGCCCCCTTTCTCCCTGGGAAGCTGCTGCCTTTCGTGGGGGACCTATGTAGGTCTAAGAGCTAATCATACTAAAGGGAAAGTTAAGCACAGAATAGTCCTCTCCCCACTGTCACACTAGCCCAATTCCACAACTGTTCTTACTTTTCTTTAAAAAAATTGACCTGGCGTGGTGGCTTATGCCTGTAAACCCAGCACTTTGGGAGGCCAAGGTGGGTGGATCACCTGAGGCCAGGAGTTGGAGACCAGCCTGACTAACACAGGGAGTCTCATCTCTATTCTACTAAAAATACAAAAATTAGCTGGGTGTGGTGGTGTGTGCCTGTAATCCCAGACACTTGGGAGGCTGAGCCACGAGAATCACTTGAACCCGGGAGACAGAGGTTGTAGTGAGCCGAGATGGTACCCCTGCACTCCAGCCTGGGAGATAGAGTTAGACTCTGTCTCGAAAAAAAAAAATTTACCTTAACATATTTATTCAGTTGCTACTAGGGTATGTATACCGTTTCATATTCTGCCATTTTCATAAAATACTATTTCCCCACATCTCTGCATAGTCTTCCTAATTCCATTATAATGGCTGCATAGTACCACATCCTGTGGCCTGGGTTCAAGTCTCTGTCTTCCACCAGCATGCTGCAGGCACCCTAACATGCCATTGTTCCTCTCCATGAGCTGATCCTGTCCCCATGGGCCTGGCATGCTTGTCCATCATTTTGTTTTATCTTCTAGCCCTTGCACTAGATATAACCATACGGTATCCCTGCCATTTGGGGCATAGATAGGCTAACACTTGCTTTATGGCACTGTCCATGGGGGGCTGCAAAACAGAAGAGCTATTTTAGCTGTTATGTGTTAGACTGCTCTTTGCTAATCACCACTACCATTTATGGAGCTATCATGGGCCAGTCTTAGATTGGGCATTTGGTGCGACTTATCCCAGGCAATTCTGAAAGCAACTCTATGAGATATCCATACACCAGTCCACATTACAGATGAGAAAACTCAGGCTCAGAAAAGTTAAGCAAGTTATCCAAGATTACACAGCATTTACAGGACAGAGAGGGATTCAGGCACTGCTAAGTTTCTGCTTATGCCGCTCTCTTACATTTCAAGAAATGTAATCTGTCTCACTGTGTATTTGAGCCCCTGCAAAATAAGCCTTAATGTAATGGAGTTGTAGCAAACCTTACTGATTTTGTATTTCTCCAACCCAGGCCTAGTGATAGGCTTTTTCTCTCTTATGTTGGATGAAAAACATGCCCTCTCAACCCACTGCGCAGACTGAGCAATTGATGCATAGGCACAGGAGGCCACTAGGCCAGAGAAAGGTGGGGGATTAGAACTCAGGTCACATAGTGTCAGAGAGCAGATGGAAGGCCAAGAGGAGAAAGGGGTCATCGGGGAGATGCCTGTGGTAGGCAGGTCTGTCTGCAGTTCAGCTCCTGTGAGGTCCTGGCACCAGGGTCAAACCATCTCCCATCTGTACCTTCTCATTCTACCTTTCAGGAATAGCTTTTGCCCAGGCTCTGCAGCCCAACATTGCCCTCGCTGTGGGCCCAGCTCACATAGCCCTCCTGCCTGGCCTCTCCTGACCATTCCTGCCCCACAGCAATCATGCACTCCTCTGAACTCCTCTGCAATTACAATTTCAATAATTCATTTGGCAATTAATCATATCTTGCCTTGTGACATCTCTTCTATTCCATGTTGAGCTGTTATTTAGAAGTGCAATTGTTTAACTTCCCATGAGCAGCATATGCTGCCTTGCTAATCTAGTCCAGTTTTTTGTTGTTTCTTTCCTGGCAGTCAATCAAACCAGGGGTAACAATTTGAGGCCCCATTGGTGGGGGGTAGGCAGTGGGCAGAGATCCCCATTCAGGAGGCCATGGAGCAGGCAGCCAAGAGCCCTCTGACAACAGCCTCTTAGAGAGCAAGACAGCCCATCACACTCCTCAGCCTCCTTTTCTCCTGATTCCCCCAGTTATGAAACAGCTCTGGATACAAACAATCTCAGGAATTTTCCATGCATTTGTACAGTCTCCTTGACTGGATTAGATTTCCTGTGGGCAAGGACCATTCATTCTATTTTCAGTGAGGCTGCCTAACATGATGTGGCAAATCCTGAAATGAGGGAGAGAAGCCTGAGAATTGAGCCCCAGCTCTGCCACTTACTACCCGTCAGCCCAAGTAAGTCATTTTACTTCTCTCAGCCTCAGTTTTATCATTTCTAAAAAGGGGGAAAATACCCATCTCATGAAAGTGTTAAGAGAATCATGGAACAAGTGCTTATATTCACACTGTATATGTACTCTAAGCAGCTTGCACACATCAACTCCTTTAATACTCATATTCACTCAAAGTAGATTCTATTATTATTTCCATTTTACACAAAAAGATTAACAAGTGAGGAGCAAAATAAGTGGGGGTGTGTTCTTTAGGGGACACAAGGAAGGCCTGCCAAGAACAATGGCGAGGGACGAGTTTCACGCCTGTTGGGTGTCTGGGTGTCGGTGGGGGGAGATGGGTGGAAGGAGAGGTAGATGGAAGCAGGCACTGGGCAGGGTGTGGCCCTTGAATGTTCCCAGGAGTTTCCAGGCTTTAGGCCTGAGATACAGAGGGGAGGATGGGAGTTGGGACGGTTCCAGGCTTCAGTGAATTCCAAGATCAATGTATTTGCTTGAGGTGAACTTGACCTGGGAGGAGAGGAGTAACCCCAAGGCAGTCACAGATGTCTCTGGAGAGTGAAAATGAGAAAAACGTGTCCAGAGGGTTTTATCCATCCCCATCCCTCCTAAAGGTGAGGGCTAGAAGTTATTTTACTGTAACTCAAGCCTGGGGAGGAATCATGTCTTTTAGCACCATGAGTGTGGGAGCTGCACTAACAAGAAGTCTTCTTTTCCCTGTAAAAGATCCCATTGTTTGTAGATGGTCTCAGGGAACATAGCCCAGCTGGAGGGCCTCTTCTCCAGCCCTGACACTAGTCCGGCCCTGACACTAGTCCTCCTCACAGGATCGGTAGTGCCTCCTTCTCCCCACCCAAATGCAGCAACCTAGCCAGAAAAACAGACAGGGACTGATACAGCACACCAGGTGCTGTCCAGGAGCAGATGGGATCTCAGGAGAGGAAGACAACGGGTTAAATGGAAGAGGGGAGGGAGAGGGTCTGGGGGAGGCTGTCCATTGACCAAGGACATGGCCAAGTGTAGGCTCAAGAATTCTGGACCTCTAGCGGGGTGCAATGGCACCTACCTGCAATCCCAGCTACTTGGGATTGCTTCAGTCCACTAGTCTGAGACCAGCCTGGGTGAGACCCTGTCTCGGAAAAAAAAAAAAATTGTGGACCAAAAAGGGCTTGGAAACAATTGGATAGACTAGGAAAGCTGTTTCTGACCCCTGCATCTTTGGGGTTTAGCATGGTAGCCACTAACCACAGGTGGCTTTAAGTACCTGAAATGGGACTTTTCCTGAGATGTGCTGTAAGTGTAAAATGCACACCAGATTTCAAAAACCTGGTATGAGCCAACAGAATGTAAAATATCTCATTATTAATTTTTAAATATTGATTACATATTGAAGTCATATTTAGGATAATACTGGGTTAGGTAAACATTATTATAAAAAATCCCTTTTACCCGTTTTTTGAAGTGTTTTTCCTGCTTACTAGAAACTAAAACTACGAACATGGCTCGCATTATATTTTTATTGGGCAGGGCTGCTCAGCCCTTTTGGTGCCCAGATGGTTACAGGCTGAGGGGAAAGGATTCTGTTGTAGACTCTACCCCATCCCCCAGCCTTCTGAGTGGGGTCACAGGAATCCCAGGACCCCTAGAACATGGCCTTGACCTACAGGGGGAGAACAGTGGGAGAGAAACAGGGAATAAGTGAGGGAAATGAGGCCAAAAAGGATGATTCTGGTTCTTGAGTCTACCTGGTTGGTTAGTGGCAGAATCTAAAGCACTATTGTAGAAACTATGGGGCTAAAGGGATGAGGGAAATACAGCCGCTCGTCTTCTGGGGGCTCACAGTCAAGTGAAAGTGGGTGAAACTGAGGCATCTTAAATGAGTATCTGTAGGAAGTGATCAAAAAGCACTGCCATACAGCCTGGGAGTCCTCATTGATGAAGAAGCCTCTCAACCTGAAGGCAGCGTCTGGAGAGAGCCAGGATGCTGGAATCAGAGGGAAAGAAGAGAAGAGGGACTCAACATTTGTTCAGAGCCCCTTTTATTCATTTAAGCCTCAGAAGATAATCATGTTTGGTGCTACTGCCCCCAATTGTGGATGAGGAAAACTGAGGCTTAGACAGCCAAAGTACCTTGTTCAGGGTCAAGAGCCACTACCTCCCAGAAGATGAGCTGTTTGAGGGGCTCTGCTACTTGCTAACTGTGTGGCTTTAGGAAACGTGCAGGACTTCTCTGAGCCTGTCTCCAGGCTATTGTGAAGACTAGATGAGATGATAATTGGGAAATGCTTCATAAATGGGAACTGTAATGCCTTCGTATCCAGCTCACAGGAGATGCTCAACATGCTGACTATTCCCAAATGTAGATCTCTAGCCTGCACATTTTCACTTGGATGTTTAACAGGCATCTTCTTAAACTCAATGCACCCAGAATTAAACTCCTGATATTCCCCTCCAAATCTGCTCCACATTCTAAGTTGCCAAATCCTTAGAAATATGTTTGAGTCTTCTTTTTTAGTGTACCTCTATATCTAAGCCACCAACAAATCTTATTGGCTCCTACTTTCAAAATATATCCAGAATCCAAGTGCCACTACCATCGTGGTCTGAGCCGCCACCCACTCTCCCCTGGCCCTCTGGGCAAGCCTCCCAATTCGTCTTCCTGCTCCCACCCTTGCCCCCGTACAGTCAATACTCCACTCAGCAGCCAGAGTAACCTTTTTAAACATAGGTCAGATCACAAGCCTCCTTAAACAATCCGGTGGCCCCCACTGCACTCAGAATAACAGCCAAAGTCATTGTGTCAGCCCACAGGCCTGCATAATCTGGCCTCTCACCTCCTCCCCTCCCTTCCCTCCTGCCACTGTGCTGCCCTCACTCAGCTTCAGGCCCCACCCTTGCTGCTCCTCACTATGGTGGCTCCCACCTGCCACAGGGCCTTTGCACTTGCTGCTCATGCTTCCTGGGCTGCTCTGCCCCCAGATGCCTGCATGGCTTGGCTTGAGCTTTCACCTCCTTTACCCTCACTCCCCCACCCCAGGACTCCCTATCCTCTGTCTGCTTTATTTTCCTTCAGAAAACTTCAAACTGCCAATATATTATGTTACTTATTTGTTTTCCCCCTCTGCAATTCCTCTACTCCCCCATAATACTTAAGAATTTTGTCTGTGTCTCTGATTTTTAGAACAATGTCTAGATACAATAGGCTTTTTGAAAATGCTTGGTGAATAAATGAATGAATGTGGAATGATTGACCAGGCCACCCTACCTCCACCACCACTCCAGACTTGTTAGGAGGGTAAAAGAAGACACTGCAGTCCTAGGAAGGGGGTGGGCTACAGTGGAAACTCAGCACTTTGTCACTTAAACCTTGAGGCCTTTTCATCTCATTCTTTATCATGAAAACACATCTCTTGCCTTCCAGCACAGTCTGTTCAAAATCAGTAAAATACAGCCTGTTCCTTGCTCTCTGTAAAAGCCCCATTGCTTTGCCATGTCTCCCTTGAGGCAGGACAGGTCTGCACCCTTGGTTGAGGCTGGAAACTCAGCAGACCAGGGATGTTTTCCTGTTTCATTTGGAGCAGGGAGCAGAGGTGTCTGCCTTCAGGAAGGGGCCATCGGAGCTGCTGTATCTGAATGGGAGGGCTCTGGAGAAGATGGCTCGGGAAAGGCAGCAGAGGCGGCTGCTCACAGTCCTCACAGGACAGCTCAGGAAGAAAGATGCCGGCAGGTGGGACAGAGGGATGTCGAGGTATCTCCCTCAGACAGGTAAGGCAGCAATAAATTGGGACCATCTGTGTCATTATTAGACATTCTAAGTAGAGCTAGGATCCCAGAACAAAGAAAACAGCCCTTCAAAGGGAGCGGGGGGGAAGAGAGAGAGAAAAAAAAGCAAACCACAAACACAACAGCCAGCGATCTGCTGTCACACACACACCCCTCACCTAATCATAAAAACATATTCCAAACAGGTTCCACAGCTGTCCTTGGGAGGGGTATTTGAAATACATATCCCTGATACATCCCTGAAATGTTAACTGTCAGATCTCTCAGGAAATGGCTCTGCCTAAACAGACTTTCCTGGACTTCCATTTCATGAATGTTGAAAACAGAATTTTTATGAGACAAAGCCAAACAGAACCGGTGACAATTGTTCTTGAAATTACTTTCCTGGTCTCTTCCCCAGTATCCTCCCTCCCCCACACCATCATCCCCACACCAGCCATGCCTCCCTCACTCCCCAGAGACCACTCATGTCACTTGTGGAGGCTCAGACGTTGTTGTTTTTATTATGTGGTGCCAGGCATATAAGGAGAGGCAAGTGTATGTGGGGACAGGCTCAACCTTGGGGATAGCAGCAAAATATAGACGTTTGAGCCCAAAGATCTGTGATTGCGAAGGCCTAGTGCTTCCAGGGCTGGTGAGCTTGTCACTCAACCTTTCTGGCCTCAGTCTTGTCATCTGCATGATGGGACTAATGGCGATCCCTGCCCATGGTTGTGGTGAGGATTTGAGGAGATAATGGATGTAAATAGGTAGCGTGTCATTAGGTCCTTGAGGAGGGCTTTGAGGACCCTTTTCTTACTGAGCTTGGAGGCAACCACAGAAGGCTTCCCTGCCAGCTTCTTGTACCTGAGCCACATTGCCCTAGGATCACTGCTATTCTTGTCTTTAAAATGTTTTATTTCTCCCAACTTCTTGACAAAAAAAAAAAGAGGTGGGCTCGATAAGAAAGAAGAGAGAAGGGAATGAAATGAAGGAGTTTGGTGCAGTTGACAGGGAAGAAAGAGACAGAAAACAGACATGTGTCAAGAGGTTTCTCTGTGTGAGACACTGAGTGAGACACTTTATGAAATTTCAGCCAGCTCTCCCAACCTCCCTGCAGGAGGTGGGTGCTCTTAGCCTATATTATAGAAGGGAAGCCAAGGCTCAGAGTTGAAAGAATTTGCCTAGAATTATGGAGCTGGGATTGAATCCAGACCTATCTCCTCTTGGCCCTTCTGTTGTATCTGCACTGGAAGGTCAACACATTTGGGCTCTAGTCCCTCCTCTTCCACTGATTTGCTGCGTTAGCTCAGGCTAATTATCTCATGTCTCTGGGCTTTTGTCCTGTCACCTGTAAAATGAGCAGTATGGACCAGAGGATCCCAGTAATAAGGCTTAATCATGGGGTAGATTGTGTTATTGTCAAGATATTTGAAGAAAAATTATACCTCCTGTCCTACCGACAGCAGGCTGGCCTGTGTGACTTGCTTTAGCTGATACAATGTAAACGGAAGTGACATGGACTTGGTTCAAGCAGAAGCTTGAGGATCCATCACATGGCTCTGCCATTGGTTCTTCCTCCATCAGGTGAGACTTCTCAGTTCTGGGATGAAGAGGATGTGGAACAGGCTTTGCCAACCTGCCATGCACATGAATATGAGCAAGAAATAGCTCTTGGCTATTGTAAGCCACTAAGATTTGGGATCATTTGTTACCATTGCTGAACTTAGCTTAAGTTGACTGAAACAATGATTATGTGAGAAAAAGGGAAGGAGGAAAGGAAGGATTATGCCCTAAGGAATGAGCCACCTGGGAAGAAAATGGCTCATTGAGCTACCTGAATACCTAAAGCCCTATCAATCTTCCAGAACATGATGCCCAAAGAATGCAGGCAGATTGAGAGCACAGGGGGAGTGGGGGGAACCCAGAGGCTGGTGGTGGTGGTGAGGGGCACTAACATCTCAGGATAAAGGAGCACTTTGGCAAGAAGTTTGGGAGTCAGCCGATCATGCATGAGAAGAGTATGGAGAGAAATACGGGATATAAGTACTTATGAAGATTTTGCAAGATGTTTCTTTTGTGTCTAAAATAAAACAATTTTGTAGGGTAGGAGAGACTCTTAAAGCTCTTTTAGGACAGCCCTCTTCATTGACAGGTAAGAGAATTGAGGCTTTGAGAAGCTGGACACCTTATTGAAGGTAGCACTGCAAGTTAGCATCAGGGTTGGGACTTGGGCCCAGGCTTAAGGAAGGCTAGTTTTAGTTGCACCTTTTTGTTTCCCTTTAGTGATAACAGTAAAACCTTTTTAGAAGAAAGGGCAGGTTGTTTGATTTGAAGGACAGCAAGCAAGGTGGGCGCTGGGGCCTTCTAGGGAAGGAAAGCAGGTGAAGTTCCCCGAGTCAAGGGAAGACAGGCAAGGGAGACAGGCACCCGGTAATGGTGGGCAAGTGAGCCTGAGGGTTTAGCCAGAGGCGTGGGCTTCCTGGTAAAAGAAAGGAGGCTACCAGTACACAGCAATTCAGCTTTTTCTGTTGAGGGCCTCACGTGCACAGGCTTTGTGTTTCCCACTTGCCGTACTTTATCTCATGCCAGTCTTATGACACAAGCATTCTAAGTCACATTTAGCATATGAGTCAATAGAGGATCAGGAAAGTTAAACATTTGCCAAGATCTCACAGTTGCTCAGCGGCAGAGCTGGGATTTGAACCCACGTCAGTGTGACTCCAAAGTTCCTGCTAAGGGAAGGAAACAGAGAGCAGGTGGAAGCAGAGGAAACAGTTGCTTAGGGCCAGGACTCCTAGGCTCCAGTAGCCCTGACTCAGTGTGGTTGCCAGAGCTTTCTGCCAGCAGTTTCCCAGGCGAGGGCCCCTGGAGCTCACAAGCCCATGGCCAGGCCTGCTTGGGAACCCTTTGTCACATTAGCTTGCATTGCCAACTCTCCCCAGCAGTGCCCTCCCCACTTGCACCAGCCAAGGAATGAGTCAAGGTTGCCAATGTGTTCTTGGCTGCCTGGAAGCATCCATGTGGATTTCGGTATCTCCTGGGCCACCTTCTCGTGACGAACACCAGCCTGCAGATCACTGCTATAAGAGTTCTAGAGGGAGGGCTTGGGCGGAGGGAGGGCTCCACAGGACCTGGCTGTGGGCCAAATGCACGTTTGTGGCTGGGCATTTCCTCCCAACTAATAAACAGACAATCATTATTTTTCTCTGGCCAAATGGAAGCTGGCCTCAGCGTGCGCAGCACAAGAGCAATAATAGGGGCTTATCGACAGACAGGGAGCGCTTAATAGGCCACAGACCGATGAGGATCGAGATGGATGGAGGCTGCGCTATCGATCGCCAGAACCCCTCTGGCTCTCCCAGAGGGACTCCCTGCCCCCTGTTCTCTCTCGTGGGCACGCGATTAGCTGGACTGTGGGGAGGGCTGTGCCCTTCTACCCAAATTCCAAGGGGAAGGAGCATATTTGTAATTGGGAGAAACATAACAGACTATCAAAAGTACATGACCTCAGCTACAAAACTTGGGTACATAAGCCATGGTTCTATTTTCCTTCTACACCAGTGCAAAAATAGCAGATTTTTCATCAAGATAGAAAGCAAGACTACCATAAAAGTAGTCCCCCTATTCTTATCCCTTTATAGCCAGAGTCAAATAGTGGGAAGGAAATTCCCTCTGGTCAGGTTGAGCTCAGGGTCCTTGAAGCCCCTATTACCAGAAGCTGGGGCAAAAGAAGAGAGGTAACCACTGGCCGCACCCGTCTGTGGCCTGTAGCCTGTGGCCTGTGGCCAGAGCACGGAATGACAATGCATCAGGAATAGAAGCCAGCCCAGCCCTGTGGATCTAGGTCCACCGGACCCCTGAGGGTCAGTGACAGCCTTAAAGTTGTGGGAGACGTATGAGTGATCCATAGCATTGATGAGATTGGCAGAGGGGTGGGCACACATGAAGTACCTGGATCTTGTGCACCATCCCCCCTTTCCTGGTGTGAACGTGGGGGGCTCCTTTTTGTGCTTGTCAGCACAGCTGTGAGAAGAGGTCCCTGCATCTCACTTGCCCTCACCTTCTTTCGGCCTCCAGTGCCAGTGAGCAGCCCCGTGCCCTGTTTCTTGAATGCAGGAGCACGTTGTGCTGAACTGATAAGCCTGCAGAGCCCACCAGGCCCTGACCTCCAGCCCCTCCTGGGGAGGCAACTCTAGCCCCACTCATTCACAATACCCAGTACATGTAAAGGGACTGGCCTTGCAAGAGCAGCTCCTCCCTGCCAGTGTGACCTCATCTAGAGTGCATCAGGATGCCCCATGAGCGGCCCAGGCCTCATTGTCACTGTGGACAGGATGGGCAGGGTGGCCTGCAGGTAGTGCTCCTGCCTAAGGAACTGCCTAGTGGCTTTGATGATGCTGAGGATTAATTGGTCTCCACTCAGGCCTCCTTGAGGGAATCACAAGCCGGGTTTTAGCAGGGCTTTCTGGAGTCTTCAGAAGAGAGTCACTGGATAATTGGGGGGTGCCTAGAAATGGTCCCAGGGTGAAGTGAAGAAGCTGGAATTAGCCTGAAGATGCGGAGGTGGCAGGGTGCTGAATAGATGAGGGTTTTCCAGAGTATGGATGGCTGCCATTGGCCAGAAGCATCTTCTGCCAGGAAAGCCTTGAGTTTGACAATAAACTTTGGAAGCCAGGGATTCCTGAGGGAGATGTTTGCTTCTAGGTGGGGTCAATGAGGTGACTTGCTGTCACCCTTTGGGAGCCACCTTTACCTAGGTGAGAGCACCATTGCACTAGAACTATGCGTGTGCGGGCCTGGTGGCCTGGGGCATGGACAGGATAACCTCTCAAAGCTTCTGTCAGTCTACGAGTGAGCTTTCCTGCTCGGCTCAGGGGTCAGGTGGCAGCTGCGGGAGTGGTCCCTGGTAACATATATGAGGGTTGCCACACAGTATGGGGTCAGCGTGTGGCAGCTGCAGGAGCTGGGAAAGCCAGAAGGACAAGCCCAGGGCCTTTCCCAGGGAGAATAGGAGGAATCAGGCCAAAGCATGAAGCTAGGCACATGCTGCACAACATCTCCAGCTGAACTGAGGATCCAGAGACAGGAAGCCAGGCTAATTAGGGGGCCAGGATGTGCCAGGATTGGAGCTGACTGTAGAAGAGGCTAGTTTTGCTGAAGGCCTCCTGGGGGTAGCAGGATAAAGTAGAGGAACGAGCCCAACCTTAGGAGCTGGGAGGCCTGAGCTCTCACCCAGCCCAGCCACTTCATGGTTCCGTGGCTTTGGGCATGCTACTTCTCCTTCGTGAGCCTCAGTTTCTTAGCTACAAAGTAAGGGGAAATACTATATTGTTGAGGGGAATGTAAAGCCTATAGCACCGTGTCCGTTATTCAGGAAGCACTCAACAGAGGACAAGATGCTGAGGTCAAGACACCCTCTCTTCCATCACGGTCTTCTCTGACCTCAAACATACCACTTCCCAGTGTACTGGGTCAGCGCCTGCATCCAGATGTCCCTGGTGCAGAAGCAGATTGGCTGGGCCATCACACACCCGGAGGGAGCCGTGAGGCCAGAAAGGTAGACGGGAAAGGTACTCTGGTGCTAACTTGAGTTGGGTAGATGTGGGAAAGGAGACCTGACTCACAGCATCTGAGTTGGTGGAATAAAGCGATGCTGTATTAGCGACCCAAGTCTGGCCTTGTGCTGGGACTTTTTTTTCCCCTGATGAAGGAAATGTTTATTAGATTTAGATCTATCCAGCTGGACTCTGTTAGCTAATCCTGATTTTGTTGTCAGCACTCACAGTGCCACCATCTAACATGTGTCTCCTCTCCATCAAGCCTGGGTGGGGTGGGACCCCCTCCGGAGTGGTGTGTGAGCCTCCCCAGAGCTTACCCAGCTGGGCACCTGTTCCCTGATGAGAACCCACATGGCATTGACCTGTCTTCTTTATGGTTCACTCTGTGGCTGGTGGCATTGGATTTGCATCAAGGTGATCTCGAGGATGGTCTTCTGAAAGTTCTTAGGGTGTCTTGGGTCCTGGAAGATGGGTGACATATGGATCTATTTCTTTCTTATGGTTATAGACCCTTTCAGCACAACCTCTGTGGCCTTCAAAGCTTTTGCCTTGGTTTCAGTTTTGGGAAGGGCTAGGGCTTCCTTCTTGCTTTGAGCACCATATTGACAGAAAGGAGTGTCTGAGTCTATCTGACAGCCTGGTATAGCAGCGCCATCAGGAGCTGGTCTTCATTGGAGACAATGTATTGGCAAAGACTGAAGGGGCTTCCATGGAAACAGGAGAGGAAAGGAAAAGACTTCACGATACTGTCTGAGACCCTCCCTGTTCCCCTGGCCCAGTCCTGCACCTAAGGCAATAGAAGGGAGTCTGCAGTGGAAAAAGAAGTCGCTGTTTTCCTGGAGCCTCCGTGAAGAGGAGGCAAAAGCATCCTCAAAGACAAACTACATCACTTCACAGCAGTGGTCAATAAGGCACCATGCTCCACTGGCTTCAATTCGTCGACAATGGAGGGACATGTGGGAGAGCATGAGAAGGCACTGCACAAGCTCCTGTGAGACTTCGCAGGGGTCTCCAAAATACATCTACGAAAGACCTTGTGAAAGAAGGGGGCTGAGGAGGCTGCAAGTGCAGGCAGAGCCCCAGCCAGTGAACCCCAGATGATTGCAGGGAATGCTGCTCCACTGGTGCCACTGGCTTGTGAGTGCTGGGGATCTCCAAGAATCATGTCACATTAGGGTCCTCTCTCTGTTTCACATCTAAAGACAAAATGAGGCCCAGTGGCCACTCCAGGGAAGAAGCCAATTCATGAATTTCTTTTTAGTCTACACTAGATAAGTTCATTAACTGGCCACTTGTTCTACTTGTAGGCTGTGCTTCAATCCCTGCCATTAATTGTCATGAATAAGTCATAAAGGTTGACCTTCACAATTCTGATAGTTTATCCCAGGGAACCAAGCCACAGACAACACTTAGATTTGTAGACTCTTGCGAGTTAGACCAACAGGTCTCCTTGCCACTATCCAGGGTCCTTCTAATGGCTCTTTGCCTGGACTTTGTCAGCACTAGAATCTTTGCCCCATCTCCTTGTCTGTTCCAAATTGCACCGGTAGTATGCTCCATCTAGAGTGATTTTCTGGCCAGACATCCCCCTACCAACCTCTTACCAAAACCTGAGATCTAGTATATGATTCAAGAAACTGACGAAGAGGCCCAGAGGCTGGTCAAGGCTTAGTCATCCTGCCTGATGCCCAGTTCCCGCCTAGACTCTTGCCCTCATTCCTGGAATCCACCTGGAATCCTTGGCAGGTGATCTGCTCTGATGTGCATCAGGTTTCTCTGATAGGGAATTGCAGGCTGCTGGTGTCTTCAGGAACAACCAGTCATGTCAGGCATCAACATAACCACACACTGAACATTTAAACTTTAGGGACCAAATTACAAGTAAAAGAATAATTAGCACATTTCTAATTGCTCTTTCTAACTGTGAACAACAGGCACAGACATAAAGTGCTTGTACCAAACATGTAAGCCTCACTCTGAAACAGGAGAGGGGAGGCTTCTCCCTCCAGGAGCTGGCAGAGCACCCCATGTTTATAAGTCAAGTCAGGCAAAAAGGAAAGAGCTGTGACCAAATCTAACCGACTTAACATTTCCAGCATGTCTCTCTTTGTGGTTATTTTCTTATCAAAGATTTATATCTGTCTCATAAGTATCTTTAAATCCTTGGTCTCTTGTGAGGCCTAAAGCCAGGAATTGACATTCTTTAATGTAAATAGGAAATATTACAGAATGAGTTGAGGTCGGTTTTTAAAAAAATTGCTTTCTTGACTTCTAACCCTGCAGTCTTGCTGACGATTTAATTCTACTTGCAGTTGCTCAGGAACAAGCCTGTGATTTCTTCACTGTGACACTGGGATTTAAACACAAACCATCCACCACTCCAAATAGTGGCTCAGGTTGGGTCTGCCAATGACAAGTCACAAAGCAGACCTCAGAGATACTAGGGGGATGGAAGATGGGTCAGTGACAGTCACATGGGTGCGAGGAGTCCCTGGGGAGCCTGAAAATGAAACCTATTCACAACTCTAGTTTCTTGGTCTTTCCCAGGGAAAGCATTAGTAATGGGTATTGGGTCCCCGGGCCAGTCCCTAGGCACATATTAAATCCACAGTGTCTTCAGGCTAGTTCTGCTGCAGTTCTATATATTGAACAGTGACACTGTGCCATTTTAGAAACATTACCTCTCCTGATGCTCACTAGCCCCTAGCAATAAGGCAGACACTGAGGCATAGGGAGGCTGAGAGTCTGACTGAGGTCACGGAGCTCTACCCATGAGGACAACTCTGGGAGTTTTATCTGGAGAACAGGGCCCAGCCCATGCCCTGGCTTTCACACCTGTGGTGTGGTGCTGGATTCCAGGGGGTAGAGACTGAGTGTTGGGTGGATGTGTGGAAGAGGTGGGGGGCTGAAGGGAGGAGGGGGATGAGGGGAGAGGGGACTATGGAAATGGGATGGAGAGAGGGGAAGTGAGGGCCGTTTACCTCCCTGTTCTCTTTAGTTTTTCCCTCCTTATCTCACGCTTCCTTGTCCCTTCTCTCTCCCTTTCTCTCTGGCTTCCTCCCCGTCCTGCAGTTGCTGACCCTGCCTTCTGGGAGGCCAGGAGATGGAAAGGCAGTAGAGAGGGAGGCATCTGGCATGAGTGAGGAGGGCCCCCAGAATGGTGGTGGCCCTCTACCACCAGATCACAGGGGACCATCCAGAATGTGCAGACTGTGGGGCCCAGGCCTGGAGTGGCAGCTGCTAGAAACTCATAGCAAACCTTTTAGGCTGATGAGACAGATAAAGAGTGTGTGTGTGTGTGTGTGTGTGTGTGTGTGTGTGTGTGTGTGTGTCTACAGGCATAATCAGCTCCATCACAGACAAGCTCACCCAAAGTTACCTTAAATATGGAGCTCTCCCGGCACATTTAAAACATCACTCACACAGTAGACATTCAATTTGTACACCTATTTACAGACAGACTGCACAAAGTGAGAAACACCAACAGACAAGAGAACTGAAGAAATAACATCTGTTTCTTTGCTTTTCTGGGAATTCCCTCCCCATCACTCCCTTTTCTCTTCAGGCTCCATTTTTCCAAATAGTAAGGGATTCAGATTTCTATGCCTCTCTGGAGTATTGCCTGTAGACTCCGAGCCCCCCGAGGGCACGGGCTGTGTCTGTCTTTACACTGTCCATCCAGTGTCCGGGACATTGCCCAGCCTTGAGTAGGAGCTCAGGAAATAGTTAATAAAGACTGAAATCATTTCCCTTCCACCATGCCTTGTCTTCTTCCCTCCCTGCCCCTGACCCCAGTCCCTCAGTCCCCCAGTTCCCCAGTTGCCCATTTCCCCAGTCCGCTTGTCCCCCTGTCCCCCAGCCTTTCATCCTGCAAGCTCCCACACCATGATTCTGTCATTTGTCTTTTGTCTTCTGGGTTCATGCTCTCAGGCTCCACAATACAACTGTGAAGTACAGCGGCCTTTGGGGATACAGAGGGGGAGGAGGACAGAGAAAGGTGGGGCCCTTCTGTTTCTTCTCAGTGTCCAGGGCGCTTTGGGCCCCAGGTGGGCCTCAGGAGCTGGTATCTGGGAGCTTGGAGGGCTACTGAGAGGAGAGACTATTTCTGGATCACAGCAGAGAGAGCTGCTGAGGCTGGTTGGGAGGGTATTTATAGAGCCAACCTTGGAGAGCAGGGATGCTCATATCCCTGGAACCTGCCCCCGCGTAGAAGTTTCTAAAGATAGATCAGTGTGGCATCTGGTATGAGACAAGGTACACTAATTCCTTTTAAATCCACCACCAAGAACTTTCTTCTAATAAATGCCAGCCTATTTTCTCAGTGCTACTTCTTCCTTCTCCCCTCAACATCCCGCCCTGTCCTGTCAGTAGTCTTGGTTACTGGTGGGTAACAAGGGGCACTGAGGGAGCAAGCCAGGGAGCGACTTGCTTAAGGTGACCCAGCCTGTCTGTGAA
Source organism: Pan paniscus (assembly GCF_029289425.2). NCBI lineage: Eukaryota > Metazoa > Chordata > Mammalia > Primates > Hominidae > Pan > Pan paniscus. The sequence continues at coordinate 73,857,280 of NC_073249.2, forward strand.
GGCCCCCAACCAAGGGCTAGAATCAGCAGCAGGTGGAAGAAGGGGAAGGCAACTCACATTTTTGAAAGCCTGTCATATGCCAGCACAGTGCTAGGTGACTTATGCACTGTGTCATTTAATCCTTGCACCACCTCTGTGAGGCTGGTGGTATAATGCCCATTTTACAAATGAAGAAATGAAGACTCACTGACTTGCCTAAGACTGCTCTAAACTGATGGAGTAAAGATGCTACTCACTCAACTCAGCCTAAGGGACTGGGAGAAAAGTAGGTGTATAGTGGTATTTATTCCCAAATTTCAGATATGCATTTAGATTCATTATCCAAAAAGCTAATGGGTTTTAAGATATTTGGTGCCTGCTATGTTACTGCTTTTCTCTCTCCCCTTTTGCCGTGAAATGAGAACAGTTTCTACAAATCAGGTCTAGGGGCACAGCTTCTCAGGTGTGGGGACAGATTCATTTCTTACCCCAAATGCAGCCCCTTCTTAGCTGTCCTATGAAATGCCCCTCCCACTACTTATCCATCACCTTGGCTGAATGAGGAATTAAATGAATGGGAGGGTACTTGTTGAGCACCTATCATGTGCTGGCTGCTATCTCTATCTCATGAGTCAACACATTGTTCTATCTCATCTTACCACTATGGCAACCCCATGAGATCAGTGTTTTCTCTTCTGTTCGCAGATGAAACTTGGGCTTGGAGAATGAAGTAAGTTGCTCAGTGCCCCACCGATAGTAAGATCAAGCTGAGATCCCACCCTCTGGAATGTGTGTGCATAGAGCACCTATTGACTTCCTTGCTCCAGCTGCATCTGGACGCAGTGATCAAATCCGGTGGCAGCCTGTTTGGTCTGGTGTTTTCGCTGCTTCTCTATCAACTGTTCCACATCCGATGCCTCACCTGTGCAGTGGGTAATGGGATTTGATGGTTAAGGTGACCACAGCTCAGCCAAGCCACAGGCCATTCACCCCATCCCACAGCACATGCTGCTTCTGGCTCAGGTTTGTAGGGGCATCATGGTCCTCAGTGTTTGAACATGAATGGGGTGGCCAGGGCTGCTGGAGGCCTACTCCTCTTTAAGCCTGCAGAACTCCTCTGGAGGCCTTGGCAACTCTAGCTCCAGGCCCTGGTGGGCAGACCTTGGCACTTTTCCTGGGAAGGCAGGAGCAAGAGATCAGCGTGACAGAACTGGCTCATGAGAAAGGGAACTCATAGTCTGCAGTATCCCAGCTGAGAACGTTCCAACCTGTCTTTTCTGATAAATTTAGCTCTATTCACCTGTAAGGGCCTATCTGAGTCCTCCTTCTTCTGGAAAACTCATTTCTTTTTCTCAACCTACCATTGCACGTGTTGTGTGCTCTACACACTTTGGAAGTACAATGAACTTTAGAGTATGCAGTCCAACCTCCTAGCCAATTCTGGAATCCCTTCTTCATCTTCTCCACTGTATTCATCCTCTGCTTGATTCCCTACCTTTTAAAGTAGCCCATTCCTTGATGAGATAGCTCTAAGCAATCAAAATGTTTTCCTCTCTTTGAGCAGAAATATGCCTCTGGACTTGGTTCATGAGAAGTCTTCAGATCTTTAAAGAGAACCATTGGGGCCCCTTGGGGGTTTCCCCTTCTCCAAGAAAAACCTGAGGAACCTCAAGTAACATGGTCTCCAGACTTTCAACACCCCCTGAGAATAGCTTCTTCATGTCCCTGTAAGTGGTTCCCAGACCTTAGTATAAATCACAATCGACTGGGGTGCTTGGTAAAAATATTGATTTTGGGGGCCTCATCCTGGAGGGAGGTGGGGAACATGTGTACTTTTTCAGCAAGTGGAGAAAGCAAACCCCAAACAGTGTGTTTCCTAGATGCTGTGCCTTCAGAAGACAGTGCCAAATGGGGCTATTTGCAGTTGTATCGGGGAATGTATATTCAAAAGGTTTAAATGACATCATTTGAGCAGTAACTCATAGAACACTAGGATAGTCTCCATTACCCTTGAAAAAATGACCAAGGCTCATTAAAAGCAAATTTAAGCTAGAAAATATACAAATTAACCAAACATAGTTTTGAAACGCTTTTCTTGCTAACATATTACATCTGCTAGGCTGGAGGCTTGGAATTACCGCATGAGGCATGTGCAGAATTGCAAGGGCCAAGATCTAAACGAAGACCCCTGCAAAGCTACCCAAAAGTCAAGTGGCATGGCAGGAGACATCCTGAACTTCTGGGGACAAGCAGGTGGCAGGGGGATGTGGAAGCCCCACCTGGGGCTCCCTGCATTTATGTACAGTGTCACAATTAATCCTCAGAGCAGCACTGAGAGAGAGTTCATTCTCATTCTATAAGGGAGGAAACTGGGGGTCAGTGTGATTAAGGCACATGATTACAGCAGGTCTTGCAGTAAACACTCCAAACACATGCTCCTTTCCTTCCACCGCAATGCATTATTATTCATTCTCTTTTTGTTTCATGTGTGAAAATCTCAGGTCCCCAGGAAACTGTGTAATCACAAGGCCCAGACCATGCCTCTGACCTCTCCCACCCTCACCTTACCCCACAGGCAGGGTGGGCAAACCAGTGGCACTCAGGAAAGTGTGCCGAAGTGAATTGCACTGGTTCCTAGTACTGTGTGATTCATGAGGATGTACAGGGAGAGAAAGTGAGGATGATGCTTTATGACTCCTCTTGCTGCTCTGTGGCTACAAATACCTGCCCCCTTGCCCAGCTGCCCCTGCCTATTCCTCAAGAATGTTCAGGGAAGGGTCTCTAAAGAAAGGTACTAGATATTGCACCAGCATTATTATAATTATTATTAAAATCCCCTGGTTTTGCCAGGGCCCCATTGTTACTCAGAAGGAGTCTCTCAACCTAGCCCTGGCTTTTGACCTTCAACTCCCTACATATCCTGGTGCTCTTTGCTTGTGGAAATGAGTTAAATGCTTGAGCTCTTGCATAGGATCATGATCAAACTTTATATTAGGAAGCAGATTTAGCAGTCAGCTCTATTTTCCTTTGTGTGAACTTTCTTATCTTGTCTGCGTCCTCACTGTGACCACTCTAGTCGTGCATTTGCTATCATGTGGAGAAGAAAATGGATGATGGGAAAGAATCCAGTGGTTTTGCATCTGCCCCAGCAGAGCTAGGGGTAGAACCTGCCATACAACTGTCCCCATGGTTCCAGTGGAGCAGTACAGGGGTCAGTAGGGGTGAGCCCAATTTCAGGAGGTTATGCCTTGCAATTGAAGGAGGATGTGCAGGGGATCAGGGACTCTAAAATCCTAACAGTCTACAGCAGTGGTTCCCAGACCTTAGTATAAATCACAACTGACTGGGGTGCTTCGTGAAAGTACTGATTTTAGGGGCCTCATTCTGGAAATCCTGCCAATGACAAGAACCTGCGCTGTGTGCTGCTTACTACACCAAAGATGATGCTAAGAGCATTATAGGTACCAACTCACTTGGTCCTCATAACCACCCCCAGTGAGCAAGCACTCCTCTCTCCATCGCCCATATGAAGAGACTGGAGGATAGGGAGAGGTGTGGCATGTCAAAAGGCAGAGCCAGGACTTGAAGAGTCCCTGTTCTTTCCTCTCTTCCCGGGCTGGAGGTTTGTGAAGGGCCCGGGAAGCTGCATCTTCTAAGCTAGTGCAGGCAGTCTAGAGACCACACCTGGAGAGTCTGAGCTCTGAGGCTGGGGATGCTCATCACAGCCCACCTGCCCTGACACACCAGGGAGGTGTCCGTTTAGAAATTTAACCTCCTCTGTAAAATGCCCCAGGGACCCCTATCTCCTTGGGATCCTAATCTTCTCAGTGACACAGTAGAGGCTGCAGAGAAGAGTGAGTCCAGGAGGGCCACATTGGTTTAGTCTGACGAGCGTTGCCCACACTCAACACTGTGGGAAGACCACCATCGTCTTTGTCTGCATCAGCAAACTTTGGATGAACCATTGAGTGCTGAATTCCACTGGGCACTGGGGACACAGAAAGGATAAGACTGGGTCCTTGAGTTTATGTGGGGGTATCAGGGGATGCTCAGTAAATGAAACCCACTCAAGTCTTTTGTCTCAGGCAGCAGAAACTCTCGGGCTTGGCCTATGAAGTCTATTCCTTGTCTTTTTACCTTTGTGGTCTCATAGCCTCCAACTCCTTGATTCATGCTTTGTATGTTAGTCCAGGTTTTCTCAAAGGTTGGTCTTTGCATATCATCTTAAAGAGACTTTCTACTATATGAGTATCACCTGCACAATTATTAACTTAATATATTTTAAACTGATTTATGCTTTTTTACTTACAATTAATTCTTTTAAAAGGAAATTTTTGTGTTAGTTACATATTTTTTTCTAGTGCACAGAACAATGATTCTCAAGCATAGGATCCAGCCAGGGGTGAAATCCTGTCACTCAAATGTCCCTGTAACCCCAGTGGAATGAAGGGAACAAAGGGAGGGGTCGCCAGAGTGGGATCCCAGTGGAAGGAAATTGTAATTGAAGGAGAGAAGGAGGGGCATCCTGGTACCAGCCAGATTCATCTCAAGTCCATGTTCCATGCTTTTGGAAACACCGCTCAGGCCACTCACCCCAGCCTGTGCTTTCTGAAACAAGCTATGCTATTCTGCTCCTCTGAGTCTTCACACACCCTGTTTGCTCCTCCTGGAGGTCCTTACCATGGCAAGATACTGGGAGAAAAGAATGCATCATTGTCCATTGTACCACCTCTTCCCAACACTTTTCTCCACCTGCCTTTCTCCTGCTCACATACATTTTCTCATTCTGCCTAAAGAATATCCACTCTTCTTTGAGATTTTGCTCCGCAGTGGACTCCTGGTGATGCCATACTGGTCACCCCCAGGCAGAGTTCTTCTGCCTGTCCCACTCCCACAGCACTTTGAGCATGTCTGCATGCTCTGTTAGGAAGCAGGGACTGGACAGAGACACTTATGGGCATCTCTGTATCTCCAGTGCCTAGCAGAGTTGATTTTTTTTAAAATGACAATTTTGGAACGGTCATGATGTGCCAGAGTTTGTGCTAAGAGCTCCATGTATATTACGTCATGCACTCCTGCAGCAACTTTTATCACCATTTTAAAGGTAAGGAAATCGAGGCCCAGAGAGTTTAAAATTGCCCAACATCATACAGAAAGTACAGAGTAGGGATTCACACCCAGGTCTGTTGGATTTCAGGGCCTCTGCATATTAACACTACACCATTCAACCATGGTCATTGGAGGACAACGTATGCTTGGGGAATAAATAAATGGTACAAATGAAGGAATGAATGAGTGAATGAAAGAACACAGAATGGTGTTTTCTGGGGCTGTACATGTCCAGCCTGAGTGACCAGTTGTACGCTGGCCCAGATTTATTAGGTGGGAGGTGATTGTAAAGTGTGTTAAGAATGAAGAATAGCATGCTCTGGTTTTGAAATGCCAAAAAAAAAAAAAAAAAAAAGCCCAGAATTTATGGGCCAGTGGAAGTAAGAAAGGAAACAAACATTGAAGATGGCATTTTGCTTCCTGTACCCCAGCTGCCTCCAAAGGATTAACTTCTTGAGAGCAGGGCCTGCTTTGTGTCCTCACTTTATAATCCTGCTCCTGGCAAAAAGTGGGTGCTCAGTGGATGCCCACACAATTCAGTCATCAAATCTGAGCTTATTCCTTTTATTCATTGGTTCATGGTAGGCTTGGTTCAGAGCTTGGTTTCACCGTCTACTTCTGCACAGGGCTTCATCCTGCCAGCACTCAATGGAGAAACGTGGGCCCCGGCACAGTGGGAACGACCCTCTTCTGGGCCTTGGTTCCCTCTACTATAAAATCCAACTTGTTAGACTGGATTCTTGGAAGTCCTTCTTGATGCGACATTTGCCAGCCTAGGTCCAGCCAGGGGTGGGGCTTGCAGACCCAGCTCTCTGAGACACAATTGCAGGTCTTCCTGAATGGGGATGGGGCCATTACAAACACTGTCCTCACGCCTCCAGCAGGTGACTCCTGGCACAGCTGGGAGAGTGAGCTGCTTTTTCTGCTCAGACAGCAGGCCTAGGAAATTATTCAGGAATAACAAACAGGCCAGAAACATTTGCATAAGGAATCACACAGAACAATGCTTGTTATTTAAACCATCTCTGGTTGGCAACAGAAGCAAAAAGCAGCTGAGATAAATCTGCAATGCAAATCAGCCTTATTTGGAGCGGAGCCTCAGCTTGTTTTGGGGGTGGGGGTGCTGCAAGAGACTGGGAGAACAGAAAGCATCATTGTTTCTATGTACCCCCCCTTCCCAACAACACTTTTCTCCGCCTGCCTTTCTCCTGCTCACGTACATTTTCTCATTTCTCAGCTTCCCTCCCTTCTTCAGAGATTAATGGAAACAATTTGTCTTCTAATGTGACTACAGCTTATGAATTCTTTGTCTCACTCTAATCCTTTAAATTATCCACATAATAAAATATGTATCCAGTGATTTCAGGTCATAATTTGATCTTCTAGGGAAAGTGGGGAGGGGGAGGTGAGCTGAAGCGAGCCCTTCTCACAGTTTGTTTCTCTCCATTTGTCTTTATTTGTCATCCGTTTTTTGCTTAATGGTCTTCCCCTTGCCTCCTCTCCTTCTGTGCTCACCGCACTTCCTTAGTGTGCCTGGGGCCTTGGGGTACAGAAGGGTGCCTTGAAGAACCTGGCAGGTGAGAGGCAGCTCCCTACCCAAGGCTGTGTGATGGGACCACTCTCCTGCTCCCCTTTCTGACCTGCTCCACACAGGATGGTAGCTTCTCTCCTGATTCCACCTCTGCAGGGGCAACCAATTCTGGAGAATTAGGCCGAGGGCTGCTATAACTGCCTGAGGTCCAAAGGGCCTTTAAACCCCCTGGGCTCCTCAGTTTGTGGGTACTAAGGGGGTGATAATTCAACAGTCACTAATCTGTGTGTCACCCCTCATCTGCAAAACACACCCCACCAGTCCTCCAAGATTCCCAGTGTTGGCTGTCCTCAAAGCCATTTAGGGGTTGACTTCCCTACTGCCTTTCTGGAAAGAGATGCTCCAGGAGCTGCCAACTCTGGTGGGCCGTGCACGCAGCCCACCGTCCCTAAAGACCACCGTCATGCACACAGCCCTCCCTCCCTAAAGCCCTCCCTGAAGTCCATGTGTAGGATGGGCAAGGCACCACTGGGGGTCACAGTGTACAATATGCATTTGTGATCCACACAGGGTGCTGAGCCAAGGCAGGAGAGAGAAGGGCTGAACCCCGTGCTGAACCATGGGCCTTCTGGCCTCCCCTCCTGGAGGGGAAGCCTTATTATAGTTTGCACAACAGCATTTTATAATTCACACAAAAGCTAGTCTTTGCCCTCGTCGCCATTCTGATTACATGCTGTGTCCTGGGCCCCAAAGTCGCCTTGCCTATGTTCCCGTGACTCAGGACATCCTGGTGAAAACTGCTCCTTCAGTGTCCACCCTCGGGCCTCATGCGGAGGGTACAAGACGCACACTTGTCCACCAAACAGGTAGTGACCAGGATGAACACCTGAGACAGAGCAACTCTGCGCCATCCACCCCACTGTGCAAAGCACTTTCCTCAGCCTCCTCAAGCGACTCCTCTATCTGAACCAACAGCCTGCACTTCACCTCACCATAAACATAAAACCTCATGTCACAGAGGAAGAATACTGTCCAGCTTTGTGCCCGGAGAAGCCTGTAAAATGAAAGGCCCCATTGATGGGTCCGGGGGCCCAGCTGCACCTGGCGTGTGGGAGAAGCAGCTGAGGGAGGCACGAGGAACTCAGTGTTCTTCAGGGTGGCCTAAAAGGTCTCAGAGCAGAGGGTGACAGGAATGGAGGAGTGGGCTGCAGGGGTCCACTGGTTGACCACAGGCATGTCTGTGGACTGGAGGTGACAACTAGGAAGGGAAGGGGTAACAGCTCAGGTATAAGAGGAGGCCAGGACTGAGTCCAGCCCTGACTATTCTACCCGCAGGTTTGAAATACAAAACCAGAAAGCAGAGTCTGTGTGTAACTCATTGGAAGGCAAAGCCCGCCCTGAACCGAGGCTATTTATAGTCTTTTATTTATCCCGCTTGGTGTGAATATTCATGCCTCTGTCTGCAGAGGTATCAAGGTGCCTGATTGCAGGGAGTTGCCCAGCAAGGGCTGGGATGGGACATACCACAGGGGATAAGCGTCACATCATTGTTCTAAAATCAAACCCTTCCAAATTCTAAGACACCTTGGGCCCCCCAGGTTCTGGATGAGGAGCTGTGGGCCTGTGACATGTGGATGCACTGTGTGAGGGGTGGCCTTGGGGACAGAAGGGGAGGAAAGAGGGGACTGGACCTGGGAATGAGGAAGAGGACCAGGGACAAAGGGCGGGGGTGGGGGGTTCTCAGTCTTTGTGACTGGAGGGCGGGGCAGGAGCTGTTTTTTACTTTTCCAGGAATGGTGATGAGTCCAGTTAGATATTTTCTATCAGAGACCATATTAGAAAGGGACCTCGGACTGCCCTCTCTCCCCCGAGAAAACAGGTGTGCATGGCAGAAGAGGTCTGGGCCAGGCCTCTGGAAGATCTGCTGGGGTCATGACTGTTGGGTGACCTGTGGCTCAGGGGGCTAGGTTTGTGACTGCTGTCCCACCCGTCCTGGCTACAGGCCTGTCCTTGGCCTCTCTGGTGTGGTGGGGCCATCCCAAATGCAGGGCTTCGAGGAAAACAGATCAGTGCGTGAGGACAGCAAAGCCCTCCAGATGGTTTGATCCCACGCCCTGAGAAACAGCTGGCAGAGGCAACACAGGTGGGGTATCCAGCAGCCTGGAAAGGAGGAAGGTCCACCTGGAAAGGAGGAATGTTCACCGGGAACCCCCAGAAGAACTCAAAGAGCTAAAAAGGGTGTGCTGTGGAGGACAAGGGAGTGGGGAGGGCGTGGGAGAGAAGGAGCCTCACAGAGCAGGAGGCAGGGTTGCAGTGGCTGACAACTGGACTCTGGCCTTGGGTGCACTCCTGGCTCCCTGCTGACTGGCTGTGTCGTTTCAGACAAGATGTTTGACCCTCTGTGTCTTATCCTCTGAAATGGAGATACTAAATGTCCTAACCTTATAGGGTTGTCCATGAGGAGGACAGGAATTAGTATTTGTAAATGCATATAGTGGTGCTGGGAACACATTTTATTCTATCAAAATGAAGAGTCCAGCCATAAAAAGGAATGAGTTGTGCTACATGTTACAACATGGATGAACACTGAAAACATTATCCTAAGGGAAATAAGCCAGAGACAAAACAACAAATATGATTCCATTTATGAAATACCTAGGGCAGCAAATTCACAGAGACAGAAAGTAAATTCTATGAATAGGTTACCAAGGAGCTGGGGGGAGGGAGGAACGGGGAGTTATGGCTTAATGGATACAGAGTTTCTGTTTCAGGTGAAAAGTTTTGGCGTAGATAGTGATGATGGTTCTACAGTATAGTGAATGTGATTAATGCCACTGAATTGTGTACTTCAAAATGTTAAAATGGCAAATTTTATGTTATATATATTTTAACACAATGTGGAAAAATTAAGAATGTAATATACCAAAACCCATTGAATTATATGCTTTAAGTGGATAAATTATATTGCAATACACTGTTTAAAAAAAGAAAAGGAAGAGAGGAGAAAAAGCGCCTGGTGAGGAGGGTTAGAGAGCCTTCCCCTGCGCACCTGTCTTCCTTCACACCTGAGACCACTATTGTTCCAGCTTTTATGGGTTTACAGCCTGGAAAGTGGCTTTACGCTTTGTCCTCACGCAACCCACGTGAGGTGGGCATTGAAATATTGTTATTCGCGCTTTCAGATGAGAAACTAAGGTCCTGAAAGGTTGAGTGACTTTCTCAGGTGGTGATTTTGGCTTTTTCACTCTCTGGGGTCTTTCCAGTGACCCACAGCTCTCAAACGTGAGCACCTGCGAGATTCACTCTGCACTTGTTTGGAAAATCAGTGTCTGATCCTCTCCTCGGGACTGCTCTGAGCGGATGGGGCCCAGGACCTGTGGCTCAGTGGGTCACACGTTGGAAAACAAGGCTTCAGGGAATGCTCTTTTCAGAACTAGGATGAAATTCTTCACAACGGGCCCTCTGCCTCCCCATCCTACACAGCCTGCCACCCCTGAACATTTTCCAGCTACAGTGCACTGCGAGGCAGGGGCAGGGACTCTGCAGAGAGGCCGGAAAGTGCCCAGACGCCAAGTCAAATGGCTGGGATACTCCAGTCCCTGGTCCCCTCACGGTGAGCTCCGCAGGAGGCTGTTCCTTTCTCTACCTCCCCTGAGGGACAGGCAGTACCTTGCTGTCGGGATGCAAAAGTTTTAAAAAAGTTTTCCCCAAAGAATATTCTAGAGTTGCGTTGGATCTTAGGATCTTAGAGAATATCCAAACATCCAGTCCTTTACAGGAAGAGAAACTGAGGCAAAGCAAGGGAAAGCGGCTCCAGACCTGACTTCCAGGTGCCTTCTAAATCTGATATCACTGCTTCCCACCAGCCAGCCCCCATCACTGCCTCCCCCTCCTCATTCCAGGCCAGAAAAATTCTCCTTCCTGAGGACTCACACTTTTTAAATATTTGGAGACTGTTGTCATGTCACCCTGTGGCTGTTGCTTAGCCCAGCAATCCAGCAATGGATAGGTGGGCGGTCCTCAGGGGAGCCGGCCACAGGGAAGGGCCTCTTGCCACCTAGACATGGACCTGGAGCTGCCCCTCCACACTCTGAGCCTGGATGCTGAGCATGGGGCCACCCAGGGCTTCCCGAAGCCCCTTCACACAGCTGAGGAAGTTGGAGGAATGTGGTCGATGGATCTAGGCTACAGGCAATGGAGTCCAGCTCTTGTGTGATCTTGGGCCTCAGTTTCCCCATCTGTACTCCAGGATAACAATCTCCATCTTAAAGGTAGGCCAGAGCTAGGACCTCCACAGTTACCCTGACCTTGTGTACACGTAGTATATTCTGATCCCCAAAGTGGGATGAGTGTGACAAAGCAATTTAGGGGGACAATGAGGGGAGATTATTTGAAATTGAATTTTTCTTGAAAAGTCCATCATGTACAGTTTGGTTGTTGTGCCCCTTGGTGAAAAAGGTATTTAATTATAATTATTAACCAACAAAAGTAATTTTCACTTATTCAGCATGTTATAGTTTAGTTCATATATTTTCTTTTAATTCCTACATGTATTAAGGCAAATATTATTATTATTACTGTTATTATTCTTGAGATTCTCATTTTACAGATGAGAAAATTGAGCTCAGAAAGGTTAATTGACTACCAAGGGAATCTAGTGGGAAGTACTAGGGCTAAATATCCAAGTCTTATCTTTAAGACAAGTTAAAGCTTTCCTCAAATTATTCTATCTTAAAACAAGGAAGATGTTACTTTCTTTCCTACCAAACCCATTGCCTTGTGAAGATTTTATGCTTTCCAGAATCAGAATTAGCATGAGAAATAAATTATAGTATACTCATATGATGGCGTAATATATAATAGTACAAATCAATACCCTAAAGCTACATATATCAACATGGATGAGATGGAGGGAACATATGTTGAGTGAGAGAAGTGAGTTACAGAGGAATATACAAATAGTATGATATCATTTTATGTTTAAAAGAGGTGAATCAGTGCCATATTTTAAAAATAATAGTATGTGGGCCGGGTGCAGTGGCTCATGCCTGTAATCCTAGCACTTTGGGAGGCTGGGACAGGCAGATTGCTTGAGCCCAGGAGTTTGAGGCCAGCCTGGGCAACATAGTGAGTCCCCATCTCTACAAAAAATAGGAAAAGTAGCCAGGCATAGTGGTGCATGCCTGTAGTCCCGGCTACTCAGGAGGCTGAGGCAAGATGATTGCATGAGCTGGGGAGATGGAGGTTGCAGTGAGATGTGATGGGGCCACTGCACTCCAGCCTATGCGACAGAGTGAGACCCTGTCTCTACAATTAAAAGAAGAAGAACAGTATGTGCTTACCATACAACCCAGCAATTGCAATCTTGACCATTCACACCAGAGGAATGAAAACTTACGTTTACACAAAACCTCTACACAGAGGTTCCTGGTAGCTTTATTTGTAATAGACCCAAACTGGAAACAACTCAAATGTCCTTCAAAAGGTGAATGCTTAAATAAACTATAGGCATCCATACAGTGGAATAACAGAATACAGCAATATAAAAAGAACAAACCGTTGATACATGCAACAAGTTAGGTGGACCTCAAGACTATTATGCAAAGTGAAAAAAGCCAGTCTCAAAAGATTATATACTGTATGGTTCCATTTTTATGACTTGGAGTGGCAAAATTACAGAAATGGAGAACAGGTTAGTAGTTGCTCAGGGCTGGGGAGCAGCCCTTTTACTGTTTGTAAAAGGGATCCTTGTGACAACTGTTCTATACCTTGGCTGTGGTGGTGGTCACACGAATCTACATGAGATAAAATTGTGTAGAACAAAATATGGACGTGTAAGAACTGGTGAAATCTGAATAAGCTCAGTGGGTGGTATCAAGACAATTTTCTAGTTGTGATATTGCGCTATAGTTTTGTAAGATCCTACCCTTTCATGAAACTGGGTGAAAGGTATATGGGCTGTCTATATTTTTCTTACATCTGCATGTGAATATGTAATATCTCAAGATAAAAAGTTTAAAAAAAATAGTGTGAAGGGTAGACACATGAGGCCTGGCCCAGTGGTTCACATCTGTAATCCCAGCACTTTGGGAGGCTGAGGCAGGAAGATCACTTGAGCCCAGGAGTTTGAGATCAGCCTGGGCAACATCGACCATATCTCTACAAAAATAAAACATTAGCTGGGCATGTGTTGCATGCCTGTAGTCCCAGCTATTTGAGAGGCTGAGGTGGGAGGATAGCTTGAGCTCAGGAGTTGGAGGCTGCAGTGAGCCATGATGGTGCCACTGCACTCCAGCCTGGGCAACAGAGTGACACCGTGTCTCTAAACACACCCCCCCAACACACACACACACTTACAAGTGGGGTAGAAGAAAAGAAAATGGAATTGGCTTACATTGTTAGTTTTCAACACATTTGGTAATATTTCATTTTTTAAGTTGGGTGGTAGATACACAGTTGTTCATTATATTATATGTTCTTTCTTTTGGTATGACTGAATTATTCCATAATTAAAATAATGATAATAACCATACAATTAAAAAAAACCCCACAACTCTATTTTAGGAAAGAGAACTGAAGCAGAGCAAAGAGGTTTCAAATCTGTTTGTGAGTTTGTTTTATCTTATGTCTTGTGTAAGGACCTTTTTGAGTGAAAAGCTGCCAGTTTTTTTGCTGTTTGGCTGACATTATTTGAAGCAGCCCAGGAACTCAGTAAAATTAAAATGGTGGATCCGTATGTGCCAGCCCTGTCACCAATTGGCATAATTGGAGCCACTGGATGAAGCTCTGTGGAACAGGTGATGTAATTTTAAGCAGCATAAATCAGGGACTGCCGTACTGTCTGACCAGCTTCTCAGAGGGCTCTGGGAGCCTCCCTCAGTCTCCCCAGCTGAAGCAGGGAAGAGAAAGCAGGCAGGGAAGGGTTAGGAGGGGAGGAGGGGCTGGAGGGCAGGACCGCGTTCAGCTGGGGATTGTTGGCAATCAGTGAGGACCAGCTGAGCAAAGCCTGGGAGGTGATGGAGTGTTTCCCGGGAGCCCGAGGATTGGAGCAGCAAGGTTTTGTTTGGAAATTGCAAGGATTTGGTGTCTGTCAAGTGTCATTAGTGCATTGGGAGCTGGAGCGGCCTTGAGAACTAGGCTGTGTCCTGCCTTGCAGGCTCATCCAATAGAATGACTTGGGGATTGAGATTCAACAACACTTAAATCAAAATAGCAACAGCAGCCTCCCAATCTTTTTTTGCTCAGGCTTTGCTGAGAGTAAAGAACCTGTGATCCCTTAACATCCTTTACCTGATGGCCACTTTTTAGCCCGCCCAGACCCCCAAGCACCCATGCTGGAGAGCCCAGGCCCAGGGCCAGGGGCAGAAATCAAGCCACTGGTCTTAAAAAATGATGACACCAAAGATTTAGGTAAACTTCGTCACAGAGGAAAGGCAGCAGATGGTCCTCAGTTTTGTCCACACTGCCTTCCTAGCTGGCTACACCACTTAGGCTCCCTGTCATTGGTGTAACTTCAAGGGGGAAAGAACAAGTGAAAAGATAGGAAAGTCAGCTGAGAGTCAAAGTCATAAGGGATACCCTGGAGTAGTTTGTGTCTGTCCCAAATAAGGCGCAGACCCTCAGCAGGCCTCTCACATATGGTGGTGCAGGATGCGCATTGCCCAAACCCAGGAGGAAACAATGTTTTCTGGAGTTGGGCAGTGCATGGTTGTATATGGGCAGGTTTGAGAGGGGTCTCAATGCAGTAATATACAGTTAACGTCTGTTAAGCAGCCATTCTGCATCAGGCACTATGAGAAGGATTTGTAGGCAATTTGATCCTTACAGCAATTTGATAGGTAGGAATTTTTTTCCCCACCATAAGATACACCAGGAAAGATACCAAGTCTTCAGTTCTCATATAAAGGGAGCTTGCTTTCCATCAACTTCAAGTGCAAGTTTCTGACCGTTTTAAAAGTGTGTGTTCTGCTTGTTTTAGGTGATGTCTCTGTAGGTATTCATGTGCACACATGTATGAGAGGGAAAGGTGGAACAAGCCACAGGCTGAGTCTGGATTTGTACTGGGTTTTGTCTCAGAGAACCCCAGGTCCTCACTCTTTCCAAGCCTATGATTCCTTATGTGTCCATCTTTCTCTAGACCTGAGTTTCTTTCCTGTTTCTTTCTTTGTCCAAATAGAACTGTGAAGCCAGTGAGCTCACGTATAATGATGATGGCTGTGTTTCTTGAAATCAGGGTGAGAAGCCCACAGAACATGGTGTCATGTTGGCAGTTTTCCTGCATGCTCATCCACACCCAGGGAAGAGAAACTTCTCCGCTGCTCCAGCTTTGTCCTCTCTCTGGCTGAGCCGATGGGAGCTAACCTCCTGGGGGCCGTGGGGCTGTGTGTGCTGGCTCAGGCTCTCTGACTGCCTGAGCCATGGCTGGGTTTCCTGGGACAGCTAGCCTCCTGGAGGAAGGCATCAGGAATCCCATTTTATAGTTAAGGTGGCAAAGGCTCAGTGAAGTTAAACAGTTTGCCCGAGAATATCTAACTAGTACGTGCCAGAGATTGGACCAAATCTGGAGTTGACCCAGTTCAAACCCTTTATTGCTTGCCTGCTGGCGGCTCTAACTCCAAGTTGGAAAGACAGAGGAGCCAGCCCTTCACTCTGAGAGCCCCCAGTCCCTGGAGCCACCATCTTAGGACCTGAGACCCCTCCTCCTCAGAGCTACTACCTGCCTCCACCTGCCTCCAAAGCCAGGCCCTCGTTTACAGCACTCGCGGGAGGGGCTGAGTGCGATATACACAGTTAACATCTGCTAAGCAGCTATTTTGTGTCAGGCAGTGTGTGAAGGGTTTTAAGAATGTTCTTTAATCCTCATAGCAATTCTTCAGGTAGGGATTTTGCTCACTGAGTAGATGTAGCAAGGAAGATGCCCAGGGTTTGCTTCCCATGTGAAGAGCCCAGCAGGACTCTCACTGTCTTGGCATGTCTGACCACTCTTCAGATGGTGGGGGAACGGTGGGGATGCTGCAGCTTAAGACAGTCACAGATCCTTAGAGATCTACCACTCACCAGCAGCCACCTCCTAAAATTCCACTGTCCTGGAACATCATAAAAGCCCATGAGAAACCTACAATAGTCTTGAACCAGAGTGTCCCTGCACTAGCTAGAGGTTCCATTCACTGGGGGAACCCAGAAGCAGAGAGGTTCCCTTCTGTAAAGCAGGCCCCTAGACCACCACCTTATTCTCAAGCTCCTCTTCTGGATTGAGGGACCCCAAGTGCTATCCTCTGAGGCAGCTATATGCAAAGCAGGAAATGATGATGGGTCAGGGAGCCTTGGAAAACAGGTCACAGCTAAATTCCTAGCAAAAGGCAGGTATGCAGCGTTGTTGTCTCCAGGTTGGCCCATCTCAGACCTGTCTGATGTCCCTCTGTAAACCTCCACGGTTTATTCACCAGGCCAGCAGGGCTGCCTTTCAGGGTTCTCCAGGAGGCCAAGGTACTTTCTGCCTACCCTCTGGGAAAATCCTGTATTTCAGCCCCAAATGCCTGCTTTCTGTTTCCTAGATGCTCCCACCCCTCAAGTTCCAGCAGTAGCTCTTCCAAGGGGGCACTTTTGTTCCCACAAAAATAACACCCATTCTCTTACTTCTCCTCAGTCACATTGACTTCAGCCTAGTTCATTCCCTCCTGGCTCCACTACCCCTTCCAATGCCTCATCTTGGATTTCAGACATGGCAGGATATCTGTTTCCATCATTTTGTTTTCAGTGGGTTAATTTCTGCCTCATGATGCATCAGTGTTTCCCAAATCCTCAGGACAGCAGCCTCTTCATGGTCACGGGCAATTCTTTTAAAGAATTCGGGCTGGGTACAGTGGCTCACGCCTGTAATCCCAATACTTTAGGAGGCCAAGACAGGAGGATCACTTGAGGCCAGGGTTTGAGATCAGCCAGGGCAACATCGTGAGACCCTGTCTCTACAAAATATTTAAAAATTAGCCAGGGGTGGTGGCATGTGCCTGTGGAAGCTGATGTGGGAGGATCACTTGAGCCCAGGAGTTGGAGGCTACAGTGAGGCATGATGATGCCACTACACTCCAACCTGGGTGAAAGGGTGAGATCCTAAAATAAATAGTTGAAACACATTCAGGTGTAGAACCTCTGACTTCCCTCTGTGAGCTGGGGAGGGATGGGGAGGAAAGAAAAAGGGAAGATTTCTATTTCACAGCATTGCTTGCCAAAGCATTAGTCAGTTATTAGTCAGTTATTTGACTCCAGATAACATGATAATTAATAATGTAATAAGGTGCAATTTATAGGCACTCATGCCTGAAGGTCTTGGGTCCCAAGGTCCTTGGTAAAAAGCAAAATTAAAAGCATTTATAATCTCAAAGAAGACAGCACTACCAGAGTTCATAAGACTGAAGATAACTGAGGCTGCTGTGCTCCACACTCAGTGGACAGTAGTTCAGGCTCTCAGCTCCGAAGAGAATCCCCACACCCCCATATTTCCACTCAGCAGGGTGGGAAGTTGGCCACATGCATTTGACTGTAGCATCCCCCCAACAGACCTCCTAAAAAAAAGCCTTTATTTTTATCCACTCTTTATCTCTGCTATTGAAAGATGGGGAAGACATACACAGGCATAAGGTGAAATCCTGGATCTGCTATTTAATGGCTACTGACCTTGAGTGTCTTTCTACACCTCAGTTTCCACTTGACAGGATTGTCGTATGGGAGAATGAGAACAGCCACAAAGCTCTTTTGAATTTACAAAGTGCATTTTGGCATGCATTATCTCCTATCATTCTTTAACAACTCTCCAAAGTTTTGGAGAATAGACTACCTACCCAATATCTATTCTCACCTACTTTGTTTCTAAGACTCCCCATTTTATTCCAGGTGGCAATGTGCAAAACTAAAACATTTCCCAACCTTCCTCACAGAGAGAAATGGTCATTGTAATGTAAGCAAGAGTTGTTGAGGTTGAAAGGAAGTCCTAGGAAAATTCTTCAGGGAGGCTGACTCACCTAAGAGTATGCCCTTTTCCCCCATCCCTTCTTCCTTCTAATTCCTGTCTAGAATTCAGACAAGATGGTTGGTGCCGTGGCAGCCGTCTTGGATTATGAGGTGTACTTGAAGTTGAAAGCCATGTGTCAAGGATGGTAAACCAGAAAACTAGAAAGATCCTGGAGTCTCCAAATGACTGTGGAGCTGTCGTAGCAGCTTGGAACAATCTGTCATTTTTTTTTTTTTTTTTACATGAGAAGATAATAAACCTCTGTCTTGTTTAAGCTAATGCAGTATATCCTATACTGATATGTATGATTATTCTGTTTTTCGAATGGAGAAATTGTGGCTCAACACAGTTAAGCAACTTGCGCAAACCCATTTCTTTAGTAAAAGAAGAGGTTGCAGTCACATTCCTGAGAGAGAGCACTGCCTTTCCACATTCCCAGTTCTTCTTTGGTTTGCAAAGATCCGTAAACATTAAGAATCAGGTGACATTCTTCTTCTGCCTGAAGATCAAAGCAGCTTGCTGCCTTTTGGCACCAGGAGCTCTTTTCTCCCAAGGGCTCTTTCATCTCTCTGGCTTCCCTTTTTATTCCTCCCTTCTCTCCACCCTTGCCTCTTCTGCCATTCAGTGCTACCCACAACCATTTTACCTATTGGTGCGACATACTGTGGCAACCCTAAGCCCCAGGTCAGGCATGGGAAGTGGAGGACAGGTTACTGCCCCTGCTTTTGCATGTCCCTGGTAGAACCAAGACAGAGCCATTCCAGCCCTGGAGCTGTCTCCTCTTGGGTTCCCTAGCTCTGGCTTCTGAGTGTTGCCAGGCAATGGAGGGCCTGTTCCATGCTGTCCTTCCAGCCCTCAATCAGCCTTCTTCCACCTACTTGAATGACTAAGAAGTGGGCAGGTATGTTGTGCTGTGAACTTCTTGGAAGTCTGTGAGAGGTTGGCAGTGAGATGATAGATTCAGCCTGTCTCAGGTGGGTGAGCTGCAGTAAATCAGCCGCACCTAATCCTGGACCTTTGTGCCAGACAGAGGAGCAGGCTTTCCATGTCCCAGGAGGATGCACAATTTAAGAAGGAAACACAAATCTCCATAGTGAATATGAAGCTTTAGAATGGACCTGTGTCTTTTGCCATCCTCTGATCCATCCAGTGCCTAAAAAACTGAATGTTGATTTCTGGTTTGGCAGGATGGATTCAAGAATGCTGAGCTAGACAGAGATGACATGAGAGAGCCCCTGAGAGCAGAGCTGGCAGTCCACAACATGTGAGGGAGCAATCGCAGTCCTGGGCCTGGCTGGAGTTCTAATAGCCATGTGAACCTGGATGGAGTGGTGATGTCCTCAAAAACTAGAGACTCGAAATATAATACAGCCTTTTTTTGGTCTTATATGCAAATTATTATAAAGGGTGAAAAGAGGTCCATACTGAGTTTTTCAATCCTTACTCAATCCAAATGCAGAAGAGCCAGGGAAAATGCTTCTCTTTTCCACTGATCAACCAGTTGATTGTAGCAAATAATGATAATAGCCAATACTTACATACTGTTGACTATGCCATGCACTGAGTTGTCACATATAATAACTCAATCCTTACCATAACTATCTGCTATAGGCACTATTATTGTGCTCATTTCATGAAGGAGAATGCTGAGAAACAGAGCACATTGGTAACTTGCCCAAGGTCACAGAGCTGGAGAGTGGTGGGGTCCCAAACTTAGGCAGCCTGGCTCCAGAGTTTGTGCTCTTAGCCATTACAGGCACTGCTTCTCAAAGGATGCTGGACCTGGGGGTCACTGGAAAAGCATGGAGACAGGATTATTTTGGTTCTATTGCTAGTTCTGCCATTTACTAGGATTGGTTTATCATCAAGATAATTAGGACATAAATATCTATTTCCTGTGAGGGAAGTATGTAAAATGCATGGACCCTCCCACTGCATGATAATCAAGTACTTTCGCATATGGTCTCTTTTCTCCAAACATATCTCATTGCCCATTCAACATGTTCCTCTGGACGTCACAACCTTTAGTGAGAGAGCAAGTCTGGGTACAATTATCCTCATTTTATGTAGGAGAAAATTGATGCCTAGCAATGTTTCCTGGACTCTTTCCAGGACGTCCTACTAGCTCTCTTTCTTGTCTTTTAGCTATCTTCAAAATTTTTTATCTATTTTCAATGGACAAATAAAATTGCACATATTTATTATGTACAACATGATGTTTTGAAATATATATGCACTATGGAATGGTTAAATCGAGCTAATTTTTTTTTTTTTTTTTTGAGACAGAGTCTCACTCTGTCGCCAGGCTGGGGCGCAGTGGCACCATCTCGGTTCACTGCAACTTCTGCCTCCCGGGTTCAAGCGATTCTCCTGCCTCAGCCTCCTGAATAGCTGGGACTACAGGCTCGCACCACCATGCCCAGCTGATTTTTGTATTTTTAGTAGAGACGGGGTTTCACCATGTTGGCCAGGATGGTCTTGATCTCTTGACCTGGTGATCCGCCTGCCTCGGCCTCCCAAAGTGCTGGGATTACAGGCATGAGCCATCGCACCCAGCCAAATCGAGCTAATTAACATATGCATTACCTCACATACTTATCGCTTTTTGTGGTAAGAACACTTAAAATCTATTCTCTTAGCTATTTTAAAGAATGCAATAGATGGAGTGCAGTGGCTCACGTCTGTAATCCCAGCACTCTGGGAGGCCAAGGAAGGCAAATTGCTTGAGCCCAGGAGTTCAAGACCAGCCTGGGCAACATGGTGAAACCCCATCTCTACAAAAAATATAAAAATTAGCCAGGTGTGGTGGTGCATACCTGTAGTCCCAGCTACTCAGGAGGCTGAGATGGGAGGATCCCTTGAACCTAGGAGGTCAAAGCTGCAGTGAGCCAATATCGCAAAACTGCACTCCAGCCTGGGTGACAAAGTGAAACCTAGTTTCCAAAAAAAAAAAAAAAAAAAAAAACAATGCATTAACTATTGTTGCTATGTTTTATGATAGCTCTCTTGAACTTATTCCTCCTACCTAACTAAAATTTTCTGTCCTTTCACCAACATCTCCTACTCCAGATCCCACAACTCCCCCTCATCCCCCCCCAGCTCCTGGTAGTCATCATTTCAAAACTCTCTATTTTTAGGAGTTCACCTGTTTTATATTCCACATATAAGTGAGATCATGTGGTATAAATATTGTCTTTTAAGTGATTCAAACAGTACAGAGGAATACAGAGTGGCGTTCCCACATTTTTCTTTGGTATCCACCACTATTAGTATTTTTGTATTGTTCTTTCAGTACTTTCGGTAAGTGTAGTGCATACGCACTTACAACGTTTAAAGAGCATGCATGTGATTGTTTTGTATTCGTTGTCTGCCTCGCGTGCCTCGCAATGTTGCTCTCTAGAGGTCTGCTCCATTTTTTTAATGGTGTCGTGATATTCCATAGTATACATATGTCAGTATTTGTTTATTCCCTCTGCTATTATTGGGCATTTAGGTTAGTTCCATTTTTTGTGATTATAGTTAATGCTGCCCTTATTCATATGTTTCAGTGCACACATGCAACAATTTTCATAGAATGGGTTTCTAGAAATATAATTATGGGCCTGATAGTATGGTTGTTTAAAAATTTTAAGTACTACCAGCTGGGCGCATTGCCTCGCACCTGTAATCTCAGCACTGAGGCGGGCTGATTGCTTGAGCCCAGGAGTTCGAGACCAGCCTGGGCAACATGGTGAAACCCCATCTCTACAAAAAATACAAAAAGTGGCTGGGCATGGTGGTGTGCACCTGTAGTCCCAGCTACTCAGGAGGCTGGGGTGGGAGGATCACTTGAGCCTGGGAGGTCGAGGCTGCAGTAAGGCACGTTCATACCACTACACTCCAGCCTGGGTGGCAGAGTGAGACCCTGCCTCAAAAAAAAAAAAAAAAGAAGTAGTACCAAATTGTAATCTTGTAATCTGATATAGTTTGGATATTTGTTCCTGCCAGAATTTCATGTTGAATTGTAATTGTAATCCCCAGTGCTGGAGATGGGGCCTGGTGGGAGGTGTTTGGGTCAGATGGGGACCCAAACATAGGGACAGATCCTTTATGGCTTGGTGCTGTCTTTGAATAGTGAGTGAGTTCTTGTGAGATCTCGTCATTTAAAAGTGTGTGGCACCTCCTCCCCCACTCACCTGTTCCTGTTCTCTCCATGTGAAGTGCCTGCTCCCCCTTTGCCTTCTGCCATAGTAAAAGCTCCCTGAGGCCTTCCCAGAAGCACAGCAGATGTCGGTACATGCTTCCTGTGCAGCCTGAGGAACCATGAACCAGTTCAACCTCTTTTCTTTATAAACCTCTTTTCTTTATAAATTTTGCAGTCTCAGGTGTTTCTTTATAGGAGTGCAAGATGGCCTAACACATAATCTGAACCAGTTTTGCCAAATGACATGTCCACCAACAGCATCCAAGAGGAGCCATTCCCCAACTAGCTTGCCAATGCTATGTATTTCCAATTTTCTAAATTTTTACTTTTCTAGTGAATAAAAAATGACACCCTATTCTTGGTTTAAATAGAATTTCCCTGATTACAAGGTTGGGCATTTAAAATATTTATTAGCCATTTGTATTTCTTCTTCTATAAAATTTCATTTATATTCTTTGCTTCTCCTCCACTGGGTTTTGGCTTTTCTCTATTGATGTACAGTAGCTCTCTATATTCTAGATATTGACTTTGTTTCTGTTGCATATTTAGCAAGAGTTTTCCCACTGGTTTTTCTCTCCTGTCTTTTAAGTTTGTTTGTGGTATCCTTTAATGTATAGAAATTTTAAATTTCTAAGTAAGTATAGCCTCTCTTTATTTTTCAAATTATGGAAGGTTCCAAACTAATAGACAAATATAAAGAATACCATAAAATCTGTATACTCACAACCAGCTTTATAGAATTTTAACATCTTGCTTCATTTGAACACCCCCGCTATCTTATAATTTTTCATTTGGACTTTTAATTTTACCTTTTAAAAAACAAACACAAATATTTATCTTTTTACAGTAAATTGCAATTGCATTTACTGCCATGTTTTGTGAATTTCTGTGTTCATCATTTCTTCTTGTGATCTTCTCTCTGGCTTTATTTTATTTCTAAATAAAATACACTCTTGCTAGTGCTTTTAGTGAGGGTCTGTGGATGTTAAATTTTTTTAGTATTTTTATATCGGAAAATGTTTTTATTTTGTCCTCATTCTTAAATAATAGCTGTGGCAGTGACTGCTAGTTATCCACTCCATGTCCTTATTCTCCTTCTTCCTTAGAAACAGAATTGGAATGCTGGTTTTATTTGGGCACAGTCATGTGCTCAGCAGAAAGACTACATTTCCCAGACTCTCTTGTAGCTGTGAGTGGCCAATGAGATATAAGAAGAAAACACTGAGTGCAGGGAACCTTCTTAAAAGGGGCTGACTTCTCTAAGAGGGTCACACTTTTACCCTCATCCTTCTTTCCTTGAACATAGAAGCCTACACGAGACAGTGAAGAAAGAAGCTACTAGCTAACGGAGACGGAGTGGAACCAAGGAGAGGGGACCCTTCAGGCTCTGTGATGCCCCATACCACTCCTAGGCTGCCACTTCCACACCCTTTTGATGGGAGGGAATGAATCCTTTATTTAATTTGTTTTAGCTTCTGTTATTAAGTCTTAGCTGCTAATAGCAAAACTCAATCTAGGTTAATGTTTATTTTCTTTTCACATTTTGAGGGGATATTCTATTGTCCTTTGTCATCTGTTATTGTGGACAAGAGGTCTGCTGTTAGTGTAATTGTTCTATCTTGGTGTTTGGGTAATTGTAAAGATTTTCCCATGTTCCTTGTTATTCTTTAATATGTCTGTGAGTGAATTTATTTTTCTTTAACTTGCTAGATAGTTAGCATACACTTTCCATTTAAAGACATGTCTTTACCCAATTTTGGAAAAGTTTCAGGAATTTTCTCTTCAAATATTGATTTTCTGCCATTGCTTTCATTCTCTCTTTTCCTGGAATTAGATGAATGTTAAAATTTCTCTCTCAATTGTTCCTTCTTGTCTCTTAATTGCATTCCAAATATATATGTATGTGTATATACATATACACATACATATATATTGCTATATAAACACACAAACATGCAGCTATACATAGTATATATGTGTGTTTATGTATGTGTGTATATACATATCTCTATCTACACACACACACACACACAGGATTCTAGGTGAATTCCTTGGTTTCATCTTCTAGATATGAAATCTTTAACAGTGTTCAATTTCAAGTTTTTATCAAGTATTGAATTTTTAAAATTTAATAATTTTTGTTAATTCCTAGGATTTCTAGTGGGTTTTCTTTCTTATCTCACTGTTTGCATTTTATTGCTGCAAGATTTAATAATTCCTTATTCTTTTCAGTTTGGAAGTTATGGCTTCATTTTTCTCTAAGAACATACTAAAGATACTGTACCTTAAAGTCTGTCCAGGCCAGATACACTGTTTCTTACCTGTAATCCCAGTGCTTTGAGAGGCTGAGGTGGGAGAATTACTTGAGGCTGGGAGTTCAAGAGTAGCAACATAGTGAGACCCTGTCTCTGCAAAAAACAAAAAAATAAAAAAATTAGTCTGATGTGGTGGCATGTGCCTGTAGTCCTAGCTACTTGAGAGGCTGAGGTGGGAGGATCACTTGAACTCAGGAGTTTGATATTACAGTGAGCTATGATTATGCCACTGCACTCCAGCCTGGGTGACAGAGCAAGACCCTGTCTCTAAAAATCAAAAATAAAAATTAAAAAGTCTGTCCAACTGTTGTACAAACTTATTTTCACCTAGAGCGAATTTATATTCAACTGCTTTGCTGACTGTCTGAATTAGCTCTTAATTTCTGCATATATATTGGAATTTCAGTTTGGAGGCTAATTTTGAGGGAAGTTTTTGTTTGTTTATTTCTCTCTCCTCTCTATCTAGCTGTCTTGTGTTTGCTTTGGCCAGACTAGAGTTTCCAGAGAAAATACAAGATGTCTATTAAATTTAAATTTCAATCGAACAACAAATAATTTTAAATATAAGTATGTCTCAAATATTGAATGAGATTCACTTATACTATGCAATTATTTGAATTTAAAAGGATAGTCTGCAATTTTATTTGCAAAATGTGGCAACCTTATATCTGATGCTCTGTAACCCTATCTAAAACCAGATCTTATGGGGATTTGGGTTATTACTCCATGATGATATCTAGGTTATCAACAAAAGCAAAACAAAATAAAGCAATACAAAAGACAAAGCAAAAGCTGCCTTTTCAGGGCAATAGAGAAGGTTCTTGCTACCTGATATTCTCTCTTCTGGGACAGGACCTTCCCTACTTCTTGCAAAATGTGAAAGGCCATTATTGGAGGCTCAGCTCTTCAGCTCTCCCTGCTGCCTCAGAACAGCTCTTTCCCTCTGAATATCACCATGCACCTCATTTGTAAGTCTACTCAGTCAGTAGAGCACTAAATTTGTCTTGCATACAGGTCAAGACCATTAAATATTATGGAACCATGATTTACAAAAGAAAGGGAAGAAGTAGTTCCTGTCCCCAAAGAGCTTATAATCTAGTTTGAAGTCAGAACAAATGCAGGAAGAAAGATGGAAGGAAATTTACAAGACAGAAGCAAGAGTCAGTGCCAACTAATTAGGCTAAGGCTGATATGGAGGTAAGTAGTTAATTGAGATGGTGTCCCAGAAAAGGAAGATACTCTTTATTGAGTATCTATTACGAGCCACCTAGATGATCTCACTTAATTCTCATTACAGTTTTATGAGGCAGGATTTATCATCCTGATTTTATAGAGAAGGAAATTGAGGCTCAGAATGATTAAATGTCTTGCCCTATGTAATGTGATTAATAAATAGGTCTTCTAACACCACGCTATTTTGACAAATTTGTGGATCAATGCTGGCGGGTTATCACTGAAAAATGTTGGGAAAGGAAGTCAAGAAATAGTGGTCTCGTTTTAAGACCTTAAAATGCAAAGTTAGAAAACACCACAGCAATCATTCTAAAAGGACTATCCTGCAACATTTTCCATAATCTTTTCCGGTACTTTTCTAGAAACAGAACTTGGATAGATCAAAATGTATTGACCAAGGTATTGACCAAAAGGAAGGACTTCAGAACTATGGCTATTGATATTTGTGTTAGTCTGTTTAGATGTCTATCTCCTTTGCATTCCAGACTAATCCTGCATTGGGGTGGGGGTGGGTATACTAATTGAAATCACCACACTAAATGCAGTTATGAAATAAACTGTGGCTGGGCTTTGATGAATTCCCCTGGGAAGTGAGTTATTGTGCCCCAAGAGAGAGTTGGGTGCTATAAAATTTTATATCCCCAAGTTGGGAATGACTGTGTTTCCTCAGAGTAGCAGAGATGCCAGTAACTTATTTCTGTCTTCTCAAATATGCGGCAATGACATTTATGGCATCACATGCCATCAACCTGTACTCAGGCAGAGCTCTGCCCTGACACCTTCTCAACCTCCACAGAATCTGGGGGACATAGTCAGGGGCAGTATTTGCCATGAGTAGAGCTTGCAGGCTGTCTGCAAGTAAGATGGAAATGTCACTGTGCTGCCAGTGTAGAAAATGGCAATATTTATGGGAGGTTACTCTGAGCACTGAATTGGGGGAAATGATTAATTGCACTGGAAACAAGCTGGGAATCCTAACGACTGAGTTAGCGGGCCTAAACTAAAAATATAGGAGAAATTGGAGAGGAGGGAAATGTGTCCCTCCCTCCAAACATCCTTGAGAAAAGCAATAGAGAGAATTGAGCCAGGAGAGGGCAGACTTTAAGTTATCCACACTACTGTTCCCAGGGTGGTAAGTATGATGGGCAATAGGGCTGAATCTAATCATCATCTTCATAACATAACCTCATGTTTGTGTTTGCATTATAATTTTCCATTTCCTTACATTCATTCTCTTATACATGCATTTATTCAGTGTTTATTGAATGCCTACTATTTACCACACAGATAATTGAGCCCTGGAAAGCAATGA
Organism: Pan paniscus; assembly: GCF_029289425.2. Classification (NCBI taxonomy): domain Eukaryota; kingdom Metazoa; phylum Chordata; class Mammalia; order Primates; family Hominidae; genus Pan; species Pan paniscus. The sequence continues at coordinate 73,883,950 of NC_073249.2, forward strand.
GTAAATGCTGTTATGGTCCTTGTAGACCATATGGAGCTTGCAGTTCAGTGTGAGAGGCAGACAGGAGTCAGAGGGTCAAAAACCACTGTGGGCTGGGCGTGGTGGCTCACGCTTGTAATCCTAGCACTTTGGGAGGCTGAAGTGGGACAATCACTTGAGCCCAGGAGTTCAAGACCAGCCTGGGCAACATAGCAAGACTCCTGTCTCTACAAAAAATACAAACATTAGTTGTGCATGATTATTCATGCCTGTGGTCCCAGCTACTGGAGAGGCTAAGGTGGGAGGATCGCTTGAGCCCAGGTCAAAGCTGCAGTCAGCTGTGGTCATGCACTGTACTCCAGCCTGGGAGCAAGATCCTGTCCCAACAAAAGAAGAAGAAAACCATTGTGATATTACTACCAAAATGAATTTACGGCTGGGTATGCCTGTGGTCCTAGTTACTTGGGAGGCAGAGGAGGGAGGATCACTTGAGCCCAGGAGTTCAAGGCTGCAGTGAGCTATGCCTGTGAATAACCACTGCACTCCAGCTTTGGCAACACAGATAAGGCCCATCTCTAAAAAAAGATCATGGTATTCTGAATATATATTTTATATGGCAGCTACTATTCTAGGAGCTGAGGATATAGCAGTAAACGGCAAAATCCTGCTCTCCTGAAACTTATGTCTTCATACAGGAGACAAAACCCAAGTAAACATATAATTTCAAAATAAACATATGCTCTAATTTCAGGTAGTAAGAAGTGTTATGATAAAAATAAAACAGGGTAAGTGGTTAGAATGTGCCTGGGTGGCTGCTTTGGCTAGGATAGTCCCACTGAAGGGATGACTCTTGAGAAGAGAACTGGAAAAACTGAGAGAGGATCCTGCAGAGATCTGGGGGAGACAGTTCCAGACCTAGAGAAAGGCACGTGCAGAAGCTCCGAGGCTGGCACAACCTTGGCTGCTGTGTGGAATCAGACCGTGGGTGGGCAAGCATGGAGATAGTGAGGCCAGGAGGAGGCTGTGACAGGAGCCCAGATGAGCGATGATGCAGGCTCGGACACGTGGACCGGGTTGGTGGCGGTGGAGGAGTTGAGACATAGGGGGCTTTGGGTTTCCACCATGAGAGGATTTAACCTAGTTGGGAAGGTCTGGACAGACTTTCCTGAGCAAGTAACATTTGCACTGAGATCTGAAGGCTTAGCAGAAGCAACCAGGTGAAGATAGAAGGAAAGACTGTTCTAGTACATAAATGAGCAGGCTCTTTGGGGGAGCAAGTCAAGTCTGAAGCATTGAAACAGATCTGTGTGCCTCAGCAAAAATGAAGAGTAAGGGGAAGTTGGAAAGATGGGCAACATCCAGGCCATGTGGGGCTTTGGGAGCCATAGTGAGGAGCTTGGGCTTTTTCCTAAGTGCTTGGATAGTTAAGAAAGGGTTTTCAGTAGAAGTGACATAGTTGGATATATGTCTTGGAAAGGCCTCTGGATGCAGAGTAGAGAAAGCTCCATTTTTCTATTTCACATTCACCCTCTGAAGGAAGTTTTTCTATCCCCATTTTACAGAACAGGAAACTGAGTCTCAGAGGGTTGATGCTGCTTGGCCAGGATACACAGCATGGCTGACTCCTCCCTCTGGAGTCTAAATCCATAGCACTTTGGACCCTTTCACCTCTTCTGCCCTCAGGGTTTCCCCTTCTCTCCCCAGCAACCCCACCCACCTCCCCACTTGACTATAGCACCCGATAGTGACCAATGCAATCACAGGGATTTGATCTGCTCCTTCTTAGACTGCAGGCCACAGGCTCTTCCTCCTTTCCATCTTTCCAGGGTTTTTACTTCTCCTCTGGGTTGAAAAGTTCCAAGGGTGCCAGTGTGCTCTTCATTTTCCTATCCTTTTTAGCATTTATGAATTTAGCATTGTCTCTTCATGGGGCCCTGGAGAGGTAACATATTGTTACTAACATTCCTGCCAACATCCCCCTCTCTCCCTCCTTCAACAAATCAACCTTCCTTCCTCCCTCCCTCCCTCCCTGCTTCCCTCCCACCCTTCCTTCCTTCCTTCCTTCCTTCTTTCCTTCCTTCCTTCCTTCCGCCCTCCCTTCCTTCCTTCTTCCCTTCCTCCCTCCCTTCCCTCCTTCCTCCCTCCCTCTCTTCTTTCCTTCCTCCCCCCTTCCTTCCTCCCTCCCTTCCTCCCTCCCTCCCTCTCTCCCTCTCTTCTTTCCTTCCTTCCTCCCTCCTTCCCTCCTTCCTTCCTCCCTCCCTTCTTTCCTTCCTTCCTCCCCCACTTCCTGCCTTCCTCCCTCCCTCCCTCACTTCCTTCTTTTTTTCCTTCCTTCCTCCCTCCCTCCCTTCCCTTTTGCCTTCCCTCAGACTTAAGAAAAGATCCTTGACCACTCTGGAGAAAAAGATACGAAAATCAGCTAGCACAGTTTAACTGGATAACAGCATTTGAGGAAGTTGGCCAGATGAGTTCCCCTTGCTGGAGAGCCAGGGGAGGTAAGGGATAGTACAGAGGAAGGAAGAGACTGGGTTTTGAAGAGGAAAAGGGTACAGAAAGAGCTTCCCAAAGAAACTCCCAAATTCACTTCAATCCAATCCAACAGCAGACACTGAGTAGAAAAAGCCTCTGTTTAAAAATGTTTGTGGTCCTTCTAGTCCTCACAGATGGTGAGAGCGAGGAAGATGTGTGCTGATGGAGTATGAAATTTTCAGCAGCTACGGAATAAAAGGCTCAGAAATGGGGGCTAGTGCTCTTCAAAACCCCCAAGGGAGAGAGACCCCGTGAATAACAGAAATTCTGGAGGCTCTGAGTCCTTTCCCATGGCCTGCCTCTCCTCCTCTCCCCTATCCCTCCCAGCACAAATTGCAATTGATCCTATGGGGTAAGGAAGGCTGTTTGGGTGTTATTTATTGTTTTGGTGGCTTTGGATTGTGTTTATTTATTTACTTATTAATTTTGCCAGTCAAACTCAGGTTTATTGACAGGACTGAGCCTGCCCCTGGGCGCTTCTACCCAGCCTACCACAGTGCACAGAGAAATAATTAGTTGCTGAGGTATCAGGAACAGATGTCGAACTGACATCTTCCGTTTACTAGTGTCAAATTCAGCAGTTTTCCTGCCTCCCAATAAATTACCAGCCACTCGCTGCCTTCCTGCCTCCCTTCTGCCAACCTGGTGGGGCTTTCCTCTCTCATTAAGAGCAGAGCAAACACCTCCATGGTGACCTCAGCCTCTAACGTAATCCCCGTCTTCCCCGCTTCTGCCTTTTAAATCTTATTTATGACTTTTTGATGGACATGGCAGGAGGAGAGTGTGGCTTGATTCCCTCCCTCCTAAGAGAAGCTCTAGCTTGCTCTGTTGCTCAGAGAACAGGGAGCCCCCAGGAGCCTCAGGCAGGAGTAGGCTATTAATGGCTTCATACTGGGGCAGTGACCTTTGTCTCCATGGGCATCCTGAGGCTTTTTTGCAGATGCCATCAAAGTCAACTGCACTTTCAAAGGCCATGCTCAGTTTCTGAACGGTATACAATGTATCTGCTCTGAAACCTCTAGGAAAGGCAGAGTGGGGTCTTGGGGGTATTTAGGGAAATGACACAAGGGAGGGTCTAGGGAGGTTAAGGAGAACATTTCAGAAAACAGGTGTAACAGGCATTGTGCTTCGGAGAAACTGTCAATTTGGGCTGACATGTGGGATAATATCGGGGCTGGCAGGAAATTTATTTATTCATCACTCAGCTCATATTCATGTGCCAGGCATGGTGCTAGGTTCTGAGCATGCTAGAATGAGCTATTCTTGGTCCACATTCTTAAGGAGTCTATGGCTGGCCGGCTGGGGAGTCTCGTGGGCCATACTAAGGAGTGTAACCTTTACTATGAAGGTGCTGGGGAGCCTCTGAACAATTTTAATCAAGGGAGCGATGTGATCTGATTTGCATTTAAAAAAGATCACTCTGGAGCCTGAGTGTGGGATGGACAGGTTGTGGGACAATGAATAACACCAGAGATATCATTAGGGAGCTCGTGGAGTAGTCTGGCTGATAAATGACTACCGTCTGCTGAGGCAGTAGGTATGGAGGGAAAAGATTTTAGAGGTAGAGTCAGTATGACTTAGAGACTGGGGTTAAAATAGATGTAAACCCATTACCTTATAGTCCAGAGAAAGTGAAAGGATCTATTTCAGGTCATGCAACCTATAAGACTTGGCAGAACCAAGACGTGACTTCAACTCCCTAACTTCCTCTTGAGAGTTCTGTTCACTCAGAAACAGCTTCCTCTCCCTCCAGATGAAGACCTGGAAGCTGCACCATGCCACTTAATCCAACAGAACTTTGGGAGCGGAAGTTCTAAACATGGTCTTGTCCAACAGTTTACATTGTTACCAGCTCCACCTATAGTCTTCCCACTAAAGACATCCAGCACCTGGACACAAGGAACTTATACCTTTTGGCCCCACTCACCCAATTCTTGGAGGGCTTCTTCCCAGAAATACCTAAATCGGCCTGTGACAGATTCTGCCCATTGTTGTTAGTTTTATTCTAAGAGGTCAGAAAAGCAAAACAAATCAAAACACACAGCAGATTGCAAAGCTCCTGATAGTGAATTCTCATCCCAGAAGCAAAATCTAGTTAGGAGAGAGATATGAGCTCAGATGTTTGCTAAGCACTAAACTGCCAGCACTAAACTGGCAGGAATGACTGAGTCACACTTCTCACACCTGTCAAGCTAACGGAGCTACTCTTGTCACTGGTTGAGGGGACTCCTCATATGGGCAGGGCAGGAAAATTGTTCATAAAATTTCACCCTCTGAACCCTGGATTTCTAGATTGCACACCCATTATCTCCCATCTCCTGCTTCCTGTGATATACACAGCGATCTAACAGGCGCTTGTCTGTTCCTTGTAGCAACTCTCTTGTTCCCTCCTACATGCAGATGAGGAGTTAGCCCCAGTGAGGTCTGCGTTCTTGTGCTATTCACTAAACCTATGCAACTAACGTAATTACCTGATGTATCAGCTTAGATACAAGCAGTAATGAGGCTCCCTTTCTGACTTTTAATTGGCTATAATGTGTGATCATGACCTCTTACTAAACTCTTTCCATTAAGCTCTCATGTTTACATAACTCCGTGAGTTTAGCTCATCCGTCCTCCAGAAATTTCCCTGATTTCTGCCCTTTCTGTAAAGTCAATTATCTCCCTGTGTTTGTCTTGCAGATCTTTTTGAAGCCTGAGACGTTCCTGAACCACACAGTGTGTGTGTCTGCCCTTCTTTTTTCCTCTACCCAACCTGGAGATCCTCCGTGTCTCCCATAAACTTCCTGTTGGAATGACCCTCTGGTTTCCTCTTTTCCAGGCATCTCTAGGACAGTTAACCCTTCTCCTCCTTAGTCACTGTGACTTACTGCTTGCACCTTTTCTCAGCCAGGCAATGGCACATTTCAACACTGTTTGAAGATTCCTGTGCTTCCCTCCCTCCTAAAGGAACCTGAATTGATTAACACAAGTTTTGCAGCAGCAGCAATAAAAAAAAAAAGTTGTAAAAGCCTGGGGAAAACATAAATAGTGACAGAAATGAAACAAAGATACAGACAACTTGGGTTTCAAGAAAGAGAAAAAATATACCCAAAGAAAAAGTGAAAGAAGATCTAAGGATTAATAATAATAAACACAAGTAGGTGGAGACTATAGTTGCATAATAGATGTTATGTAAAAAATTCAATATTGTTAGAAATGAAAAAAGACTAGAATCGACACTGAAACTGGGACTGACGATGAATTAGAAAACTAAACAAAAACAAAGAACTAAATAAATAGATAATAGTAATGCATGGAAAAAAAACCCGAGCTAACAAAATAGATTTATTCTATGAAAAGTAGAAAGCAGGAAAGCTTAACCAAATATGGAAACAGTAAATAAAGACATAATAGTAGAAAGTTTCCTGGAGCTTTTTCTAATAAATAATTTAATCTGTATAGAGTCCCTTTCAGGATTAATTACCAGAGAAAGATGATCAGAAAATACTTTGGTAAATAGTATTAAAGTAAAGCTTTAAAGACAAAGGCATATCTCAAGCAAATATAAAGAAGAGAAATATAATTTCTCAGACGATTTCAAGTAGCTGAGATATGGCAACTAAATAATAGAATGGGGATTAGTATAAAGATAAGATCCTTAATTACAATATCATGTATCTATACTCCTATAAGGAAAAAAGGAAAACCTACTGCTGAATGACAAGGCTAAGTATTGTAGATGACAATGTTCTCCAAGTTATCTTACAGATTTGATCCTATTAAATTAACAGCAAAAATACTCCATAAGGGTAAATAGATGTTATTATAAATGATAATATGTAGAAATAAAGATAATTTGGGGCTGGGTGTGGTGGCTCGCTCCTGTAATTCCAGCACTTTGGGAGGCAGAGACGGGCAGATCACCTGAGGTCAGAAGCTCAAGACCAGCCTGGCCAACACGATGAAACCCTGTCTCTACTAAAAATGCAAAATTAGCCAGGCGTGGTGGCGCAAGCCTTTAATCCCAGCTACACGGAAGGCTGAGGCAGGAGAATCACTTGAACCTGGGAAGCGGAGGTTGCAGTGAGCTGAGATCATGCCATTGCACTCCAGCCTGGGCAAAAAGAGCAAAATTCTATCTCGGAAAAAACAAAAAAAGAAATAAAGATAATTTGGAGATCATTGTACATTCCTTCTATAAACATTAAATAAGCCTCTACCATATGCCAGTTACTGGGCTGGCTTGCCAGAAACTTGCTCTAGCAAGTATTTTTTGTTTCATGGTGCAATTATTCAGATGCTGTAGAACTGGCTTAAAAACAGAATATAGGTCATTGGGATATAATAGAGATTCCAGAAACAGACTCTAAAGAAAGAAATATTTTAAAAATATGTGACAAGTGAAGTATAAGGAGCCAAAGGGAAACAGATAATTGTATGTTTTGCTGGGATCACTAGAAAGGATGTGGAGAAAAATCCAGATATATAACTTACACTTACAGCATTGTACATCTAGGTGGATTAGGGACTACAGTGTTAAAAAGAAAGGAAAAGAAAATAGAATCTTATCCATATGCAACTGTGGAGGGATGTTAATTTCTTCCTTGCTTGAATCATAACATTTTTAGCAATAAGGATGACAGGTTAAGATCCACACAGATTTAAAACTTCATGAAAAACAATAAAATCCAGATGTAAAGAAAATAAATGGGAAATGCATATCACAGATAAGATAGAGAAAAGGATGAATTCAAAATATATCAACAGGCTATACACATGTACAAGGGACAAGACCATGTGTCTACTGAACCTGTTGCTGGATAATGTGAACAGTAGCAAATATAATAGAAAATAGAATATAATAGAAAAGTTGGTGAGGAAGATGATCAGCTCACAGGTAATTAATTTAATTTAGAGATAAAGCAACTGTCACTTTGGGAGGCTGAGGCAGGCAGATCACAAGGTCAGGAGATCGAGACCATCCTGGCTAACACGGTGAAACCCCGTCTCTACTAAAAATACAAAAAATTAGCCAGGCATGGCAGTGTGCACCTATAGTTCCAGCTGCTGGGGAGGCTGAGGCAGGAGAATGGCGTGAACCCGGGAGGTGGAGCTTGCAGTGAGCTGAGATCGCACCACTGCACTCTAGCCTGGGTGACAGAGCGAGACTCCGTCTCAAAAAAAAAAAAAAAAAAAAAAGCAACTGTGAGCTCCCACTTCGTATTTATTAGCAAAAACAAGCCAAAATAATAGAACTCAATAATGCTGGTACATTTCTCTGCAGACAGGAATTCTCACACATCACTAGTGTCAATGTTAATCTCTATAAGACAGACCATGAAACTCACACCTGAGTGCGTGCTTCAAGCCAATGTTTCCTTCTCTGGGAGAGTCAAAAAAATTATTGCATACAAGTTGTAATATATTTGTATACAGGTGTTTATGGTAGCATTGTTCATAATACTAAAGATCAAAATACTCATACACTGGGGAGAGGTTAAGTAATCTGAATTTTATTCATTCAAAGTGAATGAATCTTCACTTTGAATCTTATTCATTCACTCAGAAACCAATACCCTAAAATATGGCATTTTGACATATACTGAAATGAAGAAACCTCACGGTCTCTCTGACCTCACCCCCACCCCATCATCTCTCCCAAAGAAACTAAAGTTCCTTTATCTCCCTAAGATCCAGACCCACCAAGGAGCATAATTGCTCCTTTTCTCCTCCCTGTTATCTCATCATTTATTGCAGAAAACAAGACCAAGATGTGGCCATATCTGAGCAAACCATTTTAGGAGTATAATGACTGTCTCTGGGGATCATTTAAATTCCAAAGAAAACTATATTGTGGGTGCAACTGGCTGGGCCCAGTGTTATGGGCAGTAAAAGAATCTACCAAGACAGTTGTGGGTAAAGAAAGGCAGATTTATTAGAGAAAGTATAAAGATATGTTACAAGACTTTAGCAAGCAGCGTAGCAGAAAAAGGGCTGTCTGCAAAGAGGCATGAGTGAGGGAAGTTGTTGTATAGGGTTGTGCTGGAGGGGCTATGTACCAAACGAGGTATTTGGGAATAGGATGTTGTGCAGGTGTGCAGGTGGGTTGTTTGTAGTAGGCTATTTTTCAGAACAATTGTTATCCCCCACCTGGGGTCCCTTCCTCATTGTTCCTGACTTATCAGGACTCTACAAACTATTTACAAGTGAATTTCTGTTCCTCATCCAATCATTTTCCCTAGTAATAATTTATTGCCCCTCAATAGAATTCCTCTTCTCCCCACTCTTATCACCCGCTTTACCAGAATCCAAGGCCCCATTCTTTCTGTAACTTCAAGATGGTATATAAGCTTGTATAACTCATTGAGAAGTTGGATCTTCATTCTGAAGGCTCCTGTGCATACAGGTTAAATAAATATGTACGCCTTTTCTCCTATTAATCAATCTGCCTCATGCCATTGATTTTTTTTCAGCAAATCTTTAGGGGGCCAATGACCATAGCCCCCACAAAAGGCATATTATAAAACCATTTACCCACAGATTGAAAGTTAAACAGATACATGGAAAAAGTATACAAAAAGTGTTTAAGAGAAAAGCACAAAATGTAACATCCATTCAGCATAACTAATTAGAAATAATATGTATTATTGAAAATTACAGGAAAGTCTCTAAGAAATGGTGATAGTTGTGTTAATGGAAAAACAAACCTCTATAAAATATTTTCAAGAGATTTTTTGAGCCAGTATGAGTGACCATGGCCTGGGGAACAGTTTCAAGAGGTCCTGAGAAATTATGCCTGAGGTGGTTGGGTTACAATTTGGTTTTATATATTTTAGGAACACAGGAATTGTAGGTAAAATTATAAATCAAGACATAAAGGGTATACAATGGTTAAATCTGAAGAGGCAGGATTCCTTGAAGGGAGGGTAACTTCCAGGTCATAGGTGGATTCAATGATTTTCCCACTGCCAATTGGTTGAAAGAGTTAAACTTTATCTAAAGGCTCGAAGTCAGTAGAAAGAAATGCTTGAGTTAAGATAAGGGGGTACATGGAGGTCAAGGTTCTTGTTATATAGATGGAGCTTCAAGGGTAGCAGCCTTTGGAGAGAATAGATAGTAAATGTCTCTTTTCAGACCTTAAAGGTGTCAGACTCTTATTTAATCTCTCCTATATCCAGGAAAAGACTTGTATTGGGAAGGCCTTGCTGCATTAATAGAGATGCTTTACATATGCAAATTTTTCCCACAAAAGAGGGCTTTGCAGGACCATTTCAATTTGTTGGCCCTGTGGTAGCCATTTCAAAACATGTCCAAAAAATGTATTTGGGGGTAAAATATTTTGATTTCCTTTGGAGTCTGCTATCTGTCATTTCATGCCATACCAGAGTCAGGTGAAAAAGTCAGCGACATTATGCTGGATTAATAAAAACCCATCTAATGAGATATTATGGTTTGTAGGTGTCACTTAAGCTCTGCCTTGCATGGCCTTAGGTCTTCTTAATAATTTGACATCTTATTGCTACAAATAGTCTGTTTTGCCAGTCTTATGATCGACATTTTAATGTAAACTCCAAAAGATGGTGTCGGTGTGACTGGCTGGGGCTGGCGTTGAGGGTGATACAAGAATTTACCAAGACAGTTGTGGGTAAAAAAGGCAGATTTATTAGAAAAAGTACAAAGATACATTGCAAGAAAGCAATGGGGGGCACAGCAGAGAAGAGGATGTCTGCCAAGTGGCAGGGGCTGGAGGGAAATGTTACAGGGTCATGCTGGAGGGGCTACATGTAGATAAGATGTGCAGATAAGGTTGTGTTTCTGGGTCTTTGGGAACAGGATGTTGTGCCAGTGGGTTGTCTGTAATTAGCTGTGTCTCAGAACAATTGTTCTCCCCTACCTGGGACCCCTTTCTTGTTGCTGCTTACTTATCAGGACTCCACAGGTGGCGGTGTGTGAGACCTCCCTTCTCAACATGGCCAGGAATTCCATTTTCAGGTTTATCTGGAGTTACCTTGGCCAAGAGGGGGTCTGTTCAGTTGGTAGGGGCTTAGGAATTTATTTTTGTTTACAGTTGTGATGATAAGCAAGGCCAGTTTTCATTAAGCCTTCATTTTTGCCATACCTTGTGCTATGTCTTTTATGAAAATTATCTTATTTAATCTCAACAATGTAGCAGTAGGTATGAACTCTAGAGGAAAAACGGATGCACACAAAGTTAAGTGACTTGCCCAAGGCCACAGAACTGGTAAATGTTAAAGCTGAGATTCAAACTCCAGGGTCCATTACTACTTAATACAACCTGTTACTTCTTGAGGCCTACATTCTACCTGTCTCTAAATGTTTTCTTAGAGCAGGCCCAGCTGATTTATTTTGGTGAGTTGGGAGGAGACTTTTCCAGAATGCACTGGCCACTCCCTCTCTTTCTCAGGGTAAAATGTCTCAGCTAAAGACTTTCCTCATCAGAGGAGAGCCACTTTCTAATTCCCACTGCAGCCCTTATGGTCAAGGTCTAAAAGGAATAACGTCCCCAGCTCTCCCTCCTGTGACATGAACGTACATGAACTCCACCCTGACAACCATGGCATATCTGTGATGTTTATTTTCTCGTGACCACCTTTCCAGTGAGGCCACTCTGAAAGATTGGGCTCTGTGTCATTCCCTTCTAACCCACTTCTCTCTCACACACATCTCTTTCCCTATGAATATTTAACACCAACATATTTTAAGATGATTCTAAAAGAATTATTTTATAATCAGGATTTCTGTCTGAGCCAAATGTCCCTTTGAAGGGCTTTTACTTCCCTACCTTGCTTCCTGCACACTTAAGTCACATTCCAACAGGAAGAATAGAAGCACTTTGAATGTTTATATGTGGTTTTCTCAAGGGAATATTGTGTTTGGGGTCTGGTGGCAAGAAAAGCCTGAGTGGTGAGGGAAACCTCCTGGGAGGGTTTAGTTGGCCACCCCCAGTGTTCAGGAAGCTCCTCCTGTGCATATAAAGCAGTCCTATGCCCAGGACACAGCACATGGAAAGACTGCATGATGGAGCTGTTAGGATCCCCTGCAGGGGTGGGAAACTCTACTGTCTGCTGCCTGTTCTTATATGACCTGCTAGCTATGGATGGATTTTACATTTTTAAATCATCTGAAATCTTCTGAAAAAATCTAAAATCTTCTGAAAAAAGAATCAGAAGAATCCCTTTTTTGTGACATGTGACAATAATATGAAATAAAATTTCAGTGTCTATAAATAAAATTTAATAGGAACACAGTTCACTCCTTTTGTGTTCCCAGGGGCAGCAAATTTGAGCAGTTGTGGCAGAGAACCCATGGCCCTCCCTCAAAGCTTAAAATGTTTACCAACTGGCCCTTTGGAGAAAGGCTGCTCACTTCTAGTCTAAAGGACTGTCTCTTCTTCTTAAAGCCTGCTCCGCCCTAAATGGAAACTACCCTGCTCTCCCCCTATTTGAATCTTACACAAAAGGCCTTCTGTAAACCAGAAATAAAACCATAAGCCCCCAACCAACTAATGGACCCTCCCTGTGGCCAAAGGCATTCCAAAGTTAACCTGAAAAACTAGTTCAGACCACAATGAGAAGAGGGGGTCAGACATGCCTCATACCTTCCTCCATTTTGGAATTCAGGCACAACTGATCATCATTAACATCAACACAGAGACCTTAAAACTGATAGACTCTTTTTTTTTTTTTTTTTTTGAGACAGAGTCTCGCACTGTCACCCAGGCTGGAGTGCAATGGTGCCATCTCAGCTCACTGCAACCTCTGCCTCCTGGGTTCAAGCAATTCTCCTGCCTCAGCCTCCAGAGTAGCTGGGATTACAGGCCCCTGCCACCACACGTGGCTAATTTTTTGTATTTTTATTAAAGACAGGGTTTCACTATGTTGGCCAGGCTAGTCTCGAACTCCTGACCTCGTGAGCCGCCCACCTCAGCCTCCCAAAGTGCTGGGATTACAGGCGTGAGCCACCATGCCCAGCCAAGACTGATAGACTCTTAAAGCCTGATGAGAAACATTTACAGTCTATTCTCTCTGAAGCCTGCTACCTGGAGGCTTCATCTGCATGATAAAACCTTGATCTCCACTCCTGCTTATCTTAACCCAGACATTCCTTTCTATTGATTCATCTGTCAACCAATATCCAATCAGAAAAATCTTTGAATCTGCCTGTGATCTGGAAGCACCCCCTCTTCCAATTGTCCAGTCTTTATGAATGGAACCTATGTATATCTTATGTGTATTGATTGATGTCTTATGTCTCCCTAAAATGTATAGAACCAAGCTGTAGCCTGAGCACCTTGGGTACATGTTCTCGGGATCCCCTGGGGCTGTGTCATGGGCCATTACGGGTCACTCATATTTGGCTTAGAATAAATCTCTTCAAATATTTTACAGAGTTAGACTCTTTTTGTTGACATCTCTATCCCCATAACCATGGTGTTATATATGGCATTTATTTTCCTGTGACTATCTTTTCCATTTCAGGGCCACAGACTGGATCTCTACAGAAGAAAAATATCTGTGACTGTACAGTCACTTACCTGTGGTCCAGAGAGGGAGCTAAGGGTTGGATGGAGAGGTGAGGGCTGTCTTCAAAGGGGCTTAGATATCCCCACTGGTAGAAGCAAAATGGTTCTAGCATGTTCCCAGCACCAGAGATATGTACTTGGTCCAATGGGAGTTGAGTTTTAACCAGCAGAGTACAGTAAGCCCAGTTTCTTCCTCAGGAATGTTTCTGGTTCCATCTATTGATCTCACCATACTGGGGGTATAATGTTCTTTCTTTTTAAAAAAATTTCTGTCTCCCAACCCTTTCCTTAGTACTCTCTGGAAGGGATTTTTACTTAAAAAAAAAAAAAAAATTAGGCCCTGCTCTCAGCCCAGAGTTTACCTTACAAAGATGTCTCAGCAAGAGAATAGAGAAAGACTATGACTCATTGCAATAAAGTAGATATTGTGACAAGAAAGATGTTAACATCTTAATGAAAGCCCTAAGGGGAAATTTGCATAAAACAATCTCCTTGTTGCTTAAAAAGAGCCACTGATGCCTTATTTGAAAAAATCAAACCCCAATTTTGTTAAATATTCAGTCTGGGGATGATTTGAAGAATTTTCTTTATCTCCTGTGAGTTTTTTCCTCGTCAGAATCACAGATGCTGAGAGTTGAAGAGGCCCATCTTCCTTCAGCCCACTCTCCCGGCAGGCACTGTGGTAGGAACACTGTCTTACTCCTTCCAGGTCCCTGAAGCTTTTTGAAGTTGGGGTAAAACTAGAAGATGGGCCAGCTCCTAGGACTGGGAACTTTGATAGAGCAAGAAAGCCCTTGCTCAAGTCTCTCTGGACTCCTACATTCATCCACTTCTTCAAGTCCATTTAAAAAAGTCTCAGCTGGTTTTTAAGCTTCTTGAAATTTATTTTTCATTTGGAGTTTGTCCAACATTTTTGACAGATTGTTACTTACACGCTCTAAGTGACAGGGAGATCACTACTTCTTGGGGCAGGATGTGCTACACTGGGCTGGACTCTGCCTCCCATTAACCTCTCCCACTGGTCCTAGTTCTTCCTCTGGGATTACTAAGTGACCCATTCACTTTTCTTTGTGGCAGTCCTTCACATGGTTGTAGACAACAACTGCAGGTCTTCATGGGTTCTTTTGTTGCAATCAAACACCAACGTAGAAAAGTTCTGCTTAGCCCCACCTTTCTGGCTGGTTTCCAGTGAAAACACAGGACAGATCTTCAACACAGGGGCATCTCCAACCTTGGAGGCCGGATCAATCTCTCTTGCCCCTCCAGAAGGAAAAGCTGGAAAAAGCAGAGGCCAGACCTATTTTTTTCCCCAGGGTTTGAGGCAAATTACCTCAGGGAAGAAAGCTTCAGCTGCAATGATGTTGGCTCTTTCTGCTAAAGGAACAGCTGAATTGACAGCCTACATCCCACTGGGAAGTATGTCAGGTTCTTGAGTAGCCAGACTCTGCAGCTCCAGCCAGTGGCAGGTACAACAGGAAGTTTGAGGGAAATGTTGAAACAGAAGGGCTAACCTGATTAGGCCTGTCAAACTTGCTTGCTTTTAGTCATTCACTTCTAGTTGATTTTAAAACCTATATAGCTAAAAATCATGTAGCTAGGCAAAATATAATTAAACTTCCACTCACTAGCTTTCTTATAGATAACAGCTTTGATGTAATGGTCACTATGGTAACAGTTGCCTAAGTTGTTTTTCAGGAACTTAGGGTCAGTTTTTGTCCAGTTCAAACCAGCTGAGACCACCAACCCTCCAACTGAGCCTACATGAGCATCCTATGGGTGACCTTTTGCTGTCAGAGGACCAAAAACTCCACTCTCAGATCATGCAAATGAGACACGCAGGCTGGCCAATTCCCTATTTTAAGATGGTCTGAATGAAAAAGTTTAGCTTATTTAACCATCAGCCAGTCAGTAACAAAAGACCCAGGAAGTTCTTAACTGCAAGGTTTTATTTTGAGGGCTAGGGGCTTCCTGGGAGCCCCACATGTGCATCAGACTTAAACTCCAAATTAAAGTTACACTTTCCTCATTTTAATGCTAAAGTTCATGCCCTGGGGTGGAGATTTAAAATGCTAGCACTACATATGATATATGAAGAAACATGTTGAGTCACTACGCAAGCACTAGAAAAACCCCTAGTATACATGCCCTGATGGAGCCCAAGTGCCCATCTGCCATGGCACTCACCAGCCAGTCTATTAAGAATAATCAAGGCCAGGCTTCCCCTGTGCTGTGCTCTCTGAGGGCAAGATCCATGCCCATTTTTGCTCATCACTGTGTCTATTCCTCCAAGCTCAGGGAAGGTGCTCAGTAAATGTTGGCTGCCAACTGGAGACACACTGGCCCTATAGAAAGACCCTGTCAAACTAACACAAACACTACCCTCAGGTAGCAGCTGGCTACCTTGTGCACCAGCTCATAAACTCCCTTTATTTCTATGCCTGGTGATCACTCTTGATTTAAATCCTGGGAGACTGCAAGAACCTGGGGCACTGGTAGCACCAACACCATCATATGAAAAGCCATGAAGTCTGCCTACCCTTGTGCAGATCACTGATTCTCACTTTTCCTCACCTCAAGTCACCTTTCCCCATGCTTCAGACCACCCTGTTTTGTTATCCCATAAATATCCCTAAACTCTGTCTTTGGAGAGGCAAATTTGAGAACTCTTCTCCCATCTGCTCACTTGGTAGCTTCTCTGCTATAAAACTAGTCTTCTCATTGATTGACACACTATGCAATAGGCAAAATGAGACTGGCTCACTAGCAATATGTGTATCCTCCTGTGTATATGATACCCAGGAAGGAGGCTTTGCTGAATTCCAGTGATAAGGAAAGCAGAGTAGCCTTACCAGGGGAC
Organism: Pan paniscus; assembly: GCF_029289425.2. Taxonomy (NCBI): domain Eukaryota; kingdom Metazoa; phylum Chordata; class Mammalia; order Primates; family Hominidae; genus Pan; species Pan paniscus. The sequence goes on from NC_073249.2 coordinate 73,899,840, forward strand.
AAGGACATTGGATCGCTGGGTGCTCACTAGATAGGAGGAGGAGGGGAGGTCCTGAAACAAAACAAGTCATGGTTATTGGTCATGCCCAAAGTCAGGAGGCAGCTCAGAACCTTCCTCATTCATTCACCTGGCCATACCCCTGCCCCAGTCCAAGGAAGTGTTAAATAAAATGTATAGGAGGCCATTGGTTTGGCCTGAGCTGTTGCACTAGGCCCAATGGACCAAACCAAGATGGAGTCACTCATTCTAAAGTTCCATGCAATCAAGCTAAAACTAAGTTGTTTATATAACCTTCCAAGACATGGGGGGCGGCGGCTGGGGAGAGAGAAAGGAGAGAAAGAGAGAGAATAGCCAAATCTCCAAATAGCCAAACAGGCCAGTTTTAACCAACATAAGGAAGTCCCCTCTGCTTTAACCTTTACAAGGAAAATAACTGAAATTGCCAGTCTACTTTTTGTTTTTTGTTTCTGCTTTATTCAGCTCTTTTTTTGTCCATAAAGCCAATCTCCTCTTTTCAGCATATTGGAGCACTCATTGTTTTTTACGGAATGAGGTGTTGCCAGACTCTAGAGTTGCCAATAAAAGGCAATTAAGATTTTTAGACTAAATTTGTTGTAATTTTGCCTTTTGACAGAAATCTATTTGCCGGTTCCACAGACCCAGAATGTGTTTTTCAACACTGGCAGCACAAACAGCAGTCTGCCTGGTGGCGTCACGGTCACCCAGAATCACTGCTTCACTTGCTGCCTCCCTTTGCTACAGCAGCCCAGTGTCCTAGCCTTGCTGCTTTTGTGATTCTTTGCAGCAATTCTAGTAGGAATAAGAAACAAACAAAAATAGGCCAGGCACACTGGCTCACGCCTGTAATCCTAGTACTTTGGGAGGCTGAGGTGGGAGGATTTGGTTGAACCCAGGTGTTCAAGACCAACCTGGCCAACATAGCAAAACCCTGATATGGTTTGGCTGTGTCCCCACCCAAATCTCATCTTGAATTCCCATGTGTTATGGAAGGGACCTGGTGGGAGGTAATTGAATAATGAATGGAGGTCTTTCCTGTGCTTTTCTCATGATAGCAAATAAGTCTCATGAGATCTGATGGTATTATAAAGGGGGAGTTTTCCTACACAAGCTCCTTTTTTTGCCTGCTGCCATCCATGTAAGACATGACTTTGCTCCTCCTTGCCTTCTGCCATGATTGTGAGGCCTCCATAGACATGTAGAACCATAAATCCAATAAACCTCTTTCTTTTGTAAATTGCCCAGTCTCAGATATGTCTTTATCAGTAGCATGAAAACAGACTAATACAACCCCCATCTCTTACAAAAAAAGCCAGCCCTTCTGTGGTCAGGTTTCTAAGGTAAGGCATCTAAATATTGTTCTTCCAGAGCAGATCTGTTGGGAGGGGTGAGGGCCCAGCTCCTGGGACAGTCAGAGGCCCAGGCTGAGCAAAGACCATAAAGGAAAGACGACCTCCTGCCAGAATATTTGGAGCTCCCTTTTATTTCAAACCAGAAACCAGTCTCAACGTGACTTTGTGGATAACGAAAAAAAAATCCTGCAAAAATGGTTCTATGTTTTTCTCCCATTTCAGGTTCTTACTTGGTTCACTACTCCACATGGTGTGGTGGTCAGAATTTGCCCTTTACACTTACTTCCCTTTCCTTCTTCTTATTCTTTACTAAAGGAGCATTCAGGGCACACAGAGCATTGAAAAATAAGCACTGACTACTATGGCTTTTGTGCCTGAAGGGATGCAAGACCTGGACCAACCTTAGAGGTCACTTACACAACCCTCTGGTTTTTTCAAAGGAAAAGAATGAAACTCCAGGAGTTGAGGGGTTGAGGGGTCATGAGACAAGCCTCTCAGATGTTAACAGATCACGGTCACTTCAGTTTTTTTGAGGTCCCTTGTATATTAAAATAAAAGAAACAATTTAAAAAATGGGAATCATAAGAATTACGAAATTTTTTGATGTTTACATTTTATAAGTTAAAACTTTTTCCAGAAAAAATGCAATATAGTGCATTTTAATAGTCACAAAATCTGGAAAAATATTAATTCACAGTCATCCTGTGCTATAGACAGTGTTGTATAGTCACAAGGCTCAGGGTTTAAGGTTGGACAATGAATATTGCTTTCCTTTGCTCCTATATCTTTGGGACTGTCTGAGAGATTTTATTTGGGGATAAAGTTAAAAGTCTAATCTGAGACCTTGGTGAATGTAGAGGCCAGCTGGCTCTCCTGCCCTTCTTGTCTCTTCTGAGCTCTTCCAGAAACCAACTGTGTGATCTTGGCCACTCATACTTTCATCAGGGTAGAAAATCTAACTTAGTGTCTTTGGCTATCTTTGATTTACTCTCTTGCTAAAGGTCTAATTGTTTAAAACACATAAAAAATCAAAACTGTGATTTCATGGTGGAACCATCAGTGAATTAAATTTTGGGGCAGAGCAAAGATCTTGTTCAGAGCAACCTGTTGGTGTTATGGTGGCCACTTTTAAGATGGTCCCTAGTAATATTCACTTCTCCATATATTGAATGCATCCTACAGTGAACGCAGCTGACCTTGTGACCAAAAGGATATTGTGAAAATGAGGAAGTGTGACTTCAAGGCTACATCAGAAAAGACTTTGTGGCTTCTGACTTTGTGTAGAGGAGAAAAAGTAATATCTCTTTTCTCACCCATCATAAGGCTCATGACTGAGGCACCGGTATTAAAAAAACAGATTAATGATAGAAAAGCATACAAAATTATGTATTCACTTTTATTTATTTATTTGCTTATTGAGACAGAGTCTCACTTTGTTACTCAGGTTGAAGTGCAGTGGTATGATCTCGGTTCACTGCAACCATTGCCTCCTGGGTTCAAGTGATTCTCATGCCTCAGCCTCCCGAGTCGTTGGGACTTACAGGCGCATGCCACCATGCCTGGATCTTTTTTTTTTTTTTTATTTTTTGTAGAGATGGAGTTTTGCCATGTTGGCTAGGCTGGTCTGAAATTCCTGGCCTCAAGATATCCACCCACCTTGGCCTCCCAAAGTGCTAGGATTACAGGCATGAGCCACTGCACCCAGCCTATTTATTCTTATTGATACATATTGGATATACATATTTTTGGGGCACATGTGATAATTTGATACACTCATGTAATTAAATCAGGTAATTGGAATATTCATCAACCTAAATATTCATCTTTTCTATATGCTAAGAACATTCAAATTATTCTCTTCCAGCTATTTTGAAATATACAATAGATTAATGTTAACTATAGTCACCCTACTGATCTGCTGAATATTAGGTCTTATTTCTTCTAAGTGTATATTTGTACCCCTTAATCAATCTTTCTTCATTGCCCTCTACCCTCACCTTTTGATTTATTTAACATAAGTTGTCTTTTTTTTTTTAATTAATGTGACATGGGAGCCTTCAGAAATGAAGTCCAAAGAAACAGGTAAACTTGTGCATTTTTACACCAAGTTTGATGAAATGGAGAACGGTGGAGAATTATGATTGGAGAACAAAAGGGTGATCTACTAGTGATCAACTGGGAGGAACTTAGCAAGACCGGTTTGTTCAGATTCTTCTTGGCATTTCTGTGTCTTTGAAGATAAGTATGTTCCTTTCCTCTGGTTGTAGGGAGGGTATCTCTGGAATAAGGGTCTTATGACCTACTTCTGAAAGGAAGGTCAGATAATTCTTTCATGACCAGCTTCAGGGGAGAAGGTCAAAGGGGAAAGTCAAAGAGATCTTCCTGCTTCTGCTATTTTCTCAAATGGTAAGGTGCCATACTTGAAGGTAGTGTGTCCTGAACCCCATCACTTACTATCTCTTGGATCACTCTGAGTGAAGTCAGCCCCCATGGTCTGAGGACACTCAAGTAGTCCCTGGAGAGTTCCAAATAGGAAGGACCTATAACTCCTACCAACAGCTGGTAGCTGTGTGAGTAAACCATCTTGGAATGGATCCTCAATCCCCTTCAAGCCTCCCAGTGACTGCCTGCAGCTCTGGCTGGCAGCTTGACTGGAACTTCAAGAGGTACCCTGAGCTAGAACCATCCAGCTAAGCCACTTTCAGAGTCCTGACACTTAGAAACTGTGGGCAATAATAAATGTTTACTGTTCTTGGGAGCTGCTAAGTTAAGGAGTATCTGATATGCAGTAATAAATGACTAATATTGTCATTTTACATAACATACATAAAAATGGCTAACCTGGTCTCTCAGGTTACTGCCTATAGCTATTCATCAACTTCTCCTCACCTGGCCATGTGTCTAAAATTCTTGCACTTGAAGCTCATTCCTTTCTGAACATCAATTTTCAGTATCATCATCTTGAAAGTCAAACTCCCCTGTATGTGCTTTATTTCAACCCTTAAGCTGCAATGAGTTAACCTCTAAATGGACATTAGTTCATAGCCGGTTGATAGGAGAGTATAACTGGGAGATAAGACTTGTGGTTAAGAGATGGGAACAAACTTTGGCTGTTGATTAGAAAATAACTGAGTGTAGATTTAGAGTCAGGAAATCCAGATAGACTTCTTGTTTCACCTATGAGCCTGTGATTATGTGCAAGCCATGTAACTTCATGAATTTTAGTTTCCTCATCTGTACGATGAGAATAATGAAAGTATCTAACTCACAGTCACCCCCACCACCCCTGCCCCCCATATACACTCTCCTTCATCCCCAGTCCCACTGAGGATAAACAATGATAAGACACATGAAAATACTTTATACACCAAGAAGGTTCACACAAAAGTTATCTTACTTAGCAAAAAAGTCAGTCTCCTAGGGTGGAGATAGGTGGGCTCTGCCCCCATTTATTAAGTACCGTTTCTGTGGCATTCATTATTAAGAGCAGGAACATAAAAATGAATAAGTTTCCTATCCTCAAGGGATTCACCATACTGACAGTGATAAATAAGACAAGAGGCAATTACTTTAAATGTAAAAAGTGCTAAGCACACGATAATTGATTCATTTCTTCATCAAATATTTATAGAGTGCATTGCCCCACAAGTAAATGTGCTGGGTGCTACTGATTCATGAACAGTTGATTAGCAAGCCCATTGAGACAGCTGCCAGCAGGAGGCATCACTGAGCTGAGTCATAAAGTTTGGGTAGGAGACAGTTCAGTGAAGTTTAAGGCTAAGGGTACCACAGGCAGGATGAATAAGGGCATGGAGGCGAGCACCAGCATGGTGACATAGGGCCACTTCCCTCAATTCAGTGATGATCAACACCCTTGAGAAAAACTCTCCCGAAGATAACTGGAGAGCATAGGGGCCTGGCTGACCCAGAGCCCTGTTTAGCTGGTTTATATCAGGTCAGTGGCACGCCTGATGTTCTCAGTGGGAATGCCTGTCAACTCCCAGTTACCCATCAGTGTGATCTCAGCCCCAGGCCTCTTGACCTTGCATGCTGATGGGCCCTTTTGCACTATGAATAACTTAGAGAATACCAACTAACTTAAATATTAGACTAACTGATAATTAAGTTAATTAAGCTAATAATTAGGAGGATGGATTTATTGTGCAAGAAGTCATCCAGTGTATGCCTAGGCCAATTAAAATTAAAATTAATTGCTGTTTGGGGTTCCCTGTATCTCTGACCCTGCTATTGGCTCAGACCATCCATCCTTGACTGTGCCCATTAAGGAAGCCCCTTTTCCTTCATGCTCATGTGTGCTGCTCAGGGCTTACAGCTGCTGAGATGGTAAAGCGAGAACAGGTGTCCTTTGGGGTCACAAGCCTATTATATGATGCAAAGAAGTGTCTCATTGCCTTCAAATGAGCAAAATAAAAGATCAGCTGATTTTATTTCCTCATCAAGATGGATGATTTCCAAGTGTTGAAACTGAACTTGATGATTAAAACTCATTTCCTTGCAAAACCCAGCCCTGGCGGTGTCATCTTCCTTGGCTACTATACCCAGCCCTTGGTGACATGTGACTTGAACTCAATGTTAATGGGCATTTAATTTGATATCCAGGATAATGTATCCCCCCAAAGTACAGAATCCCCTAAAGAAATAAAATGGGCTTATTATTCACTGGGTAGAGTTATCCAGACACCCTTGGATACAAGATGGAGCAGAAACCAGACAAATAAACGGATATTAGCAGTCTGACACTTTTGCCCAAATAAGACTCACTTTTTTGAAGGATCAATCTTCTGGGCAAGGACCCTGAGGATTTTGTGTCACTCCTGCTGATCTTTTACACACAGATTTCTTCCAGTTATGGTTCTGACTGACCTGCTGTGCTCCAAGTAAGTTCTTCTTAGGACAATAAAAGGAATATGAATCTTCATGCTGAGGGGGGGAGTAGATGTTAGCTTGTCTCTTTGGGTTGGTCCATTTCAGAACAGCTAAGGTCCTTGTTGTAAACTGCATATGGGACTTGCCTTAGCCCAGCTCTGGGTCTCTGTCTCAGGCCCAGATCAGCTTGTCCTACTTTCCTCTTTCTTCACTAGAGGTCCAGGAACTCAGCTGCCCAAAACCAGCCCTGGGGGTCTTGACCCAGGGCAAACACTCTTGCCCTGGTGGTCTTCCTGTCCCTGGAATTCCCTGTGAAAAGCAGTGCTGCCATCTCAGTTTCCTCCCTCCTTTTTGCTCCCAGAATGACAATTTCCCAGGGCCCCTTTGGTTTCAGTCATTTGCTGCAAATCCTGAACTTCAGCCCTCAGGTTTTATTCCAAGGACATGACTCACCAACCCCAAGACATTTGGCTTTCAAACTGCTAAATGATTCACGCAGAATAAGAAGCCCCATAGCATATGTAGTTGAGATTTGTGCCTCTGCAAAATTACACATCTTCACTTGACGGGTCTTTGGGGCTGTTGGTGAATGGTGCAGGTGATAATGTTAGTTTCTTAGATATCAAGGGTCTGTTGAATCAGAGTTGGGCCACAGGATATAGATAGGAAATAAGGATTTGGTGGGGAATGTCTGCCAGTATTATTTCTCTATGTAGAGGATAACAAGCATGACCAGATATCAGCCCTAAGAACTTTCCCCTCTGCATCCTCTGCCCTTGCAGTGATGCCCTCACCTCTTGGGCAGCCAGCAGTGCTTCAAGCCCCCTTGCTTTTGTATCCAAGTCTTCCATTACACTTCATGGCATGAGGCACCTACTTGTCAGGTGGCTATTTTGATTTATGGAGACTTTGTATGTGGATTTAGTGTAACTTAACTGGGAGAACCAATTGCTGGTGTGTAGGAAAAAGAAGGAAATGTTAGTTACCAGTTGGGAGATCCTTGTATGGAAACTGAACACGTGAGACCAAATACAGGGGGATAAGGCAAAAGGCTGCAGTAAAGCCATGTGAGAGACAGTGAAGGCTTGAAATAGGGCAGCAGTAGTGGGGGTTGAGAGGAGGAAATAGTTAGGAGAGAAGCTTAGTTAAGTCATCAGAACCTGGACAAGGTATTTGAAGATTTCATGGTCTCTGGCTGAGGCAATTGAGTACAGTGGTGTCTTTTTAGCTAATGGAGATCTAAGAAGGATGAGGTGTGGTTGGGGGAGTATTAAGAAGTCTCTAGGTGTGGTGAAACTGGAAGTTAAAGGGGTTCTGATTAATAATCTTTTTAATTTTTGCATATATGTTTTATCTGGCCATTTTACTGGACTTCTTTCTGATGAGATTAATGCATTCAGTTTTGGATATGTTTGAGTATCTTCGTCTGCACTTGAGAATTAGAAACCTGGGCTGGGAATAATGCTTGGGAGCTACCCATGAATAGAAGTGGTTAAAGGCCTGCATTTGAACAAGATCACTTAGGAGGAGTGTGAGTCCTGAAATGAGAAGTGAAAAGACTGAAGAAGGGATCCTGGGAGAGGAGAATGAGCAACTGAAAAAAAAGCAGTACAGGAAAAAAAAAAAAAAAAGGAAAAACCATGGTGTCCTGGAAGATAAGGGAAGGGAAGTTTTAAGGAGCCAAAGGCTGAGTGTTAAATGGTGGGAGAAAAATTAAGGTCAAAGTGAAAAAATTTCCTTTGTATTTGATGTTTGGGAAATTGGGGAGATCATCAAAAGTAGTTTCAGGACATAGAAGAGAAGTAGAAATATATTAGGTTGGCTGAGAATAACCAAGACAATCTTGGATAAGAAAAATAAATATTTTCAATAAATGACCCTGGGTCAATTGGATAACCATGTAAACATTAATTCTGGATTCTCTGTACACCAATTTAAAAAATCAATTACAGATATATAGTAGGGAAAACGACAAGGCTTTTTGAAGACAATGGCGCATCATATTTTCATGATCTTGGTGTAGGCAGATATTTCTTAAGGAGAGCACAAAAATGACTAAATTTAAATAAGAGAAATACATTCAATTACATTAAAATCAAAAGCCTCTCTTTATCAAAGGATATTCTTAACAGAGTGAAAAGGCAAGCCATAGAGTAAAAGAAAATATTAATCATACTCATGTCCAATAAAGAACTCAGCTCTAGTATATATACGTCATTAAGAAAAACACAGAGAGCTCAATAAAAAATGTAAGCAAATACCTTGTGAAGACAAGACACCCTACAAAAGGGGATAGCCAAATAGCTCAGTATACATGAATAGGTGCTTAACATTAATTAGTCATCAAGGGATTGCGTATTAAAGCCATAATGAGTATTTATCACTATACATACACTAAAATGGCTAAAATTAAAAACACTAAAAATACCAAGTATTGGCAATGATGAGGAGGAAATGAAATTCTCTTACCCTTCTGGTGTAAGTGTTTTTTTTGTTGTTGTTGTTTTGAGAGAGAGTTTTGCTCTGTCGCCTAGGCTGCAGTGCAGTGGCGCAATCTCGGCTCACTGCAACATTCACCTCCTGGGTTTAAGCGATTCTCATGCCACAGCCTGGCTAATTTTTGTATTTTTAGTAGAAACAGGATTTCATCATGCTGGCCAGGCTGGTCTTGAACTCCTGGTCTCAAGTGATCCACCCACCTCAGCCTCCCAAAATGCTGGGGTTATAGGTGTGAGCTTCTGCACCCTGCCAGAAGTGTACTTAATACAACAATTTTGGAAAACTGCTTGCAGTATATCCTAAAGTTGAACGGTGAAAGAAGTAAGGTTGAATGTGGATACAAATATGTTTGCAGCTGGGTGGGACTGGAAGTTAAAAGGGTTCTGATTAATGATCTTTTCATTTTTGCATATTAGTTTTGTCTGATCAATTTACTGGATTTTTTTTAATAACTCGAAAAGTTTTTCAGTTAACTCTTTTGGGTTTTCTGGATAAAGACTCATATTATCTACAGATAAGTAAAACCTAGTATTCTACTAGCCAGTATTTATACTCTTAATTCTTTTTCTTGCCTTACTGCATTGGCAAGGATGTGAAAATAATCTTGCACTGAAGCATTATTAATGAGTATTTTATGTGACACCTCATACCTGGAATCCCAGTACTTTGGGAGGCCAAGGTGGGGGGATAACTTGAGCCTCAGAATTAAAGACCAGCCTGGGCAATGTAGTGGGACCCTGTCTCTACAAAAAATTATTTAAAAAAATAAAAAATAATTTAAAAATGAGCATTTTATTTTTTTCTTGACTTGAGCGGGAAAGCTTAATTAATTTCCTTTATTTTATCCCCTGATGCCCATCATTTTTATATTTCTCTGGGGTACCAATGAAAAATTTACATTTTTTAAAAAAGAGCTTTCTTTTTCCTCCTGCTGAATTTGTGGCTTCCTTAATTTTGTGGGCTTTGTTGCCAATCTTTCCCTTTTTAACTTTCAGAAAATTCTTCTGGTTGTGGAGTGCTAGTTGGCTCCTCTCTTGATTTTCCAACAGTGCTATGGATTTGTTTTTAAGTTTGTTGTGTGTGTGTGTGTGTGTGTGTGATTTTAGTGATTATGGAAGAGAGGCAATGTTGTGTGTTTAGTCTGTTAATGTTTATTGAGCACTTAGTACATGCCAGCTCCTTTTCTATAAGCTCTATACCCATCAAATCATTAACCGAACTTATGAGAAAGGTGTCATTATCACATTCTTTTGTAGATGAGGTAACCAAGGCCCAAGACAGGCTAATTAACTCACCCAAGGTAATGAAGCTACTACATGATAGAGATAGGATTCAAACCCAGGAAGACTGGCTCAAGAAGAGTACATGATTTTACCCACTACACATACCTCCTTTCTGATCACAATGCCTAGTCTAGGTGCACTTTGAGGAAGGCTGGGGTAGAGGACTTGAAGCATGTTAAATATTTGGAATAACTGTTATAATAGGAGAAAGAGAAAGCTCTTTGGGGATAAGGGAAGAGATTGCCATCCCACTGAGAATGCAGGTGAGGCTGGAGAGCAGGTGTTAGTTGTTTAACTTAGCCTTCCAATTCAGAGACCTCAAGGCTGATCATATTTCTAGAAGGCGGGTGAGGCACAGTCTCCCTAGCTGCTCTCTACTTTGCAGTCCCTTAAAATAGACCTACAGATCTTGCTTTGAGAGTTCTATTTTTGTTTTGTTTTTATTCCCAATATTTAAGAAAGGGCAAGGAAAAGAGAGTTGGAGGTTTGTTTTGTTTTAATAACAAACTTGTGAGGATTAAAAAGATTCTGGAACCTTACAGCATTCTTATAGAAAATTCTTCTGTTTCTGACTCTTTTCCTCTTTTAGTAGCTGGAAGCCCTGATTGCTCTCTGTTTTTAGTTCTTATTTAATTCCTAAGGGTAGAACTTATGAAAACTTCTCTCTCCCTCAGTCTGCTGGCTTCCTTAAGCTAGCAATTTAAAAATGTCAGGAGCATAATTTTTTCTTCCAGGCAAAATTAAAATTTTTCTTTTTTTTTAGTGACAGGGTCTCACTCTATCACTCAGGCTGGAGTGCAGTGGCACACTCAGCTCACTGCAGCCTCTAGCTCCTGGGCTCAATCAATCCTCTCATCTCAGCCTCCTGAGAAGCTGGGACTACCACACTTGGCTAATTAAAAAAAATTTTTTTAGAGACAAGGTCTCACTGTGTCACCCAGGCTGGAGTGCAGTGGTGCCGTCATAGCTCACCGTAACCTCAAACACCTGGGCTAAAGTGATCCTCCCACCTCAGCCTCCTGAGTAGCTAGGACTGCAGGCATGCACCAGCATGTCTAGCTAATTTTTTTTCATACTTAAACCTTTTCCTAATTATTACAAAGTCAATCAAAGAGAATACTGAGGCTATTTTCACAAAAATTGGAAATCATGATTGTGGCTGACAATGGCAGTCTTATGCAAATCTCAATGTCCAATTTATTTCTATAATCTTTCTTGGATACACAATATCAAGAAAATCCTGATTCAAACAGATAAATAGCTTACCCTACAATCTCAAGATTCTCTTCAATCATACTGATCTCAAATCATTGAAGAGGATTTGCAGAATTTTTTCGTTTCAAAGTTATATTGCCACAATATCTAACAACTAGCTTACTTCCTTATAAATACAAAAGTCAGTCAATAAACATCTCATGCTTACTATAAATGCCAAGCTTATCAATTTTATGTCACTAACACAAAGAAATGTGTTCTGATTTTCCTTGTCATTGCATGTTTATTATAGCTCAATACAGGCTGAATAAATGTGCCTGAACTTCATTTGTGGCTACATACAAGTGCCTAGAGAAGAGCCTACCATCTTGTAGGCATAAAATAAATGTAAAATAAATGAATGAATGGACAAACCAACCTTGCCTGGTATCTCATTAAGTATTAAATTATATCTACATTTTTATTTTTACTTTTTGATTCTTACTTATGCACTTTTTGAATTTTAAAAAGATCAGTGCAGAGCTCTACACGTCATAATCAATGACTCATTTCCAAGACTTTCAAATATATCCACAGATCTGGCAGTGGAAGCTTTTCTCCAAGGTCTGCCTGAAAACCGTTAACAAGGCAGTATTGGTTGTCTTCAATATATCAAATTTAGCATAAAGCACATTTCAGATTGTGTTGATTCTTATTACAGTTTTGAAAATTACATGAGAAATTTGAATCAAAACATTTGTGGAACCCAAAGCATGCCATGGAACTCAGGGTACTCTTGAGTTCCAAGGAGGACAACTGGAAACCCCACCCAAAGTTTATGCAGGCCACTTCTTTCACAGAGGTCTTGTCTCCAGCAGGCATCTCTGAAAGACATAATGGGCAGTCACTAGTGACTATTCATGCACCCTCCCTGGTTTGACAAAGTTGCCCATAGCTCACTAAAACCACAATTTTCATGATTAATTTTTTTCTTTACCTCTGTCTAGTGCACTGGGTACTAAGAACTTTACATGTATTTGCTCACTTAGTTCTTTAAAAAAAACCCTGTTCAGCAGATATTATCATTGTTTCCATTCCCATTCTACAGTTGAAGGAGTTGAGATAGAGAAGTCACAAAGATGGGGCATGGCAGAGCGGAGATTTGCCTTGTGCTGACTAACTCCAAAGCCTGTCCACATTGGCAGATGATGAGGGCTTCCTGAAACCAGCTTGTTGGGCTTAACAGTAAAAAAGTGCAGCCTGAGGTTCACTTTTATATTTATTTCTTTATTTTGACTTTGACAATAATAAAGACAAGAATATACTTAAGCATATTGGTTCAAATGATATTAGTAAATTCAGGATTGTGTTTTCCAGTTCCAGACAATCAGATCTCAACCTTGATCACAACTGCCAGCATGTCAAACTCAAATGTCAGTTTTAATAAAATATGATTTAAACATTCTTTAAAGGTATCTTATGTACTTTAAGAAAGGATTAGTATTGCAGATTTTATTTAATGCAGATATATTAAATGCACTATTGTGGGAGAATAGATGTGATGACTGTTCTTCCAACAATTTTATTCAATGTACATGATATGGAAACTTTTGTTCACAGAGTAGTTTGACATAATTTAGACTTCAACTGACACAGGACAAACAGGAGCATGAAATCCCAATCCTATTATATCACTTAATGATAAGATGACACCAGTATATGATTTCATTATTTTTAAGGTTATGTTTAAAACAAAAACTCAAAATTAAAAGAAAATTATGCAGTGAACTTGGAGACCACTGAGAATATATCCAAGGGTAGCCCCACACCACAGGTCCTGAGTTCTGCTTTGAGAGATTCATATGACAGTATTTTCTCATCTCCCCGCTTTCCAGGGTGGACTGATTCCAGCTCCGTGGAGAGAGAAAACAAAATAGTACTATAATAAAACACTGCGCCTTAGCCTCTCTTATTGGGAGGGCAGTCCCATCAGTCAGCCACATTGAGGTTCACCCTCAGATAAGGAAGGAGGAGAGTGATGTGTGAGTCACAAATGAGCTGGGAGGTGAGGGCTGGTGGCGTGGAGGGGCTCCATGGAGCCATCTGCTACCTGCAGTGGCAAGGGAGGCCATTTCCTCTGCGGCTGCACAGGTGAAGTGGGTGTCTTCACTCACCACACCCAATTTAGAACATGATGAATCCCTCATCACTCAACTTATTAACATTTGCCGAGCTAGTTTCATGTCTGCCTCTACTCTCTGGCCATATTTTGACATAATTAAAACATCAAAACCATTATCTCAACTAACAAAATAGTAATAATTTTATACTATAATCTAGTGCTCAGACCATGTTTGAAGAGGCAGTGGAGAAGCACCTGAACTTTATTATATTAGTTTTTTTTTAATTGCCATTTTTCTGAACTGAACTGAAAGTGGTGCTTCCATTTGATCACCCTGGGAGGCTCTAATGAATGTGCACTCAGCACTACACACTCCCCTGTGGCATCTCTGATTAAAGTTTGCTGTTTATATTGCCCTTGGCCCAGTGGCTTACACGTGAGCAGTACCTTGGGCTTCCTTGCCTTTAACTGAGAAGTATTACCTTGGAGGCCCTTTAAGTAGAGCTGAGCCAGAATGCAGGGAAAAGCACAGCAGTTCCCTGCGTACCTCCTCCAAACCCTCACAGCCTCCCACTTGCCGCTGACCCCTGCTTCAGGACTCCACTTCTGAGGCCTGGCCCAGGCTCTTTTCTGGCTTTTGTCCTCTCTCACCTTGCTCAATCTCAGCTCTGACAGGTCCCCTCAATTTCAGGTCCTCTTGCCTCTGGTGAATAAATACTACTGCTGCTGCGTGGTGGTTTCCTAAGGCACCTCTTCTATATCTTTGGTCTTTCTCTCCCTCTGATGATTTTCTTTCTCCCCTCTTTCCATCAAACCAATACAGCTCCAAGAAGCCTATCTTCTATTTCCACTTCCCATCCTGAGGCTGGGTTGGGTCTCTCTATCCCATGTTCTGTAATACCATCTTGTGTGACCATCATCTTCCTAGACATCTGCCCCTCCCACTCAGCTTTGAGCTTCATTTCATCCTCCACAGCCAGCACAGTGCTTGACATGAAGTAGCAGGTCCTCAGTAAGTGTTTGAATGAATGAATGAATGAATGAATGAATGAATTCAGTCGCAGCCCAGGAGGCCCCACCTTCCTGGCCATATCTCTTGAACCAGGGGAGGAGAATCCAACCCTGCTCTGGTATGTTTGATCATCTCATCTCCATAAAACACTGGGGCCCATCACCACGCTTACTTTCAATAGGATATTTCCAGGATCTATTTGTCTTCACTCTCCCATAACTAAATACATTGGAATGAGCATGATGTTGATGATGATGATGATGAGAATGACTAACAAAATAACAATCCCCTCCATTCATATATGATTTCATATTTTAGATAGTGTTAATGTGAATTGCCTTATTTAATGCTACAGGCTTATTTGATGCCTATTTAAGTAGTTTGGTAGTTATCAATTATCCTGTCTTCACAGAGGAAGAATTGTCTGAGGTCCTGGGAGGGTAAAGTAAGTGGTAGTAAGTAGCGGTTCATACTAAAAACCATGTTTTGTAACTTGTTATTTTGTTTTGTTTGTTTGTTTGTTTTCCTATGAAATCACACACCAAGTTGTCATACTGGGGATATGCTCTTTACTCTCTGTCACCCATTGTGAATTACTTATTTGGATCATTTCTATAAGAGTGATTCCCAAATTTTTCAAAAAAATAATTTTTTCCTGCTTTAAAAATTTTGTAATAGCAACTTTGGCATAAAATGAAGAAGTAGAGAGAAAAATGTGATGAATCCCTCATTACTCAGCCTGCTAACATTTGCCATGCTAGTTTCATGTCTGCCTCTACCCCCCGGCCATATTTTGACATAATTAAAACATCAAAACCATCATCCCAACTAACAAAATAGTAATAATTTTATAATATAATCTAGTGCTCAGACCATGTTTAAATTTTCCCAGTTGCCTCAACAATGTCCTTCCTTTGTTTGTTTGTTTGAGGATCCAATCAAGATCCACACACTGCAATTGGCTGATGTGTTGCTTTAAACCTGTAACATCCTTCTTTTTTTTTTTTCTGAGACAGAGTCTCGCTCTGTTGCCCACGATGGAGTGCAGTGGCGTGTTCTGGGCTCACTGCAACTTCCGCCTCCCAGTTCAAGCGATTCTCCTGCCTCAGCCTCACGAGTAGCTGGGACTACAGGCATGTACCACCACGCCCAGCTAATTTTTTGTATTTTTAGTAGAGACAGGGTTTCACTGTGTTAGCCAGGATCGTCTCAGTCTCCTGACCTCGTGATCTGCTCGCCTCGGCCTCCCAAAGTGCTGGGATTACAGGCGTGAGCCACCGCACCTGGCCTAACATTCTCTTTTTAAATGCCACTTATTTGTTGAGGAAATAGGCTCATTTCTCTAGTAGAATTTCCCACATTCTGGATTTGGCTGACTGCATCTTTCTGGTATCATTTGATATGTTTTTCAACCCACGTTTTTCAGAAACACTTTTCCAACATCAGTACTTTTGCAATTTTCTTCTCCCCATGCCTGGCCCAGAATTTACACACATTAATGGCTGCTTGTGTGTCTGTGTGTGTGTCTATGAAAAAGTTCAGAATTACAAAAAGCCACTGTCAATTTAATAATGCTATAATCTAAAATAGAATATTATTAACCACAATAGTATTATGTCTATTTTAAAAACAGCAGTGCAAAAACATATATATTTCTTTTTATTTTAAGTTTAGGGGTACATGTGCAGGTTTTTCATATAGGAAAACTTGTGTCATGGAGGTTTGCTGTACAGATTATTTTGCCACCCAGGTATTAAGTCTAGTGCCCATTAGTTATTTTTCCTGATCCTCTCCCTCCACCCTCTGATAAACTCCAGTGTGTGGTGTTCCTTTCTATGTGTTCATGTGTTCTCATCATTTAGCTCCCAATTATAAATGAGAATATGTGGTGTTTGGTTTTCTGATCCTGCATTAGTTGGCTAAGGATAATGGCCTCCAGCTCCATTTACATTCCTGCAAAGGACATGATCTCACTCTTTTTTATGGCTGCATAGTATTCCATGGTGTTGTATACCACATTTTCTTTATTCAGTCTATTATTGATGGGCATTTAGGTTAATTCCATGTCTTTGCTATTGTAAATAGTGCAACAATGAACATATGCATGCATGTATCTTTATAATAGAATGATTTATATTCCTTTGGGTATACCCAGTAATGGGATTGCTAGGTCGAATGGTATTTCTGTTTTTAGGTCTTTGAGGAATCACCACACTGTCTTCCACAATGGTTGAACTAATTGACACTCCCACCAACAGTGTATAAGCATTTTCTTTTCTCCACAATCTTGCCAGCATCTGTTATTTTTTGACTTTTTAATAATAGCTATTCTGACTGGTGTGAGATGGTATCTCCTTGTGGTTTTGGTTTGCATTTCTGCAGTGATCAGTGATGTTGAGCTTTTTATCATATTTTTGTTGGCTGCATGTATGTCTTCTTTTGAAAAGTGTCTGTTCATGTCCTTTGCCCACTTTTCAATGGGGTTATTTGGTTTTTTTTCTTGTAAATTTGTTTAAGTCCCTTATAGATGCTGGATATTAGACCTTTGTCAGATGCATAGTTTTGAAAAATGTTCTCCAATTCTGTAGGTTGCTGTTCATTTTGTTGATAGTTTCCTTTCCTGTGAAGAAGCCCTTTAGTTTAATTAGATCCCATTAGTCAATTTTTGCTTTTGTTGCAACTGCTTTTGGTATTTTTGGCATGAAATCTTTGCCTATTCTTATGTCCAGAATGGTATTTCCTATGTGGTCTTCCAGGGTTTTTATAGTTTTGGGTTTTACATTTAAGTCTTTAATCCATCTTGAGTTAATTTTTGTATATGGTGTAAGAAAGGGGTCCAGTTTCAATCTTCTGCATATGGCTAGCCAGTTATCCCAGCACCATTTATTGAATATCCTTTCCCCATTGCTTTTTTTGTCAGGTTTGTCAAACATCAGATAGTTGTAGGTAGGTGTGTGGCCTCATTTCTGGGCTCTCTATTCTGTTCCATTGGTCTATGTGTCTGCTTTTGTACCAGTACCATCCTGTTTTGGTTACTGTAGCCCTGTAGTATAGTATGAAATTGGGTAGTGTGATGCCTCTAGTTTTATTCTTTTTGCTTAGAATTGCCATGGCTATTTGGGCTTGCTTTTTATTTTTATTTTATTTATTTATTTTTGTTCCCCATGAATTTTAAAATAGTTTTTTTTCTAGTTCCATGAAGAATGTCAATGGTAGTTTAATATGAATAGCACTGAATCTATAAATTGCTTTGGGTAGTATGGATATTTAAATGATATCAATTCTTCCTGTCCATGAGCATGGAATGTTTTTCCATTTGTTTGTGTCATCTCTGATTTCTTTGAGCAGTAAAGACATATGTATTTCTTATTCAGCCTTCAAACAATGTCCATGCTATGGACAAAGCCGGGGTCCCTGGGGTCACTTAATGCCTCTTTTCCCAACCCTCTTGTGTGGCCAGTAGCCTTAGGACAGGTTGGTAACCACTATCATAAAATGACAGTTAGTGATAATATGCTGCTCCTCTTAGAGGTGTTTATATTTAACAGGAGGAAAATGCTTCAAACCATAAGAGGGTCTTTGGTTGGGGTCAATTTCTTGGGAATTCCTAACTGTTCTTCCTCTATGATGAATTTAAGCAATGGTGTACTGGAACCTGTTGGCATGGGCTCATGGGACCCTACTGTTAAATTTTCACAATACTGTATATCAGTAGCTTGAATAAAGCATTATAGGAGTATTTATAGCAGGGAAATTAGTAAATGCAATAAGTAAGCCCCATACCCATACTCCAGAGTGCCAGTTTTAAAATATTTGTTAACATACTACTGGATTTATGCATTAAATATGGGAATTATATGAAGACAGTCTAAGGCATATTCTTCCCTGTCTGTCCTTATAGAATTCTTTTCAGCATCAAAATAAAATAAGACAAAATGTGTTATTGTTGGCCTGAGAGAGACCAAGAAAATGGAACTTCCCTTTACAAACCTTTCTTCATCCCTTACTCTGCCAAACCTATCAGAAAAGCTCTAACCTAGAAACGATTTCTGTTTTCACTGCTTCACAAAAGGTTCTAGTTTTCCCAACCAGGAAACCATAGGTAAGTGTGTTTGGTCTGCCAGATGGGGTCAGTTCATAGTAAGTGAAGGACTCTCAGCTTGTGGCCTAGCAGGAGTTGTGTCAAGGGGGAGAAGACCAGGCTCTATCTCTGGTGTGAGAGATGGACCTGGCTTGGGCTTGATCCTTTGCCATGGCTTTCAGCTTGAGTTGTCTTGTTTGTGAGATGGGGATAATGATAGCTATCTCATGGTGTTGCATATACCTAATTACGTAATGCATACAGAGTGCCTTCCATCAGTGCTCAATAATTGACAGGAATTGGTTTTAGTAATTCTTTCTAAGGACAAGAGTTTCAGATATTTCACCCCATGACCTAGGGTTCATCTTCAGGTTGCCACTTGCTAGTTCCTTACCTGGAAATGTTCCTAAATAAACCACTCAGACTAAGGTAAAAGTCATGAGGAGGCCATTCCAGCGGAGCTTCCAAACAGGTGTGTCTGAAGTATTGATTTCCTTGGGCTATGAGACAGCCAGAGCCCTAGGCCTGTTGTCTCTGGCTCCAAATGCCTCCCAGTAAGCCCAGTGTGCTGTGTCAATATTGGTCATTTGATTTATGGACCTTTTCTGAAAAAGTTGGGGGACGGGGCACTGAGGAAAACCCATGCTTGAGAAGAGGTTGCTGGTGTCCTGAGAAGTTGTTGCTCTGGATTTTCCTGGAGGACAGGATAGAGTGTCTGGCATATGGGGCACTGATGGGATTCATGCCTTCCTGATTCAGCCAAGCTGTTGTTCTTGTGTATGAAGAGGGAGGCTTATGGATCTCTTGCCATTTTTCTCATAGAAAGGTGAGGATGCAGGTTGAAAAGTTTTATTGGAAGAATGTTGCAGGAATGTAGAGGGCTATCTGTTTGTTAGTATCCACATTGGCCCAAGGCAATAATACAAGGAGTTATTTTCTGAACTTTTCAATTGAGGGACGGGTAAGGCTCACTGCTTAGTTGGTGAGAGCTGCGCTGATCTGTTGGAACACAGTAAGGATTGGTCTGCTGCTGTTCGCCCTGTACCTTATTTATCCGTGGTACCAAGAAACTGTCTTTTGGATTCACCATGAGGAATTTTGAAAGAGTCACAGGAGCAGTTCCGTGGTGCTGAAAGATACAATTTGAAGTGGGAATAAGAGAGTGGGTAGATGGCAAGAGGTGCAATGGGCTTGAGTAGCACAAGAGGTAGAATGATCAATATGAGGCTGGTCTAAAGATTACAACTGTTAGAGGGAACTCTATGAAGAGAAATTTCATATCCTCCCTGAATTTAGCACCACTAATCGGAGGAAAGCCTGAGGATATTTTACCATGGCTTTAGGAACTATTTATTTATTTGGTGTGTGTGTGTGCACGCATTGTGCTGCCTTTTGAAATGCCTACCAGAGAAAATGTACGTTCTAGAAATGGGCTTTTGAAAAGACTTGTTTTTGCAAAACAGCTTGGGACGAAGGTCATTCTATAAAGGAGTTCTGGCTTTTCTTTTTTAATGGAAATTAGCAATTTATCTTAAGAAAGTTATTGAAAAGCCAGTTCATTTATTTGCATAATGATAAAATGTGCCAGAATTTCTCTGCTCTGCTATTATCAACGAATGGAGACACACAAAACCTCAGTAAAAAGACATAAAAGGCACCCAAGTGTTCTTTGGATCTCTTTATGAACCAGTCAGCTTCACCAAATGAAACTGGCACTTCTGTAAAAACATATTTCTGTAAAAATCTCATGTTATCAATAAATGCCTGTTTAAATGCATACTAGGCAATGTGCTACTTCCTTCTTCTTGTGTGGCATCTGCTTATTATGTTATCTTAACAGCCAGAAACACACTCCTCCCTTCCCCCAATACTCACATTAAACTGCTTCATAAACAGAACAACATTGTCACAGGAAATGGAAGCAGTTCCTAAAAACTTATTGACTATGGGAGTTGAGGAAAGGGAGAAGTCTGGGACTAGTCCTCATTTGTGGCCTTAGAGACAGAAAGGTCATTAATTGAGATGGGAGAAACACCCTAAACTCAATTGCCTTTTAAAGTTAAACCCCTTCAACACAGGGCAAAATCTCCATGATTGCCTTTAAGATCTTATATCAGACTGAGCTAAAAGAATTTGTTAAGTATTTTCTAAAGCTCAGACACAATAGAAAGAACTGACCTTCAATTATAACGCTAAGTCTTAGGTGAGCTTCCCTGATTGGCAACACTTCACGCTGTGTTGTCACTCATTGTTGCTGGGAGAATTAAACTGGCCCTCCTGTGGTTCTTCTGGGAGAGGACAGCTGGAAGCTTGTGCCTGGTTTCTCTTGGACTTCATCCCGTGAAGCTTTTCCATTTACTGATTTTTAATCTGTAACCTTTTGCTGTAATAAACTGGAAGCGTGAATATAACTGGTTTTCTCAGTCCTGTGAGTTTTTCTAGTTACCTGTTGAGCCTCAACGTGGTCTTGGGGACCCCTGACACAAAACCTCAGATGGACCCCTGACACAAAAACTTTGGATGGAGGACGGGCGCCGTGGCTCACGCCTGTAATCCCAGCACTTTGGGAGGCCGAGGCGGGTGGATCACGAGGTCAGGAGACCAAGACCATCCTGGCTAAGAAGGTGAAACCCCGTCTCTACTAAAAATACAGAAAATTAGCCGGGCGTGGTAGCGGGCGCCTGTAGTTCCAGCTACTGGGGAGGCTGAGGCAGGAGAATGGCATGAACCTGGGAGGCGGAGCTTGCAGTGAGCCGAGATCGCGCCACTGCACTCTCCAGCCTGGGCGACAGACCGAGACTCCGTCTCAAAAAAAAAAAAACCACTTTGGATGGAAAAGGCATATTGTAATAAACTTGAGAGTTTCCTGAAGGACTCTGAATTACATAGGAACACAAAGAAGGTTACAATAGCTCTAGATAGTGAACAAGTTATTTTGGAGTATATCCCCAAAGTTTATCATGAGAAAATAGATTGGACTCTAATTTGGTCCTGTAAGCAAAGAAAGAGTGAATCCATTGGAGACTGCAGAGATAGTCTTTAAAACCTTTAGACTGCATTCAGGAGTAGATCCTGATACAGATGTAACTTTGGCTTCCTCCTCATCTTTGTGAATGATCTTGAGCCAGAAATAGGAAATCTGATATGTAAGCAAAGACTGAAAAGGGAAAGAGCTCCATAGCCATATCTCCAACGCCTTGCCGAACATTTTCAAAGAGCCTTAGGACAAAAGCAGAATGAAGCTAATGCCTTAAAGATAAAACAACTCAATACTTCCTCTCTAGTAAATAAAATCAGGTAAAGGAGCCTCTTATTTTACATGTCCATAGATATTATAAGCAAAAAGGACATGGGACAAACAATTGTCCTCTGCTAGCTAAGAAACTGAAGGAAAAAATAATAAGCACATAAGTCCTAAGCTTCAGGTTCCCTTTGAACATCTCCGAAAGAATTTCATATTATCCTTCACAATGGTTTTGAATATGACCATTGTTTGAATCTTCTCAGGAGGAACCGATGCTTTTCCTTGCCAAAGAATTATGGCTCCGAAGGCAGGGAAAAAAATTGCCTGATTTTGCATTCCCATTCTGGGAAATTCTAATTTATTTCTCTAGTGAAAGGGACACTCATTTACTGGGACCGTCATTAAAGAGCTTTGTGAAGCCTTTTTACCTGCCCAGAGACTTTACTATCCGTATTACCCCCAATCTTTGGAAAATTAAAAAAAAAATGGAACTCTGAACTAAGATTAGCAGAACCCTTAGAGACCTCTTGAACTTCCCTGGACTAAGTTATTGCTACTGGTTTTAACGACAATAAGATCAAACCCTGGGGTTCCTCAATGCTCCTTTATACGTTAGCTAAAAGCTGACTCCTGTGTCTAGAAATACCACTTCTGATCTCAGACTCTGCTCTTTTTCAAGAAAACATGGCCAAATACTGCAAGAGACTCATGTATTGCACCCAATTTTAGCATCAACAGGTATGGGCGGCCTCCCTCAACATCCTCCTAAACAATCCTTTTATGATCCAAACCCTGGGAACATGGTTTTCTGAAAGAGACATCAGAGAAAGACAGACTTCAAACACCAATGAAAATAACCTTAGATACTGTTAAGAAATAAAGAACACAGCAGTAAAACGCCAAGGGGTTGATCCTTGGATTTTTGCCTCTGACATAAAGAGACGCAAGCCACCCTCAGATCACTGTCCCTGCTGGAGACCTTAGCTGAGGATTCTGATAATCTTCAGAAAGGAGGAGATAGCTCCTACCCAATACCTGGATCAAGTAGACAACTGAGTAATTGGGTCCCGCAAACTTCCACCCAAGACCCACAAAACAAAATCCAGATTTTCAGAGCCATAGATTGTCATGCTTTATTTTATATATCTTGTCCTGTATTTTATTAGCTAGTTTTTTTTTTCTCTCTGCTAGTTTAAAAATCTTCTAGCAAACACTTGTCGACCCTTAACTGCAGTATCTGTAAGGACCCTATTCTTATTACTGGTCTTTGCATCTCTAGTCACTCCTTGGCAAAAGTCCAATATCTTGCTATGGATTGCTCACAATTTGGCTAAAATACACAATAACAATGGGTTGGCTTTATACTTAATTTTTTTGTCAGCATCCAGCTCTCTTCAATAACAGTCATGAATCAGTTGGTTTTCTCAACCACTTGGTGAGTTTTTAGATGGCAAACACCAAAAAAGGCCTAAAAGCTGAAAATATAAAATTTGCTATTGTGTCATACCTAGAATGGAAGTTTTCTATTTCCACCTAAAAACACCTGGGGAACTTTTATAGGAACTAGTCTTTCTAACTAAGTGTTCCCATAGATAGAACTTGGAAAGCAACTCTGAAACACCTGGGCCATGGGACTATGAACATCTGGGAGGTGCCTCACTTTGATAGACCTCATCACTACCTAGACCAGCTTTATGCACTTTTGCTCTAAATCTGCCTAGTGATCTCTGTTCTACAAATCTCACTGGCTAGTGCCAAACCACTTCTGTTAAGGAGTGCCAAAACCAGATAATACTACTTGACAACTTTGTAGAGATATTTGTCTGACTCCTGATCATTGGGACATTCCCAATCACTGGAATTGGATTTGTGTTCCAAAAACCTACAAGTCACAAACCAGCCAGGGATTTGTTATCTTAAAAAATGGATTCCTGCTATCAAATAGTCTTTGATATCACCCAGAATTAGCATTGGCCCATTCATTTCTCCTCTTAGAAGAAGAGATTTTAGATAACTAAGAAAACTGGGCCTTCATTTGATACCCCAAATCTTGATTTTTTTTTTTTTTTTTGAGACAGAGTCTCACTCTATCGCCCAGGCTGGAGTGCAGTCGTGCGATCTCAGCTCACTGCAAGCTCCTCCTCCCAGGTTCACGCCATTCTCCTGCCTCAGCCTCCCGAGTAGCTGGGACTACAGGCACCTGCCACCGCACCTGGCTAATTTTCTGTATTTTTAGTAGAGACGGGGTTTCACCGTGTTAACCAGGATGGTCTCGATCTCCTCACCTGGTGATCCACCCGCCTCGGCCTCCCAAAGTGCTGGGATTACAGGTGTGAGCCACCGCACCTGGCCTGATACCCCAAATCTTGATTATTAAGGAGAATTCAGAACTGCTTTCTTCCTCTTCAAGCCTCTTTATTTCAAGGCTGAAATAAAAACCTGAAAGTCTGAAAATCTGAGTTTGTAATGCCTTAGTCATTGACAGAGTTATACAATGCTACTAAGTCTACAGAACTGACTAGGGAAGTTTATAAGATTGGGCAGATGGTGATTCAAAATAGTGCAGACCTAGAGATGTAATGTAGGCCTTTCAAGGTGGAACATGTATTTTCTTAGGCAGAGAATGCTGTACTTGAATTTTAATTTTTTAAAATTGTGATAGGGTCTCACTTTGTGGTTCAGGCTGGTCTCAAACTCCTGGGCTCAAAGGATCCCCTGCCTCCAAAAGTGCTACAGGTGTGAGCCACTGCACCTGGCCTGTACTTAGATTTCTGCAGATCTGGGAAACCAATGAAGATATCAGGAAATTACGTAATTTAACTAACACCTTCCTATATGGTTCTGCAGGCTGTTCTCACTGGGATGAGATTTTTTTTTTTCTCTAGGACATACTAGGCTCATAGCTTAGAAAAGGACTACAGACTCTAACCGTATTCCCTCTCTCAGTATTTGCCTTACTGCAGTGCTCACATACTAGTGTGCAGTTGTCATTTGATCAAGAGCCAACAAATCATGAGCGGGCAATAAGAACAGTGCATCTGTTTTCTATTATGGCCATAATAAATTACCACCAGTTAGTGGTTTAAAAACACAACTTTATTATGGCACAGTTGTGTAGGTCAGAAGTCTGGGTTGGTTTGACTGCTTCTCCTGTCTGATTTTCTTTTCTTTCTTTCTTTTTTTTCCAAATTTTATTTTATTTTTTTGTGTGTGTGACAAGGTCTTGCTCTGTCACCCAGGCTAGAGTGCAGTGGCTCAATCTCAGCTCACTGCAACCTCTGCCTGCTAGGCTCAAGAAATCCTCCCACCTCATGCTTCTGAGTAGCTGAGACTACAGGCACACACCATCATACCTTACTAAATTTTTATATTTTTTGTAGAAACAGGATTTTGCCATGTTGCCCAGGCTGGTCATGAACTCCTGAGCTCAAGCAATCTACCACATTGGCCTCCCAAAGTGTTGGGATTACAGGCGTGAGCCACCACACCCAGCCTCCTGTCTGATTTTTCAAAGGGCACAATCAAGGTGTTGGCAACTGGGTTCTTACTGAGAAGCTATGAGAAGACTGCTTTCAAGCACATTCAGGTCGTTTGCAAAATATAGTTCCTGGCAGCTATAAAACAGAGGTTCCTGTTTCCTTGCTGTCATCTGGGGAGCACTCTTAGCTCCCAAGGGCCTCTCTTTGATTCTTGAACATGGGCCCCTACATCTCAGAGCCAGCAAAGGCACATCACGTCCTTCTCACATTTGGAGTCTTTCTGACTTCTCATTTTGCTTAATTTCTTCTGCTTCTAGCTGAAGAAAGCCCTCAGCTTTCTAGGCCTCTTGTGGTTAGATTAGGCCACCAGATAATCCAGAATAATCTCCCTATTTTAAGGTCTGTCACCTTAATTATACTTGCAAAGTTCTCTTTGTCACTGAATGTAACATATTCACAGATTCCAGCAATTAGGATATGGGCATTTTTGAAGGGCCATTATTTTGTCTTCCACAAACGGGAAAACCTGACATTTATAGCGGTAGAAACAACTAGTTAGAACCTGATACATGATCATGACACCTCAAACATCAGTGCAGATGTGGATTAATTGCAACCCCAGAAGGTAATGATTTATTCTCTAGCTCAGGCTGGAGACTGGCCACAAGTGGGGACTGAGAATTGAGACAGCTGTGGACCATGTAATCTTACTGTTTGCCAACCAATTTATTCAGACAAACAGTTTTCTTATATGGACAAATAGCTCCCTTATCAGAAAGACAATTTGCTTGCCTAAAGAAATAACTTGCTTATTAAACAAGAGTTGGTATATCAAGACCCTTTCTTTGCTGTGTCCACTAAACTTTACTATGTCAGGAACTTTGTCCAATTCCAACTAGGTCCTTACCTTAAAAAATCCA
Organism: Pan paniscus; assembly: GCF_029289425.2. NCBI lineage: Eukaryota > Metazoa > Chordata > Mammalia > Primates > Hominidae > Pan > Pan paniscus. The sequence continues at coordinate 73,925,931 of NC_073249.2, forward strand.
CCTAAAACTATTTGAGTCCAGGGTCAAAACACTAAAAATAGCCTTCCTTACTGTCCTCTTTTTGAAGCAGCACTAAGACTCTGACAAGAGGTGTTTCCCTTTGCTGCAGTGAGTTTAATGAACTCAGTTTTGCTCCTTGGGCATGTCTATCTGATGGGCTCTGTGGGATGGTTGACACCTCCCTGTAGGCAGCCCATGTCTCCCTGATTCCTGAGAAGCAGGGGTGGGGTGGGGAAAGAGGACACAGCAGAGACTCCTGCACGTTCCAGCAGTATCAATAGGTTTCACATGTGTCATTGATGAGCTAGAGCACCCGAAGGGCTGTGTCTGCATCACCGTTAAAGCTCTGTCATCATATGACAACTCTGCGCAACACTCTCAGAATCCATCTTATCAGCACCATACCACACACTCTAGCCCAGGGCCTCCTTGTGTTGCCCGAGAATGGTGTTGCATAGCTGTGTCTTTCAGGCATGGGGGCGCTGCTCAAGCTGCCTTTCCTGCAAAGCTGGAGGAGTCTAAGAGAAAAGAATGAGAGAAAAGTCCTACCTTTGACCCTTTAATCCAGGACTGCACCCAATTGCAAGGGATTGGAAGGGGGTTTGTTCATTGGGTTACAAAAATTAGAAAGTTAGAGATCCCTAGTGATTGCCAACCTCACTTCTGCAGGGAAATATATGCAGGAGGTCAGGGAGTGAGGCAGAGTTTTAGAACAGGGCTTGAGAACTTCCTAGAATTCTGCATTAAGGGGAAGGTGATGACTGATGGAACACAGAACGTGTCCTCACCTCTGAGGACAGGGCTCCAGGATCCTTTGGGAAGGGTGCTCTCTCTCTCTCTCTCTCTCACTAACGTTCAGATGTTGTGGAAAAGAAAGAAATGGAAAAAGAAAATGGCAAAGTTGTAATGGAGGAAAAGAAGAGCAGCATGTTCAGGTCTTGGGAGCAGGGAAGATGGATGTGGGGGGAAGGAGGTTGGCGATGGTTAGGACTTGACTTCTGTTGGTAGACTAGTGACTACTCCTTGGAAAAGAGGAAACTTTTATTTCTCTAGTGGCTCATCACTGAGGAAACCAATTCCTGTCAGCCTTCAATAGACGGAGATTTTGGTCCCTGGTTCCAGGGGTCACAGGCAGCTTCCCCGCTGGACTGGGCCTGAGGCAGGTGCCACATGGTGCCTATTCTTAGGGCCTGTCCTGAGCGGGGAGGATTGCTGACATGGCACCCAAGTCACAGCTGTTGTGGAGACAGCCTCTGCCATATCGCTGGCCCTGCCCACCCTCTTTGTTACTCCTTGATTCCCAAATAAATAGACCAGCAAAAAAGAAGGAAAAGGACAGCGAGGACTGAGGTGTTCAGTGATCCTGAAGCTTCAGGGCTGCTATGGGCTGAATTCCCTCCAAAAAATACAGGTTTAAGTTCTGACCCTCTGTACCTCAGAAGGTGAATGTATTTTCAGACAGGGTCTTTAAAGAAATAATGAAGTTAAAATGAGGTCATTAGCATGGACCCTAATTCAATATGACTGATGTTCTCGTAAGAAGAGGAAAATTTGAATACAAGTACACACAGTGGGACAACCGTGTGAAGACACAGGGAGGACACAGCCATCTGCAAACCCAGGAGAGGCCTCAGGAGAAACCAACCCTGATGATACTCTCATCTCACACTTCCAGCCTCCGGAACTGTGAGAAATACATTTCTGCTGTCTCGGCCCTCCAGTCTGCGGCACTATGTTATGGCGGTCCTCACAAACTAATACAAGTGCTGTATGTGCCTGAGGCTGTGGCTTTGGGAGAATTGAGGGGTTATCACACTGTCAATTATTACTCTATTTGGAGCCTTTTCTTCTACAATTGTGACTTTTCCTCTCCACTGACTCCTGCTGCTTCCTTTTTCTTATTTGTCTCCTATCCTCTTTTTATCATTAATATTTCTACTTTCAGATTTGAGTATACAAGTTCTGACTGAGATGCAGACAACTGATATATTCTCTATGAGTCTGAGTAAATGCAAAAGCAGAAAAAAAAGAGAGAGAGAGAGAAAGAGAAGGAAAGGAAGAAGAAAGGGAAAAGGCCAGATATCATGAAAATTAAACTGAAAACAACATGAAACTCCCTTTTGCTTGTTATCATGAGTCTGCCGCCTTGAATGGGGGGTAAGAGGCTAGGGATAATAAATATTCAGAATGGAGAAAGAGCAGCATTTCCGCAGCATTTCCTAAGTGTTAAAGGACAATTTTGCTGGAAGAAATCTTAAACCTATCAGATTGGACTTTCTTGCATCTGAGCTGAACTGTTATAAGGATTCCTATCTGGAGGTTGACCACATTTTTCTTTCTCATGCCCAGCTTGCTTAGAGAAGCATTGTTTGGACTTTGGAATTTGGTGTTTGTAGGTGCCAAGCGAGGCTGGCTCTAGAGATGCTCCAGCCAATCACAGCAGGGTTGACCCTCCATCCCTGCCCCACCTCCCTTTTTTCTGTTCTCTTCCTCCATCGTTCATGTGCTCATGGTGTATCAGAGAGAGGTACAGAAAGGGATCAGAGGACTTGGTTCACCCAAGGGCAAGGGTCCCATTTTGCTATTTCTGCACCAGATGGGAGCAGGACAAACAAGATGGAGAGTTCAGGGGAGGCTGAGGGTTCCTTAAGTTGACTCTTTGATGGAAACCAGCCACACCACATTTGACAACCACCCTCCTGCAGTCAAATCTGACCAGAAATGACCAAATTGGAACCATTTCCAACCAAGACAGGGCAGACAGCTGAAGAATGCTGATTTGAGATCACACTTCACTTCCTCCAAGTCTACTCAATGTCACTTCTCTAACCCACATTGGCTACATCATATGAAAGATCAACATTCTTCACATCTAGGAACTCTCTATGCTCCCAATAGGCCTTAATTTTTCTTCTTAGCAGTTGATATCACCTGACATTTTATGTGAGGTTATTTATGTGAGGACCAGGTGATTCCTTCCCCAGAAGCTAAGTTCCGTGAGGGCAGAATCTTTGTTTTACGTACTGTGACATCCCTACTATGTGCTTGGGACATAGTAGGTCTAAATAGTTCCTGAACAAATGAACTAACAAAACTGGAACTTTTTAGGTTATTATTTTGTTCAGCCAACCCGATGATCAGATAACCTGAAGATGTATGAAGCCTTGAAAACCCACATTTTGGGACTCAATTTCCTCACTACCCAATCTTTACATTTTTATACATGTGAAATCGGGTGAATTTAATTGTAACAATAATATGTGCATATTTGTTATAAAAATTCAAGGTTTTCTGTCGGTATAGAATGTTATTAACTCTAGTCCTCATGGTGAAGATCTCTAGATTTTTTCATGCTACATAACTATCACTTTGTATCCTTTGATCTCTGCCTCCCCATTTCTCCCATCCCACCTCTGCCCACCACTGTTCTACTCCTTATTTCTATGTCTGTCATTGTGTTTTGTTTTGTTTTATTATATTTAAGATTTCATAAGCAAGTGAAATTTTGAGCAGTATTTTTCTTTCTGTATCTGACTTATTTCATTTAGCATAATGTCCTCTAGTTTCAACCACGCTGTTGCAAATGGCAGGGTCTCCTTTTTAAAGGCTAAACAGTATCCTATTGTAGATATAACACAATTTCTTTATCCATTCATTAGTTAATGGACATTTAGACTGTTTCCATGTTTTGGCCACCATGAATAATGCTACAAAGAACGTGGGAGTGCAGACATTATTATGAAGTGGTGATTTCATTTCCTTTGGGTAGATATCCAGAAGAGGGATTGCTGGGTCATATGGCAGTTCTACTTTTAATTTCTTTACGAACCTCCATACTGTTTTCCACAATGGCTGCACCAATCTACATTCCTACCAACAGTGTAGAAGGACTCCCCTTTCTCCATATCCTTACAAACACTTGTTACCTCTTGTTTTGTTTTTATTGGTTTGTTTGTATTGTTTTGTTTTTGATAGTAGCCACTCTAGTAGTTGTGAGGTGATATCTCACTGTGGTTTTGATTTGCATTTCCCTGATGATTCGTGACTTTGAGCACGTTTTCATATATCTGTTGGACATTTTTATGTTTTCTTTAGAGAAATGTCTATTCAGGTTCTTTGCTCATTTCTTAATCAAGTTGTTTGTTTATTTGTTTTGCTATTGAATTGTTTGCGTTTCTTATATATTTGGATATTAACCACTCATCTAATATATGAGTTGCAAATATTTTCTTCCAATCCATTGGCTGTTTTTTAATTTGTTGATGTTTCCTTTGCTGCCAAAAAGGCTTTTAGTTTATAGTCTCACTTGTTTATTTTTGCTTTTGCCTGTGCTTCTGGTGAGATATCAAAAATATATTTGCCTAGGCATACATCAAGGAACTTTTCCCCTATGATTTTTATTAAAAGTTTTACAGTTTTAGGTGTTTCCGTTTCATATCTTTAACCCATTTTGAGTTGATTTTTGTGTATGCTGTAAGACAGGGTCCAGTTTTATTTTTTTGCATGTGGATATCCAGTTTCCTTAACATCAGTTATTTAAGAGACTATTCTTGAGACCATTCTTTGCTCATTGTGTCTTTTTTTTTTTTTTTTTTTTTGAGACGGAATCTTGCTCTGTTGCCAGGCTGGAGTGCAGTGGCATGATCTTGGCTCACTGCAACCTCCGCTTCCCGGGTTCAAGCGATTCTCCTGCATCAGCCTCTCAAGTAGCTGGGACTACGGGTGCGTGCCACTATGCCCAGATAATTTTTGTATTTTTAGTAGAGACGGGTTTCACCATGTTGGCCAGGATGGCCTCGATCTCTTGACCTCATGATCTGCCCGTCTTGGCCTCCTAAAGTGCTAGCATTACAGGCATGAGCCACCATGCCCAGCCCATTGTGTCTTCTTGGTAGCCTTGTTGAAAATTAGCTTACCATGTATGCTTAAGTTTATTTCTGGGCTCTCTGTTCTGTTTCATTGGTCTATGTGTCTGCTTATGTGCCAGTACCATGCTATTTTAATTAATATAGCTTTGTAATATAATTCGAAATCAGAAGGTATAATGTCTCCAACTTTGTTTTTCTTTCTCAAGAGTGTTTTGGCTACATTTTCAAGATTCTTTTGGGTCTTTTGTGGTTCCATACAAATTTTAAAATTGTTTTTTCTATTTCTGTGAAAAAATGCCATTGAAATTTTGATAGGGATTGCAGTGAAAATGTATATTAATTTGGGAAGTGTGAACATTTTAACCACATTAATTCTTCCAATCTGTGAACTTGGGAGATCTTCCCATTTATTTGTGTCTTCAATTTCTTTCATCAATGTTTTAAACTTTTCAGTATGTGGATTTCTCACTTCCTTGGTTAAATTTATTCGCAAGTATTTTATTCTTTTTGATGATACCACAAATGGGATTGTTTTCTTGATTTATTTTTCAGACAGATGGTTATTGGTGTAAAAAAAAGATTTTAAAAAAATATTAGTGGATCTACATTCTTTTTCACTGGCTGTTCCTTGCATCTTAGCTGTAGCTTTCCCACCCCACAGAGGGAATTTACCAAGTCATAGGACTAACAAAAGGCAGCATCAAGATTGGACCCCCTCCTTCTGTTTCCTGCTTCAGTCAGTTCTCTTGCTATCATGTGTTAGGATCCCTGCAGTGTGGAGGCCAGAAGATGCTGTAACTCCTTTTCTGCCCCAGTCTTTACATTCTGGTGAGTCTTGGGATCTGGGAAAAGCATCACTTATTTTTGCAAAATATTTTTGAGCTTGTGCTCCAGACATAGCTATTTTAAAACTGATTTTTTATCCTTAAAATGTGGGAAATAATTCCTACCACACAGGGTTTTAAGAATAAAACAAGATAATATAAGTGGAAGTATCCTGTAAGCTCCAAATAACTTATCTCTGACATTTTAATCATTGTAAGATATTCAGAAACCCAATAGGATGGAGAGTATGAATAAGTGTCTTAGAAGTGGGTGAACAATAAATTCAGAGGGAGTTCTGAGAAACAAAGTATAAGTAGAACCCAAACAGGAGAACAGGCAAATGTCAGTTTTCCTTCCCTCATTTTAGGGCATAGGTAGAGAAGAGATCATGGAGCTTGGGACTTGAGCCAAGCTTGGAAAGCTGGGTAGAACTTAGAGAGGCAGAGAGGAGGAAAGGAGACATTCCTGGGCATGGACTAGCATGAGCCCCACATGGAGACTGTCAGGAGCAGGGTGTGTTTGGGGAAAGCCCTGGGGCATAGACTGGCCGGGTCAGATAGGTGCACTTGGAGAACAAGAGATCAGTGAGGAGAAATATGTTGGGGCCGGACTCTGAAAGGCTCTGTGTATCAGGTAAGGAGTTTAGTCCATAAGTGATCGGTAACAGAGAGCCCTTAAAGTTTGGGGGTACAAGAGTGACACTAACAAAGTGATATTTAAGCAATCTGGAAGTGCAGCTTAAGGTGGAATTGAAAGAGACAGAGGTTAAATTTTAAGATCCCACTTGTACAGTCTAGGAGCGAAGGAATGAAGGTTCAGATGACCTTAGCTGAACAAATTGGAGTGGAAAGGGAAGGAAGAACAGACAGGACAAAGAAGGAATAGGAGGACTTAGAAAATGGCTCAATTTGTTAGCCAAGGAGGGCCAGGAAGAATGAGAGGGAAATAAAGCCAAAACGATTAAAGATTTCAAATCTGAGTAAGTGAATAATGATGCCATTTATAGAAACAGAGAAACCACTAGGTAGCACTGATTTTGGAGGTCAAGTAATAAAATCCCAAACTAGGCATTTTGAGTTTTAATTTACTGTTGGAACATCCAAGTGGAAGGGTCCCCTAGGCAACTGGAGGAGTGCTAGGAGAAAGATCAACCCTGAAAATAGAGAGTTGGGCAGCTTTCACATGAAAGGCAATGATGTGAAAGTCTGAATACCCTCTCCTGACCCCTTCAGAATCTAGCCTGGAAGTTGCATCCCTATGAGGAGTCCAGTAGGGAAGAGCCAGCCTTTCAGGTGGTCATTCAGGCTTCTAGCCAAAGGTTTTTGTGTGAACAAGCATTTGCCCAAAATGTCAAGGTTGCTGGGTCAGGGTGGGGAGGTGGCGAGGGATCTTAACTTGGGACAGGGGAAGGAAGAACATCAGAATCAATTGAGATGGGGTCTTTTAAAACAATACATATGCCCTCAAGATTTGAATATGCCCTTCTTTCTATGAATCCTTCCCATGATGAGCTACTGTTTCTGAACCAAGAGGGTGTGTCTGGTGTTTTGGGGCAAGATAAGATTGGCAACCGCCGGAGGCCTGAAGTGTGAACAGTGAGTGATGGGAAGGGAAAAAGAAGAGAATCAAAGGACGTGGAGAAGGAACTATTTAGAGAAGGGCTTCGGGACATAGAAGAAAACCCAGACTGGTATGGAGGCTGAGGGAAGGGGAAATTTCACAAGGGATGATGTGGCTAAAAGTGTTGATGTTGCAAAGAAAATAAGAATGAGGCTCTGTCTTGATGTGAAAACAGGAAAACCTTTGGATTGTCTACCCCACTGTGGTTATGCAACCACCTAAAAAATTCACTTTTTGGGGAATGAGGAGCATTATAAATAATTTATTTTAAGAATCGGTTATGCAGGAGTCAGTTTTAAAGAGGATTAATGCATTTCACTGAAAAGTGTTGAATTTAATGACAATGTGTAGCTGTGTCCTCAATGAGCAGAAAAAAAATCAATGGGACAAAAATGAACTATTTTCCATTCATTGATTCTGTTGCCCTTCATAGCTGCATCTGCTCACTCAGTCCCTTTTTACATGGTTTGGGCTTCTCATAGGGAGTCCTGCCAACTCTGAGGGAACTTCTGAGACACCAAGGGCCACGGCATCTCCTCAGAGAGGGCTCTAACCAGTTCCCCGGGTAAATGGGTACGTTGCACACAGGCTGCCTATCTACATTTCTGAGGAGAAAGAGGCACCCCCAATGGACCACTGGCTCCAATGCCATCCCTTACCCTGCTGCTTGTCTGCCCTGTCTCATCATCTCTCCCTAAAGCCCCATCTCCAGTCACCCCTAGCTGTGCATGTTTCCTCTTCCAGGCACAGTGTAGCCTGGGGCCACGGCAGGTCTCTGCTCCCTGCTTTCAAGTGTGTCCTCTCTGCAATATTTGACACTCCTTTCCTCTCTTGTGTGCTGATTCCCTCACACATGACTCTCAGTGGCTGTTTTAATATTTTTTCCTTTTTCTTAAGCCCCTGTTCTATTATATTGCTGGGGTCTTGGCCTCCCATTTTCCTGAGAAAATTAAGACCGTGTTGTGACCTTATTTACCTTCCTTTCTCTTCATCTACACATCTTCTCTCCACATTTCAGAGGGCAAGAAAACTCTGGCATCTTATTTGCAAAAATTGCCTCAGTCTTTTCTTTCCTCTCACAATGTAACTCTGTGGCTTCTCCAATCACAAGGTAGACACTCCCTTACTCCCCTTGAATCTGGACTGGACTTCTGACTTGCTTTGAACAGAAACATCAGCAGAGATGATGGTGCACCTGTTCCAAGCCCAAGTCTTAAGAGCTCTTTATGGGCATCTGCTGTTCCTCAGAGCCCCTTCACAGCATGAGAACAAGCCCAGGCTAGCCTGCTGGAAGATGGGAGACAACAGAGAGGAGAGCTGAGGCCCCAGCAGGGCCATCTCAGGCCAGCCAAGCCCCCAGCCAACTCAGCAGCTGACCACAGATGCATGAAAAAATCTAGATGACCTTAGTCAAGCCTGGTCCAAAAAACAGAACTGCTCAATTTACATATATACTTGTGTTAAAAATTAAAGGTACTTGTTGTGGCTAATTTTACGTGCCAGCTTGGCTAGGCCACAATTCCCAAGCATTTGATCAAACCCATCTGGATGTTGCTGTGAAATTATTTTTAATTAACATTTAAATTATTAGACTGAGTAAATTTCACTCCATAATGTGAGTAAGCCTCATCCAATCAGTTGAAGGCCTTAAGAAAAAGACTGACCTCAGGCTGAGAGCAGTGGTTCATGCCTGTAATTCCAACAGTTTGGGAGGCTGAGGCAGGAGGATCATTTGAGCCCAGGAGTTCAAGACCAGCCTGGGCAATATAGTGAGACCTTGTCTCTACAAAAACTAAAAAAATTAGCTAAGCATGGTGACACATGCCTGTAGTCCCATCTACTTGGGAGGCTGAGGTGGAAAGATTGCTTGAGTGCAGGAGTTCAACACCAGCCTGGTAAATATAGTGAGACCTCATCTCTATAAAAAAATTTAAAAATTAACTGAGCATGGTGGTATGCACCTGTAGTCCTTGTACTTAAGGGGCTGAGGTAGGAGGATTTCTTGAGTCCAGAAGGTTGAGGTTGCAGACAGCTGAGCTCACACCACTGCACTCTTGCCTGGGCAACAGAGGGAAACCCTGTCTCAAAAAATAATAATAATAATTTTAAAAATAAAAGAAAGAAAAGACTGACCTTCCTAAGGGAGAGAGATTCTGCCTGCAGTTTGCCTTTGGACTCAAGCAGCAATACCAACTCCTCACTGGGTCTCCAGCCTGCTGTCCTACCCTGCATATTTTGAACTTGCCAGCTTCTACAATTGCATGAGCCAATTTCTTAAAATAAATCTCTCTCTCTTTCTCCACACACATACATAGTCTGCTGGTTCTGTTTCTCTGAATAACCTTGACTAACACAGTAATGTTTTAAACCATTGAGTTTTGGGGTGATTTGTTATGCGGTAACAGATAACTGATACAGAGACTCTTTCTTTCTGGGGCTAATTTGTCTTTAATCAACTTCTCTGTTTCTAAAAGCCTTTCCCCCACTGGCTGCCTCCTCTGCACATGCTCTAGGGGAGATGATCCCACCCTTTTACAACTTTGCGTTGCTTCATTTCTTTTTGTTATTACTGAATGTGGTGAAGTAGTGGGGGTTTCTTCTGCCAGATTCTCTCCCTGACATCTATCCATCTGAGTGCTTTCCTGAAGATGTTTCTCAAAAAAGGCCCCCAAAGGCCATTGATCAGGCTACTTTCTCCCCAGAGGATCTACCAAGGTCTCTTTTGGAGTCAGGGTTTGAGGGCCTCTCTGTGGCTGTTGACACTGTCTGTGACCCTCATGTGGCCCCACAGCACCGCCTTCTCCTCTCTCTCATCCTTCTTCCCTAGCTGTGCCTTGTTCTCTGCTCATGCCATTCCCTCCACTTCTGTAATTGCAGACATCTCCAACTTTCTATCACATACTTTCTCCTGCAATTTAATTTACTTTAGGAAAATGACTCACAAACACAATCTTAAATCCCGTCCTGTATTTTTCATGACCTAATTAGACACTTTCACTTGGCCATCTGTCTGTCGCCTCAGACTCAGCACTTCTGAAGATGATCTTGTCTTCTTTAGAACTATGCCCCCTTCACGATTTCTACCACTTTCATATTTTATCTAGCAGCCAAACTTAATGTCTTTGCTTTGTTTCCTTCTCTAGGCCTTGTATCTCAACCTTGTTGAGGGAGGCTCACATAGTCTTATTTGTTCTGCCATCAGCACAACCACCTATCTCATTCAGGTATTCATGACTTCTTGTCTTATGATCACAGATGCCAACCAGCACCTCTGCCTACATTCAGTCTTTTCACCAGCAACTCACCCTGACCTCTGCCCACATTATCCTCCTGGAACATCTCTCATCATGGCAGCACTCCAAAGTTTTCATAGCTCCTATTTGTCCTTCTCCACCTGATTTCCCAAGGACACCACCTTAGAGAGCTATTTAGAGGTAGGCTATTGGGGTCCACCTACCTGGGGGAACAGGTAGATACCAGCTGCTCCAACCCCTCCTTTATTCAGGATCAAGTACTAAAGCTTTCTTCCTGTTGAGCTATCCCCAGAAGCGGTATCTGCTATGAGGGCCTCTGTGGTGGTCTCTGAGCTACAGACCATGCTCCTTCCTGGTGTCTTCCTCTGATAATGAGGTTTCAACCCAGGGGCCCCCATATGCCCCACTTTATCTGGACCCTTGCCTAATGTCTGCCTTTATGTCTCTAATCTGCCTGGCGAGTATCCCAGCCCTTGAGATCAGGATCAGATTTCCTCCAGCTGCTACTGCATGCTCCATGGAACTGCAGTGCCTACATCACAATTTCCCTTCTTTCCCAGCATATGCGAGTTCTCTGAATGCCTGCCTGTGAAGACTGGGGTCATTTCATGGATGGTCAACTGTCCCATGTTATCAGCTGCCTCTCTTCTGTCTCATGTTGACCCAGATGGGAATCTCACCTATTTTCTTTGATTTGTGATCTGTGAGTGTAAAGCTGATGTTGATGTTGATTTGGAATGGGGGTGGGGAGGGGGCTGTTTATACTACAGCATTCCTACAACTTCCAACTTAACATTAGATATTTCTGTTCTGAAAACCTCATTGACCACCTGCCCCTGAGGCTTCTTCAGAGGTTTCTTTGACTCTATGTTGTGCTCATCTCTCCCCTCACTCTAGGATGGGCTCCTGGACCTTGACCTCTTCCTGCTCTATTTAGGCAGAGCCAGATAGAAGGTGCTAGGGAAGGAGGTCTCCCACCTTGGTTTATCCATATCCATCAGATGCTCAGCAGAACTGAGAGCTTTTATTTAATCAGATACATCCTCCTTAAAAAACTGTAGTGGTAAATATCCCCCCATCGCCCTCCTCATTGTACAGAAGCTCTCTCCTATGTTTGGGGTATCTTCTGCTTCTTCCGGTCTCTTCCCTACTACCCTCATTCCTGATTACTCCAGCCTGGCTGCCACTATGGCTCTGAGAGTTCTCTCTTGCCGGGATTCCCTGCTGCTGCCAACTGTGAGAACATTGCAGAAGTTCAAAACTGTGTACACTGGGACCTTGGCCTCCTTAACCTGTCCCTGCTCTTGGGCCCTGTACCTTTCTGAAGTGAGCTTGCTGGGACAGGGGCATACATCCCTAGTCACAGTTCCCCTAGAATCATGTATTGCAGGCTGGTAGCAGCTTGGGTCTCTGCCTCTGACACCTAACAAACACACCTAACAGTGGCAGTGGGCTCCGAATGTTTCTCACCTCTGTGTCTCTGGAAGTGATTTTCCCTAAAAGACCCAGTGACCAGGGCCCTTTGTGGGTCCTTGGAACTTAGTGTACTGACCTCTTTCAGAGTGTTCCCATGACATAAGCTACGTGTTTGTCTTGGATTCAAAACAATAATTTACTTGAATGTGTTCATTCAGAGGAGTAACATCACCTTCTCGAAGGCAAGCAGCAATTTGACCATTCATTGAGGATATTATAATATCCTCAGTGGCAGAGTATGAGCCAATGGGATCTGCAGTATTTTCCTTGTCTAAAGTGACTCCAGATCCTTGGCCATAAAATGAACATTTCCAAGCAGCTTAAATTTAGGCAACTAGTGGTGGCTTTGCAAAGTAGATGCTCAGCAAACTGGAAAAACCAGAGAACAAGCTGCAAGTCTAATCTACAAGTTGCAGGCAGATTGTGGCCTTAGCATGTAGCTGGGAGTCAGTGAGGGGGGCTATGAGCCCTTCCTTCCTCTTCCTTAGTTCACCAGTGCTGGTGGGGGCCCCAAACAAATCAAATGTCATTATACACAGCCATGCTCTCCACACCATGAAAAGGATGCAGGTCTTTCCTCTTCTAGACCCTCTTGTATAGCTCCATATTTTGTGGCTTGTCTTACCTTTTAGAATCCTTGATGCTTTTCATGGATCTAAGAAAATATTGTCAGTGGAGTAGGAGGAGACACATACATGGATTTTTCTGTCTCTTCAAAGACAGCCCCTTGGACAATGAAGTAGAGACATGGTCTCTGAAATCAGGGACCTTGCTATCTAGTTGAGATGATGAGACTAACGCAGCTGACACATCCCTCTATTTGAGTTGTTCATTCAATAAAATAACAGCACCAGGCACTTGGGCACACAAAGTTGAATGGGAAAGGGGCTCCGCCCTCAGGAGTTCAGATATAAATGGGGGCACAGGTGTGCAAGGAGATCTTTACCATTCAATATGGTAAGTGTGATGAATGCGTCAACTGTACCTGGGTTGGAGTTGGTAGGAAGTTGTCATAGGAGCAGTGAGTTTTGGTTTAATTTTTAAGGATAAAATGAGTTTTGCTAGCAGAGAAGATGGTTCTACCAGGAGAAATAACATGTGCAAAATTGTGGAAGCACGTTGACTAGCAGTAGTTTCTGATGACAGGTGGAGAAAACGAGACTGGAAAATACTAGGCAAAACACTCGTACTTACTATGGGCAAAGAGAAAGGACCCTGTGAAAAGGAACCAAGTCAGGTTTGTATTTTAGAAAGAAAATTAAGAAAAAGGTAGAGAGCATGTGTTGGTGGGGGTGGGGTGAGATTGAGGTTAGATATCACGACAGAGGCTACTACAATCATCTGAGCAAGAGGCGATGAAGGAGACAAGGGGAAAAATGAGAAAGATGTCCATGAAATTGAGCCCATGGGGCTTGTTGGATCCCTGGATGTTTTGGTGAGAGAGAGGTTGGAGGTCTGGCATTCCAGCTTGGATGACTGGCTGGCCTGAGCAAAGGCTTGGAGGACAGGGACGATATGTATGTGGTGCATTGGGAGCATGTCAGGAATGGAGAAAGACCTTCCATATGGCTGGAGCACATGGTGGAGGGGGAAGTGGCTGGAAGTGAGGCTGGAGAGAGAAGTGGGAGGCCCATCTTGGAGGGTTTTATGTGCTCAACTAAAATGTGGCATTCATTCTGCAGGCTTTCAAGTGCCACTGAAGGGATTTAAGGAGAAAAATGTGAATGGATTTGTGTTTCTGAATTATCACTGAGTTTATGGTGAACAGTGGATGGGACTGCCCATGCAGGGGTGTAGTTTGAAGAAGAAAGCAGAGACTGGATTTTGTGAAGTGGCCTCATCTAAGGTGTAACATGGGAGGCTTAGGGGAGAGAAATAATGAGAAAGTGATTGAAATACTGAAGAGGATGGTTCTGAAAAGGAGAGAGGAATATGGGCTGCAGTGGGCAGCCAAGACGCTGTGAGTAGAAAGGAATTGCAGCATGGGGGGATCTATATGAAATACGCACTAGAAGTGGCGAGAGGGCTGGGATAAGGCAATTTGGTCTCAGTAATTTGTAAACTTAGTAATTTGGTCTATTTCCCTGTGAAAGAGAATACATAAAACCTTAGAATCCGCCATGCAGGTGGGTTGCCTTGCCTGTAAGATGATGGGAGTGGCTTAGCCACAGTTGTACCCTGCGGAGCACTGGCTGGGAAGAACTTTGAGTCTTCCCCAACAAGCTTATGTGGCTCTTTTGCAGAGGTCCTTCCCAGCCATCAACTCCAGCACAGACAGAATAGCTGGACTGACTTCTCTTCCTGGGAGGACTTTGGACTATTGCAAAAAACACCAATGGTGAGACCCAGGAAATTCAAGCTTCCATTAAACAGACAGATGACTGAGACATGGGGCAATGAGGACTATGGGTATGGCTGGGCCCCTTTTCTTCAAGCTGATGCTGCTCCTGGGCTCTGTGTGCTCTGGCCTCATTTGCCCCTGTTGTCTTTGTGGCCTAACTCCCAGTTGGCCAGTGGTTCACTGCAGTTCCTCCAGCTTCACTGAGCAGCAGACAATGATGTCATGGGCACTGCTTATTTTTAATGGTTCCTTAAAATTCTAGTCCCATCCCAGCACTTACACAGCTATTTCTGCTGAGTGCTTAATCAGTAGGTCCAAAATGTGAGCTGGGGCCATGCACAAAGGAGCCATCCTGCCTGCTGGCTTTTATGCGGGATGTGGCCGTCTGTGTGTCCCATGCCAGCCCAGCCTGGTACCTGCCTCCCTTTACCTTGATAGCAATTCAACATGGCAAATATGTACCAAGAACCTGCTATGTGCCATAGGCTGGTGCTAAAAATGTGCACCCTTTGCCTGTCTTTTAAGAAATTAGAGCCAGGGCTGGAATGAAGCACAGCTGTTAGAAGCACTGACTGTCAGGCTATGTCCCTCAGATTGTCACAGCCTGAAATGCTCACAGAACGTGGTTTTGTGCCTGGGCATGACTTAGCTGAAAAAAAATGTGCGCATATGTACACACTCACATACACACACACTGCCTACAACACATATTACACACTTTTTTGTTTTAACCTAAAGTAATGAATAGAACTGGAAAGAAAATCCTATTACTCCATGAATAAGGAAGGGAGCCACTACTGATATGATGTTAAATTGGTTTATCCCATGAGCTGGCTGTCACCTTGGAAAACAGATACTTTGGTTTTTGGAGGCAGAAAGATCAAGGTTTGTATCCCAGCTTTACCAATTAGCTGTGGGACATGGGGAGAGTTATGCAATCCTGCCAAGCCAATGTTCACTGAGGGATGACCTCTGTTATAAGCCCTATGCATGAGTCACTACACTTAATCTCCACAACAACCAGTCAGGTAGATGCTACATTATTAGCTTCACTGGGTAGTGATGGGGTTCAAGGTGGTATTGCTGAGAGCACCAACACAACACCTGAAAACCTAGTCTAAACACTAGCTAGGATGGGACACAGGACAGGTGAACTTCGGTGGGAGATAGAGGACGAGCTGCAGGAGCGCTGAAGCCAGAGCCTGGGTAGGGGGATCAGCTCCAACCCTGCGAATGAGGCAGGAGAAGGAGGTTGTACTCAAAGGGTCTGTGAGGAGGCACTGGAGACATATTCTGCCTACTTCACATATCTTTCCAGCTTTTTGCCCTGCAGGATGGTGGCCTGGTGATGGCAGGGACAGAATAGCAGTCAGCATCCACACGTGCTTTGCCTCTGCAGCATGAAGCAGTGGTTGAGAGCAGGGATGTGGGGCCAGACTTCCTGGGTTTGTATCCCAGCTCTACCACTGACTGGATGAATTTGGGCAGGTTTGTTAACCTCTTTGTGGCTTGGTTTTTTCGTGGGGGAAATGGAGCTAGTAATATTCCAGCCTCATAGACTCATGATGTGGATTCCATGAAACAAAACATGTAAAGCTTTTAGCACAGAGCTGGGCACAGAGTGAGCACTGTTGTAAATATTTGTCAAAATATGAGAACCCAAGGGAGTGTGGCGTTATTTATTCAAACCCTTTTCTGTCTGAGCCTGTGTAGTTGCCTATCCTCATTTTAGGCTGTGTGTGGGATACAGATTAACTTAAAAACACAAGTGCTTTCCTCAACAACTTAACAGTTTTCTTGGGGACAATTTATATTCAGGAAACTATTGAAGAGAAACAAGAATGTCATTCAGCATCTAAGCCAATTCCCCCATTGACATATTCAAGGGCTTTCCAACTCCATAAGCCCATTCCTGTTGGCATCTCCCAGAGAAGAAAGTTCAACAGGGTCCACTTACAGTTACAAGTGAAGAAATCTTGGGGTTAACCTCCAACTAATATCACCTGACCCACATCTTCTCTTCAAGTAGATTTCTGAATGGAGATTTTCTTCTACCCATTGTTTTGATATTGACTTTTGCCAGTGGCTGTAAAAGGCATTTCTGTTCTAAAACACCTCCAGAGAAATACCCTAAGTTCCCTTCTCAACTTGCTTTCTTATTAGGACCACAGAGCAGGACTACCCCATGCTTGTAGTCTGTTAAAATCCTCCTCATGCACCTGGTTGTTTACTTCACTTTCTTTTTTCCTGGGAATTAAAAGAAACAAGTGTTTGACAGCCTTGGGCATTTGCACATCTTGCTTTCTTGCCTCTCATTCCTCACTGCCCAGGGAGTTTACTTTTCATCAGGTTTATTTCTCATCAATTAATTATTTAAGCACTTGTTGAGCATCTGTAATGTACCAGGTATTGTGCTAAAATATAGGAACACAGAGATGAATATGACAATTCTTACTCATGCCCTCATGGGGAGGCAGACAAGACAACAGATACAGAAGAGGATGACATCCTCTAGTGGGGTGCTGTGGGAGACCTTGTGCAAGGAGGGACACCTCAATGAGACCAAGGGTTTAAGGAAGGCTCCCTGAAAGAGCTGATGCTTGTGTTTTATTTTAAAGGATAAGCAGCAGTTTGATAGCTGAGGAAAGAACTACTGGCAGCAGTGGTTACAAATAGGAAAGCTTGGAATGACAAGAGTACAGTATGGCTAGCCAAGAGTGTGTCGTGGGAAGAAGAGAGGCTGAGGCTGGAGAGATGGACCAAGACCAGATCACAAAGCAGGAGACCTCCTGTGCCAAGAGAAGGTGTAAATTTTTTATCTGGAAAGTCAAGGGGAGACATTTGAAGACTTAAAGCCTGACATGAATGTGTCCTATCATTACTTTCTTTTAAAGCATTGCTGTGGTTATCCAAATGCTTGGGAGTCTTAGTTTTGGTGACCACTGCCAACGTTGTCACTCCATGAGGATCCTCAGATTCTCACACTAATAGACCCTGGCCCAGCTGTCATGGCAGCCCTATAGATGACCTAACACATCTGCATTTGCAGTAGATACATCTTGGTCCTCACTCTGGGAACCTCAACCTGCAGTGAAGATAAGCATACTATCTGCCTGGGACACACAAGATATCATCATCAGCATCATTGTCATCATCATTATAAAAGTCCTCATGAAAAATTGATAACATTAACAGAGCACTAATATATGTTAGGCACTGTTCAGAGGGCATCACATATGTCTCTTATTTAGTCTTCACCAAATCCAGTAGGTAGTCTTATTGCTCCCAATTGCCAGTGAGGAAATACAAAAATCCATGCAGTTGTACACATATGATTGCTTCCTCACCCATGTACCTGATCTTTCACATTTGTGCAGGTCCTAGTCTACAACAATAGTAGTTCCAAAACAGCAGCATCACTTTCATTCCAGTTCTCATCACTGGAGACAGAGAAGGAGACAGCAGAAGTCAAACCAAACTAAAGTAATAAAAGATCTCAGGTTCTTCAGTGTCCTTAGTTGCAGGAAGAACATCCACTGCAGAAGGGAGCAATACCAACTATAACTACTGTTTGTTATGAGCCTACTCATAATAACCCTGGTTATCCCCACTTTCAGAGAAAGACACCAAGACTCTATAGGATTACAGTAGTGGATCCAGGTACATGGGTGAGGAAGGTACCCAGGACCCAGGTACATGGGTGAGGAAGCAGGATTCAGATGTGCTCAGTCTAAAACCAGCCAGACCCTTGATCAGTGCATGGTACCTTCACTCAAAGGGGTCTGCCTGGGGCGGGCAGCACTGAAGAGAGCAGGGAGATGCTCGTGGGAGCATCATTTGTAGTGGTTTCTCTGGTGGTAACTGCCCCCTCCTTGCTCATGGTGTACTCCTCCCAGGAGTGTCTTTGGAGATTCAACCTCAGTTTTACAGATGAGCCATTCCTTTGTGCACTGCTGTCAGTAGGAAGTGAGGAAGAAAGGAACTTCTGTTCAGGGAGTGGCCTATGCAAATGAGTGGACCCCCAGCCTGCTGGGGTTCCAGCCCTGTGGGGTGGTGAAGGTCAGCTGCCTGCTGCCTGCTGCTCTCTCAACTGCCTTCTTTAGAGCACTGAGATTGTCATCCTTTCTTTCCATTGTTGTGCATAGCCAGGCACTTTTTTTCTCATCTTAGAAAATAATCTTAGGACCTTTCCCTCCTCCTTTTCCATTCGTTCTGCTGAACACACATTCCTAGGCACTTTCACAATTATTAGCTGATATTGTTGTTATTTATAGGTGGGACAACTGAGAGGTTACCTCTGCCCTCAAAGTTAGGTAGTGGCAGAGCTGGATGCAGGCTCAGTGGCTTGATGCCTTTGATGGAAGGGAGTACAAACCAGGAATTGGAGTGGGAGACAAAGGAAATTCTCACTGCTTCCACATTTCTATATTTTCTGGATCACCTTTCTTCCTGCCTTCCTGGCCTTAGGAAAATTACCCTTTTTTCCCTTCTGCAAACGTACTACATTGTCTCAGTAAACTCTGCTCCTGGGAATGCACAAAGCAGCCCTTTCTCCTCTATCTTATCTTAGGTGCTGCCGTCAGAAGGCACGAAATATTTTCAGTGGGTTTAGCCATGTTATTGTGCTCTGGCTCAGCACCCATCCTCTGGATAAGATGTAAAATTAATCCTAACTGTAGTTCTGTGTTAAGATTTTCCCCAGATGCTATTCTCAAGGGCAAATGGGCATTCTGAACATTAGAGCAATATTACTAGGTGCCTCCTGTGTTCCAGGAGCTGGGCTGGGACTTGGGGATACAGAAAGGAAGATACACTTTCCTCCCTCAAGGAATTTATAGACAGACACACAAACACTCATTTCCATTAACTGTGGCCAAGGCCTCTTCTTAGAGATATTGTATCAGATAGTCGTAGGCAGGGGTGGGCTGTGGAGGGTAACTGTAGACTCTGAATTTTTAACAGTCACTCTGGTGATCTTTATGCTCACAGAAGTTTGAGAAGCACCGCTCAAATAACTAAGAAGGAATTGTCACTGAATTCTGATTATTTTTTATGTTAAGAATTACAAATATGTTCTTCATTTGAGATTATGAATGCTTACATTCCAAAATAATCACCAAGTATAAAGTAGTTCTAGTCATCACTTAATGTTTGCTATGTTCTGGGTGTGGAATGACATGCTATATTTTCCATCTCTGTTCATTCCACTGACAATTTCATGACATATATGTTACTACCCCACTTTATTGATGGCAGTTGATGAGGTTAGGCAGCTTGCTAGTAAGTGTTCCTGACTTAAGCCCCTCTATAACCTGGACTGAGGCACGTGTCTTCCTAGAGTCCCCATGCTGCAACTCTAGGATAAGCCCATCTCTGTCCTAAGACCCTATGAAGGATAAGTCCACTAGGCTAACTCTTCCATGTGTGGCAGAGAAACAGTAGCTATGAGCAAGTCTGCCAAGGGCTTGGTGTGTGGCAGCAGCAGACTACATAGTAAATGCTCCAGGAAACCATGGGGAGAAGGTCCAATGACCCTCAGCTTCTCACATTCCAACCCTGTTTGTTGTCTTCCTGTTTCTCTTTTTACTTTCCACCTTGTAATTAAGCAATCAGCCCTTCCTCAGTCTCTCAGAAATAAGCATTCACAGTCTCAACTGGCAAAGGTCACTTGATCTTTGGCTCTATGCCTTCTGGTCAGATTTTCACCCACTGCACGTGCTAATCAGCAGGAGCCTGCTGCCCCGCCTGGCATGCTCCCATTGAAGCCAGGCCAAGTAACGTGCCCTCTGTCACAGCTGCCCCTCTTGGCCCAGTCAGGATGACTGGCCCCTGATGTTTCTCCCCAAGAGATCAGGCTTTGTAGATTTTGTCCAAATCTGCCCATGCCCATTGGGTTGTGGGGTGGGTGGTTGCCTCAGGGTTACACAGGACGAGAAAGCACTGTTAGCCCCTGACCAGTAAAATGAAGGCTGCTTGGGAGGAGTTCTGCAGATTGGGCTCTCAACTGGCATGTCCTTGCAGAACTTGGACTGTTGCCTGAGATAGTTTAAATGGCACCAGACAAAGCACTGGAGAATATGTGGTGCGAGTAAGGGCACCGCAGCCCCTGGGAGCAGACTTCATCAGAGTTGTCCACCCTTGACATTTCCATGGCGGCTGAACAAACAGTCTGCAAGCTCACAGCCTGGAGTTTCTTATCCACTTACTAAATAACTGCAAGGTAGATGGGTTTTTACTATATATACGAAAGGTTTATACTGCACAAATTTCATGGCAGCAAAAGCCATTTTTTCTTCTTGGTTCTTTCTCTCTTTTCTCTCTCCTCTCCCTTATCTCTACATTTCATCCTCCTCTTTGCCAAGGCGGTCAGCTTCCATCTCCGAGTTTTCTCTCCCTTCCTCTTCCTTTTAAATCATACTTTGACAGTCCTTTGGTCCTTGTATAATCTGGGCAGGAGCTCAATTTGATTTCCTTGTCATTCATATGAGAGGTGCACTATGATAAAAGAAAATTGTCAGAAACAACTAAGGTATCTTAGGACTCAACGCCTCACGATTCACTGCCTGGTCTTTCATAAGCTCCTTGAGGGCACAATTTATTCTTATTATTCTTTCTATCTTCTTCTTTTCCTACCCTGTCACTAGCATTTCATACATGTGCATTTAATTAACAAAAAGGTGAATACAGAAGCAAACCGGAGCTCTGGTTTTAAGTTATTTGGAACCAAAATTTGTCATCTCTAAAAGACATGATTGTATTGAGCCTCCAAGTAATTCACAGTGTCTTATTATGTCTGGGGCTTGCTGGCTGATGAGTGAATAAGACAGCAGTGGGAACATGATACCTTTCCTGTTCTGTGCAGGGCTCTGCTCCACAGCTTGCATGAGCAAATTCTATGGCCTGGTGACATCTTCTATTGGGGTCTCAGATCCATCTTTAGCAAGCCTCTCTTCCACACACCAGTCTGACCCTATCCCTGATGGCAGAGAAGTAGGAGAAAAAGGAAGTGGGGGAGGGCAAGGGGAAGGGTGGTGTAGGGCAGTGTGAAAGAGGCAGTGTCTCACAAAGTCATAGAGAAAAACCCAGAGAGCTCCACCCATTCAGTTAATATTTATTGAGCATCTACTATTTGCCAGGCATAGTAGTTGGTGCTAGAAAAACAATGGGGGCAAAAGAAATCATGGTGTTGTTGGCTGCACTAGAATGCATCTTCTAGTTTAGAGCAGAGTGCTTAATCTTTAATGTGCATACAGATCACCTGGGAATCTGATTCATAGATCTGTGTGGGGCCTAAGATTCTGCATCTCCAACAAGCTCCTGGGTGATGCTGGTGCTGTTGATCCATGGAGCAAACATTGAGAAGTAACAAGAATCAGGAGGAGAAGATAAGTCTTCTTGGAGCTGCAAATCCAGGAGAGAAGAGGCAAACTCAAAGCATGTCAGCTACCACACTGAACAGGGGAGTGGTGTGGACAAAAAGGAGGGGTAAGCATCTGAGGAATCAAGGAAGTGTTAGATGGAAATGGAGGGAAAAGGCAGAGGCTGATAGAGAAAGGAAAACAGAGAAAGGGACTGGGGGTAGGGGCAGGCCAAGAGGTGGAGTATAGGAATTCTGGAGATACAGGCTCAAGGCCTGAAGCAGCTCTTGCCCCAGAAACAAGCTCACCGTAGCAGCCAGGCCAGGCCTAACAAGGCCAGTGGCTGGAGTCAGAGGAACCAGGAGGACAGGAAACAGCCCACAGAATTTAGAAGAAGGAGAAAGACACAAGAGCCATTCAACAATGCCTAGCTCACTGTGCCCTACTAAGAGCAGAAGAGGGCCAGACAGATGAGTGAGAAGTACCAATTATAGAGAGGAATGATGCATTCTTTCATTTTCAAGGAGATCCTGTAACTCAAAGTAGGTGAACCAAGGTCCCATTTAAGGGACTTCCTTAAATCAAGAGGTGAAAATGGTTTGTAGTCAGCCTGATCATATACAACTACTATGTAAATGGACCTTTCAAGATCATTCAAGGTAGTTGACAACTGCTATTCTTTACATAATTGAAACATTCTCCCTGGAGTGGAAAATCACGTGTTAGGGACGTCTGAACCACGTCTCCTGAGTTCCATCTCCCTCTCGGCCATCCCTGGCAGAGTAGGCATGGTTGAGCCAATAGCAGTTGCAGGGAATAAGTGGACCTGAGATTGGCCCTGTATGAATCTTCCCTCCAGAGCTGTCCCTTCCCCTTCTCTCTTGTCCTCTTGTCCTCCTGCCTTGGCATTCAGTGGGGACTGCTAGACAATAATAACACAGTGATGAGATGCAGGATCCTGTGCCTGGCTCCCAATAATTAGAGAAGTCTATGCAACCAAGCGCAGGGTCTGTGGCTTGGAGGCTTTGTCACCTAACTCTGTTACTGTGGAGAAGGCACATAGTATGGGGAAGGAGAGGTTCCATGTGTTTATGTCTGTGCCTGACCAGTCCTGCCTCCCTAGAGCCCTTTCCTCCTTCTCTTCCTGGCCTCACAGGTGGATTTTCTCTGACTCTCTTGATCTCATCTGCATATAACATAGTTACTAGAGAAATAACAGCAGGCAGGAGGAAAAAAGGCCAGGGCTTTACTGTGCAGGCAGTGTGGTATGCTGCCACTTCAGTGGCTCCCAAGCAGGCCTCACCATGGAGAAGGCAAGAGGTTCAGTTTCTCTTCATTTCCTAAAAGAGAGAGCTGGGGAGTGATGAGGACAGGTTAGATGCTGGGGAGGGCCTCTGCCAGAGCATGGTCTGCTGGGCACCCTAACAGACCAGTAGACCACCCAGGGCTCTTTTTTAAAAAAATAATTTTCTATTTTTAATTTTCATGGGTACATAGTAGGTGTATATATTTATGGGTTACAGGAGATATTTTGATATAGGCATACAATGGATAATAATAACATGAAGTAAATGGAGTATCCGTCACCTCAAACATTTATCCTTTATGTTACAAATAATCCAATTATATTCTTTTATTTTTTAACTTTTATTTTAAGTTCAGGGGTACATGTGCAGGTTTTTCATATACGTAAACTCATATCACGGGGGATTGTTTTACAGATTATTTTGTCACCCAGATATTAAGCCTAGTACCCATTAGTTATTTTTCCTGCTCCTCTCCTTCCTTCTACCCTCCAACCTCTGGTAGGCCACAGCGTATGTTGTTGTCCACGTGCTCTCATCATTTAGCTCCCACTTATAAGTGAGAACATGTGTTATTTGATTTTCTGTTCCTGCGTTAGTTTGCTAAGGATAATGGCCTCCATCTCCATCCACGTCCCTGCAAAGGAGATGATCTCATTCTTCTTTACGGCTGTATACCATAGTATTCTGTGGTGTACATGTATCACATTTTCTTTATCCAGTCTACCACTGATGGGCATTTAGGTTGATTCCATGTCTTTGCTTTTGTGAATAGTGCTGCAATGAACATACATGTCCATGTGTCTTTATGATAGCACGATTTATATTCCTTCGAGTATATACCCAGTAATGGGATTCCTGGGTAAAATGATAGTTCTGTTTTTAGCTCTTTGAGAAATCACCACATTGCTTTCCACAGGGGTTGAACTAATTTACACTCCCACCAACAGTGTATAAGCATTCCTTTTCTCTGCAACCTCACCAGCATCTGTTATTTTTTGACTTTTTAATAATAGCCATTCTGACTGGTGTTAGATGATATTGTGGTTTCGATGTGCATTTCTCTAATAATCAGTGATGTTGAGCTTTTTCCCATATGCTTTTTGGTCACATGTATGTCTCCTTTTGAAAAGTAATTGTTCATGTCCTTTGCCAAATTTTTAATGGGGTTGTTTGTTTTTTGTAAATTTGTTTAAGTCCCTTATAGATGCTGGATAGTAGACCTTTGTCAGATGCATAGTTTGCAAAAACGTTCTCCCATTCTGTAGGTTGTCTGTTTACCTATTGATAGTTTCTTTTGCTGTGCAGAAACTCTTTAGTTTAATTAGATCCCATTTGCCAATTTTTGCTTTAGTTGCAATTGTTTTTGATGTCTTTGTCTTGAAATATTTGCCTGTTCCTATTTCCAGAATGGTATTGCCTAGGTGGTCTTCCAGGGTTTTTATAGTTTTGCATTTTACATTTAAGTCTTTAATCAATCTTCAGTTGATTTTTGTATATGGTGTAAGGAAGGGGTCCAGTTTCAGTATTCTGCATATGGCTAGCCAGTCATCCCAGTATCATTTACTGAATAGGAGGTCTGTTCCCTATTGCCTGCTTTTGTCAGCTTTGTCAAAGATTAGATGGTTGTAGGTGTGTGGCCTTATTTCTGGGCTCTCTATTCTGTTCCATTGGTCTATGTGTCTGTTTTTGTATCATGCTGTTCAGTGTATATGTACCACATTACATATACATCAAACAGTATAGTACCAAAACACCATGGTACCAAAACAATACCATGTTGTTTTGGTTACTATAGCCCTGTAGTATAGTTTGAAGTCAGATAGCGTGATGCCTCCAGCTTTTTATTCTTTTTCCTTAGAGTTGCCTTGGCCCATCTCAGAAAACAAAAATGAGCAAACGAACAAACAAGAAAGTATTGCCTTGGCTATTGGGGCTCTTTTTTGTTTCCATATAACCTTTAAAATAGTTTTTTTTTCTAGTTGTGTGAAGAATGTCACTGGTAGTTTGATAGGAATAGCATTGAATGTATAAATTGCCTTGGGCAATTTGACTACTTTAACAATATTGATTCTTCTGATCCATGAGCATGAAATGTTTTTCCATTTGTTTTTGTCATCTCTGATTACTTTGGGCAGTGTTTTGTAGTTTTCATTGCAGAGATCTTTCACCTCCCTGATTCACTGCATTCCTAGGTATTTTGTTATTTTTATGATAATTGTGAATGGGATTGTGTTCCCGATTTGGCTCTTGGCTTGGCTGATGTTTGTGTGTAGGAATGATGGTTATTTTTCTATGTTGATTTTGTATCCCAAGAGTTCACTGAAGTTATTTATCAGTTTAAGGAGCTTTGGGGCCATGACTATGGGGTTTTCTAGATTTAGAATCATGTCATCTGTAAACAGGGATAGTTTGACTTCCTCTCTTCCTATTTGGATGCCCTTTATTTCTTTCTCTTGCCTGTTTGCTCTGGCCAGGACTTCTAATACTATGTTGAATAGGAGTGGTTAGAGAGGGCATCCTTGTCTTATGCTGGTTTTCAAAGGGAATGCTTCCAGCTCTTTCCCATTCAGTACAGTGTTGGCTGTGGGTTTGTCATAGATGGCTCTTATTATTTTGAGGTATGTTCCTTCAATATCTACTTTATTTAGAGTTTTTTTTTAACATAAAGGGTGTTGAATTTTATCGAAAGCATTTTCTGCATCTATTGAGATAATCATGTGGTTTTTGTCTTTAGTTTTGGTTTTAGGATGAATCACATTTGTTGGTTTGTATATATTGAACCAACCTTGCATCCTAGGGATAAAGCCCACTTGTTCATAGTGGTTTAGCTTCTTGATGTGCTGCTGGATTTGATTTGCTAGAATTTTGCTGAGGATTTTAAGAATATTGGCCTGAAGTTAACTTTCTTTGTTGTGTCTCTGTCAGATTTTGGTATCAGGATGTTGCTGGCCTCATAGAATGAGTTACAGAGGAGTCCCTTCTCCTCACTTTTTTCAGTTTCAGTGGGAATGATACCAGCTCTTCTTTGTACATCTGATAGAATACAGCTATGAATCCATTTGGTCCTGGGCTTTTATTTATTTAATTATTTTGCCTGGTAGGCTATTTATTACTGATTCAATTTCAAAGCTTGTTATTGGTGTATTCAGGGATTCAATTTCTTCTTGGTTCAGTCTTGAGAGAGTGCATATGTCCAGAAATTTATCCATTTCTTCTAGTTTTTCTAGTTTGTATGCATAGAAATGTTCATAATATTCTCTGATGGTTATCTGTATTTTTGTTGGCTCAGTAGCAATATCCCTTTATCGTTTCTAATTCTGTTTATTTGGATCTTCTCTCTTTTTTTTCTTTATTAGTCTAGCTAGTGGTCTATCTATTTTATTAATTAAAAAAAAAACAGCTCCTAGATTAACTGATCTTTTGAATGGTTTCTCATGTCTCAATCTCCTTCTGTTCAGCTCTGATTTTTGTTATTTTTTGTCTTCTGCTAGCTTTGGGGTTGTTTTGCTTGTGATTCTCTAGTTCTTTTAGTTGTGATGTTAAGTTGTTAAATTGAAATCTTTCTAACTTTTTGATGCAGGCACTTAGTGCTATAAATTTCTCTCTTAACATTGCTTTAACTGTGTCCCAGAGACTCTGGTATATTGTATCTTTGTTTCATAAGTTTTAAAGAACTTGTAGATTTCTGTCTTAATTTCATTATTTACTCAAAAGTCATTCAGGAGCAGGTTATTTAATTTCTATGTAGTTGTATGATTTTGAGCAATTCTCTTATTCTTGATTTCTAATTTTATTGTGCTGTGGTCCAAGAGAGTGGTTGTTATGATTTCAGTTGTTTTGCATTTGCTGAGAATTGTTTCATGTCCAATTGTCTGGTTGATTTTAGAGTATGTGCCATGTGGTGATGAGAATAATGTATATACTGTTGTTTTTGGGTGCAGAGTTCTGTAGATGTCTGTCAGGTTCATTTGATCCAGTGCTGAGTTCAGGTCCTGAATATTTTTATTATTTTTCTGCCTCAATGATCTGTCTAATATTGTTTCTACTGAGAGGTCTGCTGTTAGTCTGATGAGCTTCCCTTTGTAGGTGACCTCACCTTTCTCTCTAGATGCCTTTAACATTTTTTCGTTAATTTTGACCTTAGAGAATCTGATGATTATGTGTCTTGGGGATGATATTTCTGTGAAGTATCCTACTGGGGTTCTCTGTATTTCCCGAATTTGAATGTTGGTCTCTCTAGCTAATTTGGGGAAAATTCTCATGAACAGTATCCTGAGATTTGTTTCTCAAGTTGCTTCCATTCTCCCCATCTTTTCCAGAGGCACCAATGAGTCATACATTTGGTCTCTTAACATAATCCCATCTTTCTTGGTGGTTTTGTTTATTCCTTTTCATTCATTTTTCTCTATTCTTGTCTGATTGTCTTATTTCAGAAAGCCAGACTTCAAGCTCTAAGATTCTTTCCTTGGTTTGATCTATTCTGCTATTAATACTTGTGATTGCATTATGAAATTCTCGTAGTGTGTCTTTCACCTCTTTCACGTCAGTTATGTTCTTTTCTTTTTTTTTTTTTTTTTTTTTGAGATGGAGTCTCGCTCTGTCGCCCAGGCTGGAGTGCAGTGGCGCGATCTCGGCTCACTGCAAGCTCCGCCTCTCGGGTTCACGCCATTCTCCTGCCTCAGCCTCCCGAGTAGCTGGGACTACAGGTGCCCGCTACCACGCCCGGCTAATTTTTTGTATTTTTAGTAGAGACGGGGTTTCACCGTGTTAGCCAGGATGGTCTCGATCTCCTGACCTCGTGATCCGCCCGCCTCGGCCTCCCAAAGTTATGTTCTTTTCTATACTGGTTATTTTGTCTGACAGCTTCTGTATTGTTTTATTGTGATTCTTAACTTCTTTGGTTTGGGTTTCAATGTACTTCTGTATCTTGATAATCTTCATTCCTATCCACATTCTGAATTCTATTTCTGTCATTTTAGCCATCTCAGCCTGGTTTAGAACCCTTGCTGGAGAGATAGTGTGGTCATTTGGAGAGAAGAATGCACTCTGGCTTTTTCAGTTGTCAGAGATCTTATACTGGTTCTTTCTCATCTTTGTGGGCTGATGTTCCTTCAATCTTTAAAGTTCTGTCATTTGAATGAGGTTTTTTAAAAATTTTTATCCTATTTGATGACCTTGAGGTTTTGGTTGTGGTATAAGGTGGGTTCAGTCAACTGACTTCATTTCTGGAAGATTTTGTGGGGCCAAGGCCCAGCTTCCAACTCCTGGAGTGTGTTTGACTTTGTGCTCTAACTCTGAGAGACTAACATCGGGCTCTGACTTTGTTATCTGGCTCCTCAAGGTTAAGAACTCACTGCACTGTGGGGGGCTGAGGTGCTCCTGGACCACTGGTCACAACAATCTGATGGGTGGTGCCAGCCAAAGTATTTTGTGGGGCATTGGCAGTGGGATCTGCTCTCATTCGCATGTACCAGCAGCAGCAGCAGTGGTGCCACAGCAGGATGCATGCTCATTGGCTATGGCAGGGTGCTAGCAGGTGCTGGAATGTCAGTGTCTGTGTGGGCATTTGCAGCAGTGGCAGACGTAGCGTGGCTCAAGGGGCCAAGGGCCCCCCACTGGTGACTGTGTGCGAGGTCATGCTGGTGGTGGTGTTAGCACCAGGGTGAGGCCCAGTTATACTCTTTTAGTTATTTTAAAATGTACAATTAAAGTATTTTTTACTATAGTCCTCCCAGGGCACATGAAAGACGGGGGAACTTTCATTTCTCTTGAAGTGTTTAAGGGTGATCCCATAGATACCACTTGAGGTAACTTCCTTCTGATGCTTGCTTTCTTCAACTGTGCCATTTGGGGATGGACAAGGATCCTTTCAGTTGCAGGACTGACAAGGTCCCAGCTCCTCATGTCAAAGGTTTGCTCAAGTGCCTTGGCTGACTTCCCAGGAGTGGGCAAGCATTTTCTGTAGGGCCTACAATAGTAGGGTATCTAGTCTTGGCACAGTCCTGGTGTGTCTTCTCCAGCTGCTGAGGTGGGGCTACAAGTCTCAGGTGTGGGCTTTCTGGATTCAGGTGCCCTGGAAGGACACCCCTCTTTAGCCATTGCCATTGACTCTAATCCTTCTCTCTCTCTTTTTTTTTTTTTTTTTTTGAGACAGAGTCTTGCTTTGTCACCCAGGCTAGAGTGCAGTGGTGCTATCTTGGCTCACTACAACCTCCACCTCCCGGGTTCAAGCGATTCTTCTGCCTCAGCCTCCCGAGTAGTTGGGATTACAGGCGCTTGCTACCACGCCTGGCTAATTTTTGTATTTTTAGTAGAGACGGGGTTTCACCATCTTGGCCAGGCTGGTCTCTAACTCCTGACCTCGTGATCCACCCACCTTGGCTTCCTAAAGTGCTGGGATTACAGGCATGAGCCATCGCTCCTGGCCTGATTCTAATCCTTCTCTCAAGGGACTAAGGAAAGAGGTCAACCAAGAGATACAGGATTCCATATGCCCATGCACCAGGCTTAAGTTGGAAATTATGGGGTCTACCAAGGAGCAGGAAGTCTCATTGTTATGTAAACGCATCAAGGAATATTCAGCCTACCTAAGAAGATTACACACACCCCCTAAGAGACAAAATGCAATCTGTAAAAGATCATGAGTTTCATACATGGGCAGATGCTATCCCCAGACAAGTGGGGCATCACCAGCCCAGGTGAGAGCTGGCTCTGGCATGAAGGATGTAGTTCCCCCTTGGAATGATCACGTGTCACTTGTGAAACCCAGCTGTTGGTTTGGGGCTTCCATATCTTTTGAAATCTGGATGAAATTATTTGGAATAAGACCCAAGTTTCACAGACTATGAAAGTTCAAAGGCTTTCCCAAGAATTTTACTAATCTCTGAAACAGCTGATCGCTAGACTTTTGGCAAGATGGAGTTTACATTGTCCTGGCTTCCTTTGCCTCTTGGATTCCAGCTTTGTTGAATGGCATCCCTATATCCTCTCTAAGCTGATCACAAAAAGAAACTCAAATCTTTCAAAGGTCTCCCCCCAACCAAAAAAATTACTCTTACTAAGTGCTGTGTTTTCAGTGGATTGTACTGAGGATCCTGGGAAGGCTGCCATCAGGGACACGGACTTGTCCCATCCTGTGGCTTCTTCCTTCTCCCTCTCCTTCTGCACTCTACTGCTCACTCCTGGTCTCTGAGGCCTCCAATTCCCCACTTCTGTCTTGCAGAGTAGCCTCCCCTTCCTCAGCAGCCTGCTGTCATTTGATTCTCAGTTTTCAGGACAAAAGGAGAAAGGACTCTTTCTTACTATAAGCAGTTATCAAAATATATTTTCTTTCCTCTCCTCCTCCTCCTACTCCTCCTCCTCTTCCTCCTTTTCCTGCTCCTCCTCTTCCTCCTCCTCCTCCTCTTCCTCCCCATCTTCCTCCTCCTCTTCCTCCTCCTGCTCCTCCTCCTTCTCCTTCTTCTATTTCTTCTTCTTCTTCTTCTTCTTCTTCTTCTTCTCCTTCTCCTTCTCCTCCTCCTCCTCTTCCTCTTCCTCCCCATCTTCCTCCTCCTCTTCCTCCTCCTGCTCCTCCTCCTTCTCCTTCTCCTTCTTCTATTTCTCCTTCTTCTTCTCCTTCTTCTTCTTCTTCTTCTTCTTCTTCTTCTTCTTCTTCTTCTTCTTCTTCTTCTTCTCCTTCTCCTTCTCCTTCTCCTTCTCCTCCTCCTCCTCCTCCTTCTCCCTCCTCCTCCTCCTCTTCTTCTTATTCTTCTTCTTCAAGACAGGGTCTCATTTTGTCTCCAAGGCCGAAGTGCAATGGTGGTGCTGCTATTATGGCTCACTGCAGACTCGACCTCCCAGGCTCAGAAAATCCTCTCACCTCATCCTCCTGAGTAAGTAGGTGGGACTGCAGGCATGTGCCACCATGCCCAGTTAATGTTTTGTATTTTTTGTAGAGATGGGGTTTCACCATGTTGCTGTGGCTGGTCTCAAACTCTTGGGCTCAAGTGATCTGACAATCTCAGGCTCCCTAAGTGCTGGGATTACAGGTGTAAGCTACTGTGCCTGGCCTCAAAGTATAGTTTCAACAGATTGCTCTCTTCTGAAGAGAAATCTGGCTCCCAGCTATCATAGTAATATAAACCTCACCACTTTGCTATCTCATAGTTGGATGAACTTGAGATCTCATAGTTGAATGAACTTGAGGGGTCATCCTCTTTTCACAAACAAGGAAACTAACACTCAGTTAAGTGAAATAAGAGGTCACCAGTTAAGTGAAATAAAAGGTCACCAGGCTGTGAGGTGTAGTGGAAAAATAACAAGTGTAGGGGTTAGGCAGAATTAGTTTGAATCCCAACTCTGCAACTTCCTAGTTGCCTGACATCAGGTAAATTATTTAATGTTTCTGAGCCTCAGTTTTCTCCTCAGTAATCTCTAAATAGCCTATAATTGGGAAGAATAACTAAGCTAATACATGGGATAATGTCTAGTACAGTGCCTGGCATAGAAAAGGCACTTAGTCCAAGGTGTATGTGGCTCAGGATCACAAACTGGTAGTGGCAGGTTATGTAGTCTGATGGCCTGATCACTGTATCAGTCAGACTTAAGCAGGGAAACAGAAGCAGTAGGAGATATGCATGAAGCACTTTACTGCAAGTAGCTGGCTTATGTAATTGTGGGGACTGGCTAGCTTGTCTGAAATCTGTAAGGCAGATGATCAGGAAGGGAAGGCTGGAACTCTTTGATATGTGTAGGAGCTGCTGTCCACAAGTAGGATTTATTCTTTTTCAGGAAGCCCCACCTCTGCTCTGGAGGGCTTCCAACCGATTCAAGGCCACCCAGATTATCTAGGATAATCTCCCTCACTTAAAGTGAACTAATTATGGATTTCAATCTACAATGTACCTTCACAGCCACACTTAGATTAGTGTTTCATTAAATAATGTAGCTATAGGTAAGCCAAGCTGACACACAAAAATGACCATCATACCCACCACACTGTGCACTCCTTGAAGGAAAAGACTGTGGTTTCACCTCTGCATCACAGCGTCTGGTATCAGGCTGCTACAAGGGCAAGTAGTCAGTCACTATTTATTAAATGCATGTTCATCAATAGAGGTCAGATTCTAGAGGCCCTTGCAGGTCCTTCTAAGTAGGTTGAGTTTTAAAGGCAACAGGAACTCACTGCTGGATCTTGAGCATGGGAGTGGAAAGGATGCAGTTGCTGTTTTCTCTGTTGAAGTCCCATGCCAGCAGACAGCTTCTGTCAGAGAAAGGGAGGTATGAAGTCTGGTCCCCACACCCCTGTGGGTGGATTGCTTTTGCTTAGGGAGGCATTTCTCTTGCATTCTCTCTAAAGGGTAGAGACACCCTGGGGAATGTGTTCCAGACAGGCTGCTAATTTTAGCTCTCTGCCTTTTTACAAAGGCAAAACCAAACCACGATATTTTACACTAAAGATACGTCCAAGCTCTTGAGGAGAGTGAGCCCCCAATATGGTTGAGGCAGAGAGGACCCTCTCAAACGTGACCCTGAGGGCTCCTTTCTTGTGGCTATTGCTCTGGAGCAGGGGAAGTGATTGGATCATTTGCACTGGTGGCCAGATCGTGACATGGACAAAGCAGCCAGTGAGCTCATAGAGCAGAAGCAAGAGCAGAGGCCAACCGACTGGAGTCCCTGCCATCGAGTATTCTCCCCCAGTGAAATCAGCCATGCTACAAGCAGGTGCAAAACAAGGGCTTTTCACATCTTGATCAGAAAACAAAGTCAAGATATCTCATTTGTGTCTTTAAATTCAACCTCTTCCCACCCCACCCCTTTACGTGCAGGCTCCACAGCCTCAGAGCCTCAGTAAAAATCCCCACTAGAAAATCCCTGGCCACATTTGAGACCCAGGGGTGCCACTGGGAAAACTGAGCCCTGCATGTGCTTGGTGATCTTTCAGACACAGCAAGCTCACCTGACCAAGGGAAGAGCCAGATCAAAGGGCTAATAGTTGTTTCAAATATAGATAAATGGATTTACTTCTTCTCTCAATGTTCTGGTGAATGAACAATCTCATATCTCCTCCTCCCAGCAAAAGATGTTACTTTTACCCTCAGAAAGACTTATTTCTTTTAATCACATCATTATTAATAATTCTTCATAAGATTTTTTTTCCCATTGCTTCAGGAATTCCTTGAGGATGTTTGAAGTCTCCCTTTTGGGCCTAAAGACCTATAGGACGGAGCCTCACACATAGCACATGATCATACAGAACCCTGGGACTGGAGCTCCAGGAGGGCTCAGTTCATGCTGTGGTCCTGGGCTGCCCTACACTAAGGGAGTTCAGTTCCAAAGAGTTCCACCAAGACTTACTAAACCCCTCTCAGGCCATACCCTGTGTATCAAAGATGAGTTGAATGTGGCTCACTTCCCTCAAAGAACACTGCCACATCGGGAGACAGATCCAGACAGTGAGGACGTGGATGACCTGGGCAATGGTGAAGGTGTGTCCAGGTGCCAAGTGAACCTGAAGGGGAGGCATCAAACCCACTGTGGCCAGGATGGGCTTTCTAGAGGTAGAAACACATGCACTGAGTCTTGAAGGATAAGTAAGAGTTTCCAGGTAAAGAAGAGGATGAAGCAAGGTAGAAGAGAAGGGCTTCAAAGCAGAGGGAATAGGATATGCAAAGCCACAGAGCTGAAAACAGCATGGAATAGGGCAGGAGACTAGACTGGTGTTGCTGGGAGGCAAAAGTGTAGGACCCCATGGCAAACAACTTAGTCATGATCTGGGGAGGAGAGTGGTGTGGTCAGGCTTGGTTTCACAGCTGCCTCTATCTCCCATGTGGAGGACAGCTTAGAAGGAAGCAAGATGAGAGGCAGTTAGGAGACTCACTTTGCTGTCTAAGTGAAAGAGGAATTCCCTCAACCTAGGAGAGGGGAGGACAGATTAAAGAAATATTCGAGGCTAGGAGTGGCAGCTCACACCTGTAATCTCAGCACTTTAGAAGGCCGAGGCAGGAGGATGGCTTAAGCTCAGGAGTTTGTGAACGGCCTGGGCAATATAGTGAGACCACATCTCTACTAAACTTTTTTTTTTATTTTTAATTAGCCAGGTGTGGTGTCATGTGCTCATAATCCCAGCTACTCAGGAGGCTGAGGTGGAAGGATCACTTGAGTTTGGCAGATCAAAGCTACAGTAAGCTATAATTGTACCACTGTACTCCACTTGGGCGATAGAGTGAGATCCTGTCTAAAAAAAAAGAAAGAAAGAAAGAGAGAAAGAGAAGAGAAAAGAAAAGAAAAAAAGAAAGAAAGAAAGAATGAATTGAGAGAAATCATCAGGCCTTTGAGATTTAGATATCATTTCTTCAAACCATTTGAAACAGCATACCTGATGTTGTGGAATTCCTCCTGCAATCTAAATTAAATCCCTTTTGCTGTGGTGTAAACACACTCATCTTGTATAGCTTCTTCCATTTGGGTGCTGCCTCTTCACAGTTTCAGGAAAGTCTAGAGTTAAGGCACTCAGATACCACCTGTCTGGATCTGTTGGATCTGACACTTGTCTGATTCACTGTGACTCAAATAAAACGTGCTGAGTGTGGCTGGTGTGGGAAAACTAGCTTAGGGCCTTGGAAAACCTGGGACTCCCCTCCAGGTCTCTTGCCCCATGTTTGCTTTCTCACCTTTTACCATCTCAGATGAGCACATCCACAGCTCCCACAGAGTTGGGATGGAACAGTATTCAGTCAGACGATTAACAGTCCTAAATTGGGGTGTAGAAGCCCCGGCTAGCATATGTCTGCTGAAGTCCCCACACATGATGCAGGCCAAACCCCTACCCTTGGTGGGCATCTGTTTGCTCATCTGTCAGTGGAACTAATAATATTCTCGCTGCGTGATTCCTACCAGAATCTGCGGGATCCGAGAATGTGCCTGGGGAAGGTTCTGCGCCTGAGTACAGTGAGTCACGTGGTACGGGCTTCTGGGGCAATGAGAAAGGTTTGACTACATCTAGTCCCATCCCCTGCAGATGCCCTCCCTGCTCCTCTCAGGCTTGGGAGGCTCTGGAGCTGGAAGTGAAGGTGTACAAGTAAAGTGCCTGGATCCTCCTAGATGCCCCCTTATCTCCAGACAAGGGAAAGTATGAGGAATCTGCTTTTACTTCCCTGCCCATTCCCAGCCCTGAGAATTAAGCCGCAGCATTCTAAGCTCATCTTTCCTCCATTGCAAGGAGCCCCTGCAAGGTGCCTTACCCTCACACTCAAGAAAAGGTGCAGGGCTGCTGGTTCTACCCTGTGTTAATTGAAGCCCTAGGCAAGAAACTGCTTATCTTCCCCAGGAGGCAAACAATGGGATATAAAGATAAAGCTTCATGAAGGAGCTGGGCTCTAAGCAGGCAGCCCTGAGGTACTTAGAGTAGCTCCTCACAGCAAAAACACTAAGAAAATGGGGCTTCTGAGACTTTCCTGAGAAACCTAAAGCTCCTTTTAAATAGCAAGGAGACATTCTGACAGAGGGGAGGGCACTTCTCAGATGCTATGCCTCCTTTGAGGCACACTGCTGCAGCACTCACCTGCCCTCTGTACCGGAGGTTGCAGACCCTGTTTATGGGGAGCCTCCCATTGGTTTCTAAGCCCTGATCCTTGGCTTCCTTCTGCTCACCTGGAGATGAAGAAGGAATAGTTTCAACGGGAACAAGGAATGTTGAAGAAGCATCATTGGGTACAATTTCCTTACTCTAGAGAAGCAATAACAGTAGATTTAAACTTTTCACTGTGTTTTTCTTTTCGTTTTTGAGACAAGGTCTCACTCTGTTGTCCAGGCTGGAGTTCAGTAGCACAATTATAGCTCATTGCATCTTTGACCTCTTGCACTCAAGTGATTCTCCCACCTCAGCCCCCTCAGTAGCTGGGACCACAGGTGTGCACCACCAATCACAGCTAATTTTTAATTTTTTCGTAGAGACAGGGCCTCACTATATTGCCCAGGCTGGTCTCAGACTCCTTGGCTCTAAGTGATCCTCACATTCAGCCTCTCAGAGTGCTGGGATTATAGGCGTGAGCCACTGCACCTGGCTAGGCTTTTCATTGTGCTTTCACACCCCCTTGATCCTCAGGGAGCCCCCTGGTGGGTGAAGCAGATATGATGGGTCTATCCCATTTTAAAGATGAAGAAACTGAGTCAGAAAATGGCAAACTTGGTGGAAATAGAATAGAAATGAAGATCAGGAGACATGGGTTCCAGTCACTAATGTGGCTAAAATGCCTAGTATCACATCCCTCATCTGTGAAATAAGCAACCAGCTGGATGACATCTGTGGTTTTCTTCTTCTTTTTTCTTTGAAACGGAGTCTCACTCTGTCCCCCAGGCAGTGGCATGATCATGGATCCCTGCAACCTCCACCTCCCGATTCAAGCAATTCTCCTACCTCAGCCTCCAGAGTAGCTGGTACCACAGGTGTGCGCCACCATACCCAACTAATTTTTGTATTTTTAGTAGAGATGGGGTTTCACCATGTTAGCCAGGCTGGTCTTGAACTACTGGGCTCAAGCAATCCACCTGCTTTGGCCTCCCAAAGTACTGGGATTATAGGTGTAAGCCACGTGCCCAGGCAAGATCAGTGGTTTTCATATTGGCATTCCTGGAACTCTCAGTGCCTGTGAGCCCATCAAGAGGGTGGAGTGAGAGCTCTAGAATTTCTATTCCTACTTCAAAGAGAGCACTCTACTTTTATCTGTTATGTATTGGGATTCCACATGGAATTTCATTTGAAAGCAGGGTTTCTCACTTTTAAAAGTTTGAAAACTTCTGGACTAAATAGTATCTAGGTATTAGTCCATTCTCACACTGCTATATAGAACTATCTGAAACTGGGTAGTTTACGAAGAAAAGAGGTTTAATTGACATGGCTTGGGAGGCCTCAGGAAACTTACAATCATGGTAGAAGGCGAAGAGGAAACAAGCACCTTCTTCATGTGGTGGCAGGAGAGAGAGAGAAGGGGCAAGTGCCACACACTTTGAAACCATCAGATCTCATGAGAGCTCACACACTATCAGAAGAACAGCAAGGGGGAATCCACCCCCATTACTCAATCACCTCCCACCAGGCCCCTCCTCCAATTCGACATGAGATTTGGGTGGGGACACAAATCCAAACCATATCATTCTGTGATAGCTTCCACTTTACCTTCTGTGACGCTCTTGCTTCAGATTTCCTCAGCCAGAAGGGCAGCTTCACCTCTCTAGGGAAAAGCGATCTGCCTCAGACCCGTTGCCTTCACTTTGATCTAAGTATACACTTCAGAGATGGAGTGTGGACTGGAATTTCTTCATTTTGGCATCTCTAGTGCCTATCACACGCTAGGCAGTTAACACGGGCAGACAGCTCCATTCCAAGTAGAAAGACTCTTAGAAGGCCTCGCTCTCCAAAACATTCCCTTGACTTGAACACTGCAGCCCATCAACCCCAGGTCTCTGGAGAGGAGAGGACAGTGGAGTAGCCTATGGAGACTGAGGGGAGGAGTGCCACTGGGATGATGCCTTTAAATGCTAAGATTAACAAGTTCACACTAAATTGCTTCCAGCCACTGGGTAGGCTGCCAATTGTGACAGTCTTCTGTAAGCAAAGGGAGGTGGAAATAGGGGAGTGGGTGACTGCAGTGGGTAGTCAAGATATTTGTTCCACCCATCACTTACTAGGTTTGAAGTCTTTAAATTTTTGCCACTTACTTTCCTCTCATTTGAAAATAAAGGGATTATAATAAAGGTGAGATCTTCTGAATTTCTTCAGTCATCGGTGGCAACAGGTGGTGCGAGTATTATGTGATTTCCAAGGGATAGCTCTTTCTGCCCGGCACATTCTCAGACTTTCTTTCTACTGCAAAACAAGGTGGTGATATTTAGATGCTAGAAGTAAACACATGGCACCATGGCAAGAAGGATAAGTGGAGTGGGTGTGGAAAACATAAGTAAAGGCACAAACCTGGGCTCTGCTTATGCACTGGACATCTCAGTGTTCACTAGAGGTCACCACCATCACCACTACCACCACCATCATCACTACCACTACCACCACCACCATCATCACTACTAACATTACTATCACCATCACTACCACATCACCACCATCACCACCATCATTTCCACCATCTTCATCACCATCACCACCGTCACCAGCACCACCGCCATCATCACCATCACCACCACCATGACCATCACCACCACTACTGCCATCACCAATATCACCATCACCACCACTACTGCCATCACCACCATCACCATCACCACCACCAACATCATCACCATTGCCACCACCACCATCATCACCATCACCACCACCATCACCATCACCATCACCACTGCCATCACCATCATCACTATCACCACTATCATCGCCACCATCACCACCACCATCCCCATCACCGTCACCACCACCATAACCATCACTATCACCACCACCATTGTGTAATCAGAATGACCTCCAAGCACTCTGTCTTTTGTTGCATCTTTTGTGCCTTTGTTTCAAGATTCAATATCCTGATAGAAAATAAGTGATTGGCTGAGCTTAAGTCACATATTTGGTCCTGGGCTGTGCATGTTGTAGAGAAAGTTGCTGGATCCCTTGGCTTCCATAGTGGGAGGTGGCCAGTGAGAGGGAGAACTAAAATTCATCCTTCTGTCAATTCCACAAAATAAGGAAAAGATTAAGTACACAAAAGTAATTTGGGACAGGTAGCAGAAACTACCAGTTAATTAACAAAGCTCCTTCTTCTTCTTCCCAGGCACAGAACTAGACTGTATGTCCCAGCCTCCCTTGTATTTGGGTGTGGACATGTGACTGAGTTCTAACCAATGAATATGAGTGGAAGTGAAGCCATATCCCATGCGTCACTTCCATGCAAATTCCCAGGTATGCTCTTCCATGCTCCTTTCCCCTCTGGCCGGCTGCAGGCTGCAATGCAGATGATTACCCAATATGTTCTTGAGAGCCACATGTTGAAGGTGCTTCTCTGCAAGATAGAGGAGCTTAGATCTCTGAATTATATCCTGGAGGAGATGCAATTCAGCCTGTCTGGTCTGTTAGGTGAAAAAAAGAAACATGCTTATTATATTAATAATTTTGAGGTTTACCCGTTACTAGCTAGCATTACTTTAAATGAATATAAGAAGAGGGATGAAAGCTGGACAGTAAAACAATTTACACATCTACACCTCCCAGAGAGGCAAGGTTGAATAGGGAGATTGGAATCAGATTGTAGAGGGCCCTGAATGCCTAGATATCCAACAATAAGCACAAAAATTAGAGCTTTCCTTTTTGGTCATCATAACACCAAGGAGCAGATCAACAGTACTTTCTGGATTTCATGTGGCTTGGACAACTATATTAACCCCCTAAGAGTCACTTTCTCAGGCAACAAGAATATAGGCAATGCCCCCATTTGGCTTGGTGACTAGGGGATGACCTAGTAAGGGTGAAAAGGGGACTCTTGGCCAGGGCTATCAAATTGGCAAATTGAGTGCCAGTTTCTCAATGTCCTCCTGGGCCTGAGTATCCCTATGGCTTCTTGTCCTTGGTTCATCAAAGTACACATTGTTTCCCTTTCTCTCTTTCAGTTCCAGAAAGACCACTGGACTAGGAGTCAAGGAAACTAGGTTCAAGTCCCTGTCTTTCTGTAGGTGGTTGTATGGCTTTAGCAAATTATGTCACTTCTCTGGGCTGCAAAATGAAGGTGTTGGACTAATGGAGTTCTCAGTGAATTTTTTTCTTTTCACTATTATTCTGCCAAAATGGGTTTCTAAATATGATGCAGATCTCTTGGCACGAGGGAGGTAAATAAACACCCTGGCTCTGTGCAATACCTCCTTGGATGTGTTGACTTTGTGCTTCCCCATACTTCAATTCACCAAACCTGCCAATTGGCAGCATTGCTGAGCTCCCCTGGTGTGAGGCACTGTGAGTAGTGAAGAGGGGAAGGCAGCTCTGTCTTAGGAGAGCTTGAATTGGACGTGGAGTCCCTTGACTTCTTATTGTCACTTAGTGAGTTAGGGAATAGGCTGGTATTTATGAGTATGCCAATTAGTTTGGAGGGGAATATCAATGCAAATAAATTCCACATAGACAATGAAACCAAGCCTCTGGGCCCTATCAATTGTGCAGGTGGCTGGGTTTTCACTGGCTGAGTTTTTTTGTGCTCTGAGAATCTCTTTAATTTCAACTGAGCCTGTGCTTTTATGAAAGGGTGTGGCTAGACTCACAAGGGGGTGCTGAGAGGCCTCAACTGCCAATGTGGGATGGGAGTGGGAGCTGAGGAGGCACCTGAGAGTTCTCCCTGTAAGTGACATCCACCTTCCAAGGCTGTCTGCCCTGGCATGGAGAAGGGTGCTACTTCCCCTCACCAGGGGCTCTCCTAGCCTCAGAGGAAGCGAAATGGTCCTGGGAGGCCTAGCTGGGGGCTGTCCCAGCTTGGAACAAATAAAATGCTGTTCTCTCAAGAGTCTGTTTCCTCTGTGTCAGGTTAGTAGCAGTATGTTTTTTGGTGGCATCTTCGCTCACTGTTATCTCAGTTGTTTGCTCCTCAGGCACCCTGGAGGTGTCTCTTCTGGCTGCTTTGACCATCTTCATGTTTCTCTGCCACAAGAGACTGCTCCAGGATCAAGGGCCCTGTGTGAGGAGTGAGGAAATCTTGGCCAGGCAGGAAGCAGTTCCAAGTCTCTGCTTTAAAACAGCAGAAGCGTCACCAGCATTGGGGGCGTGTGTGGAGTTGAGGGGCAGGGACAGGGAAGTAGAGGTTGGGAAGTGTATGGGTGTCCTGGGCTGCCGTGACAAGGATAACTTAAAATGATGGAAATTTGTCATCTCACTTTTATGATGACCAGAGGTCCAAAATCAAGGTGTTGACAGGGCCACGCTACCTCTGAAGGCACTGGAGGAAGGGCTCCCTTGCCTCTGCCTGGCTCCTGGTAATTACCAGCAATCTTTGGTGTTCCTTGGCTTGCAGGTTTATCACTCCAGGCTCTCCCTCCGTCATCACGTGGCACTCTGCCTGTGTGTCTCTGTGTCCAAATTTCCCTTTTCTTATAAGGTCACTAGTCATTGGATCAGGAACCACTCTCATCTAGAATGACCTCCTCTTAGCTTGATTATATCGGGGGTAGGACTTGTCTTTCTGGGGGACATGATTCAACCCACAACAGGAAGGTACCTACTTAAGTAGGGTTCTCACCAGTTAAAACCTTCAAATGAGGTGAAACCCGACTCTCCAATCTGTTTACTTCACGTCGGCATTAACAGCATCCAATTTCCTGGGGCCAACTCTCCATAGCCCATTCCCCAAGGAGTTGTTCAGAATGAATCAAGAACAGGAAAAGCTACTTCCCAGTTGTTGTTGTTGTTGTTTTCATTGAAGCAAACTCTTATAAGTAAAAGTGGAAAGGTAGGATGAATAGGTGGAGCACAGAGAATTTTTAGCGCTGTGAAACTATTCTGTATGATTCTGTAATGGTAGGTGCATGTCATTGCACACTTGCCCAAACCAATAGAATGTGCAACACCAGGAGGGACCCCTAATGTCAACTATGGACCCTGGGTGATGGTGATGAGTCAAGGTAGGTTCATCAGCTGGAACAAATGCACCACTCTGGTGATGTATATTGATAGCAGGGAAAGCTGCGCATGTATGGGGAGAGGAGGTATATGGGAAATCTCTGTACCTGTGCTCAATTTTGCTATGATCCTAGCACTGATCTGAAACATAAAGTCTATTAAAACACACAAACAACTGAAAGGTGAATGCTGGGCCCTTCTATGTGTCCATTTTTAAATTATTCTTTCTGGTGTTCCATGGATCACTGTTGGTCATTAAATGCCCTCAAGAAGAAAGCACTTCTTGAAGACAGGAGGCCATGTCTTACACATTCTGCATCTCTTAGGCACAGAACTTAGCACTGGGTGGACACAGAGTGAGATCTCCCTTTTTGTTAAAAGACATATTTATTTCAAAGTCTTTCCATTCCTATCACTGTTGTGCACGTGACTTCACTCTCTCCATTAAGTGCCTCTTCCGAGTATAGAAGGAGGACCTGAGAGTCCTCCAGCCAGCTCCCATGGCCTTCCTGTGCATTGGCCCCTGAGTCAAGTGGGGCTGTGGGGAGGGATGGTTGAGTCTGACCCATTGTTAAGATTATGATGCACTCTTAGAGCTCTTCACAGCTCTATAGAGACCTTCAGTCATGTCATGGTTTGTCCCTCAAAGCAGGAGGCATCAGCCCCAGAGAGCTCCAGTCAAGGACAGCCCAAGCCTAAGGGCCTGCTGTGGCCTTGAACACTTTGATATCATAAGAGGAGGTGGCGGGGGGGACTGGTAGGATACTGGAGCTTCTTTATTTTTTTAAAAAAGTGAATATATAGAGCTTGATAAAATGGATTGCACTCAGCCTTGGGTATGGTTGTGGCAAAGCCAGCAGGCTGCCTGCATTGCAGTTTTCACTTTGTCCCACACAATTTGGGCTATTTCTGATTGTATCAAGGCCCTGGCCTTTGCTCTTAATCAATTTCCCAAAGCGAGGACGATGACTACGGGAAACACATTCAGAGTTCTTAGAAAGGCCAAATGGGAAAAAGAAAATGGAGCCGCAGAGATTCTCTGTTGCCCAAAGCTTGATCCTTGTTAGAGCTGCTGGCTAACCTTGTCCTGCTTGCTCTTGGGCCCTGCCACTAGGCTTAGCTTTTTTACCTAGAATACATGTTAGGCAAAAATTAAGCTTTGATGTGTTAGATTTCCGGCTTTGGTTTTATCGGGGTCTGCTGCAGGATTCAGGCTTGCTGGGAAGTCCCACAAAGAGGTCTGCAGGGCCTGAGATCCGGGTCAGGACTAAATCTGACTGGAGGAAGGATGCAGCAGCTGTGCTTGGGTCAAGGAC
The DNA here is from genome assembly GCF_029289425.2 of Pan paniscus. Classification (NCBI taxonomy): domain Eukaryota; kingdom Metazoa; phylum Chordata; class Mammalia; order Primates; family Hominidae; genus Pan; species Pan paniscus. The sequence continues at coordinate 73,968,867 of NC_073249.2, forward strand.
AGTGGGCCATCGCAGCATGGAGGGGCGACCAGAGACTAGCGTGGTCTTCTGCTCAGGATGCCTTCATCCCCATGGTCCTGTGCTGGGCCTTAGGGTGAGGGGGCTGCCAGACAGGCATTATAGATACCTGAAGCAGGATTTCTATGTTCTCCAAGAAGCATGGAGAGCCCAGCATGGTAGTAGCCTCAGGGCTGGGGCAGCTGCTTTGGCAGCAGCTTTGCTAACAGGAGTTGCAGGCTTGGGGCAGTGGTGCTGGCTTCCGCAGAAAGCTGGTGACAGTGGTAGTGGTGGTGGCCTTGGTGCTTGGTGGGAGTCAGTGATGCTGCAGAGGTGTGAGCCGGGCATTAGTGGCAACACTGTTACTTTTCGGGTACTAACAGTGACAGGAGCATCATTGCGGGGGGCGCCTGAGGGACACCAGCAGTCATGTGGTAACAGAAGGGTCTTCAGTGGAGGTGACACTTTTATAATTTCAAACAACATAGAGAGGGAGCTGGACAGATGTCCTTATTGAGAGGACAAAGAGAGGTGGAACCTTTGAAAAGTTAGTAACATGCTAGAAGAAGAGCTATCGACATGGCTGGCCTCATCAGTACTTCAGGGGAATCATTTTCTCTCCTTTCCCAGCCCTGGCCTTTCTCTTAACAAATTCCCTTCTTTTTACTTTCCAAGGCCAAAGGAGTGTTGGCATAATTTGTTCCCCACAACTCAATTTAGGTTCATTCCATTCAATTTTACAAATATTTATTGAGTGCAGCAGCTTGCACCTGGAATATAGAGAATACACATGAGAGCCAGGCACCGTTCTGTTCCCTAGAGGTTTATGATTTTCTGGGGATGGAGGTGGAATAAGACCAGTGCAAATGGGACACACACACACACACACACACACACACACACACACCCCTTCTAAGGGTCATTGCCCTCTAAATTATATTGGGGAGGAGAAGGAGTACATGAGGCAGTTGCTATTGCTCTTCACAGCATCTCCCAAGCTGGTTTAAATAGAACCCCTCTCTCCCGCCACAGTGGAGAGGGGTGGGAGGCAGGCTACACTTCCTCTGTGGTTCTGTCTCTTTCTCTTCACAGTACAACTCTAGGCTGTGTGAGGTTTACCAAAAGGCTAGGGTAATCGGTGATGAGATGGATTGAATTGTGTTCCCTCAAAGACATGTTTATTACCTGTGACTGTCACCTTTTTTGGAAATAAAATCTTTAGAGATGTAGTCAAGTCAAGATGAGGTTGCACTGGATTAGGTTTGGGCCCTAATCCAGTGAAAAATGTCCTTATGAGAAAGGGAAATTTGGACACAGATAGACATGGGGGAAAGAGAGGCAATGGAGCAGTAGAGGCAGGGACTGAGGTGCTGCAGCCGCAAGCCAGGAAATGCCAAGGATTGGCAGCAACTAGGGGCTGGGAGAGGTGAGTGAGCATCCCCTCCACAGGTTGCAGAGGAAGCACCGCCCCACTGACAACTTGAGTTTGGACCTCCAGCCTCCGCAACTGTGAGACAATACATTTCTGTCATTTTAAGCCACCCGGTTTGTGGTATTTTGCTGCCACAGCCCTAGAAAAGAAGCACAGATGGAGTTATCTCATAGAATGGAAAACGTAGTGCTGCAGCTTGGTGCCATTTTTCACCTAGCTGATGGAAGGAAATTACCCAAGGAGCTTAATCCTTCATCAGGATCCCCTCTTGGTACATCTCAGCCCCCACTCTCCTTGTTCTCAGGGCTATGTCTTTGTGAATGTCCCTCCTTGTTTATTATTCTTTTGGTGGCTTTGCACATCCAAATGTAGCTCACAGGGATCCATCTTTCCCTGAGATTTGTTACCTGCCCCCAGCAGTTCATTACCTTAAGCTTGATTTATTCCCTATACATAGAGTGAAGCCCTGGGTGGGAGCCTTCAGTAAGACAGTCACAGGACCCTGCTTCTCCAGATTGGTTCAGGGATGGTGATGAACATGTGCACGCCACATGTGACACCTTTGGGACAGGCCCACCAGTGTCTACTGTAGACCACTTCATATTCCCTGTTGCCCGTGGGTTACATGCACAGATGCACAACACACACACAAACACACACACACATACACACACACACACACACACACTCAGTAACACTGAGAGGCCCTATGCTCTCTCAGCTCAGCATCACAAACTCTTGGCTTGGGATTCTGACAGAATTACATATGCAGTGTTATCTCCTCACTTGTCTGAAGCTCTGAGCTTCTTACTCTGTGAGATATTCTATAAAACAAAAAAACAGTTACTGACAAATTTGGAATGTGAGCTCTTCAGAGTCAAAGGAAGAACCTGCATCTGGGCACAGTGGCTCACACCTGTAATCCCAGCATTTTGGGAGGCCGAGGTGGGCGGATCACGAGGTCAAGAGATAGAGACCATCCTGGCCAACATGGTGAAACCCCGTCTCTACTAAAAATACAAAAATTAGCCAGGCATGGTGATGAGCATCTGTAGACCTAGCTACTCGGGAGGCTGAGGCAGGAGAATCACTTGAACCCAGGAGGCGGAGGTTGCAGTGAGCTGAGATTTTGCCACTGTACTCCAGCCTGGGCAACAAGAGTGAGACTCCATCAGAAAAAAAAAAAAAAAAGGAAATAAAGAAAGAACCTGTCATGGTTTTAGTAGATATTCAGGTTGCATATTTCTTCCATTCTGCAGACATATGAACTGAGCAGATGCCTGGGGTTGAGCATGATTGAGAAGTGAATGATCCTATTATTGGACTTAGTGACCTGGAAATAGATAGAAATGAAAATAATTTTTTTCAATTTTTAAAGCTATAATTTTGATTTCTAGCCTCTCCTTAGGGATGGCACCACACTCTTGACACCGATCACAGGATACATGTCCCTCCAGTATGCCTTTCCTGAAAAAGCTCTTCCCTGTGGTGACAGAATCCCAGACCTGGAGAAGCAGAACATGGAGCCCGCTGTCCCTGAGGCTAGCACCCTCTGATCATGCTGTGCTGAGGAAGCAAACGCCGATCCCACCCCCATCCTGCAGCTCGGCTGTACTCAAATATCTCATTTTCTCTCCTGGGCATTCTTGCAAATCCTCTGTTTATCCTGCTGTTTCTCTCTCCCACCTGTTGACTGGCATGTTCTTTCCACCCTGGATTTTTCACTCCACCACCCACCCGTTCCTTGCCTGTACTTACTATCGACTCAGTTGCCCTTGATACCAGATAATTTGGTTTTTGATTGTGGGGCATTATATGGATTTAAAGATTTCAGTTTATTTCTTTCTAGATTCGAGTCAAACTCTCTTAATATCACTGTTGTTTAAGCGCATCCCCATCTCGCCCATGCTGCAGGAGCCTTGGGCCCTGCCACTTCCTTGCTCGGCCTCTGGAGGCGCTCTTGGAGCGGCCTGCCGCCTCCCCACTCTCAGGACATGCTCGCCCAGGCTGTGCAGCCCAGCAAGTGCTGCCGCCGCACCCAGAGGTTTCCTCTTGCTATTATTAAGCTTAAAATGAGAGATCCTGGGCAACCCAGGAACAAAAAGTTCATGGAACTTCTGGGCTTTAGTTTAGCTCCTTTTTGGAATGAAGAACAGTGTGTGTGTTTGGTTGGGTGGAAGGCAGTGAGGGAAGGAAAGTTCTGCCTACAACTGGTGATTCAAGAGCATTGAGTCTTGGGCAGATTCCACGAGCTGAAATCCCTGAACAAAGTATTGCTATTTGAATATGGTTTTGGTTTGAACTTTGTTTTAACCTCTTGATATTCTTGTCTATGAAATGGGTACCTACGTTAAAAAGGCTGTTACGAAGAATGAATGAGAAGTTACGTATACATACATATATACATATATATATGTTTGTGTAGCTTAGAATGACAGTGAGAGGCACCTGGTAAATGCTAAATAAGTGTCATTTATTATCAAGGCTATTATTGTGTAGGAAGCGCACCCCTAGAGATATGGGACCTCTGTCTCCATAACTTACTTGCTGTGTGAACATAGTCAATTATTTGATACTACATTATTATCATTTATTATTTATATTAAACTTAAATCATATTGTTATTTGATATCAATTATTTATCTCTGAGCCTGTACAACCTTATTGGGAAGTGGAGCTGAGAATTATTGTTCTGTGTCCTTCCTAAAGGTCAAATGAGATGTAAATGAGTTGTACAGTGGAAAGTGTTTCTCTGGGCAAATGCAAGGAAGCAGAGCTCTTGCAGCCTCCCTGACCAGGTGTGCAGTGCACAAGCATCCGGCTGCATGGATGATGCTCTTTCCTGCCACTCCTCTCTCCTCATACTGTGGTCCTAGCCGTGACACTCTCCCAGTATCCATTGGTACTAGTGATCTATACTAGTACATGACCATAATCAACACTAGTACTTTCCTATAGGAAGTGAGCAGAGGCACTGGTATCACAGCTTTTAACTAGTTGTGCCACTTTTGGGCAAGTCATCTTGCTGCTCTATAATTGGTGGGGTTGAGCCAGATACCACATGGGCTGTCTATCAGCTTGAATGTCCTGTGAATCTAAGGTCCCAAGAAACACAAACAGGTTCAAATGGCAGATGCCAAGCCTGGCTTTCTTGCGCTTAGGGGCCAGACCTCAATAAAGACATTGGGACTGTAATCCAGGATGAAGCTGGCTGGCTGGCTCCATAAGCAGATGCATTAGCAAGCCAAGGAGGGCACATCACTTCTAGTGCTGGATTGGTAAGCCTGGGCATCAGCAAAAAGAGACTTTTTATGTGATGCGTGGCAATGGCAACACATGGCGATTACTCATTCACAGGTTAACAAGTGAATAGCAGAGACATGTACAACACTCCAGGACAGATGACTTTTCTGGTCCACGAAATATGGTGACTTAAAAATCTGGCTGACGGGCGCAGGGTTGTGTGCCTGTAGTCCCATCTACTCAGCAGGCTAAGATAGGAGGATTGCTTGAGCCAAGGCGTTTGAGACCAGCTTGGGCAACATAAGAACAGTCATTAAAAAAAAAATCTAGCTGGTAGGAGACTGAGGACCTGTTAGATTTTTCTGAAAGATCTCTGGCCGAGGAGTGGGCACTGGATCCGACCAACTGTGTCACGGTGGGTATGCCACTTCCCTTCTTTGGACCTCGTTAGCCTCATCTGTAAGACGGAACAGACGGTAGTTAGACACGATGCATTTTTGAGGCTCTTTCCAGCTCTGACATTCTACAAGTTCATTATTTCCTTTCTTCTAGATACCTCTGGCTAGCAGCCCAGACTAAAAATGGTCTCTGTGTAGGATCCTTTTACCGACTTTCTTACCAGGGCTTTTCATTCATCTTCATTCTGTGGTACAGGATAAATGTATGCTCTCAGCGACTTAGACAACTCTTTTCCTCCATTTTTCTTCTTAAGCATTTAAATAAATGAAATCTAGCATGTAAAGTGCTTAGCACAATGCCTGGCTCATAATAATGTATTCATTTGTATATGTGCATATATATATTCCCCTAATATATCTTCCTCTAACTTTCTCCTTTAACCTAAATATCTGTGTCATTTAAAACACTTTTCATTTTGTAAAATCCAGGGCCACTCAGCTTGTTCTTTGTAAGAAAAAGGTTTCTCTGGATTACTCCTAAGTGGCTGACACATTCAGGTTCACAGTACCATGGACTCCAGTCACTTCAAGGCACCCAGCACCATATCACATTCTGACAAAGGCTAGGCCCCTGACTTCAGACTGAGCAAAGGCCCCAGGAGCATGTGTCTTCTGAGATCCAGCTCTGGCTCAGCTCAGATGGGATGTGTGAAGCTGGGATGCTGATACAGGAAGGAATAGCTTGCCTTGAGGCCAAGTGTATTCAAAATCTGACTTGAGCTGTTGAGTTGACACCTTCCAACTGTGCTATTCCAAGTGAGAAAATACTCCGTCTCAGATGGGACTTGCTCCTCTGAATCTGGGCTTTCCTCAAATTTGCAAAAAAAGAAAAAAAGAAAAAAGAAAAAAATGTGATCTGGACCTCCACTTAACCGTGTTAACAGGGAAAAAAGCAGGATGCATTTACAGACTTTTTCTGAAGCCCCTCCCTACCCTTTTTCCAAATGCCTAGAGCCTGCAGCCTCACATTTGTTCTCCAGAACACGCTCTAAAGGGTGCAGAGCTGAGTAGAGATTATTATTCTCATCTGACAGAAGAGAAAATGTAAACTCAAGAGGCTATATATGAATGATGAAGGCTAGGGTGACTGACCCTAGGGAGAGTGGTAGGTCCCTGGTTGAACACCAAGATTAGAGCCTGTGCTCTGTGAGCTGCCTGTGTGTAGTTTACAGAAGTCTTACAGATTGACTCTTGGATGGGGCTGAGAAGACTATGAAATCAAACTAGCCCAGACCCAACAACCCTGATGCCTTCTTTCAGAAGCCCCACAGAGTACATTGTCTTTGTATTTGTTCTAACTGTGTAGTTCTTTCTACTTACTAACAGGATAATGGAGAAAATTGTGTGGCAGGGATAACCCAGTGCTTTCACTCTGACAGCTTGAAAAGAGAGGGACGGAGACCAGTAGGATCAATTTTCTCCAGTGATGTAAGCCTAACAGTGTTGGGCCTTCTATCTCCTCCTATGTCCAGATACTGAAATCTTACCATATTCTGTCCACCCGCAGAGCAAGGAAGATGGGGTTGGGAGTAAGGGACCAGTGAGAGAAGGTTGTAATACATGGCACTGAGACTAGCGCAAGGAGGCTTGCTTCTTAAGGAAAGAAGAAAAGGACAAAAGCCGAAAAAAAGGAGAGGTATAAAAATAGAAGTGAGAGGCTGGGCATGGTGTCTCATGCCTGTAATCCTAGCACTTTGGGAGGCCGAGGCGGGCAGATTGCCTGAGCTCAGAAGTTCGAGACCAGCCTGGGCAACATGGTGAAACCCCATCTCTACTAAAATACAAAAAAAAAAAAAAATTAGCTGGGCATGGCAGCGTGTGCCTGTAGTCCCAGCTACTCAGGAGGCTGAGGCAGGAGAATTGTTTGAACCAGGGAGGCGGCAGTTGCAGTGATCAGAGATTGTGCCACTGCACTCCATCCAGCCTGGTGACAGAGCGAGACTCTGTCTCGAAAAAAAAAAAAAAAAAAAATAGAAGCAAGAAGAAGGAAGATGACTTTGCATAGATTGGAAAAAAGGAAAAAAGAGATACAGGAAGTGAATATTAGTGGCCTTATAGAAAAAACCAAACATAAAGCCAAAGTTCCAATGGGTATTGGTGACGCCTTTGTGAAAACTGGAAAAATGTTCCTTCAGCCACTCTGGTGCCTCTGGCAAAATTTGTTTCCTATTTGTGGCACTTGAGCTAAAATAGTGGCTGACCCTTTCTTTAAAGGGTAATAATTTCTAATGCTGATCCAGATTGCTGCTGCCAGCAGGAACGCAGAGAGACAGATGCCTGTGGCTGCAGGATCAGCAGGGTCCCCAGTGTGCCAGCCTCGGGGAGGGGAAGGAAGGAGGACGTGAGCGAGGAAAGAAAGGTGGGGCAGGTGGGGCTCAGATAAGGGGGAGTTGATTCCATCTTTCCTTCCTGCACTTATCAATTCAGCAAGGGTTTCATGAGCTACCTCTGTGTGTCAGTCACTGTTGTAGACACCATCATCTCAGTTAATCTTCACGATAACCCTGTGGTATAAATATTATTCTCTCTGTTTTACAAAAGGACGAACAGGAGCTCAGAGTTCATTTCTTAAGGTAGAAAAGGCAAGTTTTAAATCCTGTTCTGCTGGATTCAAAACCTTGCCGCTTGCCGTAAAACATGCCATGAGGGAACCAAAAATGACTAGGATATAAAATACGCTCTCAAGTGGCAACATTTATTGAATATGTCCACATGAGCCAGGCACTGCTTTAGGCTTTGGGAACCAGACTCAGGCAGAGGGCCTGCCCTCTGAGAGGGTCAGTGCAGTGGAGAATTTGACAATAAACAAATGGAAGGATGAAATATAAAATGCCAGCTGGTGTTAGGGGGTATTAAGAAAAATAGTGCTGGGAAGGGCCTTGGGAAGGGCACTTTTAGAGGGGATGTCAGGAAAGACCTCTTTGAGGGGTAGCGTTTGAGCGGGGAGGGAGCAGGATCGGGCACATGCCGCAGACCTTCACCCTCGACACCCTGCTGAGTTTCCACCACGTTTTGGACACTGCTTTTGCAACACTCATCCGTGATTTCCTCTGATCGATAAGCCATCAAGAGGGGGTCCCCATGATGACCACTTCTTTCAGAAGGAAGAATTGAGATATGGAGGGATAAGGAGTTATCCAGAGGCTGCACATCTACTAAGTGGTTTAACAGAAGTTTAAACCCAGTTCTGCCACAATCCAGGTTAGGTTCCTACCTCCTTCATCTCAGAGGTGTTTCTTGGTACAACCTGACAAAGCCCCAGAGAGCCAAAGCCATAGAGTCCCATCGGCGTTCAGCCGAGCAAGAGGCAAGGGGGCAGGTGCTAACCCCAAAAAGGAGGTTTACACATAAAGTCAGGACCAACTCAAGTTAAAGCAAGGGTAGGGTGTTTTTTCTTTTGATATGCATTCAGAAATCTTTGCTGAATAACAGCTAGCATGAATGAAGCACTCTGCAGCAGAATGCGCCATCCCAGGGCTTTCCACGAATGCACTCATGTAATTAGCACAGCTGGCCTATGAAGTAGGGAAGATTATAATATCAAATTCATTTATTTATCTGTTTTAGAGATGGGGTCTTGCTATATTGCCCAGGCTAGAGTGCAGTGGATATTCACAGACAGGATCATAGTGCACAGCAGCCATGAACTCCTGGGCTCAAGCAACCTTCTTGCCTCACCCTCACCCCCTTCCCACAGTTCCTCTCCCCACCTGTAGCTGGGACTACAGGTGTGTGCCACCCCATCTGGTGACGATCTCCAATTTACACGCAAGAAAACTGAGAGTAACTTTCTAAACTTACAGAGAGTAAGTGCCAGCGCGAGAATTCAAACTCAGGCAGGCTGTGTAGGAAGCTATGCTTTCTCGATTATTCTCTGCCACCTGCAGTGAGTGTAAGTGCTGAAGAGAGGGAGGTGTGAACCTGACCATCTCAGGTGGGAAGGTTTCACCTGCCAGAACTCAGGCTGAGAAGCTGAAGATGGTGGGAGATCACAGTATGACAAGCCAGCAAGGAGCCTGGCCCCTCCACTCTGTCTCAGTCTGTTAGTGCTTCTATAGTAAAATACCTGAGTCTGAGTAACTTATAAATAATAGAAATTTATTTCTCACAGCCCTGTTGGCTGGAAAGCCCAAAATCAAAGCACGGGGAGGTTCAGTCTCTGCCTCCAAGATAGAGCCTTGCGCTCGCTGTCCTCACATGGTGGAAGGGATGCAAGAACAAAAAGGGTTCAAACTCACTGTCTCCATCCCCTTTATAAGGGTCCTAATCCCATCCATGAGGGAAGTGGAGCCCTCGTGGCCTAATCATCTCCTAAAAGCCGAACTTTTTAATACTGTTAAATTGGGGACTAAGTTTCAACATGAATTTTGGAGGAGACACAAACAATTAAACTGCATTAACTCCCTTATGCTACTGATGAGGAACTTCGTATGCACTGCAGCAGGGGAGAACATCTAGAGAAGAGAAGAGGGCTTAGTGTCTCAGACCAGAGCTCTCCCACAGGGGAGTGGGCTCAGGGGGGAAGGGGGAAGACAGGGCAAGAATGTGAAGTTTCTAAAGTGGCCAACACAAAAGAAGATGAAACCTAAAATATGGCCTCCATTCCTTCTTCAGAGGCCATAAGAAATGAATACTAGAGCTCCAAGAGCAAAATGAGAGTCAGAAGTTTATGGGGAAGGAAACCTTGCCTGGGGTAGCCAGGGAGGAGCAGAACCAGGCTGGGGGTGAGTGCAGCTTTGACCTTAGTCTGCCCACTCATGGTGTGGTCCTGGGCCAGAAAGGCAGCTACTCTGATCCCCACACTTGCCCTTATCTGTAACATAAGGGGAAATAAGCTGACTCTATCCCATATAATCCTTTGCTGCACTGAAGGGAGACATCTGCTTTGCTCTTGCTAATTTAGTGTGGGAAGCCTGGCTCACTCTTGGATGTAGATAACGATTCTGCTGGCTGGCAGGCAGGCTAGGGAGCTGGGGCTCAGTCGTATCCCTCCCTGGCTAGCATTCCATCACTCAGCACCCCACCCTCCCCAGGCAGGGTTCAGTGGGCCAGGCACACTACATGCAGAAGCTTGAGGCACAGAGGAGGAGAAAGGGCAGGACTCTGGTCTCAGAGCGTGATGGTGCAAACTTGCTCACACGGGCTCGTGGCTGTAGTTTCCCAGAATAGAAAGATGCTGCTCAGAGCCCTCTGAGCCAGCTGTGCCCATAGAGGAGCCAAAAGGATTGAGAAGTATTCAAAGGAGATGTTCCATGCGGGGAGCCGGGGGTGGAGGAAAACAGGTCTATCACGGATGGACACGGTGCCTGGGACTGCCATCCTCACCCAGGTAGGCACTCCACAAAGCAGGGAGCAGAGCCTCGTGATGCCAGCAGTAACTGGCCCTGGGTACGGCGCCTTTCCAGCTGGAAAGCACAGTAAGCACACAAGCTTCATAACAAGTGTGTACTCTTGCGTAGGCCCACCCCACGACTCCCTGTCTTCTATTCAGATGTAGCAATGGCTGCCTTACAATTCCACTGGACCTTCTCTCCACACTCCCCAGGAAAAGCACATGGGCCTCAGTACCTGTCCCCAGCAGAATGATGGAGAAGGAAGTGTTTATTTTTCCTCTCTGAATGCCCAACTCATTCTCCACTCCTGCTTCTGCTCCCAGGGCCCAGGCAACTATTGGTTCTTGGGTTCCCATTTAGGTGTTTCTCACCTGGGTCAAGGCATATACCTAATGGGAATTTGAATTTTTCCAGGGACTTTCAAAGACTTAAAAGGTAAGCCAGCTTGACAAAAGCCTAACACAAATTAGCTTAAGTCAGAGGAGCACTCATTGGCTCTCCTACCTAGGAGTTCAGGGATAGGTGGATCTAGGAGCTCAAACAACATTGTCTGGACTCCATTTCTTTCTGTATTTGGTTCTATTTCCTGCTGGGTATTGATGTCATTATTTGTTACTGTGGATAGGATTCTGCCATAAAGCTAGGAAAGATGACTGTGGTGAACTCTGGGCTTACATGGTCCCTACTTGGGAAGCCCATTAGAAAGAGAGCTTCTCTTTCCTAATTTCTGAGAAAGATTCTGATTGGACCTGCCTGGGACATGTGCACTGAACCCATCACTGTGTCTAGAGAAATGGGGAACTTCTGTTGGCCAGGCCTAGGTCAAATATCCGGGTTATTGCCTGGGGTGGGGGATGGGCAGTTTCCGATTCTAGAAAAATGGGTTGGGGAGAGATATTCAGCAGGCAAAGTGCTAGCTGTCACAGTTTACCATAAAGGTGTTTACTATCTTGTGGGACCAGAGTAGGAGAGAGATTTGGGGCAGGGGTAGGGTCCCTTCCCACCTATTCCACTAACGTAGCAGGAAGATCCTGGCTCTTCCTGGACTGGCAGAGCTTGGAGCTGTACAACCATCAACCTTTTTTTTCCAGCTCAGGCAAGTCCCCCCACCACCCAGGTTCCTTTTGCTCATCATTGCTTGTTGTGGCCACTTTCTCATGCTCCCTCCTCCAGCCAGTGCCTGCCTGTAACTCCAACCTTCCTGTCTCTGTGGCAGGCAGCTGGCTCTCCAGAACTTTTCCCAGACATCATCCCTATGGTGCAATGAGGTCACCAAGTCCTGCTGAGTCAGGCTGGGACAGAACCCAGCTCAGCCCTGGCTTTAGGGATACAGGGCCTTCTGTAGCTCCTTGTGAGGGTAGGCATTTTAATTACACTATCCTCATGGTCATCTTTTTATTTTTGTCTTTTAAAACAATTAACCCAGTACTTAGCAGCTTATTCACTGCCATTTTTAAGAAGTCCCTCCTCCACTTCCCAGAAAAGAAGCCCCAAGTCTTGCAATAGTCCTTTCTAAGTAAACCTCTTAGCCATTAGTCCAGCACAACCCCACATTATCTCACTTGGAAGGGAGTAAACAAGTCATTTACTGAAACCACCCAGCTAATGCTTGAATGCCCCCACAATGTCCTAACAAGTGGCTGTCCTTCCTGAGTTAGGCTACTTTTAGGAAGTGCCCATTAGGCAAGTCTGACTACTGTCGGCAACGTCTGCTCTCTGCTCTTCACTCTCTTTGTGGGCCTTGTGAGTATCACATTGTGCCTAGACCCCTATTTTAAATGTCTGGGAGTTCCCCAGGCAGTGTGAACTTCCCTAGGATGGTGTGAACATTTGACTCCTGATTGTCTGTATGGTAGGTGCTGGGAAAGCGTTAGTTCCCAGCCATTGCAGAGGCTCCCCTAGTCCACACATGGTCAGGTGCCGTGCATGGGAATGCGTTCAGGGCTCCATGGGAAACTCTGGGACACTGTCCACTCTTGAACTCCCTCCCCCAGTGCTGGGGTTCTCTGACAGGGCTGAACTGCTTCATTGCTTTAGGGAAGCCATTTATTTCCTGGGTCTCTGCGCCTAACACTCCTGAGCCCACTGCCTACAGAATGTGGTGGTGAATGCTCTTGTAAGGAGATGTGGAGGCACACAGTTGGCAGCTCATAGCAGGGCTCTTTTTCCCAGTGGTGGGTAGAGTCATGTGTAAAGACTGCATGGGGTACTCAGCCTTCTCACCTTCGCTATGGGGAAAATATTTGGGGTAAGAAAGAGAAAAGAGAAAATTACCCCCCAGATACTGTCTCCACCTGGAAGAACCTTTAGTCTATCCATTCCATTTTCTCTCTTAACCTAGCAGACTTAGTTGGAAGCCCATCTGTCTCTCTCTTTCTTTCTCTCTCCCTCTGTCTTTCTCTCTGTCTCTCTTCCCCCCTCCCCCAGCTCTATCTCTCCTTCCCTCTCTCCATCTCTTTTTTCCAACACCCTCCCTCTCCCAGGTTCAGTCCGGGAGTGGGAATGGACCAAGACCCACAGTGCTAGATGCTTCCTAAATGAAAACCTTGTTCTGGCCCCCAAGAAGTTTGTATCCTCATAGGATGAAAGGGCAATAATTTATAATCCTACATAGCTGCAGCCAGGTGAACACAGGCTTGCAAGTCAGAAATTGTGTAGGAAGGATGAGTGGGAAATAGGAAGACTTACTCCCAAAGCATTACCTGGATAGGACAGGCTTTGGGGGTGTTGATTAATCATCTAGATAGTGTCCAATGCTCCTCTTTCCCCTTCTTCTTGGCCAGAGCTCTGAGGTCATCACAGGTCTTATCTGGTGTTTACACCAAACTTTCTGTCTTTCTATGCTCATGGAAACAGTGGCAAGATGGGGGCCTAGGTTAGTCTAGGAATTGAGGGCTCCCTTGGCTATTCTGTACTTGCCATATCTCAAAGCTGGATCCTAGGTTCCCTTCCCTTTTCTGTCAAAAAGCCACAGTTGCATTTCCTGAGTCCCTATGTCCAGACCTCAAGTACTGGAAGGGTTGATCCAAGAGCTTTCTGGAATGCTGGTCATGGTATGGATTTTCCTTGTGAAATTCCACCATGGTATTTCACCACATAGTGGCTCCTGATTCCCTGGAGATAGCTGGGTGCCTAAGGAGATGCTCAGTTTGGTGGAGGAGAGCTTGGGGGCTGGAGTGCTAGGTAGAAAACAAAAATTCAGGGGCTGGCTGGACAGGTGGCTCATGCCTGTAATCCCAGCATTTTGGGAGGCTGAGGCAGGTGGATCACCTATGGTCAGGAGTTCAAGTCTGGCCTGGCCATAATGGTGAAACCCCATCTCTATTAAAAATATCAAAATTAGCTGGGAGTGGTGGCGCATGCCTGTAATTTCAGCTACTTGGGAGGCTGAGGCAAGAAAATAATATCTTGAACCTGGGAGGCAAAGGTTGCAGTGAGCCGAGATCGCGCCACTGCACTGCAGCCTGGGTGACAGAATGAGTGAGACTCCATCTCAAACAAACAAACAAATAAACAAACAAAAAATCCAGGGGCCAATGATTACCAGCTTCCAAAGAGGAATGGTGATTGAGGGGTCTTGTCATTAGAAGTAGATCAGAAGCCAAGAAACCAGTAACTGATCCAAAGAACAAGTAACTGATCTCAGTCCCAATATCATCTTCAACTACATATTTGGTTATTATTATGAGCCAATCAGTAAGTATTTTCAGGCTATTTTCTGGGTATCAAGCACTTCAGCTACAAGGACTAAAGAAGAAATATAAAACTTGATCCAGAGGTCAAGGAAATAGGGTTGAGATTCTGCCCTCAGTCTTCTTTGTTTTCTCTCCTGTTGGTGGTCTCCATCCAGCAACTATTATGTCCATGTAAATGGGATCCAGATCTAAATCACCAATCCAGATCTCTCATCTGAGCTCCAGAACTCCAGCCACTGCCAGGACAGCTCTATTATAGTATATAAGCTCACTCTCCCAAAGCCTGACATATCCAAAATCAAATTCATCCATCAATCTCACTTCTCTTCTACTCTTCCCAAACCCATCCATATTCCAAAGCTTCACATCTTTCTGTCTACAATGATCTTCTCTCCCTCTAATCAGTGTCTCACTATTCATTAAGAAAACTCGGATCTCGTGTTTCTATTTATAAAATGTCTAGGTGCAATGGAGCAGTCTCCTGAACCTACATTCTTTACGGTCCAGATGAATGGCCACTTCCCAGGTGAAGTCTCCCATAACCCCTCCTAGGCAGAAGGACCTTTCCTTCCTCTGGGCTCCCAGAGCACTTAATCTGAAACCTTCTTTTAGCCCTTTCTACATTCATCTTCATTTCAAATCCAAGTCTCTAATGTCTCCGTACTTCTGAAATATTCCTACTTCCCAATACATTTAATAATTGTACATCCACCAGAAAAAAAATACTAGCATCCTAAATTTCCCCTTTTTTTGAACTGACTAGTGCCTTTTTTATGGGTTTCTCATCTAATAGTAACAGATCATACTTCCAGCTTCCTGGTAGATGCTACACCCTCACTTGGTTATGTTAGCTTCTATGTTATTGAAACACTCTATTAAATGGTGTGGGCACTTCTAAGTGATGAGAGAAGATATCATCATGCTTCACAAAGGGGATGACTTTAGAGTCAAATAGATGTGCATTTGATTTGGGTTCTATACTTATTAGATGTGTGAACTTGAGCAAGCCACTTAACTTTTATGAGCCTCAGATTCCCCATTTGTCAGTGGAAGGGTAATACTTTCTTTGAAAGTTTCCTACTATGTTCTTTCCCCTTTCCCTCCTCCATGAGTTTGCACATGCTATGCCTTCAGCTTAATTCTCTCACCCACTTTTTGCTGGGAAGACTTCTGATTATTCAGGCCTCAGCTTAGATGCTGCATACCTTAGGAATTCCCCTAGCCCTCAAAGATCAAGTTAGTTGTGTTTTCCATGTGCTCACTGCCCAAATTCTTGGCACTTAGTCCTTGAATTGTAATCATATGTGTCTTGCTCTTTCTTTCCCCCTTTGAGGAACTGGTAACTCTGTTGAGGACAGGGACCATGATTTGTTAATTGTCACCTACCATCTTTGTCCTACTTCATCCACTTTTCACCCCCCCCAAAAAAAAGCCAGAAAAAGTAAGCCACCTCAGCTAAGGAATTCATAATTCTGAGATTCTGAAGAAAATGTCAATTTCTCACTGAGCATTTATTACCTGAATGCATTACAACATTTCAGCTCTTCAAATTGCTGGCTCCATTCTTGCACTGTGTTAGGCAGTGGGCAATAATTTGCTTTTGGTACAGAAATTGAGTGATGTGTCTTCTGAACTGATGTTAAAACCCAATAGTTTCCAATTTTATAAGATTTAAAGCCAGTTTTGTATATGTGAAACTACCCAAATCACCAAGAGAATTAATTTTCTTAGGAGATTCTCATTGGTAATAGCAATTTCCACAGTTTGTTTGGCACCCCTAGTGGTAAATATTTTATTTTAAAAACTCAGCCACATATAAATTTATTGTAACAATCTAGGCACTTTGTCATAAATAAAAGCAATGATAACTGTGGTGCTATCTTCTATTTACTTCAAATGTCACTCCTGAAGTGTACATTTATAGAACATGGTAATTCAATGAGGAAGCTCCAGGGTCAGATGGCTCAGGTTCCATCCCCATCCCTGACATTCACTAGTTGTGTGATCTTTGGAAAGTTATTTCATTCCTCTGTTACTCAGTTTGCAGTCTATAGAGTAGCAATAATAGCCTCTGCATTATAGAGTTATTGTATGGCTTAAATGAGCTAATACATGTAAGGGCTTATAACAGTGCCTAGCACCTGGTATAAACACTCTATAAATGTTAGCTATTGTTATTTGCCAGGAGTGAATCAAATATAAGAAGAGTGTTTGTATAAGATTACCTTTAAATTCCCTGCCAATCCTGAGGTTCTATGTCTCTATATCATTCCAGTCCCTTAGCATTCCTATTCAGTAGGGAGGGGGCAGCATTATCCACATTTTACAAACAGTAAAATTGAGCCATAGAGAAGCAAAATGTCCAGTAAGCAAGTGGCAGTCTGAAACCAGGACTCAGATTTTTAGATGTAAGTATTAGGACTCTTTCCGGGAGGCTGTGTGGCTGTACATTTAAAAGAGAATGTTAGATATCCCTTATGAGCCTATGAGCAGTGACCCCTTGATGCCCGTTCTCTGCCAAGGTTCTCCATAAATGTGCATCAAGGTCACATCTGTCTCTACTTCTGAGATGATCTCAGGCCATATATTTTCAGATATTTTTCTTACTAGCTTTACAAAAAAGCTATATTGTGGAGTTGGATGAAGGGCCAGCTCCCTGTATCCTCTGCCTCTTTAGGCATTCCCATGCCTGGGTTGTGCTACGTATACACATACTTCACCTGGCTGCAGACGCTGACTTTTTGGAGGGTTCCTTCTGCTGAGCCAGGACCTCAAACCACTTGAGAACCCCACAACTGACCTTATTCCAAAACATTCTATCCCAACCCATTCCACCCTGGATTTCTCCTTCAATCATGGGCAAAGGATCTGCAAAAGCTTCCATCCTCTCCCTTTCTCTTCTTATCTGGGTTGGTCAGAGGGAAGCCTCTATCTTCTTCAGGACCCTGCCTATGCAGAGGCAGCTCCAAGAGTTGGGTGCGGGGAGTATTTCTGTGCCTGAATCTGGACTGTTCAAGAGGATTTAGGATGCTTTTCTTTTCTGTCCACTAGGGGGCTGCTTGTAGGGGGATGGAAAAAACGGAGGCTTAAAAAAATCATGCTGCTGAAATTTCAGCAAGAGGGGAAAAGAGAGAGCGCGTGAGAGAGAGAGAGAGAGAGAGAGAGAGAGAGAGAGAGAGAGAGAGAGAGACAGCAAAGCAGTCCCAGGCTTCCTCCTCTCTTTCACGTCAGAGGCAGGAACCGACTGTGCTAAGGCTGTTGGCTCAACACCCAGAGGAGACGGGCAGACCCAGGGAGAGTGAGAGAAGGGGGTCCTCTCTGACCCAAGGAATTACCACTAGTGGAGTGAAGCCACCTGACTTTTTGGTCTTATTTTGGTTGCCTCCTCATTCTCCTTCCACCCGTAGCCCTGACAGCTTGGGTTTCATTTCTTTCGTGGAGCCTTGTCTCTTCCTCCCAGAATAGGAGGAAGGGAAGAGAAGGGAAAGAGGTGGGCTCTCTAGGTGAGCGCATCAGCTGGCTCCAGCCTGAACAAGCAAGAATTTTCTTCCCAGGAAGCTCCTCTCGCTCCCCGGCCGCCCACCCCCAGCCTGGGTAAGTCCGGAGCACTCGCTCCTTTGATTTTCTGGCTAACGTGATTTCAGCACCAAGGAGAGCTATGAGATGCATTTTGGTTCCTGTGTGTCTGTGTGTTCTGCAAGGCATTTGGCACTAGGGTTACATCTATTTCTCTGCTGCCAGTAGAGTCGGGTTCTGCGTAGGGAAAAGAAAGGCGCAAAACTATGTTTACCGAATTAAAGGGGGATGTGGACTCTGGCCTTGCGGGTGTGTGTGTGTGTATGTGTGTATGTGTGTGTACTGTTGCATAAGACAGGTGAGGTCTGAGCTAAATTGCGGGTGGTTTCTGCGTGTCTCCATGTAAGGCTGTTCTTTTTGTCTGTAGATAAGCGAGATGGTTTGGGGAATTAGTCGTGCACCTTCTTTAACTCTCTCCCGACAAGCCATCCATGGTGGGAAAGAGTTGCAAAGGAAGCCTGGGGGGTTGGGAGTGGAGGTAGAGTTAAAAGTTACGCACCTCTGAGAGAGCTTTAAAGAGGTGCTTTGTAAAATGTCAGTTTCCTAGTATTCTCTGGGCTCTTGCTGTGGAGAGAGCCCAACCTGACCTTTTACTTTCTCTTCTGGTGTGAACCCATGGTAAGTGGGCAGGTGCAACAGGTGAAGCTCAGGCTGGGGCGGCTTTGGGGGGTTGAGGTCCCTTCTGACTTCATGGTGGTAGGAAAGTGCTAGTGTCTTGAGCTTTGCAGAGATTGGCTGGTGTGGGTTATATTACATTTGCAAGGAGGCAGGAGGTACCCTCCACTTTTATGCCATCTTTGGCTATGGGTGGTTGGAAAGAAGACAAAGTCTGTTCTGCCCTGTTTTCTGGGGCATTTGGCAGTGAAAAACACCTAAGAATAAAGGTTTGTCTCTATACGTCTAGGGTGAGCAGAAACAAAATTAGACTTGTCCCAGACTCAGGAGGGCTTGAAGTGGTACTCTGTTCTCCTCCAGCACTGAGAGGCTCTGCAAACAGGAGCTCATTATTACTTCTTTCTTCACTGCTGCTACTTTTTGCAAGGTATTACTCTGTCTCTCCTGCTTTCTGCCTCTCTGAAGTATGTTCAGTCAATTCCCTGCATCTGCTTTGGTATTGTCTTGGAGACACTATAGGCCTGCCCCTGCCCCATTCAGTCCTGGCCACACCTACCTGGTTGAGTCATTCAACAAGTGGTGTTGAGGATTTCCTTCAATCATTCAAGTCTCCGTGGAGCCAGCATCCTACAGGGAACTTGAAAGAGATGTGGCTTCTTGTAGGAGCAAGTCTTCCCTTGATTTAACCCCTAACTATTTATGGTTCTGGTCACTTTCTTCAAGTGTGTTGAGACAGGGGAGATACATAGGCAAGGTGGGGTGGTTTCACTCTTTCCAACCCCAAATGGACCCTAGAATGGTGATTCTTTGTCTTATTTTTAATTCAGCACAATAGGCCCCTTCTCCAAGATGAAGAAAATACTCTCTGCCTCTGGCTGGGGAGCCTTCTGGGTGAGAGACACAGTTCTAAGTGAAATGGCACCACTTTTCTTTTTTACTATGCTTGGCATTGGATCCAGAAATCTTAGCATCTCCCTAGAGTGGCAGGAAGTAGAATGCATCCAGGAAGACAGTGAAGTCAGAGGTTGTAAGGGTAGGGAAGAAAGACTGAAATAGACAAATGCAGAGCATCAGAAACCAACACTGACTCATTCAGTATTTTAACATTCCAAACCTCCTGTCCTTGAAATCTTCCAGTTTGAACAAGTGAGTGGATAGATTTCTGCATGACACATCCCTGAGGATTTTTAAAAAATTATGCCCTTGCAGTGGACCCTGTCCAAAACCACAGTTTATTACTGAAGTCACCATACTTAGTAGTCATTATCTCATTAATGCCCTTAAATTTTCTCTGAAAAAAAAAGTGCTCAGTGACATTATTGGACCCATTTTATAAATGGAGAGACACAGACGCTTAAAGTGGGAAGCCAGAGGATAGCGAAAGCGGAAATAGAACTTCTAGCCTGCTAATATTCCCTCACCTAGGAAATGCAGTAATGCTCATGTGCAGGAGAGAAGGAATGGATTGCTCCCCATTGGATAGACTTGCAGCCAAAGCCTTTTAGGGAACTCAGTGTGGAGCAATGGCCTCTCTCTGGTGAAGAATGAGAATCAGCCAGAAGTCTCAAGGTGCTGCTGGCCTTTACTTCTCAGGTAAGAAGATGGCCAAGAGCCAGGTAAAGAGCCCTCTGGGCTTACTGCAAAGAGAGAACCCTGCGCTGGTGGCATCTAGGCTGAACTCATGTCGTGCACCTGATTGTCACATCACCATGCCCCAGAAATCCCAGCTGAAGCCACCCTATCTGGGGCATGTTGCCATGGATGTCTTGGCTTTGGGTGTTTGGTGACTGTTCTCTCTAAGAACGTTTTTCTGGGACCACCTTCATTGAGTCCTCTGTGGCTCTGAATGTGGCAAGGATGACTAAGGAGCAGGAGAGGGCTGGGCTCTGACCACCTATAGAACCACTAGAAGAGGAATGGGAAACTGGATACAAACTCACTTTACGTATAATGCCACTTCTGCAGCATTCCTGGCCATCACATCTGGCCAGCAATCTGGAGACAAAGCCACTAAGTTCTCATGCCCAACCCCCCTTCACTGTGTAGGGGAGACTGCTGGGCAGCCACCCAGGACTGGGGAGATGAGCAGTGGTGGGGAAAGATGGAAGGAGGAGGTCAGCTGTTCTGCCCTATTCTCCATGGCCATAGGTTGCCATCTTTTACCTGGAAAGCACCATTATTACTTTTTTTTTGTTGAAAAAAATGACATATAATTTGTATATAATAAAATGCACTGATCTTAAGTATTCAGATTAAGTTTTGACAATTGTGTACACTTGTATACCCCAAAAAAGATGTATAAAAGTTCCCTGCGCTTCTTTCCAATTTCTTCCCCTCCCAACACCATCACTTTCTGACTTGTGTTTGTGCATGTGTGGTATCACCATAGCTTACGCTGCTACATTTTGCAGCGGAAATGTGTTGCTGAATGTATTACTTAATAGATGTGGTATGTAAACCCTAGACTTTCAAGAGAACACCTCAGAGTTCTGAGGCTATTGTTACTGGGTAAGTAGCAAAGATGTGGGAGGGGTACATTCTGTTCCCCAGCCTTGAGGTCATGGTGTTAGAAAGTCAAGTGGTCATTTCAACCGCGTTTATAGAAACCAACAATCAAATGTGAGCAGAAACTGTGGAAGCTCCTGCAGGCAACTGCCTCAGAGCTGACCTGAGTTATTTGATGGAGTTCATAGAGATGATTTTGAAATTTTTATTAAAAACTTAGAATTCAGTATTCCAAGTTGGTGGTTGGTCATGTCTCCCCATCTGGGCTCCAGGAGAGTGAGCTGAGGAAAGAGTACCTATGTGAGCTTAGTAAAGAAAGAAAGAGGAGAGTTCATTGTGATAGAGCTTATACCATGAAATTGAGTCCTATCCACAAAGGTCATGGCTGAGGAGGGTGCCGTTTCTCTTTATTTAAGAGTAAATTTAGAACCAGAAGCCACTTACAGAGACCCATGTACCAACATAGCTCTATCCAGGGATGTCTCCATTCACCCTGCTTCCGTCCCTGGGTTGTGGGCTGGGTGAAGTAGTAATCTTTTGCATTTTACCATTAAGAAGTAATGGAGTTATCAGAAGGTTTGGTAACTTTGGTGAATGTGTGTGTGTGTGTGCGCGCGTGTGTGTGTGTGTGTGTGTGCATGTGTGGTATCAGCACACACGTACAAATATATATAACCAGTTTGGACACCTTGCCTGTCCAATTCTCTTCTACTCTGTCCCTCATTTAAGGGCCACTGGATAAGGATGCGGAATCTTGTGCACCATTTGTACATAGGGTCTTCCACAAGGAAATCAGAGTTTCTGGCAGATTAATCAGTAAATTGGAATCTTTAGTAGAGCTTAAAATGTGTCCAGGTAGGTCACAGACCTATTTACATGTTCAGAGGTTGCTGATGTCCTCTGCCTCCTTCCATTTGGAGACCTTATTATAGCACCTTCTTCCAGGGCTTTGCCTCTTTCTGGGGTCACCTGCCTTTGAGAATGCACTCAATGCACCCAGCCAGCTCTTTTAGGGGAAGGCTCCTGAGTCATTTCTGCCAGCTGGGATCCCACAGAGTAAAGTGTTGGTTGCTAAACCACCATGTCATGGAAAGTTAGAAGACAGCCAAAGTGAGGACTCCCTAATACAGAAATAAAAAGTTGAACGATGCCCACAAGCCAATTCCAGTAGATGATTTGGCAGAAGCGCAGAGATACACTTTTGCCTCATTTTGATGATGCGCTATGCTAATAAAGATGAGATTTCCTACCTAACTAGAGTTTCATCTCCTTAAGAGACAGTCCAGTGGGGAAGGTGGAATTGGAATGGGATTGTTCAAAAGCTATTTCCCATCATATATAAGAACCACTATATCTTAGCCTTGGAAACGTGACTTTGAATTACGACTGTATTGGTAAATTTTGAACACAGCAAGCTGATAATATGCCAATTGGCAAAGGGAATCCAAGCAACCTTGTTTTTTTCTCTTTCCCTCCTTTTTAAAAATATAGTTCAATGGCACTAAGTACATTTACATTGTATGCAACCATCATCACCATCATCCATTTTCCGAACTTTCTCATTTTTCCAAATTGAAACTCTGTACACAGTAAACGCTAATTCTCCATTTCCTCCTCCCCCAGCCCTTGGCAACTTCTACTTCCTGTCTCTATGAACCTGACTATCCTAGGTACTACATGTAAGTGAAATCATACAATATTTGTCCTTTTGTAGCCAGTTCATTTTATTTAGCATAATGTCCTCAAGGTTCAACCATGCTATAGCATATGTCAGAACTTCCTTCCTTTTTATGGCTGAATAATATTCCACTGTATGTATGTACCACATTTTGTTTATTCATCCATCTATTAATGGACGCTTGCATTGTTTCCTGTTCCTCTCCTTTAATTCTGCCAGTTGCCTCTGCTTTACTCTCCAATCAAGTAAGAAAAGGAGACTTTCTTGTCATGACACTCCCATGAGTTAAAATTGTACCCTTTCCCTATGACGTTCAAGCAGGTGGCTTCTTGGAGGCAAACGGAGGAGGATACTTCGGGCTGGTGCACATGAATGAATCAGATTTATCTTCTATATTCAGACTCTCATTGCTAATCTGTACAACAGCCAAAGTTTAAGTGAGCATGGATGCTAAACAAAGTGCCCCAATCTTATGCCAGAGAGGTACTAGCAGGCAGGAAGAGGTGCAGCCCTCACCCTTGGGGAGCACGTCTCTGGGTTATGTATTACAAGGTGAGACTTCATAATGGGGGAAGGAGTTCTGGGGTCAGGGACAAATAAGCCAACAGACCCATTAGTTTATTGAAGGGTTCCAGCCTGGTCTCCTCGGGACCCCTATCTTAGAGCAGGGCACTGCCAAGGGCACCCCAACTTGGCTTCTATAATAACGTCTCATGCTGTGGCTGTAAATGACTCAATAAAGGTTTATTACCAGGACCCAGGAGGAAGTTGTGGTTATTTAAATCTGGATGTGTCCTCCTCAAACTGCATGGTATGAGGAAAGACAAAGGGGGAAGTCTGGAACATTGGTCCTGGGACATTATCAACCCAGGGTGGCTAACATCTGACAAAAGCTTGGCAACATCTCTGGGCTGGAATTTGGTCTTTGACCCTAGTCCACCTAAAAATTCACATTCCTGGGCCCTGGAAGCTTGGGTCTTTCTATGGCTTAATGATAAAGCTAGTCAACACTTACTGAGTGCTTACTATAAACTTTGGTCAAGTGTTTGGCACAGAGAATGCCCTTAATAAATGTTTTATGTCATGACTATTAATGAACATTTTGAATACTTTACATCATTTAGTGAGTAAAACATTTTGATATATACTATTGTCCCCGTTTTACAGGTGAAAAAACTGAGGCATAGTGATGCTAAATGACTTTCTTCTGGGTTGAACAGAACCAACAGAAAATCAGAAAGTTTTTATAAAGCGCTCACATTTTATAAAACCAAGCTCTTGAGGGGTTCAGAGAGGCTAACTTGCTTGCCCAAGGCCACACAGCTAGTAGGTGGCAGGGCTGGTTTTCGACCAAATCTGTTTGGAACAGAGCCTACTTTGTGTTGTTGTTGTTGTTATTTTTGTTTTTCTTTTTGTTTTGCTTTGTTTTTGAGATGGGATCTCACTCTGTTACTCAGGCTGGAGTGCAGTGGTGTGATCATGGCTCACCGTAGCCTCTACCTCCTGGACTCAAGCCATCCCTCCACCTCAGCCCCCTGAGGATCTGGGACTACAGGCATGTACCTACATGCCCAGCTAATTTTTTGATCTTTTTTTTTTTTTGTAGAGATGGAGGTCTTGATACATTGCCCAGGCTGGTCTTGAATTCTTGGCTTTAAGTGATCCTCCCACCTTGGCCTCCCAAAGTATTGGGATTATAAGCAGAAGCACCTGGACAGAGACTAAGTTCTTCCACTCTCTCTGCTGCTTGTATCTTAGTCATCCCTGCTCTGGGCCACATGTACACAGAACCCATGGGGCAAAGGCATCAAGAAGCAAGACCTGGGGAGTTATTAACAGGAGACTGGACTTCAAATTCCTACACATCCCCTCTTTCCCTCACCCTCCCTCACCCCCGAAAAGCCTATAGAGATCATCACATCTTTTTTTTTTTTGAGATAGAGTCTTGCTCTGTCGTCCAGGCTGGAGTGCAGTGGTGCAATCTCGGCTCACTGCAAACTCTGCCTCCCGGGTTCACACCATTCTCTTGCCTCAGCCTCCCAAGTAGCTGGGACTACAGGCACCGGCCACCATGCCCCGCTAATTTTTTGTATTTTTAGTAGAGATGAGGTTTCACCATGTTAGCCAGGATGGTCTCGATATCCTGACCTCGTAATCCACCCGCCTTGGCCTCCCAAAGTGCTGGGATTACAGGCGTGAGCCACCGCGCCCGGCCCACCACATCTTCCTTAAGTTGTTTTTATGAGAATTAAATGGGGCATGAGTACAAAGTCCCTGGGACAGTGTCTGGCATGGAACATGTCCTCTAGCCCAGATTGTGCCCCTTGCTATTTAATATGGCCTGGGGACTGGGTGCAGCTCGGGGTACTTGGTGTTTCAACAAGCTAGCAATTATTGGGCTGACCCGGATTTTATATGCTCCTCGAGTGCTAATGGGTTGGGTTGGCCCTTGTTTTACATCACCTTGATTTTAGAAGCATGTGTTGGCTATTTTTTCTCCTACTCTTTTAGTACCAAGAGTCAATCTGATATTTTTAAATACCTGAAAGATGCCTCTTCCCAATTAATTACCTTGAAATTGTACTAGACTGAAATTAATTTGAGCCTTAAGGAGGGTTTCCGAGCCCTATTCTGCAGTCAGCCAGAGACCATGAACATTTGGGTTTCCTTTTTTCTGCCTTCCCCTCCCTCCAGGTTCTTCTGCCATTCTGAATTTTATTTATGAAACATTTTCCCTTCCTTTATAATTATGTTTTCCATAAGAAGAACATCTAACAACCACCTCCTGGCTGGCCTAGAGTAATTGTTTGAATTTTTTGACGGTGTGCAATTTCAAAGGCTTGAGTTTATATAGATTACTTTGAATTTATCTCCACAAGTGCATCGGGAGAGAAGCTGCTGCCTGCTTCATGAAGTATTGTAAGGCTTGTGGCCACTGAGCGCTGGCGTTTGTGTGGATAGCCTGTTTATCTAAATGGATTTCTGTAAAACATATACCCTAATAAGCCAGATTTTGCCAGCTTGTCCTGTGTAAGTACCTCATGATGTCCCCTGTGAATTTGTCAATACCAAGGTCAGCTGTGGTGGCTGGGCCCAGGGACAGGTGTGGAGAGCAGATCAGCTGACAGTCACGGTGCCCTCTTTCCCTCCTCCCAACTGGCCAGCTGTGAGCCAGGGGTGACAGGGCACAGGCAGACAGAGGAGAGGGCAGCGCCAGGGCTGGAGAGCCCATGTCTATCCAGGTGCTGGGAGGAGAGATGTCCAGCTGGGCAGACAGACAAGGCCCTGAACACCAGATGAAAGCCCTGCAAATGGCTGTGTTGAAAAGGGCAGAGGCCAGAGCCACCTATAAAGGGACTGTCTCCTCACGGTGACCCAGTCTGTGCCACAGAGAGATGGAACTTATAAGGCAAGCTGTAAAGCCTCCCATTCAAAGCCGTATATATTTATAGAGATATAAATGAAGTTTAATGCTGGTGAAACTCACTATAAAAGCAAAAGACTTCATCTGTATCTATACTTCAGGTGCAGATCAATACAGGGCTTCCTGTCTTTCTGCAAACGAGAGCTGTCTGTGAGCACGTGTGCCCACTCGCTCACACGCAGCCCAGCTGCCTTGCTCTGGAGCCAGCCATGGGGTGGGAGGGACAGAGGTCTTTTGAGCATCTGCAAGTGAGGCGCCCAGCAATGATGCGCTCCCCTTTTCTGCGAGGGCTGTTTAAAAACAGGAAGAAAAAACAGAAAAAGGGAAAAGCACTGCCAAAACAAAGCGGCTTCAAACAGTCAGGAGCCTGGCTTTAAATAAAACAATTTGAGGCAGGTCGGCTTTTCATCTACCTTGGAAGCTGCCAGGTTTCTGCTCCTCAGAGCTCCAGATGGGATGTGACAGCAAAGCCCACCTGACCAGCTCCACCCTCTAAGTGTCTCCGCTGACCTTGCATCCCCTGCTGCCCATGCTGGCCAGGCAGAAACACTCGATGAAACTCTGCCCAACAAGAGTTTGAATCTTGGCTCTGCCACTTACTAGCTGTGGAGATGTGGGGAAATCCATTGACTTCTCTGAGCCTCAGTTTCCTCACCCATGAAATGGGGTAAATAGCTCCTACCTCTCAGAATAGCCATGTCTTTTAAATGAGATGTCATTTTCTACAAAAAGACTTACAACAGCCCTTAGCACATACAGATTCTTCAATTAATAGAGAACTCATTTTGTGGGAATTTCAGGCAGGAAGGGTATATTTTGAGGCTGGAGATCAGGGGCACAAGGTTGCCCTCATCTATGTCAATATATGTTGACATATATTCTCCCCATGGAGTGGGGAGGCCCTATTTGGCCTGAGGCTGGCTGCAGGAATAAGACATTGCATTCTTGAGACAGGCAGTGGCCTTGAGCCCTGTTCCCTTCTCATACTGTCACCAGCAATCCCTGGCTGCAAGGTCTCTGAGCTCAAGGGAAGGTTGGCTGACCAAATAAGATAGCTCTTATCTCCATGAAGTTGCCCTTGGTGGGGCCTGGCTATGTCCTCATAACTGACTCCCTCACAAGGCAAGAAGCAGGATTGTAGCTCACCGGGGCATGGTTTCCCTGGGAAGTGTGTCTTGGGTGACTAGGGATGCCCTTCCAGACTGGACCCTCGAGAGGCCAGCAAATCATGCCAAGGGCTTAAGTTTCATTGTGGGCCACCCTCCAACCAGGAGCGGGGCCAGGTGAGATGTTCTGGAGGGGAGGAAAGCATGCTGTTGATCCAGACCCTGATCTGTTCCGAGTAGGGTGTGGGGAGGAGACCACTATCAGTCAATCTCTCATTAAAAATGGTCTGAGGCACTGTGCCTGAGTTATTAAAATGCAAAGCAAGAGTGTGCCATGCCCTCCCCTCTACCCCTACCCCTTTTTTTCGTTTGTGTTTTGTCAGCTTAATTTAGTGAGAATGAGAAACTCAGGCAGCCATTCTTGGAGACTGGGAGGGAAAGGGATGAAAGCCCCCAAGAGGGCCTGGGGTGACTTCTCCAGCCGTGTCTTCACTCTGACCCAACAGAGCCCTCCCAAGCAGCATCCTTCTTTGTGGCTGAAGGCCCAGGAGACAGTGAGAAGTGCAGAGACCTGTCTCTCTCTCTGCACTCACCCTGTTCCACTGCTTTCGCTATTTCTTGTGGGAGGGGGGTCCTGTGGGCCTCTGGCAACCACAACTGACATTCACTAACTCTGTGACAGTGGGAAATCTGGGAAGGGACCCGGTTCCCACTCCTTGAAATGTTTTGACCTTTTCATTTTAAGTTCTTAAGGTCAAATATTGCTAAAGAGATTATTTGCCAGTGGCAAAAGCCTGCGAGAGGGAAAATAGCATTTTTACTTTCTAACGTTTTGCATCTCACTCCAGAGCCAGGCTCAGCAACTGGCCTGACCAAGGCCTGCCAGTGATGAAGGAGGCACTGTGGCAAATGGTTACCTGAGATCTGATTTGGGGATGTTTAGGATCTCCTGGATTTAGAAATCACCAGCTGGGTCCCAAAATAGCTCCACCTCTATTTTCAGTAGCAAAATAATCGCTAACATCTACATGACAAAAACTATTTTCAGGCAATGATCTAAGTACTTCATGTATAGAAACTAACTGATCTCAACAATCCCTTTTGGAATGAGGTGCTGTTATTACCCCCTTTTTACAGGTGAGGAAACCAAGACACAAAGTTTACAAAACCTGCCTGAAGACACGTGACAAATGGCAGAGCCAGAATTTGAACCCAGGGATTCTGTGTACTTAATGACTGTGCTGTCTCTGAGCATCACTCAGAAACCTTCCAGGTTCCCCACTGCCAGAGAATGACACAAGGAGCTGGAGAATGACAGTCCTTATAAGCTTGGTTTGAACCACAAAGGTCAGGTTCAAAGTAAGACCAGAGCAGTCACTATTTCTTTCTGGAGCTTGGTTCTGCCAGTCCTACCCCCTTCCTTGGGGAGTCATTCTGGTTTTTTAACAAAGCCCCATCTAACTCTCTCAAGATGAGAAAAGAATCCAGGTCCAAAGCAAGTGAGTTTTCTTAAATGGGTTTTCCTTCATCCAGTCTCACAAGGTAGTGTCAATTCTCATCTATCCACAAAAGCCTCATTCACTTTGTGGCTTATTCACTTTGGGGATTATCTGGGCCAAAGCTGTAACTACTCATCCACTTGTGGGCCACTTCTTTTAACTCTGATCTGCCATCACAAAAAATGAAATTTCTAAAATGGATTCTGAAATGATTGGTCCAGCTGGGCAGGAATATGGAAGGCAGATACAGCCAAGCCCAATTTATTCCTGTGGAGGTTTCTTGTTCAGCTGTGAGGCCATAAATTGAGCCCTAATGGTAGCCAGAGCCTCCAGAATATTCAAGGGGAGGCAGGGAGTGCTGGTGGGGATATGGGGCAATGCAGGGGCAGCCCAGGCACATTCCTGCTCTGGAGTCAGAGATGGAGATGACAGCAGGGTGTCAGCAGAAGAAGCAGGTGGAATGTTCAGCACTTTATAGCCACCCACAACATGCCAGACACAGCAGCAAACCATGCCAAGAGGCAGATTCCTACCAGAGGAGATGCACTGGGGTCCGGGCAGGCCTGAGAACCCCAGTGCAGGCTGGGTTAGAAGCTAGGGTTTAGCTTTTGCATCAGATGCTGAGCGGAAACAGTTGGTGGGGAGGCACATCACAGCTCTGGGTAAGGTGATTCAGGGCTGAGAACCCATGCCAGTCTTGGAACAACTACCCACAGGCAGCAGGATGCAGGGTAAGCGTGAGATCTGGGAACAGTGAACTTGAACCAGAATCTTGGCTCTGCCCGCCGTGCCCCCTTAATGAAATCATTGAGCCTCTCTGAGCCTTCATTTTCTAGTCTTTAACATGGGAATAATAATTACTGTCCATAATTTTGTGAAAATTGAATAAGGCAACATATATAGGACTCTGGGCACTTAATAGGTACTCTGAAAATGTTTATTCCCCCAGTAGAAAGAATAATTTCCTGCATTTTGTTTGTGCTTTATACTTTTCATAGTTATATACTATATTTGACCTGCACAACCATTGGTGAAGGTAAGCAAAATGATTGCTATTAATTACTGCCAATTTATAGATGGGAGAATTACTATAGAGTTTCAGTGACTTGCCCAAGATAGCACAGGGCAACAGTGACAGAATTGAGATCACAACCATACTAACTCGCACTTTTCAGTTGAACCATTTATGGTTCCCTTTGTTGTCCTGTAATTGGGCTGGTGATTGAAATCATGAAGGTCAAGAAGACCCACTGTTCCAATGACCAGAAGACAGAACCAGCTCCATGGGCTCTGCAGTATCTCTGTGGATACTGGGCAGGGCCTGGGGTGTCATTTAGAGAGTTTGGCACCAGGCCTCTCAAGTCTTCTTATTGCTACAATATGTTCTGAGGTAGCTTCCTTAGCAGCTTAGTGCTGAATGCTATAGAGGCCAAGCTTCCTTTAAGTCAAATAGCCTTGGCTTTCTGCCCCCAGACAGACATCTTGGGAACCTGAGTCACTCAGCATGGCCACTGCAAAGGAAGCAGCTTCTACCTCATTCTTCCACTAACCACAGAAGACAAAGACTGTATGTGCAGCAGGTCAGTAGCCTCAAATGTTAGCTCCACAGAGAAGCCCACCATAGTACTCTTATCTAAAATAGCTCTCCTTGTCACCACTCTCCCACTTTATTTTTGTTTATCACATTTATCACCAGCCAACATAGTATATATGTATGTTATTTCTTCCTTATTGTCCATTCCCTCCCAGTAGAATATAAACCTGGTGAGAATAAAGACATTCTCTGTCTTATTCACAGTTACATTCCCAGCCTGGAATTCTGTTGGCATTCAGTAAATATTGGTTGAGTG
This sequence comes from Pan paniscus, assembly GCF_029289425.2. Taxonomy (NCBI): domain Eukaryota; kingdom Metazoa; phylum Chordata; class Mammalia; order Primates; family Hominidae; genus Pan; species Pan paniscus. The sequence goes on from NC_073249.2 coordinate 73,999,278, forward strand.
AATGAACAAATGGGTTTTCATCCAGTGTTCTCTATTTCAACAAGCTGTTATTAAAGATCTACTCTCTGCCAGTCATTTCATTAAAGGCTGGATGTGAAGTTGAGTGAGAGATGGTTCCCTGTCTTTGAGGATTTCCCAATCTGGTTGGAGTAGAGGGGGAGTCACAAAGATAACTTCCTAGCATTGTGCTAATGTCTAGGAACCAGCTGTGTCAGGTAGGAGTGGTGTCAAGGGAAGGGTGACTCATTCTGCTCAGGGTATCTTAGTAAGTTCCACAAAGGAGATGGCAGGTGGGTTGCAGGTTAAGTGTGCGTAGGGCTTTGCCAACCCAGAAGGGGCACTCCCGGTAGAAAGAACAGCATATGCAAAGGCTCGGAGTCCTAGAAAAGGCATATTGGAAGGTAACCGAGAAACGTGATGTGGCTGGAACAGAGAAGCATTGGGCCTTCATGCAGGCGGTAGTGAGAATGGTGAGAGATGATACTGAAAAAGGAGACTGGAATTTGGTCTTCCTTTCAGGATACTCATGGGGAGAATTACCAACTGCTCAGAGTACCTTAGGCATGAGATCTTAAGCTATGTTGTAGGATGCAAGTTTGTTGCCTCTTTCATCAGAGAATTACAGGAGCAGCTTAACTAAATTTTATTCATGATTGAGATGCTCTTTTATATTAGTCACACCTTTTACTGCAAGATCTCCAAGTCCAAGAGTGATGGAGGGACTTGGGGTGAGTAGATGGGACCCACATAGCTGCCAGATTCCCCATCTTCAGTAGAATGCCAGAGGATGCTGTGCTCTTCTTGTTTTAACAACCTAAGGCCAGTTCCCAGCCACCCATGCTGATTCATTCATTCTAGATAGTTTCATAAAAATGACACCACTCAGATTGGTAATATAGAGATTAAAGGCAAGATTGTTTAGTGAGAATGAGAGATACAGAAATAAATGAATGAAAGAAAAGGAAGGGAGGGAGGGAGGAAGGAAGAGACTAGGCATGGTGGCTTATGCCTGTAATCCCAGTGGTTTGGGAGGTTGAGGTAGGGGATCTTTTGAGGCCAGAAGTTCGACGTTGCAGTGAGTTATGATCTCACCACTGCACTCTGGCATGGAGACAGAGCAAGACCCTGTCCTGAAAGGGGGACAGAGAGAGAGAGAGAGAGGCCTTACACCAGAAACTTGAATGCTCATTCTGTTTGCTCTAACTGTGGCTTATTTAAGAAAATTGTCCATTCTGCTTATTAAATCCCTTCTCTTCTGGAAAGAGGATGAGGCTGGGAGGCTCCCATGCCAGGGGCTCCACTCCAGGAAAATGCTTCCCTATTGATTTGCGTGTCAGCAATTCAAATGGGGGTATTTATACTGTGGCTGAGCACCTAATAAAAATTTAAATTATTGTTTAAAAAAAATGGAAGGAAGGAAAAAACTCAAGGAACAACCTGCTAAGGAGAATAAAAAATAGCCACACATAGGATATGAGGGCCTCAGGAAAGGAACTGGAACACTAGGGTTGTGAGTTTCACCAAGATGTGTCTCAGGCCCTTGCAGTTCTCCTTTTGAATGCCTCTCCCTCTGATCCAAACACCTCTCCCAGGCTCTGCAGTTCTGACTTCAGACCCCGGCTTCATCACTCATTAGCTCGGGAGCTTGGGTAAATAACAAGCATTTCTCTCTTACCTCTTCTGTTCCTTAAGTAGGAGGAAACAATAGAATCTCCAATATCACTTATGCAAAGCTCCTGGAAAGAGCATAACACATAGTAGATGCTCAACAAATATTGATTTCCCTACCTCCTTTACCCTGTATAGGATCCCATATTCAGTTGCTTCCTCAAAGGCCATGCCCTATAGCCTATTAAAATCTGATTGCAGCCAGTTGCTGTCCTACTTGAAAGGCCCTGAGCCACTAAATCACACCTATGTATAAATGATTGATAATGAATTAATAGGTTAGGTGGTAGCACTTATGGAAAGCAGAAGGCAAGAACCAAAGGAAGCTTTAATGGCAGAATGTTAGAAACAAGTTACAGGCCTCTGCAGCGAGAATTTGGGTGATGAGGCTTAAGCAGAGTTCCTTAAATCATGCCTGCTAGGAAACCACCTCTCTCGTCACATGTAAGGACAGATGGTACACAGGGTCAGAAGAGCAGGCGTTAGGACCCTCAAATTTTAATGTTGGCATCAGAGGGCTCACCCACTCCCTGACCATATCCTTGACCTTGACAGTGTCATTAATTGTTACCTTCTCCAAAGTCTTGACTTCAGGCCTCCTGACAGCTTGTCTTTTCCTTCTGGCTTTAGTATTCCAACTCCAGCAATTACATAATTGCAGTCTCTGACCTTGCCTCTTTTTAGCCATCCATAGCCTCACCCTGGCCTCACCTTACGAGGCTTAGAGTCCACCATCCACTGTTACCACTGATCTCCTGCAGAAACCTCTCTGGACTTCTTTTCTTGTACTCATCTGGCAAAACCCCAACCTGGTTAAACCCAATTTCTGGTCTATCCACACTTATGTCTGAACAACTATACATTGCCAGAGAAAAATAGATAGTTGTGCTGACTGTTGTCACTTAACAATAATGACCATAATTCCCAAATGAATACTAGAAATAGTCTGGCGATCTCACTATATTTTCCTAGTAAGTTACCTTTCCTGCCTCCACAATTTTATTTCTCCTTTCTCAAGAGACAGTTGCCCTCACTTTTTAATCTCCTCTCAGATGATGACCTTGCCTTGTATTTTATAGACAGGCAGTCCCTCACTTTCCTGCCACTACCCCATACCTCTTGTTGTCCCTGTGCCCATCCTCTTGGCCTTCCCTTTTTATTCATGGGTGCCATGGCCCTGCTTCTTGCCAAGGCCAACCCTCCCCAAGTGCCCTGGACCACACCATCTCAGGCTTCCTAAGCCTCTGTTCCTGCAATTATCACCAATTGAATCCTCAATTTCTCCCTTACTACTTTGTTTTTCTGTAAGCATAGAAATGTGTTCTGATATCTCCTACCTTGAGAAAGTGAAATCCTCTCTTGACTCTACTCTCTTTCCAGTTTCCACCCTATTTCTCAGCTCCCATCTACAGCAAAACTTACTGAAAACATCACTGTTTCCAATTCTCACTTCCAGTCTCTCTTCTCCCAAGCAGGCTTCCATCCTCACTACTCCAAAGAGACTGCTCTTGTCAAGGTCTCCAGTGAACTTAATCTCACCAAATCTCCTGGTCCTTTTTCTATGTTAACTTGGTACTTGGCCTCTCAGCATTATTGGACGATTATTCGTACTTACTATTGGGAAAACTGGGATCCATGATAATTACTATGGAGAAATTTGGGGTTTTAAACAAAGATCTTATAGATCCAAAGTTTTAGGCAATGTGTACCTCCTAAAAAGATTCACAGTTTTTTTGACTCCATATGCACTGTTAAGTAGACAACAAGGTCAAACAGCAAGGTCATACAGTCAGGAGAGTTCCCTTGTCATTGCTTAGGCAGCCCCCTTGTGAAAGCCTGGCCTCTTTCTCTGGAGTCATCAAGGAGTAGGCAGGGAGAAAGGATCTTCATTTCAGTCCAGTGTTGAGCCATGGCTTCTTCACGCCCTTGTTTCTGCTTGGCTGTCACTCCTTACATGCCACATTGGGGCTCATTCAAGCTGATTTCCCCAGCCCTGCCCACTTCCACCTCTTTGTTGATTTACCTATAATCAAGGGCTATTTGTATATCATATTTACTTCACTGAAAAACAGCCATTACTTTGAAGGATTTCATAACATGCTATCAAATAAATTTTTTGAAAAAATAATATTTTAAAAGTACTCAGTCTTTGCGATAATTTGTGATCACATTTTGTCTTTCAATTTTTCTTTTATATTTTATATTATTGGCCTGGATTTGGTCTTTAAAAGTCTAAACCTCAAATGCAGATCTTGCCTAGGCATTTGCTGACCTACAACCAATGAAAAAGATGTTTGCTTAGTCACAGAGTATATTCTGCTTTGCAGAGGTACTTTCTCTGACCACAGACAAGGAAGGTAGTTTTGTTCCTTGTGAAAACTCACTGAACAACACCCTCAGACTCTTATTTGACTACAGGCACCTTAGGAGTTTGAGGAGGGATATCTGAGATGCAACTTTACTTTCATATTAAGGTTCAGGCCTAAACTGCAGAAAATCTATACAATCACACTTTTTAACTTAAAACTTATTAATCAGCAACAACCTGGACTTCCTCCTACATCTCCAAAGATCCCACCAAATATATTGCTGCTCATCATTTCCTGGTCTTCTATAGCACTGCTGAATGTAACATAGGGTAGATGCCTGTATCATCTGAGTAACAGATGATTAGTTGACGGGTGTTGGTATGGCCTTTTATTACTTATCTGTGTAATATTTGAGATGTTCTTGAGGCTGGTACTTTAGCATACCCAATAGCACTAATAACTTTATATGCTTTTCTGTTATCATATTTACTATCATTTAAGTAATCAATTTTCTGCCCCATTTATTTGTCCATTCTATGAAAGACGTGCTGGAAACCTCAGGGTGGCTCCTAAACACTCTAAGCTCTTTTTTCTCATTGCATTTTTTATGTACTTGGCACCTCTAATGCTTCCTCCCATCATTCCACTTTCATTTCCATGACACATTCTGAAGTACAGAAACAAGAACACATTGTAGAGCCCTCAAGTAAGAGGCAACCAGGCTTCAGGAACTGTCCTAGGTGCTGAATATCCAGCTGTGACGAAGGCCTCTGAGCTCCTGAAACATTCATTCGGGGGAGACATGTAACACATCCATCGCCAAGTTCTATTGACTTTACCTCCTTAATATCTCTTACATCAGGACATTCCTCTCCATTTCTAACCTGCTAGCACCTTAAACTGTCTTCGTCTTTCTCTTCTACTATTAAAACAAGTACCTATTTTCCCCACATCTTCTCTTGCCTGTTATTTTTTTCCCCAAATTGTGATCCTTTATTTTCTTTAAAATAAATAGTGGCCAGGACTGTTATTGATGAAGAAACAGATGTCACTGGACTATTGAGAGCTTTGGTCATCGTGATGTTGACATCTGGGATGTGTTTTGTGAACACTTGTCATTTTAGTTATAGAATTTAAAGTGGTGGAAGTAGTATCTGTTGAGACTCCTGATGTTGCCATTTTTGACAATGCTGTGGTTTTCATGGTGATGACTGTCATATTGCTTAAGACTGAGGAAACTAAAGTTTGTGATAATTCCACAGTGCTATGGGAAGTTTCACTTATATGGCTGGAAGGCACATGTTGGATATTCTAGTTCTAGAGATAGGGAAGTTCAAGATCAAAGCACCAGCAGATTCATGTTTGGGTGAGAGCTTGCCTTCTGTATAGATGGCACCTCCTCATTGCATCCTCACATAGTGGAAAGGGGCCTGTTGCTTTTTTCCAATCTGTTCTCTACACTTCCATTGATAGTCTCAAAAATATGTACATCTGATCATGTCACTCCCCTGCTTAAAACCTTCAAGCACTTCCCATTGATCTTAGGACACAGGCAAAAGTTCTTAACGAGGCTCCATATGATCCAGTCCCTGTTTCTCTCTCTAGCTTTGCCCCCTCTCACACCCTGGGCTCAAGCCACACTTGAGCTGTTTTCTGAGTTCCCCACACTCCCTAGGGTCTGCTCTATGTTCTTCCCCTTTTTCCTTCTTCCTCTCCCCTCCAGGCCATTTCGCCACACCTTCCTCCCTCTGCCAAACTCATTTTTATCTAAGATCTCAGCTGAGATGCCCCTTCCTTCAGGAAGCCATCCCTGGCTCCCCAGACCAAGCCAGGTGCCATGGTTACATGTTCTCATAGAACCTTCTAAGTTTCTCTTTATCATTTGAAAGTGTTAAATTGTGAAATGTAAAACATGCATAAAAGTGTACATAAAACATAAACATTAAATTTAATCAATAACAATAAATCAAATTCCCCATAACCACCCTTCAGGTCAAGGAATAGAACATTACTAAGACACCAAGAAGAACACCCCTGATATGGTTCGGATCTGTGTCCCCACCAAATCTCATGTCGAATTGTAATCCCCAGTGTTGTAGGTGGGGCCTGGTGGGAGGTGATTGGATCATGGGAATAGGTTTATCATGAATGGTTTAGCACCATCCCCCTTGGCACTGTCATCATTATAGTGAGTGAGTTCTCACTAGATCTGATTGTTTAGACGTATGTAGCACCTGTCCCTTCTCGCTCTCTTCCTCTTGCTGCGGCCATGTAAAGTACTGGCTCCCCTTTGCCATCTGCCATGATTGTAATTTTCCTGAGACCTCCCCAGAAGACAAGCAGATGCCAGCATCATGCTTCCTGTACAGCCTGCAGAACTGTGAGCCAATTAAACCTCTTTTCTTTACAAATTACCCAGTCTCAGGTGTTTCTTTATAGTAATGTGAGAAGAAACTAATACAATCCTGATCACAAACGCTCATCTCCACTGGCAATAACTGCTTTCCTGACTTAATGGTAATAATCTCCTCACTTTTGGAGGGTTTAGAATTTATAAACATAGAAATATATACAGTTTATATATCCAATATCAATTTTCTCAAATTTGCTCAAAATATTAAAAATAAAAATATTATATTCTGTATAAACATATACTTTATATATAAATTTGTGAGTTTTTCCTGTTAGGAGACAAGAAAAAAATAAATTTATTTATTTATTTATTGAGACAGAATCTCACTCTGTTGCCTAGGCTGGAGTACAGTGGTGTGATCTTGGCTCACTGAAACATCAGCCTCCTGGGTTCAAGTGATTCTCAGCCTCCTGAGTAGTTCGGATTACAGGCGTGAGCCACCACGCTCAGCTAATTTTTAAAAAATTATTTTTAGTAGAGACGGGGTTTCACCATGTTGGCCAGGCTGGCCTCGAATCCCTGGCCTCAAGTGGTCCACTCACTTCGGCCTCCCAAATTGTTGAGATTACAGGCATAAGCCACTATGTCTAGCAAAATAAATTTATCAGTTTAGAAATACATACGTATATATTCTAACCATATATATAAGACTACTTAATTAATATCCATGTTTCCCAGTAGACTGTAAGCTCCAAAAGAGCAAGGATAGAGTCTCTTTTGCTCACCTTTGTCTTTCCAGAGTCCTGCCCAATCCCTGGAGTGTAGCGAATCCTCGATACATATTTGGAGACTGAGTGGAGATGACACCCAGGTAGACTGCAGATAAGGGCTGAGCTCTTATGAAAGTCCTTCTGAGGACCCCTTTTTAGAAGAGGGCTGCAAATTGGGCATTAGGGCATCCACTGTGTATGAGGAATATGTTTAGATGCCTCTGTCATGTTCCTCCCAAAAACCTTAAATAAGAAAGGTGATGAAGAAAGCTATGTTGGAAAATAATTAAGTCTGTCTATTGTGCATCTTTCTATGTATCTCTTTGTTTATCTATCCAATCATGTAATATTATACAAATGCACACCTATTAAAATATATTAGAGGCTGGGCACAGTGACTCATGCCTGTAGTCCCAGCACTTTGGGAGGCCGAGGTGGGCAGATCATGAGGTCAGGAGCTTCAGACCAGCCTGGCCAACATGGTGAAACCCCGTCTCAATTAAAAATACAAAAATTAACCCATCGTGGTGGTATGTGCCTGTAATCCCAGCTACTTGGGAGGCAGAGGCAGGAGAATTGTTTGAACCCAGGAGGCAGAAGTTGCAGTGAGCTGAGATTGTGCCACTGCACTCCAGCCTGGGCGACAGAGTAAGACTCTGTCTTGGGGGCAGGGGGGAAGCAACTGTATATATATATAACAAAAATAGGCCAGGCACAGTGGCTCATGCCTGTAATCCCCCAGCACTTTGGAAGGCTGAGGCAGGCAAATTGCTTGAGCTCAGGAGTTCAAGACCAGTGTGAGCAACGTGGTGAAACCCTGTCTCTATAAAAAACGCAAAGATTAGCTGGGCATGGTGGTGTGCACCTGTAATCTCAGCTACCTGGGAGGCTGAGATGGGAGGATTGCTTGAACCTAGGAGGCAGAGGTTGCATTGAGCTGAGATGGTGCCACTGCACTCTAGTCTGGGCAACAGAGTGAGGTCTTGTCTTAAAAAAAATTAAAAAGACAGGAAAAATAGAGCATGGTAGAAGAATAGGGTGGGAAAAATGGTTACTGTCACCATAAGCAGGCGTAAGTATTGGCGTCCATTCATGACCTATGGGAATAAACCCTTTCCCTGTC